>NC_143550.1:74377500-75806250 GCF_054136105.1 Typopeltis vanoorti | reverse complement strand
TACATTTCTGATGTGCTGTGAGCAAGCATGGCGCCCATCTTACACAAAGCTTTTTCATTTGCAATTCTTCATGCAAAATATATCCTACACGTTCTTTTGAAATGCCTATAGTCTCAGCAATTTCATCTGTCATCCAATATAATTATTGTGCACTTGATCAGTGATTTCTGGTGTTGTTACACTTTTTGGATGTCCTTTCCGTGGATCATCAAGGTTGGTACAGCCACGTTTAAACTCGGCAGCTCATTTCTTAATTGTTGAAAACGAAGGAGAAGAGTGCCCATAAACTTTTATGAACTCGAATGAATTCATTTTGGCGTTAAACATTCTTTTACAAATAATTTTATAACTGCACGATACTCAATTTTATTCATTTCAAGGGATACAGACAACACTTTTGCTTCAGACAGCTGTATAAAACAAACTACTTGATAGAATGACTTGCAATTTCACATGGATGCTTATGACAGATGGTTAGAAAATTTTTTTTTCTAAGTTGGTACATAGATATACCAACTTAGAAAAAAAAAATCTCGCCGATAGCATTGCCATCTAAGGTTGAGAACTTTTCAGACCATCCTCATACAGGCAATTAGTTTGTACAATAATTGTTTCAGAGGGTGCTTAAGTGTACAAAGCTAGGTAACTGGAAGAACTCCACATAGCTATTAAGACTTCTGACCTAACATCCAATATGCATCTTCATGTTCACTGGATACTGAATGAACAAGGATGAGTTGGAATCTGGGACTTAGCCAACCAAACTGTATTCTGTACTTATTATATAAGTCAAGTGGATATGAAATCCAGCATTATTTCAAAGCCGAATGTAAAAACTATGAACGTTTCATAATGTAAGTTGACCAGAGAGCTTACAGGAATACCCCCCGGCATTCATGAGTTGCCTTAATGTGGACTAATTAGAAGACATACATGCCACCCAAGCATCTATATATTTGCCATTTATTAGTTCATTTTGATAAGGTTTCAACTAGCCTGCAGCTGTTTCAAACTGGTTGGTTTGAAACAGCTGTCAGTCACTTATGAAAAATACATTTCTCTGATATTTCAAGTTTCTCAGTACTGAATGAGAGTTTTTACTCTCTTAAGGTTTCTGCCTGGTCTCTGAAGAGAACCAACTAGTTCAAAACAGCTGCTGGGCCAGTGAAATCTTATCAAAATGGACTAATAAAAGTGAATATATATAAGTTTGGGCGGTCCTATGTCTTCTAAGTAGCCCACACTAAGGCAACTCATGAATGCTGGTGAGTGTATTCCCATAAGCTCTCTGGTAAACTTACTTTACAAAATTTTCATAGTTTCTACATTCAGTTTTGAAATAATGCTGGATCTAATATCCATTTGACTTATATAATTTTGCCGAACTGAAGCCTTTTGGCTCTTTATTTTAGGAATGTATTCTGTACTGTTTTAAATGAGAAACAAATGTGATGGACACAATGAAATGTCATACTGACTGGAATAGCACCAGTTTAAACAAGACCCTGATGTTTTCATCAGGGAACAGCTGGGAACAATCTGTGAAAGGTTAGCTAGTGAAACTCAATGTCAACAGTTGATACTGAGTTTCACTAGCTAACCTTTCAGGCACCAGTAAGTGGTAAAGGAAGCAATGACAGCATTCAACACTAAACATAAACTTCATGACTAAAAGCAATTGCAAGTTGAGTTATGTGAATAAATTTCAAAATGGAGAATTGGGCAATAAAAATCATTTGTGCTTATGATCTCACAGAAGGTTCTACTATGGAAGAAGTGAGGAATTTTTTGAGTGATTAGAGAAGGCAGCAAACATAAAAATAAAAATGAATATCATGTTGAAAAATATTTAGGAAAGTTTAAAAAATAATTGAAGTCAAGCAACTTTTAGAGGTAAACTTGAAAATCAACTATAAAAATATTATTCAAGAAAAATTATGAGTCTGAAAACAAGAACTAAACATTGCATTCTCAGTGGCATAATGATTCAGCTAGTGAGGCACATGGCAAAGTACATACTTGAAAAAATTGAAGACAGAAATTTAAACTTATGTGAAATAAATTTATTAACTGTAAAAATTCTGCCTAAGTATCATATGCATCTTCAGTACAATAACAACAAAACACAAAATAAATTACAATAAAACAATCAATTTCAATAAGTGCCACTACAGTGGCAGTAGAACAACAGATGGTCAAAATTTCATTATTTAAAAAAAAAAAAAAAAAAAAATACAGTAAGATAATAATCAGGAATTTGCATAAAATTGATATAATATTTCTCATGAAGGGGATAATTCAAGGCCATCATATCTGTTTAAGTTCAGTCAGTGTAGAAAGATTTCACAGCTCTCCTCATATACCCACTCTAAAAGAATCCACTTTTATATAAATGTTTAGTTTTCTTCCAAAAGGCTCTATGTTTAGCCAAGATGCCATGTTCTATTAGGCCAAGACTGCTCAGGGTCAAGATGCTTATAACTCAGGTTATAAGATTTATGTTCTTCATAACAGATGGCTGCAGATCTGCCAGACTGTCCAAAGTGAGACAAATTACAGTAGCAGGGGAGCTGGTAGACACCTGGAAGGATGAGTGGTGAAAGCTTGTCTTTAGGTGAAGGCAGAAATCTTTCTGACAAGATGAACAGATACTGCAACATTAAGAGGCCTTAAAACTTTAGCAATATGTTCAGATATTCCTTTAAGATTCTTCCAAATAGCTCTATGTTTAGCCAAAATGCCATGTTCTATTAGGATAAGACTGCTCAGGTTCTGAGCAGTCTTATCCTAAATAAGACTGCTCAGGTTCTGAGCAGTCTTATAACTTACTTATAACTCAGGTTATAAGCTTTATGTTCTTCATAACAGATGGCTGCAGATCTGCCAGACTGTCCAAAGTGAAACAAATTACAGTAGCAGGGGAGCTGGTAGACACCTGGAAGGAATGAGTGGTGAAAGCTTGTCTTTAGGTGAAGGTAGAAATCTTCCTGACAAGATGAACAGGTACTGCAACATTAAGAGGCTTTAAAACTTTAGCAATATGTTCAGATATTCCTTTAAGATACAAGAGTTGAATCCGAGTGAGATCTTCAGGAGATCTAGAGACTAGTGGCCTAAAGCTGTTAAAGGCTTTCTTGCTAAAGGATTTGTTAAAGCCATTTTTCATAAAAGCAGATTTGATATAATACAATTCTTAGTGTAAAAGGTTTTCAGTGGAATATACATTATGAGCATGACATGGCATTAAGGCCTGAATGGTTCCAACTTTTTGATTGGGATGATGATAAGTAGCATGGATATAACAATCAGTACGAGTTTCTTTTCTAAAAACTGGAAATTATAAATTACCATATGGTTGATAAAGAATTAAAATACCTATAAAGGCTATATTATTGCTTTTCTCCTTGTTGATATTGATTGATACATTGCGATCTAGCTTATTTGTTAAGCTTAGGCAAATATATTTTATCTTAATTATCTAAATATTTTATCTTATCTAAATTAACTTCATTGTTATTCAGAACAGTGTCATCAGCAAAGACAGTATGTTGCCAAATAAGTTGCAGCCAGAGAGATTAAAAAAAGAATAGGTCTTAGTACTGATCCTCAAGGTACATTTTATTTTATATTTCACTATTATGGTTGCTGAAGTTAATGTATTGTTTTTTGTTATAGAATATGATTTAAACCAATTATTTGCAACACCTCTGATACATTTTCTTTAAGAGCAGATCATGATGGATCTATACATTTTCTTTAAGAGCAGATCATGATGGATCTATACATTTTCTTTAAGAGCAGATCATTATGGACACACTCAAATGCTTCGGAGATGTCTAGGGAAAAAAAAATGGCAGTACACTTTCCACTGTTTATCTTGTATATTGATTCCATGAAAATCAACAGTAATTTTTCCATGTTGAGACTAAAACCAAACTGATTGGGTGAATACAAGGATGTCCAGATAATTGTTTAAGCATTTTTTAATTAAAATCTCAATGACTTGGAATGTTGATAGTATAGATATGGGTCTATAATTTTTTATCTTATTACGGTCTCCACCTTTAAAGAATGTCATTACTGAAGCTACCTTTAAATGAACAATAAATATACCATTTTCAATTATTTATTTATGATTTTTGTTAGAAACTTTAACTTTTATTTAGTAATCATTTGTAGTTTTAGGACATTAGGGAGTTTTCCCCCACTTGGTTAGACTATAATAAATTTAGTTTAATCCTTTATCCAAGTGTAAGCAAACAAAGTTTGCGCCTGAAGTGTCTTCAGGACTGAGGCAACTCGTGGTAAAGGTGAACTAAGCTCTCATCACTTATCTTACTATCTTCCATAATGCAAAGCACATCTCCTTGCAGACATGTATAATGCTATGCATGAAGGGAAGGGCCACTACCCAGACCGGTTTTGACCTTTATTGAGGTCTCTTCAGTGGGAACTAGACCCAGAGGTGGTGATACTAAGGTGGAAGTCTCTAATCCAGAGTAATTTAATAATAAGGTGACACACATTTTGGCAATGCGTATAGGTAAATATGACTTCTCCATTACTTCCACCTTGGTATCACCACCTGTGGGTCTGGCTCGTTCCCTAAAGTCATTGAGATTTTAATTAAAAAATGCTTAAACAATTATCTGGACATCCTTGTATTCACCCGATCAGTTTGGTTTTAGTCAAAAATTATTGACCTTTTTAGTTATCTTACACCAGCTACTTAGGTGGCACTTTTTGGAATTGTCAGTTATTGTTTAATTTGAGCTTAACATACTGAAGATGCCTGTGACACACAGGCGAAAATTATACTATTAAATAATCTTTGTACGTGAGTTTTTTCCATTATTAATTTTGTATTGATACTATTAATGTATTTTACCTTTCTTGAATAAAGGTTGTTGTATGTGCTACATTGCTTAGATACAGTCTCTTTGTAAAGTCAAGACAACTGCTTCCATATAGGTACATAAGTTGATCTATTAACAGTACTATTTTACTTAAACAAGATTTTCATTCAGATATTATCCAACTTTTTGACTTTGTAATACATTCTGGTTATTTCAGTGTACAAAACAAATTCTACCAACAGGTTTCAAAAATAAATATGCTTCATCCCAGAATTCAGTTTACCTTAGAAGAGAAGAAAAATAATCAATTAGCCTTTATAGATGTTTTAATTCTTCATCAGCCAGATAAGCTTACAATATTCAGTTTATAGAACAGAAACTCACACTGGTTGATATAGCCATGATACTTATCATCATCCTAGTAAATTTTTTCCACTTTGTCCATTTTTAAGTGTTAGTGTTACATCTTGCAATATGACCTGCCCAATGCCATTTAGATCTTTTAAAGGGTTAAAATGTCTCTCACCCCTAGTCTGAGTTCTGATCCAAGTATTATACTTTCTATCTGGAATGGTAATATTGAATAATATCTTTCCATTTTGCTCTGGGTAATCCTCAACTTGTTGGTCAATTTTTATGTCAAAGTCCACATTATACTTCCATATGTCGTGACTGGAAGTACACAACAGTCGAATATTTTTCTTTTAAGGCAGATTGAGATGTTTTCTTTGATTGCTTCACTGTGTTTTCCAAAAGTTATCCAACCAAGTTGAATTCTATACATAATTTTTTTTCTTTACAATGTCCTTCTACTGCGATCTTTTGTCGAGGTAAACATAGGAGGTTACTATATCAATTTCCTGTTCCATTTGTATTGGCTTTTTGGTGATGTATTTATTATACATTATTTTTGTATTGTCTTTGTTTTAATTCAATCCTTTCTTTTTACTTTCTGCATTCAGTTCACTGATCATTTGTTGAAGTTCTTCTGCAGGGGTTCTTAAAAGAACAATGTCATCAGTGAATCATTGGTGATTTAGTTAATCACCATTTATCATAATTCCTCTATTTTTCTGATCCAGGTTTTTAAAAATTTCTTCAAGAGCTGTTGTAAATAACTGAGGTGAAATGGCATCTCCCTGTCTAACTCGCTTTTTTTATAAGCAATTTCATATTTGTTCCTGATTTTATAGGTGCAGTGGAATTTTTATATATATGGCTAAGCATATCACTAAGTTTTTCAATTCTTTGATTTTTAAGGGCTTTAAAATAGCTAATGCTGAGATTGAGTCACATGCCTTATCAAAATCAATAAATGTCAGAGCTAAAGGTTTATGGTATTCATTTGTCTTTTCAATTATTTGTCTTATTATATATATATATATATATATACAGGGTGTTCGGGATAAATTTGACATATTTATAATTAATTATATTTTTCCGTAAGTTACATGTATTAACACACACTTCTCTTCATTTAAAAGTTTGGACCCTTCTTCATTCATATACAAGATGTCAGAAAGGATGGATAGCTGGAACCCACCTGAATCATGGAAGAGAATAACTTGTATCATGATGATTCGTGCCCGCCATCAAAATAAGGATATTACGACTGCTGCCCAATGCTCCCTGAATACAGTAAAAACAATCAGGCATGAACTAGAGACTTGCAATGGTGACTACGAGGATGTAGCAAGAAGAAAGATCCCTAGCAGACGATCTGATTGCGTTCGTACAGCAGAATTCCTCGCAAATCTGCAGGAACAGGTGTTGAAGAACCCTGGCATTGGAATTCGGGCTTTGTTCGTGGAGTTGCTAACTGTAGTCAAGCCCTGGATAACAAGGGTAGCCAATGGTAGGCCGTATGTATGGCAGCAGGATTCGGCCCCTTGCCACACCTCTGGGAAAAGTCAAAAATGGTTGTCTGAAAATTTCTACGACTTCACCAGTCCAAATGTTTGGCCTCCAAACTCCCCAGACCTTAACCCCATGGATTATTTTGTATGGGGCGCAGTTGAAAAAGACACCAATCGCACTTCCAGTAATACAAAAGCCCAGTTAATGGATAAAATTAAAACAGTTTTTGCGGCCCTTCCCAGGGAGACTGTAGCATCAGCTTGTTCGAGGTTCCGAAGCAGAATTGAAGCTGTGATCGATGCTAATGGTGGTTATTTTGAGTAAATCTTGTTGATAGTATTGTAATTAACTCTGCCTGTAATGTTTTTTTGTCAATTCATTAAATTTAATAGATACAAAGAAGATTTTCTTTTTCCTTACGAAACTGTCAAATTTATCCCGAACACCCTGTATATATAGGGATGCTTAAGGGTCAAA
Organism: Typopeltis vanoorti; assembly: GCF_054136105.1. NCBI lineage: Eukaryota > Metazoa > Arthropoda > Arachnida > Uropygi > Thelyphonidae > Typopeltis > Typopeltis vanoorti. The sequence continues at coordinate 75,799,060 of NC_143550.1, read as the reverse complement.
GCTATATAACTGAGAGGAGACCTCCACATAGCCTTTAAAGGAATGCGGAGAACCAACCAGGGCTTCTGACCTAATGTCCAATCCTCACCTTCTCGTGGTGCACCCTATTGGGTATATCTACTTGGATACTGAACGAACGAGGATGGGCGCTGGCAATTTGGGATTTAGCTGACCAAATTGTATTCCTATTGGTTAAACCAAAATACAAAATGTTGGTACAACATGACAAAATTTCATGCTGGCTGGAGCGTCTCCCGGTTAGACAAGGCCCCCGTTGTTTTCGCCAGGGAACCAGGGCGAACAGCGAAAAGTCAGCTACTGGAACAAATCTGAAAACAAACCCCAACTCAACATCACCAGAGTTAAAGATCGGTACTATCAACGTAAGAAGCTTGAATAGCAAAGAAATGGAGCTAGCTGAGGAATTAGATAAGTACCAGATCGACATAATAGGGGTGACGGAAACAAAAAAGACAAAAACTGGTGAGATCTTTCTGAGCAATAAATATAAAATGTTATATTCAGACAATGACAATCAAGGAAAAGAAGGAGTAGCCATAGTATTCAACACAAAATACGAGGTTGAATGGCAACCTCGTATTTTGTGAGGTTGCCATTCAACCTCACAAAATACGAGGTTGAATTTTTTCCCATTCAACAAATATAAGAATGGGAACTGGACAATGAGACTTATTTGTGCCTATGGTCCCACGGAAGGTTCTACTAAGGTAGAAGTGGAGGAAATTTTTGAGGCTTTAGAAAAAGCAACTGACACAATGAAAAAGAAAAAGTTGGTCCTTGTTGGGGATCTAAATAGCAGAGTAGCAAATGATTGTGAGACATACAAAAATATTTTGGGAAAATTTGGAGAAAAGAGCAAAGCTAACAATAATGGCAATATCTGTTGGATTTCTGCTCAGGACATGGACTGGTTATTACTAACACCATGTTCCAACATAAAAATGTGCACAAATTCACATGGAGAGAAGAGGCAAGGAATAAGAAGTCTCATTGACTATGTTATTGTTGATAGTGATGTTTTCTCCCTGGTGCAGGACACCAGAGTGTACAGAGGATTTGAAAATGGAATTGATCACTATTTAGTCTTGAGCAGGATAAAATTGAATTTCATGTTGAAAAGAATGATATGTAAGAAAGTTTTAAAGCGAATAAAAGTTGAGCAGCTGTCAGATGTGAACTGTAGACTAAAATACACAAAGATTATTGAAGAAAAAATGAAAGAGTTTGAGAACAGGAATCAAACCTTGGAGATTCAGTGGCAAACTCTGAAGAAAACATTGATTGATTCTGCCAGAGAGGCATGTGGTGAGGTTGTCTGCAAAGATAAAAAAATCAGAACTCCCTGGTGGACACAGGAAGTTAAAGAGGCAAGAAGGAAAAGAAGAAAGCATATCAAAAGTTCCTGGCAAATAAGTCAGCTTTTCCTCTTAGAGAATATACAGACAAATGCAAGAATGCTAAACACTGTGTAAAACTAGCTAAACAAAAGTCATGGGAGGACTTTGGCAAGAATATAGAAAATAAATATCAAGAAGGTGGCAAAATATTCTGGAGGCTGTTGAAGAAGCTTAGGAATGGAGGAAAGAGTGCTGCAAAAGGAGTTAGAGATGATAATGGTGACATGAAAACGGGAGAAAAAGATATCCTTGAGGTATGGAGTAATTACTTTGAAAAACTACTAAATGAAACAAGCAGTGATGACAGCACAGTGGTAAAAAACACTGACCAGGCATGCGGTCAGGAATACATATCCATACTTATTATTATTATTATTATTATTATTATTATTATTACGGGTATCTCCATGGAGTCAGTAGACTCATCGTGGGAGACCCAAACTAGCAAAACAATATCTGTCATATCTCTTCTTGAATTCATTTACAGATGAAGAGCTCACAACTAAGTCAGGCAATGAATTCCACTCATTCACCACCCTCCAGGCAAAAAACCTTGTTCTGACACCTTTGTTAACCACACTCTTCTTTAATTTCCAGAGATGACCTCTTGTTCTTCCATCACTATCACACAGCTGAAACATTTCCCCTGCATCAATCCTATAAAAACCTTTTAGTAATTTGAATGTTTCTATCATATCTCCTCTTCTTCGCCTATCAACCAATCTCTGCAATCCACAAGCTCTCAATCTATCAATGTAGGGAGCATTTTTTATATCACTCACCAACTTGGTCACTCTTCTCTGAACCCTCTCCACAGCCTCCTCATCTCCAAGGAATCCAGGTGACCAGACCTGAGCACAGTAATCCAAATGTGGAAGTATCAATGCTTTATAAAGGGGAATAATAACCTCTTTATCTCTGTATGTCAGTGTGTTCCTCAACAACCAAGTAATCCTATGTGCAATCTTGGACACCTTAGCAATGTGTCCTCTGAACTTCATCTCCCTATCTACCAATACCCCTAAGTCCCTAGCCTCATCAATCTCTTGGAGTACCTTTCCATCAATGTAGTACACAGCTGGTAATCTTTTAATCCCAAAATGCATGACTTTACACTTTTCCACATTGAACTGACATCCATTTTCTTTTGCCCATTTTACCAGCTTATTTAAATCCTCCTGCAAACTTTCAACATCAGCTTGATTTTTTATTGCACTACACAACTTTGCATCATCAGCAAACAACTGAATATCTCCCTTTAAGCCGTTTCCTATATCATTTATATACAAATTAAACAACATTGGCCCAAGCACAGAGCCCTGAGGCACACCACTGGTCACCTGCCTCATTCTGGACTCGGCTCCTCCATACACCACCTTATGGTATCTCTCCCTGAGCCATTCTCCTATCCATATCACCAATTTAATATCCATTCCCATCTGCTCCAATTTGCGTAACAGTGTTCTATGGGGTATCCTGTCAAAAGCCTTAGCAAAATCCAGAAGTACCACTGTGTAGCCAGTTCCTTTGTCCAACTCAGATGTTATTCTATTATGAATAGTTAATAGATTGCTAAGGCAGGATCTACCTTTAACAAAACCATGTTGGCCTCTATAGAGTATCATATCCTGATCCACCCATTCTTGAATTTTGTCTTTAACCAACTTTTCCAATACTTTTACCACTACTCCTGAGATGGTGATTGGTCTGTAATTCAATACCGCAGTTTTAGAGCCACCCTTATGCAAAGGAACCACTTTGCCTAACTTCCACTCCCTAGGGACCATACCAGAGTTCAAACTTAAATTAAATATCCAGGTAAGAGGGGTTGACAATTCATTTGCACATTCACGCAACACCCGAGCTGATATTCCATCTAAGCCTACCGCAGTGTTTGCATTTAAGTTTTGCAATATATTTAATACCTCTGATTCTTTAGCTTCAATTCTCACATTAGGTATTGCTATAGGTATAGAGATATCCTCACTTGGGTGATAGACTTTTGAAAAGTGATCACTCAGTAACTCGACTATTACATCTGATTTTGTCGCCTCAATACCATCAGCACCCACTATGGTTATCCTTCCGAAGTCATTCTTCCTCTTACTTGCCACATAGTGGAAGAACTCTTTGGGATTACCCTTTATCTCATTGGCTAAGGTCTTCTCATCTGATTTAGCTTTTCTTACTATGCTGGTAACCGTCCTAGCTTGAGCCTTGTACTGCTCATGGGTATCCTGATCGCCTTTCTCCTTGTAAATTCTCCATAACATTTTCTTTTTTTGCAGTTCAAGCTTGATACTACTGCTCATCCATCTAATGCCTGCCTTGTTTGACCTCCTGACCATGGGGACACAATCTGATATTGCTTTCCTCAGATACCCGCTGATTATATCCCAAGCACTGCTAACATCTTTTCCTTGCAATATGTTCTGCCATGGGATGGCTGCAAGCTCACTCCGAAGCTTGTTATAATTGCCTAACCTGTAGTTCCATACATATCCCTTCTTAATAGAAAAATCCACAGATTTTGCAACCTCCCAAGTCAATACCACATGATCGCTTTCACCAACTGGAGGTAACGAGGACACCTTACTTATGCATATAACCTCTGAACCACTTGAAGTAGAAAAAGCCATCAAAGGCTTGAAATGTGGAAAGGCAGCAGGAGTAGATGATATTCGACCAGAAATGCTGAAGTATGGTGGTATAAGAGTCTTACAGTGGCTGCACTTCATAGTTCAGAAAGCCTGGACAGAGGGACGAATTCCCGATGATTGGAGTAGAGCTCTCATAGTACCCATATATAAAAAGGGAAATAAAACTGAATGTGAGAATTACAGAGGTATTTCCCTACTGAGTGTTCCTGGCAAGATCTATGAAAGTATACTTGAGAAACGGTTGAGAAGAATTGTGGAAGAAAAGCTTGGTGAAGAACAAGCTGGATTCAGGCCAAATTGAAGCTGTCAGGATCAGATCTTCACTTTACGACAAATAGTCGAGAAAGCATGGGAATATAACAAAGATCTGTATTTAACACGTTCTCTGCCAACTACGAGTATACTCGTATGTCGATTTACTGACCTCCTATGCCAAACACGAGTTATTCCTTTGTATAATTACCTTAATTTGGACTCTTGGATTCTGAATGAAGCGGAGAGCATGTCTGGGGACTTGGTAGAAGGGAAATAATTTCAACTAAAATATAGTATATTGTGTATGTGCCTCAGATGCCAAACTACGAGTATACTCATAGTTCGTATATGAGCTTCACAAGCCAACTACGAGTATACTCGTATGTCGATTTACCGACCTCCTATGCCAAACACGAGTTATCCCTTTGTATAATTACCTTAATTTGGACCCTTGGATTCTGAATAAAGTGGAGAGCATATCTCGGGGCTTGATAGAAGAGAAATAATTTCAACTAAAATATAGTATATTGTGTATGTGCCTCAGATGCCAAACTATGAGTATACTCGTATGTCGATTACCAACCTCCTATGCCAAGTGTGAGTTAATCCGTAGTATAACACGTAATTTGTAAATCAATTTAAAACTATTAAAATCAATAAAAATAAAATCCAATCAATGAAATAAAAAAAGCACTCAGTAAAATAATAAAAAAAACAATTTATTCAAATTAAGAATGGTACATTTTAAAACAATTTTCCACGCACAATGGTGGTTTTTCCTGGCAAACAGGACAATAATAACGTGTTTTGCGTCTACGTTTGTTTCTTGTACAGACATGGCATGGCTTTGTCAGTTGATTCTTTTTTTCTGTTGGTGGTAAAATTTCCAAATAATGAAAATCCCGATTCCTCCTGATATTCTCTGATGCTGTAAGTTCATCCATTCCAACAAAAATTGAGATAAATTGATCTCTAAATTTTAATGCAGACATTGCATTTCCAGTAATCATGTTATAAAATTTATGCGCAATTTAAATGTATACCTCAAAAATGCGTATTGCCAATTTCTTTGGCCATCTAATTGTCTTTCGTAAGGTGGAATAGTATGAAAGCATTTGATCAGAAAGATCGATGCCTGACATACCCAAATTATAATCCCTAACGATATTCGTTTTAACTGAAATTTACCATTCCGATTTTGCGCTTCAACCATTTCAAATTTGTGCATATTTGAAATGGAAAGGACTTCCCTCTTATCCTTCCATTTGGTGACTACAACAGGTCCTCGTCTTTGCCAGACAAATTCCCCTTTCTTTAGTTTCTTCTGAATAACATCTGGTGGATTGTTTTTCCTATTATTTCTCAGTGTTCCACACACATACGTTTTTCTGTTGGTAAGCGATTCTGTTAGAGCTACACAATTATAAAAATTGTCCATATGCAATACATAACCCCCTGTCTAAATATTCTTCCATCCAGTGGAATACAACATCATATGCATGACCCATTTTCGCTAAAGAGGATTCAGATTTTCCTGTATAAATTTTTATTTTTATCACCAATCCATTTGATTCGCACAGTTCATAGAATTTCACGCCATATTTATGTTTTTTGTTTTTTTATGTATTGTCGAAATGCCAGTCTACCGCACCACAACACCACTGACTCATCAATACATAAGTTTCTGTCTGGTGTGTAGCAATTTAACATTACGCTATTAAAATGATCTAGGACTGGTCTTAATTTGTGCAATTTATCATTAGCTGTTTGAGAATTATCTGTGAAATGCAAATGATGCAATAAAATTTGAAATCGATTTCGGCTCATTTTAGAGTGCCAAAATGGCAAATTGTAAAGTTGATTTGTACTCCAATAATGCTCAATAGACGGTAAATTACAAGGACCCATATGAAGTAAAAATCCAAGAAATAATTTCATTTCAGGTATGTCTGTTGCTTTCCATTTAGAAATTCTTCGACTTTTTTTGAGCTTCGCTCGGCTTTCCTCAATATTTTGTAAAGCATATAAATTGGTTTGTTCTACTAAAATTGTGAGAAAATCTTCGGAAAAGAAAAGTGCAACTAACCTTTTGATACTGAAATTTCATCGGAGTCACTGCTAGAGTTGTCTGTAGGATCATCTTCGGAATCGGAACCAAATATTTCATGAAATTCTTCATCGCTCATATTAGCATAAGCTTCTACTTCTATATCAGTAAGTTTCCTTTTACTGGCCATGGCGAAATTGAAGGTTCTTAGAGACTAGAAACTAAAACTGAACTAGACGCAATAAACAATGGCGTCAGAACATGTAATATATAGATGGAAGTGATACGAGTAATCTCGTAGTTGGCATATGAAACAAAATTCTATCTGATAAGCCAGTTACGAGATTACTCGTAGTGACCTTGAAGATGGGAGTGATATGAGATTACTTGTATTTTTTTTTTTTTTTTAAATAACAAAACCTGTGGTGCGTTCATAATTAGAAGAAACACACGTATAAACCACAGTGAAAATTATTTAATTGTAAATATTTCATCCTAAGTATCTTAGGTCATCATCAGTACAGTATTTAAACAAAAATTAGGAATAACATACAGTTAGGGCGCATGATTACAATAGAATCTCATGAAAACGTGCATAACGTGCTAAAGTAGTACAAAAAAAAAAAAAAAAAAAACTTAATTATTTAACACAGTTTTGTATGATAATTTCCCATACTTTAGGAATAGTAAGAACGTCGTTGCGGTTAAGGTTTGGTCTGTGTAGTAGGGCTTCAGAACTTTCTTTGTATAAACGTTCATGTTTAAATAAAGATCTATGTAAAAGTTTAGCCTTTTCCCAATGGATCCTATGGTTTGGATTTTCAATTCCGTGTTGAGAGAGGCCAGATTTCTGCGGTTTAAGAAGACGAATGTGGTCTTGATGTTCCGAGATGCATTTCTGAACAGACCTACCTGTCTGTCCAAAGTAAGATAATTTGCATGAGCATGGAATCTCATAAACACCAGGTAACATCAAGGGTGAGAATTTGTCCTTAGGAGAAGGTAATAAGTTGTAAATTTGGATGATAGGTTTGTAAGTAGTGGAAAAATTGTATTTCTTCATAATTTTAGAAAGACGTTCTGAGATGCCTTTAACATAAGGTATGGGAATCCTATGCACTTCTTCCTGTCTGGTTTCATGTATGCAGAAGTGACTGATGATTTTTTGAGTTGTTTTGGGATTATATCCATTTAGGATGGCTGTATTTTTGATAACTTCTAATTCCTGGTTTAAAGATTCTTCAGAGGAGCAGAATTCGTGTGCTCTGGAAACTAGTGATTTAATAATGCCAGATTTCTGAGATGGATGATGAGCAGAAGAATTGTGAATGTAGCGACCTGAGAATGTAGGCTTGCGAAAGACGGAAGTGGCGATGGAACCATCTCCTTTTCTTTTGATGTGTAAATCCAAAAAAGAGATACCCGGTGGAGATTCTTTTTCTAACGTAAAGTTGATGCGATGATGAAGAAGGTTAATTTTATCTAGAAACAGTTGTAATTCAGGTTCGGGATGATTCCATACTGCAAATATGTCATCGACATATCTTAGCCAAATTTTTAGTTTGGGTTCAAAAGTGAATATTGTTTCCTCAAGGTGTTCTAGAAACAAATTTGCTAGGTTTGGTGATAAAGGAGATCCCATTGCTGTTCCTTCCTCTTGCTTGTAAATTTGACCTTTCCAGGTGAAGTAACCTGATGCAATAACAAACTTGAACAATTCAACTATATCAGACGGAAATTTTTGAGTTAGTAATTCTATTGTTTCTTTATGGGGAATGTTAGTGAAGAGGGAGACAATGTCGAAGCTGATTAACAAGTCAGTTTTTGACAGTTGAATGTCTTTAATTTTTGTGTGAAACTCAGTAGAATTTTTGATTGAAGAGACTGGTGGCCTATGTGAGGGCGGAGAAGGTTAGATAAGAATCTTGATAACTTGTACGTTGGACAGCCGATACAGTCTATGACAGGTCTAAGTGGAACATTAGTTTTGTGTAGCTTAGGTAAGATATAAATTCTAGGAGGTCTTGCATGGTATGTCTTAAGTTTTTTGATTGTTTCTTCATCTAAGGAGGAAGTTTCATTAAGTAGCTTATTTAATTTTCTGAGTTAACGATTCGTAGGATCAAAATCCAATTTGGAGTAAGTATTACGATCTCTAAGAAGTAAATTAATTTTTCGGTCATATGAATTGGTATCAAGAACCACAGTGGTATTTCCTTTATCAGCTCTAGTAATGATTAAATTTTTGTTACGTTTTAAGGAAATAATAGCTTTCAATTCCGACGGTGGGATATTTAATTCTGAAGGTTTCGTTTCGAAGTAGCTAAAGTGATCTACAATGCCAAACCTTCAGAATTAAATATCCCATCGTGTTATTTACGGATATTTTCCGGAGCGCTCCATTGAGGGAGCACTCCGGAAAATTCACGAGACAATTGGATATTTGTTTAGCTCCACATTATGAACTTAATAAAAAAATTGCAACATATTTGCCAGCAAGGTATTATTACTGACTTCTTGATAACTAAACCAGCTGAAGTATGCAATGAGAATTACACAAATGATGTCCAAGAGATTTCCAGTGATGACGATGTCTAGCCACTCGTAAATAAAGAACATCTATGAAATGTTAGTTTTGAAGAGAGTGATGACGATTAAAATATGCACTTTATTTTATTTTGCCTAAAACATTTATGTCTTATGTGCAATGAAGTTTACGTTTATAATTTTATACTATGTATTTGTTTCATAGTTTATGTTTTCTTAACTTACATGAATTACCTGAATTAAATAAAAATATATTTTTGTTGGATATGTCATTGTTTATATAATCTTAAAAAAAAAAAAATGATTTCGGAACCAAACCTTACTTTTTGTACTGTATGTGATTGATCTGAGTCTCGCATAGTGCGATTTTATATAACGTGGCATTTCTATGGAACCTAACATCCGCGTTATACGAAGGTTATAAAATATCAGAATACAGGGTGTTCGGGATAAATTTGACATATTTATAATTAATTATATTTTTCCGTAAGTTACATGTATTAACACACACTTCTCTTCATTTAAAAGTTTGGACCCTTCTTCATTCATATACAAGATGTCAGAAAGGATGGATAGCTGGAACCCACCTGAATCATGGAAGAGAATAACTTGTATCATGATGATTCGTGCCCGCCATCAAAATAAGGATATTACGACTGCTGCCCAATGCTCCCTGAATACAGTAAAAACAATCAGGCATGAACTAGAGACTTGCAATGGTGACTACGAGGATGTAGCAAGAAGAAAGATCCCTAGCAGACGATCTGATTGCGTTCGTACAGCAGAATTCCTCGCAAATCTGCAGGAACAGGTGTTGAAGAACCCTGGCATTGGAATTCGGGCTTTGTTCGTGGAGTTGCTAACTGTAGTCAAGCCCTGGATAACAAGGGTAGCCAATGGTAGGCCGTATGTATGGCAGCAGGATTCGGCCCCTTGCCACACCTCTGGGAAAAGTCAAAAATGGTTGTCTGAAAATTTCTACGACTTCACCAGTCCAAATGTTTGGCCTCCAAACTCCCCAGACCTTAACCCCATGGATTATTTTGTATGGGGCGCAGTTGAAAAAGACACCAATCGCACTTCCAGTAATACAAAAGCCCAGTTAATGGATAAAATTAAAACAGTTTTTGCGGCCCTTCCCAGGGAGACTGTAGCATCAGCTTGTTCGAGGTTCCAAAGCAGAATTGAAGCTGTGATCGATGCTAATGGTGGTTATTTTGAGTAAATCTTGTTGATAGTATTGTAATTAACTCTGCCTGTAATGTTTTTTTGTCAATTCATTAAATTTAATAGATACAAAGAAGATTTTCTTTTTCCTTACGAAACTGTCAAATTTATCCCGAACACCCTGCATAATATACAAATATCGTGAAGACAGTCAAAAAGTTTTGAAGGCAAAATATCCTACTGTCTATTGAAAAGCTTCAAAATGGAGGGGAAATTATTGTAAAAGAATTCAGGGATAATAAAGATTATATAAAAACTGAAAATAAAGAAAATTCTGGATTTCTGAAGTAATTACTTCAAAGGATTATTCAATACAATGAAATAAGCAGTGAACAATGGCAGGAAATATTCAAAAGAAATGCAATCAGCAATACATACCAATCCTCAAGGTAGAAAAGCCTATTAGGAACTTGAAATATATGTATGTACGTATGTATGTATGTAGAAAGGCAGCTAAAGTACATGATATCTGATCAGAAATGATCAAATATCGAGGTATAAAAATTGTGCAATGGCTATACTGCATAATTCAGAGGGCGTCAAAAGATCAATTTCCAGATGACCAGAGTAGCTCATAATTCCCATTTATAAAAAGGATAAATAAAACCAAATGTGAAAATTACCGAGAAATTTCCTTAGCGAGTGTATCAGGTAAGATTAATACAATACTACTGAGAAGAGGCTAAGAAAAATTAGAAGAGAAACATCAGAAAGAACAAGATAACTTCAGGTCAAATAAGGTTTGTTAGGATCAGATTTTAATTTTACGACAAACAGCTGAGTAATCATGGGACCATAACAAACTCTACTTACATTTTGTGGCTGATGCAGACAGAAGTGTTCTCCACTGATAGGAGATTAGTAACAATGCAAACTTAATTATCTAGTACCACAATGCACTTTCAGCTAAGTATAACTAAGCAAAATTAACAAAAAAAAAATTGATTCTGATATTACTTTTCCAGGCACATACGTGCAATTAATATTACCCATACCCACATTAATGAATGCTAATGTTAATAACAAACCATAATTATATGATACAAGGATTTGAATATAAAAAGATATTGTACAGGCAACCCTCGTACAACGCGGTACTTATACAACGTGGTCTACAAATTGTAGTATCCCTTTATCTTTTCATATATTTTTCAACACACGACTTAACACGTTCGCTGCCACGCTACTTCGGCATGGTCTGTTCCCCTACGCCGAGCAATTTCACTTCTTCAAGGTCAGTACGATAATCTCGTTACCGGAGGTAAGCGTCCTACAAGTATACTCGTAGTTGGCTTGTACAGAGCATATACGGTCTATGAGAATACACAGTTTTGATGCTAGCCCCACAAGCCAAGCATTTTCACTTCTTCAAGGTCACTACAATAATCTCGTTCCCGGCGGTAAGCATCATACGAGTATACTTGTAGCTGGCTTGTGAAGCAGGTTTACCCACTACGAGTATACTCATAGTTGGCAGCGAACGTGTTAAAAATCACATTCGCTGCCAACTATGATGCTTACCGCCGGGAACGAGATTATTGTAGTTAAATATCTTCGTTAAATTTGCATCTGCCCATATTGCGCATGTAGTTATAAGTAGCAAATTTATATTAGGAGAAATACCTTTAGCACACTTGTATGTCACTTGTTTACCGTATAGAGTGTTTATTGTTGAAAATTGTCTTCGTTTTCTACCAGGAAAGCATATTAAAAACTATGTGCGTTAGTCTCAAGCTGAGTGCTTTAAATTTTTGTGAGTTACATACAATATGTAATACTTTTTTTTTTTCATGTAAAAAAAAATTATTTTTATAGTAATGGCGATATGGTTGAAAAGGAAATTAGTGAATTAATTGATGGCGAAATAGATTAAATGAAGAGGAACTGATACAATTAATAGATGACATCAAACCAAATGGAGGGGAAATTTCTGCCGAAGATTCTGATTGCGATGAATCTGTTTAAAGAATTCAGTTTAAAGAAATTAACAGAAGGATTGAACTTGGCAAGAAAGTTATTTTATGGATAATGATTTCTCAATGGAGCGCTCCGTAAAATTCACGAGACAATTGGATATTTGTTTAGCTCCATATTATGAACATAATAAAAAATTGCAGCATAGTGGTAAGCAAGATCTTATTACTGACTTCTTTATAACTAAACCAGCTGAAGTATGCAATGAGAATCATACAAATAATGTCCAAGAGATTTCAAGTGATGATGATGTCCGGCCACTCGTAAATAAAGAACATATATGAAATGTTAGTTTTGAAGAGAGTGACTACGATTAAAACATGCACTTTATTTTATTTTGCTTAAAACATTTATGCATTATATGCAATGAAGTTTACGTACAATTTATAATTTTTTATAATTTTATACTATGTATTTGTGTCATAGTTTATATGTTTTCTTAACTTACATGAATTACCTGAATTAAATAAAGATATATTTTTTGTTGGATATGTCATTGTTTATATAATCTTAAAAAAAAAAAAAACGATTTCAGAACCTAACCCTACTTTTTCTATGTGATCTGAGTCTCGCATAACACGATTTATATAAAGCAGCATTTCTATGGAACCTAACATCCGCGTTATACGAGGGTTACCTGTATATGCTTAATCTATCTAATATCTCTATATTTAAAATAAGATCTATCCTTCATACTGTAAGGAACTACATGTTGCTTGCTTTCAGCAGCATTAGCTCTGAGAAGCATCTACAAAAGTGAGTTAATCTAACGGTTTGCCTGAATGTGATGGAGACTGATGGTTTGCACTTCTTATCCACATTAATAGAACTCCATCACATGTTTCACAGCCATATTTTAGTAAATGAAAAATTACAAGTCTGTGCAGTTAAATAAAATAAAACTATTTCAATACTAGTAATGCAACAGATGATTACTATACAAAGAACGTATTTTTCTGGCTCAATGATACAATGAAAAAAAATTATATAAAATTATATAATGAAAAACACCACATATATTATATTTCATTTTTACATAAAATCTGCTGATCTTTTGTTTTCCAAATCATGTTCGATATGCTGTGGTAAAATTCTTCAAGAAAAGCCACATGACATGATGAGAATCCATAGCTATAAATGTGTTTATGTTTGCCTCAGCAACTCTGAAAGCTGGATTTAATTAGAGTAATAAAATAACAAGTTTCAGTAGTAATCACATTTTATATTATAATAAATTTAGTCTAATCCTTTATCCGAGTGTAAGCAAACAAAGTTTGCGCCTGAAGTATCTTCAGGACTGAGGCAACTCGTAGTAAAGCTGGACCAAGCTCTCATCACTCCTTGTTTCAGTATCTCCCATAATGCAAAGCACATCTCCTTGCGGACATGTATAATGCTGTGCATTAAGGGAAGGGCCACTACCCAGACCAATTTCGACCTTTATTGAGGTCTCGTGAGTGGGAGCCAGACCCAGAAGTGGTGATACTAAGGCAGAAGCAATGGAGGTCATATTTACTTATACATAAATATAATAATATTTATAAATTTAGTTTAAATTTATATATCAATTTAGTTTAATCCTTTATCCAAGTGTAAGTAAACAAAGTTTGCACCTGAAGTATCTTCTGGACTGAGGCAACTCATAGTAAAGGTGGACCAAGCTCTCATCACTTCAGGCACAAACTTTGTTTGCTTACGCTTGGATAAAGAATTAAACTAAATTTATTATAGTCTAACCAAGTGGAAAATAAACTTCCAACATTTTATATATTGTCTGCTTGTCACAACTGTATTACAGTTGTTTTTAGGGAAGACACACATTCAGTTGTGTGTGTGTGTGTGTGTGTGTGTGTGTGTGTGTGTGTGTGTGTGTGTGTGTGTGTGTGTGTGTGTGTGTGTGTGTGTGTGTGTGTGTGTGTGTGTGTGTGTAGGGGGGGTGTATATATTCCTTTTAAGAAAAGACAAGCAGGTAACAAAGGTGCTAAAACTCTTTTCTTTTTTTTTGGCATTCTGAAAAAACATAGCTTCGAAAGTTGTTGAGGGAATTATATAAACTTTCAGTTATGGATGTAAATTATGATCATGTCACCTGGCTATTTTCAAAGCATTTTATAGCTGTACAATCACACCAAAAATATGCTTACATATCAAGTATAGTTTTTAAAAACAAAAGATCAATAGGTCTTATTGCTTATTTTTAGTATTAAAGGAATTTCCAGCAATTCCCTTGTAATCCTCTCCTCCATTGTAAATAGTCATCCAAGAGGTCTTCTTGGAATCCTCTGGGCTGCAACACTCCACGGCTCCTCCTCTTCATGTAAGTCAAAGCTGTCCTCTCTTTCGTTTTCCTGGTGGCAACCAGTTCATTACTCTCTTTGTGGCATCTATTGAATATGTCCATACCACTGTGAAGATTGATGCTCTGACCAGTCCATCACATTTTCTCACAAATTCACTCTCTCCATAATGATCTCATTGTAAACTCTGACACACTTTGAAGTGGGCCATCCATCTCCACTACTCTTATATGATTCTTCTGCCTGACATTCAGAGTCAATCCTTCTTTCCCATACATCAGAAAATACTTTCTACTATAGCATTTGGAGTATCATCATCTTCTTGGTTTCGTGTAGAATGTATCAAATCCACAGCACACCATTCAATTGCTTAATAGCATTAACAGACTTGGTTGACATGATCATTTACATCTTTATCACATGAGCCCAACATATGAATAACAGATCCTAAGAATCTACTGCATTGATTTTACCAACTAAGAGATCTAAGTCCCTGCCTTTCTCACTAATCACAAAATATTTTGTAAAATTAACTTGTAGGCCTCCCATGCTGTAAACATCAGCCAATTTTCTTCATAAAATCAATGTCATTGCAATTTTGAGCAATTATCACTTGATTGTTGGCAAAAAATACTGAACAGTTGACAGTGTCAACAATTTCAATTCCCATAGCTCTATACAAAGCATTCTAACATGCCAGCACTACATCAAAGCAGATCTTAAACAGGGTTAGTGACATCCCACATCGTAGTGACAGACCTTCAGATGTTACAAATTCAACTAATACCAACTCCCCACAGTTAATAGCTATTACACAGCTTCTATGTATTCTCTTAATCAAACTGATGATCAACTCATTCACATTCATTTTCCTCTTCAATCTCCAGAGTCTGCTAATAGGAAACTAAAATCATTGGCCTTTTCGAGATCCACAAAAATCCTTTTGGAGATCAAAAAAAAAAAAAAAAAAAATTAAAACGTGTTTTGTTTCCTGCCATTTGGTAATTTTTTTTCTATGATCTGTCTTATGATGAAAATATTATCAATACAAGGCTTTCTAGCAGTAAAGCCAGTTCTTCTAACACAGAGGTTTCATCCTAAAGTGAAAAAATTACTGTAATGAAAACAGTACAGTATTACATTCAATATCAAAAACCTAAACAAAATCAATGGCAAGCAGCATTTCATATCTTTGAAATACATTTAATGCAATATAATTTAACTGAATGACTTCTAATACAGGACTGAAATTAAAAGTAGCTCATACCAAGAAGTGCAAAGATGGCATCATCATTTTTTAAAAAAGAGCTGCATACATCAAACAGCCAAAAGGCAGTGTGTTACAAAAGTCATGATGATCACACCAAAGGTGTGATCATCATGAACACAAAAACAATGAAGAAGTGAGATGTTATGTTTATAAATGTATTGCATGTGTTCTGCAGCAGTATTTTGTTTTGTCAAGTAAAATGCAGAGTTTCCAGGAAGAATAACTCTGATATTGCCATAAGATAATCTAATTTTCATCTGAAAAATCCCTTATGCAGGTTTCTTGCTTCCTTGATAGAATTAACACTCAAATATATCCATTCAAAGGGATTCTTTCAACTGCATATTGGCAGTGCCTTTGAAATTAGTAAGATGCATACAGGATGTGTTTTTCATTTATTTTCATGCTTTAAAATTTATGTTGGCTAATTTACAAAGCTAGCAAGTGAATATATATATATAATAAATAAAATTTGTGAATAACAACTTCATAATCATACCATAGCCAAACCTTTCTTTTCTTGTATTTTTCTTTCCTCAATGCTATCTTTTGCTTCCTGCTTCAATTTGACAACTTCATCCTCAAATTCAGCCTTTTCAACTCTTGCTACTTCTAACTGTACTGTAAGGTCCTATATATATATATATATATATATACATACACACACAGATACACAAACACCATAAAACAAGTGTAACATAATTTTTAAAAATATCTTTCATTTGTCTATTTTACTGTACCACACACAAGTATACTACAGCACACATATCTTTAAAAAATATGTATGCATGCACATGTGTGTGCGCACACACACACACACACACACACACATATATATTTTCAGAATTCATTTTTACTCAGTTGGAATATTATGAAAAACCTTTAATGACTAATACCGAGAGATAAAAAGATGACAAGATATATTTATAAAGATACTACTAGTTTACTAGTTTCGTTGAATAGATCAACATCCTCAGGTATCACAATAAAAGAAATATATAAAAAATTACAGAGACTTAAAATTGTAATAACAGAACAAGTATAAAAAGACAGTAGCGTGTTTGAAAAAACAAATGCGAGTATGAGTTCCAAACAAACGTATACTACGCGCTGTCACGAGTGCACCAGTACTGAACAGAAGCAACGTGTGCATCACAGAGATTGTAACTCAGGCTGTTGTTGATATGAGAGGAATCTAGAGAAATTTCCCTGGATTCGACAATCTTTCTTTCGAGTTCATCCTAGCACACATGGATGTTAGATGTTTGAGTCCAGTTTACAATGTGTTGGCAGCCTTCGTCTGAGTTAGCTGAAAAGAGAACGTGGCTAGAGAGAGCGCTAGCTCTAGTCCTGTTATAGGAGATATCTCTACGGTGTTCATCCAAACGTAGAAGGATGGATTTGGCAGTCTGCCCATAGTATGGCTTTCCACAATCACACAAAATCTTGTACACTCCTGGAAACTGAGTAGGAAGATGTTTCTGTTTATGTTTGCTAAGTAATGAACGAAGTTTTGGAAGCGCAGTGAAGCAAGTTTTGAAGTTAAATTTCTTGAGAATCTTGGCCAGTTTTGGTGAAAGAGAGCTGATGTAAGGCACGTAGCCTTACATTTATAGCTGAAGCAACTTACAGGCTATGAGGCTAGTATATTATATATGTTATAGTCCAACCACATAAGCAAGACCTGTTGTTGGAAGACTGCCAAGAAGAGTCAATTCATGTTGAAGGGGAGAAAGACATAAGATGATGTATGAATTGGTCGCCAACGAGCGAAATCACGTGCTTTATACGTAAAATTTTGCAACTGTTATACAAGCAAAATAGCTACCACTTTAAAAACTACAATGATCATAAAAGAGAAGTTAATTTTCTGAAGTGTAATAATAAACAACTCATCCCACAAGACGGATTGATTACCCTATTATTGGAATGGATTCTCCTTCTATTGACATGCGCAAAAGTGTCGAAGGGTCTCATATCTATGGGCATACTATAATTGCATGTGTTCTAATGACTGGTTTGCCTATTCTGAGGGACAAAAATTCTGAGTTTCTGGGAGAAACTTTTTCTCAACAAACTGTGGCAAGATATCTGCAACAAGTAGGCCTATATGCCAGAAGTCCTGTAGTCTGCTCATCGTACAGCACATTTTCAGTGGTGGTGTAGCCTTAAAAATCGGACAAGACACCAATGGGCACTTTATAGATGAGAGTCATTTTAGTCTTTCCTATGATTTTGGATGGCACTTGATCTGATATGAAAGTGGTACTGCTTACCATCGCGAGAATGTTCTTGAAAGAGATAGGTATCACAGTACTGGGGTCATGATGTGGGGAGGCATTATGTTAATGGGTGCACTGAGCTACAAGTGCTAGAACAAGAGACTATGACTGGTGAATGATATTGCAATGAAGTTCTTCAACATCATGTTCCATGGTTCTGTAGGTGAAGAATTCATTTTTATGGATGACGATGCCATACCACATTATACACAAGTAGTGGCGATACCTCTGGAGACCGAGGATATTATTTGAATCGAGTGGCCAGCACCCTCCCCAGATCTCAGCCCCACAGAACACATATGGGATGCAATAAGGAGATCTGGGGAGGGGAACGTTGCTCTGAAGGAGGAGTAGGTAGTACCTGAAGAACTAACTCCTGAATCACTTGTTGCTAAGCATGATACGATGTTGTGAGAGCTGCATCACAGTTCAGGGTGGACATATTTTTTACTGAAATGTCTTTCGGCATAGTTTTCTGTAAACACTATACATTAATTCCTTAACTACATCCTTAAAAAATGTGTACCTTTTGCCAAAAAACGAATTGCAATTTAATCTGTATGAAATTTTGTAACACATTTTTTGTGCAATATAATTAATTAGTATGCTGGGCAATAAATTTATGTCCTCATTTGGTTGTAATCATGAAAATTTTTCATACATAGGTAAAAATGTAGTTCGTCCTTAGCTTGTGGACATCATTGTGTGTCATCATGCATTGTGTTGTCATCCCAAAAATAGTAGTGATGTGTGTGCGTGTGTGTGTGCGCGCGCGTGCGTACACACGCGTTCATCAACTTTAAACTATTGCTGCAGTAAAGCCATCAATTTATGACAGCTTTTTGAAGGTTGCCATTTCTTAGCAATCTCCCCCCCCCCCTTTTTTTTTGGTATATTTCTATGCCACAGAAGGCTTACAGTAAACAATTTCTCAGTAACTGTAAAAATAGTCTAAATCAAGATAGCTACCCAATGAAAGCATATAACAGCAAATGCTGAAAATATCAATCATTTTATGACCTGGACTTGAGTCTGCTTATTCATATCCAGAGAAAAGTAAGAAAGATTCAGATAGTGATTCTGAATGCAGTGGTGTGCTTGATGGTGCTAAAAATTTTGACAACAACAAAATTGCCAATGAACATGTGACAGTTTTCAATTCAGATGATAATACTTCACTATGTCAAATAAAGTTTCAAAAAGTGAAGTACTTTTTTTGGATTCTCAACCAAAAAAAATTTAAGAATAAACATCTTTTTTGTAGAGCAACAATTCTGATTTCAATGCATTTTATTTGATTTTGTTTTGAAATTTACCATATAACATTAAACTTTTGAAGTAATTTAATTCAAAAAATTTTTGTTTTAGTCTAATAAATGGTTGATTTACTAACTGTTAATACCTTTGTGTTCATTTAATCACATAAAAAAAAAAAAAAAACTGGATGGATTAAATTCTCAACCTATGGGAATCAGATGTATTTTTAACTTACTGCTCAAAGGTTTAAGAAAAAATATTAATGAAGCACTGTGAGTGTGATTTCATTATGACTGCAGAACATTTCAGAAATATTTAACAATATGAGTATGATTTAGAGATAAAAACATAACATTTACATGATAATATTACACCAGATGAATTTTATGTCACACAAGCAAATTATAAATATGCTTTAAATATATATTTTTATAAATATATTTATATTTATAAATATAAATAATATATTTTATATCACATTTCAATAATTAAATAATAAATTTATATTTGTTTACCAGATGAATTTTATATCACACAAGCAAATTATACATATGCACTGAAACATGAAAAAGTGTGAAAGTGGCTAAGGGATTATGAAATTACAAATCTATGGCAGGTATCTGTACTACTTCCTAACAATATCCAACCATGCAGGATACTTTTAACATCTGCACATCATGTACAAGAAAAGGTGCCAGCTGGACTCAATGCATATTCCTTTCTGTCACATTATGAAATATGGATGTGTAAGATGGCATGAATTAATCAAATTTTGCTGCATGCTTAGTAGGATGACCACAGAAACATATGAAATATTATTTCAGCAAGAGTTCAGAGAACTGCACACATACAGCCATTAACAATGCAAAGAAATGAAAGGTTGACTGTGCCAAAGAATTAATTTATGGGAATTGAAGTTTAATGATCAGAGAGCATCTACTGATGAACTCTACATTTTATTCAGGACATCATAAGTACTATTACTGTGGGATCTTGGAAATGCCAGCAACAACTGTTCCTATCTTCCAACACTTCTCCAGAACAATGTGTGAACAACATGCTGAACAATAAGATGCCATCTTCTTACCTAGCATTATCACATGGGATAATCATGGGTATAACCCTCAGACAAAATAAATATCACCTTGACATGGCAAATTATCAAAGGTGATGATGAGTGCCTTCCTATGATGCAAGTTTGATGCACCCAGTGTCTTTAAGTTGAAGTTCACCTTAAAGACACTGGAGTGCATCAAACTTGATGCACTGGGGCATGGGGCTGAATCATTTGTGAAGCAGTTTTTCGTTCACATGAAATTACTTCAAAAATGATTTCCAGCATCTAGTTTCTACACTAGTTCATGTCATTGCACTATGTCCTGCAGCTCCAAGCATCCTGGAATTTTCAGATAAGAACAGCATTTCAGAGTTCCTAACTCACTTTATTCACTAAAATTCCCAATGAGGGATACAAGTTTTTGTATCCCACAATGAAGTAATCTGCCACCCGCTTAACAGCCATCTTCATGCATCATCATTTTGAGCTGCTAAAAATGTCTTCAATTGTAGAAAAAGATGAAAGTCAATGGGTGCAAGATTGGGATACAGAGTGGATTGGTGCAGAAGGATTTTCCAGTTGAACTGTTCAAGCAGTTCAACTTGGAAATCATCAGCAGTTATCATGTTTGAGTAATAGCATGGATCATCGAAAACAGAAGACAAGGCCTCCTCCAGAGCTGAGGAGGCCTTGTCTTCTGTTTTGAACAGGCAGATGCAATTTCTTTAGTCTCACAGTAAATATATGCACTTATTGTTGTTCCTTGAGAACGAGCAAAATACAGCTATCTCAAAACAAAACACATATGATCTTCCTGCAGAAAAGAATCTGCTTGAATTTCTCTGCTCTGAAGATCCACTATTCTATCATTGCATTGATTACTGCTTACTCTCTGCTGTCATATGAGAAATACAGGTTTCATCTCCTGTCACAATATGGTTCAAAAATTCATCACTTTTTTTTTTATAATACTGGGGTGCTTAAGGGTCAAAGCTGTATAAATGAGAGAAGACCTTCAATAGAAGGTCTTCTCTCATTTACACAGCCTTTAAAGGAATGTGGAGAACTGATCAGGGCTTCTGAGTTAATGTCCAATCCTCATCTTCTCATAGTGCACACATTAGGTATCTACTTAGATACTGAATGAATGAGGATGGGCTAGCAATTTGGGATTTAACCGACCAAATTGTATTCTTAATGGCTTAAACCACAATGTAAAATGATGGTGCAACATGACAATTTCATGTCGATTGGGGCATCGCCCAGTTAAACAAGGCCCCCATTGTTTTCACCAGGGAACCAGGGCGAATAGTTAAAAGTTAGCTACTAAAACAAATCCCAACTCAACATCAAAAGAGTTCAAGATCACTACTATACTGAAATGGAGCTGGTTGAGGAATTGGATAAGTACCAGATCGATATAACAGGGGTGACTGAAACCAAAAAGGCAAATACTGGTGAGATCTTTCTAAGCAATAAATACAAAATTTCATGCCGACTGGGGCATCGCCCGGTTAAACAAGGCCCCTGTTGTTTTCACCAGGGAACCAGGGCGAACAGTGAAAAGTTAGCTACTAAAACAAATCCTGAAACACATCCCAACTCAGCATCAAAAGAGTTCAAGATCACTACTATACTGAAATGGAGCTGGTTGAGGAATTGGATAAGTACCAAATCGACACAATAGGAGTGACTGAAACAAAAAAGGCAAAAACTGGTGAGATCTTTCTAAGCAATAAATACAAAATGTTATATTCAGGCAATAACAATCAGGGAAAAGAAAGAGTAGCCATAGTATTCAACACTAAATACGAGGATAATCTTTATGAATGGCAGGCAATATCAAGTAGAGTGACGTGGGCAAACATCAGAATGGGGAACAAAACAATGAGACTCATTTGTGCCTATGGTCTCACAGAAGTTCTACTAAGTAGAAGTGGAGGAATTTTTTGAGACTTTAGAAAAAGCAACTGACACAACAAAAAAAGAAAAGATGGTCCTTGTTGGGGATTGAAATAGAAGAGTAGGAAACGATTGTCAGACATACAAAAATATATGGAAGTGAAATCTGAAAAATAAAACAAAAAGAAAAACAAAGATTAATAACAGCTGAAATGAAGTTCATGACAAAGGTGATGATGAGTGCCTTCCTATGATGCATTTCATAACGTCTTCTATGATCGAAGAAATTATGAAAGAATTCAACCAGAAATGCTCAAGTATGGAGGCATAAAAGCCTTAATAGTGGCTGAACAGCATAGTTCAGAAGGCCAGGACAGAGGGACGAATTCCTGATGATTGGAGTAGAGCTGTCTGAGTACTCGTATATAAAAAAGGAAATAAAACTGAATGTAAGAATTACAGAAGTAATTCTCAAATTTTCTTCATCATCTTCCTGGTAAGATTTATGCAAGTATACTTCGGAAACGGTTGAGACGGATTGTGGAATAGAAGCGTGGTGAAGAACAAGCTGGATTCAGGACAAATAAAGGTTGTCAGGATCAGATTTTCACTTTAAGATAAATAATTGAGAAATCGTGGGAATATAATAAACATCTATATTTAAGTTTTGTAGATCTGGAAAAGGCATATGACAAGGTGCCAAGAGAGAAGCTATGCAAAACGATACAGTTATATGGTGTCAATGGGGCATTATAATAAGCAATACTTAGTCTTTATTTGAGTTGTAAGTCAGCAGTTAGAAATGAAGGAAGTACAGGAAGATGGTTTAATGTTAAATTTGGTATAAGACAAGGATGTACATTATCCCCTCTGTTATTCTTTATCTATATGGATCACATTATGAAGGAAAGTGGTGTGAAACTTGATATCAAAATTGGAGATGTTAATCGCAGCTCTTTACTTTATGTAGATGATGTTATACTTTGAAATAAACCCAGTTCAAGTCTGCAAGATTTCCTGACTAAATTGAATACCTTTTGTAATAGATACTTTTTTGTAATAGTTTTTGTAATAGATCTTTGTACTAGAGGGGGTGCTTAAGGGTCAAAGCTGTATAACTGAGAGGAGACGTCCAAATAGCCTTTAAAGGAATGGGGAGAACCGACCAGGGCTTCCTGACCTAATGTCCAATCCTCACCTTCTCGTGGTGCAGCCTGTTGGGTATCTACCTGGATACTGACCGAACAAGGATGGTCTGCCAATTTGGGATTTAGCCAACCAAATTGTATTCCTATTAGTTAAACCAAAATACAAAATGATGGTACAACATGACAAAATTTCATGCCGGCTGGGGCGTCGCCCGGTTAAACAAGGCCCCCATTGTTTTATCCAGGGAACCAGGGTGAACAGCTAAAAGTCAGCTACTGGAACAAATCTGAAAACATGCCCCAACTCAACATCACCAGAGTTAAAGATCGGTACTAACAACATAAGCAGCCTGAATGGCAAAGAATTGCAGCTAGCGGAGGAATTAGATAAGTACCAGATCGACATAACAGGGGTGACTGAAACAAAAAAGACAAAAACTGGAGAGATCTTTCTGAGCAATAAATATAAAATGTTATATTCAGGCAATGACAATCAAGGAAAAGAAGGAGTAGCCATAGTATTCAACACAAAATACGAGACTCATCTTCTCGAATGACAGGCAGTGTCAAGTAGAGTGATTTGGGCAAATATCAGAATGGGGAACTGGACAAGGAGATATATTTGTGCCTATGGTCCCACAGAAGGCTCTATTAAGGTAGAAGTGAAGAATTTCTTGAGTCTGTAGAAAGCTACTGACACAATGAAAAAGGAAAAGTTGGTCTTTGTTAGTGATCTAAATAGCAGAGTAGGAATTGATTATCAGACATACAAAAATGTTTTGGGAAAATTTGGAGAAAAGACCAAAGCTAATACTAATGGCAAATACCTGATGGATTTCTGCTCAGGACATGGACTGGTTATTACTAACATGTTCCAACATAAAAATGTGCACAAATTCACATGGAGAGAAGAGGCAAGGAATAAGAAAAGTCTCATTGACTATGTTATTGTCGATAGTGACATTTTCTCCCTAGTGCAGGACACCAGAATGTACAGAGGATTTGAAATTGGAAGTGATCACTATTTAGTCTTGAGCAAGATAAAATTGAATTTCATATTGAAAAGACTGGCATGTAAGAAAGTTTTAAAGCGAATAAAAGTTGAGCAGTTCTCAGATTTGAACTGTAAACTAAAATACACAAAGATTATTGAAGAAAAAATGAAAGAGTTTCAGAACAGGAACCAAACCTTGGAGATTCAGTGGCAAGCCTTGAAGAAAACCCTGATTGATTCAGCTAGAGAGGCATGTGGTGAAGTTGTCTGCAAGGATAGAAAAATTAGAACTCCATGGTGGACACAGGAAGTTAAAGAGGCAGTGAAGGAAAAGAATAAAGCATATCAAAAGTTCCTGGCAAATAAGTCAGCTTGTGCTCTTAGAGAATACAGATAGAAATGTAAGAAAGCTAAACAGTGTGTAAAACTAGCTAAACAAGTCATGGGAGGACTTTGGCAAGAACATAAATATCAAACAAGAAAATAAATATCAAGAAGGTGGCAAGATATTCTGGAGGGTGTTGAAAAAGCTTAGGAATGGAGGAAAGAGTACTGTAAAAGGAGTTAGAGATGTAAAGGTGATATGAAAAAGGGAGAAAAAGATATCCTTGAAATGTGGAGTAATTACTTTGAAAATTTGCTAAATGAAACAAGCAGAGTGACAGCACAGTGATAAAAAACACTGACCAGGCATGCAGTCAGGAATACATATCCATACTTGAAGTAGAAAAAGCCATCAAAGGCTTCAAATGTGGAAAGGCAGCAGGAGTAGATGATATTCGACCAGAAATGCTGAAGTATGGTGGTATAAAAGTTTTGCAGTGGCTGCACTGCATAGTTCAGAATGCCTGGACAGAGGGACGAATTCCCGATGATTGGAGTAGAGCTCTCATAGTACCCATATATAAAAAGGGAAATAAAACTGAATGTGAGAATTACAGAGGTATATCCCTACTGAGTGTTCCTGGTAAGATATAAGCAAGTATACTTGAGAAACGGTTGAGAAGAATTGTGGAAGAAAAGCTTGGTGAAGAACAAGCTGGATTCAGGCCAAATAGAGGTTGTCAGAATCAGATCTTCACTTTACTACAAAAAGTCGAGAAAGAATATAACAAAGATCGATATTTAAGTTTTGTCGATTTGGAAAAGGCATATGACAAGATGCCAAGAGAAAAGCTATTGAATACGCTACAGTTACAGGGTGTTCGGGATAAATTTGACATATTTATAATTAATTATATTTTTCCGTAAGTTACATGTATTAACACACACTTCTCTTCATTTAAAAGTTTGGACCCTTCTTCATTCATATACAAGATGTCAGAAAGGATGGATAGCTGGAACCCACCTGAATCATGGAAGAGAATAACTTGTATCATGATGATTCGTGCCCGCCATCAAAATAAGGATATTACGACTGCTGCCCAATGCTCCCTGAATACAGTAAAAACAATCAGGCATGAACTAGAGACTTGCAATGGTGACTACGAGGATGTAGCAAGAAGAAAGATCCCTAGCAGACGATCTGATTGCGTTCGTACAGCAGAATTCCTCGCAAATCTGCAGGAACAGGTGTTGAAGAACCCTGGCATTGGAATTCGGGCTTTGTTCGTGGAGTTGCTAACTGTAGTCAAGCCCTGGATAACAAGGGTAGTCAATGGTAGGCCGTATGTATGGCAGCAGGATTCGGCCCCTTGCCACACCTCTGGGAAAAGTCAAAAATGGTTGTCTGAAAATTTCTACGACTTCACCAGTCCAAATGTTTGGCCTCCAAACTCCCCAGACCTTAACCCCATGGATTATTTTGTATGGGGCGCAGTTGAAAAAGACACCAATCGCACTTCCAGTAATACAAAAGCCCAGTTAATGG
Source organism: Typopeltis vanoorti (assembly GCF_054136105.1). Lineage (NCBI taxonomy): Eukaryota > Metazoa > Arthropoda > Arachnida > Uropygi > Thelyphonidae > Typopeltis > Typopeltis vanoorti. The sequence continues at coordinate 75,772,855 of NC_143550.1, read as the reverse complement.
ATAAAATTAAAACAGTTTTTGCGGCCCTTCCCAGGGAGACTGTAGCATCAGCTTGTTCGAGGTTCCGAAGCAGAATTGAAGCTGTGATCAATGCTAATGGTGGTTATTTTGAGTAAATCTTGTTGATAGTATTGTAATTAACTCTGCCTGTAATGTTTTTTTGTCAATTCATTAAATTTAATAGATACAAAGAAGATTTTCTTTTTCCTTACGAAACTGTCAAATTTATCCCGAACACCCTGTATATGGTGTCAATGGGGCATTATAATAAGCAATATTTAGTCTTTATTTGAGTTGTAAGTCAGCAGTTAGAATTGAAGGAAGTACAGGAAGATGGTTTAATGTTAAATCTGGTATAAGACAAGGATGTACATTATCCCTCTGTTATTCATTATCTATATGGATCACATTATGAAGGAAAGTGGTGTGAAACTTGATATCAAAATTGGAGATGTTAATGTCAGCTCATTGCTTTATGCAGACGATGCTATACTTATCAATAAATCTGCTGCAAGTCTGCAAGATTCTCTGTATAAATTGAATAACTGTTGTAATAGATATGGTATGAAGGTTAGCAATAAAAAGACAAAGACAATGAAAATAGGCAGAATCATTGAAAATGTCAACTGTGTTGTGAATGGAGAACCTGTGGAACAAGTAAAACATTTCAGCTACTTAGGCACGATTTTTAGTGAAGATGGTAAATTAAATATGCAAATAGACAACAGAATCAACAAAGCTGGTATGGTAAGAAGTCAACTGAATAAATTTGTATGGAATAAGAGAGAAATTGTTGCAACACTAAATTAGCTGTATACAAGACACTGTTCAAACCAGTTTTAACTTATGGATCTGAGAGCTGGGTCAGAAGTAAAACACTTGACCAAAGACTAGAGACCGCAGATATGAGAGTCCTGAGAAAGATTAGAGGCGTGAATAGATGGCATCAATGGCAATATCATATTAAAAAGGAAGATATTAGGAAAGAACTTGACATTGTCTGCATCCAGGAATGCATTAGCAGAGCTAATCTCAGGTGGTATGGTCACTTAAACAGAATGAACGAGGAAAGATTAGCAAAACGAGTCTTCTCTGCCAGGTTGGCAGGAAAATGACCCAGAGGAAGATCAAGATATAGGTAGATTGATACGGTACAATGTGCCTTAGACGATAGAAATATAAGATCTGATAATGATAACATTGATGTCTTGACAAGTAACAGACTGATTTGGAGGAAAATTGTAGATAGGAAGTTAGTAATGATGTAAATTTGTCATGTAGTACTATCATATCCTGTACACATTCCTGACATGTGGGTACATGTCAGGAATTTGATGATGATGATTGTAATAGATTTGGTATGAAAATCAGCAATAACAAGATAAAGACAATGAAAATAGGCAGAAGAATTGAAAATATCAACTGCATTGTGAATGGACAACCTGATAGAACAAGTAAAACATTTCAGCTACTTAGGCACAATTTTTAGTGAAGATGGTAAATTAAATATGGAAATAGACAAAAAATCAACAGAGCTGGTACAGTAGGAAGTCAACTGAATAAATGTTTATAGAATAAGAGAGAAATTAGTCAACACACTTTAAAATAGTTATATACAAGAAAGTGTTCAAACCAATTTTAACTTATGGATCTAAGAGCTGGGCTAGAAATAAAACATTTGATGAAAGCCTAGAGACCGCAGATATGAGAGTCCTGAGAAAGATTAGGGGCATGAACAGATGGCATCAGTGGTAATATCATATTAAAAAACTAGGATATCAGGAAAGAACTTGATATTGTTAGCATCCAAGAATGTGTTAGCAGAGCTAATCTTAGTATTAAGATTAGCTAATCTTAGATTAAGATTAGCTAATCTTAGCTAATCTTAATCTTGGTCACTTAAATGGAATGGAAGAGAAAAGATTAGCAAAACAAGTGTTCTCTGGAGGCTATTCAGGAAAATGACCCAGAGGAAGACCGTGATGTGGATGGATTGATATAGTAAAAAGTGCATTAGAAGACAGAAATATAAGATCTGATAATGTTGGAGTTCTTGACGGGTAACAGATTGATTTAGAGAAAAATTGTAGATAGGAAGTTAGTAATGTTGTAAAAGGTATACTTATTATACTTCCCTTGAGGGTGCATGTCAGGAATTTGATGATATTATAATACCATCTATAAATGAGTTGATTATTATGCCCTCATTTGCTTCCATGCAATTCTGACCTAGGAGATGACAATACATGCAAAAGCTTTGCTAAGAAGGGACCATATCTGGACTATAAGTTAGGTAATTATAGTAAACTAAAAAGGGACTTGAGGTTGTGCCTTGGCATGAGAAACTGCACATTAAAGGAATCAGTGTGAGAATTAGTCAAATGATACCTGAAGGAAGCTATATCTGAATTACATCAACCAGAGGTAGGAGAATTAATTGAATGGTAGTTAAATGGGTGAATAGCACTTTAAATCAAATAAATATAAAAACAAATGTTGTAGATCCAACATTAAAAGAGTGATGGTGAGGCTCAGCAGCAGTATAAAAAGGAGGATAGCCATGGTAATGAAAGTTAAACTGAATAATGAAAAGATGTTAGCTGTAAAAAACAAAGGAAATATGAAAGAATTTTACTGCTACATAGAAAGAAAAGGAAGAATAACCACAGAAGAATAACCTCTAATGAATGCATATAGTAGAAAAGTGTCAGATACACAGGAAACAGCTGATTTGTTAAATGCTTACTTTAGTAACGAATATATTCTGGGCAGGCCCAAATAGCTCTCTTGATGGCAGGGAGGAACAAAAAAGAAAAAGAAATGGATGAGTTAGAAGTATTAAAAAAGTATTAAAGTCAAATACAGCAGCTCAAGTGGATGAGATATTGGCATGATGCTGAAGAAATGTGCAAATTAGTTAGTGCAAACTTTATCATACTTCACTGGTCCACCTGATCACCGAAATAAAATAAAAACCCAATCAAGCACCTCAGTTCATTGGACACAGCCTCCATGAGATGGTAAATGAACCAAGGTTGTTCTCAGGGCTAAAGGGTATGTATACTATTAGAAAGGTATACTTATTAAATGGCCACTCACTGTATATCTGCATCTTTATCAGAGGTTAGTCAGATTTGGTGGACCACACCATCACTTACTTTCACACAGAATTCACTGAAAGAAAATAAAATTTTCATACCATTTCCAGTTTAACAGACAATTCAGAGTCTTGCGAGAACTACTTCACTTATCCTGGATAAAATAAAAATTACTACCATTCACATACTGGAAACACTGTTTCTTAATGTCATTACAGAACTCTCAAATTTCTTATCTTTAACACAATTTCTTACTTTTTTTTTTTTTTTTAATGAAGATCTTCCTATGTCTGCTTTATATATATATTATTCAATCTAGTCGAATTCCATTAAATTTCACTGAATTTATGGCAGCCTTTTTCTGTTATTTGGTTTCCTACCTTCTGATAGACATGATACTGAATATGATGTTTTGATAATTGCTAGTTAAGTAGTTAACATCTCTCCCCTCTCTAACCAACATGATCCAGATTATAATTCTGCAATGGGGGAAGAAGCATTAGTGACTGTCTTTAGTTGGGAGATGAATTTAATTTCCTGGCTTACCACTGCCCCATTTATTGGAGGCTTGAAGTGTTTGAAAATGTTGCATGTTTGGTCTCTAGAATAGGGTTCCAGATTATATAAAAATATATATAAATATGTAAAAATAAATAAAATTAAAATTAAAATAAAAATAATAAAAACAAATCCTTAGCCTACCCATCGTACTAATGTACTATAGTTTACAACCTCTTTTGGGTGGAAATCGCATTAAAAAAATATCATTTACTTGGATAAAAGCTCAGCTAAAATTATCATTGTGTGGTTATTGAGATTTACAATACATGTTTTAGTACATAAAATTCAGCATTTGCTACTATTATCATTACAAACTATTGAAATGCCCTAATTTAAATTCCCAAATGTCAATAAAATTAAAATAATTTCTTATAAAAAAAATCATTTATTAGAGTAACTGTAACAATACTTTTATAACTGACAAAACAGAACCAACAATTTTTCTCTTAATATTTGGATGAATATTTAATTTAAATTTCAACATGACAAGAAGAGACATTTTTAACGTAACCTGCAATTTCAAAATGTTGTTTTTCAATTTGCTTACATTTATTTGTTTCTCCATTTCATCTTTTAACAGAGTTATCATATCAGCATGCTCTTGCTTAAGATTTGATAATGTTGTCTGAAAATGAGAATTAGTATCATTAAGTGTTTCTTCTGTTTGCTTTAACTGCTGTTCTTGATTTTGATATTGACTTTCTAAAGTATGAACATACTGCTGGAGAGTTGAAATCTGAGATTTACAATACTGAAGTTCGGCTCTGTTTTCCTGAAAAATAACATAAAAATTCAAAAATTAGAACTACCAACACAAACAAAAAACAGATTCAAAATGTAATGTATCATATGACAAAAATACATGACTACAATCTGTTAAACATTCAAATTGTAAAATTACTAGCTATATTATTTAAATCATAATTCATTTAGTTTCAAAATGCAGCCGTATTACAATCATTGATCAAAACAACTTAGATGCAAGACTAAAAATATAATTCTATGCCTTAGTTCGGTTTAGGTGATTATTTTCTTATAATTTTAATATCCAATAGTCAACATTGCATCATATTAGTGAGTTGAATGAGAAAAAACTTTGTTTGTTTAATCAAGAAAAATAATACATTAACAGAGTATTTTTTATAGAAAGTGAAAACCTAACAGGGTTATTGCTTTCTTAGTTTTCTGCCTGATTGTATCTGAGAACCAACAGTCAAAACTGCTGTTAGGTCAGTGAAACGTAATCAATGTACTAATAAAAGGCAAACATATGGGCTCCTGGACAGAATCTGTGTCTTTTAAGCAGTGTAAGCCTGCTCCTATGCCAAAGGTCATATTCTCATAAACACTCTCTGGTAAAATTTGAAACCTTCCAAGTTCCATCTTATTTGGCTATAAAAAATGATAGATCTCTAATATCTTCATTACGTATTACTTAATTCACCAAAATGAAGCTGATGTAGCTTTATATCTTGGTAATACAGAACTATTTCTGGGTGCATTATGGCTTCACAGGTCTAAACAACAACAACAGACAATTCTAAAAAGTACCACCTGAGTAGCAAATGTAAGATAACTAATAAGGTCAATAATTTCCTAACTTATTTTTAAAAAATACACACGTTTCGGTCTTTTTATTGCTGATTTTCATGCGAAATTTGTTGCAGCTGTTATTCACTTTAGTTAGAGAATCCTGGAGACTGGCACTGGATGTTCTTAGGAGAACATTACTGGCATAAAGCAAAGAGCTAAACTGTCATTATCTCTGATTCTAATATCAGGTTTAATGCCACTTTCAATCATAATACAACCCATATAGGTGATGAATAAGAATAGAGATAATGTGTATCCTTGTCTTATCTCTACTTTTACATCAAACCAGATTTCTGTATTTCCTTCAAATTCTAACTGCTGACTTACTTACAACTTCAATATAGACTACACACACACACACACACACATATATATGATCCACACACAAACGGCCACAAAACCTATAGCACATTAGTGCTGTGTGTGAGCAAGAGGAATGGAAGAAAGGAGGAGTCTGTTCACATTTTGCTTGAACAACTGAGGTTGTAATCTTTGAGGAAGGCAGAGTGGGGCAGTGAAGGCAGTGAAGTTGGTTTGGTGAGTTTCAGGATGGACTGTAAAAGGGTGTTGTTAGCGGTGGGCTCTTGTTTTAATGAGAGGATTTTGGTGCTCTTCCCCAAACATGGGAGCAATATTCCATGGCTGGACAGATTTGGGCTTTGTATAGAGTTAGCAGCTATGAAGTAGTGTCTTATGAAAAAAAAAAAGTAGAAACATTTCAATATACAGAATGATAAAAAAGTTTTTTAGCAGCTGCAGAAGTATAGTTGAAATGTGATTGTGCCATGAAAGATTGGAGGTGCAGGTTAGTCCAAACAGAAAAATCTGATTGTGTGTGGATATCTCAGTATAACCAAAGGTAAGGGGGAGGGATGTGAGCTCTTTCTTGTGAGAGATCAGATATGTCTTGAGTTTTGGTGGCATTGAAGTTTATAAGGTTGTCCTTTCCCACTGGGATATAGCTAGGAGATCTGAGTTCAAGTCCCTGGTCATAGATCTTAAGGATTCTAATACTTGAGCACTACACGGTTTATCAAATGAAAAGGATGAATGGAGTGTAATGTCATCAGAAAAGCTGAAATGCTTTGATGATGACAGCACACTCCATCTCACAGACTTCCAGTCCACCATAGGATTGGAAGTCTGTGAGAACAAGTCATTTATACACAAGTGGAAGAGAGTGGATGAAAGAACAGAACCCTGGAGTACTCCTGCATTGGTGAGGAAATCTGAGGAGAGTAGACCATCTACCATGACATGCAGCGAGCAACCAGTAAGAAAGTTGGCAATCCAGTTGTAGAGTAGGCCCCTGTGCCAAACCTAAGAAAATCCCTTTGAAACGTCAAAGCAACCATGTGAGTCTCTCCAAATTTCTCCATGGCTTGAGTCCATAGGTGAGTGGTGAAGGCAAGATCAGCTGTAGATTGTGAGTGGCAGAATCCATACTACTGGTCACTAATTACCTTGATTTTCTCCATAATTTTTGAGAGAACAGAAGTGAGAGCAATTGGACAATAGTTTGTTAGTTGACTTTTATCGCCTTTCTTTGGGATGGGCTAGATGTGGACCTGTTTCCATGTTGTGGAGTAGATGCCAGTTGAATAGGATACAGGATAAGTGTAATTCATAGTGAAGAATTTATGGAGATACAACACACATGTTAGAATAATTAATTTACTTAACATTAAGCAATTGTTTCAACCTCTGTATTGAGGTCATCATCAGGAAAACATACATATGTACAATTACAAGCTACATGCCACTGCACTATACAAAAGTAAAATTAATCTAAAATGAAAATGAAAAGTAAAATGAATCCCTAGATGAGTCTTTGGACTCCCCGGAGGTGTCACATAATAATAATAAGAAGAATCTAAATGTTTTTAATCGTTTATCCTAGCCTGACTTCTGGTGTAAAAAGAAAGAAAAAAAAAAGAACTACATTAACCTCCCAACTGGCCAGGACGTCTATAGATGTCCAGCTAAATCTGGATGCGATTCAGACCACCTGTTGAAAGAACACGGAATCTTCTTCTTTCACTATGCGTTATTCCCGCTTGCTATGCAGGGTCCGCGTGTTACCTGGATGTGACTTCTTGTTAGTACCACTCCCAACTGACTTGCTGCCTAGTCTGCCTGTGGGGGGGGGGGGGGGGGGGATATATTTTTGACTGTAGAAGCGTATGTTCATGGGGCCAGTTTGCCTGCTTGCAGGATGAAAAATTCCACATCAGATAAGCTGGCGGAAAAAACCCTACTGCCTGTGCCCAAGACCAGCTAACTTGGCTATGCCTGAGGAAGATCCTCAAGTTCCTCACGTCTTTGATGGGGGATTGAACCTGGGACACTCCTTCCGCAGGCATATGGTTGCAAAGCGCAAAGCCACTAGGCTAACCGTGCGGAACGTTGAAAGAACATGGATAAGAAGTGCAATTTAGCCTTCATGTCCTTTAGAGGGTGTGATAATCCCTCACGCTGAAGAGAACACTTAATCAGATTATCTCACGTTCATAGCTGCGTCTCAGTTGCCTATAACAAGAAACGTAGTTCTTGTTCTATGCTCGGTACTGGATCTCAGTTATATTGGACTGGCTAAAAATACAGAAATTATTTTTATTTTTGTTCTAAAAAAAAAATCAGCTAACGCCTTTTTATTCCCGTATACGGGAGTAGGGGCGAGGCCATTTAGCCCTATCTAACTTTTGGAGACTGAGTGGGCAGTTCAATCTCCACTGGTACCAATCAGAGATAGATGGCCCAAGGCTATCACTAATTAAGCGGTACACAGAAGAGAGACGGCTCAAATGTGCCGCCATCTCGTGGTCCCTAACACAATATATTTAATGTCTGAAATTATGTGCGTTCTACAGTCGATTTTCTTGAGTTTACAGGACGAAAAACCCAAGTTTCCAGGAGGAAAAATCCGTTTGCCCATGCCAGAGATTGACTAACTCGGGAACCGGTCGAAAAAAGGCTTAGAAAAATTTCCTCTAGTCACTGACTAGACTCGAAACCAAGTCTTCCTTCGTACGGCCAAGCGCCGTGGTATGCAAACGCCATATCCACTGAGCTACACAGGCTCTTGTTTTCTTTATTTATTTTTGTTTTCTCTTTTTATTTTACAATACAATTTTAATGCCTGGACATAGTTTCTTCACTTAAATATTGCTTTACCTTGGAGAACCAATTTCATTTTTAATTTTTCTGTGCTAATTTTTTCTAATCGCTTGCTCAACAAAACATTTTCTTTGTTCTAGAAGAAATTAATTCACAATAATTATTTGAAATATTATTTAGAAAAAAAAAACAGCTGCCGACATTTCAGATTATGTTATTTTTATTTTTGTTCAAAATCATATTTCGAAGAATACTTCCCAAATTTCAAATTTAGAGAATAACATGAAATTCTTTAATCATATCACTAAATTTTTTTTCTTTATATCGTAATCTACTGTTCTTTGCACTCTCACCTTCTTGGTTTCCCTGTATAACTGGTCATTACAAAATTAAATTAACGGTTAGGATGTAAATTGATATGTATATATTTTCTGCTAGTTCAGGTATTATGCTCCAATTTTAAAGTAAGCGATACTTTTGCTTATATTTTTTGCTCATGAAGTATCAATTTTTATCAATCGGGAAAACCTGCTACAATTGAAATGTAAACTGTTTCACCAATAAATAAATAAATAATAAAATAAGATGAATAAAATATATAAATAATAACTTTAACATTTTCACCTTGCCAACACAGCATTGATGTGATATGGGTACCAAATTTCTTGTGTGGGAGATATATATATATATATATATATTACAAAGTTTTGTAATAAAAATTTTCACTACAATGAGGTTCGACAGAATCACAATATTATTGTCTTATTTCTTTTTCTCGTTTGGGAGAAAAACCGTAAAATGTCACTCTTATAATTATATCAGCTGTTATAATGGCAAAAATAGTAAGAAAAAATCATTTGCACTTTCTTTTCAAAACACAAAGAAAGAACATTGTAAATTCACCCAATGAAAAAGAAAATACTACATATTCAGCCATTCATAGTATGTGGAAGGTTTTTCTTTTGCTGCATTGGCACACTATTTTGAGAACCAAGGCTTGAATGGTGGCTAAGAATGTGGAGTGGAATAAAGGATGAATCTTCATTTATATGAGGATGATTTCTGTTACAGTCTGAGCAGGTTTGGATCACAGAAATTGAGGCAGTAGTCAGATCATGGGACGGAGGAATAGAAGCCACAGAGGTCCTCCCAGTTAACCTTGTAGTGCCAAAGGACATGCGACTGTGAAATGGCAAATTTGAAGGGGATTATCTGGTATTCTGGTAGGAAGATTGATGATCTGTGATAGGTCACTGTTGATGACGAACACCTCAACATCCTTGCCAGCTTGATCGGTGAAACTGGAGAAGGGGGAGTCGATATCAGTTGTGGATATTGAAGTCCCTAAGAAGGATGACTTCAATACTGGAGTATTTAGACTGCAGAAGGTTGAGCTTTAGAGAGAGAAAGATGAAGAGGTCAGAGTTGTTGACAGAGTTTAGAGAGCGATAGAGGGAGCATATGAAAAGAGCAGGTTGATTTGGTAGAGCAATTTTGAGACAAAGCAGATCAAATAGTAAGGATTCAAGGATTTGCAGTCTCTGAAATGGCATGTTGGTTCTGATGAATGCATAAATACCACTCTTGTGGCAAAATGAGCTGTGTAATATATAGTTTTTGGGTAACTGAGATGTACAGTGGCTGCAGAGATTCTGAAAGGAATAGTAGTTCTGGTTTAGATGACTAGGTGGTGGTGGTACCCATTGTTTATATTGATGTTAAAAGTTTTTTCGCTTGGTTTTACTATAAATTAAAGATACCAAGAAATTAAATACTTAGTTTAATCCTTTATTCAAGTGTAAGCAAACAAAGTTTGCACCTGAAGTATTTTCAGGACTAGGGCAACTCGTATAAGGAAGCTAAGACTTCACATCACTTGCCTTGGTATCCCATAATGCAAAGCACATCTCCTTGCAGACATGTATAATGCTATGCATTATGGGAAGGGTCACAACCCAGACCAGTTTTGACCTTTATTGAGGTTTCTTCAGTGGGAGCCAGACCCAGAGGTGATACCAAGGTTGAAGTAATGCAGAAGTCATATTTCCATATACGAATAGCCAAAAGGTATCACACTTTATTATTAAAATACTCTGGCTTACAGATAGTTGTTGGAAGTTTTTCCACTTGGTTATAATAAAAATTGAAGATGCCAAGAAATTATATTCTTGGTTTAATCCTGTATCCAAGTGTAAGCAAACAAAGTTTATGCCTGAAGTATTTTCAGGACTAGGGCAACTCGTATAAGGAAGCTAAGACTTCGCATCACTTGCCTTAGTATCCCATAATGCAAAGCACATCTCCTTGCAGACATGTATACTATGCATTATGGGAAGGGTCACTACCCAGACTAGTTTTGACCTTTATTGAGGTCTCTTCGGTGGGAACCAGACCCACAGGTGATAAAGAAGCTAAGACTTCGCATCATTTGCCTTAGTATCCCATAATGCAAAGCACATCTCCTTGCACACATATTTTCATATATGAGTTGCCAAAAGGTGTCACACCTTATTATTAAATTACTCTGGATTAGAGAAAGATATTAGAAGTGTTTTCACTTGGTTATACTATAAATTAAAGATACCAAGAAATTATACTTTGGTTTAATCCTTTTTAATCCACATATCAGCAGATTGCATTAGAAGACAATGAAGACGACCTCCGGAATCAGTTTATGAATTAAACAAAATAAGCCAACAATACAATTTAATATTTCACAAAAGACAACAGAAGTGATGATATTTAAAAGCTCGAGAACACGTTAGATCAAAAACAGGCTTAGAAAATAAAATAATAGAACAAGTGACACAGTTTAATTATTTAGGCTGCATAATAACATAACTAAAAAATAAAAGCTACAATAAAGATATAGATGAATTAAGAAATTTCAGAAAATTTGTGGAACAATTAAAAGGATCTCAAAGAGTTTCATGCCGAATATAGTAGAAACTATATACGGTTCGGCGATTCCAAGCGTAAGCAAATACCTGGATACTGCAGCAACTGACCCTAAAGGTAGTGCAAGCTGAGGCAACTCATGTCTAAGGTGGAGCAAGCTCCGATCACTATTCTTGATATTTACCCATAATGTGAACTTAGCTCCTAGGAGCTGTATTTCTGTTCAACATTATGAGAGAAGGTCACTACCCAGACCAGTTTCAACCTTTATTGAGGTCTCATCAGTGAGTAGGTAGACCTAGTTAATATCAAGTTTGTGGCGAACAGAACTTACAGCCCTTCTATGAGTATTGCCGAGAGGTGTCCTAATAAATTATTAAATTAAACAAGTCATATGTCGCCGAATTGAAGCCTCTGCTCTTCATATATCTAATAATTGACCTTCTCTCATAATGTCGAACAGAAATACAGCTCCTAGGAGCTAAGTTCACATTATGGGTAAATATCAAGAATAGTGATCGGAACTTGCTCCACCTTGGACATGAGTTGCCTCAACCCTTTAGGGTCAGTTGCTGCAGTATCCAGGTCTTTGCTTACGCTTGGAATTGCCGAACTTTATATAGTTTCTACTATATTCGGCATGAAACTCTTTGAGTTTCTTATTCGGCTAAGAAACGATATGGGATGTAATATCCCTTAACTTAAACAAGTCATATGTCGCCGAATTGAAGCCTTTGGCTCTTCATATATCTAATAATTAAAAGGCACTGAATAAAAAAACAAAACGAGAAACTCAACAAAAAATTTATAACTAACGGCCACTCTCACTGTATTATATAGTTTATAAACATGGAATGTTAATGTTGTTGTTGTTGTTGCTGCTGAGTCCATTGAAGAGCTTCTAGATATGACCATGGATCTGTAGAACCACTTTGGCAATCTGTTGAAGTTTGGTGGAGAAGAGATTTTCTCTAGGGTTATTGTCAATTTTCTGTAGAGCAGCAATTGCTGGACAAGAATAAATATGGACAGGTGTTAGTTCAACTCCTGGACAATTTTTGCATGTTTCATAGCTCTTGCTACCATCTGGCTGAATTTTCATGCCTTTAAAATGTTCTGTCCTTAGTCTAGTGATGATTGTGGTTATTTCTCTATTTTCATTAATTTCACCTGATTTCATTCTTCTTCTTGATAGTTTGTTTTACCAATCTTATTTTGGCAACAGAGTTAGCATTAGTTAGTGATAGTGGGTGTAATTTCTGAGGTAAGTATCTTGCTTCTTTGGCTAGTCTGTCTGCTCTTTCATTGCCTTCAATATTTACATGGGCTGGTATCTATTGCAGTGTGCAGTTCCTATTTTTCAAATTTAAAGTTGTTAATAGTTCATGAATTTCCTGTGTGAGTTTTGTTTTTCTGTTTTTTAATGCCTCAAGTGCAGATTTTGAGTCACTGTAGATCAGTGATGGCGAACCTTTTTACCAGATGTGTCAAACATCTCTTTTTTTAAATATTGACGTTGTTGATGTGCCACTTGCATACATGCATTATAAATTTAGCTACATAATCATAGATGGTGACTTATACATATCATTCAGTGGCTTGGTGTCGCACGGATTAGATCGTCGGCTTGTCGAGAGCTCATGAAAAGATCAATATTATTTTGTGTTAACATTAGATATTTTACTAGAATTTTAAGTAGTATTGTTTGCTTTTTGTTTCTTGGTGTGTCTGTGCAATTTTTGCGTGTTTTCTGTTATTTTAATTATTATTTTTAAGAAAAGATAGCGTACACATGGCACCGATAAAGAAAAAAATGGCGGCCAGGTCGCCATGCTTGTTTAAGAGTTTTGATGTAAAAGAATTTATGCAATGTGCTGTCTGTGAGATGTATGCCTTGCGAAGAGCGGTAGGAGTCTGGTTAGAAAGTGATAGTGGAGTTAATATGTGTAGAAAGTGTAAAGAGAATGAGGACTTCAAGCGTGTTTCGTGTATCGAGACTGATATCGTTAACGGTAGTCAGAATGTAGAAAATGGCGGTGTACTAGAGAATTGCGTGGTAGTGCCAGATAGGTGTGAGAGCGTCGCTGAAAGTGTAAATGAAGGTAGAAACACAGAAAGAATGGATGATTTGATCGATAATGAAAATGGTAAGATAAATGCGAGTAGCGAAATTGCCCGTTTAAATGGCGCGATACACAGAGCCAAAAGACAACTGGAGCGTATGCAAAAATGTGTGTTGAACGTACCGACAAATAACCGGCGGAAGTCTGTGACGGCAAATAATAGAATGTTCGTAAACGTCAATAAAATGAAGGAGCGAGTGCTGTATGGGGATTCGCTATTAAGAGGCGTAATAATTGAGAGTTTAACGAAGTCGTACCAGCCGGGTGCGAACATAAAGGACGTCAGCGAATCTATTCGACTGCAAAAACAGAGGGTGAAAGAGATGATAATAGTGGCAGGAACGAATGATTTGAAAGAGGACAAAATGGAAATGATAGAGGATGTGAGGGAGTTGTTTGAGGTAGCAAAAGAGAAGAGTGAGAGAGTTAGGATGGTGAGTATCTTACCGCGGTATAACAGCGAAGTGTTTAGAAGGAGGGCCATAATTGCCAATGACTTTATGCGTGGGTTATGCATGGAGAGTGGTGTGGAATTTGTGGATGTGTGGAATGAGTTCGATGGGCGAAAGGACTTATATAAGATGGATGGGTTACATTTGAATGGAGTTGGTGTACGGAGACTTGAAAGAGTGTTGATGAATGATGTGGAAGTGGATGTACAGACTCAGGGAAACTAGATTTATTACGAGGGGGGGAGTAGTTATGCAGACTTTAGGGGGGGCAGTTAAGTGTATGAATGAGTATATTATGCCCGGGCGAGTACGACGGACAACAAATCAGAATGGGATAGTTAGTATAAGGAATCAAAGTAGGGATGGGACAAATGGGCTTCTGCGATTCATGTACACTAATGCCAGGAGTATTAGGAACAAGAAGGAAGAGTTTTTGGCCATGGTTGGCACTTCCAGGCCACAGGTTGTCGGTATTAGTGAAACATGGCTGACAGAAGATGATAAAGCTAGTGGGATTGAATGCGATGGGTATAGCGTGTTCAGGAGTGACAGGGTGAATAAAAAGGGGGGAGGAGTGTTATTGATGATAGCTGATGAGCTTCAGCCAAGGAGTATAGAAGTTGAACTGCAGGATGGGGAAAAAAGCACATTTGAGGCGGTTTGGTGTGAGATACAATCTAGCAGAACAAAATATACAATTGGGTGCTGCTATAGACCGGGTGATGGAGTGGATGGTGGGAATAGTATGCATAAGCCAATAGAAGAAATGAGTGGAAGGAGGGTAATTATTATGGGTGATTTCAATTATGGTAACATTGACTGGAAAGAGGAGAGGGCACATGGGAGGAAGGAATTGGATTTTATGCAGTTATTGAGGGACAACTATCTACGGCAACATGTATTGGAAAATACCAGGGGTCAGAGAGTGCTGGACCTAGTAATTGCAACTGAGAATGTAGCTGTAACGAACATGACCATGTTGCCACCAATTGGTGAGAGTGACCATAAGGTCATGACTTGGGAGGTGGCTAAAGGAGTCGAATTTACAATTAAGACAGGGTACATGTGAAATTACTGGGCTGGTAAGTATGACAAGCTTAGGTGTGTGCTTGGCTCAATGCCATGGCATGTAAAACTGCAAGGGCTGGATGTTGATAGTGCATGGGAGGTGGTTAAGAACTGTTTGCAGGAGGCAATGGTTGACTGTATACCAAGAGTCCGAATAATAAATCAGGTAGGGGTTAAATGGATGAATAACACTATTAAGCTTGAGCTGCAAAAAAAGAAACAATTGTGGAGGGAATTTAAGGAGAAGGGTGACCATCAGGTGCATGAACAGTATAAAGCTCAGGCCAGGATGGTAACAAGGGTGGTAAGAAAAGCAAAAGCAGATTACGAAAGGAAATTGGCCATGCAGGCTAAAGAGAATCCCAAACAGTTTTTTCAATATGTTGCAAGCAAAAGGAAAAATGCTCATGGTAGAATGATCTTAAAAAATGCTGAGGGTAGGGAGGTAACTGAACCAGTCGATGTTGTGGAATTACTGAGCGAGCACTTTGCAAGAGTATATCATCCAGGTGGTGACTTTGCGGAAATGGAAGAACCAACAGCTTATACTGGAGTTGTGATAAATGAGGTAGAGGTAACTAGTCTATTACAGAACCTCAATGTCAATACATCTGTGGGATTGGATGGTATACCAGCTCGTGTCGTACGTGAAGCGGCCAAAGAATTGTCAGTGCCCTTGACCATTTTGTTTAATTTGAGCCTCAGGACTGGGTCAGTCCCAAGGGGGGTGGAAAGAGGGGAAAATAGTTCCACTGCACAAAGGTGGTTCCAAGGCTGCTGTTGAAAATTACTGGCGAATCAGCATAACAGGAATCTTTATCAAGGTCTTAGAGAAAATAGTCAAGAGGAAAATACAAGATTGGATAGAAGAAAATGGGATACTGTATCGGGGACAGCATGGTTTTGTGAAGGGTAGGTCATGCCTCAGTAACTTGCTCACGTATTATAACACAGTGACGGCTGAACTGGATAAGGGTAATGGGTTTACAGTGATTCTGCTGGACCTTGCTAAGGCCTTTGACAGGATACCACATGGAATTCTAATCAGTAAATTGCAGCACATGGGAATGGACATAGGGTTGGTGAGATGGATAGGAGTGTGGTTGACGGAGAGATATCAGAGAGTGGTTTACTCAGGAGTAGAGTCCACAAGACGGCCTGTGACTAGTGGTGTACCACAAGGATCTGTTCTTGGACCACTGCTGTTTAATTTGTTCATAAATGATATAGGAAAGGATCTGAGAGGAACAGTTCATTTGTTTGCGGATGATGCGAAGTTGGGTAGGGCAATAGTGAATGCAGATGACGTCAAAATTTTGCAGGATGATTTGGATAGATTGGAGGTCTGGGCTAGGGAGAATGGATGTCAATTTAATGTGGCAAAATGTAAGGTTATGCATTTTGGGGTGAAAAGATTGGAGGCAGTTTACTGCATTGGTGGAACCGTGCTCCAGGAAATTGATGAGGCACAAGATTTAGGAGTGTTGGTGGATTAGGAATTGAAATTTAGGGGACACATTGCAAAAGTGGCCAAATCAGCTCATCAAATCACTTGGTTGCTGAAGAATACGTTGACAAGCAGAGACAAGCAGGTTATTGTTCCTCTGTATCGAGCCTTGATAAGACCTCATCTCGACTACTGTGCTCAGATTTGGTCACCTAGGTTTCTTCTTGATGGGGAGGAGGTGGAGAGGATCCAGAAGCGAGTGACCAAGATGATAGCAGGTCTGTGGAATGAACCATATGAGAACAGGTTGAGGATTTGTGGGTTGCAAAAATTGGTTGATAGGCGGAGGAGGGGAGATATGATTGAGACATTCAAATTACTGAAGGGTTTCTATAAAAATTAATTCAGAAGATATTTTTGAGAACAGGGCTGGTTGTGGGAGGACTAGGGGACATCCATGGAAACTGGGCAAAAGTGTGGTTAGTAAAGGTGTTAGAGCTGGGTTCTTTACTTTTAGAGTAGTGAATGAGTGGAATGCGCTCCCCGAGTCTGTGGTGGATGCTGTGACAGTGAATGAGTTTAAGGCGAGGTATGATAGATATGTATGAATGTCGAATAGTTGTGATGAAAATGATTTGGGGCCTCCCTCGATGAGTCTAATGACTCCCTGGAGTTGCCCGTAATAATAATAATAATAATAATAATAATAATAATAATAATATTAGGCTATTTATTTAATAGGATATTGATATAAAATCTATAAATTCATATTACACAATTAATTTAAAGTGAAATTACAAACTTACATTACATTTAATGACTTTTCTGTTGCTGAGTACTAGTAGAAATTTGCTTTATAGAAGGGCTATAATGTGTACATTTTAATGCTACACAGGCAGTGCTCAAATCATTGCTCAATCTATTTCTCCCCCTTTCGATTTGATATTATTTAAGGCAGAAAATAGAGTTTCACAAGAGTATGTAGATGAGAAAATTGTCAGAAGAGCTTTAGCAAAGATTTTAAGAGCATGAAAGTTTTCGGGAAGGCTATTCCACACGCTTAGAATTTCACAGTCTGAATTTTTACGCACGGTATCATGCAGACGTTCCCACTCAAGTTCTTCTAATTCATTTCTAAGAGCAATAAACTTTCTTTTTCAGACAGGATTACACTGGAAGTCAGCTAGTTGCATTTCTAGATCTTTTAAATACAACCACTCAAAGCCATCTAATTTAAGATCCATGAATTCTGTTTCATCAGGATACTTTATGAATTGGATTGTTTGTTCCAACATTCGAAATTGCTCAAATCTAGAAGAAAACTGCTCAGTTACTGACTTTAGAACTTCGATTGGTTGATATACTGTTCACGATTTTTGAGGCTGGTTTCGTTAAAAAATATTTTCACTCTTGGGAAATACTTAAAATTGTTACTTTCTAAATCACATTGAAAATTTTGAGTTTATTCTCAAAGCTCTTGATTGTGCCAAACAAAACATCGACAGATTTTCCGAAACCTTGCAATTGTATATTAAGTTCATTCAGGTGCGATGAAAAATCTGTGAAAAACATCAGCTTACTGAGCCAAGCAGAATCGTTCAACTGAGAAAATTCGTGCTCCATGCCCTTCGCATTTAAATATAATTTAATTTCATTTAAACATTCAACAAACCAAAAGTACTTGGCCACGACTCAACCATCGAATATTATTGTACATTAATAGACCATTGTACACTGATTCAACTTCGCTTAAAAGTAAATTAAATTCTTGTTTGTTTAAAGCCCTGGCAGCAATACAATTAGTTACCTTTGTCACAATTCTCCTCACATCATCCAAATTCTTTAAGCCTGATTTTGCACATTGTGTCTCCTGATGTATAATACAATGGAAACAAACCAGGGGATGACCAACATATTCTGTAAATTGTTTGATAAAACCAACACTATGGCCAATCATATTAAGTGCACCATCAGTTGTAATTGAAAATATTTTCGATAAATCTATTTGTTTCTCATGGAACAACACAGTTGCATATGTCTTTACCTGTCGTGTTTTGAGGTAATTTTCTAACTTTATCAATTCCTCATGCATAGAATCACCGTGAACATACCTTGCAATAATAGCCAATTGAGCTGATGACGTAATATCTGTAGTTTCGTCGAGACAAATGGAAAAACAATGGCATGAGTTCAAGTCTTGTTGTATTTGATTTTCAATACTAGCATTCATTGAAATAACTCTGTCTTTAATAGTATTCCTACTTAATGGTAACTCTTTCATGTGCTTTACAATAGCTTCCTTATTATGAAAGTCCTCAAATAAAAATGGTGCACACTTCACGAAAGCTTCTTTAATATAATCACCATCACTAAGTGGTTTCCCATGTTCAACAATAGTATGTGAAATACTGTAACTTGCAGCTACTAAATTTGAAGGTCCTGAAACAAATTTAATTAAAGTCCCTGATTGTGATTCTGCCAGTTTTAGATGTTGCGATATGTACTCTTTGCATTCTTCAACAGTTTTTTTCAAGGAGCTATATGTGCTTAGTTTCAAAATATCTTCTTACATTCCAAGTTCTACTCACAGATAGCTCACCACACAATTTATAGAGAACTTTATCGCCTCTATCAATAACACCATATTGTTCAGTCCAGGCATCTTGGAAATTTCTTTCACTTCCTTTCTATGATAATTTTAGTTTTTTATTAGTGCTAGCTTCCAGAGACGTCATGAGGAATTATGTGCCTATAGCCAGGAAAGAAAATTGCGCCATTCTAAAAAAAAAAAAAAAAAAAAAAAAACTTTAAAAATCTCAATTTTTGCACCTATGTAAAATTAGCGCCTATGGCTGGGGCCACATTGCCCATATCCTCACTACACCTCTGCTAGCCTGCCATTGTAAAAGGGTTCATAAATTAAAAAAGAGCACAATTATATACAGCGGTAATGAAGCAGTAATAATTAATAAGAACTAACAATTACTGGAAATTAATTATCCACCAGCAACTCAAATTACTTAAGTGGCAGACCATGCAAGACTACCACTACTTCTTTCAGCAGGGTTGCCAGATTTATTACCATATGTTTGTAGTAACTGTGTTACGTTTTACTCTCTATCATGCTACTAAATAGCAGCTATTTAGTAGGTTTTGTTGCAATGTCATCGTAAGTTGTTACTGTTTGCATTATTTAACAAAATTTACTGAATTGATTGCAACTATAAAAATGTTTTCATTATTTACTCAGATAAATTCAATATTTAATGCTGCGAATTATATTTTCTGTTAAAGTGGTTTTAAATATGTTTAGAACTTGTATATTACTCAGTCGAGAGACTTGGAATGCATGCATGAACAAATTTCACACAGAAGTCAAATGAAAACTTTAAGTTTATAATATATAAAGCACGTATTTATAAGTTTGTATCATATAATATTCATAATAATTTTTATAAGTTTTTATATCATATAACTATGCAGAAATTATAATGATTAAGAAAGAAAATGTAAACTTAAAACGCTCGTTGTTTATATGCTAGTTACAAAATAAAATAGAAATAAGCTAACTGCAAAATAAAATAGAAATAGGCTAACTATAAAATATAATTCTTTCAATGAAGCGAAACCTACCCTCGCCTTAACCCCCCAACTGGCCACAACATTTATAGACGTCGAGATAAATCTGAATACGAAGCTCTCAAACCCATTGAATAACATGGATAAGAAGTGCAATTTGGTGTCACTATTTCATCCACATTGGCTGGTAGGGAGGTTAACTGAGAGCGATCTTACACGATTTATAGCAGTTTTTTCATCAGAATACCAATATCTTTCAACATCCAAGGTGTGTCACCTGAAACCCTCAAGTGTGTCAGTGCTGACACGCGTTTTATAGGTTCGCCATCACTGCTGTAGATGGTTATTTATTACTGGAATTTGAGAGCTGTTTGTATGGCTGTTAATTCACAAGTGAAGTTTGAAGCTATTTTGCCAGCTGTGGTTTTGATTTGCATTTCCTCACCTCCAGGTAGAGTTAGATAAATCCCTGAACCTCCTTGGTTGAGTACTTCATCAGATGATCCATCAGTGTAGGCAATGACATGGTTTGGATTATTTAAGTGATGTATAGTGTCAAGTCCTTTTCTTTTATTTTCTTGCTGTGAATCCTTTTTTGAACAAGGTTTGAAGAGATTTAAGTTTAACATTGTGTTTTTTGATAGAATAGTGAAAAAGAATGGCTCTTTGCTTATTTCAATGGATAGGTGCTCTAAAGTCAAGTTGTTTTCTAATTTCTTGATCATATTGTAAAGTAGATGATCTCTTTAGTCTAGATTTTCTTGTCCAGGCATCGAAAGTCCTGAGTCAGGTATGGTCCTATTGGTGGCTCCTGATTCTGTTAGTGAATTTAACTGAGTATGTGAAGCCCACACTCTTGTTGAGCTTTTAAATTATTTGTGGATAAGACTGATCCTATGATAATTTTTGCTGCTCTTCATTGTACTCTGTCAAGTTTTTCTTTTGAGTTTGTAGGAGCTGGAGTCCAGATTGATGAGGCATATTCCTTAGTAGGTCATATGAGTGAAATATATATAATTTTGAGTGTCTTCGGTTTTGCAACCCCACTTTGTTCCACAAACCTTTTGATGATATTAAGCTTTTTAAGAGATATTAGCTTTATTAGATATATTTGTAATATGAGTTCAGTGGCTAGGGTTAGGTCTAAGTATTTTAGAGACACTGTTTTTTCTTTTGGTATTATATATTTTGATTTGAGGGTTGTAATTGTGTCTATTTTTTCTATCAGTGGAGAAGATGCTCAGTTTTGTTTTTCCTGAGTTTATCTGTAGTTTAAGTTCCTTTGCCCATCTTTCTAAGCCTTTTATTGAATTATTTAGGACTTTTTCAGATTGTTGAGGATTACTGCTTATGTGCCAGATTGCTATATCATCTGCAGAGCATGCTATTTTTGTGTCATTTATTATATGAGGATGGATATTGTTCATATAAATGAAAAGTAGGAGCGGGCTTAAAACAGAACCTCGTGGGACTCCAGTTCAAGTTCAATGCATGTTGGAATAAATTCCATTAACTTTTACTTTCATTTTTCTTCTTTTCATGAAATCTGAAATCCAAATTATTGCATTCCCCCTTATTCCAGTATAGTATGCAATTTTTATTAACTTTTGTCTCCAGATGAGATCCAAGAATATTGCTGTTGTCTTCTTTGATAGTTTTTCTTGAAAGCCATCTAAGACTGATTGGCAAAGATAAAATAATTGATCTTCTGCACTGTGTTGAGACCTGTATGCAGTTTATTAGAAGTTGATCTTGTTATTTTCTAAGAGCCAATTCATAAGTCTGGTATGTATTATTCTTTCGTTTAGTTTACAGAGAGTGCTAGTCAAAGCTATTGGTCAGTAGCTGTTACAGTCACTAGGGTTTTTGTTAGGTTTTAGTAAGGATATAACGACTAAAGTTTTCCAGATTTTTGGTAGTTTACCTGCATTTCAAGAGGTGTTAAATATATTCAGAAGGCAGTTTTGGAATATTTTTCCCATGTTTTTAATCATATGTCCAAAGACCAATTCGGTGTGTCAGGATCAATTTGACTAATTGCTGTTTCTAATTCTGTCATTATGAGGTCCTGAGTAAAGATGTCTTCAGAGGGATAGGTTCTGGATTGTATTAGCAGCTGTTTTGCAATTTTCCTACACTTTTTTTGTCTTCTTTGTTGTATTGCAGCTTGCTTGCATTAGAGTAATGTTTGGCTAGTAAATTTGCCATCTGTTTGTTTATTGCTGCTGTATTGGTTCCTGAGGAGACTGTGTTTGAAGAGTGATCAGTATCCGGAAGTGTTGCGTTATTTAATAATCTGATGATGTTCCAGTGTTGTGGGTCTTTTCTTGGATCTAGTCTATTGCAGAATTCTTCCCACTTTTTTTGTTTGCAGTTAAAAATTTCATCTTCTATGTTTTGAGTTAATTCTAGTAACTTCTTTCTGTTGTCTTCTGTATTTGTTTTAACTGTTCATTGATAATATCTCTTTCAGTGATGATAGTATAGATATTATGATCTTTCCAAAATGGAACCCAAATGTTTTTCCTGAGACCTCTAGGAACTGAATTTTTTGCAGCTTTCTGTGTATTGTTTGTTAGTTCTAGCAGTTGCTGATCAAGTTCTTTACTAGTAGGTGTGCCAGTGCAATATGTTTCTAATAGTTGTATTTAGGCCAATTTGCCCTTCTGAAGTTCCAAGATCTCTTTGTGATTTTTGGTCTAGCTGCATATTAATGGTTGTGATAATAGGTCTATGATCACTGTGGCATTCTTTAGTATTTTCCACTGGGTAAGACTCACAGTTTCATAATCTACTGCTGTGATGTCTAATACTGATTCTGTGCCTGTTATTTTTGACAGATATGTATTTTGCCTGTTGTTTATGATCTTGAGGTTAAGATCATCAATTATGTTTTCTATTTGTGCTCCTTTCCGATATAGTTGGGGGAAGCGCCAAGTTGGGCTTTTGGCATTTAGATCTCCTAAAAGGATCTTTTTGTCTTCTTAGTTTGGATTTTAATAAGAAAATAGAAGATAAGAAAAGATAGAAATAAGAACAATCCTCTGGATTGTTAATAAGAAAGATGAAAGTAAAATGCAAGCTGCAGAGATGAGATTTTTAAGAACAATTAAAGGACACACAAAATAGGACCATATAAGAAATGAAGACATCAGAAAAGAATTAGATTTTTATAACATAAATGAAAGGGTCAAGGAATATAGAGAGAAATGGAAAAAAACATCTATCTAGGATGGAAGATATTGGGCTACCAAAAGAGATGGATAGATATAGACAAAAGAGAAAGAGAGAGAGAGGAAGACCAGTAAAACTGGAACAGACAAATGCCTAATCCATGAAGAGAAGTAGTAGTAGTAGCAGAAATGTATTTCTTTCGGTTGTAATTCATTGTGTTTGGTGAGGAAGAGATAAAAAGGAAGTGGCACATGCAGTGAGAGATGACAGACTTGCAAACATACCACCCACAGAGAGGGAAGTCAGTCTCACATATGCTCCTGTCTATATGTGGCCTCAACAGTTCCAGTTCCTCCTGCAGCCATAGTATTTGGTTTCTCTCCAGACACAAACTGGCAAAATACATGGTGTTGCAGGATTTGTCGCTAGCTGATTGGGAAGCCTCCAGGTTCGTTCAAGTGTGTGTACTAACTAGCAACCGGCCTGCAGAAATTTTACTGCTGTACCCTCAAATGGGAGGTCCCTCCCTCCCCCCATTTTGTGATACCCTCAATGAGAAGGTCATTGAGTGTATCACTCTCACTGCATGTGGGAAAACAGAAACCAGAACCCTTGCTCTACAACCAAACATTGTTGCAGATACTTCAGGTCTCTAATAAGCAAAGTGGTAGTATTTCACTGGGTGATGAAATATATCTACCCCCTTAGAGATCTAGTTGGCATTTCTTCCAAATAGGGAAGATATACATTTGGGCAGCAATGCATGCCAGGTTTGCCAGAGCCCCATTTGTGGAAATAGGCTATACTGCTGGAATGTGGGGATGACCCAACTGTGAGAGTCTATATATTGTGCATCAAGAAACCTTTAGCCAAATATATGCTGCTCTGTATAATATTCCATTTACCCCATATAACTGTCAATGGGGGAGGGACCTGAACTCCTCCCCCTTTTGAAAAGCTTTTCTGTGAGCATCTTGTCATATACCTTTTCCAGATCTACAAAACTTAAGTAAAGATCCTTATCTTATTCCCATGATTTCTCAACAATTTGTCAAAAAATGAAAAGACAACCTCTATTTGGCCTGAACTTAGCTTGTTCTTCTTCAAGTTTCTCTTCCACATTTTTCTCAGCCTCATTTCAAGTATATGTTGGCATAAATCTTATCTAGAACCACTTAGTTGAGAAAATCCCCAAGCAATTCTCACATTCAGCTTTATTCCCTTTTTTCATAGATAGTAATTATGGGAGCTCTATTCCAATCATCTGGAATTCAATCTTCTGACCAGGACCATTGAATTATGCAGTATTATTATTATTATTATTATTATTATTATTATTATGTGACACCTCCAAGGAGTCCAAAGACTCATTGAGGGAGAGTGTGCCAACAGCATCGAACAATTGTACTCCTTCCAACTACTAACCCCACTCAAACTTGCTTAACTTTTTACATAAGTAGTAGCAGATGACCAACCTTTGCTGGCTTAGTATAGCCACTGCTAAACTTTTATAGCTCCATATTTGAGCATTTTTGGTTGAAAATCACCTATTCCAGCTGCCTTTCCACATTTCAAGTTTTTGATGGCTTTTTTTTACCTCAAGTATTGATTATGTAATCCCGTTTGCATTCATCTTGAAAATTTTCTACTACTCTACTTATATGCTTATTTTGTGTAAACAGTCTTTCAAAGTAATTACTCCAGAATTCTAGGATATACTTATCTTCAGTGTTCATGTCACCTTTATCACCTTTGATTTTCTTTATGTATTATTTACTATTATTTTTTAAAATATCATCCCCACATGAATGGTTGCAGAATCTATAACACACCAGTTCTCTGTGTGTGTGTGTGTGTGAGAGAGAGAGAGAGAGAGAATGGAGAAGGTAATGATTAGCAAAAAAGAATCTACTCATTTTCCTTTTAGTTCTTGAGAAAACATGTTGAGAAGGCTGTTTGAAAGAATAGATAGATGGAATGAAAAATGAATCTGAGAAGTTGGTACAATAAGTTTGAAGAACGGATTGTGTGAGAGAGAGAGAGATGACCAGCAGCTGCTCATGTTCTAACATGTTTAAATGAAAATGAATGAATGGTTGTGGCCTGTATGGTGAAATAGGAAAGAGAAAAATACTTACAGAAAAGGCATGATGCAGAAAACAGGATGTCACTGAGAAAGGCATTGAAGATAATTTCTGACAAGAGATTTTCAGTGCACCATCCCTATTATGAGAGCATTATTCAAAAGTTGGGCATATAAATAATTAGGAGTTGCAGAAGTGAGAAGTACTGTCACAAACAGAATAGAATACCAAACCTTTTGGAGGTTGAGATCACAACTAATGTATTTTTGTCAGGAAAGGCCAGAAATCCAAGAATAAACAGAAAAAAGCCTATTCTCTGATCCCGACTGGAGACTTGAATATTTTTAAAAGTAAAAGGGAGAAAAGTGAGATCTGTCTTACAAGAAATAAGACCAAACTGTGTGTAGCAGTGAAAGTTGAAGTCCACTAAGTTATCCTCACTCTACTAGAGAACAGGAAGGAATAACTGTTTAAGACTTTTGCTATGAAAAATCTTGAAGCTTGAATCATATGTTCTAGATGGGATCTGAACCCTGGTTGTTCAGCATAAATCATAGATCAGTCTTGAGACTATATTAAGGAGTCACTTTAATTCTTAGTAATGCACACTAAATGATTAACTTACACTACAGAATACCTAATCTCCATTTAACTGGTATTAATTATAAATCATTACCTTTTCTTTTTCTAAATCTCTTACAACAACATCCAGTTGAGAAGAATACTGATCTCTAAGAAGGGTCATTTCCTCCGTGTGGCGATCTGATGTTTCTTGTAAGTGAGCCGCCATTTCATCTAAAAGCACTTTTCGCTTTTCAGCCACCTATGAACATACAAACATTCATAATGCAAAGTAAAGAATAATAACATCAAATACAAGTCAACATGATTCAATTAACACAAAAGAAAGTGATTTACATATCATTTTAACCTTATTGGCTTCAATTGCTGAACATTCTGCTGCTGTCTTCATACTTTCTGATTCTTGCAGATCTTGACGAAGTTTTTCTATGAATGCTTGCATATCCTGAATGATAACAAAATGAATTATTAAATTATTATATAAGGAATGCACCAAAAGAAACACTTAAACTAAAATAAGAAACATCAATTTAATTTATTAATATATAACTTAATGTGCAATTAATGAATAAATAATATATATATAGTGTTACACGGTGATCAGCATTCATTTCAGTAAAATTATGGAGACTACAACAGTGTTAAGAATAATTACTTTAATTTCCCAAATACGTCGACTTCCTTTTTAAGGTCATCATTCTAGAGTATACACACACACACACACATATATATATATATTGTGAAAAGAGTTGAATGACTTAAACCGAGAGTTAGGTAAAAGGGGGTTTAATAGTGAAACAAGACTAGTTTCGGCTTACAACAGCCTTCATCAGGTGACATTATAAAATTAAAAAAAACACTAAACACTGAAAGTTAAAAAACTATGAACAACATAGAGAGTCTCTATATATAATTAGTAGGAAAACGTTGTAGTTGTATTTAAAGCTGTTCTTTTGTTTGTTGCATTGTTAGGAGAGTGCGTGCTTGCAGCATCATGTGAACGCCAGTACATGATTACAGCTGAATGACTATCTTGGAGGTTGTAGCTCAAGTTATTATTTAGATGTTCAGGGTTGAGGATGATTTCTCTAGATTCTATGATTTTTCTCTCCAATTCATCATGGCAACGAAAAATGTTAGTAGATCTGTCCCAGCGGACTGTATGACTTGGGGTTTCATCACTAGGATTAGCCAAGAAAAGGATATGGCTTGATAAGGCACTGGCTCGCTGTCTCTTGTAAGCAATGTCCCTCATGTGTTCCTCCATGCGCAATTCAATAGTTGTCTGTCTGGCCAAAATAAGGAATACACAATCACATTGAATTTTGTACACACTAGGAATTTTAAGATGTGATGACATGGTTTTGGGGGGCTTATTAATGAGTGGATTTTTGGAAGTGGAGTGAACAAAATTCTGATATTGTATTTTTTTAGAACCTTGGCTAATTTTTGTGAAACTGAACTTATGTAAGGAATAGATATATTGCCTTTAAATGTATTTATTTCTTCTGTGTGATGAGTAGGAGGATTAAGAAGGAATTTTTCAATAATTCTTTTAGAATATCCATTATGTACGAAAGTAGTTTTGAGATAGTTGATTTCTTTTTGAAGTCCATTTGGGTCATCAAGAAGAAAGTGAGCTCTATGTCCCAAGGTAGAAATTATTCTAAGTTTTTGGGGAGGGAAGTGATGGGACTGACTATGAAGATATCTGTTGGTATGTGTAGGCTTTCTATACATCGAAATTTTAAGTTTACCAGAAGACCTGGTCAGTTTCACATCTAGGTAAGGCAGGGAACTATCAGTTTCTAGCTCTGCTGTGAACTTTATACTTGGATGTCGACTATTGAGATGTTTCAGGAAATCCATTAGGGAATCATGTCCATGGCTCCAAATGAGGAATACGTCATCCACATAACATTTGCAGACTTTAGGTGTTAAAGTAAAGGAAGAGATAGCCTTGGCTTCAAAATCCTCCAAGTAAATATTTGCAAGAACAGGGGATAAAGGATTACCCATCGCCAGACCATGATTCTGCTTGTATATAGTATCTTGGAATCTAAAGTAACCGGACTAAATAATAACTTTAGCTACAACCTCCCAGATAGTCATTCAGCTGTAATCATGTACTGGCGTTCACGTGATGCTGCAAGCATGCACTCTCCTAACAATGCAACAAACAAAAGAACAGCTTTAAATACAACTACAATGTTTTCATACTAATCATGTATAGAGACTCTCTATGTTGTTTATAGTTTTTTTAACCTTCAGTGTTTAGTGTTTTTTTTTTCTTTTATAATGTCACCAGATGAAGGCTGTTATAAGCCAATGTGTTTTACTATTAACCCCCCCTCCTTTTACCTAACTCTTGGTTTAAGTCATTCAACTCTTTTCACAATATGTATTTCAACCGAGTCAATAATTCGTCATATATCTATAGCCTTAATGACGAGGCTTTATTTCTAATACAAAAAGAAACTTCAAGAAAACACTGATTGGGATAGGACTAAGCAACAACAGGTTAGTCTTTCTTAAACGTTGCAAATTCCATGCTGTCTTTCGTAAATTTATTTCCTTCAAAGAGAACATAACAACAGAACGTGCGAAGAGAGTCTATCATTAAGCTAAATTAGACCTACTGGCTGAAAGAATTTCTAATACAAAACGTACTCTCTTTTTTCTGTTCACCTAAAAAAGAACTTTAGCTCAAATACTAGAAAAATCTTTAGATAATGAGAGCTGGCATATCTTTAATATGAACTGTGAATCTCAAGCAGCCCAAATGCAATATGATAACAAAGTAAATCTTATCAAAAATTTGAAACATTAAAAAGAATACAAAATAATAGGAACTTCTCAAACGACACATCAACTTTGACAAAGTCGTAAATAACAAATCTTCTCACATACTTTCAGACGAAGAAAAAAGCATCCTTGGTAGCAGTCTAAATTTTATTCCTACTCCAAAATTTATCCCACAAGAATCACTCCTTACCAAAATAGAAAATCTACTTCATTCCTCCCTTCACAAGATGCAAAACTTCTACGTATTGAATCCATCTTTATTATTAATAATGCAAAACCACCTGCAGATAATATTACTTCAACAGAACGCAAAGCAATTAAGAGATTAAAAAACAACAGAGATATAATTATTCTTCCTGCAGACAAAGGCAATGCAACAGTTATCGTTAACTCTGAAGATTACCAAAATAAGATGCTTGATTTACTCCAAAGTGATACCTACTCAATACTTGAGAGAGATCCAACTCAAAAACTTCAAAATCGTACCAACAACTTATTGAAAACTACCACTGAACTATCTCGAAACGTTCGCCTGTCTCTACACTCTCTCCATCCTCTTATTCCGCGCATATATGGAGTTCCAAAAACCCATAAGGAAAACATCCCAGTACGTCCCATTGTGGAAGGTATTGATTCTCCTACATACAAACTTTCTAAACATTTTGCAAAATATCTCAAATGTTTTTCAGGCAAGTCCTCATCCTTAATCAATAACACAGCAGTCTTTGTTTCATACATTAAGGATGTGACAGTTAATGAAGATGAAATCATGGCTAGCTTTTGACATAATTTCCTTGTTCACTAATACCCCAACAGACGGAGTCATAACATTACTCAAGGACAAGTTATCAAAAAAAATGTTGGCCTTACTTACCCATTGCATGAAGTCCAGTTATTTTAGATTCCCAGATACTATATACAAGCAGAATCATGGTCTGGCGATGGGTAATCCTTTATCCCCTGTTCTTGCAAATATTTACTTGGAGGATTTTGAAGCCAAGGCTATCTCTTCCTTTACTTTAACACTTAAAGTTTGGAAATGTTATGTGGATCATGTTTTCCTCATTTGGAGCCATGGACATGATTCCCTAATGGATTTCCTGAAACATCTCAATAGTCGACATCCAAGTATAAAGTTCGCAGCAGAGCTAGAAACTGATAGTTCCCTGCCTTACCTAAATGTGAAACTGACCAGGTCGTCTGGTAAACTTAAAATTTCGATGTATAGAAAGTCTACACATACCAACAGATATCTTCATAGTCAGTCCCATCACTTCCCTCCCGAAAAACTTGGAATAATTTCTACCTTGGGACATAGAATTCACTCTCTTCTTGATGACCCAAATGAACTTCAAAAAGAAATCAACTATCTCAAAACTACTTTCGTACTTAATGGATATTCTAAAAGAATTATTGAAAAATTCCTTCTTAATCCTCCTAGTCATCACACAGAAGAAATAAATACATTTAAAGGCAATATATCTATTCCTTACATAAGTTCAGTTTCACAAAAATTAGCCAAGGTTCTAAAAAAATACAATATCAGAACTTTGTTCACTCGACTTCCAAAAATCCGCTCATTAATAAGCCCCCCAAAACCATGTTATCACATCTTAAATTTCCTAGTGTGTACAAAATTCGGTGTGATTGTGTATTCCTTATTTTGGCCAGACAGACAACTATTGAATTGCGCATGGAGGAACACATGAGGGACATTGCTTACAAGAGACAGTGAGCCAGTGCCTTATCAAGCCATATCCTTTTCTTGGCTAATCCTAGTGATGAAACCCCAAGTCATACAGTCCGCTGGGACAGATCTACTAACATTTTTCATTGCCATGATGAATTGGAGAGAAAAATCATAGAATCTAGAGAAATCATCCTCAACCCTGAACATCTAAATAATAACTTGAGCTACAACCTTCAAGATAGTCATTCAGCTGTAATCATGTACTGGCGTTCACGTGATGCTGCAAGCATGCACTCTCCTAACAATGCAACAAATGAAAGAACAGCTTTAAATACAACTACAACGTTTTCATACTAATTATGTATAGAGACTCTCTATGTTGTTCATAGTTTTTTTTAACCTTCGGCGGTGTTTAGTGTTTTTTTTTCTTTTATAATGTCACCTGATCAAGGCTTCTAAGCCGAAACTAGTCATGTTTTATGATTAACCCCCCCCCCCTTTACCTAACTCTCAGTTTAAGTCATTCAACTCTTTTCACAATATGTATTTCAACCGAGTCAATAATTCATCATATATATATATATATATATGTATGTAGAAAGTATATATATATGTGTGTGTGTGTGTGTGTGTGTGTGTGTGTGTGTGTGTGTGTGTGTGTGTGTGTGTGTGTGTGTGTGTTTGTTTAAGACTTTTGTTTAAAACAGGAAATATATATGAATAATCATAATATCAATTTTCCTGATGATAAGGAATTAAATTCACTTATCAAAGAATATCAGAAGAATCTCAGGACCATTATATTATACATTAACAGACTTGTGTTTCTAAAAAGATGTAAGTGCAATTCCATTATTCCACGCTTCCTTATCTTTAAAGAATCCATAAAAACCACTAAAGCTGAAAGAATTTACCGCAGAGCCAAACTGGAACTTTTATCGGAACGCATTTTTGAAACCAAATATTGTCTTGCCACTTATTTCTCAAAGAAGTCCTATTTTGAAACCAGTTTATCTCATTCTTTAGACTGTTCATCTTGGAACCATTTAAAAGAAATGGCACTCTTAAAGCTTCCAAAATTTAGAATTGTAATAAAATTAACCTAATCAGAAAATTTAATTCTCGTAAATATATGCAAGACCGCCAAACTTCTCATTTTGATTCTACCTTTTTGAAAAAAGTTGTTATCAATAATTCTTCCCACCAACTGGCTTCGGCAGAAGAAAGTATACTCGCTAAAGGTCTTAATTTTGTCACTGCCCCTACCTCTATACCTAAAGAACAACTCTTAACGAAGATAGAAAAGGAGGCATCTTTATTACCAATGAAAGAAGCTAACCTCCTTCGTATAGAAGCCATTTTCACCATAAATCATGCTGGACCACCTCCAGACAACATCTCTTACTCTGAAAGAGCAGCTATTAAGTCTTTAAAAAACAATAATGATATCGTTATTCTACCTGCTGACAAAGGGAATGCAACTATCATCTTAGACAAGTCTGATTACCATAATAAAATTTTGGAACTTTTAAACAGTGATACTTACTCTGAACTTAACAGTGATCCTACAATTGAATTACACAATAGGACTAATAATTTATTAAAAACCACCTTGGAGTTACCAAGAAACATCCGTCTTTCACTTAGATCACTTCATCCCTCGATTATATGGTCTCCCCAAGATACACAGGGCAAACGTCCCGCTCAGACCAATAGTTAAAGGGATACACTCACCTACCTACAACCTTTATAAGTACCTCGCAACTTTTTTAAGAAATCTTTCTGAAATTTCCTCTTCTCATATTAAAAACTCTGCTGACTTTGTATCAAAACTCAAGGACATCAAACTTAAAAAAACAGATTTAATGGCTAGTTTCGATATTGTCTCTCTCTTCACACAAATGTTCCTGCTCAAGAAGTCCTCAATCTTCTTAAGAACAAATTATCCAAAAAACCTCTTTGCTTTACTCTCCCATTGCATAAAGTCAGGATATTTCAAATATGACAATAAGCTCTACTTACAAAACTCAGGTCTAGCCATGGGCAGCCCCGATTCTCGCAGATATATTTCTTAACGATTTTGAAGAAAAAGCTATTAACTCCTTCCCCTTTAAACCAAAATTTTGGTATCATTATATAGACGATATATTCCTCATCTGGGAAGATGGTATCAACTTCATGAAAAAATCTCTTTTACCTTCGAACTGAAATCCAATGACTGCCTCCCCTTTCTAGATCTGAAGCTTACCAGATGTTCTGAAAGTATTAAAATCTAAATTTTTAGAAAACCTACTCATACTGACAGATACCTTCATGCTTCTTCCCATCACTACCCTTCACAAAAATTTGGTATTATTTCTACCTTAGCACACCAGGCCAAATCTTTACTAACAGAAGAAAAAGAAATTGAAAATGAACTCCTTTTTCTTAAAAAGACTTTTATCAATAATGGTTTCTCTCCTAATAAGATTGAAAATTTTCTTTCTCTCCATCACTCAACTGCTTCTGAAGATCCCTCTTTCCACAGAGCCTTTATTTCTTTGCCTTACATCAGCACTCTTTCACCAAAACTAGCTAAAATTCTCAAGAAATTTAACTTCAGAACTTGCCTCACTGCGCTCCCAAAACTTTGCTCCATACTTAGTAAACTAAACCTAAAGAGAAACATCTTCCTCAGTTTCCAGGAGTCTACAAGATCTTATGTGATTGTGGAAAGCCATACTACGGCCAAACTGCTTAATCAATCCTTCTACGTTTGGAAGACCACCGTAGAGATATTTCCTACAACAGGACTAGAGCCAGTGCTCTCTCTCTAGCCACATTCTTTTCTCCGTTAACTCAGAATGAAGGCCGCCAACATATTGTGGACTGGACACAAACTTCTAATATCTATGTGTGCTATGATGAACTTGAAAGAAAGATTGTCGAGTCCAGAGAAATTGCGTTAGATTCTTCCCATATAAATAACTCCCTAAGTTTCAATCTTTCTGACACACACACATTACCTCTGCTCAATAGTGGTGCACTCGTGAAAGCATGTAGTCAACCTTTATTTGGAACTCAAGCTCGCATTACTGTTTTCAAAATGTACTACTGTTTTTTTAGACTAGTACTGTTAATGCAATTATTAAGTCTCTGTTATTTTTGGTATATTTCTTTGATTGTGATACCTGAAGAAGTTGATCCATTCAACAAAACTAGTAAACTAGTAGTATCTTTTTAAATAAACCATGTCATCTCTTTATCTCTCGGTATCAGTCATTTAAAATAATTTATAATATTTTCTACCGAGTAAAAATGAATAATCACAATATATATATATATATATATATATATATATATATAAAGACAAGCTATATTACATTTCAAACAGTAATCCAAAGTGACAATGATT
Source organism: Typopeltis vanoorti (assembly GCF_054136105.1). Classification (NCBI taxonomy): domain Eukaryota; kingdom Metazoa; phylum Arthropoda; class Arachnida; order Uropygi; family Thelyphonidae; genus Typopeltis; species Typopeltis vanoorti. The sequence continues at coordinate 75,739,190 of NC_143550.1, read as the reverse complement.
TGCTCAACAGTTATTCTACTGGCCTGACCTCTAGTGGGAGAAAAAAAAACTACATCAAAGCTATATTCTATTTATAACATCATCAGAGAACAAATTCATATAGATAGTTTTAATACAGCAAAAGTGGTGGCCTAACTCATAATTTAACAAGAGTGTTATATTAGAGTTAGGATTATATTAGTTCTGGATTGCTTACAGTCCTAATTATAATTAACTCTTAGACAGAAAGGTTAAGTGGGTAGAATATGTGCCATCAATATTCTTGAAATTGAAAGTCAGAACTCACTTCCCTTTCTAGATACACTTGTCTTCCGTCAATGTTTACTGTAAGTCTACACATACTGGCCAATATATACACATAAACTCTTACACCACCCATCACAAAAACTAGGTGTTATTAACACACTAAAAAATGAAGATTTGCTCCAGTGAACAAGCACTTAAACATGAATTAAAAGCAATCAGCAATACCTTCCTGAAAAATGGCTACAGCCAAAATACCATCAACAAAATTCTTCACAAGACTCCACTTAAAAACAAAAATAAACTAGATTACAATAAAACTGTAACCATTCCATAGATTAAAGGTATATCAGATAAAACAAACAGAATACTACAAAACTACAACCTTAATGCCACCTTTAAACCTCCTGCAAATTAAAGAACTTATTCAACTCATCGAAGGATCCACTTCCAGCACTGGCCCACCTTGGTGTATACTCCATTTTACCTTCATATAGGTAAAACAAGACACACAATTCTTATCAGAAAAAAGGAACATAAAAAGCATATTAAATTTAATAACTATGGTAAATCTGGCCTTTCTGATCATACCCTGAATACTCTACATAGAAATGACTGGAAAGATACCTGTTGTTTAATCACACCAAAATGTGGTATAAGTGTAAATTTAAGGCAGCTTGTGAAATTCTTAACCACCCTAGTCTTATAAAAATCCCAAGAATATGGATAACACATATCCTATCCACTTTAACACTTAATAATATAATTAGGATTGTAAGCAATCCAGAATCCTAACTCTAATATAATACTCGTTAATTTATGGATTAGGCCACCACTTTCACTGTATTAAAACTACCTATATGAATTTGCTCTCTGATGATATTATAAATAGAATATACCTTTGATGTAGATTATTATTATTATTTTTTTTTTTTGCACTAGAGGTCAGGCCAGTAGAATAATGGTTGATCAAAATGCCACTAAACAAAATCAATTTCCTGATCGGTGCAACTGTCAATTTGGTTCCATACCCTTATAATGGCTTCTTGGGCCTCCCAAAGTGTTTTTGGCTTCTTCTTCTTGTGTATTTCAGTCTCCACTTGGTACCACAAATTCTCAACAGAGATGAGATCTGGGCTGTTTTCTGTCCATGGCAGTCATTGAATCGAGTGTTCATTGAACCACTTATTAGCCTGCAACAAAAATTAAAGCACTTTTTTAAACTATTCAGATGGTACATTTTGAGGTTATAATAGCATTACTTACACTTTCTGCCCCACAAGGAGTAGAGTCATTCTGAAAGATGCACTTCATTGTTATGGTAAAGTGGTCTCTGATAGTAGACAGCAATTCTTCTAAACTTTTCTAGTACACTTGTGCATTCACTGAACCTTTTGTGAAATTCAAGTGACCAACACCATGATACAACATGCAGCCCCAAATCATTTGATTGGCTGATAATTTGACTGTTGATACCAAACAGTCAGGGTTGAATTTTTTTCCTGATCATCTTCAAACTGTCTGTCTACTGTCAGTACCCTGCAAGTTAAACTTTTTCTCTTCAGAATAAATTACTCTTTTCCACTGATCAGGGGTACATTTGGCATGCTATTTGCACCAATTTAACCAAGCCAATCTCATTTTTTTGGTAAAGAGAGCTTCTTTTTAGGGTGCCTGGCTATCGGTCCCTGTCAAATGAGTCTTCTCTTGACAGTTACAGAGCTTGCCACAACTCTCGTTTGCTGTTCCCAGTCATGTTTCAGTTCTCCAGAAGATGCATGGTGATTTTTGAGGCAGAGTCACTTAAGAATTTGATCTTGGCATGGTGTAGACAGTGGCAAGATTGAATTCTTAAGCGACTCTGCCTCAAAAGATCCAATTTCCTTCACTTTTGACAGCAGCTGTACCACAGTAGATTAACTAAAGGACCCTTTTTACTATTTCATAAGAGGAATAGCCTCCTCTATTCAAAGCTTGAATCACACCTTTTCTGTGAAGGGTTAACTGCACATAACTAGCCATAGCAATCTCAACACAAAAATGTGAAAACCAGCTCTTGCTGTCTATTTATAGCATAAAAAAATCCGTGTGCAATGGTAGCAACTATTACACTGTACAGAAACCTGTGGGAATGATAGACGATGCAATACAATGAAATATCTAATGATAAACCAATGAAAATGACCACTGAACTACTAGAAACTATATTTATGTAAGGTGATGCAGTTTCTATGAACATGTGTGTGTGTGTGTGTATTATATATATAGAAACTTGGAAAGTTTCTAAAAAAAGACTAGAGAGTTTATGAGAATACAACTTGCTGTAATGGAGTTGCTTAGCTTGTATATTCGCCTAAAATTAAGAACTGTTTTATTTTTTTTTATTAAAGTTTCACAAGCCTAAGCTGTTACAAATCTTTTTATTATTATTATTTTTTAAATTTTATTATTTTTTTTTATGTTGCACCCATCCACAGAAGATTATTTGCAAACCTATAGCACATTTTGTACTATAGGTGGGCTAAGAAATTTTTTTTCTATTTTTATCAATTTTATATATTTTTTATATGTTATTAATATTTATTTTTTGCATAGTCTGGGAACCCTGCTCATGGAACTTATTCAAGCTATCTCATGCCTCCAATAAGTAGGGTTGTGGTCTCAATAACATTGTGGTCAAACATCCATGCCCACAGCATTATTCAAACCTGCAGCTTGTTGGTTGCAGAGCAGGTACACACTGAATACTCAGTCCAAACTGTCAGAATTGTATTTTTCATAAGTAAACCATGGTCGGTGCATAAGAGTAATTATCTCAGAAGAGCTTAAAAGTGTTAGATCAATCCATATTTCATAGATATATAAATATATATATATATATATATATATATTCAAAAAACTACTGAAAAAACTTTCCATGTTTCTATAATATAAACATTTTTGAATATGCAAATTTTAGAAGAATTGTGGTCTACTATCAGAGACCACTTTACCATAACAACGAACTGCATCTGTCACAATGACTCTTTCCCATGTCACAGGGAAAAAAGTATAAGTAATGCTATTATAACCCTAAAATGAACCATACGAATTGAGCTTAGTACTTAAAAAAGCTGTAATTTTTGTTGCAGGTTAATAAATGGTCAATTAATACTCAATTCAGGGACTACTGTGGCCAGGAAACAGCCCAGATCTCAACCCCGTTGAGAATTTGTGGTACCAAATGGAGACTGAAATACACAAGAAGAAACTAAAAACACTTTGGGAGCTCCAAGAAGCCATTTAAGGGTATGGAACCATGAACTGACAGTTCATCTATCAGGAAATTGATTCTGTCAATGTCCTGCCTATGCAAAGCTGTAATAAAAGCAATAGGAGGACTGAAGTACTAAACAGCAAAACGTGAATTTTTAACTTTGAATCAGTAAAACTGTGTAGTTGAACTAAATTATGATACTGGTATTTGTTTTTCCAGTGAAAATATCACTGTCCACTCCATTTGAAATATTTGCAAATTTGTCAAGTTTGTTGTCATTCCTAATTATGTCACATTTTGTATTAAAAAGAGTGAAATATTAATCAAAAATAAAAATGTCATAATAACTTATTCATTATTTGTGACAATTATTGTGTTATTAACTCTTTTCAAACAGATATTCAAATTTAATTACCAAAAAACACATGGTTGCAGCAAGTGATGCAGTTTCTATGAACCTAAGGGTATGGTTATGAAATAAATGTTATTTATTTATTTATTATTTACATTTTCATGTGATTTATATGGCTAGGTTGAGTTAAAACATATTTTTCAATCTTTTTTCATTTCACAATTTGGTCGAAGCACCAAATACTTGGCCAAAGCATGCTGAATTAAATTTAAGCATTCTGAACTAATTTTATGAACAAATGTTTATCAAAAAATATACACACATTAAAATTTTTTATCAGTTTATAATGAGAGCCTTTTTTTCTCCCAAAGCATTTGTTTATAAAATTCAATTCAGTATGCTTTAGGCAAATATTCAGTGCTTCAGTAAAATTTCAAACCGAATATTTGGTATTTTGGCTAAATTATGGCCAAACTATTCTTTGAAAGTCAATGTTCTTCAATTCAACTGTCCTAACAGTGAGGTTATATTCCTCAGCAATTTCAATGTACACAATACCAACTTACTTTCCTTCTCAAACTGCACAGACCAAGCAGGTAGATGCTGAAACATTTGTCATCATAATGATCTTATGCAGATTGTTCACATGCCCACCAAAGTACCAGTTAATCCCAACCACTCAGACCTCTTCCTCACTAAAGATCCTTCCAAATATACTGTGAAGGTTGTATTTATGTTAGATAATTCAACCCACAACCTTGTGCTTACCTCTTCCCCAACTGAGCAACACCCATCCAAATACCCACACTCAACCAAGAGTCATCTGGCTTTATAAGAATGCCAAGTGAGATGACCTCCAAGATTTCTGTGCCTCATTCATATGGTTAAATTATTGCTTTTAGTCTTCCAACCCAAGCCTATGCATCGAACACATCATTGAAGTAATCCTCTATGAAATGGAAGCACATATTCCTCATTCAACACTAAATTCCAATCCCTTAAATAAGCCCTAGTTCTCCAAAAGATGCACCATGGCTGTACAAATGAAGACCAAGCATACCACAACTGGATATCAACAGGAACTCCATTGATATCCTGCTGATCTCTGGCCAAAGCAATTGGCTACAACTTTTGTCCAACACTGTTCCTGCACCAATATGGAAAAGCCACTCTCTTGGCATTATACTTTTCCTCAAATGCCTGCATAAATGATTTTGGTAAATGTCTCCCATCATTCCAAATGTCACTGCTGACCTTTCACCAGGAAGTGATCAGAAAAATCCTATCCAAATGAGTTATGAAAAAGTCAAGTGGCTGCAATGGCATTCCTCCAATTGTCCTTAAGATTTGTGCACCAGGGTTGACTCCTATTCTATGTCCCCTCTTTATGCTCTCTTACTCCATAAGCATCTACCCTACACCCTGGAAATTAGCCCATGTCCAACCCATTCCCAAGAAGGGTTACAAATCCTTGCAATTAAACTATCACCCAATTTCTCCCACCTCAGTTCTCTCTAAAGTAAAGGAGAGAACCATCAACAGCCAACTTCTGTACTATCATGAAAGTACTCAACTTATAAACAACTGCCAGTATGGTTTGAGCTGATGACATTCTCAATATGTCACACAATTCTGGATAAACACCATGGAAAAGTCTGGTGAATTCCAAGTGGTTGCACTAGATATCTCCAGGGCTTTTGACTGGGTCTGGCACAAGGTCGTATTAAGTAAGCTTCCATCATTCAGTCTATCCAGTGCCTTTTTATCCCTGTCTAACTTTTGGAGGCTGAGTGGGCAGTTCAATTTCCACTGGTACCCAACCAGAGATAGCTGGCCAAAGGAAATCACTAATTAAACCGCATGCAGTGAAGAGATGGCTCAACAAGTGCTACCATCTTGTGGTACCTAACTCTAACACAATATATTTAATGTCTGAAAATAGTGTGGATTCTATGGTAAATTTTCTTGAGTTTACAAGACGAAAAACTTGTGTTTCAAGGAGAAAAACCTGCTTGCCCATGCCAGAGATTGGCTAACTTGGAAACCAGTCAAAAAAAGGCTTAGAAAAATTTCCTCTAGTTGCCGACAAGATTTGAAACCAAGTCTTCCTCTGTGCAGTCAAGCACTGTGTGCAAATGCCACATTCACTGAGTATATTTTATTAAAACGATAACAAGTAAATACATAGTCGTAAAATATTTACATCATGAATTGATATATATACATACAGATTACATTCAGGTTTAACTCTTAATATCTTTGTACTACTGTTATCAGATCAATAACAAATAAATATATAGTAGTAAAAATAAGCACATCATACGAACTCCTTCAGTAAAATTTTCATAAGCAATACTAGTCTTGAAAATAATAACAATAAATATCCTAGATGCAAGCCTATGTTTTATTGGCCATATAAAGAAGAAATTAGTTAATAGTTTTCTTCTGCCTGAATACAACAATGTATAGTTATTAATCATAATTAATAACTATGTTAATCGGAGTAACAATTAATATTAATCATCTCAGTAACAATTATGATGTTATTGATAGTTTTGTTATTACTCCACAAGCATAGCAGGTTCTTGTTTAACAGGATACATCCCAGCAAGCATGATATTTCAGATATGTCATCATGCTGTTCTATGATATTTGTATGTTGATTAAGTCAATACAAAATAAAATGTAGTAAGCTACATTGCAAAACTGCCAGCCTTTTTTTTCCCCAGTATTCAGACTAAATATTTTGCCATGCTTCAGTTCATTAACCATCAGCTTTTATCAGCATTAACTATTACCATCTGGAGAGTGTCTAGTTGATTAATAACCACTAGTGCAATTTCTGCCATTTTACATCTACAGTAGATCTAACCAAACTAAACACATACACTATGGAAACGTTAAGAGAAATCACTGGTATTGCACTTAACATTTCCAAGGCATCTGTAAAGCCTGCATGAAGAGCTGATCAGCAAATTGTGGTAATATCATGTATTCCACACTTTGTAACTGGGAGATCAGTTTTCTCCAGCTGGTCATTCATTCACTCTATATAATACAACTTCCCACACTATAGCAAACTTATAGGAACCACAGGAAATGTTTCTTATAGGGAATAGTTTGCTAAAATGAACTTCTTTCAGCATAACATTGTACCTTGGAGCTTTGGATGGGATTATACAGTAGTTTTTGTTATAGTGAGTGAGTTTGTCATAGTGGTGTGTGCTACAGCAAGAGATAACTATAGTGGATGACTATAGTTCTCTCTTTAGTTTTTCTAACAACACAAGTACGCTTCAAGACTCTGATCTATTGCTTATCCTCTTACTTTTATATATAAATGATTTTCTCTGACCAACTTCAAACCTTATGCAAATTTTTCTGATGATCAAATGCTCCATTGTGTCCTAAGGATATGACAATTTTGGAGTGCTAAAATATCCTAAACTTCAAGACCTCCTGTAATCAGTGCCTTAAATGCTGATCTCCATACCAATTTTTTCAATGGGTTGATGAGAATCTTATCATCTTCAATGATCTAGTTACCTTAGTTCATCTTACATTATCTTAGATAACAGCCAGCTCACTAGACAAGACCAACTCATACTTCTTGTGCTAACATACAAGACGTGTTCAAAAAAAAAAAAAAAAAAAAAAAACTTTTGCTATAAAGACTTTATTGTTCATTTTACATTTTAAGCACTGTCCCCCCTTCAAAGTAGTCCCCCCCCTCTACTGGCGATACACCATTCCCAACATTTCTTCCATTGTTGGAATGCTTCCTGGAACACACTTTCTGTGATGGCACAGTTCTCTTATCACATTTTCCTGAATCTTCTCTATGGTTTGGAAATGACGTCCTTTCAAAGTGGTTTTAAGTTTGGGAAACAGGAAAAAGTCTGCTGGGGCTAAGTCCAGAGAATAGAGTGGATAGGGCATGATGGATGTCTGATGTTTTTCCAGGTGACTGCAGATGAGGAGCGACATGTGAGCTGGTGCATTGTTGTGGTGCAGCATCCAAGTCTGGTTTTCCCACAATTCAGGCCTCTTTCTGTGCACATCATCCCTCAAATGCACTAAAACTTCCTGGTACAACTCTTGTTTACCATCTGACCAATGATACAAATTCATAATGGACAATGCCTTTCCAATCAAAAAACATAATCCACATCACCTTGTTCTTTGACCGACCCATCCATGCTTTTTTTGGTCGAGGAGAACCTTTCCCCACCCACTGTGATGAGTGCATCTTGGTTTCAACATCATAGCCATAAACCCAAGTCTCATCTCCTGTTATAATGTTCTTAAGAAAGTTTTCATTACCATTTGCATTGGCAAGAAGCTCCTGACTGATTTCAACATGGTTCTCTTTCTGATCATCAGTCAACAAATGCAGCATGAATTTTGCAATGACACGACACATCTGAAGTTTTCAGTCAAAATTTGATGGCAAGATCCTATGCTGATGCCCACTTCATCAGCAACTTCTCAGACGGTTAAACGACAATTCCCATGAACTCTCTCAACATGGTTGTCATCTGTTGATGTGGAAGGTCGTCCAGGCCTGGGAGCTTTACCAACCAGCATTCTGCCCTTTTTAAAATGCTTAAACCACTCATAGCACTGTGTTCGGCTCATACAGTCCTCCCTGTATGCTTGATTAAGCAACTGAAATGTCTCTGCATTTTACCAAGTTTGTAGCAAAATTTCACACACACATTCTTCAAGCTATTTTATTGTCACTTTGTCAATAAACTGATGAACAGCTTGTGCATGTGCTCACTTCAGTGGATGCAACTCGATGACTAATGCTTATAGCAGAATGAGGCAAATCACAGTTTGTTGTCAAAACCTGCAGCAATGCACTGTCTGTGCCAGTTGGCACATTATTTAAAAAGTTCAGTCTTTTTTTGAACATCCCTTGTATACTTACATTTATATTAACCTTTCCTAGCACCACCACCACATCTGTAGCTTCCTTAACCTCCAAATAACTATTTTATTACTCAAGACATTCCTTTTTACCTGTCTAGCTACTTCTTTGTAGCTTTTGACAGGGTTTCATTCTGACTATCCCATCATAAATTGCTAGCATCACCCTTTGAAACAGCAGCAGTACACATGTCATTCAGATAAGTCTTTATTTTTAGCATTATTTCTAATTATTATTAGTGGTCTTTTCTTCATTTTAAACTGTATAGTTAAGTGTAATGATTAATTGTGAATATTTTTATATGGTGCTGATGTGAACAAGAAAAATCATTGCTCACTACACTTCGATATTTAATTATTTCAATATGAGGATTTTGGTGCAATGTAGTGTGTGTGTCAATGTATTCATTGAAAAGAGTGAAAGGTTTATTGTATGAAGTAGAGTGGAAAGAGAGTATGCTGGAAATGTTTCATGAGGCAGTGGAAAAAATGTTAGCCATGTCAAAAGCTACAGAATGAAGTAATTAATATTAACAATCTAAGGCAGAATAGTGAAAATGTAGAGAATGTGGAAGGAGCAAATGACAGTATAAAATATGAATGAGAGAGTGAAAGAACTAGCTGAAAGTAATGTGGAAAATGGGATAACAGTGAAGAGAAAAACAGCATGCTTAGCAGAGTCCTACACAGGGCAAAATGTGAGAAGGAGCAACTGGGAGGAAAAGATTAACTTGTGGTACAGCAAGTGGGAGACTGAACGAATGAATGGGAAAAGTATAAAAGTGCTAGAAACTGGGAGTAAGGAGACAGTATTGTATGGAGTTTCAATTAGTCAACTGAACTTAGTCAGAAATGATCAGTATCAGTGAGACCTGGCTGACAGAAAATGATATGGTTATAGGAATAGAATGCATGTGCTGGTTGAAGTTACAGACCTGGAGGACAAGAGCAGGACGTGGATGCCATGCATAATTCTCACACATACTTCCATGTCTTAGTTATATTTTTAGGTTTTATTTAATTTTTATATCTTAGATTTTATTCATTATCTTTATCTTTTGGATTTTTATCTATTATTTTTAGAATTTAAATATTAATTCATGACTTTTATATCTTGACTTCTGCATCTCAATTTTTATGCATTACTTTTTCATCTTACTTTATATCCTAAGTTCTATTCACTACTGTTTCATATTTTCATTTTACTCATTATTTCTCAAATGATTTACCCTTAATTTTAAAAGTAACTTTAAACTTTAAAAGTAATAGATTAACCTAAGCAGGGCATTAATGCAACTAATGCCCTGCTTAGCATTCCACTCTATGCAGAGTGGTTCTTATTGGACCTGAGATTGTAATCAAAGAAAGATATGGCATGAAGGTAAGAAGGAAATGAAGTTCAAAGGAAATAATGAAGGCACAACCAGAACTCCAAAACTCACCTGAAAATGTCTGATGTGAAAGAGAAAAATGCATTAGATGATTAATCATGGAACTACTCTAGATGCATCAAGTATTGTTCATACCCTTCAAGGAGAGTATTGAACTTATGAACCAACCACTTGTAGTAAGAGAATACAGATCTAACCACTAAAATGTCCCCTGTTACATAACACAAATTCCACACACACACACACACACACATTATTTTTCTTTCTCTTTGGTAAAAAAAAAAAAAACTTTACCAATATTTTCCGATTTACCACTGGTAGAAAATATGTCATTCGTATGTAAATATGTAAATTCCAAACACACCCAGGAAGTTTTTGCTGCATTACTTCTCTTCTATAGATATTTCCATGGACACTGCTCCATCCCTCCACTTACCTGTGCTAATATATGAACACTAGCAGCTGACAGTCAACACCCACATAGTGTCAAATTCGAAACTCATCAAAACTCTCATCCTCTGCTTTCGTTTCCTACACTTCTGCTCTTTGAAACAGTCTTCCCCAATGACTACAACCAAAATTTTGGCTATTCAAAGATGGTTTTCAAAATTCCTCTCTTCCTTCTAACTACTTACCAACATACAGCACTGTCATGTTACAGGTCTTGGGACCGCTTGTATGTGGGGCTTTACGAAAATTTACCAATTTATTTTTATTATTAGAGATTTTTATTATTATTATTAGAAAACCTGTAAGACTCTCAGAGGAGATGGGCAGCCTTCTGAGGGGATGGTGCAGAACATCAGTAGAGTGGAAGTGATGGAGGCCATGAAGAGGATGAGGAATGGAAAAGCGGTGGGCCTAAGTGGGAGAAGCGACAGAATTCCAGTGGAGGCATGGAAGGCACTGGGGGAAGAGGGAATTGACCTGCTGTGGGACCTGTTCATGAAAGTTTGCCAACAGGAAAATATACCCGAGGAATGGAGGGAGAGTACTCTTGTCCCCATCTACAAGGGTAAAGGGGATGCACAAGACTGTAAAAATTACAGAGGAATAAAGTTGATGTCCCACACAATGAAGATCCTAGAAAGGGTTCTTGATGGTAGATTGATGAAGGAGGTGGAGATTGCAAAGGAACAATTTGGCTTCATGCCTGGTAGATCCACAACAGATGCTATCTTTGGGTTACGGCAGATGATGGAAAAATATTGAGAGAAACAAAAGGAGCTACATCTGGTATTTATTGATCTGGAGAAAGCATACGATAGAGTACCAAGGCAAGAAGTCTGGAGGTGTCTGAGGGAGAAGAAGGTGCCCGAGAAATATGTCAGGTTGGTGCGGGAAATGTACAGAAATGTGAAAACAAGTGTTCGGACCTGTTTAAGACAGACAGAAAGTTTTCAAGTAACAGTTGGCTTGCATCAAGGGTCAGCATTAAGTCCGTTTCTGTTTAATATTGTGATGGAGGTGGTAACAGAGGAGGTGAGAGAAGATGTGCCTTGGACAATGTTGTATGCAGATGACATCTTGTTGTGTGTAGATTCAAGAGAAGAAGCGGGAACTAAACTGGAAAGATGGAGAAAAGTACTGGAAGAGAGAGGTATGAGACTGAGCAGAAGTAAGACAGAATATATGTGTTGCGCAGTGGGCGGCGGCCAGGAGACAGACCTGGAGCTGGAAGGAAATGTCATCAGGAAGGTGAGAAACTTTAGATACTTAGGTTCAACAGTGGAAGAAGATGGAGGAGCTGAGAAGGAAGTGGGATGCAGAATACGGGTTGGAGGAACTGGAGGGAGATGGCTGGAGTGTTATGCAATAAGAGGGTGCCAATCAATCTGAAAGGCAAAATTTATAGGACAGTAGTGAGGCCAGCTATGACATATGCTATAGAAACTGTGGCCCTGAGGAAAAATAATATCAGCAGGATGGAAGTAGCAGAGATGAGAATGCTTAGGTGGATGTGCGGTGTGACCAGAAAGGATCGTCTGAGAAATGACTATGTCAGGGGAACAGTGAAAGTTACGAACTTAGGAGCGAAAATACAGGAGGCAAGGTTGAGATGGTTTGGTCATGTGATGAGGAGGGAGGATGAATATGTGGGAAGAAGGGTCATGCAGATGGATGTGCAAGGAAGGCGGAAGCATGGGCAGCCAAAGACGAGATGGAGGGAGCTGATAGAAGAGGACTCGAAGATGAAGAACTTGGATGTGGTGACAGCCCAAGACAGGAAGGTGTGGAGGAGACTCATTACAAACATGACCCACTTAAGTGGGAGAAGCTGCATAAGAAGAAGAAGAAGATTAGAAAACCTGTAAACATTGCACATGAGAATATGATCTTTTATGTTTTGATAGGAGCTATTATTATTATTATTTATTATTATTATTATGTGACACCTCCAGGAAGTCCAAAGACTCATTGAGGGAAGTGTGCCAACAGCATCGAACGACTGTATCCCTTCCAACTACTAACCGTGTTCAAACTTGCTTAACTTTTTGCTAAGCCATTAGTAGCAGAGGCTCTACCAATCGACCAATTATACAGATGCTATCTTATTATATCCATGATACAACTAGAGGCAAGTGCACATATTCTAGATGTTGGGAGAAAAGTTCAATTCAATGTATCCCTGTCCAAAAAAAGATCCAATACTAATCTTTCAATCATAAAAGGAAATAAACTGAGTTTTCAAGTGAGTAACCTGTAGCAAAATCACCCACCCAGAATGCCATCCTACCATAGAGATTATAAAGTTCATTTCCATTGTTCATTTCAGAACAATGGAAATGAACGTGGAGCATAAATATCAATGCCAACTCGAAACTCGGTTTGATAGTCATTGTCTCAACAACAACCAGGTATGGAACTGAGCCGAAAGACATGGATAACACTGAACAGGATCTGCACTGGACATGGAAGATGTGCAAGCTCTCTATACAAGTGGGGAAAAATCCCCTCACCAGAGTGTGGCTGCGGGCACCCGAATCAATCAATCAATCAATCCACCATATTTCTACTGAGTGCAGTCTTCGTGCATACACAAGTCAAAGAAACAACTTCATGGAACAACAACGCCTGCTATAGACTAGATCAGACAACTTGATCTTAACTTATAAGTGTTTTGTTTGTTGAAAGTATAAGTGTCTTTGTTTTATTTTAATTGTTTGTCACTTACTGCTTACATATTTATTTTGACTTATGTACCTTTATAACTGCATGTAGATTGCCATATGCTAAATAAATACTGTTCATATGAATTAAACTGTCTTCCTTATATGGTTTTCTTTAGCTTTAAAAATGTGAAACTACAGTGAGTATGATTTCATCAAATACTTAATGCATTTGATTACGCAGTACAAAAGTTAACTGGGAACACTAAATGCATAAATGCACAAAGGTCAAATAAAAAAAATTATCAACCATATACTATTCAAATATGGATACTTATATGGGAGAGTAATCGGCATTCACATAACTTCAATCATATTCATGTTTATATTTATTAGAGGGGAAGTACATTGAGTTTATTAATTGGAATAAAGGTCACTACTATTCGTCAGAATTTTTGAGAATCTGTTCTGAAATGCCAGAGATGTATGGGATTGGAACTTGAGTTCCAATCCCCTGGTGTAATCCTATAGATCCTCAGGCTTTCATAAGTGGGATTTTCAATGAAAAAAAGAATTCTGGTCAACCATCTTCCAGCAATTCCAATTTATTTATTTATTCATATGGAGTTTCCTCCCTTTTTCTCCCCTGTCCCTATTGGGGCGAGTTGAGCCCCTTCATGAGGGGTATTTATGACTATAGATCCATGTGTGTGTTCACAGGGGTGGTTTGCCAGCTTGCGGGATGAAAAACTTCAGATAAACTGACAGAAAAAACCCTACTGCCGGCGCCCAAGACCGGCTAACTTGGCTATGGCTGAGGAAGTTCCTCAAATTCCTCACGTCTTCGACGGAAATCGAACCTGGGACACTCCTTCCCTAGTCACATGGTTGCGAAGCACACAGCCACTAGGCTAACCGTGCGGACAGCAATTCCAATGAAAACTAGTAACAACAGTGACAGGGAATACTTTGCCACTAGTTGAATAAAAATATTTTATTCATAATTCACAACCTGTTCTATGTAACTGTTTTTGTTTGGGATGCTACATTTAGTGCTGAGGGTGGGTTAAGGTTTAAATAATCTAGGAATCCTGCTCTAGAGACCAAACAAGGTAATTTTTTTTCAAAGCCACATCCTTTAGTTAGCAGAGTGGTGGTCTCACACCAAGTAAAAAAGGTTCCTTTCCACCTAAAGATTTCTATAAATATCCAGAGTGGAATTCAGACTTACAACCTGTTGCTATCACCTTCACCAACTCAGTAGGCTAAATATTTGGCTATATACATTATGTTATTCTCAGCAAACAAAAGGTTATCTGCAAACCTATAGTATACTTTGTACTATAGGTTTGCAAATTTATATATACAGTGGTACCTTGAGATATGAGTTTAATTCATTCCATGACTGAGCTCGTAAGTCAAAATGCTCATATCTCAAATCAGTTTTCCCCATTGAAATTAATTAAAATGAGATTAATTCATACCAGCCCCCAAAAAATCACTCTAATTTTTTTTAAATAATGTATATATAATGAACAAATACTGTATACAAACAAAATAAAACCAAATACTGTACATAAATACATGTAAAAGAGAATCTAAAGAAATAAACACAGATGTTGGTGGAGCCGATTAGCGTATGGTATTAATTTTTTCTTTCACTTCACTTTTGCTTAACTTAATTTTCTTCTTCGCTAGTTTTTTTCTTTTTTGCCACACTTTCATCACTTTCATCCACAGGGCGTTTCAATACAAACCTGTCCAAGGAGCTTTATTTATTCCTCCCTTTTAGAATGTTTCTGAAATGAGTTAGGCATGTGTCATTAAACAGCACTGCTGCATGACCAGTTGCAACTTTTTCAGGGTGTTTCTTTTCAATAAAGTCAGAAACTTTTTCCAACATTGCAAACACTTTCTTTATCTCACTTGAAGAGATAACCTCCTCTGCGGTTGTACCAATCTCCTGCAGAACCTCTGTATGTTGCTGCGTGTGTAGTTCCATCAACTCCTCCATTGTAAGTTCCTCAGAATGTGTGGCAACAAGGTCTTCGATGTCTCCCTCATTCACCTCCAGGCCCATGGACTTCCCGAATGACACAATCTCCTCCAGCTCTTCCTGTTCAGGTCTAAATCCTTCAAAGTCCCTTTCAGCCACAGCTTTTTCCATGCAGAGGTCAAGTTCCTTTTTTGTAACACCCTGCCAGGACATATCAATAATTTTGAGGAATATGACAATGTTGTAGTGGTCCTTCCAGAACTCTCGAAGGGTGAGGTTTGTGCGCTCCGTAACCTCAAAGCAGCGTCGGAACGTGTTTGGTAAAAAGTTTCTTGAAATTGGAGATCACCTGTTGGTCCATGGGCTGTAGGATAGGAGTGGTGTTGGGTGGAAAGTAGAGAACCTTTATAAAGCTGAACTCTTCGAGGATGTTGTCTTCAAGGTTTGGTGGGTGGGCAGGAGCACTGTCAAGGACGAGAAGGGCTTGCAGTGGTAAGTCATTGACCTCGAGGTATTCCTTAACAGCAGGACCAAAGACCAAGTTGACCCACTGCACAAAAAACTGCCTGGTGACCCACACCTTTGGGTTTGCCCTCCACATAACCTGCAGTTTTTCTTTTAAAACCTTGTGTCTTGAAGACCCTGGGGTTTTCTGAGTGGTATACGAGCAGCGGCTTGATCTTGCAGTCGCCACTTGCATTTGCACACAGTGCGAGGGTCAACCTATCCTTCGTGGGCTTGTGACCTGGTATCTTCTTTTCTTCTGCTGTTATGTGAGTTTTGCTTGGCATCTTCTTCCAGAAGAGCCCTGGCTCGTCACATTTGAAAACTTGTTGGGGGGATGTATCCTTTGGCTTCGATCAATTCAGCAAAGGTTTTTACAAATTCCTCAGCTGCCTTAGAATCAGAGCTAGCTGCCTCACCATGCCTGAGAATGGAGTGAATGCTGGTCCTTTTTCATAAATTTTCGAACTACCCACGACTGGCTTTGAACTGCTCTTGTGAAGCCTCCTGTACTGAAGTATCTGGGGTCTGCTGCAGCAAATCTGCGTAAATGGCTCGTGCCTTCCCACAAATTATAGTCTCTGTCACAGTGTCTCCTGCGAGCTGCTTCGCTGTCAACCAAAAAATCAGCAGGTTCTCCATCTTTTCATGGACAGAACTGCGTAGCTTTGAAATAATTTTAATGCCCTTAGCTGGAGTTATAACCTTTATCGAGTCCTTCTGCTTCAGAATAGTACATATCGTAGAAGTAGTGCGATTGTACTGCGTTTCCAAGTCTATTATTCTTAATAGACTTGGAAACTTGTTTCTTGTTTGTTCTATTATCTCACACTCATGTTTGTCTATTATCTCACGCTTTAATTCCAATATCGCCTTTTTCCTTTTCTCACCACTGTTCTTTACACTCATTCTTTGGAGTCATGGTTATACGAAAAAAAATTATCTAAATAACTGTACACACAAAAAAAAAACACAAAATTAAAACTCAACACGACAGAAATGCTTCTGCAGTTAGGTAAACATGTGAACTGAACGATGCGCAAGACTCGGGAATCTGAGCAGAGTGGTGATTGTGATGTCATCGAAGCAGGCTCATAACTCAAGGCAAAAAATCGACCTAGTGAAGGCTCGTATCTCAAAAAACTCATATGTTGGGGCACTCATATCTCAAAGTACCACTGTATATATATATATTTTTTTTTTAATTTGTATTTTTAATTTATTTTTTTGCATAGTCTGGAAGCCCTACTCTAGAAACCAACCGTGGAACTTTTTCAAGTCACTTTAGGCCTCTAATAAGCAGGGCAGTAGTCTCACACCAGGTGATGAAATTTATTTCCCACCTAATACAGCAAAAACAATCAATTCATTAACATTATTATTCACAGCTGGTACTGATTCAATTTGATTAAAAAACATAATTAATGCAGAAGAATAAACATGCTTTTTGGAAAGACCTGTGTTTTAATCCTGCATAAGACAGATGGCACATTTATGAGATATTTTCAAATGAAGTTAGCAAGTCGTACATGACAGTATTAGGGTTTTGCACTGAAAACTTGAGTTCTCCAACACTACTGAAAAAAAAGAGCAAAGTTAGCCAAAAACATGTTAACTGAATACACAAGCACAGCAAACTACAGAGACAGAATTAACTGCCATGCATCCTATTTCCAAATGGCCAGTTATGTACGAGTAACAGTGTTGAATCTAAAACACTTAAAGCAAAATTAGAATATATAATAATTCATATAATTTAAAAAAAAAAGAGTATAATTATTTAAATGAACTCTAAATGTTAACTTCAGTATAAACTGTCCAAATTTTAATTTCTTTGATGTTACCCACTTCTCTTTGGTATCTTAAAACTGCTAGTTGTTGTTGAGATTCTTCTAATACTGAATTGATTTCAGACAGTGAACTTTCCAAACATGTGTTCTCTTTTTGAAGCCTCTGAAGTGATTCTGCTGACTGACAGTTTAGCTTGAAAAATTAATTTAAAAAGCATTCAAGAAAATTAATACTTTTCCAACATGCAATAATTATATATTTAAGGAAAGAGAAAAAAAAATCATTGCATAATGATAACACTACAATTTCAGTAATAAGAACTGACTTCCATACAAGTTAAAAGCAATTTTAAGCATTTTTACCTTTTTTAAGGACAACTTTACAATAATATAAAAATTTAAATAAAAATCTTAAAAAACATAATTCTGAAAAATTCGATGTAATTTTTAAAATTTTATTTTAAATATTTGCAGTATACTACTAAAGAGATATTCTGGCAGAAGTAATTCTAAGATTTCCAAGGAAATCTAAGATTTCCACAATAAGCTGATAATGGAAGTAAACTGAGATTTCTATAAGATCTCCAACTTCATTAATGGTGTACTTTTAACATAATAATGGCAAAAAATGTGTTTTATGATTACCATTACGGGCTATAAGGTTGAAAGTTTGTTTTTTTTCACTTGGTTATAAATTAAATCAAAGATGCCAAGAAATTATATTCTTGTTTAATACTTTATTCAAGCATAAGCAAATAAAGTTTGCACATGAGGCATCTTCACAACTAGGCTAGTTGTATATAAAGGCTAAGGACTTCATATTAATTGAATTAGTATCCCATAATGCAAAGCACACATCCTTTTAGGTGTATATAATGATGTGCATTATGGTCACTACCCAGTCCAGTTTAGACCTTTATTGAGATATTGTTCAGGTGCAAGAGTACCTCTCCAAAAACTTCGAGTAATCTACAAGATCATCCCTCTAAATCTCACTGAGTGATCCTAAAGCAAGCCCAAAAATGAACATCATTAAATGACATCAGTGGAAGCCAAATCCAGAGAAATACCAAGGTTGAAGTAATGCAGAAGTCATATATTTCCCATATACAAGTAGGTGAAAATGTGTACACCTTATTATTAAAATACTCTGGGTTAGAGCAAGTTATTGGAAGGTTTTTCACTTGATCATAAATTAAATTAAAGATACTAAATAAATTATATTCTTGTTCAATCCTTTATCCAAGTATAAGCAAACAAAGTTTGTGCATGAAGTATCTTCACAACTATGCTACTTGTATATACTAAGGCAATTAATGTCATTAAGTCATTAGTCTCAATATACAAGAGACTTAGTCAAGAAGATGCTTCACATGCAAACTTTGTTTGTTTACACTTTGATAAAGGATTAAACAAGAATATAATTTCTTGGCATCTTTGATTTAATTTATAATCAAATGAAAAAACTTTCAAAGATAGACTCTAATGGTAATCATAAATCATTCTCCTACACTCTCCGACATCTTCATAGCATATATCCAACATTTTGAATTAGCCCATATCCAATTGTTTCAAAATGGGAGATACTAAATAAATTATATTCTTGTTTAATCCTTTATCCAAGTGTAAGCAAACAAAGTTTGTGTATGAAGTATCCTCACAACTAGGATACTTGTATATACTAAGGCAATTAATGTGAAGTCATTAGACTCTATATACAAGAACCCTAGTCAAGAAGATGCTTCACACGCAAACTTTGTTTACACTTTGATAATGTTAGTACATTGTGAGTGTTCGTGTAGTTTGGTGCTCATGTGAAATTGGTGATTTTTATCTGTTTTATTGTACTTTAGAAAATTAGTGCTTTATAGTGTATTAGTGTAGATTTTCATGTTTTTAGAGTATTTAGTTTTTTTATAACGTTCATATTATGATATTATTATGACATTGTCGTCATGGCACCAATGAGACAAAAAATGGCAGAAATGAGCCCATTGTCAAGCGATTTAAATTTGCAGGATTTTATTCAATGCAGTGTCTGTGAAATGTATTCGTCAAGAAAATTAGAGATATGTGGAAGGAAATTGAAACTGGAAAGAGAGAGAGAGACAGAGTATGTATTAAGCATTTCAAAAGTGGGTTCAAAACAAGACTTAACTTAAGTTTTAAAAGAGGTAAACCGTGAGTAGACATATCGGTACACAATAACGGAAAAAAAACTCACGTAGAAAGATTATTTATTAGTATAATTTTCGCCTGTGTGTCAAGAGGAAATAACATGCATTACTATCCCTTATGTACAAGGCATCAGTGAACGTATAGCAAAAGTTTTAAAACCACTAAATATTTTTGTTGCCTTTCGACCGTTTAGAAAAATCTCCACCTTTCTCACTTCTCCTAAGGACAAGCTTCCACATCTTAATCATCCAGGTGTCTACCAGATTCCGTGCTCTTGTGGATTATCTTATTTCGGACAAACGGGAAGATCTGCCTCTATTCGGCTAGAAGAACACCAATCTTATATTGAATACTTTAAACCTGAAAAGTCTGGACTTTCTGAACATGCCATCTTCACTAGACACAGAGTTCATTGGAGAAAGACAAGAGTTCTTCACAAAAGTCAGTTTCTCATGGAACGCCTTTATAAAGAAACATGTGAAACTCTACTTCATTCTCCTAACTTAAACAGATCCGACGGCTTACGTCTGTCCCCTTTATGGGAGATAGTACTTTACAAATCAGCTACTCTTTCCTAAGTTTTTATTATATTCATTTATTTTTTATTTTTTTTTTTATTTTTTTATTTTTTAAGGAAAGTTATTGACCTTTTTAGTTATCTTACACCAGCTACTTAGGTGGCGCTTTTTGGAATTGTCAGTTAGTGTTTAATTTTGAGCTTAATGTACTGAGGATGCCTGTGACACACAGGCGAAAATTATACTAATAAATAATCTTTCTACGTGAGTTTTTTTCCGTTATTTATTGTGTAAAGACTTAACTTACAAACCATTAGGAAAAAGAAAGCCAGGACGTCCTCTAAAGAGATTCAACAATGACTTCTAGGCCAGAACGGGCCACTCCAAGTCTAAATCCTTGAAAAGCATGATGATGATGAAAAGTGTCTGTCTGTTAGGTGACAAGAATGAAGCAAATACCATGGCAAGATGGAAAATTATTACTTAAATATAAAGAGCCAATAGGCTTCACTTCGGCGATGTAACATTATTTAAATTAAGGGGATATTAAATCCCACATTGTTTCAAAACCGAATAAGAAACTCAAAAATCAGAATCAAAGAGTTTTATGCCGAATATAGTAAACTATAAAAGTATCGGCGAATACTAGCGTATGCTAAAGCACGTAGTACAAACTAGGGCAACTCGTAGCAAAGGTGGGTAAAGCTCTGATCACTATTCTTAGTATTTCCCATAATGTAAAACACATCTCCTAGGAGATGTATGATATTATACATCATGGTGGGAGGTCACTACCCAGACCGGTTTCGACCTTTATTGAGATCTCATCAGTGAGTAGGTAAACCAAATTAATACTAAGGGTATAGCGAAAAGAACTTATATACTTTGCTATACGAGTTGTCAAAAAGGTGAACCCATTAAATTACTTAAATATAAAGAGCCAACAGGCTTCACTTCGCCGATGTAACATTATTTAAATTAAGGGGATATTAAATCGCACATTGTTTCAAAACCGAATAAAAAACTCAAAGATCGGAATCAAAGAGTACACTAGTATTCGCCAATACTTTTATAGTTTAGTATATTCGGCATGAAACTCTTTGATTCCAATCTTTGAGTTTCTTATTCAGTTTTGAAACAATGTGGGATTTAATATCCCCTTAATTTAATATCTTAGTTGTGGTAGTAAAAGTACTAGAAAAATTGATAAAAAGGAGAATTCAAGAATGGATAGATAAAAATATGATATTGTATGATGGTCATGTACGATGTATGATATATACTGTATGATGGGATTGGTCATGCCTAGTAATTTGGTAACTTTTTTTTTTTTATAACAGAGTAACAGCTGAGATGGAAAAATGAAATGGCTACACGATGATTTCGAAAGGCATTTCACAGAATACCACATGGAACTCTGTTACAAAAATTAGAACAAATGGGGATGAATATGACACTGGTTAGGTGGATAAGAGGTGGCTGCTGGACAGATATCAAAAAGTGGTATATGGAGGGGCAGAATCAAGGTGAAAACAGGTGACTAGTAGAGTGCTGCAATGTTCAGTGCTGGAATCATTGCCGTTTAATTTGTACATAAATGATATAGGAAAAATAACCTGAAAGGAAATATTTAGTTGTTTGCTGCTGATGCAAAATTAAATAGAGTAATAGTTAATCAAGGCAATGTGGAGAGCTTGCAGGATGATTTAAATAGGCTGTCGGTATGGGCAAAAGATAATGGATATCAGGTTAATGTGGAGAAATGTAAAGTTATGCATTTTGGGATAAATAGACTACAAGCCATGTATCACATTGATGGCACTGTACTCCAGGAAATAGATGAAGCCAGGGATTTAAGGGTGGTGGTGGTGGTGGTGGTGGTAGACAGAGAGCTAAAGTTTAGAGGGCATATTGCTAAGCTAGTCCATTAGATCACTTGGCTATTGAAGAACACATTAACATGTACAGATATGGAAGTTGTTATTCCTTGTTATAAGGCCATGATACACCAACATCTGGATTACTGTGCTCAAATCTGGTCCCCTTGGTTTCTTGAGAATGAGGAAGCATTGGATAGGATTCAGAGGTGAGTGACCAAGATGGTGAGTGGCCTGTGGAATGTTACCTATGAGGATAGATTGAGGGTGTGTAGATTGCAGAAGCTGAGTGATAGGGGATATGATAGAGATATTTAAGTTCCTTAAAGGGTTTTATACGATGGATGCAGGGGAAATGTTTCAGCACTTGGCTAGAGGAGCCTGAACAAGAGGTCATTCTTGGAAGCTGAATAAAGGAGTGGTTAGTAAAGGATGTGAGAACTAGACTTTTTGTTTGGAGAATTGTGAATGAGTGGATGGGTTGTCAGAGTAAGTTGTGAGGGCTTTATCTGTTAATGGGTTCAAGGAGAGGTATGATAGAGTGTGTGGATAGATTGAATCTCCTGCAATGAGTCTTCGGACTCCATGGAGGTGCCCATATAATAATAATAATGAAGAATTAAACAAGAATATAATTTCTTGGCATCTTTGATTTAATTTATAACCAAGTCGAAAAAACTTTCAAAGATAGCTTCTAATGGTAATTGTAAAGCACTCTCCAACATCTTAATAGCACTTATCCAACATTTTGAATTAGCCCATATCCAAGTCTTTCAAAAAGTTAGAGGGAAAGAATAAAAGTCTGTCACTGAGCTGTCATTCATATTGCTCAGACTCATGATTCATCTCAAAAATAATGGAGAAAATAAGCAATAACCAATCAGCAATTGCCAGCATGGACTGTGTCACTCTTGATTCAGAAGAGATACCCTTGCTTATGTCATCTGCTTTCTGAATATGTTCCATGGAAAGATTTTTGAAAACAAGAAAAAACTGTTTTTGACATTTCTGAGATATTTAACTGGTTCGAGCATAGATACCTTCTCAACAATATCCTGTCTTGTCTTTCTGCTCTTTATATGTCAGTTAATAGTCTCCATTCTGATCATGATGCATGGTTTTCTTCCTTTGTGTTTCTCAAATAATGCATGAATGCCTCAAGTTCTGTTCTTTCTCTTACCCTCTTTTCTTATATATATTGATGACATCATACTGATTAAAATAGTTTTGCCAACAACAGTATAATCATTTGAAAAATTAATGCTGCACAAACATTCAAAACAAAGATCTAAAAATTATAACTAATACCCTGAATGAAAATCTTCATATCATATTCTAATAGTAAAAAATAATTTTCAATGAAATAAAGCACATCCAATATTATTTTTTCTATAAAAAGCAGATCCCTTCTTACTTCTCTTCACACTTCTAATAACATCCAGCACCTCAGCCATGTAAGCTATATCTTCTCAGGCTAACTTTTACTCCAGCTTTTCCTCACAAATTCTTCTGTTCAGTGCTCTGCCCAGCTCTCTCTTTCTCTCTCTCTCCAGCCACTCCTAAAGACTGATTTTCATAAAAACACCATACTTAAATTACTTTTTTTAAATAGTTCCAAAAATTCCAAATGAACAGCTTCCAAAAATAGTCTTTTTGGAAGCTGTTCGTGCTACTGAAGTGATATGATCTTTTTTATGGGAAAACAAACAAAACTGCATTTTGGAAGCACTGAAGTTGACTAGGTTGCTTTCACCCCAAACATGGATACTGTGAAAATCACTATTCAAGTCACTTATTATACATGATATTGGAGCATGAGATGATTAAGAAATGTAAGGCCCATCACATAAGTAGGATGAGTATGTTTGCTATTATCAACAAAATTATTAATAGGGTTTGCAGTCAATGACAGTAGGTCATTTATATAGATCAGAAAGAGGGTAGGTGAAATGAAAGAGCCCTGAGGGATGCATGTATTAACAGAAAAGTCACTGACAAGATGCACCTATACACTTATCCTTTATCATCTCTACAATGTTATATAGTTAGCTGGTACTCTCCCAATGCACATATCGTGCATTAGGCTCGAAAAATTGTGCAAAATCCGACTTGCCACTCAACAAATGTACTTCCCTAAGATCCCGCCATTTTTTTTTTTTTTTTAACAATATGCCCAAATAACTAAATTACATAAACATGATTGATGAAAAAATGAAAGAGTTTGAGAACAGAACCAAACCTTGGAGATTCAGTGGCAAGCCCTGAAGAAAACACTGATTCAGCCAGAGAGGCAAGTGGTGAGGTTGTCTGTAAGGATAGTAAAATCAGAATTCCATGGTGGACACAGGAAGTTAAAGAGGCAGTGAAAGAAAATAAGAAAGCATATCAAAAGTTCCTGGCAAATAAGACAGCTTGTGCTCTTAGAGAACAGAGACAAATGTAAGAAAGCTAAACACTGTGTAAAACTAGCTAAACAAAAGTCATGGGAGGCCTTTGGTAAAAACATAGAAAATAAATATTACGAAGGTGGTAAGATATTCTGGAGGTTGCTCAGAAATGGAGGAAAGAGTGCTGTAAAAGGAATTAGAGATGATAAAGGTGACATGAAAACAGGAGAAAAAAATATCCTTGAAGTGTGGAGTAATTACTTCGAAAAAATGCTAAATGAAACAAGCAGTGATGACAGCACAGTGGTAAAAGACACTGACCAGGCATGCAGTCAGGAATACATATCCACACTTGAAGTAGAAAAAGCCATTAAAACACTGAAATGTGGAAAGGCAACAGGAGTAGATGATATTCGACCAGAAATGCTGAAGTATGGAGGTATAAAAGTCTAACAGTGGCTGAACTGGATAGTTCATAAGGCCTGGACAGAGGAATGAATTTCAGATGATTGGAGTAGAGCTCTCATAGTACCCATATATAAAAAGGGAAATGAAACTGAATGTGAGAAT
The DNA here is from genome assembly GCF_054136105.1 of Typopeltis vanoorti. NCBI lineage: Eukaryota > Metazoa > Arthropoda > Arachnida > Uropygi > Thelyphonidae > Typopeltis > Typopeltis vanoorti. The sequence goes on along the minus strand of NC_143550.1, from coordinate 75,714,086 downwards.
TACAGAGGTATTTCCCTACTGAGTGTTCCTGGTAAGATCTAAGCAAGTATACTTGAGAAACGGTTGAGAAGGATTGTGGAAGAGAAGCTTGGTGAAGACCAAGTCGGATTCAAGCTAAATAGAGGCTGTCAGGATCAGATTTTCACTTTACGACAGATAGTTGAGAAATCATGGGATAAAGATTTGGATTTAAGTTTTGTAGATCTGGAAAAGGCATATGACAAGGTGCTGAGAGAGAGAGAAGCTATTAAAAATGCCACAGTTGTATGGTGTCAATGGGGCATTACATTAAGCAATACTTAATTCTAGTAGCAAGGCTTATATGTTGGTCATACATAACTGGTAATTAGTTTACGGAATTAACAGCGCATATAAAGTATATTAATTAAAGATAACTTTAATAAATAACTTCTATATTTCGGCAACGTCACGCTGCCATCTTCAGGAACATAAAGATATGGTATGTGCACGCAGGCACTAACAAAAGCAAATGAGGAAGAAAGCAAGAAACTAATATTGTTCCTAAAGTCCTAATGGTGCCCTCTGGCGGGCTAATTTGGTTATCTTGGCAGTTGGGCTGAAGCAAAATGTAGGTCTCCCAAATTTGGGGTAGTTTCATGCACCCAAATTTGTTGAGGTTAAATATAGATACCCACCATAGAATTTGTTGGAAGAAAACAAAAATAATACACCGCAGCAAGTTTAAATACGAAAGATTATTCAAAGAATCTTCAGCAGCTCTAAAAAACGTTCCTAACCTCAACAAATTTGGGTGCATGAAACTACCCCAAATTTGGGAGACCTACATTCTAAGAACTTCAGCCCAACTGCCAAGATAACCAAATTAGCCTGCCAGATGGCACCACTAGGACTTTAGGAACAATATTAGTTTCTTGCTTTCTTCCTCATTTGCTTTTGTTAGAGCCTGCATGCACATACCATATCTTTATGTTCCTGAAGATGGCAGCATGACGTTGCCGAAATATAGAAGTTATTTATTAAAGTTATCTTTAATTAATATACTTTATATGCGTTGTTAATTCCATAAACTAATTACCAGTTAAGCAATACTTAGTCTTTATTTGAGTTGTAAGTCAGCAGTTAAAATTAAAAGAAGTATAGGAAGGTGGTTTAATGTTAAATCTGGTGTCTGACAAGGATGTACATTATCCCCTCTGTTATTCTTTATCTATATGGATCACATTATGAAGGAAAGTGGTATTAAACATGATATCAAAATTGGAGATGTTAATCTCAGCTCTTTGCATTATGCAGATATGTCATTCTTCTAAATAAATCCACTACAAGTCTGCAAGATTCCCTGACTAAATTATATAACTGTTGCAATAGATATGGCATGAAGGTCAGCATTAAAAAGACAAAGATAATATGGTCACTTAAAATAGGCAGAAACAGATAGTATGGTCACTTAAAATAGGCAGAAACACTGAAAATATCACTGCATTGTGAAATGGAGAGCCTATAGAACAAGTAAAATATTTCAGCTACTTAGGCACGATTTTTAGTGAAGATGGTAAATTAAATATGGAAATAGACAACGGAATCAACAAAGCTGGCATGGTAGGCAGTCAAATGAATAAATTTATAGGGAATAAGAGAGAAATTAGCCAAAACACTATATTAGCTTGAATACAAGACAGTATTCAAGCCAATTGTAACTTATGGATGTGAGAGCTAGGTCAGAAGTAAAACACCTTGATCAAAGAATAGAAACTGCAGATATGAGAGTCCTGAGAAAGATTAGGGGCATGAACAGATGGCATCAATGGCAATATCATATTAAAAATGAGGATATTAGGAAAGAACTTGACATTGTCAGCATCCAGGAATGTGCTAGCAGAGCTAATCTCAGGTGGTATGGTCACTTAAACAGAATGGGCGAGGAAAGATTAGCAAAACAAGTGTTCTCTGCCAGGTTGGTAAGAAAAAGATCCATATTTAGGTAGATTGATACAGTAAAAAGTGCCTTAGAAGATAGAAATAATGTTGAAGATAATGTTGGAGTCTTGACAGATAACAGACTGATTTGGAAGAAAATTGTAGACAGGAAGTTAGTAATGATGTAACTTTTTATGTAGTACTATCAGAGAATTTGATCATGATGATGATAATGTCCAAATAAAACTAATTGATTCTAAAAACTGATTAGTGAATGATTTTTATTAAACAAAAAAATATCTATTTTGTGCAGTTTGCAGCTATTCACAAGCTGGTAAAATCTACTAGCTCCACAACTGAGTGGGCGAGTATATTTGTCAAGTGAATGCATGAAAGCACATATATCCAACTTATTGTGAAAAAAAAAGGGAGATAAAAGTCTGATATCCAACTTTCTTCACCAATTTCATCCTCTCTAAAATAATACAGAAAGTTATGAAGAACAGTCAACTTTTCTGCTACCACCAGCTAATCACCACCAGTTAGTCAATGACCACCAGTATGGATTCTCCAGATCCACAGCTGAATTTGTAACCTACATCACCCCCCCACCAACAGACATACACCATGGAAAGGTTTTAAGAAACATTGTGCTGTTGCTCTTGACATTTCCAGAGGTTCTGATCATATTTAGTATTGCGGCCTACTAAGCAAACTGCCTTCTTTTGGTCAATCTGCCACTTTCTGTAATTAGATAGCCAGCTTTCTCTTGAATCATTCAATGCAGGTCATGGTAGATGGCACCCTCTGTTCGAGCTTCATCACATAAGAAGCACCTTAAGGCTCTGTTCTATCATCTAGCCTCTTTCTCCTATGTATAAATGACCTGTAATCACCATTAATCCTATTCACAGCTTTGACGATAATATACCCCCATTCATCCCACTCTTTCGACAAACCATACAGTGCTCAGAAATCAAGCTTCAAGATCATCTGCAACCAAAGCTTATGCACTAATCTCCATAACTATCCTTCAATGGAGTAAGGATAATCTGGTCACCTTCAATGTCACCAAAACAGTGTTGCCTCTTTCTCTTACAAAAGAGATCTCAGTTTGCCTACCCTTACCTTCAGTATTACACAAATCACCAGACAGGATCAATCTCTTGCCTTGGGCTGACATTTACCGCTAGCATCTTCTGGCATAAACAAACCAAATAAACAGCTTATCCTCAGTCTCTGAAAATCTGGGCATTCTTCTTTGCTCAAAATGCTATTTTTCATTCACTCAGTTATCCACTCTATACAAATCACTAATCTGCCATCCTTAGAATTCTTCCAGTTTCTGTTGGGTCTGTTAAAACAAAAACAGTAGCTGCCTAACATCCCTTTTCAGTACAACTGTAAACATGTCGAACCTGCTTCTCTTTCTCATTTATACTATCTACCTCTATTCCTCTGGAACAGCCTCCCTATTGAAGTATTCCCTAACTGCAACTCTTCAAGAAAACTGCCAATAAATTTCTTATTTCTCAGTCCCCATTTGCATTTTACACACAGCACTGATGTACTTATAGGTTCTTCAACCTCTCACATATGGGATCAATATTTCAAAAAAAAAAAAAGAGAAAAAAAAGGGAAAAAAATATCAAGAAAGTGGCAAAATGTTTTGCAGATTATAAATTGATGAAAGAGAATCAGAGAAGAGCAATCCAAGATCGTGATATGAAATTGATGATAACTGAATATACAGAACATATGAAGTAAACATTGACCTAGTTGGCTCAGCGGATGTCTCCCCTCTCCAGCTAACAATCTGTGGATATGAACCACCATGGCATGGATGTTTGTAAAACTTTTAAGTGCAGATCATTTTTGTTAACTCATGTGAACTCCCTCCCCACAAACTGCTAAGTGGAGGCTGAAAAAAGTATGCATAATTTAGTACCTCTGATTTTTTTGATCTAGTGAATCCCTCAATATCCAACTGGAGGATAATCAGGTAATTCCCAATGTTTTTGTTTGGTTGTGTTCGTTCATTTTTAAGTTATTGAAATGATTTGGAGACTGTAGTGGACTTTTCAAACGTAGCACTGTGTCTAAGCTATGGACATGAACATTGTTCACCCAGGCAATGTTCAAGCCAGTATATTTACTTTGATACAAAGAGAAGAAACTACCATCAAAGAAATAAAGAAAATCAAAAATAACATGTACCTTTCTACACATCAAGATATCTCTTCACCTCCAGCTGGACACCTTACCTCCAGATCTCCCATATTGCTTGTGGAAATACCAGATGTTGGTCCCCAGGACTGGTGGTAAATACTCTAGAATGAACTACAAACAAGTACCTTATTACAGATCCAACTATCAAACCTCCAGGATTCAATCTACATCAATACCTCTGGAGCCAGCTAAACAGATTTGGGATTGAACAAGGCCACTGCCCAATTATTACATCTGTGGGGAATTTCACAGTCACCCTTTTGCATGTGTGGTGCTGTGCAGACTATGCATGATATCACTGACGATGATTGCCCCACAGACTCCTTCCCTGGAGGCCTCAAGAACTTGCATTTACTACTAGATAGTGCCATCAAGTGGTTAAGTGAACTGTATAGCTGTCTATATAGTTTTACTCTTTAATTTCTTGTATTCTTCCCCCCTTGCATTCTTGCATTTCTTGATTTTAATTTCTTGTATTCTTCCCATACACTAAATAAATAAATAAATAAATTACCACAAAAAACTAGAAAAATTATTAAATGAAATAAGGGGCGTCTGTGTAGCTCTGTGGAAATGGCATTTCCACAGAGCTTGATGGCACTCAACTTCCTGAAGAAAGACCGTTCAATTAGAGCAACTTTCTCTAAGCCTTTCTTCAACCAGCTCACACTATTACAGACAATAATATGAGTGTTAAGATTCAGGGCCATAAGATTGAAGCAGTTATCTGCTGTAATCTCTTTCGTGAAAACTTTTTTTATTTCTATTAATAGTTCAGGCTCATTATCAATAAATGCTTGCAAGATGGAGACAGGCTGTCCACTAGTCTTTAAAACAGTAGGGCCAAAGGAGATTTGCCTACTCCTTTTGGGGAATAAAAATGTGTCACAGGATTTATCATCATCATCATCATCAAATTCCTGCCATGTACCCTCAAGGGGTGTACAGGATATGATAGTACTACATGAAAAAAATTACATCATTATTAATTTCCTATCTACAATTTTCCTCCAAATCAGTCTGTTACTTGTCAAGACTCCAACATTATCAGATCTTATATTTCTATCGTCTAAAGCACTTTGTACCGTATCAATCCACCTATATCTTGGTCTTCCTCTGGGTCGTTTTGCTGCCAAAATGGCAGAGAACACTTGTTTTGCTAATCTTTCCTTGCCCATTCTGTTTAAGTGACCATACCACCTGAGATTAGCTCTGCTAACGCATTCCTGGATGCTGACAATGTCAAGTTCTTTCCTAATATCCTCGTTTTTAATATGATATTGCCATTGATGCCATCTGTTCACACCTCTAATCTTTCTCAGGATTCTCACATCTGTGGTCTCTAGTCTTTGGTCAAGTGTTTTACTTCTGACCCAGCTCTCAGATCCATAAGTTAAAACTGGTTTGAACACTGTCTTGTATACAGCTAATTTAGTGTTCCAACTAATTTCTCTCTTATTCCATATGAATTTATTCAATTGACTTCCCACCATACCAGCTTTGCTGATTCTGTTGTCTATTTCTATATTTAATTTACCATCTTCAGTAAAAATTGTGCCTAAATAGCTGAAATGTTTTACTTGTTTCACAGGTTCTCCATTCACAACACAGCTGACATTTTCAATGATTCTGCCTATTTTCATTGTCTTTGTCTTTTTATTGCTGACCTTCATACCATATCTATTACAACAGCTATTCAATTTAGTCAGAGAATCTTGCAGACTTGTAGCAGATTTATTTAGAAGTATAACATCGTCTGCATAAAGCAAAGAGCTGACATTAACATCTCCAATTTTGATATCATGTTTAATACCACTTTCCTTCATAATGTGATCCATATAGATAATGAATAACAGAGGGGATAATGTACATCCTTGTCTCACACCAGATTTAACATTAAACCATCTTCCTGTACTTCCTTCAATTCTAACTGCTGACTTACAACTCAAATAAAGACTAAGTATCGCTTGATATAATGCCCCATTGACACCATATAACTGCAGCGTATTGAATAGCTTCTCTCTTGGCCCCTTGTCATATGCCTTTTCCAATTCGACAAAACTTAAATACAGATCTTTGTTATATTCCCATGCTTTCTCGACTATTTGTAGTAAAGTGAAGATCTGATCCTGACAGCCTCAATTTGGCCTGAATCCAGCTTGTTCTTCACCAAGCTTTTCTTCAACAATTCTTCTCAACAGTTTCTCAAGTATACTTGCATAGATCTTGCCAGGAACACTCAGTAGGGAAATATCTCTGTAATTCTCACATGCAGTTTTATTTCCCTTTTTATATATGGGTACTATGAGAGCTCTACTCCAATCATCGGGAATTCGTCCCTCTGTCCAGGCTTTCTGAACTATGCAGTGCAGCCACTGTAAGACTCTTATACCACCATACTTCAGCATTTCTGGTCGAATATCATCTACTCCTGCTGCCTTTCCACATTTCAAGCCTTTGATGGCTTTTTCTACTTCAAGTATGGATATGTATTCCTGACTGCATGCCTGATCAGTGTTTTTTACCACTGTGCCGTCATCACTGCTGATTTCATTTAGCAGTTTTTCAAAGTAATTACTCCATACTTCAAGGATGTGTTTTTCTCCCGTTTTAATGTCACCTTTATCATCTCTAATTCCTTTTACAGCACTCTTTCCTCCATTCTTAAGCTTCTTCAACAACCTCCAGAATATTTTGCCACCTTCTTGATATTTATTTTCTATATTCTTGCCAAAGTCCTCCCATGACTTTTGTTTAGCTAGTTTTACACACTGTTTAGCTTTCTTACATTTCTCTCTGTATTCTCAAAGAGCAGAAGCTGACTTATTTGACAGGAACTTTTGATATGCTTTCTTCTTTTCCTTCACTGCCTCTTTAACTTCCTGTGTCCAGCAGGGAGTTCTGATTTTTTTATCCTTACAGACAACCTCACTACATGCCTCTCTGGCAGAATCAATCAATGTTTTCTTCAGAGTTTGCCACTGAATCTCCAAGGTTTGATTCCAGTTCTCAAACTCTTTCATTTTTTCTTCAATAATCTTTGTGTAATTTAGTCTACAGTTCACATCTGAGAGCTGCTCAACTTTTATTCACTTTAAAACTTTCTTGCATGTTATTCTTTTGAATATTAAATTCAATTTTATCCTGCTCAAGACTAAATAGTGATCACTTCCAATTTCAAATCCTCTGTACACTCTGGTGTCCTGCACTAGGGAGAAAACATCACTATCAACAATAACATAGTCAATGAGACTTTTCTTCTTATTATTATTATTATTACCACGGGCTACTACAGGAGTCCTTAGACTCATCGAGGGAGGCCCTAAACATCATGTTCACACAGCTGTTCAACATTCTCACAGTATCTATCATACCTTGCCTTGAACTCGCTCACTGTCATAGCACCCACAACAGACTCTGGCAGCTTATTCCACTCATTTACCACTCTAAAAGTAAAGAACCCAGCTCTAACACCCCTGCTAACCACGCTCTTGCCCAGCTTCCATGGGTGTCCCCTAGTTCTCCCACCCCCAGTCCTGATCTCAAAAATATCATCTGAATTAATCCTATAGAATCCTTTTAGCAATTTGAATGTCTCAATCATATCTCCCCTTTTCCGCCTATCAACTAGTTTCTGCAACCCACAAATCTTCAACCTGTTCTCATATGGTTCATTCCATAGACCTGCTATCATCTTAGTCACTCGCCTCTGGATCCTCTCAACCTCCTCCCCATCAAGAAGGAACCAAGGTGACCAAATCTGGGCACAGTAGTCGAGATGAGGTCTTATCAGGGCTCGGTACAGAGGTACAATAACTTGTTTTTCTCTGCTCGTCAAGGTATTTTTCAACAACCAAGTGAGTTGATGAGCTGATTTAGCTACTTTCGCAATGTGCCCCCTAAACTTCATCTCCCTATCCACCAACACTCCCAAGTCCCTGGCCTCATCAATCTCTTGGAGTACAGTTCCACCAATGTGGTATACTGCTGCTAATCTTTTCACTCCGAAATGCATAACCTTACATTTTGTCACATTAAATTGACATCTATTCTCCTTAGTCCAGAACTCCAATCTATCTAAGTCATCTTGCAAGACTTTGACATCTTCTGCATTCACTATCGCCCTACCCAACTTTGCATCATCAGCGAACAAATGAACTGTCCCACTTAGACCCTTCCCTATATCGTTAATGAACAGATTAAACAGCAGTGGTCCAAGAACAGAACCCTGTGGCATACCACTAGTCACAGGCCGTTTTTTGGACTCTACTCCTGAATAAACTACTCTTTGATATCTCTCCATCAACCACCCAGCTATCCATCTCACCAACCCTATATCCATTCCCATATGTTGTAGTTTACGGATTAGAATTCCATGTGGTATCCTGTCAAACGCCTTATTCCTAGCCTCTTCTCTCCATGTGAATTTGTGCACATTTTTATATTGGAACATGGTGTTAGTAATAACCAGTCCATGTCAGGATTTATTTATTTTTTATTTATTTATATTTCATTTTATCTAGCAAAAATGAAATCAGGATTACATACTGATGCTTAAGGTAGAAAAAGCCAAGAGAAACTTGACATCAGTTAACCTTTAAATCAGTCCCAATTCCAGTATATACATAGCTACAAGCATACAGTATGCATTTGTTTATATCTTCCTGGTATACAGTATTTGATACAAATGAGGAGGTCTACATAATGTATGTACCAAAATATATTTTTGCATCATATGTGTTCATTCTGCTAGAACACGCGCACACACGCACACACACACAGGTGAGTGAGAGACGGAGATGCAGCAAACACTGCATCTCTCTCTCTCTCTCTCTCTCTCTATAAATTCAGAAGTTAATTAGAGAAGATGAGTCATCGGGAATAACATGATAGATAAACAATGCAATTCTAAAAACTTTGTTAAATATACTATAAAGTTTCATTTTTTTTTTAAAAGTAGTAAAATGTTAATATGTTAAAAAATCTGTTATAGATCAAAATTTTACTGTCTGTAATAATTACCTGAGATTGAAGATTGTTAACAGTATCTTCCAACTGTTGTATCGTAACTGCAGATTTTTGCTTTTGATCTTGATAGTTTTGTAAATTGTTGTTTAACTGAGTGTGTAGACGACTTACATGTTCTTTCAGCTGAGAAATTTCTTGATCCTTATTTGACTGTAGTGTGTCATAAGCTTTTCTGAAGTATTAAAGAAAGTATTAGATTGAAAACAAAAAAAACAACATATATTAATATAATATAATATAAAGTGATCATAGTTATAAGACAATATAAAAATATTAGCAAAATTATGACAAGGAAATTTGCAACTAGTCTAATGAGTGTATAATGAGAAGAAATAAAGAATTACTGATAGGTAATTTCAGTCTAATAAGCACTAATGAAGAACATTTTGATTCTTTGCATGTGTTTTTTTGCTTATTACTATCTCTTTGAAGAGCAGTTTCATTATTGTTTCCATCTTGAAGTGCAACAGAGAATTTCATAACCACATACATACACATGCATACAATACATTCATGTGTGTATACTCTATTTGCAGTAATGTCCTGGGTATGCCTGCATATTTCATATTTAAAGGAAAATTTTCAAGTCTTCACAATACAGATGATTATTTTTATGTAACTCCTAACCATCAAAGGTTGTTAACCTATAGTACATTAATAATGTGGGTGAGCTAAGGTTTTTTTTTTTCTATCTTATTAATTTTGAATTTTTTTTATTTATTTATCTTTAACCTTATCCAGAAACCCTGCACCAGATATTAAACTTGGAACTTTTTCAAGCCACTTCAGGTCTCCAATAAATAAGGTACTTGCCTCATACTGGGCAATGAAATTTATCTCCCACAAACATCCATGCTGACAGAATTTGAACTTACAGTTCATTGGTTGGAAAGTGGAAACGCTAACCACTCAGCCAACCAGGCTGGCAAATGAATATTTAAATTATTCATGAAAAACAGTGAATAGATATTTCAAATGATGACAATTATATTCTAAGAGTAAATCAAACTAATATTCTACTCATCATTTTCAGAGCACAAAATTTCTGTACCATCTGTATGGGAAGTGGACTAGTAGGCCACACTATATTCCTTTACATTAAATTAAATGGAAGAGGACTTCAGTATTACATGTAAGTTGCTATAAATCTGAGAGACTATTCTTAGAATCAACATCAGCTATGAAGCACTCCTCCAACCTCAGTATGGCTACATTAATTTGCTCAATAACCATAAAGTTAATTTGGTGAGGTCATTCTAAGACCTGAGCGTGACTTCATCAAATTAACTTTATGGTTATTGAACACATGTTTTCAGTTACAATTTCAGTAATTTCTACAATGATTTAATTAAATGTGGTGTACTTTTGTACTCAGAAGATGCTGGATAGAAAAACAGTGGAGATATTAGTAAACAAAAAAATTTTTCTTCTCCTCTTGGTGTTCTTTATACCATGAAGAACTATTATGAATAACCAGCAAAACCTAAGCTTTTCTATATGTATAAAGTAGAATTGTTCATCATAAAAAAATTACAAAAAAAAAAACTGACAGCAAATTGCTATTTAGTGAACTAAGGGTCAAACATATATTTGTACTTCTCACATACATACGCACATATAAAATGGTTTACAGAAGAAAGTACTGCAACCTCCTAATAATAAAGGTACATGTAAACACTTGATTAGTTTAATTAAGAGTGATTAAACTATAGATATTTGAATTCACATAGCATGAACCATCAGAATATTACAGTTAGAAACTAAACATTACAATGAAAGTATATGAAGAATGGAATCACTCCTTGTATGCAGCTACAAGATAGCCAAGTCAAAAATGATACTATTAGGATCAAATGAAAAGATTAATAAATAAAATAAAACTTACAATACAGGGTTGCCCATAAGTCATGATGGGATTTAAAATTTCCATGTTCTGTATTTCATTATAACAAATAAATAAATAAATAAAGATAAAATAAATAAAAATAATTAACAAACAGAAAAAGTATTAAATGTTTAAATACCCTCACGACTTATAGATTACCCTGTATTATACTGAATAGTTCTTAATAATAATTTCCCAGAGTTCGGTTATGAAAAATCCATTATTAAAATTGAGAATAGGGTGATGTAGGACTTCATAACATTCTTTAGATGCTTCCTCTGTATAGTAATCCCATATTCTGCTAGAAATGATTTATTGTGCTTCTTGGAGATAATGCAAGATTGATATTCAGAAACACATACAGAAACAGATCAGCATGTTTGTCCAAAATAGAATAACTCGCAGTTGCATCGGACTGAATATACTCGGTAGTAGTGATGGTCAAATTTTCTTTTGGAGATGGTATCATAGATCTGACTAAATTAATAGGCTTGAAAGTGGTGGAGATGTTAAACTTCTTCAAGATACAAAAAATATATTCTTAAAACACCTTTAATGTATGGGATGGTGATTCTATGAGTCATCTCATTAACAGAGACTTCTTGATAATTTCTTGATAATTTTCTAAACTATTGTGTTGAGATTAATCATTGAGAATGGCTGTTTCTTTAATTGTAAAAATTTCTTTCTGAAGTAGTTTGGATGAGGAACAAATAATATGAGCTCATGAAAGAAGGAATGTAAGAATACAATATTTTTGTGATGAATGATTAGTAGACACATGATAGATATGCCAACCAGAGAAGAAAGGTTTGCAAAAAACAGATGTTGACAAGGAATTCGATTCCCTTTTTATAAAAACATCTAGGAACGTTACAGTCCCATTTGATTCCATAGCGAATGTGATGAAGGATACTGATTTTTTCCAAGAAGGCTTCTTGTTGTTCATGTGAATTATTCCAAACAGCAAAAATATCACCCATATAGCCATAGGAAATGTTTTGGATTAAAAAAACATTGAAATGTTTTCTTCTAGTTGTTCCAAGTAGAAATTAGCAAAGATGAGAGAAATTGGAGAGCCATCAAGATACCTTCAATTTATCAATAAAGCTTTTATTTTCAGAGTAAACATCTGGAATTTATGTAAATTTGAAAAGGTCTAATATCTATTAGAAACTTAGATGATAAAAATTCTAGGGTGTCAGATAGAGGAACATTCATAAAAAACTTAATAGAAAATTTTTAATTTTTGATATAAAATCACTTAATCAAATGTGTTTAAGTGTAACTTTATTATTATAATGAATAAATAAAAACTGTAAAATACAATTAAATTATTTACTACTTATATAGCTGTCTGGGGAAGGAGTCTCCTAGGTTCGATTCCCATTTGAGATGCGAGGAGCTCAAGGATCTTCCTCAGCCATAGCCAAGTTAGCCAGTCTTGGGTGTGGACAGCAGAGATATTTTCCCCCAGTTTATCCGGGGTTTTTCCTCCTGCAAAGCAGGCAAAGCGGCCCCATGAATACACGCTTCAACAGACATGAGATATCACAAAGAATAAGGAGCAACCAACCTATTCCGCGGGATTATTGGTTACGGAAGCTTATGTGGTAAAATGTGTAGGCCTGCGCAAAAGTGTAACATACATCTTATATAGCAGAATTCCTCAAACAGCAGTCGTCGTCCGGTAGCATCCTCTAGCAAGAGGGTTGCAGCAGATGAGCAGCTCTCTTCCATTTCTCTCTGTCTGTCGCTTCCATCATTCTTAAACCAGTCCATTCCACGATGTCATTGAACCACTCTCTAGTTGGTCTTCCACGTCTTCTCTTCCCCTCAACTTTCCCTTGTAATATAGTTCTTGTCTGGTGTCCCAAAGAACCTCTCAGAAGATGTCCTGCAAATCTGGTCTTTCTTTGCATAATATTCTTTAGCAGTGTTCTTTCCATCGCAACTCGTCTTAAAACTTCTTGATTTAATATTCTTTCTGTATAGCTAATCTTTTCCATCTTTCTATAACACCACATTTCCAATGCATTAATTCTTTCCATATCTCTCTTTCTGAGTGTCCATGACTCACTTCCATAACTTGCAATACTCCAAACTGTTGCTTTAACTATTCCAATTCTAACGCCTATTTTAGTGTTCTTGTTTATTAAAATTCTCTTCATTTCCATAAATGCCGATTTAGCTTTGCCTATTCTATTTCTAATGTCCAACTCTGAAGTTCCTTTCTCTGAGATTCAGCTACCTAAATATTGAAATCTTTCCACTTCTTCTGAAATCTTTCCTCCACATCTTATTTTTAAATTATCTCCTATTTTTCTACCCATTATCATTATCTTGGTCTTTTTTGTGTTAATTCTTAGTCTGTACTCTTTAGAAGAGTTTTCAATTCTTTGAATAATTTGTTGTAACCCATTTTCACTTTCTGCCATCACCACTACATCATCCGCATATCTTCTTCTTCTTCTTCCTAACATGGAATTTAGGCCATGTGGCCTGTTCCGGTCTCATGCCATCTCTTTCTTGGTCTTCCGATTCTTCTTTTTCCACTTATTTTGTATCTGTATAATATTTTTGGTAGTCTGCTGTTATCCATTCGATTTAAATGTTCTAGCCATTTTTGTTTATACTGTCTTATGTAGTAATTAATTGGTTTTATTTTCAGGGATTGTAAGATTTCTTCATTTGTTTTGTGGTCCCACTTGGTATATCCAGCTGTTTTTCTGAGGAACTTCATTTCTGCTGTTTGAATTCGTTTTTCATTTTTCCTTTTCATGGTCCATGTTTTGCTTCCATATAGTAGAGTTGGTTTTGACAAGACATTATATAGTCTGATATCTTAAGTTATTAATGATTCTTCCGTTTATTTTTATTCCTTCTTCTACATCCTCAAGTGCCTCTCTAAACATTTGTTCACTATAAAAGTTAAACAATAATGGTGATAACTTGCATCCTTGTCTGACTCCTCTATCCACTGGGAATGAATTCTCCTGTTTCCTCTCCATTTACACACACTGACGCTATTTGTGACCAATATAAGCAGTACCAATGCTTAAATCAGGAATGCTGAATGTATAGCATTCTCTGGTATGGAAGATATGTTTGAAAGATTTGAATATGAAGAGCTAATAAGGAGATGAACTTCCCCTGCTCCAATTAAAAGAAAATAATGCCTGAACAATATTCTACAAAAAGAAGTTATTTCATTAGACCAACACTTTCAGTGTTTCCATGAAGAGCTTCCTCAGGATCTCAGTTCCAAGGTTAAATTCCATGTATATAAGAAATTATATACATGAAATTAGATAAGTATATAAAACATACATCCATTTTGGAACAGGAATGATGTTTTCAGTCCATATCTAAAACAAACAACTCACATATAGCTCATTGCTAATAAGGTTAACATGTCTCTCACAGAATCCAGCAATTACAATTTTACACAATCCATAATAACAAAGCAAGTTACCATGAATGAAACTGGCTATGAGAGACAAGAAATTATTAAATCTTACTAACAATGAACAAGGCATTGGACATGCAAGTTTAAAGAGTGAGCATAATGCTCTGCCAGGTGAGTGCACATTTTATGGAATACTTCGATACTTTGTGCGATACTTTCCCACAATGAATTTTTTGGCTCCACAGAGCTTTGATCTGATGATGATGATGATAACTTAAGCAATACTTTTCTTCAATACTGGTCTAGTAATTTTCAGGCCTACAATAAGGTTAGCGCCTAACTTCTTTTTATGTGACTTTCAAGAATCAAAGGTTTTAAATCTATAGTACAATTAATACAGTGGGTGGGCTAAGGTTTTTTTTTACATTTTTTATTATATATATATATATATATACTCTAGACATCAAGCATGGAACTAATTTTGAGCCACTTCAGGCCTATAGTAAATGGGATGCTGGTCTCACATCAGGTGATGAAATTCATCTCCTACCCAAAGATAATCATAAACATCTACGCTCATGGTGAGATTCATACTTACAACCTACTGTAGGAGAGCAAGTATACTAATTACTCAGCCAATCAAAAAGCATGTACTACATTTAGATCTCTATCTAGATAATTTTCAAGATCACTTTATCTACTTTTGCTACAAATGCTTCAGGTAATTTTTCACCTCTCATTCAGTTTAAGTAATGAATGATACCACCTAGACGTTATTGACTCTGCTTGCACATTCTTGATCATTAATGATGTAAATGTTAAAAGCTGTTAAACGTTTAAATGTAAAGCTTCCCTTCCTAGTATTGTCATTTTTAATTTGGTGCTATGTCAAAAATGAAGTAACCAAAACCATCTGTACACTCTCCTAATTTTCCTAAGAACTGCCATATCTAGCCAATACTTATATAATCCAATCTCTCACATTCTTGGATCCTAAAATCATTACACTTATTCAGATTAACAAAGACATATACTCATATCTGGCCGATGCTGTGAAAGCATGGAGAACAAATTTAATAGTCAATAATGAACTATTCAGATGCTAGCATTAGATGTGGAAATTTTCCAAGGTAATTCCTTATGAACATTACTCTTCTTTGATACATCTGTTATTTGAGGGGGGGGGGGGGAACATGTGGATATGAAATTTCTAATAATAATATTTCTTTGATTATTTAAGTTAAGTTTTGTCGATCTGGAAAAGGCATATGACAAGGTGCCAAGAGAGAAGCTATTCAATACGCTACAGTTATATGGTGTCAATGGGGCATTATATCAAGCAATACTTAGTCTTTATTTGAGTTGTAAGTTGGTAGTTAGAATTGAAGGAAGTACAGGAAGATGGTTTAATGTTAAATCTGGTGTGAGACAAGGATGTACATTATCCCCTCTGTTATTCATTATCTATATGGATCACATTATGAGGAAAGTGGTATTAAACATGATATCAGAATTGGAGATGTTAATTCAGCTCTTTGCTTTATGCGGTTATACTTCTAATCCGCTACAAGTTTGCAAGAGTCCCTGACTAAATTGAATAACTGTTGTAATAGATATGGCATGAAGGTCAGCATTAAAAAGACAAAGACAATGAAAATAGGTAGAACTGTTGAAAATGTCAATTGTTGTGAACGGGGAACCTGTGGAACAAGTAAAACATTTCAGCTACTTAGGCACGATTTTTAGTGAAGATGGTAAATTAAATATGGAAATAGACAACAGAATCAACAAAGCTGGTATGGTAGGAAGTCAACTGAATACATTCATATGGAATAAGAGAGAAACTAGTCGGAACAGTAAATTAGCTATACAAGACAGTGTTCGAACCAATTTTAACTTATGAATCTGAGAGCTGGGTCAGAAGTAAAACACTTGACCAAAGACTAGAGACCGCAGATATGAGAGTCCTGAGAAGAGTACACAACATCTTCTCGATTCTTATAATCCACCACTAAACAACAAAGATTCAATACGTCGAGTTCCAATACCATTCATCTCCGGGATTTCAGAACCTATCTCAAGAATTCTGAAGAAATGTGAGTTAACAGCTACGTATTCACCTATTAACAAATTATCTTCCCATTTTCCTTCTCCTAAAGACAAATGCTCAACTATGTCTCTTCCTGGAGTTTATCAAATTCCCTGCAATTGTGATCTCTCCTATTTTTGGACAAACTGGACACTCTCTTGAAAAAAGAATCCAAGAACATCAATCCTCCATTCATCACAACAAACCTGAAAAATCTGGGTTGGCTCAGCACAGGATTGAAACTAACCACAACATCCTTTGGTCAAAAACTCGCCTCTTACATAGATCCTGCTATAAATTTGAACGTTTATTCAAAGAAAGTGTAGACGCATTACTTCATCATCCTAACCTGAATCGGAATGACTGTATATCTGTATCAAAAATCTGGAAAAGTCTAATCAGAATAACTCATTAATTCATATTAATTTTATGAATTAATATCTTTATTTCAATCATGTCTCTGCTTAATAATATTCCCTTTAATACTTAGTGATATAAAATCATGTGGCTTGTTCTATTTTTAAATGATTTATTGTTAGTATTCCACTTTGTATTTTTTAAAACTGTTCTTGTAGTGCCACTGAAGATGGTCTGCAATTTTCAGACTGAAATATTTGGCTAATTAAATATCTTTCTTGTGTTTACGTGCTTATATTATTCAATATTTCTTTACTAGCCAACAGCATAGCATCTCCACTCACCAACCAACAGACTGTGAGTTGGAATTCCATAGTGGGCATGGATTTCTGTGGATGTCTTTGGGTAGTATATGAATTTCATCATTTCGAGTGAGAACGACACCATCCTGCTTATCTTTCTTTCATTCCTTCTTTATTTTTTAATGTGAATCCCATTCACAAATGGTTAGATAAACTGGAAACATTGTTCTAGAGAGCAAACATGGAACCTTTTCAAGTTGTTTTGGCCTCTAATAATTAGGGTGGTAGTGGCAGTCTCATGATGAGTGATAAAATTCATCTCTACCTAAAGGCATGCATAAACATTCATGCCCATGGTGGGATCAGAGCCTATAGTCTGTTGGGTAAAGAGTGGATAACCTACCCACTCAGCCAACCAGGCCAGTAGTGGTTTATTGAAGGCCAGAAACAATTAAATAAAGTTCCACCAAAGTTTCAGATTATCTACATTCTCAACCTATCCAAGGTAATAATGTAGTATAGGTTTACAAATTTTCATGAACAGGATTACCATTAAGAAAAATTATTCTTTTATTTTTTTAATAATGTACTGAACATTGTTAAAAAATATACTGAGCAAACAAGTTAATTACTAAACATTTTTACTGCCATATTTTTTATTCTAAAACTCCAATGGCATTACAACAGAGAATTAGTAACAGGAGAGAGAGATTTCTGTTACTCTTAAAAGATTTCTCTTAAGGAAGCTAAGCTTCATGCTATTTGTCACACAAAAAATCTCATATTTACTAAAAAATTAATAAATTTATTGTTGTGAGCAAATGAATGTTATATAATAAGATATTTCAATATGATTTGTATCGACAAGTGTGATTTTTTACATATTTAATTATATATTTTATATATATTCAAATAAACTGTCTAGGTTATATTTTACTATGGTTACACTGACTTATTAAGTGCAAGCAATTCTTCTAAGTAAAAGATAGGTGATACTATTTTATTATAATTAACTACTGGAAAAATCTAAGTTTAAAATAAACATTTGACAATGACAAAGAGTGGAGGCCCACTAGAAAATTAGTGGGTCTATAGAAGTATAGATTAATGGAAGTGTAAGAAAGCAAAATAAAGTATTCATAATACTTCTTTCTTTAGCCTCTCTTCCATAAATTAAAATGATATTTTATTAGTCATTAGTCATTTTACATCTGGTTAGCAATAACAGAAAATGTCATGACTCATTGTACTAGAAAATAACTTTATAATGGCTTTTGAAATATTAAAATATTAATTATTTTAAAAAATTAGAACTACTTACTTATTTTCTGAAAACAGGTTCTCTTTTTCTTCTTGTAGCTGCAAAAGGCTGTAAAAAAAAAAAAAATCAATACAAATAAAAACCTCGGTTAACTTTAGGTAAATCATTCATAAAAACATTGTTTTTATAACAAAAATAACTTACCTTTCCTGCTTTTTCTTTAACTTATCAGAGAACTAGGGAGAAAAGATGATAAATTTCAGTAAAATAAACAACAAAGTACCTATTATGGAATAAGACAATGCATAGCTTTGCATCAATTTACAACAGTTAACTGCACACACATTTACAACCATTTTCTATCTTCAAATGTGCCAATAAATATGGAAATGTATCAGTTATCGCAGTTGTCAGTTACCCAAAAATGCAATAATGATATTGGAAACACTACTGTATAGTTGATCTTCATTCCCTTCCCTTTTTTGTCTTCCTTTAGAATTTTTGTGCTAGTTCTATCATCAAATGTATCTAACAGTGACAAAAATAATATACAGCTAATAATGTATATATTATTTCTTGATTTGAATGATTACAAGATAATGAGGGCATTATACTATTTCTGCTCTTCTTCTTGTCTTGATACCTCGCCCTAAAAAAAAATTAAATATAAAAACAAGTGTGGACAATTATCTCAGAACTACATACGAGAGCAGTTCATCTCTGCTAAGTTGATGTGACTGATGGTGAAGGATTAACAGAAAAATAAAAGGGAAAAAATGCAAACATAATTTAAAGACCAATAATATTAGGCTTTAAATTATGTTTGTTCAAGGTTATATAATGAAATGCTGACATATTTTCACTCTTGTGAAATCTGTGATTTTTATTTGTTTTACTGTGTTATTTTCTTAGAATAATTTTTTCCTGATTTTTGTGTATTTATAATATTTGATATATTTCCTAATATTTTATCAGAATACTGCAATATTCAAGTACTAAAATAAAACAATACCAAAATCTAGAAAGAAAAATAGAGTAGCAATAAAGTGGAATACTAGCAAAAGTGAGAACAAGGACACTTGCCCCAGTGAGCAGAATCATGTCATATTGAAAACTAATCACAAAATTGAGTGTGAATTAACTTTGGAAATATCTAGACTAACTAAATCATATTATTAACGGACAGCAAGTGAATTGGAAAAGGTTGAATACTGATTAGAGTGGTACTAGAAAAAGATGAAAAATAAGCAGCAAAAAGAGAAACAAAAAAAAGCACTGAATCAGGTAATATATCGCATAATGATAATCACGTGGTTTAAATCAATTATGAAAAGAATATTGTATGGATATTCAATTATAAAACATGCAATTGATGACCATATTATAGCTTTGAATTTTCCAGGTGCTAAAATTAAAAATTTAATGAATGTATTGAAAAGCAGAAAGAAAAAAAAAAAAGAAATGGTAGTTCTGGTAGGAACAAATTTTTCTACTATATTTATCTGGTGATAATACAGTATGAAAGAGATATGAAAGGACTGCTAAAAAAGTGAAGAGTGAGAAAGTGAAAATAGTATATTACCTAGATGAAACATGGACTTAAGAAGTGCTAATGATGGTAAACAATTTGATGTGTAGGATGTATAGAAAACACGACTGTAAGTCTTTGAATGTGTAAAGTGAGTATGATGGAAGAAAGGATTTATATAAGAGGAATGGCCTACATATGAATGCATCTAGTATCAGGAATCTGGAGAAATTATTTGTTGATATGAGATCTAATAAGAAGAGTTAGAGGAAACTAGATTATGATGGGAGGAATAATGAGAAGAATGAGGATCTATGCATAAGTGGGACAAAAAAAAATATGGAGGTAACTTATTATGTCTGTACACAAATACCAGGAGTATAAGAAACAAAAGGAAAGCAGAAGACTAAGTTTGTTGCCTTAGTGAATGCATGATGGTCTTGGATTATTGCCATTAGTGAGACATAGTTCTAAGAAGCAGATGTTCTAACTGGTATTGAGTGTAAAGAGTACAGTACTTTTAGGAAGGATAGAGAAGATAGGAGAGGAGAAAGTGTGATGTTAGCTCTAAGAAGCAGATGTTCTAATTGGTATTGAATGTAAAGAGTACAGTACTTTTAGGAAGGATAGAGAAGATAGGAGAGGAGAAAGTGTGATGTTAATGATATCAGATGATTTCAGTTGACTTGAAGTAGAAAGATATGATTGCAATACTAGTCACAGTTTTCCATGCAGCAGTGAGTTTGAAACTATATGATGAGAGGTGGAGTCTAACAAGACCAAATAAATGGTCGGGTGTTGCTATGGGTCTAATGTATCAGCTGCTAGTGATGGTGAAATACATCACAAAACAAATCTAATGGGAAGTAAACAATTAATCATCATGGATGACTGTAATCTGACCATGGATTAGGTTGCAATGAAATTTCATGAAAAAAGAATAGAATAAAGCCAAATTTATTGAATTTTTGCATAGCAACTTTCTTAATCAGCATGTGACAGAAAAAATTCAAGGTCGAAGGGTAAAAGATCTGAATCAGGGGCCATTCCAATTAAAACTGTAACTGTTCTGCCTCCATTTGGTGACAGTAATGACGTTCTACTGACCTGGGAAGTGGCTAAGTGTCGGGATATTCATTCAAAAAAGGTTACATATTGAACTTCAAAGCAGGACCAACTAAGGAGAATGCTAGGTTCAATTACTTGGTATTGGTTGCTAGATTGGAAAGGATTTCAGCAGTGCAAGGAAGTATTTAAAAAAATACAATGATGTAATATTGGAAGAGTTCATTGAGTTAAAAGAATAAACAGAGAGATAGAGAGAGAGAAATGGATGTGCTATCGTATTAAGCAACAGATTCTTAAGAAAAAGATTATGTGAAATATATATCTTGTGCATAAGAATAATGTCAGTTATGAAAATTATCAGACTAGAAGACAACTTGTACAGAAAGCTAAGTGAGAGTTTGGGAAAAAAACTGGATCTGCAAGTTTAAGAAAACCCAAAAGAATTCTACTGCTATGATGCAAGTAAAAGATAAAATTAATGTGAAAGAATAACTCTTGTCAATGTAGATGGTACACAGATGGCAGATATAGTAAAGACTGTTCAACTACTCAGTGTCCAAAATAAAGAACTTTTATTATTAAAAGACCAGAAGATAAATGATAAAATATATAAAGAGCCAACAAGTTTCACTAGCCACTGTCTAGCATTTTCAAGGCTGAACTGGTGTGAAAACAAATGCATTAAGTTATATTTCAAACATACACTTTAGTAACTGTTAGGCCGTTACATTTGATCATTCTGTTTGAAGGCGTGCATGTGTTCAAAAGCTTCAGTCAGATTCCGGTACATGACCACGTGTTGTGTAGTTTTTTGCATATTGTAATTCTGTCGAACTGAGAGAGATGATGAGATTTTTCCATATGTCTTTAAGAATGATACCCTGATTTCTATTTAAATTATTGCCTGTGCGTAGTACCACAGTTGCTTCTTTTAAAGTTCTGTATCTGTAGTCATTCTCGATGTAAGGCATAGAACTGTTTTTCCAATCTATAACGTGATTTGATGTTGAGAAATAATGAGCTAAACCAGATGTGATGATTCTATTATGATTGACATCCCCCACATGTTCCTTCTGTCTTATTTCAAAACTTCTAGAAGTCTGACCAATGTAAGAAAGGCCACACGTGCATGGAATTTCATATACTCCAGGACATTTGAAGAAAGGTACCTCATCTTTAGGTGATCTTAAGATTTGTCTGATCACAGTAGTTGGTTTAAAAACCACTCTGATGTTATGAGCTTTTAACATTCTCGCCAATTTTGTGGAAACTGAATTAATATATGGAATGACAGCTGTGGACACATATTGGGGCACCGGAAGAGGTTGTTGGTGGTTGTCTTTAAACAGCCATTTGTTTAAAATGTTAGAAGGGTATCCATTAAGAGATAGAGTGTTAGCTATTAGTGACAGTTCTCTCTGCACATCTGTTTCTTTTGAAATAGACGTTAAGGCTCTATTATGGAGCATGTGAATGATGCTGTGTTTTTGTGATCTATGATGGTTGGATGAATAATGTAGATATCTACCAGTATCTGTGGGTTTCTTGTAAATGGACAGTTGGAAATTGTTATCTTCTCTCCTCACTAGGATGTCAAGAAAAGGAAGTTCTTTGTTCTTCTCTAGTTCTATAGTGAATTTGATCTTATTGTGTAGTGAGTTGATTTTGTTCAGAAACCCGAGAAGGTTTTCCATGGTATCTTTCCAGATGATGAACACGTCATCGACATATCTCCACCAAATTGATGGTTTTGGTACAATGGTTGAAAGAATATCCTTTTCAAGTTTTTCCATAAAAAGGTCTGCACATGGTGGTGACATAAGACTACCCATGGCTAGACCTTCCAATTGTTTGTATACAGTGTTGTTAAATTTGAAGAAATTTGATTTCAGGCAATGATGAAACAGCTGTGTGATGTCTTGAAATTTTCGAAATGAAGTTTTGAAATAAGACAGAAGGAACATGTGGGGGATGTCAATCATAATAGAATCATCACATCTGGTTTAGCTCATCATTTCTCAACATCAAATCACGTTATAGATTGGAAAAACAGTTCTATGCCTTACATCGAGAATGACTACAGATACAGAACTTTAAAAGAAGCAGCTGTGGTACTATGCACAGGCAATAATTTAAATAGAAATCAGGGTATCATTCTTAAAGACATATGGAAAAATCTCATCATCTCTCTCAGTTCGACAGAATTACAATATGCAAAAAACTACACAACACGTGGTCATGTACCGGAATCTGACTGAAGCTTTTGAACACATGCACGCCTTCAAACAGAATGATCAAATGTAATGGCCTAACAGTTACTAAAGTATGTTTGAAATATAACTTAATGCATTTGTTTTCACACCAGTTCAGCCTTGAAAATGCTAGACAGTGGCTAGTGAAACTTATTGGCTCTTTATATATTTTATCATTTATCTTCTGGTCTTTTAATAATAAAAGTTCTTAATACATCAGACCAAATATGTACAATTTATACTCAGTGTCCATTTTGCTAAACATTATCAACTTAGTGCATGCAACATGTAGCTCAAAGCTACATCTAAATTGAAGAAAGAAACTTACATACATCATTGAAGGTACTAGAGTAGTTGCATGAATTGAATACACATTCGGCAATAGGAGCTGATGGGATATCAGCATGGATACTAAAAGAATGTTCAACTGAACTGCTGCCTTTGACCCGGTTGTATAATTTGAGTCTTAATAATTTGAACATTCCACAAGAGTGAAAAGAATGTATGATAGTTCAATTGCACATTCGTGATGGTGCAAAGAATGATGTGCCCATTGACCTATCAGTATCTGGAGCAGTGGAGATTTTGATAAAGTTTGTGAGAGATCACATACAGAAATGGGTTGACAGAGAATCTATATTTTACAATAAACCGCATGGATTTACTAAGGGAAGATCTTGTTGAATAATTCACTCACATTCTTTAATAATGTGATGAATATGGGACTAGATTATATTATTATTATTTCACAGGTGGGAAGAGCTAGTTTGCCTCCTCGTGGTGCACCCTTTGGGGAAAAAACTGGATCTGCAAGCTAAAGAAAACCCAAAAGAATTCTATTGCTATGATGCAAGTAAAAGATAAAATTAAAAGATAACAATGAAAAGATTTAATTAAAAGATGCAAGTAAAAGATAACACTAAATGAACTAGTAAATCCTGATGGCCAAATAATTGCAAGATCTCTTGGCCAGTACACATCACAAGGATTAAATGAATATGAGTCAATCCCTAGATCCCCATCCCACAAGGACCATAGGACCAGAAAACTTGGAGAGTGTCCAAATCTGCCAACTCTATACAGAAAGTATAAGATGGGCTAAATGCCAGTACTTATCAAAAATCTTATTGGTTAACGACACTGATCTGGTTGCAATACAGGAAACCCACGTAAAAAATGAGAAGCAATTACAGAAAAGAAGAAAATTCCCAGGATATCAAGTCTTTGGAGGAACATATGCCTCATATGGGATTACTACATATATCAGAAATACCTGTTGTATTTCACCACTCCATACTGTTGTGAGGGGGGTGGTGGGATTGTTGGTGAATGTACCTGCCTGTGTGGGTGGGTTTTCTATAAACTGAGAAAACCAGGGTTCCATCAGGCTGGGGGGGTGACTGGTGTGTCTAGGAAAGGGAGGCTGTTGTTTTCCTCTTTTTGCAGAGTGAACTTGATTCTGGGGTGTTGGTTGTTTACGTGTGTTAAGAAGGAGAAGAGTGTATCATAGCCATGGGCCAAATAGCAAACACATCATCAACGTAGTGAAGCCATATGGTTGGTTTTTGTGGGGGCAAAGGCTAAGGCTTTTTCTTCAAAGGTCTCCATAAAGAAATTGGCCAAGGGTGGAGAGAGTGGTGAACCCATGGCTGTCCCCTCTATTTGTTTGTAGAATTTTCCCTGCCAAACGAAATAGCCTGAGTTCATTGTGAACTGAAATATGGCTGAGATATCGGGAGGAAATTTAGCTTGAATTACCTCTAAAGTTTCCTTGAGTGGGACATTTGTGAATAAGGAGGGGACTTCAAAGCTGACCATTATGTCAGTCTGTTGGAGTGTAAGCTTTTCTATGCTGGCTTTGAAGTGGGCTGAGTTTTTTTTATGTGTGATGGTGTGTTGCCAGTATAGTGTGTGAGCGCTTTGGCCAAATATTTAGCTAATTTCTATGTGAGGGAATCAGTGTCATCCACTATGGGACGAAATGGCACATTTTCTTTATGTAATTTTGGGAGTCCATAAATACGGCGGGGTATAGAGTTAAACGGTTTTAATCTGTTAGTAACTTCTACAGGCCAAGAAGTGACTTTCTTAAGGAGCCTGTGAAATTTTCTGATTTGTGAGTTGGTGGGATTGTATTCAATAGGGAGGTAAGTAGCCCGATCTAAT
The DNA here is from genome assembly GCF_054136105.1 of Typopeltis vanoorti. Lineage (NCBI taxonomy): Eukaryota > Metazoa > Arthropoda > Arachnida > Uropygi > Thelyphonidae > Typopeltis > Typopeltis vanoorti. The sequence continues at coordinate 75,688,613 of NC_143550.1, read as the reverse complement.
AGAAGAGCATTAAGCTTACCTGTGTAGTCTGTTTGGTTAAGTACTACAGTTGCATTTCCCTTATCCACTTTGGTGATAATTATTTCTTTATTATTCCTCATTTCCTGCAGAGCTTTATACTCCTTATTGGATATGTTGGTTTTTGGTGGTCTTGCTTTGGAGAGGACACAAGCTACATCCAGTCTTACACTGTTGGCGATTTGATTTGGAAGGTGGCGGATTCTGCATTCGATCTGGATCATAATATCCTCACTAGGTATTTTTCTGGGAGCAATGGCAAAGATGTGTCCACGTGAAAGCGCATTGAGTGCTTCAGGCTTCAGGGTGACTGAAGAAAGGTTGATTACTGTGTTGGTAGGAAGTTTTGGATTGATGGTAGAGTTCTTTTTTAATTTTAAAAATTTTTTGATCTGTCGATCCCATATTTTTTCAAATTCTTTGTCTGCTACAGTACATGAGACGTCATATAAAATTGACCAAAGCTCGTGATCCAAAGTGCACAAAAGCTCTTCTTCAAGTGCACGAATAGCTTTGTTAATGTCAATTAAGAGAAACCACATGGCTGCAATTTGTTCCCAAAGCAAAGCATAGCTGGTGTGGTTATAGATACGGAAAGCTTTTTGTGAAACAAAATGGTGCTTGAATTTTACACAATTTGGGATTACCTGATTATCCCGGCAGCATTTTAGGAAAGTCAGACGATTTAGTTGTCTAGATAACTTCAACTACATTTTACCACATTGGCGGGCCTTCCATGTGATGGAATCTCCGTGGTAATTCTCATAGACAAGCTTATACGTTGGCTATGCATTACTAAATCACTTAAGGAATTGACAACGTATATAAGAATATAAATTAAATTACACTTTAATAAATATTTCCGTCTATCTAAATCCATCACCATTCCCTACATCTGAGTCTCCTAGGAAAAAATTACAAAAATCTTAAAAAAACATGACTTGACCTCCTGTTACAGACCATACAAATTGGCATCTCTTATCCGCTCTACTAAAGACCAGCCACTTCCCCTAGACCTACCTGGTGTATACCAGGTCCCTTGCAGCTGTAAACTGTCTTACTTTGGCCAAACAGGCAGGACAGCGAATATCAGAATTTCAGAATACAACCGTATTCTGAATTCCACTGTATTCTGTGGCATGTATCCAGAGCATGGTCTTGCAGACCATGCTCTGGATACACGCCACAGAATACGGTGGAAGAAAGCTACAATAATACACCGTAGCAAGTTTAAATTCGAAAGACTATTCATGGAATCAGCATCAGCCCTAAGAAACTCTCCAAACCTCAACAAATTTGGTTGCATGAGACTGCCCCAAATTTGGGAGACTTACATCAACAGACCTTCAGCCCAACAGCCAAGAACACCTACTTAGCCAGCTAGGGAGGGACACCATTGGGACTTTTAGATAACAATAGCTTCTTCACTTCATTCTCAGTTACTGTGTTGTAGTGCCTACATGCACGTGCCTTTTTTGTAAGTTCCTTTTGAAGATGGCGGGGTGACGTTGCCGAAATATCGGAAATATTTATTAAAGTGTAATTTAATTTATAATTCTTATATACATTGTCAATTCCTTAAGTGATTTAGTAATGCATAACCAACGTATAAGCTTGTCTACGAGAATGTAGTTGTCTGTAATTTACCACCATTACCATCAAGGGAGGGGTAATGGTGGTAAATTACTGACAATCCCCACTGACAATCTCATGGCTGCTGCAAGTACTCTATCCATATACTCACCCAACTGTGTATATAGTGATTTCAATAGCCACCATGAACAATGGAAATTCTGGAATAACAACTAGCACGGAGAAGCCCTAGTTACTTTGGCTGAGTCACATCAAATGCACCTTGTTTTTAATGCTAAGGATGATAGCACATTTAGGATTACAATCCTGATTAATGTTTTGTGATTTCTGACAGATTTAAACAGTCCCCACCAGCCTATAGACAGGTCCTGACAGAATTCATACATAGCCAGCACTGCTCAGTTATTATAGAGATTGGCTCTCAAATCCCATCAGTCTCTCCAATTCCCTTGGCCAAGGTGGAACTTCAAGAAGGCCAATTGGCCTGCTTTCTCTGAAAAACTTGATAAATGATAGTCCCTTCCAGTAATATTATGATATATTTGTGGGCACAGTGATAAGCACAGCTAAAAAGACCATCCCCAGGGGATACTGTAAAGAGCATATCTATGGGTGATAACTTATACCAGCAATTCTTAGAAAATGGAGACCAAGAAATTGCAGACGAATTAATACATAGCTTTGATACCACACGGAGGGAAAAATGGACAGAGACAGTCAAAAACCTGGATTTCGTGTACTCATGTCAGGATGCGTGGTCCCTCTTACAGAAGATAGGAGGAGAGAATCCTCCACATTTTAATACATCCGAACTCCAGATGCAGTGGCTTCACATATAGTATATCTATCGAGAGCACCAAAAGACAGAGTTCATACTATCCAGGTCAAGCGCAAACTCAGAACTCTTAAATCTATGAACGAGCCAATATATGAGTACTCCTGTCCCTTTTCTGTTGAGGAATTCATCTGCTTCGAAGGATGTAAAGGTGGGAAAAGCCTCAGGCTTTGAAAGCATCCATCCAGAATTCTTAGCTCACTGCATAGAGTATCATCACTGACGTCCTACAGACTGGAAACACCCTTTGATTGTTCAAATGAACTAAAATAATTGCAATTCTAAAGTCTGGGAAATCAAACAAACTTTCACAAAATTACCAAACCATTGCCTTGCTAAGCACAAGCTATAAATTATTAGAGTGTCTCCTACATAATAGGATTAGCCCAACTCTACTCAAAAGGATTCCCCATGAACAAGCTGGCTTTCGACCTAAACGGAGCTGCCTGAATCAAGTTCTCTCCCTCTTACTTCATACATCAAGGCGGGCTTCCAGTAGCAGCAAAAAACATCTGTCGACCTCATTGCTCTATACCACACAGTCTAGAGGCAATTCCCTGTCAGATCACTACTGGCCTTATAGAAAACACGCTTATCAATAGAACACTTCAAGTTATTATGAGAAATTCTACTAACAAGCATAGGAAGCTAAACAACAGCCTACCACAAGGCCTGGTGCTAGCTCTGCTATTATTCTCCTTATGTGTGGCCGATATGTCTAATATATGCTCCAAAAGGTCGGGTATGCTGAGGAGTGGGCTATAGCAGCTAGACATAAATCTTCCGAAATGACAAAAGAAATCCTACCGATGTGAACTCATTTGGAAAATATTTTCACAAATGGAGACCTAGCCTAGTATAACCAAAACATGCTTTCACCTTAACAACAAATTGATGAATAGACCCTTAGAAGTCTATCTCAAGTCCATCTTTTAGACAAAACTCACCTGTCTAAAACAGATGAAAAACTGAAAATGAGAAATAATATAATACAAAAACTGTGTGGTACCTCTTGGGGTACTACAGTTAATATAATGAGGTGCTCAGCCTTTGGCATTTTCTACTCTGCTGCAGAATATTGTGGTCCAGTTGGATGAATAGTGCCCGTGTAAAACTTGAAGATGCACAACTGAATAACACCATGTGCCTGATCTCAGGTACAATTAAATCAACTCCTATTTATTGGCTCCCAATTCTTAGCCAAACCTATGCAGATCAAATGCACTTCTTCAAAAATACAAGAGCATGTCCAATCAATAGCTTCCTATCTGCTCTGGACCTTGAAGACCTTAACATCAACAGACTTCATTCTAGAAAACCTTCACTAAGAACTGCAGAGGTGCTTCTGGCAAACAACTTCTGGATGAATGATGTCTGGTCAGCAAGGTGGGTTGAAGAATCACCAACAGAGTGCCACACTATGCCATGTATCACAGAGAAATCCCCTGGTTTTGAATTATTGCATAGAATTTGGTCAACTCTCAATAGAATCAGAACAGGACATGATAGATGTGCTGAAGTTTTTCACAAATGATACAATGCAGTTCCTCCAAACTGCAACTGTAGAGCTGAGAAGCAATCAGTGCGACATCTCTTAAGGGGCAGTCCTGTATAAGATGTCACACTGATTGCTTCTCAACTCCACAATTGCAGTTTGGAGGAAATGCATTGTACCATTTGTGAAAAGCTTCAGCACATCCATCATCTCCTGTTCTGATTCTATTGAGAGACGACCAAATGAAATGCTAGTGACTTCCTTTTTTGCAACCAAAGAATCAACTGATTTCATTTGTAATCTAGATGTTAACTTGTAATTTTTTATTTTTTGTCATAAATTTTATGCTTTGTGATGTGTAATATGTCAAATGCTAAATAAAAATAAATAATTGCACAGGTACCACCATGGAATCCTAAGACTCATTGTGAGAGTCCCAAACTATCGACACAATATGGAAAGGGTAATAGAGGCAGATAACAAAGATGGTTTCAGGACTGTACAAGGTTGGTTATGGGGATCAGCTGAGGAAATGTGGACTGCAGAGTTTGGTAGATAGAAGAAGGAGAGGTGATATGATTGAGACTTTTAAACTGTTGAGAGGTGGTTATAGGGCTGACACTGGAGAGTTTTTTCGCTTGGTTGAAAAGTGAGAAGGAGCGATGACAAGGAACCATCCCTGGAAGTCACAAAAGGAAGCTGTGAGCGAGAGGGTAGTTGAACCGTGGAATGCATCGCCTAAGAGAGTGGTGAGAGCAGGAACGGTCAATGAGTTCAAGGAGTGGCATGATAGATTGTGTTTCCTAGGAGGGACCTTCCGCGATGAGTCTTTATAGACAAGTTTCCTAGGAAAGACCTCTTGCGATGAGTCTTTTGACTCCAGGCCTGAATAATAATAATAATATTTATCATACTCTCCTTGAAGCCATTAACAGACAAAGCACACATAATTAATTCAAGCAACCCATTCCATTCATTCACCTCTTCAAGCAAAAAATCTAGTCCTCACACCCTTGCTAACCGCACTCTTACCCAACTTACAGGGATGACCTCTAATTCTGTCTCAAGTGGTGAAACATTTGCCCTGCATCAATCCTATAAAAGGCTTTATGTAACTTAACTATATCTATCATATCAACCCCCCCACCCCCTTTTTTCTGCCTATCAACCAACTTCTACAATCCACAATCTATCCTTATAGGAAGCATTCCACAGACCACTCATCATCCTGGTCACTTGCCTCTGGATGCTCTATGTGACTTCCTCATCCTCCCAAGAAACCCAGGTGACCACTGAGAACAGTAATCCAGATGTGGGTTATCAAGGCTTTATAAATAGGAATGCTACCTCCCTTATCTCTGCCGGTGAGTGTTTTCTATAATAACCAAGTATTCCTGTGAACTACCCTGGCAAATTTAGCAAAATGGCTTCTAAACTTCAGCTCTCTATCCATCTACTACTATCTCCAAATCTCTGGCTTCACCAATTTCCAGGAGTGCAGTTCCCTCAATGTGATACAAAGCTTGTAATTTTTGCATCCCAAAATCCATAACTTGACACTTTTCCACATTAAACTGACATCTATTAGGTTTTGTCCAACTGTTAGCCTATTTAAATCATCCTGAGAGCTCTCTACATCACCTTGATCAACTATTTATTACCCGAACCAACTTTGCATCATCAGTAAACAACTGAATATTTCACTTGAAATTAAACAGCAGTGGTCCAAGCTCAGAACCCTGCAGCATGCCACTATTCACTTGCATTACCTTCTGGATTCTGCTCCTCCGTATACTACTTTTTGGTATCTGTCCATCAGCAATTCTTTTTTTCAATATCATCAGTTTCATATCCATCTCCATTTGTTTCAGTTTGCATAACAAAGTTCCATATTGTATCCTGTCAAAAGCCTTTGCAAAACCCAGCAGTATGACTGTTCAGCTATTTCTTTTATTCGACTCAGTTTTCACTCTATTAAAAAAAGTTAGTCGATTACTAAGGCATGACATGACACCCTTCACAAAGCCAAACTGCCCCTCATAGGGTATCGTATTCTTATCCATGCATTCTGGAATTATCTTTTTCACCTATTTTCCCCAGTACTTTTACCACCAATCCTGAAATACTAATTGGCCTATAATTTGCTAGCACAGATGCAAAGAAATTATTTTGTACTCCTTCCACACTCTTGGGACTTAGCAGAAAAAATGCTTACAAAGTGTGTTTTCTACAAGCGTGTTTTTTTCCTTTCATGTCAAAGTGCAGGCTCTGACATGAAAGCATTGCCAGTTACCCTGCAGTTTCTCATAAAATGTGAGCCAATATCCCATCCAATCCCACAGGTGTATTTGTATCAAATTCTGTAATGCAAGACACATATCCTTACAGACATGTATAATGCTATGTATTATGGGAAGAGCTACTACCTAGACCGGATTCAACCTTTATTGACTTATAGTATAACCATGTGAAAAAACTTTCAACAACTAGCTCTGATCCACAGTATCTCAGTAATAAGGTGTGACACCTTTCGACTACTTGTATATGGGAAATACAGGGTGTTCGGGATAAATTTGACATATTTATAATTAATTATATTTTTCCGTAAGTTACATGTATTAACACACACTTCTCTTCATTTAAAAGTTTGGACCCTTCTTCATTCATATACAAGATGTCAGAAAGGATGGATAGCTGGAACCCACCTGAATCATGGAAGAGAATAACTTGTATCATGATGATTCGTGCCCGCCATCAAAATAAGGATATTACGACTGCTGCCCAATGCTCCCTGAATACAGTAAAAACAATCAGGCATGAACTAGAGACTTGCAATGGTGACTACGAGGACGTAGCAAGAAGAAAGATCCCTAGCAGACGATCTGATTGCGTTCGTACAGCAGAATTCCTCGCAAATCTGCAGGAACAGGTGTTGAAGAACCCTGGCATTGGAATTCGGGCTTTGTTCGTGGAGTTGCTAACTGTAGTCAAGCCCTGGATAACAAGGGTAGCCAATGGTAGGCCGTATGTATGGCAGCAGGATTCGGCCCCTTGCCACACCTCTGGGAAAAGTCAAAAATGGTTGTCTGAAAATTTCTACGACTTCACCAGTCCAAATGTTTGGCCTCCAAACTCCCCAGACCTTAACCCCATGGATTATTTTGTATGGGGCGCAGTTGAAAAAGACACCAATCGCACTTCCAGTAATACAAAAGCCCAGTTAATGGATAAAATTAAAACAGTTTTTGCGGCCCTTCCCAGGGAGACTGTAGCATCAGCTTGTTCGAGGTTCCGAAGCAGAATTGAAGCTGTGATCGATGCTAATGGTGGTTATTTTGAGTAAATCTTGTTGATAGTATTGTAATTAACTCTGCCTGTAATGTTTTTTTGTCAATTCATTAAATTTAATAGATACAAAGAAGATTTTCTTTTTCCTTACGAAACTGTCAAATTTATCCCGAACACCCTGTATATGACTTCTGCTTTACTTCAAACTTGGTATCTCTTCTTGGTCTGGTGAGATCTCAGCTGAAGCCATTTTGTCAATCATACTATCTATCTGTCTTTTTTTCTCCTAATACTATCAGGCTCACTTCAACCCCTATACTAACTACTCAAAGACTATGATGAACACCACTTTTACTTTTTCACCTAAATAAAGATCAAAACCAGTCTGGTAGTGATCCTTCCCATAATGCATAGCATTATACACGTCTGTAAGGATATATGCCTTGCATTATGGGATACTAAGGCAACTGATTTCAATTCATTAACCTCTATATACAAGTAACCCAGTCATGAAGTTACTTCACTTTACACTTGGATAAAGGATGAAACCAAGAATATAATTTCTTGGAATCTTTAACTAATAGTGTAAGCAAGTGAAAAAAACTTTCAACAACTAGCTCTAATCCAGACTATTTCATTAATAAAGTGTGACACCTTTTGACTACTTGTATATAGGTAATATATGATTTCTACGGAGCCACACATCCAACTCCAACATCCTCAGACTGCAGAGAGTGCAAAATAGGTGTTTACACATGATATTGGACGCACCGTGGTTCGTAAGGAACGTGCAACTGCATAGAGATACGAACATCCCTTACATCTACTCCTTCCTATTAACTACAGCAGAAAAATTTTTCTCAAAGATCTCTACTCACCCCAACGATCTAGTTAAACAAGCAGCAGACTATGAAGAGACTGACCTCTTCAAATACAAGAGGCCAAAAGCCATCCTAAATACTTGCAACAATGACTGATCTCTGTGCCCCCCAGGGCGAGCTCTCAGCTCATAAATCTTTCCTTCAATTCATCCTCCTTATCAGACAACGGGGAATAAAAGCATCTTGCTTCACCCTTCTGGCCAATGATGTTATGTATGTAGCTTGGGATAACTTCTGGGTTTGGCTCCCACTGATGAGACCTCAATAAATTGGGGTCTGGCATCCACTGATGACATCTCAGATTTCAGCAAGATAAGTATTTTGGTTTCCTTTCCTTTGTTTTTCATTTTGATTTTATTTTACTGGAGCTTGTGGTGGTTTTGCCCCCAATAGCACTGGCTTTTTTTTTCAAGATTGCTGGTAGTGAAGTTAATATCTGTATTATGGGATTACTTTTGGTCATATTATGGCCACCATTTTATAGTAGCTCGAATACGGCATTTGGTGGTTTAGAAACCATCATTTGAAATTTTGGTTTAAGCCAATAAGAATACAATTTGGTCGGCTCAATCCAAAAGTACAAGGTAAAAACTGGTGAGATCTTTTTTGAGCAATAAATACAAAATGTTATGTTCAGGCAATGACAATCAAGGAAAAGAAAGAGCAGCCATAGTATTCAACACTAAATACGAGCCAAATCTTCTTGAATGGCGGCCAGTCTCAAGTAGAGTATGTGGGCAAATATCAGAATGGGGAACTGGACAAGGAGATATATTTGTGCCTATGGTCCCACAGAAGGTTCTACTAAGATAGAAGTGAAGAATTTTTTGAGGCTTTAGACAAAGCAACTGACAGAATAAAAGAGGAAAAGTTGGTCCTTATTTGGGATCTAAATAGCAGAGTAAGAAATAATTGTCAGACATACAAAAATATTTTGGTAAAATTTAGAGAAAAGAGCAAAGCTAATAATAATGGCAAATACCTGTTGTATTTCTACTCAGGATATGGACTGGTTATTACTAACATCATATTCCAACATAAATATATGCACAAATTCACATGGAGAGAAGAGGCAAGGAATAAGAAAAATCTCATTGACTATGTTATTGTGGATAGTGATGTTTTCTCCCTGGTGCAGGACACCAGATTGCGCAGAGGATTTGAAATTGGAAGTGATCACTAGTTAGTCTTGAGCAGGATAAAATTGAATTTCATATTGAAAAGAATGACATGTAAGAAAGTTTTAAAGTGAATAAAAGTTGAGCAGCTCTCAGATGTGAACTGTAGACTAAATTATACAAATATTATTGAAGAAAAAATGAAAGAGTTTGAGAACAGGAACCAAACCTTGGAGATTCAGCAGCAAACCCTGAAGAAAACACTGACTGATTCAGCCAGAGAGGCATGTGGCAAGGTTGTCTGCAAGGATAAAAAAAGCAGACCTCCATGGTGGCACACTGAAAGCTAAAGAGGCAGTGAAGGAAAAGAAGAAAGCATATCAAAAATTCCTGACAAATAAGTCAGCTTTTGCTCTTAGAAAATAGAGACAAATGTAAGAAAGCGAAACACTGTGTAAAACTAGCTAAACAAAAGTTTGGCAAGAACATAGAAAATAAATATCAAGAGGGGGGGGGGCAATATATTCCGGAGGTTGTTGAAGAAGCTCAGAAATGGAGGAAAGAGTGCTGTAAAAGGAATTAGAGATGATAAAGGTGACATGAAAATAGGAGAAAAAGATATCCTTGAAGTATGGAGTAATTACTTCGAAAAATTGCTAAATGAAATAAGCAGTGATGACAGCACAGTGATAAAAAAAAACTGATGAGGCATGCAGTCAGGAATACATATCCACACTTGAAGTAGAAAAAGCCATCAAAAGCCTGAAATGTGGAAAGGCAACAGGAGTAGATGATATTCGACCAGAAATGCTGAAGTATGGAGGTATAAAAGTCTAACAGTGGCTGCACTGCATAGTTCAGAAGGCCTGGACAGAGAGACAAATTTCAGATGATTGGAGTAGAGCTCTCGTAGTACCCATATACGAGGGCTGTTCAATAAGTAATAAGACTAATTTTACTGTCACGAAACCCCTCATCACAATATTAATTTCTGTGGAATAAAGAAATGTTGCTGTCTGTATTAACAAAAGCGGTTGATAGATGGCATATATATGGGCTGATGTGCCGGAGTATCACGTGACTAAACACAAGCTTGTTTCGGCACGCCTACGAGCCGCGACCAGTCGTCGAAATGGAAGCGTTCTTGGAACAGCGTTATGCGATTAAATTTTGTGTGTGTCTGTAAAAATCGGCATCGAACACTTTTAACGTGATTTGCGAAGCTTTCCACGATGAAGCAATGTCGAGGGCAAGTGTTTTTCGCTGGCATAAAACTTTTAAGGAAAGAAGGCAAAATGTGGAAGATCTTGAACATGAGGGAAGACCTTCGTCCATCACAGAGACAATGATCAACACAGCAGCGATTATCATCAAGGAGGATCGCAGAATTACAGTACAACAGCTGCATGTTGTCCTGAATATTTCTGTGGGAGGTGTTCACTCAATCATGTCTGAATATTTGGGACTGAAACGTGTTTGTGCCCAATGGATTCCCAAACTCTTGACACAGGAGCAAATGCAGCATCAAGTGGATGTGTGCACAGAATGGAAAGAAACCCTGGAACAAGAAGGCGACAACTTCTTAAAACGCATCATTACAGCAGATGAAGCTTGGTTGTATCACTATGACCCTACAATAAAACAAAGCAGTGAATGGAAGCATCCGTCTCCATCTACCCCCAAGAAAGCAAAAACTGTAAAATCGGCTGGTAAAGTTATGACCATAATGTTTTTTGACTACGAAGGCATTGTTTACCAACACGCTGTAGAACCCGGGAATACCGTAAATGGCTCATACTATGCAAATGTTTTACGGACAATGGTACAGCACGTCAAAAGGAAGCGTCCATTGCTGAAGAATAGCTTCTTATTGCACCACGATAATGCAAGGCCACATATTGCTGGTTGTGTAGTGGACATTTTGCAGAAGAACAACATAGATATCCCACCACACCCTCCATACAGTCCTGATCTCGCACCGTGCGATTTCTGGTTGTTTCCTCAGCTCAAGAAACCACTAAGAGGCCACCATTTCGAAAGCAACAAAGCATGTGTAAAACGTTGCAGGGAATTCTCCGTCATTCCTAAGTTCCTTATAGTCAGAGGTCATATCAACTCTATATCAGCTAAAAAAATTTATCTACGCACTTCATTGGTGCTTGTTAGAGAAAGGATTCAACACACGAGATACGAACTTAATAAAAGTGATATTAATTGCCACAAGTTCTTTGATGAAATTTCCAACAACTTAGAATACACCATATGGAATCAATTAGATCAAATGATACAACGCAGTTACGAAAAAACTTTCAAACTTTATAAGGACAAACAAATTAGGAAATTCAATGAACTTTACAAGAAAAAATATCGGACACAAAACAACCTCCCGGATGACAAAGTGATTTTCAATTTGTGAAATCATAGCCTCACAAAAAATGAATCTGATATTCTCAAAAAAGGTTTTAATTTCGCAATTACACCCAAACACATTCCTAAAATGGATTTTTGGAATTGAAAAAGGCCTATATCCACTACCAAAAAACGTTGCCGACACTATTAGATTCAAAAGTACAATAATCCTAGCCAAAGCCAAACGACCTGTTCTCAACATGTCTCCTTATGATATAAAGGCAATTCTCAACTTGAAGAAAAATAAAGATATCATTATTACAAAAGCTGATAAAGGAAATTCTACAGTTATCCTCAACTCTAACGATTATGATGATGAATTAAACGTATTACTATCAGACACCTCAACTTATAAAATCCTAGACAGAGACCTCACAATAAAAAATCATAATGAAACAAACCAACTAATCAGAAATTGTAACAATTGGCCAGAAGAAGTGAAGAGAACGCTAAAATCCTCACATCCTATCACTCCAAGACTATATGGGACACCTAAAATACATAAACAGGATATACCTCTCCGTCCAATAGTTGATGGAAGATCATCACCAACCTACCTTTTGGCAGAGCATCTTGCAAACTTATTAAATAATAAAATAAGATCAACAGAATCCTATATCAAGAATAGTCAACATTTTGTAAATAAACTCCAAGCCATTAAGATTGCACCAACAGACATGCTAGCCAGTCTAGATGTTGTATCCCTTTTCACCAATGTTCCAGTAGAAGAGGTAATAAACATCATCCAAGACCTCTTTCCTCTAGACATCACACAGATGTTTAGACACTGCCTTCAATCTAATTTCTTCAAGGTTAACAACACCATATACCAACAATTAATTAGAAGGCCTAGCAATGGGAAGCCCACTATCACCATCTTGTGCAGACCTTTTCATGGAAAAACTTGAAAAAGAAATTCTCTCTGCAATCTCTCCGAGACCATCTACATGGTGGAGATATGTGGATGATATATTCATCATATGGCAAGACAGCTTAGACAACCTAAAATCGTTTGTGGATAAAATCAACTCAATACACAGCAAGATAAAATTCACTCTGGAAGTAGAAAACAACAACCAACTGCATTTTTTAGATATCCTGATAAAAAAACAACCTAACAGTGTCAAATTATCCATTTACAGAAAGCCCACAGATACTGGAAGATATCTTCACTATACTTCAAACCATCACAAGACACACACAAACTGAGTATTATCCACATGTTGAAACATAGAGCCAAAAAGTTTATATCAGAAGAGGAGGATACACAGAATGAACCCTCACTAATAGCCAACACATTATCACAAAATGGATATCCTCAAAACATCATCAAAAAATATCTATACAATGACAACCCCAGACAAGAAGAATCCCACCGTCAGCACATTTCTACTGTAGTGATACCTTTCATCAAGTCAATTTCTTATCAAATAGCAAGAATACTAAGCGCACACAACATCAGAGTGGTCTTCAAACCAACCACCAACATCAGACAAGTTTTAGGATCTCCAAAAGATAAAGTTCCGTTCTACAAATATCTAGGAGTATATTACATTCCCTGCTCCTGTGGTCTTGCCTACATCGGACAAACTTCACGAAGTTTAGAAATTAGACAAAAAGAACATGTTGGTGATGTAAAAAACAACAGAAGCATCTCTTCTGGCTTAGCACATCATTTCTGCATGTCTAACCACACGATAGATTAGCAAAACAGCTCCATGCCATATCTCAATGACGACTACAGACATCATGTATTTAAGGAAGCCACAATAGTACTAATAACCGGCGGAAACCTCAACAGAAATCAGGGTGTAATTCTAAACAGTTCATGGAAAAACTTGATCCTCTCTCTCAATCAATCTGAACTACAGCTAGCCGGTAATCACATTCAAATACAAGTCTACAACAAACATGCATGCGTGATAATGAATAAGAACAATAAGTCATCTCTGTCACACGAAACGTGTAACCATAGCTACTAGTTTGGTTTACAACATTTTTTATGTTCCTTTTAATTTGCATTTACTAACTTTCATATCTCTGTAATGCCTTGAAAAAGCCAGACAGTTTGCTGGCGAAACTGGTAGGTTTGAATAAATGTTTTTATTGTAAACTGGTCTGCATTAATAAAATTGTATTTCTATTATAAAACGACCAAAAATGTATAATTTAAATAAATATAGTCTTATAACTTATTGAACAGCCTCCGTATAAAGAGGAAAATAAAACTGAATGTGAGAATTACAGAGGTATTTCTCTACTGAGTGTTCCTGGTAAGATATATGCAAGTATACTTGAGAAACGGTTGAGAGGGATTGTGGAAGAGAAGCTTGGTGAAGAACAAGATGGATTCAGGCAAAATAGAGGCTGTAGGGATCAGATTTTCACTTTACGACAGATAGTTGAGAAATCATGGGAATATAACAAAGATCTGGATTTAAGTTTTGTAGATCTGGAAAATGCATATGACAAGGTGCCAAGAAAGAAGCTATTCAAAACTCTACAGTTATATGGTGTCAATGGGGCATTATATCAAGCAATACTCTTTATTTGAGTTGTAAGTCAGCAGCTAGAATTGAATGAAGTACAGGAAGGTGGTTTAATGTTAAATCTGGTGTCCAACAAGAATGTACATTATCACCCTCTGTTATTCATTATCTATATAGATCACATTATGAAGGAAAGTGGTATTAAACCTTATATTAAAATTGGAGATGTTAATCTTGATGTTAAGCTTTATGCGGATGATGTCATACTTCTAAATAAATCCACTACAAGTCTGCAAGATTCTGACTAAACTGAATAATTGTTGTAATAGATATGGTATGAAGGTCAGCATTAAAAAGACAAAGACAGTGAAAATTGTCAGAAATATTGAAAACATGAACTATATCCTGAATGATGAACCTACAGAACAAGTAAAACATTTCAGCTACTTAGGCACGATTTTTAGTGAAGTGTTAAATTAAATATGGAAATAGACAACAGAATTAAAAAGCCGGTATGGTAGGCAGTCAACTGAATAAATTTATATGGAATAAGAGAGAAATTAGCCAAAACATTAAATTAGCTGTATACAAGACAGTATTCAAGCCAGTTTTAACTTATGGATCTGAGAGCTGGGTCAGAAGTAAAACACTTGACCAAAGACTAGAGACCACAGATATGAGAGTCCTGAGAAAGATTAGGGGCATGAACATATGGCATCAATGGGAATATCATATTAAAAATGAGGATATTAGGAAAGAACTTGCCATTGTCAGCATCCAGGAATGTGTTAGCAGAGCTGATCTCAGGTGGTATGGTCACTTAAACAGAATGAGAGAGGAAAGATTAACAAAACAAGTGTTCCCTGCCAGGTTGGCAAGAAAAAGACCCAGAGGAAGACCAAGATATAGGTGGGTTGATACAGTAAAAAGTGCCTTAGAAAATAGAAATATAGAAACAATGAATAAACTAAGATGAAAAGCCAAACGGCTAATTTTTCTGCTGAGGTTGATAAGTTAAGGGGATAAAAATCCCTTATTGTTTTTCAGCCAGTAAGCGAAACTAAGATCGAAAACTACGATCTAAACGTTTCATGCCGACGAACTGTCGGTGGATCTAAGCGTAAGTGACCACTTGGTAGTGCCACACCAAGGCAATTCGAAGCAAAGGTGGAGCAAGTGCTCTCACTATTCTTGATATTTTCTCATAATATAAAAACACACAGCTCCTAGGAGATGTAGTACTGCTTTACATTATGAGAAGAGGTCACTACCCAGACCGGTTTCAACCTTTTTTGAGGTCTCGTCCGTGAGTAGCTAGACCTCGATGATATCAGAGTTTAAGTGAAAAGAACCTCTTCTCATAATATAAAGCAGTACTACATCTCCTAGGAGCTGTGTGTTTTTACATTATGAGAAAATATCAAGAATAGTGAGGGAACTTGCTCCACCTTTGCATCGAGTTGCCTTGGTGTGGCACTACCAAGTGGTCACTTATGGCATGAAACGTTAAGATCGTAGTTTTCGATCTTAGTTTCGCTTACTGGCTGAAAAACAATAAGGGATTTTTATCCCCTTAACTTAAGGAATAAACTATTACAAGGTTTTACATTAGAAGGTAGAACAGTAATTCTTGTAATGGTGGGAAGCCAAGTTAAAACAGTAAAAATCAAAAGATTTCCAATGGAATATATAGTGAACAGTAATGAAATTTTTATACAGATATTCTCGAAATGGGGTAAAATTAGTAATATTTGAAAGGGTTTATCAGGTGAAGATCCAAACACAGGTGGTATGGTCACTTAAACAGAATGAGAGAGGAAAGGTTTTTCTGGTGAGGTCACCTTTACAATGGATATGAAGATGCCTGTACCAAATTTTGTCAACATCAGTACAGCCCAAGTTATTGTAAACTATCCTGGAGCACAAAGGCTGTGCCTGAGTTGATTTCATACGATCACTTGAGTGGCAACTGTCCCAAATCAAAATGTTTCAAATGCATCATGGAGATCAGATATATCGCTAATCAATGTTCCAAACCATTGTTAACACCTGTCCTTTCAGAACTTTCACTGAAAGGGTGGGAGCACCATTAGACCCATTTAGAACAGAGTATATATCAGAGAAATAAAGAGGAGTTGCCAGATCTTCCAATTCAGTCTAGTAAAGACAGTGCATTTAAACAAACTATACTTGGTAAAATCACCAAAAGTGAACGACCAAATCAGCCAGATATTAGCCCAAAAAATTTCAGAACTGCAGGAGCCACTTCCCCAGTCAAACATGGATGGAGCAACATCAGTTAAAATTACTAATAAGAAACCTTATATAACAACTGAACAGATACAAGACAAAATACAAACACACAAAAACTGTTTCTTCTCTAGTTTCTACAAGGAGAAACTAGAGAAGAAACAGAAAAGCAAGTAAGGCAACTGAAAGAACTTAATATGCAGACAAGATCATCCAAAAGAAAAGATGAATTAATAAATAAAATTGAGTATAAACAAAAAAAAAGTTAAAAGATGTGTTAAAAACAGGAACTAAATCTAAAATAAAAAATGGATATAAACGTAATCTTCACCATATTTACATTTTGTAAATATGGAGAAGGTTGCGGATCATCAAATGAAGACTCTTCAGGCTCAGAAGAGTTTATGGATTATGAAGAACCATCTCATGCTAATAAAGGGAAAGTAAGAAATACAATTAAAGAATAAATAATGTTTACTGATTCAAAGTTTCCTCAGTACGTTTATCATCATCATCATGCTTGTCAAGGATTTAGGCCTAGAGTGGCTGTTCCGGCCTTAGAAATCATCATTGAATATCTTAAGAGGATGTCCTGGTTTTCGTTTTCCTAATGGTTTGTAATTTAAGGCTTGTTTTAGTAATCTTTCTGTTTTCATTCTTTCAACGTGTTCCATCCATTTATGTTTATATTTTTTACTTTTTTCTATGACTGATTCCTGGTTTAATTCTTTCATAATTTCTTAAATTCTTTTGTGATCAAATAGAGTATACTTTGCAGTTTTTCTCATAAACTTCATTTCAGCTGTTATTAATCTTTGTTTATCTTTTTGTTTTATTGTTCAGATTTCACTTCCATACAATAGCACTTGTAGGGCTTATCATCTACTTGGAAAGAAATTAGCTTCCAAATCAAGAATGATAGGCATGAAATTGAAATAATGGAAAGCAACTGCAAAAAACTGGAAAACAGTTTACAAGAAGCAGGATACACAAACTGCTCCTTCACAGATTGAAGACTAAGACTTCATCAGGTTCATCCAAAATCTAGAAGTTACAAGTGACACTTCACTAATCATTGTATCTCATTTCTGCATTGCCTCAATAACTGTATGAGTAATCCACAGGCAATTAAACAGAAGCTATATGGAAACTTATGATACAACATAATATCAGGTTTTTATTTCTCCAAGAAACATACTTCTGCAGATATTAAAAACTTTAACAAATAGATATCCACTTCCTTCTTATTGGAGCTTTGGAAGATTTAACAGGGGTGGAGTAGGAGTACATTCCTGGCCCTCCAAGGGTCATTCTGTAATATCCAAAGGGATGCAAGAAAGAATCTTGACAACAGACTAGAATCACTGTGGATGTGTAATAAAGTTTATAAATGTTTATGCTCCAATCAATGAAACAGTTGGACAAAATTTCTTCTAGGAATTGTAGCCATATTTATATATATGGTGCCCACTACATCATAGTAACTGGGGAGTGGAATTGTATTGAAAACACCCCACATTAGACAAAATAGGAAGATACCCCCCCCCCCAGGAGTGGAAAAGCACGATATGCACAGTTAAAAACATTTCTAGACAATGTTCAACTAGTAGATATATGAGGATTCGCAATCCATGCATACATGAATACATATACATGCTTACACATACATGAATCACGGTATTGGTACCAGTCTTGATTGAATTTATATCTCTTCTTCCCTTATAAATAGGATAATTCAGATAAAACATCTTGACATCAACATGTCAGCTCATAATCCAGTTTTACTTAAATTCCACTGTATGGAACAAGTAGAGATCAGTTTTGGACCATGGAGATTTCCACCAAATTTTCTGCTGATCTTTTCAACCAAATTTCAGACCCTCTGTTCAAATTGAAATAATATTACCTGGACCTGGGATATGTGGTTAAAATTCAAACAAGTAATAAAACAGAATATGATCGAATGGGGAAAGGAGCAGGCTTTCCTCAAAAGGAAAAAGTTGAAAGACCTGTATAAAGAGAGAAGCTGGTTTGTAACAAACCAATGCAATGATATAGAATGTAGCAACATCATTAGAAACATTAGCATAGAGATAGAAGTGGAAAGGCAGAAACAAGTAGAAGAAAGAAATTTTAAAATAAGAATACAACAGCACTTAGCATATTGCCCTTCAGTTGCATTCTTCAATAGACAATTTGCTAAATTCCACAAAGAAAGGACTATCACTGAAATCTGCATTCATGGTGAAGACATGTCCACCACTCAAGAACATCCTTGACTCCTTTCGAAAACACTACAAAAAATCTATTTGAAGACAATAGTACTGTGGGAAATTATAACTATTGGAACATTTAATGGCTTTTCTGTTCATATCCAAGATGGGCTTGACAGACCCTTTACAGCAAAGGTGGACAAATTACGGCTCCCAAGACAATATTGGTTTTCATTGCAATTTTTCCTAAACTTTTATATTAATAATCTATAGTAGTATAGTATGTACTAATATTAGAATATTTTATTTTGTAAATGCTTTAAAGATAAGTAAAAAACAGATATTTTGAAGCTTGAAATTTTTAACTTTTAAATGGTACCAGTCAAAAGGGTTATTAATGTGGATTTTATTATTGTATTTGGTTGGTAAAAAGTGTTTCAACATTTGATGGCCTGTGTTGCTCCAGCCAAAATTAGTTCCAAAAGTGACTACTATGATCGATGCATTACCCACCGCTGCTCCGCTGCCTGGACTCTGCATCATCACTCTTCATGCAGTACACACAAGTTATGCACTTGTGGCGGTACGGAACACAACTAGTGTAATGTAGTGTAGATAAGTACTTTCTGATTAATAAATACTTAAGATTGATTTTAGTGAAAGTTATAAAACCCTTGTTTAAAATGACAGCAACAAAAGAGTATAAAACAGAAATACAAACAACAAAAAGAGAGCGTTTAACCAACAATGGAAGGACGATTTTGCTTTTACTGTTAAGAGTAAAATGGCTCTGCAGAAAATGTATGAAAAGTATTATATGTGGCTCTTATTACCGAAGAACTTGCTGAACCCTGTTTAAAAGCATCTGAAGTTACCAAAGCATATAAAAAATGCCAGACAAGAAAATCCCCAGGACCTGATGGTCTAGGGATAGAACTTTACCATGAGGGCTGGGATTTTACTCTTGCCATTCTAGTTATGCTATTTAATTCTTTTCTCTTCTCAGGACACGCATACCAAGTGAATTTGTTGCAAGTTATACCATCCTCATTCCAAAACCTAATAGAGATCACAACTTAATCAGCAAGTGGAGACCTATTTCTCTATCTAATACTGACCACGAGATATTTTTCTGCATTATCAAGAACAGGCTCAAAGTGGAAAAAATGAGAAACATGATTAAAAGCACACAGGTGTGTGGAGTTCCAGGCCAAGCAGTAGAATTTAATCTGTTTCTGCTACATAATCTACTCTGCTTAGTTAATACAAAAAAGCAGCCAATGAAAGTGCCATCAGTAGACCTTACTCAAGCAGTTGATAATGTCTGGCATCCCTTTCTGTTCCACATCCTCCAGCAAATTGGTGTAGGAAAAAAACTGCTATCTGTCATTAAAGGAGCCTATGTCAATTCAACTACCTGCCTCCTAGTTAATGGGTTTCTATAAGACCTCTAACATCAACCTCTAGTACGTTAGTACCAAGTATGGGTAGTGGGCTGGAAAAGGAGAAACTTGTTTACATTTGATTTAAAAGCCTATATCTTGTATTCCTTGGGAAACACATCAGGAGGATGACTGTTTCACAATACAGTAGTAGCAGGGATGAAGGATGAGGAAATAAAACTTGTTCTGTGGATTTCAAGGTGTACCGTGAAGGGATGCTGTGTTCCGATGGACTCAGTACTGAGTGGGGGAATTATTGATGCTATTTCAGATGAACATTTGCCATGGAAATATTTGTGGAATACACATAATGCAGATGATATTTTCCTTTTGTTAGGAAAACATCAGGAGGATGTTTTCATTTTAGGATGGCAATGCTAATTGACTAATACCAAGAAAACATCCTCCTGATGTTTTCATTTTAGGATGGCAATGCTAACTGACTAATACCAAGAATCTGGAAACTGTTCCACTTTAAGTATTATGTTGTTTAGTAAGAGAAGGCGTTCCATAGAAGATAATGGAAGATGTTTTATTATCTCATAATGTCATTAGGACCTACTGCTCTGGAGTGAGACAGTAAAAGAGCTCTTTTTAGTTCTTCCTTAACGAATTATTGATTTTATGCTTCTCGGATATTGATAGAAGAGTTTAGCTACTGCTGTTACTCTTGTTCTTTCAATATTAAAAATTCAGGAGGATATGAAGCTGTTGCTAAAATACAAGCAAAATTTTCTATTTTCTCCCAAAGCATCTGAAACAGCTCTGGAATCAGCAACACACATCAACTGTGTTCCAAGGTAGAAAAACAATGTGGTATGTATATACCTTTCATTTTCCAGATTTTATCCCATACAATTTTATACTGGTTGTTTGATTAATTGAAGATGTAAATTAGATCCGAGATTGTTTTCGACTCTGGCATCTCATATAATGTGCTTAGCCCCAAGCATGTTTAAATGATATTATATTTGATGTGATAGGGTATCTGCAAAATATACCACATGATTAGTCTTGATCTTTTTTTTTTTTTTTTTTTTTTTTTTTTTTTTTTTTTTTTTTTTTTGCTGCTTTGTACTCTGGGTTCTGCCAAGGTTTTGGATAGAGTGGAAATAGAGGTGATGTTTTTTGGAATTGCGACTGTTGCTTCCTGGACAATACAATTTGTTACATACTTTACTGATAGGTATTTGACTGACTTCTTCAACTTTGAATATTGCAAGATAAGAAAAAGTACTCCAGTCAGCCTGGTCAATTTTCCACATGGGCATGTACGAGAACATGGTTCCTGTGAACACATAGCACAAATAACTGGAAAATGATCGCTTCTGTATATGTACTCCCAAACATCCCACAAGGGTAGTGGAAATGGTAAGGGAGCAGACTATAATATCTATTGCAGAATATGAGCAGTACCTTAGAAGAAGGTACTAACTCTATTAGTAAAAAGGGAGAAGTCATAATTGTCAAGCATTCCCTCAATGATACATGAATGAACCTCGTCCATTCATGTTGGCATTACCCCACAGAGTGTTGTGTATATTAAAGGTCATCCATGGTAAGTATAAGCTGAGTCAGATGCAATATAAGATTATCAAGTTCATTCTCATTTAACTCATAACCTGGTGGTAAATAAATGAAACATGTTGTAACAAGAAATTCCAAGAATGCATGAATTGTTACTGATTCCAGAGCAGCTGAATGTGGTGGAAAGATGTGATGCCCCAGCTAGCATTTTATCATGTTATATCATCATCATCAATACTGAATAAAATTTAGTTGTCTAGGTCCCAAACTGCCATTCTCATTCTACTTGTTTAGTATATTCAGATGGATACCTAATAATAGGGTGTACCATGAGAAGATGAGAACTGGACTTTTGGTCATAAATCCTGGCCAGTTCTCTGCATTACTTATAGGTTATGTGAAGTCTTCTGTCAGTTATCTAACTTTTACTTTCAAGTGATCCCTGAACACAACATTTTTAATAAATGATTAAATGCTGCACATTAAAATAAAATTATGGGAAAAAAAAAAGACATTGAGACCTGTAGCACAATCTATGTAAAAGAAGTATAAGAATTTCTAGTAAAAGATTATCATGTTTGTTGATTTGCAACAGCAAATCAACAAACATGATATTCTTTCAATGAATAACTGAGAATCAATAACATATATACAGTATGTGAAGTCAACTAAGTACACTTACAAAAAACAAATAAAAAACCAAAAATCAAAGTAGACAAGCAATGTTGATTTCTTACCTTGGTAATCTCCTCCTGAAGTTTAACCACATCTTCTTTGTGTAGCCTCTGAAATTTATGTCATTTTCAATAATTATTAAAATAATTATAGAAAATGAAATAAGAATAATAATAATAATAAACAAATCAGTAACTTAACATCAGATTTGACTTGACAAATTTTCATTACATAAATAACAGAATCTCTCAAAATTCAAGTTAAAACAGATTGTTTTATAGTGTCACTAAAAATAGCGCTGTGTTATGCCATTTATATTTTTGAAACTATATTATTATTGCTATGATATAGGCTATTTTCAAATAAGCATTGAAACTCCTTTGTTTTCAAATGAAACGTTCTGCTACATATATTTATGTTTGTCTTATATACTGCTATACAAGAAACTGATATATCCTTAGAATTAAATGTACCTGGAGAACTTAACGCCCTTGAAACAAGTATTACTAGAATGCCATGTCGGCAGCCTACAATTTAGGACATTAGAAAAAAAGAAGAAGAAAAAAAGCAATACCCCAAATCAATCAACCATAGGCAACATTAGCATTTAATGAATATGTGAACATGTCACTTAAGACAACAAAACATAAGAAAATTCAGATGTTTAACATTCTGATACTGGCTGTCCTGCCTGCTTGGCCATAGTAGGATAGTTTACAACTACATGAAGGGAAAAGGATGTTCAGAAAGGTTATGCACAAATCTAGCAGCAATGTGGAAATAATCAAGAAGCACTGCACCAGGAGTGTAGTGCTTCAGATTAGCAGCAGGGACTACATAGAGTATTGCATAATTTCAGTTTCTAAGAAAGGATAGTTGCACATAAGGCCAATGCACATACTGCACTGGTGTAAAGAATACATGATTAGTCTGTAGAGAATAGAAGCCCATGAAAATGAAACAACAAATCATACTATACTATTTTCTGATTAGATGGGTGGGCAAGTGTTTATGGCTAGGGAATGCTTTACATCTGAGTAAGGAATGACTTGCATCCAAATTGTGAAGCTGAATTTAAAAAACAATGATTTAGGGCTGTCTTGATGTGGACTCATACCAGTGATTAGTAATGCCTGGAATGGTGAACACTGAAGGATATGTAACATTTCTGAATAATGCAATGCATCCCACTGTGGCAGTTTTATAGAACAGACATCTATCATTTTCAATGCAACAGTGAACCATACTGAAAGCTGCATTGCAGCATGGTTTGAGAAAAATTACGTGCAAAAATTTCACTGGCTTCTGCAGAGTCCTGATTGCAACCCAACAAAATGCTTTTAATGATGCTCTATACCAAACTGGCTGAGAGTGGAAAATATGATGCAATAAGGGAGGAAAAAACAAAGTGCTCACATGCTAACCAAAATATGTGGAATTTAAAGAATATCTGATTCCAATAATATTCTTTGATTTTGTCATCCACTAGGTTTAATAGGTTTATAATAATAAGTTAAATAGGTTTAATCCACTCTCTAGTGGGTTAAATGGGACATCCTTTGTTGTTGGGATGAAATATGGAGGATGACAGTTTCCTAAATTTCAGGCAGTTGCATGAAACCAGTAGATTGAGGTTTGGGTAATTTCTTAAGACAGAAGGAGATTCGAGTAAAAAGTCTTTCTTATTTATATTTGATGGAATGGAGTAGAGCAGCCTTCTTCCAGTGTATCCTATGGCAGGTGCGCAAAAAACTGTAAGCAAGTCCTGAGTGGCTTTACTCGTGGAAACAGATATAGTCCTTATGTTTAACATTCTGATACTGGCTGTCCTGCCTGCTTGGCCATAGTAGGATAGTTTACAACTACAAGAGACATGCTAAATACCTGGCAGATCTAGGGTGGAATGGATAAGGGATAATAATTTTTTATGTGGTCTGTAAGTGTTTCGAAGGTTATATTTTTCTATCTTAACCGTATGGAAAGGCTCATGTGTTCATCGCACATGTTAATTGGATTTTAACGGTATAGATGCGAACACAGATTGATAAGAAATAACTATTTATTAACTTAACTGCTAAGATTTTGCTGATATTATATCCAGCATCTTCAGAGCATACAAACAAAGTTTGTTACAGTAGTGAGACAACCACAATCTGGTGTAACAGTGGGACCAATATGAGTAATTGTAGCGTGCAACACAAAGACTAAAGCCCTAATTAGATGCCATCTAAGTTTAAAAAAAAAACAAAACATTAATTTAGTCTTAGGATGACTGTCTCCCAAATCTTTTGTAGATTTATACAGTCATACTTGTCGAGGTTTGGAGTATGTTCCTGGAATCAACAGAAGCCTTGAAACATATTCCAAACTGCAACAAGTATGGCTGTATAAATCTACCAAAGATTTGGGAGACAGTCATCCTAAGACTAAATTAATATGCATTTTTTTTTTTTTTTTTTTTTTTTTTGTGTATTTAACTTAGATGGTGCTTAATTAGGACTTTAGTCTTTGTGTTGCATGCTACAATTACTCATACTAGTCCCACTGTTCCACTAGATTGTGGTTGTCTCGCTACTGTATGCTCTGAAGATGCTGGATATAATATCAGCGAAATATCAACAGTTAAGTTAATAAATAGTTATTTTCTTATCAATCTGTGTTCGCATCTATACTTTTAAAATTCAATTAACATGTATTTTTCTATATTTTTGTTAGCTTTTTCAGATGTGCTTCGGATATACGAAATGGTGATAGCTTTGGTGTACTTTCTGTTCTGGAGAGCGGTAGAAAGTGTGGTTTGGGGATTATAATATTTTGGAAATGAAACGTAGCCATTGGATAAGAAGGTATTGTTAATGTGGTCAAATTTTGTTAAGAAAGCACTCTTATCTGGACTAATTAATTTAGCATTGTTACATAAAGTTTTAATAATCTCATACTCCTGGGAGGGTGGGGGCAACTGTTTGCAGATGTTCTACCAGTGTGCATGGGGTTCTGTAAACAGAATGCCAGGGATCCATCAGACTGGCATGAAATTACATTGTCTAAGAAGGGAAGACTGTTGTTATTTTCTTTTTTTAAGGTGAAATGGATCCTGGGATGTGGATTGTTAAGATGTGTTAAAAGTATGTTGAGAGCATCCAGGCCATATGGCGAAATGGAGAACACATCATTAACAAAGCATAGCCAAATAGTGGATATATGTGTTTAAAACTTACTCTTCAAAAGTTTCCATGAAGTAATGACAGTCAAAGGGAAGAAAGTGGAGCCCATGGCTTTTTCCTCTATTTGTTTGTAGAATTTTCCTTGCCAAATAAAATAGCTTGAGTTCATAGTGAACTCAGGATATCTACTATTGGGCATAATGGCATTCTGTTTGTGAATTTAGATAATCCATATAAGAGGGTAGTCTGAAAATTTCTTGGCCTAACAATGAACAAACGAATTTATAATTTCAAAATTATTTTTATTTTTTAACATAATCTCCCTTAAGACCAATACATTTATTCTAGCGATGCTCCAGCACCATTATCCCGTCCCTGTAGTGGTTCTCAGTAAGATCTGCAAAATACCCCTCTACAGCTGCAATCACCTCTTGATTTGAAGAAAAAAGGTGACCAACGAGAAAGAGTTTTAGTTTTGGGAAGAGATAGAAGTCAGAGAGAGTCAAATCTAGGGAATAAGGTGGATGTTCCAACAATTCATAGTGCAGATCCCTTAATTTTCCCATTGCCAAAACACCTTTGTGGGCAGGTGCATTGTCCTGATGAAAGATGATTTTTTTCGTCTGCAAACACGGTCTTTTCTCACGAATTTTTTGTCTAGTCTGGTTAAAAGATAAGAATAATATTCCCGGTTATTGTTTTACCCTTTTCAGGATAATTAATAAACAAAATGCCTTTAGCATCCCAAAAGACTGATGCCATGACCTTTTCTCTAATGGAACAGACTTTGTTTTCTTTGGCGCTGAACAACCGGCTTCTGTCCACTGTTTTGACTGTTGTTTGGATTCTTGTGTGTAATGGTGAATCCAAGTCTCATCCATAGTAATAAATTGATGCACAAATCAGTTTTATTCTTGTTAAAATGCTCCAAGCACTGCTCAGAGATTTTCAAGTGAGTGCATTTTTGATCTGCTGTGAGCAAGCATGGCACCCATTTTGTGCAAAGCTTTTTCATATGCAATTCTTCATGCAAAATATATATCCTACATGTTCTTTTGAAATGCCTATAGTCTCAGCAATTTCAAGCACTTTAATTTTGCTAGTCATCAAATAACATATTGTGCACTTGATCAATGATTTCTAGTGATGTTACACTTTTTGGACATCCTTCACGTAGATCATCTTTAAGGCTGGTACGACCACGTTTAAACTCAGCAGCCCATTTCTTGATAATTTCAAGAAATGGGCTTCCATTTCAAGATAGTGGAACTAACCAAACCACAGAAATCCAACTGATCATCCCAAATGGCACCATTAAAATGCAATAAATTTACAAAGCTGAGATTGGCTTTATATATATATATATATATATATATACACACATACAGTAAAACCCCTTTTTTACACTTTTCAGGGGACTGATGAACAAACAGCAGGAAAGTGTAAATAGCAGGAAATATAAAAAAACATTTAAAAAAGGCTAAAAGATGACTTATTGCTAGTATGCGAGTCTACATACTAGATTACAAAATTTAATAACTGAAAATACATGAATTTATAATGTACTTACATTTATCTATTTAAAAAAAATCTTTAATTGATTGTTTTTGCTTTTCGTTTTTTTTTTTTGACTTAGCGCCAGATTGTTTTGCATTGAGTTCAATGCTTGACCTGTTTTTTACTATCGTGTTCAAAGTGGACACGGAGAGTCCAAGATCTTATGCTAAATGCACACGTGTTCCGGCATGCCAATTTACACACTGCAGAATTGCCACCTTTTCTTCTACCGAAATACATTTTCGGTCTGTTTTCTCCATGTTTACTAACATGGATAATCCACCACTGCAAAGCAACTTTCGCATGCTAAATTACGTTGCAGAAATTCTGCAATATCGATTCGTACTGTGATTGAAAAATCACAGCATCGCTCATCACTACAGTACTGCTGCATGCGCACAAGTCACCGTGATGGCAGAAACAAAACTACAGCCAAAAGCAACGCCAGCTGAGAACAGAAACGCATAGATTTCCACTGAAATCGATATTGCCACCGAGAAAAAAAACACAAATCACGGGAAATAATGTCCACATCAAGTTGTTAATGGCGGGAAAACAATACATCGTGAGAATAGGTCTTAAGATGGGACCAACAGAAAATGACGTAAATGGCAGGAAAACATAAATTGCAGGAATGTAAAAACGGGGTTTTACTGTATGTTCATTATCATTTACTGACTGAATTCTGAGAATTAGAAAAACAAATTAATTTAATCTAACACACAATATGTTTTGTCAGAATGTCAACTTCTTCAGGTGTGAGAACATTAAAAGCAAACACAAAAAACACCGTAAAGAAACAGTTGCCTTGATAAATATATTATTATTATTACACAACTCCTCCTGGGAGTCCAAAGACTCATCGAGGGAGAGTATCTACTCTACAACTCTCCATATCCACCAATCACCACTACCTCCATCATCTACTAATGCCATCTACCGCTGACCACCACTAGTATTTTCACAGACAAACATTCATGTGCACAGGGGGATTCGAACCCGCTGCCTTTTGGCTGGAGAGCAGATACGCTAACCAATCCGGCATATATATATATATATGATCCACATATGAAAAGTGACAAAATCTATAAGCAGATTGGATGTCATGTGTGGGCAAGATGATAAGAAAAGAGAAGGAATCTGTTCATAACCAAAGTTTGCCGTTCAGCAAACTTTGGGTATGGTTATAGTTACCAAGAAGAGAGAGTAAACATGTACAGTGTATTTGGAAGACAAGTAGATTAAGAAAAGGTACAAGGTAATGTTAACGTATGGAGAATAATGACATTAATTCTGGCTGGCAAGTGAGCAATTTGTGTTAGATTGTGAATGAAAGCAAATAATTCAGCTTCCTTCCAGCTTGATACATGAAGTCGGGGGGGGGATATACCAGTTTTTGTTATGAACATTCAAGTATCCAAGGAAGATAATCTTACAGTTTGTATAATTAAACTGTATGAAAGTGGTAAAAGCAATAAATGAAGACTACAAAGTGAAGCAAGGAAATGTTGAACCATGGCAGGTTGTATACAAAAATTCCAGATTTAATGACCTCTAACAAAGAAAGCCAGAATGGACAATGATGCATTGTCACCCTATGTACAGAAGACATCATACATGATGTAGCTGGGATAGCTGAGGTGAAGTGTGCAGCTGTGGAGGATGCCAGATGGAATTCAAGAGAATAAAAGATTTCATTTGACTATCAAAGCTAACACGCATAAGTATGCCATTTGAAAATGACAGGCTTAATTGTTTCTCAGAAACTAAATTTGTAACAAAAAAAAAAAAAGTCTTTAGATAACAAAGCTAATGATACAAAAAAAAAGAAGCTACTTTTGACCACAATTATGATAGTCAACTCTTGCTATAGCAACCAATGTTAAAGCAAAAACACTTACTATTAATACTAGCTAAAAAACCACCAATAGTGTCAGTGGTATTTCAAAGGAGAGTTGCTACATCAAATCTCTTACTATCATTCCTAAATCTGCTAGAGAAAAACTGACTATTACTTAAGTTTTTCGTGAATGTGTAAAATCTCACATGATAAATAATTTATCATGTTCGTTTTTACCAGTTTTTTTCTTTAGGAAATCACACATAAAGAAATGTCACTGTTTGCAATATTACTATAAATCCTTTTGTATGTGATAACTTAATGGCGAAATTTTGTTAAACTAATGTGATGCATAAAATATGACATACTATGTAATGATGTAAATACATGTCCACATATGGCAATTTTGAAAGACGCGAAGTGTGATGTCATCATGTCCAGATGTCTACTGATGACCATATGGAAATTTCGAGAGACGTGCGGACATGCATACAACATGAAGTCCGGGCATTTATAAGCTCTAGCTTCAAGAGGGACTTCATCTTAGTGTTTTCTCCTTCTCTTACCCAGGTCCACCACCACGTGAAGTCCACTGCCGGTCATCAAAAGAGAAGCATCTTACATCTTAGGTGTTTCTCAGCCTTCTCTTACCTGGGTTTGCTACTGTTAAATTGTGAATGAAGCTATGTTATGTAATTTATTTTTTTTCATTCACATTTAACATTGCTTATTAAATATTAATCATGGTTTATATAAAATTGTTTATTATTCCTTGATTAAGAATTACTAATTAAATATTTACTCAAAACCTGACCTATTATTAACTTATAAAATAACAAAATGTATAGAATCTTGTATAACTAAATATATATGGTGTAACGTAAAGTGTTATTTTATATTTAACTGTATACGTAATCAAAAAGTTGAAGAAATAGCTTAAATATTATATTGTTCTTATTTGTGAAATATTTAATGTTATGTAATCACTCATGTAGCAGTAATAGAGCATACATTACATTGGCGAAATGTTTACGCTTAGTCTGTTGTCATGGAGACGCACGCGTAAACAACCACGAGTGAAGAGAGCGTGGCGTTCGAACGTAAGGTGGGAGTGAAGGTCATAGAGAGAGAAAGCAGAAAGAGAAGGAAGGTCAGAGATAAGACAGGGAAGGGAGAGAAGAATTATTATTAAGCGAGTGAGGAGAGAGTTTTGCGGAACCAAGATTATAAAATCCTGAGGGCAGAAATTTATGACTATAGTGTTCGGAAGTGAACCTATAAGTAGTGAAACATAAAGGTTAATGTTATAAGCGAAATCTGCTGTTGTTTTGAAGAAAAGTTGATGCCGTAATCAGATAAAAGGAAACTGGACAGTCAATGCGAAAATTCTGATTAGTTCCAGTTAATCTGGATTACGATTAAATTCTATGTTGCCCTAGGAAAAGGTTATATTGATTACTTGGAGAAAAGTGAACAGGAAAAGATATTAGTACCTAATTACTGTTGTTTGGAATAGTGAAGTGCGACTTACAGTAATACAGTTTAAACTATGGAGAATATTTATTATGTGTGTTCCGCTAATGTTAATTAAGTTAATTCATAAGTGTTCTCTCAATAATTTGATGTATTGAAGATTTTGTCCGGTAAGAGTAGTTGTATAAGTTTTTCTATTCTAGCATTAACTGTAATATATCTCCGACGCTCAAGGACCGGAATATATTTGCATGGAATATTGCTTACGTAGTTTATTGCCTGCTGTGAATATAAACATTGAGCTAATAGATTTGTGAAGACTGATTAATTGTGAAGTTGTCATATTAACTTGAGATAAGAAGATTTGTGTTTTTGAGACTGTGAATTGTATATGGAATATAGAACATAGATTTGGCATGAATGACTTAAGAAGATGTATTAAGTTAATTGTCTAGTTCCATTTTAAAATAGAGTTCTTGTATTTGTTAACCATATCATATATTAAATGTTTTATTTTGTTGATCTAAATATTGTGTTTGCCTGAATTCCTTATTATTGCACCGTTCATAAATATTCGAATCTAGCGGGAACCCCAAGTAAAAATGATAATAATTGATTCGGCCTAATGAGATGACTGCTAACCTAATTTAGAATTGATCCTACTATTTATATAGACTAATCCAAAGAATAGGGTGGCGCAGTATAAATATAAATTTCCCTACTTTTGGATCGGTGATCAATTTGCGATTAAGTATTATATTGATAAGAGTGACTTGAACCAAGATGGCGGATTTAGAACATAATATGAAAATAGAACGTCGCGACAAATGGCGCAGCCGACAGGATGTGATTTAATAGGTAGGAATTAAATTTAACAACTATAAGATAAGAAATTGAACTTAAGTTTAGTGATAACAATCAAAGAAGTGCTCCCTGAAATTTTAGAAAGTGAAATTAAATAAATCACAGTGAACTGGTTATAATTTGGACTCAGGCAAAG
Organism: Typopeltis vanoorti; assembly: GCF_054136105.1. NCBI lineage: Eukaryota > Metazoa > Arthropoda > Arachnida > Uropygi > Thelyphonidae > Typopeltis > Typopeltis vanoorti. The sequence continues at coordinate 75,657,346 of NC_143550.1, read as the reverse complement.
ATAAAAGTTTATTTTAAAGTAGAAAGATTGTATTAATTGAGATAGTAATTTATTAATCACTATGGCTGTCACATCAAGCTCTGAAATGAATGACAGTGAATTCTTTCGTACGGTAAATCCGCAACAGGTTTTTCCCCAATATTCAGGTGAAGAATCAGATGATGTACTATTTTTCTTTACCTATGTTGAAAAACTTAGAGAAATTGCAGGTTGGACTGATTTTCAATTGCTAGTTTTAATTAGAAGCAAATTAGTAGGTAAAGCAAAAACATTTTTGCATTCTTCTCCAATACTTCGAGAGACTTTTGAGTATTCTAAATTTAAAGAAACTTTATTGTCTCAATTTTGTAAACTTAGAAGTGTAGGTCCTAACTTATGGAAATTGCAGAAAATTGTTCAAAAGGATAAAGAGACTGTTACTGATTTTCACAATCGGTTATTAACATTGGCCAACAGTTTGAATATTACTGGTGAAGATAAACCTCACTTAGATTGGGCTGTGTTCCAACAATTTAGACAAGGTGTTAGGCAAGAATTGAGAGAAACAGCATATAAGAAGAAAATTTCTACTTTAGAAGAGTGTCTCAAAAGTGTTAAAGAAAAAGAACAATTATTAGGAGACCTTTATCCCTCAAACAATGCAAGTCTTGTGAATATTGTGAATCAGAAATAGAAAAGAGAAGTAAAGTTGAAAAGGGAAAGGCAAAGAATATTGGAGAAAATTCTAGTAGTGTAAACTACATGACTGAGAGTAAAGAGCAATTGGACAAGAAACTGATGACAGAAGTGAAATCCCTAATTCACAAGGAGGTGAATAAGTTAAATCAGCCAATAATGGATAGTCTTAATGAAGTTGTGAGACAGTTATCAGCTATTACTTCGAAGTCTCAAGAAAATCAAAACCCCACTACAAATAAAATTGATGAGATGATCAAGCATGAGGTTGAAAAACAAAGTCAACCTATTTTAAGTAGCCTAGATGAGGTAATCCGAGGATTAAATGATGTTAGACAACAAATGTCTGCTATCCCTCAATCCAAGACAGAGACAAAGCAAAGAAATCCTCTTAGGTGTTATAATTGCAACAAAGTTGGACATTATGCCAGGAACTGTTTCCATAACAAGGAAAACTACTATAACAACAATTGGAATTCAAAATTTGGATACAAACCCCACAGGAGAAATAAAAGAATTCAGAATTATCAAACATCTAATGAGAGAATGATGAGAATTAGAGGTGATATCCTTGGCTCTAAATGTGACATCTTACTAGATACAGGATGCAATGCCTCTACCATCAGGATGGATTATTTCCTAACATTAAAAAACAAACTGTGGAAGAGCACTGCCAAGCTAAGACAACCTGTAAGGATTACTTCTCTCTCAGACTCAAACTTTATGGCATATGAAAAGGTTCGAGCTAGAATATACCTGCCAGAATTTGGACTGTATGTGTGGCAAGACCTACTTGTTGTCCCCACTACTTCCAATCTAGATTCTCACATTATCTTGGGAACAAACTTCCTAGCAAGATATCAATTTTCTTGTGACTTTTCTAAGAAAGAAATAACCCTGATGAACAAAAGCAGATATATCAGAAGAAATGAAATTCATGATTGTGATAAGACTAAGTATCAAACAAGACAGTTTAGATTGCCACTTGAATCAGGACCATCTACTGAAGAAAAATCAGCTGTGAATCAATCATCTAATAGAGATAGTGGTGATAACTCTCATGTACACATTCAATCTGATACTCCTCTTCTTACTGATGAACCAAAAGTAGTAGTGACAAAGCCCAAATCAGAAGTTACCACTTATAGCAAACTAAAGGTTGAAGTCAATTTTGGTAAAATGTCTAATCTATATCATAGAACAAACCACCAAGTTCTGAGACAACAAAAACTTAATTCTAATAATGGAAAACGTGAATTTAATTCAAAAGAGAGAATCCTATACTACAAACTTAGAAGACATGCAGAAATTGATAATAATAGTAATAAGAGAATTGATGATAATGTGAAAGAGAATAAAGGCACAAAACATAATGAGGAACCAAGTTTCAGTAAAACTTGGTATTACTTGAGAAAACGAAAAGCAAATATGTAATCCAGTTTTTTTTTTTTTTTTAAAGGAGCCTAGTGTCAAAAGAAAAATTTTTCTTATGATAAAAATTTTTCAAAGAAAGGGTGAGCCTATGTTAAATTGTGAATGAAGCTATGTTATGTAATTTATTTTTTTTCATTCACATTTAACATTGCTTATTAAATATTAATCATGGTTTATATAAAATTGTTTATTATTCCTTGATTAAGAATTACTAATTAAATATTTACTCAAAACCTGACCTATTATTAACTTATAAAATAACAAAATGTATAGAATCTTGTATAACTAAATATATATGGTGTAACGTAAAGTGTTATTTTATATTTAACTGTATACGTAATCAAAAAGTTGAAGAAATAGCTTAAATATTATATTGTTCTTATTTGTGAAATATTTAATGTTATGTAATCACTCATGTAGCAGTAATAGAGCATACATTACATTGGCGAAATGTTTACGCTTAGTCTGTTGTCATGGAGACGCACGCGTAAACAACCACGAGTGAAGAGAGCGTGGCGTTCGAACGTAAGGTGGGAGTGAAGGTCAGATAGATAGATGAGATAGAGAAGGGAGGTCATAGATAAGACAGGGAGGGGAGAAGAATTATTATTAAGCGAGTGAGGAGAGAGTTTTGCGGAACCAAGATTATAAAATCCTCAGGGCAGAAATTTATGAGTAAAGTGTTCGGAAGTGAACCTATAAGTAGTGAAACATAAAGTTTAATGTTATAAGCGAAATCTGCTGTTGTTATGAAGAAAGGTTGATGCCGTAATCAGATAAAAGGAAACTGGACAGTCAATGCGAAAATTCTGATTAATGCCAGTTAATCTGGATTACGATTAAATTCTATGTTGCCCTAGGAAAGAGTTATATTGATTACTTGGAGAAAAGTGAACAAGAAAAGATATCAGTACTTAATTACTGTTGTTTGGAATAGTGAAATGCGACTAACAATAGTACAGTTTAAACTGTGGAGAATTTTTATTATGTGTGTTCCGCTAACGTTAATTAAGTTTGTTCATAAGTGCTCTCTCAATAAATTGATGTATTGAAGAATCTGTCTGGTAAGAATAGTTGTATAAGTTTGTCTAATTTAGCATTAACTGTGATATATTTCCGATGCTCAAGGTCCGGAATATATTTGCTTGGAATATTGCTTACGTAGTTTATTGCCTGCTGTGAATATAAACATTGAGCTGATAGATTTGTGAAGACTGATTAATTGTGAAGTTGTTATGTTAACCTGAGATAAGTAGATTTGTGTTTTTGAGACTGTGAATTGTAAATGGAAGTTAGAACATTGATTTAGCATGAGTGACCTAAGAAGTTGTATTAAGTTAATTGTATAGTTCCATTTTAAAATAGAGTTCTTGTATTTGTTAACCATATCATATATTAAATGTTTTATTTTGTTGATCTAAATATTGTGTTTGCCTGAATTCCTTATTATTGCACCGTTCATAAATATTAGAATCTTGCGGGAACCCCAAGTAAAAATGATAATAGATGATTCGGCCTAATGAGATGACTGTTAACTTAATTTAGAACTGATCCTACTATTTATATAGACTAATCTAAGAATAGGGTGGCGCAGTATAAATATAAATTTCCCTACTTTTGGATCGGTGATCATTTCGTAATTAGTTGTATTATTCATAAAGGTGACTTGAAACTAGATAGATTTAGAACACCACAGAAAAGAGTCGTCACGACAAATGGCGCAGTCGACAGGATTCTAAATATTTCACAAATGAGAACAATATAATATTTAAGCTATTTCTTCAACTTTTTGATTACGTATACAGTTAAATATAAAATAACACTTTACGTTACACCATATATATTTAGTTATACAAGATTCTATACATTTTGTTATTTTATAAGTTAATAATAGGTCAGGTTTTGAGTAAATATTTAATTAGTAATTCTTAATCAAGGAATAATAAACAATTTTATATAAACCATGATTAATATTTAATAAGCAATGTTAAATGTGAATGAAAAAAAATAAATTACATAACATAGCTTCATTCACAATTTAACACTACCACATGAGGTCTACTGTCGGTCACTGAAAGAAGAACGTCTTACATCCTGAGGTTCTTCAAGTCCGGTTCATTCCCTGAGTCCATCGACATGGGAAGTTTGCTATCGTTGCAACACCTCGTTAGGAGAGAGCTGACTATTGCAGCCATAGAAAAGGAATCCTCGCTGGTATAGGAACCACTCATCATGTGGTTGTTGCCTCTACATCACTGAATTAAGGGTTTGTGAGAGTACAGAATTATCGACGACGTTTGGCAAGAGATCAAGAGTGAGCCATCAGAAAGGAAGAAAGAAGGGAGCACTTTCATGTGAACTAAAGATTCATGTAATGGACAGTGCTGAATGAGAATAATGTAAAGATTGCAACTCACTGCAAGTACTTAGATAAGTAATAATTTTGAGCAATTCACCTCAAGTGTTTCTCTGTTCGTAGTCTAGTATGACGACATAAATAATTATGATAAAATTGTGTAAATTGATATCATAAGAGTAAGAAAAGTACTGTATGATAAAGCGTAAGTTAATATTGAGTTAAGCTCCCTCAAGGTGTGCTTTATATTCAAAATGTATAAGTTTGATCAGTAGGATGTACTAAATTGTATTTAAGCTTTAACAGTAGAAGTATAGAACTAAAACTAATTTAGAGACATTTGTATATAACTATGACGTGATTCAATTGTATAAATATGCTAATATGGATCGAACTGTGTATTAAGAGTTCTTGTTTTAATTAAATGGTTTGTGAACAACACGTTGGACTGATTTTGTCAATGCACTATCCCTAAAATATTTGAACCTGCACAAGATTAAGTTATGAAAAGTTGAGTATCAATCTTAGAATAAGTGAATTAGGTTAAGATCAAATCAGGATTGAATTAAAGTAAAGATTAACTTTAGCAGGGAATAATAACAATATCTGCTATGTCTTCAGTTTAGAATCTTATAGCCTCACACTCAATACATAGTCTAATTGGTGCAGTCAAAAAAACAAATAAATGTGTTGAACTATAGTGTGAGCAAATATAAGATATAGTAGAATAGAGCAAAATGGTAGCAACCAACAATTAAGGTAGTCAACATTTTACAACACTTAAAAAATTGAAAACGAAGCAAGATTATTACACATGCATACCTCCATATTTGACATCTGGTCTTTCAATATTCTCTTTTCTTCTAATTCAATGTCCAATTTTAGCTTCATGTCTAGAAACATAAAATAATTAATTAAAAGTGTGATAGCAGGCAGCTATCATGTATCAGCAAAAGAAGCTAACAGGTAATGTTATATAATTTAATAGTATGATAATATATACTGTGTCTGTGTGAGTGATGAATATATTCAAACTTGAATGTTTTTTTTTTGTTAATCACATATTTATTTCATTGATTTCATATATGACTGAACACAACTGTTACATGAAAATATGCACATCACTACATGTACAATAATTACAATGAATACTGTTTAATTTACTGCAGTATATCAGTATTTCCCAAAATGTGGCATATGTACTCCCAGGGATATGTGAAATATCTTTAAGGAGTACGAGGCTTTTTTTTTTCAAATTTTTATTACTCTTTTTACTTTTATATTTTTTTGTCATTGTAGTGTTGCAATAAGTGCCAGTTTATTAAATAATTAATTTTTCATTAACAAAAAAAATCTAAAGGAAGTTTTAAGCAAAATGCACCTCTCATTATGTATCAACTGATCTCTGTTAGAGGCACATTTGGTTGATGGCATGCTTGTGCTCCAACTGTGTGGTTCAAACTGTTTGCATTAAAAGTTTAAATTCAAACCATGCAGTCATAAAACACTCCACTATATTTCAGTTATCTCATTAAACTTTTTTATTACTGAAAATTTAAATTTCATAATTTCTGTTTCTATTGTATGTATATTGGATTCATGTAACTAAAAATATTTTTAATAATTAAAAAAAAAACGGTTTCATGTTTGTAATTTATTATAATGCAAATGTTAAAACATACTTTTATAAGTATTTGTATTTGAATGAAATATTACAACTTCTCTCAAACTGCCTTTGCCTGAGAGAGGATATGCCAACATTATTAAAACTTTAAAAGGGGGTACAAGAGAACAGAAAGTTTGGGAAACACTGCAGTAAATAATAAAAATTTATTATAGTAATTCATTATGACCAATATTGTTTGTTTAAGTATCCAGTGCTCCTAGCTATATAAATGTAAACTACATTCGTGTGTTAATTCTTTTTACATGCCCAATTCCAAACTGAAGAAACGATTAAGGTACCTGAAGCAAATAAGGCCCACGTTATTTAAAATTTGAATAAGTTAGACAATTATTTAGATTAATTGAAACAACAGTGTTCATATTAAAGTTCGTATTATCACTAATTAAAAAAACACAAATAAGAACAATTCTTGCAGTAATTTATATTTTAACCAAATCTTTAAAAAACACCTTGAGTGGGCCTTATTAAACCATAGTAGTTTAATAAAGCCCTTGAAAAAAATTAAATATTTAAAAAAGAATATAACAATTCTTTTTAATTATTAATTTTAATCATAATTATTAGCTTAAGAACAGTCATAAGGGCATACAAATATGCCACCTTCTTTGGTGAGACCAACACACTTTTCATGGTACCATTTAAGCCGCCGTGTGCATTGCTTCATATCAGCAACCTTTTCTTCTCTGCATCTATGGCAATACCACCCCTCTTTTGACACTCTTTGTTCCTTTTTTTTTTTTTTGGTTGTTCCTGTTTTTTAGTGGCAGCCTTCTCTTTCTTACTATCCTTTTCTTTGAAAAGACCTTTGGTCACTCTCTGGCCCTTATAATTTAAAAGCCTTTCTTCATGGTGTTGCCTTTACAACTGCATAATTTGGCATTAACTCCTGAAACGATTACTTCAAATTATTGTGATTCAGATAACTCATCATCAGAGTTATCTGAATCACAAGATGAAGGATTAGGACATGTTCTTACAGCTCAAGCAGGATTCAAAAATTGAGCTTTATATTTAGAAATTGTTGGGTTTCTCTTTAAAAATTAATTTCAACCAATATCTTTTCCCGAGAGGCCACTTTCTTTATCGAAGTTATTCCTAATTTCATTTTGTTCACAAAATATAAAAGTTTGCCTGCGTATAGATTTTGAAGTTAAAGGGACACCAATTGAAACAAACTTTACTATCCTTTCTACCAAGTTCTTCTCGTTTTTTTTGTTAGCACAGTATTTCTTCCTAATCTTTTTGTCATCTTCTCTGTCTTTAAATGGTTCCTCAATGTTCTTCTAGGTACTCCATAGTGTTCTGATGCTGCACGCTTTGATAGTTGTCCTCTTTGCACAGCTTTCATAGCTGCTTCTAGTCTTTCATCAGTCCAAAGACCCCGTTCTTAACCTCTGACATTTTCAGAGGACTTTAGCAATAAAATAAGTAACTATTATAAGCAATCACCAAAAAATAAAATCATAAATTATAGCAGTTTAATAAGGCCCATCAACAAATTTACTGGGCCTTATTAACCGCCGCAAACTAGATTAGATAACATTTATTTTCATGTAAAATATGAATTCAAATCAATTAAAACATTTTTTATCATAAAACTGAATGTTGAGAGAACAATTTAAATATAAAAACAATGCAAAAAGAACAATATGTTTAATTAAAATTTATGAATTATTGCGGCATAATATTAGTAAACGGGAAGACACAACCACCTCCCACAAAGGTCTACGTCAAACTGACACAATACAGTTGCTAGATAATATGCCGCCAATGATTTGCCATTGTATTGAATCCTCTGTGTGTGTGTGTAAGAAACCAAACTGGCGCAACTTACCGTAAATATGATTTTTTTTTAAACGGGCCTTATTAGACTCTGGGCCTTATTTACCTAAGGTACCTTATACAGTATAAAAAAAATTCACTTCTTAATTACTTAAATGATTTAAAAACTGAAAAATTTTATAATGTCTGACCTCTCTGTATTTACAGATTAACCAAAATTTGTGACTAAGTACTCAATAGTACAGACAGGGGCCTCAGAGACTGATGACATATTAGTAAAACTGCTTTCTGTATTTGAAAGGCACTTTCTCGCTCTCGGATGTACACATACACACACACATAAAGCTCTTTCAAAACCATAACTGGAAACCTACCATTAAAAATTCAAACATACTATTTAGTTTTGTTACCACATTGTTATTTAGAAATATAATCAGCCAAAAAAACTATGCATTTAATCAAAAGCAAATTTCATCTTGGCATACAGCGCTTTTGAAATTTTACATAGATATTTTTCTCTGTATAGATTCCTTTCTTTTTGAAAATTCTGATATAAAGACTGATAAACAGACAACACTAAACACCATCACAAGTAACCCTACAATATGACTACTTTAGAATATATGAAAAAGAGGAATAAACGGCAGACAACCATTTCTAAATGCACACCAGTTTATCTTCCAACATTCTCTCTCTCTCTCTGTCACAGATTAATTTTGATTGTTTAAAAATTAATACCAAAGCAGCAACAAACACGAGGAAAATGGGCTGTGTCAGTCAAACATGGATGACCATGGCAATTACCTCCTCTTTCTTTGCCTAGAATGTTGCATCTCATGCCTTCTATGATATTCTGCTAGAAAGACATGAGAGGAATCATAAATAACTTGGATACTACAAAGATAAATATAATTCCACTCACTGTGCTCAAGAGATGTACTCCTGAACTAACACTTGTCTTCTATCATCTATTCACTAAACTAAAAGAGAGATAAATGTTTACCATCCAGCTATCGACCTACTGCTCTTACATCAGTTTTTGTGTAAAGTAATGGAGAAAGTAATCAACAGTTAACTTCTTCAACAGCTTCAGAACTCCTATCTGACTGATGACCACCAATATGGATTTTACCACTCTAGATCCACAGGAGATCTCCTGGCCTACATCATTCATATTTGGACCCATTCCATGGAAAGGTTTGAAGAAACTTGTGCTGTTGCTCTTGACATCTCCAAGGCTTTTGATAGGATCTGGCAATGAGGGCTTCTAATCAAATTACCATCATTTGGACTGTCTTTATCTCAGATTGATCCCTATATGTAATGGTGGATAGTCTTCTCAGACTTTCCTTTCAATGCCAGTGTCTCTGAAGGTTCTGTCATTTCACTTACCCTCTTCCTTGCAGTGCTCAATCATCTCATGCTCCAAGATCATCTATAATAAGTGCCCTGAACACTAATTTTCACAGTATTCATGATTGGAATGAAAGAAACCTAGTCAATTTCAATGCTTCCAAAATTCAGTTTTGTTTGTTTTTCCATAAAAAAGATCTCAGATCTTCTCTGCTTACTTTTGATAATGCTGACCTCAATAGTCAACACCAAATTTCTCCTCTCGGACTGACTGTTACTTCAAACCTTTCCTGGCACACAATCATATCACTTCTATAGCATGAACAGTTTCCAAAAAAAAACTTAGCATTTTTTTCCAGTCAAGACAGTACTTCTCTGCTGAATAGTTACTTTCTCTGTACAAATTCCAAATCTGACCAACATTGGAATATTGCTATTTATGACTTGAAGGATGCTATTTAGGACTTGAAGCTTATTCTCAGTTGACATGCTTCAGCCTCATTACTAATGTAGATCCTCTGTACACTAAACAATGAGGCTGAAGCATGTCAACCTCAGCCTGAGGATTTTAGGCTTATTCTACGTGCTTCAGCCTCATTAGTTAGTGTAGAGCCTCCATAAATATATGTATATTGTATTTACCTGATGATGGCAATTTGACTTTTCCAAAATATTGAAAGTATTATTTAAATTTTATTTTAGTTATTATATTTGTCTATGCTATAATTTTGTTAATAGATACAGTGATGAATAGTTAATCGATACAAAATTAATAACGGAAAAAAAAAAAAACTCACGTACAAAGATTATTTAATAGTATAATTTTCGCCTGTGTGTCACAGGCATCTTCAGTACATTTTAAGCTCAAATTAAACAATAACTGACAATTCCAAAAAGCGCCACCTAAGTAGCTGGTGTAAAATAACTAAAAAGGTCAATAAATTTCCTAAAAAAATAAAAAATAAAAAAATAAATAAATACAATAAAAAGTTAGGAAAGATTAGCTGATTTGTAAAGTACTATCTTCCATAAAGGGGATAGACGTAAGCTGTCGGATCTGTTTAAGTTAGGAGAATGAAGTAGAGTTTCACATGTTTCTTTATAAAGGCGTTCCATGAGAAACTGACTTTTGTGAAGAACTCTTGTCTTTTTCCAATGAACTCTATGTCTAGTGAAGATGGAATGTTCTGCAAGTCCAGACTTTTCAGGTTTAAAGTATTCAATATAAGATTGGTGTTCTTCTAGCCGAATAGAGGCAGATCTTCCCGTTTGTCCGAAATAAGATAATCCACAAGAGCACAGAATCTGGTAGACACCTGGATGATTAAGATGTGAAAGCTTGTCCTCAGGAGAAGTGAGAAAGGTGGAATTTTTCTAAACAGTCAAAAGGCAACAAAAATATTCAGTGGTTTTAAAACTTTTTGACCTTTTTTAGTTATCTTGCACCAGCTACTTTGGTGGCGCTTTTTGGAATTGTCAGTTATTGTTTAATTTGAGCTTAATATGTACTGAAGATGCCTGTGACACACAGGCAAAAATTATACTATTAAATAATCTTTGTACGCAAGTTTTTTTTTCCGTTATTAATTTTGTATCGATATGTCTACTCACGGTATACCTCTTTTAAAACTTATGAATAGTTAATGTATAAGCCTTACCACCAGACTTCAGTAAAACAAGCTGGAAAAAAAATGGAAAAAAAATTAAGAAATAACTAAGATTTCATATGGGTGTTTTGGATGAGATAAATAGAAGATTATTATTCTTCATTTATAATACTACCATGGGTTCTAAGGATGTTTTGCAAATGTGCACTATTCCACACCAAACTCACAGGCTACATTACCTCATTTAATACCAACACTATACCATACCTACCACCCACTAATAGTACTTTTGCCCATTTTGCATCTATGACGGATGAAAAAAATTTTTCCAGAGAATAAAATCCCACCATCCATATCAGATTGGCTAACTCGTCTTCAATGGAAGCCCACATAAAGATTCCTTTCATCAAAATGAGATTGTCTTTTTCTACCAGACACATTTCAACCAGAATGTAGAGACAATAATTAAAAATATCTAAATAAACTGTGTGGACAAGAAAAGATGATGATCCTGATGGTAGATTTTAAGTATGGGTAATATGGATTGGAGAGAGAAAATAGCATGAAGCAAAAAAAGTGAAGTTATGCTACAAGATACAGCATATGATAAAAGTAACACAAAGTTTTAGAAGGTCAAAATTGGTGATAGCCTCAGGGATGAGATATCAACATTGCTACTACATGGTGAGTGTATGAAGTTTTTAACTTATGAGATGGACAAGAAGGAAAGCACCACAATCAACTTATATGAATACAATAAAATAGGGAAATATGTTGAGAGCAGGGGAAACGATCAAAAACAATATGCAAATGTATGCTAAGAGTCAGCCAGATAAATAAGGGAGGAATGAAATTATTATTATTATTAAGAGAGAGAGACCTCCAGCGAGTCACAGACCTCATCGAGGGAGGCCACATACTACACACACACCAGCTATCATACTTATTCTTGAATTCATTCACATTGCTTGCACTCACAACAGTGCTGTAACTAGGGCGTGACGAAAGAGGCACCCACCATGGGCGCAACTAGGTTTGGGGAGCAAAATGTAAAAAATAAAAATAAATAAATAGATATAAAAGTCCTCTATTTTATATTGTATTTTTAAATTTCGGCAATACTCCGCTTTAGACATACAAATTCTGCAACACAGCGGAATTCCGCTACATTTGGTAACACCTGTGAGTTCCAATTCGTCTCGAGATAGATGGCAACGACAGCGCCTAATATCACGACTTGAACTACTTGAACATAACATTTCTTTGCAATTGTTCTTGTTTTTGTCTCAAGTAAATTGTTCTGTCACGCTATTAACTATTAATGAATGTATTTTTGCATTTTATGATTTTGTAGAATTTTGTATCTCCAAATTCCTGTCTAATCCTAAACATTTGCACAGATAATTTAATACATTCTTCCGTTATCCTCCTAATATGTCTATCTGCCCATTGCAAGTTTATTACCTTCCATATTATAATTTTAATCCCTTTATGACCTCCTTTGATATCATTCCATCTACCTGAATTCCTCGTTTCATGATCCACCCACAAAAATTATTCGCCAGCCCCACCCATCAAACCCAGGATCCAATGAAAATCACAATCTTCCCATTCTCAATATTTCCATTCGTCTCTACTTTTTGTAGATTAGAGAATTTCAAAAATCATGTAATTATTATTAGTCTTGTTATCATTCATAAGATCAGTTGTGTTGTTGCTGTGTCATAATCAGCAACAAAACAAATTTAGCAAATTTTAAAATTTGGTAAATTTACCAAATAAAAAAGCGCCACTTCCCATTGACAGTTAAATATGCACTTATTATATTTTATTAATAAAAAAATTATAGTCATACATACTAAAACTAAACATTTTAGAACCCACTTATTAGATACTTAAGGAAACAACCCATAAAGTATCATATGATGTGAATTTCATAAACCTTTACAGTCTATATACAGGGACAGTTCATCTATAGGGGCTGGGCCCCACCTATATTTGTATAAGTAGTCCAATAATTGTAGTTTTAAAAAATATGTTTCTTGTAATTATTATTTTTTGATCTATTTCCAACACGTTTTATTGATTAATAAAAAAAATACTGTAATATTTTGTGGCGATATTGTATAATGAGACTTAGTACGGTCTCTGGGACCAGCCAAGGTTGACTCTATTTTATACGTGTAGAACACAGGGCATGTATGAGCACGTACACTAGCAATCGTATTTACCGGGTGCAACGCTTATCTTGGGGCTAGTTTAGTCTAGCCCAGTCACTGTGCTGCAAGTACGTACATAGCGCGATTCTTTGATCGTGAACCATGTACACTAGCAATCATGTTTGTTTATCAGGCACAAGCTTATTTTGGGGCCCGTTTAGTCTGGCCCAATCACTGCGTTTGTACGTAAATAGCGCGCAATTCTTTCCTTGTTGTTTTCTCGTTGTTGATCTGTTTTATTGTTTAATAAAAAAATTACTGTAGAGTTTTCTAGCAATATTGTATAATGCGACAGTACAGTCTCTGGGGCCAGCCATGGCTGGTCCTATTTTATATGTGTAGAACACAGGGCATGTATGAGGTACATGCAGTAGCGATCATGTTTGTTTACCAGGCGCAAGGGTTATCTTGGGGTCCATTTAGTCTGGCCCAATCACTGCGTTTCTATGTAAATAGCACGCAATTCTTTCATTGTCTTATTATTTATTCTCATTGTTGTTCTGTTGTATTGTTTTTAGTGTTGTCGTTTAATTATTGTTGTCATTTTTTGTTATAATTTATTTTAAAGTTTAAATTTTTATTACATCCATAAACAATATATTTTAACTATTAACAAAATCGATAGTTTATTGGAAAAACGTTTCTCGTTTTTCCAATTTAAAAAAATTAATAGCCCAATACATCAGTGGAGTCTGATTAAACATTACTGTAATAGAAATAATAACTATAAATCAATAATAGAACCATTATATAAATAAAAAAAAATTAAGTTGTTTTTTTTGGCCCCTGGTCCCACCTGTTTCTATTGTCACCAGCCACCACTGTCTATATATATATATATATATTAAATTATATTATGCATGAATTCTCCTACTCAAATTGCGAGTCACTATCGCACCGACTTTTCACATTGAAGCGATAACTCACTCCCCGCAGTAAACAATACGCCCTCCACAACAGCAACTATTCTGCAGAAACACAAAAAACAATTAGTTTTATCATGTCATTGAATAAGGTTCACAGACATTTGTAGAATGTGTAATATATTTCTCAACAAATAGTGCGATTAGAGACAAGTGGGAATATAAACACTAACTAACGAATCACATCATCCCTCCAACAGAAACTGCTGTATAGACTCAAGCAAACCACATGTTGCAAGTGCAACATATGGTAATATATAATCGGTTTAAGAGAAGTAGCATTTCATTTCAATTGTCAGCTTGTTTTGTTTGGGTCGCATGATCTTTTGTTAATATCGCACCAATCATATGCTTCTTAATAGTTGCTCTTTCTCTACTGGCCTATAATCGCGCACATCTTTCACTTCTCATTAGTAATTTGTCAAGGATTGCTCATTACGTATCTCAAGTCTTAAATTACTGGTAATTTTTGCTTGATATAATGGGAAAGAAGATGACTCTATTTGGGTAGATAACTTTGATTATACACAAGGAAACCACTCTTGAGGACAGAAGAAGTGATGGAGAATAGAAGCTTCTGGGTAAATCATACCCATTTTCAGTTTTTTTTTTCTGAAAACTATAGTTTCCGAAAATCCCCGCATATATCTCGCACCACGATTTTTTAGCTTTAGTTTTGGGAAAAAAGTGCGAGTTCATATTCGAGAAAATACGGTAATTTTTTTAGCTTTCAAATTCTTAAGTATAGATCATTGGTTAAAGACTGGATTTATAAAACGCACAAAAGAGAGCACTATAGCAGATATAGAAATAAGCAATTTCACTCCTCTCATTAATGATAAATTATTTATATTAAGTAAAAATATATAGTATCTTTATAAACTTTGTTTTTTAAAAATAAATCTTTTTTTTTGTTTAAATGTACATCTAAATTCAAATAAAACAGACATTTACAATGAAACATATTTTTAATTATTTATTATTATTATTTTGATATGGTACTTTTTAACAATGAAAATTAAAGAAGGGGTACACGGATATCTCAAGTTTCAGAAACATTGATCTATCCAAATGTTTAGTCTGAAACATAGGTGTATATTACGCTGTTTGTTTTTTTAAATTCCGATTTGAATTTGAATTTGAAAGCGTGATATATACTTACATTTTTTTTCAGCGTCATTTCAATTTTGAATGTGAAACATATTGAGTGTATTGTGTATTCTGTGTTTAAGTCACTTTGGACAATTTTCGACTTTGATTTTAATTGTGTACTTATTTTTGGATTTTTGATAGACAAATAAATTTTAAAGATAAGTAGTCTATAAATTAATCATAGGCGCATATTGCTAAAATGCCAAAATCGCTCGTTGGGTAGCATACTTTACATCTTGCATTGCCCTCAATAATTACAGTTTATCTTTAATTATCAAATTTTCAAATTATTGTATAAATTAATTATTTATAGTAAAAATCCGTAGAAGGTAACTATTTTAAATCGTTTTTTTTAATAAGATTTTATTGTTTTAAAACTCTTAAAAATAATAAATAAATCAACTCAAAATTAACAATTAATAGAAAAAGAATAATTTATCAATACGAAATTTATTGTCATTTAGATCAGTAATTTGAAAGAGAAAAAGTTATCGAGAGCTACTTTTCTCAAAAGGAAAAGAGAAAAGGAAGAGCAAGTAAAGAAAGCAACAAGTGATATAAGGAGATCTGGAATTTTAACGAAAGACACTAAAGAGAACAAGTTTTCAACAGAACCAGCACCAAAAGTTATAAAAATTTCAGCACCAGCCGTTGGAGCAGCTTCTACATCCTCATCCACCAATACCAATGATTCCCACGCATCAGCCACTGATACTGACGTAACAACCATTTGTGGTGATTCCATAAATGATGAGGTAAACGATGATAGCAACAAACAGGAATTATGAACAGATGAATTAAAATCTGCCTTCTACAAATAGTCATGTTTCATGTGAAAATTGACACAGAAGAGAAAAGTACAATTGAACATCAAAACCAGGAAATCGAGAAGCAATGTAATAATGATAATTATATGGTGGATGTTAATTTAGAAAATATTGATAATACAAAAATAATAGCTTTTAATGATCCCACAACATGGCACATAACCAACAGTAACATACAAATATTTGTTCAACGTGAACCCAAGTTGTGCGATAATATGTGTTTATTCTGATACAGAAAATTGGCATTTTGATAAAAAATGGTTTGTAAAAACATGTCAAACAGAGAATAAGTACTCAGAAATTGGTTGATATATTGCAAGTGAAAAGATGCACTGTTCTGTTTTCCATGTATTCTTTTTGGAAAAAATCAGAATGTATGGACCACTGCAGGGTTCTGAGACTAGCAGTATTTGGATCCTATGTTACCACATCATGAAAATTCATTATATCATAAAAAAAATACGTCAAATGGAAAACTTTCGAATCAAAAATTAAGAAAGGTGGTTTTATAGACAATCAATTACAAGAAGCAATTTTTAAAAAAAATGTGGAAAACTTTTGAACACGTTAGAATTAGTCATTGCAATCCTATTACTGTGCAACATATTGAAAGTCATAAGAAAAATCAAGTTAATTATTTCTCTCCTATAATAAAAAATGATATAATTAATATAGTTGCTTCTAAACTTAGACAGCATATTATTTCAAATATTCAAAAAGCAAAATATTTTTCTATTTTATTTGATAGCACACCTGACACTTCTCACCAGGAACAGATAACCCAAATTTTGCGCTATGTTAACATTGATCTTAACACAAATAAATGTAGCATTGAAGAAACCTTCATAGATTTTATTGTGACACATGCAAAAACTGGCGAAGCACTTGCATATGACATTGAAAAAAAGTTAATATCAGACGGATTAAATATTAGAAATATAAGAGGGCAATCATATGATAATGGGGTGAATATGGCAGGTAAATACAAGGGGATACAAGCCAGAATATTACGTTTAAACAATATGGTGAGGTTTGTTCCATGCACTGCTCACAGCCTTAATTTAATAGGCGTTCATGCTGCACAAACATCTGTTCAAATGAAATCATGTTTTGGAACAATTCAACAATTGTTTAACTTTTTTGTAAATTCTACTAGTAGCTGGGATCCTTTAAAGGAAAAATTATCTGTTCGTCTTAAAGGTTTAAGTGACACAAGGTGGTCTGCAAAAACTAATGCAGTAAAAGCCTTACAAAATCAAATGCCTTTAATAATACAACTTCTTTATGAAATGTGTGATGGACAAAGACAAGTTACAGTAGACTCTGTAACAAATGCTCGAATGTTGCTAAAATTATTAACAAAATTTAATTTTGTTGCACTATTAATATTTTGGGATATAATATTAGGAAAGATAAATTAAAGTAAATTTACTTTTACAAGAAAAAAAAAAAGCCACATCGAAAATGATAAAAGCTCTAAAAAATGATTCAACAATACCGAAATGATTTTTTCCATTCACTTCACAATTTGGCAAAAAGTTTAGCTGAAACAATAAATATTGAAACTTACATTCCAGAAAAGAGACGCCGCAAAATAAAAAATATGCCTGGTGAGAAAGCTACTGATGATTCATTTGCCATGAATGAAACATTACTAAAAAAAGAAATGTGTGAAATTTTAGATCTAATACTCATACAACTCAATGATGGATTTACTGCTTTACAAGAGGTTGCAAACGACTTCAGTTTTTTTAAATGGTCACACTTTAAAAATTATGCAGCTAGACGATCTCAAACAATCCACAGCTGACCTGGCATTGAAATATAACAGTGACCTAGATGCTCCAGAATTTGCATGTGAAATTGAGAGTTTCAAATATCAAGCCATGGAAGTTTTTGAAAATTTAGGCAATATGGATGCTTTTCAAATCTTGCAAAAAAATACGAACTCTCATTACAAAACATGTATCCAAATCTAGACATAGCATTAAAGATTTTCATAACAATGCCTGTAACAACAGCTTCCTGCGAACGTTTGTTTAGAAAATTGAAAACTGTAAAATCATATCTTCATTCTTCTATTGGACAAGAGCAATTGACAAACATGTCTATAATATCAACCGAAAAAGATATTGCAAAAACATTAAATTATGATGATATAATAGATGTGTTTGCAAATGAAAAAGCTAGAAAAATTTCTTTATAAAATATGCTGAACTTATTTGTTTTTATTATATTATTTTACATTATACCTATGTCGTGAATTTCTTTAATTTATTTGTCACTAAATATGAATAAAAATTTGTTCTTATTTAAAAGATTATTTATTTATACAAATACATAATTGGATTTACAGGCAACTCATTTTGATGGAGTTAATAGTATTTAACATATTGCATTTAGTAAAATTTAACTTGTTACATTTAAATTTTTCAAAATATTTGTCATTTTTGGGTTGGCGGGGCACAGGTTAGAAACTTGCCACAGGCGCTTCATACCCTCATTACAGCACTGCTCACAACATCCAACGGCAATCCATTCCAATCATGCACCACCCTCTGAGAGAAAAATCTAAACCTCACACCCTTTTTGGTGTCCTTCATTCTCAGCTTCCAAAGATGCCCTCTCGTCCTTTCCCCACCCTCCATAAATTGAAAAATTCCATCAATTGAAATCCTGTATGACCCTTTCAGAAGTTTGTAAATCTCAACCATATCACCCCCTCTTTCTCCTGTTTGCTAGTGTCTGCAGTCTACAAATTCTCGATCTATCTTCAAAATCAGTATTCCACAATCCTGATATCATTTTTAACACTCTCCTTTGTACTCTCTCCAATATATCAGAATCACAACGGAGACCAGACCTGCACAAAATAGTCCAAGTGAGGTCTTATCAAGGCCTTGTAAAGAGACAAAATAACATCCTTATCTTTACATGTGAACATTCGTTTCAGTATTGCATCCTTCCCAATATCATTAATGTACAGATTGAATAACAGTGGACCAAGCACTGATCCTTGTGGTACACCAGTTGTTACCTTAAAGCTTGCGAACTCAGATCCCCTGTATACCACTTTTTTTGATATCTGTCAGCCAGCCATCCTCTTATCCATGCTAATATTGTATCACCCAAACCCATTTCTCCAATTTATGCAGCAGTCTGCCATGCTGCATTCTGTAAAAAGCCTTAGCAAAATCAAAAAGTATCATGGTGTATCCATTCCCCTTGTCTAGTTCAATGGTAACATTGTTATAGAATGTGAACAAGTTGCAAAAACATGACCTTCCCTTAGTAAACCCATGTTGCTCATTGCAATTCACTGTCAACCCATTTCTGAATGTGGGCCCTAACCAATTTTTTCAAAATCTTCACCACCACTCCTGAGATACTAATTGGTCGATAGTTGGATACATCGGTCTTTGCACCACCCTTGTGGAATGGAATTACCATACATTCCTTCCATTCCTGCAGAATCTTCCCTGTTCTGAGACTCATATTAAACATCCTAGTCAAAGGAACTGCCAGTTCAGCTGAACACTCTTTTAGCACACGTGCTGATATTCCATCAGTCCCTATTGCTGAATCCTTATTCAATTTGTGCAATAGCTCTAATATCTCGGCTTCACACGTGTGTATCTTCATCTAGTGAAGAGGTAACAGTGAGCTCAATGTTGCGTTCACCAGGTTGATAGCTTTTAACGAAATGGGCACCTATTAACTGAACAACCTCTTCTGCATCTGAAACCCTCACACCATCTGGATTTAGAAGAGTTATTCTTTTACTTGCAGTATATCGATAGAATTCTTGTGGGTTGTCTTTAGCACATAGAGCCAGTTTCTTTTCATAATCACACTTTGCTTTCTGTACAACAGTTGTGACTATTCTAGCTGCTGATTATAACATTCATAACGGACGTCATCCATATGCAAACGGCATTCCTTCCATGGTATTCCTTAATAAGATTACACATCCATTTCACTCCCACTCTATTTATTCTTTGAACTCTCGGGGCACATTCTGATATCGCATCATTTAAGTATTGTTTAAACGCTTCTCATGCACTGTCAATATTCTTTCCATCCAGCAACCGATTCCATTCCACTGAACTCAGTATACTCCTGAGTTGGTCATAATTTTCTGCTTTGTAGTTCACAGCATGTAACTTTTCTGAATGGAACATTCATAAACTTAGTCACTTCCCAAGTGAGTACAGCATGATCACTGTCACCAACTGGAAGCAGAATAGTTACATCTTTAACTGAAACACCCTCTGACACTATAATCAAATCTAACAATCTTTGACTTCGAGTTCCTTCTGTCACATGCTGCTTGAGGAAGTTGTGCCACAACAGCTCAATAAATGCACTTTCATTCCTCTCATGAGATTCTACTGCTACCCAATCAATATTTGGATAAAAAAAATTTTCCCATTATGATTACTCTTTTCATGCTCACCTTTTCTATTTGGTGATGCATTTCTTCATCACCAGCAATCGATCCACCAGGTCTGTAACAACACCCCACTATGTAATTTGTCTTGTTAGATTCCACCTCACACCAGATGGCTTCAAACTCACTGCCACGTGAAATATTGTTAGTGGTATTACTACATTCATAGGTCTCAACTCTAACTGGATTTAAGTTATCCAATATCATTAGCAGCACGCCCCCTCCTCTCCTATCCACTCTATCCTTCCTAAAAATACTGTACCCATGCCACTCGATACGAGTTAGTAGGTCTGATTCTGATAACAAGGTCTCACTAATTCCTACAATCTGAGGTCGCAACATATTGACTAAGGCAACAAACTCTACCTCTTTGTTTCTGATACTCCTAGCATTCGTGTACAGACATAATAATCTACCTACATGTTCTTTTGTATACTCTTGTTTGCAGTCTGCCTGACACAGTTGGACAACTTGCAGATCTCTATTCTTCTCTAATGCCTTACACATGTAGACATCTTTGCACACACATATGATGGGTCCGAACCAAACAAACACAAACCCAAAATCGTTCTCGCCTCAACATTTCCATGACAGAGCATATTCCCATCATTAAAATAGTTATACGCCATTGTCGCTCTTACACTCACATTCACACCATTCCTCCCATTATAATTTAGGAATGAAAAAATGGATGAACAAGAAAATTAAAACATGTGAGGAAAATAAGTTGCTATGGAGATGAGATACAAAATAACATGCAACAACCAGATATACAAGGTACAGGCTAGAAAAGTGATGAATATGTTTAAGGTGGAAAAAAGTGATATCAAAGGAAATTCTTCTACTATGTGGCAAAGAATTACAGATAGGTGACACTGGTAGATGACGGTGGCAAAGTGACCACACAGAAGATGTTGCAAAACTGGTGAATGAGTAGTCGGTTTATTTTATACAGGTAAGAGCAATGGTGTATAAAGCACAGACAAATAATCAAGGAGGACTAAAAATAAATGAAGCAGCAGTGTACAGAGCATTAGGTAAGCTACATGTTAATAGGGATGTGGATTTGGATGACTTGTTGACAGCTATTAGAGAGTGTCACAAAGGCAAAACAACACTACTGCATAAGAGTGGTGCTGAGAGTGAGGCTTCCAGTTATATACCAGTCTGTATATCTGAAGTCATGGTTAAGATACTGGAGAAACAGAGATAACGAGTTTTTACTGGATCAATACAGAAGGATTATACATCAGTGTGGAGAGGAGAATAAGCTATATATATCTGTGGTGAACAGCAAAATGAAGATAGATTTTTATTAAATAGAAAGTGATGGATAAGTGGAATGTAATGCTAGCATTTGTATTGTGAATACAAAAAATGTGAACAAGTAGTGTAAGGTACAATATGATAGATATGCTGTTGTTGTAGGTTTAATGAAAGCTCCTGCAATGAGTGCTGAAAAGACCTGGATTCAAATTCTATCTAGGATATGAAAAATCTTTGTAATGACTTTTGAACTGAAAGTGATTAACTGGTTTCATAAAGAGGTACAAGATTTTTCCTCCTAAAAACTCAAGATTTTCATTATACAGGGTGTCCCAAAATTCATGCAAGATTTAAATTTAGCGCCATCGGTAAAGTGTTGCCAACGAGAAAAAAAAAGACAGCGTGACAGCTGACAGTTCAGGGTTATTAAAAATGACCACATACACAGCGAAGAGAGTTCGTTGAATGGATTATGGAACAACAACAAGTGGATGCTTATTTTTCGAACAAAATCATCTTCAGCGATGAGGCTCGTTTTCATCTTGATGGCTTCGTTAATCGACAAAATTGTCGCAATTGGGGTTCAGAAAATCCACAAGTGATTGTTGAGAAACAAATGCATCCACAACGTGTCACTGTTTGGTATGGATTTTGGGCTTGAAAATGCGGCTGGTAAGGCAATAACAGTTAATGGTGCTCTCTATCGCGACATGATAATCCAGTTTTTTGTGCCTAAATTGCAAGATATGGATGTGGACGACATGTGGTTTCAACAAGACGGTGCCACATGCCATACAGCCCGAGAAACAATTCAATTACTGCATGAGTCATTTCCTGGTCGTGTAATTTCCTGTTTTGGTGATCAGAATTGGCCACCCAGATCATGTGACTTAACGGCGTTGGACTTTTTTCTTTGGGTTTTTTGAAGTCTAAGGTTTATGCCAACAAGCTCACGACCACCCACACCTTGAAGGAGGAAATTGAGTGCTGTATCAATGAAATTCAGCCACATTTATGCAAAACGGTCATGGAAAATTTCGACAAAAGAGTGTGTATATGCCGGCAAAGCTGTGGAGGCCATTTACCCGATATGCTATTCCATGCATAACCCTATACTGTATACTTTATGAATCAATAAGAAATTACAATTTTTAATTAAAAACCTGTGTTTTCTATCAAAATTACTTCTTGCGTGAATTTTGGAACACCCTGTATATGTATGTGTGTGTGTATATATATATATATAAAAGAAACACTTCATCTTCAGGAAAGCACTTAAAAGGCTTCTCATCATCATATTTGAGAAAGGGCTTTAATGAGTTATTCTTCAATATTTGTGATTCTGACTACTAATCAATATAAACTATGTAATTAAAAAAAAAATGCAAGTATACAGAATTAGAAAAGAACTTGACATTGTTTGTATTCAAGAATGTGTGAGTAGGGCTAATCCCTGCATTCAAGGCAGCTGAAGTATAAGATGTTACACCATTAGAGTTCAAAGGAAAGATTAAAATTAAAAAAATAAAAATATAGATATATTAAATCTATGCAACTTACTACAATTGATTAAAAGAATATATATATATATATATATAGGTCATTTTCATTGGTTTATCATTAGATATTTTGTTGTATTGCATCATCTATCATTCCCAGAGGTTTCTGTACAATGTAATAGTTGCTGTTATTGCATCAGAATTTTTATGCTATGAATAGACAGCAAAAGCTAGTTTTTGCATTTTTGTACTGAGATGTCTATGTCTAGTTATATGCAGTTAACAACCTTGCAGAAAAAGTGTGATTTGCTTTGAATAGAGAAGGCTATTCCTCTTGTGAAATAGCTAAAAGGGTGTCCTTTAGTCAATCTACTATGGTACAGCTGATGTCAAAAGTGAAGGAAATTGGATCTTCTGAAAGGGAGAAGGGGGGACAGGAAGATATCCACTGTCTACACCATGCCAAGATCGAGTTCTAAAGCGACTCGGCCTCAAAAATCATCATGCATCATCTGTAGAACTTAAACAGGATTGGGAAGAACAAACAGGAGTTGTGGCAAGCTCTGTAACTGTCAGGAGAAGACTCATTTGACAGGGACTGATAGCCAGGTGCTATAAAAATAAGCCCTTGTTAACCAAAAAAAAAATAGATTGGCTTGGCTAAATTGGTACACAAAGAGCATATCATATGTACCCCTGATCAGTGGAAGAGTAATTTTTTTCTGACGAAAAAAAGTTTAACCTGTGGGATGCCAACAGCAGACAGACGATTCGAAGATAATAAGGGGAAAAATTAAACCCTGACTGTCTGGTGTCAACAGTCAAATTCTCAGTCAGATAATCTGGGGCTACATGTTGTATCATAATGCTAGTCGCTTACATTTTACAAAAGGTTCAGTGAATGCACAAGTGTACCAAAAAAGTTTAGAATGAGAATTGCTGCCTCCCATCAGAGACCACTTTACCCTATCAACAAACTCCATCTTTCACGATGACTTTGCCCATTGTCATAGGGAAAAAAGTAAGTAATGCTATTATAACCCTAAAATGTACCAAACAAATTGAGCTTAAAAAAAAAAAAAAAAAAAGCTTTAATTTTTGTTGCAGGTTGATAAGTGGCTCAATAAACACTCAACTCAGTGACTACTGTGGCCAGGAAATAGCCCAGATCTCAACCCCGTTGAGAATTTGTGGTAACAAATGGAGACTGAAATACACAAGAAGAAGCTGAAAACACTTAGAGAGCTCCAAGAAGCCATTATAAGGGTATGGAACCATGAATTGACAGTTCATCCACTAGGAATTTGATTTTCCTGCCAATGCCAAGCTATAATAAAGACAAGAGGAGGACCCATGAAGTACTAAACAGAAAAAGCGAATTTTTAGCTTTGAATGTTATTAAAACTGTGTAGTTGAACTAAATTTTGCCGGTATTTGCTTTTCCAGTGAAAATATCACTGTCCACTTCATTTTGAAACATTTGCAAATTTATCAAGGTTGTTGTCTTTCCTAATTATGTCACATCTTGTACTAAAAAGAGCCAAACATTAATCAAAAATAAAAATGTTATATTACCAACTTCATTATGTGTGACAATTATTGTGTTTATTATCCCTTTTAAGATAGGAATTTAAATTTAATTACCAAAAAAAAAAAAAAAAAACATGGTTATAACATGTGATGTGGTTTCTATGAACATGATTGTTGGATAGTAGAAAGTTCTTTCTGTAGATAATCAAAAGTAGAACAATTAGTTTTGGCTCTTCTGATGAGCCATTTTATAATTCCTGTTTTTTGACATGGATTCCTGGAGTTTATCAAATTCCGTGCAACTGTGATCTCTCTTATTTTGGACAGACTGGACGTTCTCTTGAAAAAAGAATCCAAGAACATCAATCCTCCATTCTTCACAACAAACCTGAAAAGTCTGGATTGGCTCAACACGGGATTGAAACTGACCACAGCATCTTTTGGTCCAGGACTTGCCTCTTACATAGATCACGTTATAGGTTTGAACGTTTGTTCAAGGAAAGCATGGAGGCCTTGCTCCATTGCCCCAACCTGAATCGTAATGACTGTATATCTATATCAAAAATCTGGGAAAGTCTAATCAAGATTACTCATTAATTAATTATTATTTATTTTATTATTTTTTTTTTCAAATAGCAAATTCAATCATGTTTCTACTTCAAAATATTCCGTTTCATACTTAGTGATATAACATCACGCGGCGTGTTCTAATTTTAACGATCTATTGTTAGTATTCAACCTGTATTTTTTAAGCTGTTCTTGTAATACCACTGAAGATGGTCTACTATTTCCAGACCGAAATATTTGGTTAAATAAATATCTTTCTTGTGGTTACGTGATTATATCATTCACATGTAAGTTGTGAAACTTACTTTAATATGTCTAGTACACATGTTCCATTAAAGCTATTAATTATTCCATATAATTTATGGTTAATTTATTTATGTTTTTGTTTTTTTTATGACACAAGGACAGCAAAGGTCTTACTCTGCCATATCAAAGGTTATAGAAGTACACAAGGTAAGACAATCCCACACATCCATGCCCACAGCAGGATTCGAATTAGTGACCTGTTGGTTGGAAACCAGGAACACTAACCACTCAGCCAACCAGGCTAGCTCTATTCTACATAAATTTTAATGCTCCCCACCATATTAGCTTTGCTAATTCTATTTCCAAGTTTAATTTGCCATCTTTTCTAAAAACTGTACCCAAATAGCTGAAATATTTTATTCGTATAGGCTCTCCATTCAGAATGCAGCTGAAGTTTTCTAAGTTCCTTCCTATTTTCATAGTTTATCATTTTATTGCTGATGAAGGGTGAAGTACTGGACGTGGGTAGAAGGAACGACAGGATCATGCGAATGAAATTGGGTCTTGGAGAAGAGCGGGTGGTCGTATTATGTGTATATGCCCCGCAAGTTGGTTGTACAGCAGAGGAAAAAGATGAGTTCTGGAACGTGTTAGATGAAGAAATGAGGGAATTGGAAGAAAATGAGATGGTGATTGTCGGAGGAGACTTGAACGGGCACATAGGAAGACAGAATAGAGACTGTGAAAGGGTGCATGGTGGCCAAGGAGTGGGAACGATGAACCAGGAAGGAGAGAGGGTTGTGGACTTTGCAGTAGCGTTTGATCTGGCAATTGTGAACTCGTTTTTCTTCAAGAGGGAAGAACATTTGATAACATTTAGAAGTGGTAACAACAGCTCACAAATTGACTACATTTTGACTAGAAGAAAACATCTTAAGGTTGTGACAAATTGTAAGGTAATTCCAACAGATCAAGTAGCACAACAACACCGACTGCTGTGCGCAGACTTTAAATTAAGATCGAAGATAAGAACTTCTGGTTGCCATGGGATGAAGACAATTAAGTGGTTTCGCTTAAAAGAAGAGAGTGTGAGGAATCGTTTTAGGGAGAGAGTGTTAGAGAGGATTTCGGATGGACTGGAAAGTGTACAAGATTGGTGGAAACATAATTCAAAAGTAATCCTGAGCTGTGCAATCGAGGTGCTTGGTGAGACATCTGGAAAGATTAGAGAGCAGAAGGAGGGTTGGTGGTGGAATAATGATGTACAAGTGGCAGTGACAGCTAAGAGGAAGGCAAAGCAGAAGTGGGATGAGTCAAGAGTGGAAGAGGGCAGAGAGGTGAACAAACAGAGAAAGCAAGAAGCCAAGAGAGTTGTGGCACAGGCGAAGACCATGGCATATCAAGATCTGTATGATCAATTAGAAATGATCATACAGATCTCACAAGGACTCACAGAGGAGATGGGCAGCCTTCTGAGGGGATGGTGCAGAAGATCAGTAGAATGGAAGTGACGGAGGCCATGAAGAGGATGAAGAATGGAAAAGCGGTGGGCCCCGACAGAATTCCAGTGGAGGCATGGAAGGCACTGGGGGAAGAGGGAATTGACCTGCTGTGGGACCTGTTCATGAAAGTTTGCCAACAGGAAAATATACCCGAGGAATGGAGGGAGAGTACTCTTGTTCCCATCTACAAGGGTAAAGGGGATGCACAAGACTGTAAAAATTACAGAGGAAAAAAGTTGATGTCCCACACAATGAAGATCCTAGAAAGGGTTCTTGATGGTAGATTGAGGGAGGAGGTGGAGATTGCAAAGGAACAATTTGGCTTCATGCCTGGTAGATCAACAACAGATGCTATCTTTGGGTTACGACAGATGATGGAAAAATATCAAGAGAAACAAAGGGAGCTACATCTGGTATTTATTGATCTGGAGAAAGCATACGATAGAGTGCCAAGGCAAGAAGTCTGGAGGTGTCTGAGGGAGAAGAAGGTGCCGGAGAAATATGTCAGGTTGGTGCAGGAAATGTACAGAAATGTGAAGACAAGTGTTCGGACCTGTTTGGGACAGACAGAAAGTTTTCAAGTAACAGTTGGCTTGCATCAAGGGTCAGCATTAAGTCCGTTTCTGTTTAATATTGTGATGGAGGTGGTAACAGAGGAGGTGAGAGAAGATGCACCTTGGACAATGTTGTATGCAGATGACATCTTGCTCTGTGTAGATTCAAGAGAAGAAGCGGAAACTAAACTGGAAAGATGGAGAAAAGTACTGGAAGAGAGAGGTATGAGACTGAGCAGAAGTAAGACAGAGTATATGTGTTGCGCAGTGGGCGGTGGCCAGGAGACAGACCTGGAGCTGGAAGGAAATGTCATCAGGAAGGTGAGAGACTTTAGATACTTAGGTTCGACAGTGGAAGAAGATGGAGGAGGTGAGAAGGAAGTGGGATGCAGGATACAAGCAGGTTGGAGGAACTGGAGGGAGATGGCTGGAGTGTTATGTGATAAGAGGGTGCCGATCAATCTGAAAGGCAAAATTTATAGGACAGTAGTGAGGCCAGCTATGACATATGCTATAGAAACTGTGGCCCTGAGGAAAAATAACATTAGCAGGATGGAAGTAGCAGAGATGAGAATGCTTAGGTGGATGTGCGGTGTGACCAGAAAGGATCGTCTGAGAAATGACTATGTCAGGGGAACAGTGAAAGTTATGAACTTAGGAGCGAAAATACAGGAGGCAAGGTTGAGATGGTTTGGTCATGTGATGAGGAGGGAGGACGAATATGTGGGAAGAAGGGTCATGCAGATGGATGTGCAAGGAAGGCAGAAGCGTGGGCGGCCAAAGAAGAGATGGAGGGAGCTGGTAGAAGAGGATTTGAAGATGAAGAACTTGGATGTGGTGACAGCCCAAGACAGAAAGGTGTGGAGGAGACTCATAAGAAACAGTGACCCCACTTAAGTGGGAGAAGCTGCAGAAGAAGAAGAAGAAGAATCATTTTATTGCTGATTTTCATGCCAAATTTGTTACATTATTATCTCCACAAAAATGTGCTAAGTCTGATATCTCCAATTTTGATATCAGGTTTAATGCCACTTCTTTTTATAATGTGATCCATACAGAGGATGAATGAAAGTGGATAATGTATATCCTTGTCTTACAGCAAATTTTACATCAAACCATCTTCCTGTATTTCCTTCAATTCTATCTGCTGACTTACAACTTAAACATAGACTATTTATTATTCTGCATAATGTTCCATTTACCCCATATAATGTAGTGGTTAGAAAAGCTTTTCTCTGGGTACCTTGTTGCATGCCTTTTCCAGGTCTACAAAACTAAAATACAGATTCCTGTTCCCACAATTTCTCAACTATTTGTTGTAAGTGAAAATTTGATCTCGACAATCTCTATTTGGCCTGAACCTGGCTAGTTCTTCTCCAAGTTTCTCTTTCACAATTTTTCTTAGCCTCTTCTCTGGTATGATTGCATAAATCTTACCAGGAAAACTCAGTAGGGAAATTCCTCTATAATTCTCACTTCACAAATAAATAAATATCATAAATAAATGTACATCATCATCAAATTCCTGATATATATACCCTTAAGGGGTGTACAGGATATGATAGTACTACATAAAAAATTTCTGGTCAATGGTCCTCCCAATACTCCTCTATGGAAGGAAATGCTGGAATCTCAAAAAAGGCTGAAGAGAAAAAATTGTTAGTTACTGAAATGGGTTGGGTAAGAAGATTACTTGGAGTATCTCTACGGATCGACTAAGAAATGAAGACATAAGGAAACGACTAAAACAAGAAATAACAATAATAGACAAAATCCAAGAAAGAAGACTGCGATGGTTTGGTCATGTGACCAGAATGGGAACAGAAAGACTACCATCTAAAGCCCTGAATACGATGGAAGATAAAAGATCCAAAGGACGGCCCAGAATTACATGGAAAAACAAAATAAAAGAGGACCTGAAAACCAAATCACAACAAGCAACACCAAACTGGACAGAATTGTTCGGACTCTCCCGGGAACAGACAGAAGTGGAAAGAGTTCATTCGGCCTCATCATCATCCACATAGATGATGGAAGAGAGAAGAAGAAGACTAACTTCCTATCTACAATTTTCCTCCAAATCATTCTGTAACTAGTCAAGACTCCAACGTTATCAAATTTTATATTTCTATCTGCTAAGGTTTCTGTATTAATCCACCTATATCTTGGTCTTCCTCTAGGTCTTTTTCCTGCCAACCTGGCAGAGAATACTTGTTTTGCTAATCTTTCCCTTCGACCATACCACATGAGATTAGCTCTGCTAACACATTCCTGGATGCTGACAGTGTCAAGTTCTTTCCTAATATCTTCGTTTTTTAATATGACATTGCATTTGATGCCATCTGTTCATGCCCCTAATCTTTCTCAGGCCTCTCATATCTGCTGTCTCTAGTCTTTGGTCAAGTGTTTTACTTCTGACCCAGCTCTCTGTCCATAAGTTAAAATTGGCTTGAATACAGCTAATTTAGTGTATAGGTTAATTTCGCTCTTATTCCATATAAATTTATTCAGTTGACTGCCTACCATACCAGCTTTGTTGATTCTGTTGTCTATTTCCATATGTACATTATTTTTAATATTAATGAAAGTTTAATGTTATGTTAATTTCTGTGGACTTTCACATAGATGACATCAACACAAGCATCAGTTGCATCCTTCCCATTTGGTTAGCTAGGACTGTTCTCTTTACAGATGCAACCATTCTCTTGAAATTTGTGATACCACTTATAAGCTGTCTTGATTCTTTTCACATTTCCTTTGAAAAGTTCACTGAAAAGAGACAGTTCGTGGAATGAAACTTCAAGACAAAAAAAAACAGTCCTGCCAGTTGCTATTTTTCTTTCCACTAGATTAGTAGTGCATCCATTCTAATTCCAATCTAATTCTTGCACCCGCACACACTAAAACTGAGTTCCTATTTCAAATTATGCTTGCATTTTCCTGCTGCTAATAGTTTCTTTCTAAAAAAAATTTTTTTTAGAAATCTCATGCTTTGACCCATCCTCTATTGCGAGGTTGGTCTGAAAAGTTCTCGGCCTAACAATGAAAAAACGTATTTATAGTTTAAAAATTATTTTTATTTTTTAACATAATCTCCCATACATTTATTCCAGCGATGCCTCAGTGCCATTATACCGTCCCTGTAGTGGTTCTCAGTAATATCCGCAAAATACCCCTCTACAGCTGCAATCACCTCCACTGTTTTTCTTTGGAAAAACAGTGGACAACAAGGAAGAGTTTTAGTTTTGGGAAGAGAAAGAAGTCAGAGGAAGCCAAATCTGGAGAACAGGGTGGATGTTCCAACAATTCATAGGACAGATCCCTTAATTTTTCCATTGCCAAAACACCTTTGTGGGCAGGTGCATTGTCCTGATGAAAGATAATTTTTTCCTTCTGCAAACCGGGTCTTTTCTCACAAATTTTTTCATCTAGTCTGGTTAAAAGATAGGAATAATATTCCCTGGTTATTGTTTTACCCACTTCAAGATAATTAATAAACAAAATGCCTTTAGCATCCCAAAACACCAATGCCATCTCCTTTCCTGTTTATGGAACCGACATTGTTTTCTTTGCCGCTGAACAACTGGCTTCTGTGCTGTTTGGATTCTGGTATATGTAATGGTGAATCCAAGTCACATTGAAAGCAATAAATCGATGCACAAAATCAGTTTTATTCTTGTTAAAATGCTCCAAGCACTGTTCAGAGATTTTCATGTGAGTGTGTTTTTGATCTGCTGTGAGTAAGCGCAGCACCCATCTTGTGCAAAGCTTTTTCATTTGCAATTCTTCATGCAAAATATATCCTACACATTCTTTTGAAATGCCTATAGTCTCAGCAATTTCAAGCACTTTGACACGCCGGTCATCCAATACCATATCATGCACTTGATCAACAATTTCCTGTGTTGTTACACTTTTTGGATGACCTTCATGTAGATCATCTTCAAGGCTGGTATGGCCATGTTTAAACTTAGTAGCCCATTTCTTCATCATCATCATCATCAAATTCCTGCCATGTACCCACAAGGGGTGTACAGGATATGATAGTACTACATGAAAAAATTATATCATTAAACTTCCTATCTACAATTTTTCTCCAAATCAGTCTGTTACTTGTCAAAACTCCAACATTATCAGATCTTATATTTCTATTGTCTAAGGCACTTTGTACCGTATCAATCCACCTATATCTTGGTCTTCCTCTGGGTCATTTTTCTGCCAACCTAGCAGAGAACACTTGTTTTGCTAATCTTTCCTCACCCATTCTGTTTAGGTGACCATACCACCTGAGATTAGCTCTGCTAACGCATTCCTGGATGCTGACAATGTCAAGTTCTTTCCTAATATCCTCGTTTTTAATATGATATTGCCATTGATGCCATCTGATCACGCCTATAATCTTTCTCAGGACTCTCATACCTGCAGCCTCTAGTCTTTGGTCAAGTGTTTTACTTCTGACCCAGCTCTCAGATCCATAAGTTAAAACTGGTTTGAACACTGTCTTGTATACAGCTAATTTAGTGTTCCGACTAATTTCTCTTATTCCATATGAATTTATTCAATTGACTTCCTACCAGCTTTGCAGATTCTGTTGTCTATTTCTATATTTAATTTACCATCTTCAGTAAAAATCGTGCCTGAGTAGCTGAAATGTTTTACTTGTGCCACAGGTTCTCCATTCACAACACAGTTGACATTTTCAATGATTCTGCCTATTTTCATTGTCTTTGTCTTTTTATTGCTGACCTTCATACCATATCTATTACAACAGCTATTAAATTTAGTCAGAGAATCTTTCAGACTTGTAGCGGATTTATTTAGAAGCCCACTTCTTAATTGTCAAAAATGAAGGAGAATAGTGCCCATAAACTTTTGTGAACTTCAAATGAATTTCTTTTGGCATTAAACCTTCTTTTACAAAGAATTTTATAATCACATGATACTCAATTTTATCCATTTCAAGGGATACAGACAACACTTTTGCTTGAGACAGCTGTATAAAACAAACTACTTGATAGAATGACTTGCAATTTCAAATGGATGCTTATGAGAGATGTACCGACTTGTGAATAGTATCGCCATCTGTGGTCGAGGCCAAGAACTTTTCAGACCATCCTCATATATGTATATGTAACACAGGTTAAGAAAGAAAAGAAAAACAAGGCATGTTTTAATAGAAACAAGATTTTTTATTTTTTTACTTTTGAAACTAGTTTTAGCAAATGAAACAGAAAATTAGGTTGAAAGCATTAACAAATTATACAAAATACACTAGACTTTCAATATAGCAAACATCATTATAACAAACTCGCTCACTGTAACAAACTGTTGACATATCCCCATCGGCATAATACTACATTCAGAGAAATGCACTATAGTGACCTGTCTACTATAAAAAAACTATCTGTAGTCACATGTTTTCTACAGTGAGAGTTGACCATCTTATTTTTTATGTTTCTGGTATTTGTAATTTTTTTTTAATGGATGAATTGCAGAGGCAGTAAATAAGAACAAAAATGTAACTTTCAGTTTAACATATCATACCCTAGCTTTTTTAATGAATTATTTTATAATCAGAAGGTTTGTCTTGACTAACAAAATAGCACTGTTTTATCTTCTCACATGCATTTCACAAATAATACTCGATTCATCTTGTCTGACTATATAGTAGTCCCATTATCACTCACTATGATACTAATGTATATAATGGTTATTAATGAACATTTGTTTTGATAATTAATCTGTGTACTAGGGCCTGTGTAAGTGTGTTCACGGGACAAACCGGCCCCGTGAACACACAGGGATACAGCCAAGAATAGTTTGAGGCATAGGAGTGACCATTGTATCCTCGTATTTCAGTTACGAAATCCAAGCATGCTTGGAAGGTTGTGGGCCTTAAAAGCCTGTTAAAGCCATTGGGATAGGACTAGGCCTGTGTAAATGGCATCTGCATCTATAGTATTAGGTTGCCTGATGAAAGACTATTCTGAGTTTGATTCTAGTTGCCAACTAAAGCAACTTTTTCAGCATTTCTTCGGTTGATTATGGGTTATTCCATCTCTGACTTGGACAAGCAGGTTTTTCATCCCATAAATTCAAGAAAAGCAAATGAAAAGAAAATCCACACCATTTCAGACAACGATATATTGTGTTATGGTTAGGGAGCACGTGGTGGCAGTGGGTGTCTGCTGTACTGTCTTCACCAGATACTGTTTCATATTGATAGTTTGGGCCAGCTATCAAGATCGGCTATGGGTAGAGGTTGATTTCCCCTCAGTCTCTGATGGTCCGGTTGGCCAAGTAGTTAGCATATCCGCTCTCCAGTCAAGAGACTGCAGATTCAAATCCTACCAGGGGCATGGATGTTTGTGAATGTCCTACTAGCCATTTCACCATATGTACTGCTGTAACCTGTATCTTGGCACAGTATGATCTTTGATGTCTTTGCACCATTGGCCTTGCCTACTACTTTTGGGGAATAAAAAGCATTAGTGAATTGTTATGAAAGTTCAATGTTTTTACCCCTCTCCCTTTTCCTTATATTTCAATTATGAGTTTATTGTAATTACCACTATGCCCATACAATAAGCCTTAAGAAAGATCAGTTGATCATGAGATAACACATGATTATGTTTATTGGAAGCAAGTGTTCTCCAACCGGTTTATCAATTTTTCAGAAATAAACACTTCACCTTGAAATCTTCATAAGAGACTAGCTAACTCAGTCTCTTACAGTAATACTATATTAAAGTTCTCAATTTAATACTTATACAAAATACTGGTTACATATACAGACAACTGATCAATATAACAAACAGCTAAAATGTCTCTAAATTTAACATCGATGTTTCAAATCTTTCTAAAAGAAATTTGTTATAGCAAACATCCCTAAAACAAACTCATTCTAGGTACTTATATGCTTACTAAATAAGAAAGAGAGATGACTGTATTTATATAGAAGATATTACTTTTAGTGAAACAATGTAAAACAGTACATGAAAAGTTGAGTGTAGTTTAGTGCATACCAGCAGTAAATATAGGATTTTCACACTTCATATTATAAAGTGTGAACAATTAGCACAATGACAGATCCCATTTCCTTCTTTCTGAAGAGGGGATAAAGAAAGTGGAGTCTAATTTTCTTTAACTTTTTTTTTGCATTATGCTACCATCATGCTGTCAACCAGTAGCAAAACTTTACATAATTAGAAAATTCATCAGAACTATTATGTATCAGTTTTGGGGCATACAGATATAAAATATTTATTTTTTCTTTGCATGGGGAGGAAGAATCTCTTGGAACCCTTCCATGTATAATGCATAAATGCTATTCACCTGTACATATTTTAAGCTTAAATACTTTTCCCCTTAAACTGTACTATTTTCTATATGATTTATTCACACATTCTCAAAAGATGTGCCACTTATAACAAAAGTCTAGCATCAATACTTTATGACTAGTTTCCAAACAACATTTTTCAGTTTTCTAAAGAGCTCAACTGCAACCTCATCATCTTTTAAGTTACCATTTTTGCCTCAAACACTTGTTTTGCTAATTGTTTGTCTCCTGTGCTGCTAAGTGACTATATTATCTTAGCTCTGCTTACTACATTCCTGAATATAATATAAATGTCTCTTTGATAATATATTCCTTTTTAATACTGTTCTTCTATTGATGCCATCTGTTCACTCTTCTAATTTTTCAAAGAATGGAGACTACAGATATGAATTATGGTCATCTGATCATGAAGGTCTGATCAACTATTTCTGGTTGTACATAATTTCATAAGGCCTTTCATAATTTCTAACTCAACCATCCAATTATTTGAATTTTATTCTCAGGTGTGAATGAATTTTACTCCCGGGTGTGAGACCACCACCCTGTGTGGTGGTGGGCCTGAAGTGACTTGAAAAAGATAATTCAGAGACCTTTCTGGAGGAAGGTCTTTGGATTATTGAATGTTAACTCATTCATGGTGCTAATGATAGGTATGATAGGTTTACAACTCTTTCTTGGTGGGACTCACATTTTAAAAAAAATCGATATGTTAGAACTAGTTTGAATATTGTCGTGTATAGCACTAGCTTAATCTTTTAAGTTGATTTCTCTCTTATTCTATATAAAATAATTCAGCTGGCTTCTCGACATAATAGCTTACTTATCTGATTACCTACTTTCATATTTAATTTGACATTTTCCTCTCAAAATTGGGCATAGTGAAACTGTGTAACCTGTTTTAAAAGTGCACTACTGGAAATGCAGTGGGTTTTCTATTGGACAGCCTATTTTCAAAGTTTTAGTCTTTTGATGGCTGATTTTCAAACCATATTCATTCCATTACTTAATTTGGCTTAAAGACTCCTGCCAACTTGCAGCAGCAGATGTTATTTAAGAGTAACATAATTTGAACAGAATAAAGAAGCTTCATATGTCTTATGCAAATATTAGGTTTAATATTTTCCCTATACATTATCAAACAGATTATCTATAATAGTTAAGACAGCATACAACTCTGCCTTATATTCACAATTTAGCATCCAACCATCTCCATGAAAGTTCTTTCAAATTTTAATTGATGATATGAAACTGATATAAACTATGCACTTCTCTTGTATAAATTTCCATTTCCATTTTTCACATTTAGTGTTTTAAATTATCTTACATTGTACAGATTTATGCTTTTTGAGATCGATACAGCTCAATGTGAGATTCAGTTCGTTCTTCTGCAATTCTCTTAAACAATTTTTCTTAGTCTTTAATCAAGTATGCTTACATAAATCTTTGTTAGAACATGAGTAAGGTAATGCTCCTTCATAATTCTCAGATTCAGTTTTCTTTCTTTTTTTTTTTTTATTGATAAGTCAGTATTATGAAATGTACTTTGTTCAAGCATTTCTGTCTAACCAGTCCTTATGAATTCTCCAGTGAAGATCCTGTAAAATTTTAATACAGCACATTTCAGAATTTCAGGTCCGATATCATCTACACATCTGGTTTTCAAATTTCGGGTTTCTCATAGCTTTCTACTTTCAAGTACTGATATGTAGTCCTGATTGCAGTCCTCTAGGATATTTTTCACCAATGTTCTATCATTTTTCTATTCACTTGTAATAGTGTTTCAAAGTAATTTTTTTAGAGATCCAATAAATCTTTATCTTCAGTTTTCATATCACTTTTATGATCTTTAAATTCCTTTTGTGGTACTGCCTTCATTTCTAAGCTTCTTCCTTATAGTCTGTAAATAATCTGTCATCTTATGATATTTATTTTCTATTAATAATAATATTTTTGTCTTACAGATCAAGTGTTGATCAATTTTATTAACCAACACTTGATCTGTAGGCCAAAAATACCAACTAGTTTCACCACACTTTAACTGTTCTTATATTCACAATTTAACATTTTTAATGTTTAGCCACACTTTAAGAAGCAGCCACAGTCGCCTGTTCTACTGTCAACCTTAATAGAAATCAAGGCCTAATACTCCCAGAGATATGGAAAACCCTAAATCCCTAAAAACAAAAGAAATGAACTTTAATACAAACTACAGAAAGTTCCTCAGCAACAGCTAGCTAATCTTGTACATGCGATACGTGTTTCACGCACATTCGATACTATTTTATTTGTAATTATTCTAGTCAGTTTTTTACAGTTAATTGTGTCAATTGGGGGTCGCTTGGTGTCGCACTGATTAGATCGTCGGCTTGTCGAGAGCTCCTGAAAAGATTAGTAGTATTTTGTGTTAACATTAGATATTTTACAAGAATTTTAAGTAGTATTGTTTGCTTTTTGTTTCTTGGTGTGTCTGTGCAATTTTTGCATGTTTTCTGTTATTTTAATTATTATTTTTAAGAAAAGATAGCATACACATGGCACCAATAAAGAAAAAAATTGCGGCCAGGTCGCCATGTTTGTTTAAGAGTTTTGATGTTAATGAATTTATGCAATGTGCTGTCTGTGAGATGTATGCCTTGCGAAGAGCGGTGGGAGTCTGGTTAGAAAGTGATAGTGGAGTTAATATGTGTAGAAAGTGTAAAGAGAATGAGGACTTCAAGCGTGTTTCGTGTGTCGTTAATGTTAACGATAGTCAGAATGTAGAAAATGGCGGTGTGCTAGAGAAATACGTGGTAGTGCCAGATAGGTGTGAGAGTGTCGCTGAAAGTGTAAATGAAGGTAGAAACACAGAAAGAATGGATGATTTGATCGATAATGAAAATG
The DNA here is from genome assembly GCF_054136105.1 of Typopeltis vanoorti. Taxonomy (NCBI): domain Eukaryota; kingdom Metazoa; phylum Arthropoda; class Arachnida; order Uropygi; family Thelyphonidae; genus Typopeltis; species Typopeltis vanoorti. Next base: position 75,619,498 of record NC_143550.1, on the reverse strand, counting down.
GTGAGATAAATGCGAGTAGCGAAATTGCCCGTTTGAATGGTGCGATACACAGAGCTAAAAGACAACTGGAGCGTATGGAAAAATGTGTGTTGAACGTACCGACAAATAACCGGCGGAAGTCTGTGACGGCAAATAATGGAATGTTCGTAAACGTCAATAAAATGAAGGAGCGAGTGCTGTATGGCACTCGCTCCTTCATTTTCGCTATTAAGAGGCATAATAATTGAGAGTTTAACGAAGTCGTACCAGCCGGGTGCGAACATAAAGGACGTCAGCGAATCTATTCGACTGCAAAAACAGAGGGTGAAAGAGATGATAATCGTGGCAGGAACGAATGATTTGAAAGAGGACAAAATGGAAATGATAGAGGATGTGAGGGAGTTGTTTGAGGTAGCAAAAGAGAAGAGTGAGAGAGTTAGGATGGTGAGTATCTTACTGCGGTATGACAGCGAAGTGTTTAGGAGGAGGGCCATAATTGCCAATGACTTTATGCGTGAGTTATGCATGGAGAGTGGTGTGGAATTTGTGGATGTGTGGAATGAGTTCGATGGGCGAAAGGACTTATATAAGATGGATGGGTTACATTTGAATGGAGTTGGTGTACGGAGACTTGAAGGAGTGTTGATGAATGATGTGGAAGTGGATGTACAGACTCAGGGAAACTAGATTTATTAAGAGGGGGGAGTAGATATGCAGACTTTAGGGGGGCAGTTAAGTGTATGAATGAGTATATTATGCCCGAGCGAGTACAACGGACAACAAATCAGAATGGGATAGTTAGTATAAGGCATCAAAGTAGGAATGGGACAAATGGGCTTCTGCAATTCATGTACACTAATGCCAGGAGTATTAGGAACAAGAAGGAAGGGTTTTTGGCCATGGTTGGCACTCCCAGGCCACAGGTTGTCGGTATTAGCGAAACATGGCTGACAGAAGATGATAAAGCTAGTGGGATTGAATGCGACGGGTATAGCGTGTTCAGGAGTGACAGGGTGAATAAAAGGGGGGGGGGGAGTGTTATTGATGATAGCTGATGAGCTTCAGCCAAGGAGTATAGAAGCTGAACTGCAGGATGGGGAAAAAAGCACATTTGAGGCTGTTTGGTGTGAGATAGAACCTAGCAGAACAAAATATACAATTGGGTGCTGCTATAGACCGGGTGATGGAGTAGATGGTGGGGATAGTATGCATAAGCAAATAGAAGAAATGAGTGGAAGGAGGGTAATTATTATGGGTGATTTCAATTATGGTAACATTGACTGGAAAGAGGAGAGGGCACATGGGAGGAAGGAATTGGATTTTATGCGGTTATTAAGGGACAACTATCTACGGCAACATGTATTGGAAAATACCAGGGGGCAGAGAGTGCTGGACCTAGTAATTGCAACTGAGAATGTGGCTGTAACGAACATGACCATGTTGCAACCAATTGGTGAGAGTGACCATAAGGTCATGACTTGGGAGGTGGCTAAAGGAGTCGAATTTACAATTAAGACAGGATACATGTGAAATTAGCGGGCTGGTAAGTATGACAAGCTTAGTTGTGTGCTTGGCTCAATGCCATGGCATGTAAAACTGCAAGGGCTGGATGCTGATAGTGCATGGGAGGTGGTTAAGAAATGTTTGCAAGAGGCAATGGTTGACTGTATACCAAGAGTCCGAATAATAAATCAAGTAGGGGTTAAATGGATGAATAACACTATTAAGCTTGAGCTGCAAAAAAAGAAACAATTGTGGAGGGAATTTAAGGAGAAGGGTGACCATCAGGCGCAGGAACAGTATAAAGCTCAGGCCAGGATGGTAACAAGGGTGGTAAGAAAAGCAAAAGCAGATTACGAAAGGAAATTGGCCACGCAGGCTAAAGAGAATCCCAAACAGTTTTTTCAATATGTTGCAAGTAAAAGGAAAAATGCTCATGTAGAATGATCTTAAAAAATGCTGAGGGTAGGGAGGTAACTGAATCAGTCGATATTGTGGAATTACTGAGCGAGCACTTTGCAAGAGTATATCATCCAGGTGGTGACTTTGCAGGAATGGAAGAACCAACAGCTTATACTGGAATTGTGATGAATGAAGTAGAGGTAACTGGTCTATTACAGAACCTCAATGTCAATACATCTGTGGGATTGGATGGTATACCAACTCGTGTCGTACGTGAAGCGGCCAAAGAATTGTCAGTGCCCTTGACCATTTTGTTTAATCTGAGCCTCAGGACTGGGTCAGTCCCCAAGGGGGTGGAAAGAGGGGAAAATAGTTCCACTGCACAAAGGTGGTTCCAAGGCTGCTGTTGAAAATTACCGGCCAATCAGCATAACAGGAATCATTATCAAGGTCTTAGAGAAAATAGTCAAGAGGAAAATACAAGATTGGATAGAAGAAAATGGGATACTGTATCGGGGACAGCATGGTTTTGTGAAGGGTAGGTCATGCCTCAGTAACTTGCTCACGTATTATAACACAGTGACGGCTGAACTGGATAAGGGTAATGGGTTTACAGTGATTCTACTGGACCTTGCAAGGCCTTTGACAGGATACCACATGGAATTCTAATCAGTAAATTGCAGCATATGGGAATGGACATAAGGTTGGTGAGATGGATAGGAGGGTGGTTGACGGAGAGATATCAGAGTGGTTTACTCAGGAGTAGAGTCCACAAGACGGCCTGTGACTAGTGTGTGCCACAAGGATCTGTTCTTGGACCACTGCTGTTTAATTTGTTCATAAATGATATAGGAAAGGATCTGAGAGGAACAGTTCATTTGTTTGCGGATGATGCGAAGTTGGGTAGGGCAATAGTGAATGCAGATGACGTCAAAATTCTGCAGGATGATTTGGATAGATTGGAGGTCTGGGCTAGGGAGAATGGATGTCAATTTAATGTGGCAAAATGTAAGGTTATACATTTTGGGGTGAAAAGATTGGTAGCAGTTTACTGCATTGGTGGAACCGTGCTCCAGGAAATTGATGAGGCACGAGATTTAGGAGTGTTGGTGGATAAGGAATTGAAATTTAGGGGACACATTGCAAAAGTGGCCAAATCAGCTCATCAAATCACTTGGTTGCTGAAGAATATGTTGACAAGCAGAGACAAGCAGGTTATTGTTCCTCTGTATCGAGCCTTGATAAGACCCCATCTCGACTACTGTGTTCAGATTTGGTCACCTAGGTTTCTTCTTGATGGGGAGGAGGTGGAGAGGATCCAGAGGCGAGTGACCAAGATGATAGCAGGTCTGTGGAATGAACCTTATGAGAACAGGTTGAGGATTTGTGGGTTGCAAAAATTGGTTGATAGGCGGAGGAGGGGAGATATGATTGAGACATTCAAATTACTGAAGGGTTTCTATAAAATTAATTCAGAAGATATTTTTGAGAACAGGGCTGGTTGTGGGAGGACTAGGGGACATCCATGGAAACTGGGCAAAAGTGTGGTTAGTAAAGGTATTAGAGCTGGATTCTTTACTTTTAGAGTAGTGAATGAGTGGAATGCGCTCCCTGAATCTGTGGTGGATGCTGTGACAGTGAATGAGTTTAAGGCGAGGTATGATAGATACTGTATGAATGTCGAATAGTTGTGATAAAAATGATTTGGGGCCTCCCTCGATGAGTCTAATGACTCCCTGGAGTTGCCCGTAATAATAGTAATAGTAATAGTAATAATAATTGTGTCAGTTTTATAGTTACACATAATTGTGAGATTGTTTCAGCCTATACGTAAGTGCCCTGAAGACGTCAACAGTTAAAATGTGGCGAAACTAGTTGGTTAAGTTAATAAAATTGATCAACACTTGATCTGTAAACCAAAAATATTATTAATTCTCATGATCAAGAAAATAAACCTTCATTATTTATTTTCTATATTCTTTCCAAAATGTTCTCATGATGTTTGTTTGGCTACTTATATGCACTGTTGCATTTTTCTCTAAATACACACTTACTAGCTAAAAATTTTCTATATGATTTTTTTATTGGAATTTCTTTGCAGACAATACCATTATGTGCTTCCTTGACTGCATCAATGTTCTTTACAACAAATCTGTCACTGTCTTTAAGGGATGGTTCTTGTTTTCAAACTCTTTTTCTCATTAATATCTGTATAATATGTTAATATCTGAGGTTTGAACTTGAATTATCTGTTTTGACCTAGACAAATATGAATTATACTTGCATTTATTTAGTTCTGTTTAATATTGACCGATCTCTGAACAAAACATGATCCAAGCAAGAGTTGAAGGAACAGATTGATGTGAAGAGGTCTGCCTTTTCCTTGGGTGAGGTTACCATGGTACCATCAGGATGCAAGAGTTTGGAACAAGGAAGGGCAGACTACCCCCTCCTTTGGTCCCTCACTGCAAAGAACCAAAATAAGGGACCAAATGGCTCAATTTCCAGTCAAGCAGGAGGCAAGTTTATTGCATTTAATTCTTATGAAGTCTGCTTTGAAATCACTGATAACTTTTTTATACTTGTTTCAGGATGTTGTGTAAGCTGAATGAGAAGCTAGAGTTTTTAATTTAAACCAATGAATATATATGCTGCATTTTTATCATGGACTATATGGGGAAATGAAGGCCCTCACTCCAATGAGGATTATTTTGGTTATTAGTTTTCAATGCAGATGTTTGAATCAGGAGAGCAAAAACAATAATCTGATCATGAAAAAGAGGCATAAAAATTCCAAAGGTCATCCCAGGCTCAGATTGGCTGGAAGAAGGACAAACTGTAGAGAAGGAGACTTCAATAAAATTGTGGTCACAGTTGCCAAGGGGAGAGCAAACATCCACAGTGTATTTGAAGAGAGACCTACAGTTAATAAAATGTCCGGATTGTTGGAAGGATGATAGGGATTGTATGGTATTCTAGCTAGTAGATTAACTATTCGTAATTGATGACAAATGATTCAGCTTCCCAAAAGGCTTGATCTGTGAAGTTGGAGTAGGGAAGGCCAGTTTGTGTTATGGACATTAAAGTCCCCTAGAATTGAGTAATTAGTCTGTATGAAATCCATTTTTTGATAAGTAGTCAAAAAGGCTATCCATCTCATCTAAGGACAGCTGAGGTGGACTGTGGTCATGGAGGATGCCAATTAGGATTCAATATTATGCAATTATGTACAAGATAGGCAGAAATTATGAGATTTCATTTCATAAGGCTTAAACACTAAGATATTGTTAATAATTTCCATAGCAATGAAAATATTGTTAATTATTTCCATAATATGAGTACAACAGCTCACTTCGGTGACTGGTGTTGTCTGTATAAAAATAACACTAATAATTCACATCTAACATTTCATATGAATCAATTCAAGTATTGACATCTAACCTAAATTCAATATCATATTTCATTGATAAACTGGATGGCTAACATTGACTAGTACAGCCACTCTCCAACCAACATGCTGTGGATTCGATTCCTACCATGGGTAATGATATTTGTAATTGTCTTTAGGTGAACAATGAATTTCATCACTTGATGTGAGACCACTCTGCTTATTGGAGGCCTGAAGCAGCTTACAAAAGTTCTGTTTGGTCTCTAAAGTGGGGTTTCTGGATTGTGCAAAAAATAAAAATAAAATAAATAAATAAATAAAAATAGAAAAAAAAAAAAAAGATCTTTAGCCTACCCACAGTACTCATGTATTATAGGTTTATAACCTTTTGTGGGTGGGAGTCACAAAAAAAAAAAAAGACCACAGTGTTCTAAAAAAATTAACATCTCAGAATGTCTTGCTCAATGAATTAAATGCACAAACAAAAGGAAACTGTGCATTTAAATCAAAATCCTATAAAATAATACAATGTCACAAGTAAAAAACATAATTTTAATCATTTTTTTTATAATGAATTAAAATTACAATTTCACAATGTGGGTTATCTGAATGTAGATGGATATCCCACAAAAACCTAAAAGAGGTGCACTAGATATTCTAATAGTTTGACACAATTAATATTTCACAACAATTTCTAATTTGCTTAGCTCTTACATTTTGATCTAAAAAAAATCCAAATCCCATCATAACCCATCTCATCTATGTTTTGGTCTTCCTCTTAGATTTCTGTCTTATTTTTTTTCTTTGTTTCATATACATACATATGTATGTTGGCAATCTTTCATCTGCGATTCCATTTCAATTGAACATAATTTCTCAGAGTACTGCTACTTACACATTTTTGAATACTAACACCCCCAACCAGCCAGGACATCTATAGGCGTCCAACTAAATCTGGATACGATTCTGTAACACCTGTTGAATAACATAGATAAGAAATGCAATTTGGTCTCACTATTTCATACACTTTGGCTGGTAGGGAGGTTAAATACCAAGTTCATTTCTGATATGCTAATTTTTTTAATATGGTGTTGCAATTTATTATATCTTCCTTCCTCTTCTGCCCCCCCCCCCCCAATTTTCCTCAGATATTTAATGTGCGAGTCTCTAGCCTCGTTTCAGCTATTTTATTATTAACCTATCACTCGAACTTGTGTTAATACTAGTTTCAAACTGTATTATATACTAATATGCAGTTAGTCTTTTGGCTGATTTTTATGTTGTTCATATAAATTTATTTAAATTATTTCCCACCATATGACCATTACTTATTATATAACTTATTTCAATATTTAACTTGTGATCGTAACTAACATGTGTAGCCTATTCCACGGTTGCACTATTAAGAATGCAGTTTATGTTTTTCATTTGACTGCCTATTTTAAAACTTCAGTCATTTTGTTGTCATTTCATACATTTGGAATGGCAACTATTTAATTGGATTGGGCTAAAAATGCATTATTGTTTATTCTTTATAGCATACTCTTTTAAGAAGAACAAAGCACAAATAGAGCCCACCCAACTTGATTTATATCTAGCTTGTTCTTCACCAGTTTTCTAGATCTTAAGTATACTTCGATAATTCCAATGACACTTAATAATGAAACTCTTTCTCACATTCAATTTTATTTCTGGTTTTTTTTTTAAATAATCCATGGGTTTTTTTTTAATAATCTAATCTAACTGCCTTTTCATGTTTCAGGATTGTCTCTTGAGTTCACTATGAAGTCTGGATTTTTCTAACCTTGCAAGAAAGAAAAAAAAAAAACTTCACAACATGCTTCCCTGGCTAAATCAATCATTTTGGCAGTGAGTCTCCAAGGTTTAATTCTTGTTTCCAAAATTTTTCATGCTTTGCTCCAATAATATTTGTATATTTGAGCCTACAAGTCAACCTTTAAAAGCCTGCACATCTTTATGTTGGAGTCTGGTGTTAGTAATGACTAATCTGTATCCAGAAATCCAGCAGGAACATTTTCCCCCCTTTAATCTTTCCCAAAATTAGGTCAAATGCCCTCTCTAATAACTCAAAAAATGTCTATACCTCTTCCTTATCAGAATCTTCCATGGGGCCACAGGATAAATACATCTCGCAATTTCTCATTCCATATACTATACTATACTATTATCTCCTTTCCCTGATATCCAGAATCTGAATAAATAATCTTATTATTTAAAAGTATCTCACCTATTTTAGTCTTTTTTATCTCAGTAATACCAATTACTACTCTGAACTGCCATCCCCTAACTAAACCCTGGTTCTCCAAAAGATGTACCAAGGCTATGCAAATGAAAAATCAAGAATACCATATCTGTCTCACCTCAAGAACTCGATCCTTCTTCAGTGCTTATACTCAAGCCCAAAATAAATGCAAGAAAACTATCGATGCTTCCAAAACAGAATTCGAAAGAGCAAAAAGCAGAAAACTTGCAGCCTGTCCAAATGGCAGCTGAGCCTTTTGGTCTCTTGCCAAAGCAATTGGCCATAACTTTTGCCTAACACTATTACCACCCTTATCATACCCAGATGGCTCTATTGCATCATCACCCACAGAAAAAGCCAATCTCCTGACCTCACGCTTTGCTTCAAATGCATGCATAACTTACAATGGTAACAGCCCCCCAACCATTCCAAATGCCCAACATACAATGTCCCTTATATCATTTGGTCAAAAGCATGGACTGAAACCAGATGTTTTCATTTCAGGAAAGCATATCATATACATGTTTCTAAATGAACTAAATGGTCCAATTGTGATTGGTGCCTACAAAAGCCACACTGTGTGTTGGAAAGAAGTTTGTTGCTTTCTAAGTACCAGAGAAGCATTGCAATTACCATTTTTTCAACATTTTCCAAATCAGACAAACTGACTCCTATCCTATGTTGCCTGTACATACTCTCTTACTCCACTGGTATCTAACCCACACCTGGAAATTGGCCTATATTCAATCCATTCCCAAGAAGGGTGAAGCCCAATCTCACTCACCTCAGTCCTGTCTAAAGTAATGGAGAAAAACATCAATTCTCACTTTGAAGTATGGATTCCACCCACAAGTATGGATTCCATTGCTGCTGATCAACAGGAGATCTATTCAAATATATCACCCATCTCTGGACAAATGCTATGGAGAAATTTTGTGAGTCTCAAGTGGTTGCACTTGATATCTCTAAAGCTTTTGAACTGGGTCTAGTACAAAGGCTTACTAAGCAAACTTTCATCATTTGGCCTGTCTTGGGACTTCTGCTGTTGATTGCCAGCTTTCTGTCTGTCTGGATGCACGCTATGTGTGATGGTGGATGGTTCCTTATCCTCCCACCATTCAACTAATGCCTGGATTCCACAAGGTTCTGCTCTGTTCTCTCACCAACCCCACTTTTTTCTATATATCAATGACCTACTTCAATTGACCTCCAACCCAATACACAGTTTTGCAGATCCTCTCCTTGCACTCCTTCCTTTAGTTAAACCTTACTCTACACAACTCACCTCAACCTACAGAACATCAACTATGACTGCCCTCAATTGTGATCTCCAAGCCATCCTCCAATGGTGTTCAGAAAACCTTGTCAATTTCAATGCTAGTAAAACCCAGTTCTGTCTTATTTCTCACAAAAAAGAAACATCATCATCATCATCATCAAATTCCTGCCATGTACCCTCAAGGGGTGTACAGGATATGACAGTACTACATGAAAAAATTACATCATTACTAACTTCCTATCTACAATTTTCCTCCAAATCAGTCTGTTACTTGTCAAGACTCCAACATTATCAGATCTTATATTTCTATCGTCTAAAGCACTTTGTACCGTATCAATCCACCTATATCTTGGTCTTCCTCTGGGTCGTTTTCCTGCCAACCTGGCAGAGAACACTTGTTTTGCTAATCTTTCCTCTCCCATTCTATTTAAGTGACCATACCATCTGAGATTAGCTCTGCTAACGCATTCCTGGATGCTGACAATGTCAAGTTCTTTCCTAATATCCTCATTTTAAATATGATATTGCCATTGATGCCATCTGTTCACGCCTCTAATCTTTCTCAGGACTCTCATATCTGCGGTCTCTAGTCTTTGGTCAAGTGTTTTACTTCTGACCCAGCTCTCAGATCCATAAGTTAAAATTGGTTTGAACACAGTCTTGTATACAGCTAATTTAGTGTTCCGACTAATTTCTTTCTTATTCCATATGAATTTATTCAATTGACTTCCCACGATACCAGCTTTGCTGATTCTGTTGTCTATTTCTATATTTAGTTTACCATCTTCAGTAAAAATTGTGCCTAAGTAGCTGAAATGTTTTACTTGTTCCACAGGTTCTCCATTCACAACACAGTTGACATTTTCAATGATTCTGCCTATTTTCATTGTCTTTGTCTTTTTATTGCTGACCTTCATACCATATCTATTACAACAGCTATTCAATTTAGTCAGGGAAGTCTGCAAAAAGAACCATTTGATTCACAAAAGAATCAAATTTCCAGACAAGATGAAATTTCTCTTCTTGGAATTATCATAACATCAAGCCTCTCCTGGTATAAACACATCACAACCATTGCATCCTCAACTTCTAAAAAACTAGGATTTCTCTTTTGCTCAAAACTACTTTGCCTCTGAACAGCTTAACCTTATACAAATTGCAAATCTGCCCAGCTATTGAATACTGATTAATGACTCGTTTCTTACCAACTCACTCCTTCCACTTCTGCACAGACGTTTGGTTTCTGCAATGTGTGTATTCTATAAATATTTCCATGGCAAATGTTCATCCGAAATAGCATCAATAATTCCCCCACTTAGCACTAAGCCCATTGGAACACATGCAGTTGCTGCTCAACATCCCTTCATAGTACACTTTGAAACCCACAGAACAAGTTTCTTTTTCCTCCTCCTTCGTCAACATTGTGGAACAATGTAAACAAATGTACACAAGTTTCTCCTTTCACAATCCACTAACTATATACGGTACTAATGTACTATACATTGATCAACCAACCTCTTGTGTATGGATTCAACATGCAAAAAATAATAAAATAAAAGATAATATAAAAAAAGATACAGTCCTGATTTTCTTGGATTCTTACCCCAAAAGACTGGCCTGTCTGTTCAAAATAACAACTGACATGACAGACACTATGCAAGGATAGGGGTGATAATCTATCCATAGTGGATGATAAACAAGAAGGCAGTTTCTGAAGCTTGAACGTGGTGCCCAGAGATTCATTCAATAGAAAGCCGCTTCCATTATTGAAAAATTGTAGACTCATCATCACTCTACGTATTCATGGCCTTTCCAAGGTTCATAAAGATTATCCATTATATCCCACAGTAATCCCATCTTGCTAAATATCTTTCTAGTTTCTTCAAAAAGCTTACTGGTTACACTAGTTATATTAAGAATAACATGGAATTTAATATAAAGTTAAAAATGTAGGCTATTCATATTCAACATTATATATATATATATATATATATATATATATATGTAAAAGTATTTTTACCTTGGGTATAAATATGTTAAAGATACCAAGCAATTTTAAACCTGGTTTTACTCCATTTCCCAAGTAAGCAAACAGACTAAAAGTCAAGTTTGCGCCTGCAATTGATGCAAGTCTAACTGATCCCACAGGTAGTGCAGGACCAGGGCAACTCGTGGCAAAGGTGGAACAAGCTCCGATCACTAATCTTAATATTTACCCTTAATGCCAAAACACATCTCCAAGAAGGGGATGTATGATGTTTTGTATTAAAGGCAAGGGGCCACTACCCAGACCGGTTTCGACCTTTATTGAGGTCTCGTCAGTGGGAGCTATATATATATATATATATATATGAATTGTCTAAGAACATCTATGCAAAAAAAAAAAACTTCAACTGTGATATTAATTCACCAAACTCACAGAAATAAGATAAATTACAAATTATACCTGCTAGTTCCATTTGCTGCTTCAATCCATTTACAGCAGTTTCTTTCTGTACAGCTGATACTAAAAGTTCCTCTGCCTCAGATTTACTAACACTGTTCTCAGTAGTTCTAAAATTTAAGATTTATTTAAACAATAATATTAATAATAATAATAATATATATATATATATATATATATATATATATATATATGAAAGAATGATCATTAACTCGGTTAACATAAATATATTTTTCAAAAGAATTGAATGACTAGAACCGAGATTTAAGTAAAAAGGTTTTAATATTAAAAAACGACTAGTTTCAGCTTGTAACAGCCTTCATCAGGTGACATTATAAAAGAAAGAAAAAAGAAAAAACACTAAAACACTGAAGCTTAAATAAACTATGAACAACATAGAGAGTCTCTATACATAATTGACATTAAAATGTTGTGGTTGTATTTAAAGCTGTTCTTTCGTTTGTTGTATTGTTGGGAAAGTACATGCTAGGTAGCATCTCGTGAACACCAGTACATGATTACAGCTGAATGACTATCGGAGGTTGTAGCTCAAGTTATTATTCAGATGAACAAGATTGAAGATGATTTCCCTAGATTCCACGATTTTTCTTTCTAGTTCATCATTGCAACGAAAGATGTTAGTAGATTTTTCCCAGCAGACTGTGTTACTTTGGCTTTCATCATTAGGAGAAAAGGATATGACTTGATAATGCACTGGCTTGCTGTCTCTTGTAAGTAATGTCCCTCATGTGTTCTTCCATATGCAATTCAACAGATTTGTCTGTCTGCCCAAAATAAGGAATATCACAATCACACAATATTTTATATACACCAGAGTATTTAAGATGATGATGACAAGGTTTTGGGTGGCTTATTAAGAAAAAGATTTTTGGAAGTAGAGTGAACAAAGTTCTGATATTGTATTTTCTTAGAACTTTTGCTAATTTATGTGAAACTGTACTTATGTAAGGAATAGATATATTGCCTTTGAGTGATGTCTAGGAGGATTAAGAAGGAATCTTTTTTTAATGTCAATTATCTACAGAGACTCTCTATGTTGTTCATAGCTTAATTAAGCTTCAGTGTTTCAGTGTTTTTTCTTTCTTTTATGATGCCACCTGATGAAGGCTGTTACAAGCTGAAACGAATCGTGTTTTAATATTAAAACCTTTTTACTTAAATCTCGGTTCTAATCATTCAATTCTTTTTTTTAAAAAAAAAAAAAATATATATATATATATGGATTATATTTTTACTTTAAACTGAAATGCTATAAATTTAGAGAAGATATACAAAAGGCTGTTGAATGATGCAAAAAAAAAAAAAAAAAAAGACGAAGAAGAAGAAGAGCTAGGATTTCTATTTGCTGGAAGGATTATACTTAAATGAATTTGTTGTTCAGTGAAGAAACAAATGTAGGTAGTCAGGGAAAGTAGGTAGGAAAAGGGAGGAGGGGGGAGAAGATGTATGACAAATACACATGTGTACTAAGGTGAGAGAAACTGTTATATTAGAGAGGGAGAAAGAGAATGACAATACACAAAGGATGACCTGGAAATGCTTTCTGTCAGACAAAAAAAAAGCAGCGACTGTTGCAGTGGGATAAGGAATTTGATGTATCAATTCAGGCTATCGAACCAGTCAATTTTTAAGAGTTCCTTGAATATGCATTGTTGTAGAAAGTTTTCTCACTTGGTTACAAATTAAGTTAAACTTACAAAGAAATTATATTCTTGTTTAATCCTTTACCCAAGTGTAAGCAAACAAAGTTTGTACTCAAAATATCTTCACGACTAGGCTACTTATATATATAAATTGGTGATTTCACATCAACTGCCCTAGTATCCCATATTGCAGAGCACACTCCCTTTTGGATGTGCATAATGCCATGCATTATGGAAAAGGGCCACTACCTAGATGAGTTTTAACCTTTATTGAGGTATCAGTGAGAGCCAGAACCCAAAAGAGATAAGGTTGAATTAAGCATGTGGGAAAGCTTATGTGTTCATCATACATGTTAATTAATTTTAATGGTATACATGAGAACAAAGACTGATAAGAAAATATCTATTTATTAACTTATTGCTGATATTTCGCTAGTATTCTATCCACATCTTCAGAGCACAAAAACAGTTTGTCACAGTATGTGAGACAACAACAACCGGTATAACAATGGGACTAGTTTGAACAATTGTGACGCACAACACAAAGACTCAAGTCATACTTAGGTGCCATCTACGTTGAGGGGGGAAAAAAAACAGAGAGAAAGTAGGTATTAATTAGATCTTAAGGCAAACTTTTGGCAAATTTATACAGCCATACTTGTTGAGGTTTGAATATTTCAAGGCTTCTGTTGATTCCAAGAACAATCTCTGACTTATAAAAGTTTCACCTTTTTTTTTTTTTTTCCCTCCAACGTAGACAGTGCTTAAGTAGGACTTCAGTCCTTGTGTTGTTCATTATAATTGTTCAAACTAGTTTCATTGCTATACCGGATTGTTGTTGTCTCGCATAATCTGACAAACTGTTTTTATGCTCCGAAGATGCTGGATAGAATACCAGCGAAATATCAGCAATAAGTTAATAAATAGTTATTTTCTTATCAGTCTGTGTTCTGTGTTAAAATTAATCAACAAGGTTGAATTAATGCAAAAGTGACATATTTACCACATACAAGTAGTAAAAAGGCATATCATCTTATTATTAAAATGTGTGTATATGTGTGTGTTTTATATAAAAGTAGCCTAGTCATTAAGAAACTTCACACACAAACTTTCAATTTTTTTTTAATCCCCACTGAATGCAGTGATATAAGTCAATAATATAGTCTGCAATCCATGTAGGATTGCAGAACTGAAAGGAGTGGTGTGTTAAATATTATGAGAATCCAACATGTTTAATATTTCATTAATAGTCACCAATTTAAGAAAGATATAGATAATGACATTGACTTAGATCATCATAGTAAATGGAAACACTATTGTATAGATACATGTTTAAATCTCAGAGACTGCTGTTTCTGGAATGTGTCACAGTTCCACAACCCCCCCCCCCCTCCCAGAACCTAAATAAACATGGCTTCCTCACACTACAAAAAATTTAGAAGACTGCTTATTAGAATTGCACAAATTGATATGATAACACAAGAAATAGAGTGAAAACATATTTAATAAGCATGTATTTTTCAATCTGAAAATTACAGGTCATCATCAGTGGCATCAGGTAGTTCAAAAATTTTTCATGTTGAAATATGTAGCCATTAAATATATTATTAACTTGTTTCCTTGTGCTATCATTTTAATTTGTGAATCCTTAAGGTACAAATATCACTGATAAATTCTTATTAAAATTGTCAGCCCAACAATCAAGATCATACTAGGAGAGAGAGCCAATTAAAACTTCAGACTTAGCTGGCATTCTTAGCTGAATATGTTTCATCTGATAACCACATATTTTCTTTTAAACAAATCTGCTAAAAAATTTTGCCTATGGCCAACATTTACCAGATTCCTTGTGAATGTAATCTACCATACCTTGGGCAGGCAGATCATTATGTGGAAAAAAAAGAATTAGCAAGCATCAATACTGCGCTGAACACCTGAAACCCCAAAAGTCTGGTATTGCACAACATGAGACTGAAACTAAACACAGTATCATTTAGAGCAAGGCTCTCCTTCTCTATGGAAGCAGTTTTAATATGAATGTCTCTTCAAGGAAAGTTTTGAAGCCCCCCCCCCCTCTGCTGCATGCCAATCTAAACTGCAATGACTGCTGTGTGTTTCCCAATGTATAGGAAATTCTCATCCTATACATTGGATGTATAGGATCATCCTAAACAGAGAAATTAGGACTATAGAGATTACTTTAGCTGAAGTAACTAGAACAGGATTACATATGGGTGAGTCTTTGGTGAATGATGCAGTAATAAATAGTATGGGAGTCAACAAAATAAAACCACAAGTGGCCTAGAAGAAACAAGATGTCGTGGAAGTGGGGAGGTAAGTAATAGAGCGTTGAGTAATGAAGCTGGGAGAGGCATGCTGAATAGCATAGAGAACGAGTCCATGAATGACGCTTGTTGGACTTGAATGAAGTTAATAGTGGTAAGATATATGGTGATTCTATGATAAAGGTATGGAGAGTGGTATGCATGAGGAGTGCTTGGCTGGTGGGATAATAGAAAGAGTGGCTTTAGCAATAAAGAGAGGGCATGAAGCAGACAAGATGATAGTTATGATGGGTACGAATGACCTGAGAGGTGGTATAAATTGGGTAGGAAAAGATTGAAAAACGCTGTTAGATATTGCGAAGAGGAAAAGTGTCAATGGGAGGATAGTGTGTGTGTGTGTGTGCTGCCTCGTTTTGACAATTACAAGTTAAGTAGACGAGCGATGATATGATTGCAAGAATGTGCAAAAAAAGAGGTCTGGAATTTGTTGATGTTTGGAGTGTGTTTGAAGAAAAAGGCAGTTGTATGCTAGAGATGGACTGCATCTTAGCATGGAAGGACATAAGCGATTGAAGAAGTTACTGTTTTCTGAACAAGTTGAAGTTATTGGGCAGGGAAACTAATATCGAAAAGGTTGAGTGTAAGAGAGAGAAACTTTAGCACTGATTGTATATTTATTGATCCTTATACGCAGAATAAATTGCAGAAGAGAGGGGATAAAAATAGGCATGGCACTACGGAAGTTAGTGATTATATATCAGTTCTAAAGCCGGTACAAGATCTAGAGGGAATCTGCAATTTTTGTATACCAATGCTAGAAGCATTCGAAATAAGAGAGAAGAATTTTTGGCATTAGTCAGTGAAATCTCACCAAAAGTTGTAGGCATTAGTGAAACTTGGCTGTCAGCAGAAGATGTGGTCACTAAAATTGAATGTGATGGGTACAGTATTTTCAGGGAGGATAGAGAAGATAGAACAGGGGGAGGAGTACTGTTGATGATAGCTGATGTGTTGCAGCCAAAGAAAGTAGTATATCAAGATGATAGACAGGTGAATGAGAGTTCATTTGAGGCGGTCTGGTGCGAAATAGTGACCAATGCAACCAAACATACAGTTGGATGCTGCTATAGGCCAGGGAGTACAGGGAGAGATACTGAATTCATGCATCAGCAAATTAGTGCAATGAGTGCAGGCTTAGTGATTATTATGGGGGATTTTAATTACGGTGATATCAATTGGAAGGAGGAAATATCATGTAGCAAAAAGGAAATGGAGTTCATACATCTTCTACGAGATAATTACTTGAAACAGCACATAACTGAAGGGACACGTGGTGTCAGAGTGTTGGACCTGGTTATTGGTTCAGAGGTTATATGCATAAGTAAGGTGTCCTCGTTGCCTCCAATTGGTGAAAGCAATCATGTGGTATTGACTTGGGAGGTTGCAAAATCTGTGGATTTTTCTGTTAAGAAGGGGATACGGAACTACGGGTTAGGTAATCATAACAAGCTTCAGAGTGAGCTTGCAGCCATCCCATGGCAGAACATATTGCAGGAGAAAGATGTTAGCAGTGCATGGGATAAAATCAGCGGGTATCTGAGGAAAGCAATATCAGATTGTGTCCCCATGGTCAGGAAGTCAAACAAGGCAGGCGTTAGATGGATGAGCAGTAGTATCAAGCTTGATCTGCAAAAAAAAGAAAATGTTATGGAGAATTTACAAGGAGAAATGCGATTAGTACACCCATGAGCAGCACAAGGCTCAAGCTAGGAAGGTTACCAGCATAGTAAGAAAAGCTAAATCAGATTATGAGAAGACCTTAGCCAAAGAGATCAAGGGTAAAAAGAGTTCTTCCGCTATGTATCAAGTAAGAGGAAGAATGACTTCGGAAGGATAACTTAAGTGGGTGCTGATGGTATGGAGGAAAAAATCAGATGTAATAGTCGAGTTACTGAGTGATCACTTTTCAAAAGTCTATCACCCAAGTGAGGATATCTCTATACCTGTAGCAATAACTAATGTGAGAATTGAAGCTAAAGAATCAGAGGTATTTAATATATTGCAAAATATATTATGTTGGAGGTTTAATGGATTTTTTACAACACTCAAAAAGAATTAAAATAGAATTTAATACTTCCTATATTTCGTCCTAGTCACTAGGACATCTACGGGGATTACAAAAACAATTAATGTAACATGCACACAAAAACTTACAATACTAAGCCCAACCACGCGGGTGACACTAAAGTCCTATCTAGGTGGAGCGCCCTCTAAGGGCGGTCGTAGGTGGCCTGGAATGTAAGGTGGGACCTCTGGTGATGAGTGTTTCCCAAATCTTCGGAAGCTTAATGCAACCGTATTTATTTAGATTTGGTTGGTTTCTGAGAGCTGCTGCTGCTGCTTCTAAGAAAAGTCTCATGGAGCATGGTGGTTTTCTTCCATGATACTCTGTGGGTGGTGTCCAACACATGGTCAGCCAAGCCTGAATGGCCAGAGTTGTGTTTAACGATGTACGACTTGTGTTCCTCCAGGCGGATGGATGCTGATCTGCCTGTCTGTCCAAAGTACACAAGCTTACAGGAACACAGTACTTTGTAAACTCCAGGCAGAGAGAGAGGAGGGAGCTGATCTTTCGTAGACCGGATAAGGATAGCAAGTTTGCGGTAGGGCTTATATGCTGTGTGTGGGTTATACTTTTTTAGTATCTTGGCTATTTTTCCCGAAGTGCCACGGATGTAGGGTATGGTGATGACATTTTTAAAATCTTGTTGACGAGAGGGATGGGGAATGGGGGAGGAATTGATTAAAATAATCAATTAGAGGCTGTCTGGATCAGATCTTCACTTTACGACAAATATTTGAGAGAGCATAGGAATATAACAAAGATCGATATTTAAGCTTTGTCGATATGGAAAAGGCATATGACAAGGTGCCAAGAGTGAAGCTATTCAATACGCTACAGTTATATGGTGTCAATGGGGCATTATATAAAGCAATACTTAGTCTGTATTTGAGTTGTAAGTTAGCAGTTAGAATTGAAGGAAGCATAGGAAGATGGTTTAATGTTAAATCTGGTGTGAGACAAGGATGTACATTATCCCCTCTGTTATTCATTATCTATATGGATCACATTATGAAAGAAAGTGGTATTAAACCTGATATCAAAATTGGAGATGTTAATGTCAGCTCTTTGCTTTATGCGGATGATGTCATACTTCTAAATAAATCTACTACAAGTCTGCAAGATTCCCTGACTAAATTGAATAACTGTTGTAATAGATATAGTATGAAGGTCAGCAATAAAAAGACAAAGACAATGAAAATAGACAGAATCGTTGAATATGTCAACCGCGTTGTGAACAGAGAACCTGTGAAGCAAATAAAATATTTCAGCTACTTAGGCACGATTTTTAGTGAAGATGGTAAATTAAATATGGAAATAACAACACAATCAACAAAGCTGGTATGGTAGCAAGTCAACTGAATAAATTCATATGGAATAAGAGAGAAATTAGTCAGAACACTAAATTAGCTGTATACAAGACAGTGCTCTAACCAGTTTTAACTTATGGATCTGAGAGTTGGGTCAAAAGTAAAACACTTCATCAAAGAGTAGAGACTGCAGACATGAGAGTCCTGAGAAAGATTACAGGTGTGAACAGATGGCATCAATGGCAATATCATATTAAAAACGAGGATATTAGGAAAGAACTTGACATTGTCAGCATCCAGGAATGCGTTAGCAGAGCTAATCTCAGGTGGTATGGTCACCAAAACAGAATGGGTGAGGAAAGATTAGTAAAACAAGTGTTCTCTGCCAGGTTTGCAGGAAAATGACCCACAGGAAGACCAACATATAGGTGGATTGATACTGTACAAAGTGCCTTAGACGATAGAAATATAAATCTGATAACGTTGGAATCTTGACAAGTAACAGACTGATTTGGAAGAAAATTGTAGAGAGGAAGTTAGTAATGATGTAAATTTTTCATGTAGTACTATCATATCCTGTACATCCCTTGAGCGTACATGGCAGGAATTTGATGATGATGAGATGTTTTCCCTATTGATTAAGATTGCAGACTATATTGTTTAACACTTGGTCTACTGTTTTTCTTCTTTCTATGTGCCTTTAAGTCCTACTATCCTATGCTTCCCATCTGTTCCTTAGAACGGGTTGGTCTCCTCCACCCCCAATAACAGGCTTACGACAAATTAGTGCAGACGGTTCATCACTCATCTGCTGCATCCCCTTCAACTTAGGGCAATATTCATGACTGCAATTCATGCGTGTTCATGGAACTGGTATGCCTGTTCTAGGGGACGAAAAGTCTGAGTTTCCTGGTGGCCCCCCCCCACACACACCTCCATATGAGAATGGCGAACTCGCCTTTCATCAAAAGAGGCCAGATAAAGGTTCCTCACATCACTCACTGGCAGAAATCAAACCCTGTTCCTTCTGACTAAAGAGCTTTGTCTATACTCACTGAGCTATGGAGGCTTGTGCCTTTAAGCACAAATATATTTTTACTTTAATGCCTGTGAAGATGTTTTGGAGATCAAGGAAACTGCTCTTAAAACCTAAATAAAATTCAGCTCATTATTATTCTTATCTATTTCTTTCCATTAAACAAAAATCATAAGTGATAATCAGCATCTAAGTATCCAGACCGAGCAGAAGTGTTGTGTGGAAAGTAGATACATAAAGTCATAAACATTTTGAAAATATAGAAGATTAAAATAATGAAGGGGTGGCAAAAATTTTTTGCACACTTTGAAAGAGAAGAATGAGTATCATAAAATTATCAACATTTCCACAAGCATCACTAACCATTATTCACACAATGTTTATCTATTAAATGAAAAGAGCACTCACAACACCAATGGCAATCCATTCCATTCAAATTCACTACACTAAAAGCAAAAAAAAAAAATCTATCTTCATACCCTTACTAATACTCCTGCACATATTCCAGGGGTGACCTATTTAATCTCCATCATGTCTCTTTTGATTCCAAAAGGAATCAAATATCATAAAAGTGTTATAAAACTGAACAGAGTACTCGCAAAAAAAGGTAGCAACTAATTACACTTACAGGGTGTTCGGGATAATTTGACATATTTATAATTAATTATATTTTTCCGTAAGTTACATGTATTAACACACACTTCTCTTCATTTAAAAGTTTGGACCCTTCTTCATTCATATACAAGATGTCAGAAAGGATGGATAGCTGGAACCCACCTGAATCATGGAAGAGAATAACTTGTATCATGATGATTCGTGCCCGCCATCAAAATAAGGATATTACGACTGCTGCCCAATGCTCCCTGAATACAGTAAAAACAATCAGGCATGAACTAGAGACTTGCAATGGTGACTACGAGGACGTAGCAAGAAGAAAGATCCCTAGCAGACGATCTGATTGCGTTCGTACAGCAGAATTCCTCGCAAATCTGCAGGAACAGGTGTTGAAGAACCCTGGCATTGGAATTCGGGCTTTGTTCGTGGAGTTGCTAACTGTAGTCAAGCCCTGGATAACAAGGGTAGCCAATGGTAGGCCGTATGTATGGCAGCAGGATTCGGCCCCTTGCCACACCTCTGGGAAAAGTCAAAAATGGTTGTCTGAAAATTTCTACGACTTCACCAGTCCAAATGTTTGGCCTCCAAACTCCCCAGACCTTAACCCCATGGATTATTTTGTATGGGGCGCAGTTGAAAAAGACACCAATCGCACTTCCAGTAATACAAAAGCCCAGTTAATGGATAAAATTAAAACAGTTTTTGCGGCCCTTCCCAGGGAGACTGTAGCATCAGCTTGTTCGAGGTTCCGAAGCAGAATTGAAGCTGTGATCGATGCTAATGGTGGTTATTTTGAGTAAATCTTGTTGATAGTATTGTAATTAACTCTGCCTGTAATGTTTTTTTGTCAATTCATTAAATTTAATAGATACAAAGAAGATTTTCTTTTTCCTTACGAAACTGTCAAATTTATCCCGAACACCCTGTATATGCACCACACTCAAGCAAAAAAAAAAAAATAAAAATCCCAATGACCCCCCCCCCCCCTCTGGCTCGTACTCCTTCCAAGGGTGACTTCTTTTCTCTCCCTTCCTGTCTCTTTTGATTCCAAAAAGAATCAAAGATCATAAAAGTGACATAAAAACTGAGAAAATTATATTCTTGATGTCTCCAGGAGAATGTGATCAACAGATTTATGTTTAGCATTATTATCACCAAGAGACTTCTATCTGGAATGGCAACAGCATAAACTCCATGAAATATTCAAATTCACATTCATGTCAAGATATACACATAACTAAAACCAAATAATGTATTCAAAGTTGGTTTTACATTTATAAGGAAAAAACTGAAGCACGAAGAGGGAAATCAACCCTACAGCCACTATTTGAGACCAACTAACTCAATGGTGTTGGGGCAGGGGGGATAATAAATAAAAATAAATAAATATATATATATATATATATATATATTAAATAAAATAAAAATAAATAACAAGTGGACCATATGCTGACTAATCACCACTGTGACCAAACCGATGAATTTCACTCCCAGTGTATAGGATAGCTTGTACAGATTCACTTAGCTTATCTTTTCCTACTCATTTATTCTTCTGCCTTTTATTTCTTTTTTACTTTTTTTTCTTATATATTTATAAAAAAAATAAAAATATCAACATATCCAATAATGCAAAATTACATGATCATCATACTCAAATTTTAATTAACCCATCTTAATGTTAAATAAATTCACTAATTCTATAATGTGTACATGAAGGCTAGTCCACACATTTTCTATCTGAATAGTAAAAAAATATTTATTCTAACTCTCTTCTCTGCTAAATTTAAGTATCAAAAGTAAAAAAAAGTTTTCCGAAAGCTGAAATGTGGAAAGGATACCTGAACTAAAATGTGATGTTGAATCTCTTTCCATGAGGTGAATAGCCAACCTCATGGAAACAGATTCAACAAAGAGATTCAAAATGAGACATTCGTATGGATAAGGATATTTGTAAAACTACCACGTTGGTTATAAAAAAAAACTCACGAAACATGGGATGAGGAACTGGGCAGAAAGGAGATCAATGCTGCTTGTCCACTACTCAAGAACAATTTAATACAAGCAATGTTTGAATGTATTCTAAGGGACAAGAGGTTAAATAAGACAGGTATGAAATGGATGGATTTACAGATAAAACATGCAAATCTGAAAGAAGAGGAAGATATTATGGGGAGCAAAAAGATCAGTGGCAGTTATCATTTGCAAACAGAACACAAAGAGAAGGCCAAGAAGGTGGCCTACTTGGTAAGAATAGCAAAACACAAGGCTAAAAAATGTCCCAGAGTTTTATTGACATGTAGTCAGTAGAAGAAAGAATGACTGTAGAAGAATGCTAAGTTGGTAAAAATGGTAGACTGATAACCACTATGAGGAGGATTTAGGTGAGATAAGTAACTGCGCAGTTCATAAAAACATTTCGTTGTCAGCAGTATGACATCTTACAGAGCTTGAGTTGCGTGAGATTTGAAGACACATATCTGTATGATTGAGGAATGGTCTGGTGAGTTAAAAACTACTTTGAAGTACTTATTTAACATAAGCCTTACAACAATAGCTAATAGGAATGAGGACAAAATTATAATTTTGTTTCATACATTTTTTTTTACTGTTTCATAAAGAAGGTGATAAATCTGAGGCATCAAATTATAGGTTGATCCATGCACCCTGGAGTTGTGGTTAAAGTGTAGATTAGTGGAGGGGGGGGGGGGCAAGATCTAGGTTGATAAGTGAAAGAATAAGAGACTAGTATGGATATAAGGCAGGAATGCGGAAGTGTGGTGTTAGCGGAAGCCTTGAATGATAGTGCATGAAATATGAATGTGAGTTTGAAGGAGGTGGTGGACAGTAATAATGTGGATGACGAAATGCAGTGCAGAGAGAAATTGTATGCTTAAGTGGACTCCTTCACAGGACAAAACATAAGCTCAAAGGATTGAAGAAATGACTGATGTGTAGTACAGAAAAATGGAAAATGAAAGAAAGAGTAAATGGGAAAAGCATAAAAATGTGAGAAACTGGGAGAAAAGAGGTAGTATTGTATGGCGATTCGATGATAAGAGGTATACTTAATGAGAAAATGACAAAAGCATGTTTTCCAGGTGCAAAGATAAAGGATGTTAGTGAAGCTGTAAGTACGCAGAAGAAAGAAGCGAAGAGTTAATTGTTTTGGTAGGAACAAATGATTTGAAAGGTGAGAAATATGCAATGAGAGAAAATATGAAAGAGTTGTTAAAAAAAGCAAAAATGAAGAGTAAGAAAGCAAAGATTGTGAGTCTGCTGCCTTAGTATGATAGGACAGAACTGAGAAGAACCATGATTGCCAATGAATCAATGAGAGGATTGTGCAGGAGGAAATTAGCTAAACAGGCCAAAATAAACCCAAAAAGAGTTTTTTTTCGTGTAGCAAGTAAGAGGAAAAATGACTTTAAACAATGCTCATGGTAGGAAGGAACTGAGCCAAAAGAAATAGCTGAATTGCTTAGTGATCATTTTGCAAAGATGTCATCCAGGTGCTGATGTTATAGCGACACATATCAAAATTGAGATAGATGAACAGGTGTTCAGCATATTAAAAAATATGAATGTGAACACAGCAGTGTGAATGAATGGTTTACTAGCCCATGTACTACGTGAATGTGCAAGAGAACTGGCATTGCCTCTGATGAAGTTGTTTAATCTAAGTCTCAGCTCTGGCAGGGTTCCAAGGGAGTGGAAAGAGGGTAAGTATCATTGCATAATGGTGGTCCAAGACAGAGCTAGCAAACTACAGACCAATTAACATATCAGGAGTGATTGTTCAAGTATTGGAAAAGTTGGTTGGTTGTTGTTGTTGTTGTTGTCATCATGTGGGATTTCCCCAATTTTCCTCATCTTTAGGACTGGTCGAGCCCTCCCACGAGGGATTTTAAGTATGTATTTTTGGACTGTAAATTTGTGTGTGTGTGTGTGTGTTCATGGGCTAGTTTGCCTGTTCTAAGGGATGAAAAACCCGAGTTTCCAAGTGAAAAAAAACCCCTACCTCCATATGAGACCGGCTAACTCACCTTTAGTTGAAAGAGACCAAATAAAGTTTCCTCGCATCATGGACGGGAATCGAACCCAGGTCTTTCCAACCAAAGGGCTTCATCTATACCGACTGAGCTACACAGGCTCTGGAAAAGTTGGTGAAAGGTAAAATACAACAGTTGGTAGACAGGGATGTGATACTCTATAGTGGGTGGCATGGCTTTGTAAAAAGGTAGGTTGTGTCTTAGTAACTAATTCACATTTTATAATATATGTGACAGCAGAATTGCATATAGGTAATGGCTATACCATGATACCGCTAGACTTTGCCAAGGCATTTGACAGAATACCACATGGAAAACTATTACAAAAGCTGGAGCAAACTGGAATGGATATGAGGCTAGTAGCATGCATGGAAGGGGGGGGTAACAGGCAAATGCCAGGTAGTAGTATATGGTGGAGTGGAATCTAGGAAAATAATGATTACTGGAGTACCTCAGGGTTCAGTACAAGGGACACTACTCTATAATTTATATATCAATGACATAGGGAAAGATTTAAGAGGAGATATTCAGTTGTTTACTGATAATGCAAAATTGGGGAGAGCAATAATTGATAAATGTGATGTAGATATCCTGCAGGATGATTTAAATATATTTGGCATCGTGGGCAAAGGATAATGACTGTCAAATGTTGCAAAATGTAAGGTTATGCTGTATGCTTCAGATATTGAAAAGGCTGCATACGGTGTATCATATTGATGGTATTGGATTGTAGGAAATTGATGAGGCTAGGAACTTTGGGATAATAGTGGACAAAAGAGTTGAAGTTCAGAGGGCAAACTGCAAAATGTTCGTAGAATAGCTCAAAGGATTACTTGGATGTTGAAAAACACGCTAACAAGTAAAGGTAATGAAGTTATTCTCCCTCTTTATAAAGGCTATGATTTGGCTTGACTACCCTGCACAGATTTGGTCACCTGGGTGTTTTGGGGACCAGGATGTGGTAGAGAGGTTTCAGAGATGAGTGAATAAGTTGGACAGGTCTATGGAATACTCCCTATGAGGACTGGTTGAAGGTTTGTGGGTTACAAAATTTAGTTAATAGGTTAACTTTCAGGATGTTAAAGGAGTTTTATAATATTGATGCAAGTGAAATTTTTCAATATGTGACAAATGGTCAGAGAACTGGGCCATCGGTGGAAATCGTGTAAGAGCGTGGTTAGTAGGGAATGTGCAGACCATATTTTTTGCATGGAGAGTGGTGAGTGAGTGGAACAGATTGCCAGAATTGGTTGTGAGTCCTCTGACAGTGAATGGATTCATGGAGAGGTATGATAAGATTTGTGTATATAATGGTTAATTTCGGTCTCCTACGATGGTTCTCCAGACTCCATGGAGATGACATAAAATAATAATAACAATAATAATAACAATAGCAGTCTCTTTAATGGAAAGTATGGGTTTGCTAAAGGGCGACTGTGTTTTTAGCAATCTATTTATTTGTTACAACAAGGTGATGCATTAGACAAGGGAGATAGATGTACAAATGACAACAGAAAGCTAAGTCAATGAAAAGAAATGTAGTGGTATATTTAGATTTCACAAAGACCTTCACTAGATTGTCACATAATAAGCTGAATAATTAGACTGGAATGGATGAGGTCGGATAACAGATTAGTGCATTACATTGAAGACTGGCTGAGAGGTATCAGCAGCCTAGATGGTCAAATGGTTAGCATCATGTCTGCTCACTAAACAACAGGTCATGGGTTCAAATCCCATTTGGGCATGGATGTTTATAAGTGGCATTTCCAGTTTAATGTTGCAAGTTTTAAACTTCAGAAAACAAAGATGGGATGCAGAACATATAGTTGGAGGATATTTTATACTGGTGAGGATCTGGAAGTGACAGTGGTTAATAAGGACCTACAAGGGTTGTTTGAAAACTTTGGTAAATTTCCAATAGACGGTGACACAATTTGTTCATTCATACCAGTGTCGGGACTTATTTTTTCATGACCCCTGGCAAAATTTTAGCCACGTGCAATGCATAGTTCTCATTTGGCAAACATTTAAAATGACTTTGACTTTCGTGCACAAAATGAGTTTCGTTCGTGCAGTGATTAAACACTTTTATTTGAAAAAGTGATTGGCCACGCAGATCAAAGCCGAGTTAGATGCAGTTCATGTGGACTCTGCACAAGCATTAAAGACTATTTATTTTTGGATAAATGAGTTTAAAATGTGATCTTAAGTCCATCGAAGATGAAGCGCACTCTGGACGCCTGACTAAGGTCACTACGAAGGAAATGATTGACAAAATCAAATGTATCTTTATGGAAGACCATCGAGTGAAAGTGCACGAGACTGCTGAGATTGTAGGCATCTCAACTGAATGGGTGTATAATATCCTGCACAAAAAATTGCACATGAAAAAGCTGTGTGAGCGATGGGTGCAGTTTGGGATGTTTAATTGCAATTCACAGGATTTTTTGCATTGCGTTGATTCTGACTGTAGATGAAACTTGGATTCACCACTACACACCTGAGTCCAAGCAGCAGTCAAAACAGTGGACAATGCCCAGTGAAAGAGCACTGAAAAAAGCAAAAACTGTTTTGGCAGCTGGGAAGGTGATGGCCACTGTTTTTTGGGATTCCCAAGGAATTATCATAATAGACTATTTGGAAAAGGGTAAGACAATAACAGGAGTCTATAATGCGTCATTGTTGGGGCGTTTAAAAGAAGAACTAAAGAAAAAAACGGCCAAGATTGGCGCACAAAAACAGTGCTCTTTCATCAAGACAATGCACCATCCCACACATCAGCTGCCACAATGGCAAAATTGCATGAATTGAGGTTCGAATTGGTTCCACATCCACCGCACTCTCCGGACTCGGCCCTGTGTGACTTCTTCTTGTTCCCAAACTTAAAAATTCAGCTCAGTGGGAAAAAATTTTCTTCAAACAAGGATATCATCAAGACTGTCAATGACTATTTTGCACAATTTAATAAATCCTACTTTTTGGATGGGATGAAAAAATTGGAAACTTGCTGGACCAAATGTGTAGACCTCGATGAAGACTATGTTCAGAAATAAAGGTGATTTTTTCCAAATAAATGTGTTTAACTTAGTTTTTTACCAAACTTTTCAAACAACCCTCATACAATTCATGCAACACATTGCATATGTGAGAACAACAGAATGGATTATGGCAAAGATGACATAACATATACAGGGTGTTCGGGATAAATTTGACATATTTATAATTAATTATATTTTTCCGTAAGTTACATGTATTAACACACACTTCTCTTCATTTAAAAGTTTGGACCCTTCTTCATTCATATACAAGATGTCAGAAAGGATGGATAGCTGGAACCCACCTGAATCATGGAAGAGAATAACTTGTATCATGATGATTCATGCCCGCCATCAAAATAAGGATATTACGACTGCTGCCCAATGCTCCCTGAATACAGTAAAAACAATCAGGCATGAACTAGAGACTTGCAATGGTGACTACGAGGATGTAGCAAGAAGAAAGATCCCTAGCAGACGATCTGATTGCGTTCGTACAGCAGAATTCCTCGCAAATCTGCAGGAACAGGTGTTGAAGAACCCTGGCATTGGAATTCGGGCTTTGTTCGTGGAGTTGCTAACTGTAGTCAAGCCCTGGATAACAAGGGTAGCCAATGGTAGGCCGTATGTATGGCAGCAGGATTCGGCCCCTTGCCACACCTCTGGGAAAAGTCAAAAATGGTTGTCTGAAAATTTCTACGACTTCACCAGTCCAAATGTTTGGCCTCCAAACTCCCCAGACCTTAACCCCATGGATTATTTTGTATGGGGCGCAGTTGAAAAAGACACCAATCGCACTTCCAGTAATACAAAAGCCCAGTTAATGGATAAAATTAAAACAGTTTTTGAGGCCCTTCCCAGGGAGACTGTAGCATCAGCTTGTTCGAGGTTCCGAAGCAGAATTGAAGCTGTGATCGATGCTAATGGTGGTTATTTTGAGTAAATCTTGTTGATAGTATTGTAATTAACTCTGCCTGTAATGTTTTTTTGTCAATTCATTAAATTTAATAGATACAAAGAAGATTTTCTTTTTCCTTACGAAACTGTCAAATTTATCCCGAACACCCTGTACAAGTAATGAGGTTATGATGCCCCAACATAAGGCCTTAATCAAGCTACATTATGAATTACTGCGCAGCTTTGGTTATCTAGTTTTTAAAAAAGATAAAGATATAAAGGAAAGAATACAATGACAATGGACTAAGGTGGTTTCTGGATGTTGAGTATAAAGCAAAACTGAGGAAATGCAATTTGCAGTCTAGCATTGGAGATAAGTAGTGGAAATTACTGAGAGATATACAGTAAACCCCTTTTTTACACTTTTCAGGGGACTGATGAAAAAAGTGTAAACAGCAGGAAATGTAAAAAAAATATTTAAAAAAGGGCAAAAAGATGACTTGCTGCTAGTATGTGACTCTACATACTTGATTACAAAATTTAATAACTGAAAATAAATGAATTTAGAAATACTTACATTTATCTATTTAAAATTGTAGTAGCAAGGCTTATACGTTGGTCATAAACAGCAGGTAATTAGTTTACGGAATTAACAATGCATATAAAGTATATTAATTAAAGGCAACTTTAATGGATAACTTCTATATTTCAGCAACATTATGTTACCATCTTCAGGAACATAAAGATATGGTATGTGCACCCAGGCACTAACAAAAGCAAATGAGGAAGAAAGCATCATTATCATCATCAAATTCCTGCCATGTACCCTCAAGGGGCGTACAGGATACGATAGTACTATATGAAAAAAATTACATCATTATTAATTTCCTATCTACAATTTTCCTCCAAATCAGTCTGTTAATCATTAAGACTCCAACATTATCAGATCTTATATTTCTATCGTCTAATGCACTTTGTACCATATCAATCCACCTATATCTTGGTCTTCCTAGAGTCTTCCACCTATATCTTGGTCTTGCTAGAGTCTTCCACCTATATCTTGGTCTTCCTAGAGTCTTCCACCTATATCTTGGTCTTCCTAGAGTCTTCCACCTATATCTTGGTCTTCCTAGAGTCTTCCACCTATATCTTGGTCTTCACTTCGTAAAGCGAAAATCTGATTCTGACAGCCTCTATTTGGCCTGAATCCAGCTTGTTCTTCACCAAGTTTTTCTTCCACAATTCTTCTCAACCGTTTCTCAAGTATACTTGCATAGATCTTGCCAGGAACACTCAGTAAGGAAATACCTCTGTAATTCTCACATTCAGTTTTATTTCCCTTTTTATA
The DNA here is from genome assembly GCF_054136105.1 of Typopeltis vanoorti. Taxonomy (NCBI): domain Eukaryota; kingdom Metazoa; phylum Arthropoda; class Arachnida; order Uropygi; family Thelyphonidae; genus Typopeltis; species Typopeltis vanoorti. The sequence continues at coordinate 75,589,880 of NC_143550.1, read as the reverse complement.
TATGGGTACTATGAGAGCTCTACTCCAATCATCGGGAATTCGTCTCTCTGTCCAGGCTTTCAGAACAATTCAGTGCAGCCACTATAAAACTTTTATACCACCATACTTCAGCATTTCTGGTCAAGTATCATCTACTCCTGCTGCCTTTCCACATTTCAAGCCTTTGATGGCTTTTTCTATCAAGTACGGATATGTATTCTTGACTGCATGCCTGGTCAGTGTTTTTTTACCACTGTGCTGTCATCACTGCTTGTTTCATTTAGCAGTTTTTCAAAGTAATTACTCCATACTTAAAGGATATCTTTTTCGCCCGTTTTCATGTCACCTTTATCATCTCTAACTCCTTTTACAGCACTTTTTCCTCCATTCCTCAGCTTCTTCAAACTTTCAGAATACTTTGCCACCTTCTTGATATTTATTTTCTATATTCTTGCCAAAGTCCTCCCATGACTTTTATTTAGCAAGTTTTACACAGTGTTTAGCATTCTTGCATTTGTCTCTGTATTCTCTAAGAGCACAAGCTGACTTATTTGCAAGGAAGTTTTGATAGGCTTTCTTCTTTTCCTTCACTGCCTCTTTAACTTCATGTGTCCACCATGGAGTTCTAATTTTTCTATCCTTGCAGACAACTTCACCACATGCCTCTCTAGCTGAATCAATCAGGGCTTTCTTCAAGGCTTGCCACTGAATCTCCAAGGTTTGATTCCTGTTCTCAAACTCTTTCATTTTTTCTTCAATAATCTTTCTGTATTTTAGTCTACAGTTCACATCTGAGAGCTGCTCAACTTTTATTAGCTTTAAAACTTTCTTACATGTTATTCTTTTCAATATGAAATTCAATTTTATCTTCCTCAAGACTAAATAGTGATTACTTCCAATTTCAAATCCTCTGTACACTCTGGTGTTCTGACCACGGAGAAAACATCACTATCAACAATAACATAGTCAATGAGACTTTTCTTATTCCTAGCCTCTTCTCTCCATGTGAATTTGTGCACATTTTTATGTTGGAACATGGTGTTAGTAATAACCAGTCCATGTCATGAGCAGAAATCCAACAGATATTTACCATTGGCACAAATAAGTCTCATTGTCCAGTTCCCCATTCTCATATTTGCCCACATTACTCTACTTGAGACTGACTGCCATTCAAGAAGATTAGCCTCGTATTTTGTGTTGAATACTATGGCTACTCCTTCTTTTCCTTGATTGTCATTGCCTGAATATAACATTTTGTATTTATTGCTCAGAAAGATCTCACCAGTTTAGGTCTTTTTTGTTTCAGTCACCCCTATTATGTCGATCTGGTACTTATCTAATTCCTCAGCTAGCTCCATTTCTTTGCCATTCAGGCTTCTTACATTGATAGTACCAATCTTTAACTCTGGTGATGGAGGAAGAAAGCAAGAAGCTAATATTGTTCCTAAAGTCCTAATGGTGCCCTCTAGGGGGCTAATTTGGTTGTCTTGGCCGTTGGGCTGAAGTTCTCATAATGTAAGTCTCCCAAATTTGAGGTAGTTTCATGCACCCAAATTTGTTGAGGTTTGGAACGTTTTTTAGAGCTGCTGATGATTCCTTGAATAATCTTTCGTACTTAAACTTGCTGCGGCGTATTATTTTAGTTTTCTTCCAACGAATTCTATGGTGGGTACTAAGGCATGGTCTGCCAGCCCAGAGCGACTGTACTGGTGAAACCGGATGTAGTCTTTGTGTTCTAAAATCCTGATATTTGCTGTCCTGCCTGTTTGGCCAAAGTAGGACAAAATATAGAAGTTATTCATTAAAGTTGCCTTTAATTAACATACTTTATATGTGTTGTTAATTCCATAAACTAATTACCAGCTATGTATGACCAACGTATAAGCCTTGCTACTAGAATTACGATCATCCACGGAGATTCCATCGCACGAAAGGACCGCCAATACGGCAAAATGAGGTTGAAGATATCGAGACAACTAAATCGTCTGACGTTCCTAAAACGCTGCAGGGATAACAAGGTAATCCCTAATTGTCTTAAATTGAGGCACACAGTTTTACTTCACAGAAAGCTCAGCACATTTATAATCGCACTAGCTTCGCCCTATTAAGAGAACAAATTACCACAACGAGTGTTCTACTTGCCGACGAAAACGAAACCTTACGGGCGCTAGAGGAAGAGCTTTCAAATACGCTCGGCCATGATCTTTGGACGATTCTTTATGATGTCTCATGCACTTTGGTAAGAAAAGAATTCGAAAAAATACGAAGTCGACACTTGAAAAAATACGAAAACCTAATAAAGAATTCTCCTTCCTTACCACAGCCACCACGGTAGTTTTATCGTCGGTAGTTTTAAAGCCTGACGCACTCACCGCACTTGCACGTGGCCACAATTTCGCCCTAGCTCCTAAAAGAATACCTGCTGAGAAAATCATGATCCAAATAGAACGTGGGATTCGTAACCATATCGCCAACAACGTCAGACTGGATGTACCCAGTGTTCTCACTAAAGCCAAGCCTCCAAAAACCAACTTATCCAAAGACGAATATGCAGCGCTACTAGAAATGAAGAAAAACAAAAAAATAGTAATCACCAAAGCGGAGAAGGGAAATGCCACTGTGGTGCTCAACCAAAAGGACTACAAAGGTAAGCTTAATGTTTTAGTACTAGACCGTACCACTTACCTCCCTATTGAATATAATCCTACCAGCTCTCAGATGAGAGCTCTCCACAGACTCCTTAAGAAAGTCACTTCTTGGCCTGTGGAAGTAACTAACAAACTAAAACCTTATAACTCTAGACACCCCCCCCCCCCGATTATACGGACTCCCAAAAATACATAATCAAAATGTGCCATTATGTCCCATAGTGGATGGCATTGATTCCCCCACATATAAATTAGCCAAACATTTAGCCAAAACACTTACACACTATACTGGCAACACACCATCACACATAAAAAACTCAGCCCACTTTAAATCCGGTGTAGAAAACCTCTCACTCCAACACACTGACATAATGGTCAGTTTTGATGTCTCCTCCCTATTCACTAATGTCCCACTCAAAGAAACCCTAGAGCTCATTCAAGCCAAGTTTCCTCCTGATATCTCAGCCCTACTTCAGTTCACAATGAATTCAGGCTACTTCGTTTGGCAAGGAAAATTCTACAAACAGATAAAGGTGACATCCATGGGTTCACCACTTTCCCCACCCTTGGCCAATTTCTTTATGGAGACCATTGAAGAGAAAAGCCTTAAATTCTGCCCCACAAAAACCCACTATTTGGCTTCGTTATGCCGATATGTGTTTGCTATTTGGCCACATGGCTCCGACACACTCCACTCCTTCCTAACACACTTAAACAACCAACACCCCAGAGTCCAGTTCACCTTAGAAAAAGAGGAAAACAACACCCTCCCCTTCCTAGACACTTTAATCACTCGCCAGCTTGATGGATCTTTAGTTTTCTCTGTTTACAGAAAATCCACCCATACTGGCAGATACATTCACCAGCAATCCCACCACCCCCCTCACAACAATATGGGGTTATAAAAACACTATATAAAACAGGACAAAATTAATCTACTCAGATGACAAGGCACTAACTAAACCACATCCTCAACACTTTCTTATCCAATGGCTATAACCCCAAAAAAATCCAAAAAATACTAAAACCAGTAAACCACAGCCCCCCTCACCCCCTCCACAATAAAGATTACACCAAATCTATCACCATCTCCTACATCCAGGGCACCTCTGAGAAAATAACCAATATCCTCAAAAAATATGACCTTACTTCTTGTTACAGACCATATAAAAAGTTGGCATCCCTTATCTGCTCTACCAAAGACCAACCACTTCCCCTAGACCTACCTGGTGTATACCAGGTCCCTTACAGCTGCAAATTGTCCTACTTTGGCCAAACAAGCAGGACAGCATATATCAGGATTTTAGAGCACAAAGACTACATCCGGTTTCACCAGTACAGCTGCTCTGGGCTGACAGACAATGCCTTAGATACCCACCATAGAATTCGTTGGAAGAAAACTAAAATAATACACTGCAGCAAGTTTAAGTACGAAAGATTATTCAAGGAATCATCAGCAGCTCTAAAAAACTTTCCAAACCTCAACAAATTTGGGTGCATGAAACTACCCCAAATTTGGGAGACTTACATTATGAGAACTTCAGCCCAACGGCCAAGACAGCCAAATTAGCCCCCCAGAGGGCACCATTAGGACTTAGGAACAATATTAGTTTCTTGCTTTCTTCCTCATTTGCTTTTGTTAGTGCCTGCGTGCACATACCATATCTTTATGTTCCTGAAGATGGCAACGTGACATTGCCGAAATATAGAAGTTATTTATTAAAGTTGCCTTTAATTAATATACTTTATATGCGTTGTTAATTCCGTAAACGAATCACCAGCTATCAATTTTAAAAAATCTTTTTAAGTGTTGATTGTTTTTGCTTTTCGTTTTTTTTTTTTTTTTTTTTTTTTTTTTTTTTTTTTTTTTTTTGACATAGCACCAGATTGCTTTGCATTGAGTTCAATGCTCGACCTGTTTTCTACTATCGTGTTCAAAGTGGACATGGAGAGTCCAAGATCTTTTGCTAAATGCACACGTGTTCCAGCATGCCAATCTGTGTGTCGCAGAATTGCCATCTTTTCTTCTACCGAAATACATTTTTTTTTTTTTTCCTCCATGTTACTAACATGAATAATCCACCACCGCAACTTGAAAGCAACTTTCAGACTCTAAATTACGTAACAGAAATTCTGCAATATCAATTTGTACTGTGATTGAAAAATCACAGTATCGCTTATCAGTACATTACTGCTTCAAGCGCACAAGTCACCATGATGGCAGAAATGAAACTTACAGCCAAAAGACGCCATCTGGGAACAGAAATGTGCATATTTCCGCAGAAATCGATTCGAAAATCAGTATTGCCAACTGAGAAAAAAACATAAATCACTGGAAATAACGTCCACATCAAGTTGTTAATGGTGGGAAAACAATATTCAAATTAATCTGGGATTTGAAGTTAATACAGTGTTGGAAGTACTACAAGTGAGAAGTTATGCTTAAACAGTAGTTTTTTGGAAGCTGCAGAAACTATGGTTAAGGTGTAAGTCAACCCAAGATGAGAAATCTGATTTATTACAAGAAAGATCTTGGTGTTATCAAAAATAAGAGTAAGAACTTTCTTATGAGAAATCAGAAAGGATTGTCCTTTTCCCACTGAAGAATAGCAATTAGATCAGAGTTTAGGACACTGGTTGTGGAAGATCAGCTTCTAATAACTGGAACAATAAAAGGTTTGTCAAATGAGAAAGAGAAATGCACTGTACTGTCATCAGCACAGGAGGAATAAAATTGGAGATCAGTGAGAGAAGATCATTTATTTATAGGAGGAAGACTGTGAGTAAGAGTACAGAGTCCTAGGGTACTCCTGCATTGGTTGAGAAATCTGAGCAGAGGACATACTATCTGCCAGTGAGTGGTGAAAGAGGAAGTTGGCAACCTAACTATAAAGAATAGAAGGCAAGCTATGCCAGATAGAATCAAATATCCTAGAATTGTGAACAGCAACTATGTGAGTTTCTCAAACTCTTCTATGACTTGCATTCGAAGGTGAAGGCTAGAAGAAGAATTATGTACAAGTTACCTTAATACATTTTTCTAACAGATATTAAGATATATGCTACAGTACATAAGAAACATAAAGAAACATGTATAAAGATTTCTATGAAGCTATTCACCATCAGACATGTGTGATATCTTTTAGATCAGGATTATCATCAGTTTCTGATATGAATCCTAAAGGGGGGGTGGGGATAGAATAACATGATAGTCAACTCTCAGTATAGCAAACAATTCAGTAAGGAATTCATTCACCATAACAAATAAATGAAAAATCCACATCCCAGTCCCATAAGTACAATGCTATGCTAAAAGAAATTCACTAAAGCAAACTATCACTTTAACACTTATGATCCCGGGGAGTTTACCACAGCATAGATGTTCATTTCAGTCATCATCATCAAATTCCTGACATGCATCCTCAAGGGGGTGTATACAATATGATAGTACTAAATGAAAAATTTATATCATTAGTAACTTCCTATCTACAATTTTCCTCCAAATCAGTCTGTTACCTGTCAAGACTCCAACATTATCAGATCTTATATTTCTATCGTCTAAAGCACTTTGTACCGTATCAATCCACCTATATCTTGGTCTTCCTCTGGGTCGTTTTCCTGCCAACCTGGCAGAGAACACTTGTTTTGCTAATCCTTCCTCGCCCATTCTGTTTAAGTGACCACACCACCTGAGATTAGCTCTGCTAACGCATTCCTGGATGTTGACAATGTCAAGTTCTTTCCTAATATCCTCGTTTTTAATATGATTTTGCCATTGATGCCATCTGTTAACGCCTCTAATCTTTCTCAGGACTATCATATCTGCAGTCTCTAGTCATTGGTCAAGTGTTTTACTTCTGATCTCAGCTCTCAGATAAAACTGGTTTGAACACTGTCTTGTATACAGCTAATTTAGTGTTCCGACTAATTTCTCTCTTATTCCATATGAATATATTCAGTTAACTTCCTACTGTTAATAATTGGTGGATTTTTATATAGATAGAGTATTCATAGATATTATCTTAATATTAATCCTACCATAGAGATGATCTCTGTTTCTAACAATTATTTTTTTTATTTCCGAGTGTACCTACATATTATTATATGCACAAGGGTTCAATCCAATTGGTGCAATGATCTTAACTCTTTCTTTCAGAATCCAAATAATCACTGACTCAACACCAAATACAAAATAAACACATTTAATAAAACAATATTACATAACTAACTACAAATTGATTGTATCCAAGGCCTTTTTAAAATAAACTTACACTTAAGACTAAACACTTTGTTTTCAAAATGACAAAATGTTCATAGCCAGTTTCTCGCTCTGTCAAGTTCCTTCTCCAAAGACATATGACTTTATTCTTCATTTTTACAGGATCCTTTCTCATCACTTATGTAGCACACATTAATTCTTCCGAACTTAATTCTGTCTCTTTTCTTCAGTAGAAATAATAGTCAGATCTGGCGTCCTTAATACAGATGAAATTTCCTAATCAGTTTTCTCAAACATTCCTTTAGAACATAAATAGCAAATTCTTCTTTTATTCACTAAATGCTTATTGACAGTCTTAACTCTTCCAATAAAAAAAACTTACAGTTCTACGATTTCCTTTTCGGAATCTACTATAAATCTTTGAATTAGTGTTTCCTCCAATATTCCGTTTAAAACGCATATAGCAATATTTCCCTTTTATTTATCCACATACTAATTCCACATTAAAACTTAATAGTTCCACGATTCCTTTTTCGGAATATACTATTAATTTTCCTCTGACTGTCACAATAAAATGTAAGTTCCTCTGAATCTAAATATCTGCCGGCCTGTGTTCCAAATTCCTTCTGAACGCTCTCTTGTTTACAGCCGTTACTCAGATACTGAACGCTTTCTTGTCAGCTGTCAATCACTCATCAAACTTCTTGGCAAGCATGCACACTCCATGAAACTGGTAAGCAAGAAGTTAGGTATAAATAAAGGCTGACACGTTGTCTCCATTAGCGACAAGAGAATGTCTTCATAAAACACAACCTTTGATAATTTTAATTACAATAAAATTCTTTTAAGTAATACAAATATCAAATCTGGTAAGTACATCAATTTTTTGACTTCTTTACATATCACGTTTGACAAAACAATTTCCATAATGGGCACATCGCAAGTGTGGCAACGTATATTATGAAAACAAAACTAATAAACATTTTAACATAAATAATTCGTAAAAATATTCAGAATTTTAATTATGATTATTTTTACATCAGTTTCATCTTTCTCTGAAAAATTATTTAAAAAATTTTTTTTTAAATATTTAACCTATATCTAACAAAACTTTTAATGCTTATTCCTAGATCTTAAAAAATAACGTGATTCCTGCTGATCATTATTTACACTTTTGGAATCACTAATTTCAGAATCATCTGATGCTAGAGATAATTCAGAATTTACATTTTCCAATTTACTATACTTACAAATTTCATTTCTATACTTTTCAAATATTTCATTTAAACTATTTGAATTATACCCTAAATCTATAAAATCATCACTATCAGAATCAATTTCTACAGGTGTCTCAGATTGTTTATCCTTGCTAACTAAATTAGAGGTATTTTCACATTCCTCTGTCTTATTTAACTCTATATTAACTAACCTATGATATTCTGCTATAATTTCATCCATGTTAGAGTCAGTTTACATTGTACATTATCTGAATTATGTACCTTGGGATTTCTAAAATTTTCTGCATTAGGGTTTATTTTACCAAAATTTAATAAGATATCTGTCATAGAGATATCTTTTTCTCTCGTTTTCATGACACCTTTATCATCTCTAACTCCTTTTACAGTACTCTTTCCTCCATTTCTAAGCTTCTTCAACAACCTCTAGAATATCTTACCACCTTCTTGATATTTATTTTCTATGTTCTTGCCAAAGTTCTCCCATGACTTTTGTTTAGCTAGTTTTACACCGTGTTTAGCTTTCTTACATTTGTCTCTGTATTCTCTAAGAGCACAAGCTGACTTATTTGCCAGGAACTTTTGAAAGGCTTTCTTCTTTTCTTTCACTGCCTCTTTAACTTCATGTGTCCACCATGGAGTTCTGATTTTTCTATCCTTGCAGACAACCTCACCACATGCCTGTCTGGCTGAATCAATCAGGGTTTTCTTCAAGGTTTGTCACTGAATCTCCAAGAGCTATGGTTCTTGTTCTCAAACTCTTTCATTTTTTCTTCAATAATCTTTGTGTATTTTAGTCTACAGTTCACATTCTAGAGCTGCTCAACTTTTATTCGTTTTAAAACTTTCTTACATGTTATTCTTTTCAATATGAAATTTGATTTTATTCTGCTCAAGACTAAATAGTGATCACTTCCAATTTCAAATCCTCTGTACACTCTGGTGTCCTGTTTAAGTTCCTGTATAACAACTTATTTTTTATAGAATGTTGTCATTTACTTCTCTAATTTGACTTAGAAATCTCTCTCTCTATCTGCTCTCTCTCCAGCCTACAATCAACTGTTTTATTTCTAACCCAAATTTTAGACCCATAAGTTAAACTGATTTAAACTGTCTTGTATACTACTAATTTAGTATTATTCTTCTAATTTCTCTCTTCTCATATATAAATTTATTCAGCTGGCTCATTACTACATCAGTTTTGCTTACTCTGTTATTTATTTCCATATCTAATTTGTTATCTTCACTAAAAATTATGCAACTTTATTAAGCAAGGGGTTCTAAGAAAACCATGTGCATAAGGATGATGTCATTTATGAAAATTATAAGGAGCAGGCTACAAGAGTCACAACTATTGTATCGAAGCCTAAGTTAGAAAAGAAAATGGCTCTGCAAGCTAAAGACAACTTAAAAGAATTCTTGCAAGTGAAAGAAAGAAAGAATGAACATGAAAGCATAACTATACAGAACGCAGATGGTATGTGGGTGGCAGATGCAGAAGACATTGTTCAACTATTTAGTGCCCATTTTGCTAAAAGCTATCAACCTGGTGCATGCAACATTGGGCTCACTGCTACCTCTTTACCGAATGAAGAAACTCAAGCTGAGCAACTACTAGTTCTGTTGCACATGAATGCGAATTTATCAATAAGACTGATGCAATATTAGCCCTATTGATGAATTCGCATACGTTGGTAAGAGCTCACATACAGAAATAAGTTGAAAGAGAATCTATACTTTGCAATGAATAACATGGGTTTAGTGAGGGAAGGCTATGTTTGAACAACTCACTCACATTTTATAATATTACTATTGAGTTAAACAAGAGAATGGATATGATACAGCATGATACTTTTGGACTTTACTAAAGCATTTGCCAGGATGCAGAATAGAAGATTGTTGCATAAATAGGAGGATGTGGGATTGGATTAAAAAATATTAGCATGGATAAGAGAATGGCTAGCTGACAGATATCAAAGAGTGATTATAGGAGATGCAAGCTGAAAGATTTAAGGTGACCAATGATTTACCACAGGGATCAGGGTTTAGTTCACTGTTATACAATCTTTATATTAATGACACCAGGAAGGATTTGACAAGTGATACACAGCCTGTTTGCTGATGATGATGCAAAGATAGGCAGTAATAAGGAACGAGACTGATATGCAATACTCGCAAAATGGTTTGACTAGGCTGGAATTGTCAGCATGTGAAAATGGCTATCAGTTCAATGTTAATAAATGTAAAGTTATGCACTTTCATAATGAGATATGAACACAAAGCACAAAAAATAAGATACTTAGAACCCCAAGTGAGGAACAAAATATGATTAACTCAGATTTCACCATCACTGAACTCAACACTGCCATAAACCTATTAAAACCTAGAAAATCTGCAGGCCTTGATGATGTCTGTAATGAACAGATTAAACATTTTGGAACTAGGAATAAAGAGTGGTTATTAAACCTATACAGACACTTGCCTCAGAACCCTAAGGATACCAACTATCTGGAGGCATGCCAAAATGGTGGCCTTTCTGAAACCAGGGAAAACCCCCAATTGAAGCAAAAAATTACAGACCTATATCACTACTCAGCAACCTCTTTAAACTCTATGAACAATTAATTTTGAATAGGCTACAACCCCTAATCAAACCCCATCTTATTGATGAGCAAATCCTGCACATCACAAATTCTCGACCTCACTCAATATATAGAAAATGGTTATGAGCAAAAACTAGCCACACGAGTAGTCTTTAGACCTAACTGCAGCATATGATACCATAAACCACCTCACACTCAGAAATAAAATATACAGAATAACTAGAGACTATCGCCTTGTCCTCCTAATCCAATCACTCTTGGAAAACAGATGCTTTTACAAGGACCTTGGGGGGTAGGAAGAGCCGCTGGCACCACCAAAAAAATGGCCTCCCCCAGGGAAGTGTGTTATCACCATTACTTTTCAACATCCACATCAATGATCTCCCTATCTTTCCAGGAACTAGAAATTTTATCTATGCTGATGACCTTGCCATAACTACTCAGTCAAAAAATTTCAAGTCCACTGAAACTACTCTATCACTTGCCTTAAATAGTCTAACCACATACTATACCAACAATCAACTAAAACCAAACCCCTTGAAAACCCAGACTGGCCTTTTCCACCTTAACAATAAGGAAGCCAACAGGAAGCTACAGATTTCTTGGGAAGGCTCTAATATAGAACATTCCTGGAAACCAATCTACCTCGGTGTAACTCTCCATCGCACCCTCTCATATAAAAGCCACATAGAAAAAACAAAGGCAAAAGTGAATGCAAGAAACAACATACTAAGGAAGCTTACCTCCTCCAAATGGGGTGCAGACCCCTAGCACACTGAGATCTTCTGCCTTGGCCCTTTGCTATTCTTCTGCCGAATATGCTTGCCCAGTATGGTCCAGATCCTGCCACGCTGAAAAACTTGATCCAGCTTTGAATGAAAGCTGCCGCTTAATTACAGGATGCCTGAAACCAACACCACTAAAAGACCTGTATACTTTGGCTGGTATTGCACCCCCTTCAATTCGAAGATCTGCATTCTCAGCTGATGAAAGAAGCAGACAAATGAATGATGAACGCCACCCACTATTCGGCCAGACTGCAGTGCCCCAAAGACTAAGATCCCGACATAGCTTCCTGACAACTGTTGAACCACCTAAAAACCTCCCAGAGACAAGACTTCAACAATGGCTTTTGAATACACTATATCCTAAAAATAATACTGGTATTCCAACAGCCGAACATCTTCCACGTGGTGCCCACTTGGAAAAGCCTAAACAGACTCCGGACGACAGGATGCTGCGAACAAAACCTCATCAAATGGGGGCTACCTCACTGGCCCAGACAATTGTGAGCGTGGGACAACCCAGTCCATGAAACACCTTCTTTCTTGTCCCTTTCTTCCATCACCTTGTGCAAAAGAGGACCTTATATCCTGCACAGAAAGAGCAGTTGATTGTGCAAGATACTGGAGGAACATCTGACCATGTTTATTGTATATAAGTTATGTATAGTTTCCTTTTTTTTTTATATTTAATTATTATCCCCTGTATAATTCACCTACCAAATCTAAGCTAATCTCATTGTAACATATCCTAATTTGTTGTAAATCATGTTGTACCACTTACTTACTACTATACTACTTGTGTTTGGATACGAAATAAATAATGAGATATCCAATGTGGATTTGTATTGGTGGAATTATGCTAAAAGGAACTGATGCTAGGGATTTTTGAGTTTTAACAGATAGGAAGTTAAAGTTCAAGAGCTATATAACAAAGATTGCAAGTGCAACTCAGAGGATGACTGCAATGTCTAAAAAAAATCTTGACATGTCAGGACACAAAAGCCATTTTTGTCTCTTTAAAGATTACATACGACCTCATCTGAGCTACTGCATGTAGTCCTGGTCTACTGGTTTCCATGGTGATGCGGATACATTGGAGAAAGAAAGAGCAAAGAAAAGTATTAAAGATAATATCTGGACTGTGGTATACAGATTATGAAGACAGATTGAGAATTTGTAGGCTGCAGCCACTAGCAAAAAAAAGAAGGGTGATACGATTGAGACTTAGAAACTTCTAAAAAGATCATACAGGATACCAGAAGATGGACTTTTTCATTTTATGGTGGGTAGAGAGAGGACAAGAAAGCAGCTATGGAAATTGAAAATGAATGCAGTGAAGCAGGGGGTAGGAGAGCTAGATTTTTCTCTCACAGAGTGTTGCATGATTGGAATGGATTCATTTTGGAAGTGGTGAGTGCAGGTAGTGTGAATGAATTCAAGAAAAGGAAATGTTGGTGTAGGTGATAATTAGCCTCCTTCAATGAGTCCCTGAAGGTCTTAATAATAATAATAATATATAGGGAAAATATTTTACTTGTTCTATAGATTCTCCATCAAGAACAGCTGATTTTCATGTGACTACCTGTTTTACAGTTGGTGTTGTCTTTTTATCTGATTTTTCAGAACACATTTGTTACAGTAGTTATTCAATTTAGTTTATGGGTGAGTCTTGAATATTTGTATTTCACTGATTTAGAAATATACTCATACCATCATCTATATAAAGAAATTATTTGAATATCTCCAATTCCAACAGCCAGTTCAATGTACTTTCATAATGGGCTTTATGCAAATGATGAATAACGGTGGAGGCAGTGTGCAACATCAGGTTATAAGATAACCTTGATGTTGCACACTGTCAAAGTTATTCTATATAAAATTCTTTAATAAGAAAAATGGGAATTAAACCTTAAAGTAGACTTCAAGGATGTCATTTCTGCTTCATATGTTGCTCTGCATTCTGAAAAGGAAAAAAATATTATATTAATTATGATTAATGCCATTTCAGAAAGCATTTTTCAAATCAAAATTTAGTCACAAGATTATTTTGCATTTTGAGTTAAAGTAAGGATATACTTTTAAGTTTTGATCTACATACATGTTTCTCTACACTATAAAAATACCAATGTTATCAGAAAAAAAAAATGGATATTCCATAACTTATCACTTCCCACACTACTCCTACAACAGAAATACTTGCAACTGTAAAATAATGATGTTGGAGTATGGCTGCAAGATCATAATTCACAAACATGTAAGCATATTTTTTAATGTACATGATATAGAGCATGCTATTGGCAATATGAATTTATAAATTGCACTCAAGTTATACAAATGAATGAACAACAAAATAACATAACTGAATGGATTCAACTTCTTGTTAGTGTTGAATTCAAGATTAACAACATGGATGAATGACATACTTGAAAAAGCATGACCATTCTCCATATGTCATGTTCCATATCTATACTATTTGCTTATCAAGTCTATTATACAAATAATGGATATGATTATGGTCTTTAGTTAGGTACTTGGAAATCTATTTGAAATGCCAAAAGTACAACATTCAATATGACAATCATACTTTAACAGCAAATAAAAACTGAATACACTATAATCAACCTATCTACAAGCTTCAAATTTGAAAAGTAAATGGGACAGAAACAAGTTCTCAATATCTATAATCAACAAAATCATGATACCAATTATGACTCAGCAAATAACTCCCATATTCTGGTTGATAAAGGAACTTTAGACCAATCATTTCAAGGAATTAATCATCTTACATCCCAGTGGATTCATCATCATTTATTCTTGTATGAAAATAGGGAAATATATACAAAAATATTCATATGACAAAAACTCATGAGGATAAAGTCTATTAAATGAAAGTGAGCTAAATGGTAGGTGTCAGGTGGTTCATAATATCTACCAAGAATCATCTGTATTTTATGTATACTGCCAAAACTGTTTTCTTTGGTCTTCCTCTATGTCCATTAATTGGCCTGTAGAGAGCAAGATCACTGAATGGTAGGTGTAAAGGTAGATGCCTAAGTTGGTGTCACAACCAACTCAGCGGATTTTTTTCATTGTTTCTATTAGGAGGCAGGGATCTATGCAGGCTTTGCTGGATCACATTCCTAATACTCTCATTCTCGAAAGAATGAGAGTATTAGGAATGTGATCTTGTCATATGTTGTTTGACGGCATGATGATATTAACTGCTCAGTGAGAAGTCATGTTCCATATCTGGGCACTATATGTAAATATGGCTTGGCTGGCGGTTTTGTACAGATGAATTCTTGAATCTGTGGTGATGAGATTGGATTTCCATACATTAGTTAGACTTATGAAAGAAAAGAGCTTTGTCCTTTCGTTTCACTATGTCAGTTAAAGTATCAATGTAGGAACTAAGGTACTGAAAAATCATTTACTTCTTCAAGAAGGTGGAAATTTAACCTAATATTTCCTTCTATTCTGTTCTTCAGAACTTTAGTTTTACTGCTACTGACTGCCAACCCAATCAGTGCTGCATTTTTACATAAAATTATCTAGGTGGTTTTGAGCAGTCTGAATGATGAAGTCAATCAGCATATCATCATTTGCAAAGTAGAGACTGCTTGTGTGAGTTTGTCCTACAAATCTTCAAGTTATTCCGTATCCATTTTCTGTGAGTCTGAATACTAGAGACTACAATGAATCTACATGGGGGAAGAGGGGTAAAAACAAACTATATCTCCCAGCTTCCACCTCCCCCCGCAAGGAAATGCTGGGTATACTTCCAGTAGACTAATGTGGCTAGTGAAAAATATCAGGGCCAATCACTCAGTATCTGGATTGGTTGCTGATTACAAAAGGAATAAGAGGTACAGAAAACCAATATGTTAGATGAAAATATTTATGCGACACAATTATAACTTAGCAACAACTCATATATCCTAGTTTATGAAGGAATTTTAGACCAGTGATTTCCAGAGATTAATTACCCCCCTCACATCTCAGCATGTTAGTCCAACATTACAGGCTAACAAGAACTGTGTACTTTAACCCATCACGCTCTTATTATAATAATATTGTATTTTTTTTTTTTTATGAAATCTGATTTTTAAAATAAGTGCACCATTAGACTCAATTCCCTCTTAGACTCAATACTTTATCAATTCAATAAAAATAGCAACAAAATAAAAATATCTGAAAACTAGATTCCGAACAATGCTAATATATTTTTTTCTTTTATGAAAACCTTACTTGGAGAGTAACACAATTAAAATAACGTTTTAATTAAATCCAAAAATCAATAGACAACAATGAACAGAGAGGAACTGTTCAATGTAAAAAAATGTTCTTTATAAACATCTACAGATAATCAACTCTGAAATGTATCTGTATAAGATAAAGGTACAAACAGTTTTGTTTTTATCTATTTATTTTTTATGTTTTTTATTTTATTCAGACATTTTGCTATCTGATTTTTTAAGGCAGTCACTGCCAAAAACAGTCTGTTGAGAAGCTCAGAAGTACGTTGAGCTTTTTTTTTATTTTGATAAATAGCTGTGCTGAAATTAGTAGAGGTGAATACAGCATTAAGTTATGAGTCAGAAGACAGTTCTATTAGCTGTTCATAGGTCTTCCACAGAAAAATCTAAAATCTAATATATCCTTAAAAGAGAGACTCGTTAATATTGCTTTTATAAACCTTCCAATGCATGAAAATATGTACAGGGTGGCCATAAAATAACTTTCCCTCTTTATAGGCATCTGTAGCTAAAACCAATAAATGGAATGAGACCAAAATTTTATATTAAGACTTTTGAAGGCATGGGGAGATGATTTCTGCAAAAAAAAGATTTAGTACAAAAAGTCGCCGATAGGGGAAATTTTGGTGCTGGCAGAGCCGAAAGCAGTCAAATATTTGCAGTAAATGCAGGTAAAAAGGATTATGCAAATTTTACTGTGCGTACGTGACAGCAGCACTACCAATTCCACTTAAAAAGGGATTGGAAACGTTCAGGCAGTTATTCGAATGACTGACGAATTGTGCTCAATAAAAGTCCTACCTTGCCTCAGCGTGCTTTAAACAGTGCAATGTCGTAGTGACCCTTCGGGAATTTAGAAGGCTTCATAACCTGCATACAGGTCTTATTTCAGCTGTAGCACTGAGAACTATGATTAAAAAGTTGGAAGAAACTGGATCACTAGGAGTTAGACCTGGCAGAAGATAGAAAGCAGTGCAAGAAAGGTCAGCACATTGAAAATCATGTACGTGGTCCAGGGGACCCTGATTCTGATGAATAAAACATTATTTCCTGTGAGTTCAATCACTACATTAATTTCTGTGTCTCTTGCAAGTTGTTATTTTAGTTTAATTATTATCATCATCATCAAATTCCTGCCATGTACCCTCAAGGGGTGTACAGGATATAACAGTACTACATGAAAAAATTACATCATTACTACCTTCCTATCTACAATTTTCCTCCAAATCAGTCTGTTACTTGTCAAGACTCCAACATTATCAGATCTTATATTTCTATCATCTAAGGCACTTTGTACCGTATCAATCCAACTATATCTTGGTCTTCCTCTGGATCGTTTTCCTGCCAACCTGGCAGAGAACACTTGTTTTGCTAATCTTTCCTCTCCCATTCTATTTAAATGACCATACCACCTGAGATTAGCTCTGCTAACGCATTCCTGAATTTTCATTCCAGCTGGAATGAGTGACGTGGCTGTCGCTTACACCGTTCAAACGTTATTATTCCATTTTATCTGCCTTTAATGTAATTATCCACTTATTTTCGGCTCCACCTGCACCATAATTTCCCCTATCAACAACTTTTGGTACTAAATCTTTTTTCCACAGAAATCATCTCCTCATGCCTTCAAAAGTCTCAATATAAAATTTGGTCTCATTCCGTTTATTGGTTTTAGCTACAGATGCCTCCAAAGAGGGAAAGTTATTTTATGGCCACCCTATATATAAGCATATTACAGGTGATACTTAATTTTGTAAATAACTTCCTACAATGACAAAACCAAATGCTTCATCCAAAAATTCTGAAAAGGTTTCCAAAGTCTCTAAGTTTTGATTATTGCAAAAATCGAACCACAATAGATGTTGAAAGTTTTTACAGTTGTTATACCATAAATATTTATTTTAAAACCACAAGTGAATGGTTCAATTTTGTCCTGTAAAGTAAATATTATCGTCAGTCTTCCTTGAAGACTTGTTTATCTCATATCTTTTATGGAACCACCAAGAAATGCAAATTTTAAATTTTATAATCCATTCAACATCAACTAACATTTTGGTTCATCTGATTTCTCTATTAAGCCTTCAACTAATGTACATCCCTCACTCCAGCTGTCAATCCAACCTTCTTGGGGGCATAGCTTTTACCACAAAAAAACCTCTAGTGTAGCAAACATTTCCGCTGCGGATGGATCTTCCCAGTTGGAGGAGATATCAACTATACCCAGGTGGTGGATAACCTTGATTGCTTAACAAAACACCACCCTGCTTACTGAAGTATTGAAGTGGCAAATGCCATGTTTGGTCTCCAAAACTAGAGTTCCCGTCTCTGCCTCCACCTTTTTGCTCCAATGCCATGTTTGGCATGCTTTTGAAGGGTATGCTAAACCCACTTAGAGAGAGAGAGATCCAAAACCAACGTCTATTGAAGATACAGCAGGTAAAATGGTGCACATAATCCTGCTGCCACAGGCTCTTCCAAGCGATGTTTACAGAAAGGGAGGTCTGGTAGCAGTAGTATGTGGGAGAAACTGTAGAAACCACATTATAGCATGGAGACAAGTCACTCTACAGACACAATGTCTGTAAATTTATCTCCTCTCGCTGCATGGCCCTACTCTATCTTTTCACATAGTTCCTTATCAAAAGGAAACATATGACAATAATGATAGTTGATCAAAGACTAGAGATAAACAGATAAGAGTTCTGAGAAAAATTAGACATCCAGAAGATGCATTTAAGCATACTGCAATGTGTAGAAGCAGACCAAATATGCTTTCTATGCCCATTGTTTATAACTTTACTATTGGCTCACAAAAGAATTTTGTGGCCTTCCAATAAATACGGATTTTATTCATAAAATATATAATATATTCATATCTCAGATTCATTTGTATTTCAGAAATATTAAAAGCACTCAGCAATATTTGTACTTATTTGTCAGGCTAAAATCAGTGCTTCTGTATAATTCACATATCCATGTTTGGATAAATAGGTGTTTTGAGCTTATTAAGCACACAAATGACAACCAACAGCCAGTTATTTTGACAACTGATCTCGGTTATGGAAGTCCATGGTTAGTGATAAGGGCACAATATCTGAACTAATACTCAGAATTGCAACAATCATCTGTGTGATTGTCATTAGTATTTCTCATTAATCAATATTTAATAGCAACAGCTCTCACATAGCAGTTACAAAAACTACAAACGAATGAATGACTCTCAGAGTACAGCTTGTTTGAAAATTTAACCAGCATCACTTCAGTAAAACTATGCAATTAAACATATACAGGGCACTTTGTATGCTCCTGGATATGACAGAGTTTGTCCATAGGTGAACGAACTCTACTGTTCATTACATCCAGAATATATAAGTGCATTGTACTTTTGACCTGTCTCACTCTAAAAACAAGAAGATCTGTTGATATCCAGTTAAGAGAATATAAAAATAAAAATTTTTAAAAAAAATACATTCAGTACAATCACATTATAGCAGTTTAGGAATGGCACAGACAATGATTTGGAAATTTCTTCACCCAGGATTAGATGGAAAAAAAAAAAAAAACCAGTGCTACACTTCAGAGAAAATGGTGTCGGAATCAGCAGTAGCTTTAAAACATTCCCCAAATCTCAACAAGTATACGTTTTAAAAGAGGTATACCGTGAGTAGACATACCGATACAAAATTAATAACGAAAAACTCATGTACAAAGATTATTTAATACTATAATTTTCGCCTGTGTGTCACAGGCATCTTCAGTACATTTTAAGCTCAAATTAAACAATAACTGACAATTCCAAAAAGTGCCACCTAAGTAGCTGGTGTAAGATAACTATAAAGGTCAATAAATTTCCAAACAAAAAAAAAAAAAAAAAAAAAAAATGTATACAATAAAAAGTTAGGAAAGATTAGCTGATTTATAAAATACTATCTCCAATATAAGATTGGTGTTCTTCTAGCCGAATAGAGGCAGATCTTCCCGTTTGTCCGAAATAAGATAATCCACAAGAGCACGGAATCTGGTAGACACCTGGATAATTAAGGGGTGGAAGCTTGTCCTTAGGAGAAGTGAGAAAGGTGGAATTTTTCTAAACAGTCGAAAGCGACAAAAATATTCAGTGGTTTTAAAACTTTTGCTAAACGTTCACTAATGCCTTCTACATAAGGGATAAGAAGGCACATTATTTCTTCTGTATTTGAAGAGGAAGACATATTAAAACTACTCAAAGCTCTTTTAATGAAGAAATTCTTATAACCATTAGATAGAAAGGAAGAAGTTATATATTGCAGTTCTTTCTGTAAAAGATCATCTGAAAAACAAAAGGAGTAAGCCCGATGAACCAATGTAATAGATGAAGAAATAGTCAACCAAGAAATATGAAAAATTAACTGGAAACACATGGCATCACCAGATTCAACAGATATCCTGTACAACATTAAACTCACACTGGAGGAAATATATGAGAAAGCTGCAAAGAAAGTCAGAATTCATTCAAAAACATGCTTTTGTTGTCTTTTGACTGTTTAGAAAAATCTCCACCTTTCTCACTTCTCCTAAGGACAAGCTTCCACACCTTAATTATCCGGGTGTCTACTAGGATTCCGTGCTCTTGTGGATTATCTTATTTTGGACAAACAGGAAGATCTGCCTCTATTTGGCTAGAACATAGGTTCCCAAAGTGGGCAGTGAAGCCTTCTGGGGTGGGGGGGAGGCTATAGTGGGATCAGAAGCATTTGGGGGCATTCAGGAGGTCTAGGGGTTGGTGGCTCTTTATAGAAGAAATTAATAATATATATTTAAAAATTAATTATTTTCGTGATTTTGCAATTAGATAATCATTTAAAATTTAAATATTGCATTTTAATTCATCTTATGCCCTCTTACACAATCAATTTTTTTTATAAATTTTCTATTTCAATTATTTAATCATTTGAAAATTTACCATGTCAGATAGAAATAGATGTCAATTTTCTATGTCAATGAGAAAATAGAGCATGTATATATGTGTGTATAATAGGTTATGTTTACAGTAGCAAATATATTCGTTATATTTCATTTCAAAATATATATAAAATATATAAAACCACTTTTCTAATTGATTTGCAAAAATAAACTCAATTTTATATAATTTAATATTATGAGTAAAAATAATAATGGCAAGAAAGAAATAAAATCGTAAATTTTAGTTAGCCTAGTTAGTACTAACTTATATTGCTAACTAGAGGGGAAAAACAAAGCAAATATTATTCGAAACTTATTATACTGTTTTCTGTGATTATGTTTTGTAGGTTTGTTGTTTATATCTGGTGTAATTATTTTATTTATTAATTATTATTTATAATTATTCGGACAATGTCGTGGTCGGATGAACAAAATGCGCTTGCGTGCAAAATAAAAAATTAAACGTGTCATAAAGGATATTTTAACTTCTATTTTTTATATACTTAAAAAATTTATTCATTTTTTGCTATTGTAAAAACTGATTGTGCCATACAGGCTTTAGTCTATCCATGCAGCAGACGAGTCTTAACTAGTAGTATGTCGGTCAACTATTACGTAAGTAATTCACTCAATTCAGCATGTTTTGACAGGTGCAGTGACTTGTTCAAAGCACGAGTACAGTGGTATCGCAAACAAGTCAATACATGCAAGTCGATTCAGGCTAGATTTCAAATCTATAAATACCAGTGGTTTAGGAATAAGTTTCATTATTTTTTGTGTGCTTTGCCAACAATCATCAGTCAAAAGTGTGATAGATAAGTGGAGTCATACAAAGTGTAAATTAAATATTTTATTTTGTAAATATTTTTGCAAATTTTATTATTTCATTATGTCTGAATATAAGAAGAAATGTCAACAGTACATTTTTCAGTCTCCTATGAACCAATTATTACCCATGTGCTTGATTTGCCAAAAAGTGTTTTCAAATGAAGCAATGAAGCCTTCTAGCTACAAGAGCATTTGACTAAAATGCATACTGACAAAAAGGATAAAGATTTGTCCTATTTTCAAGTACTAGAAGAAAGATATTTTAAATGTCTAACTATATCAAAACTTTTTACGTCATCCACTAAACAAGATAATGACGGATCACAAGCGTCTTATAATATTTCATTATTAATCGCAAAAGCAGGAAAACCACACGCAATTGGTGAGGAATTAATCATGCCGGCAGTAAAAGAAGTAATAAACACTGTGCTTCAAAAACCAGCGTCAGATATCATCAGGAAAATTCCTTTGAGCAATAATTCAGTGCAAAGAAGAATCGATGAAATGGATGAAGACGTTGAAAAATCATTGTGCGATTATTTGAAGACATGCCAATTTTCCATTCAACTCGATGAATCAACTCTCCCAAATAACGAACCGCTACTCTTATCATACATACGATTCATAAAAGAAGAAAAAGTTTGTCAAGAATTATTATTTGCTAAAAACTTGGAAGCAGATACAAAGGGAGAATCTATGTTTAATATCATGAATAAGTTTTTTCAAGAGAAAGACATTCCTATTCATAATATTTTGTCTGCTGCTACTGATGGTGCTCCAGCAATGACAGGGCGCCACAAGGGTTTCATAGCACATTTGAAACAAGCAGTACCAAATGTACTCGTTATACATTGTGTTCTTCATCGTCAACATTTGGTTGCGAAAAATTTAAGTGAACGCCTGCACACGTCGCTCCATTACATTATTAGAGTAGTCAACAAGATTAGAAGCAATTCATTGAGTGACATGTTGTTTAGCCAACTTTGTAGTGAAAACGATGAAGATTTCAATCGTTTGCTGCTTCACACAGAAGTTTGCTTCGCTGGCTTTCAAAAGGTATTTGTCTGAATCGATTTTACAATTTGTTTGATTCAGTACTAGAGTTCCTAGAAAATAGAGACGATGGATTGCGGGCCAACCTGATTACATCCAAAAATGACATCGCTTATTTGACAGACCTCTATAAAATATTTATACAACTACAAGGTGATGAGTTGAATTTAATTAAAACAAAAAACGCTTTTGTAGGGAAACTTCTTCTGCTCAAGCGGAATATGGGCCGAGGGGAATATAGCCACTTTTCAAATTTATCAGCAGTGTCTCTCAAAAAGGAAGATTTACTTACATAATGCCAACACTTGGAGGTTCTCCATGCTGATTTCAATGAGCGATTCAAGGATATTCTAAACATGAATATACCAAATTGGGCTCTAGATCCTTTCTCACATGTAAGCACAGCAGGATCATCAAATTTAGCAGTGGAACTCATAGAACTCACAACAAACGAAGAACTAAAAATAAAATTCAAAACTGGATACCAAGAGTTCTGGCTTCAAAAATC
This sequence comes from Typopeltis vanoorti, assembly GCF_054136105.1. NCBI lineage: Eukaryota > Metazoa > Arthropoda > Arachnida > Uropygi > Thelyphonidae > Typopeltis > Typopeltis vanoorti. The sequence continues at coordinate 75,566,825 of NC_143550.1, read as the reverse complement.
AATACAGACACTGTACCCTGGATTATGGGAAATAGTGCAGAAATTTTTAAATGTATTTCCAACTTCTTATTTGGCTGAGTGTGGGTTTAGTGCTGTAGTGAATTTACTATCTAAGAAAAGGAACCAATTGCATATAACTGAGCATGGCGATTTACGACTGTTTTTAACAAAAGTTGAACCCAATATTAACAAACTTTTAAAAATGCACCAGGCTCATCCTTCACATTAATTTGCTATTTTTTCTTTGTATTTTTACTTTGTAAGTTCAAAATAAACCATCTAATACATTTGATGGTGTTTTAATTATTACAATAAGATTCTTACTAATGTAATGCAATCTCTTAATATGTATTCCGAATTTTCATATTTAAACCATTGTATGAAACGTCACATTAATTTGTTATTTTTGCTTTGTATTTTTACTTTATAAGTTACAAATAAACATGTAACATATTTAATGGTATTTTAATTATTACAATAAGATTCTTACTAATGCAATGCAATCTCTTAATATGTATTCCGAATTTTCATATTTAAACCATTGTATGAAACTGTACATAATGTTATTCGAGCATACATTTCACAATCTTTACATATGGGCTATACCAAAATCGGTATAGCAATAACTCTGTTCAAGATGAAGCACATATCAGCCACTTCTTTTTAAAAATTGAACGGCATAAGCAGTAAAGTATCATTAGTTGCTATTTAAGTCAAAAATATCAAACAGCTTGAACGCGGAAAACTGTTATAATGGAGAGCGTTACAAAATTTATGTCTTGCAAAGTAGGCAGTGGCCCGAAAAAGTTTCGGAACCTATGAGCTAGAAAAACACCAATCTTATATTGAATACTTTAAACCTGAAAAGTCTGGGCTTGCAGAACATGCCATCTTCACTTGACAGATAGTTCAATGGAGAAAGAAAAAGTCCGTCACTAAAGTCGGTTCCTCATAGAACACCTTTATAAAGAAACATGCGAAAATTTACTTCATTCTTCTAACTTAAACAGATCCAATGGCTTACATCTATCCTCTTTATGGGAAATAGTTCTTTATAAATAAGTTAATCTTTCCTAATTTTTTATTGTATACATTTTTTTTGTCATCGTCCTCATCAAATTTCTGCCATGTACCGTCAAGGGGTGTACAGGATATGATAGTACTACATGAAAAAAATTACATCATTACTAACTTCCTATCTACAATTTTCCTCCAAATCAGTCTGTTACTTGTCAAGACTCCAACATTATCAGATCTTATATTTCTATCGTCTAAGGCACTTTGTACCGTATCAATCCACCTATATCTTGGTCTTCCTCTGGGTCGTTTTGTTGCCAAACTGGCAGAGAACACTTGTTTTGCTAATCTTTCTTCGCCCATTCTGTTTAAGTGACCATACCACCTGAGATTAGCTCTGCTAATGCATTCCTGGATGCTGACAATGACAAGTTCTTTCCTAATATCCTCGTTTTTAATATGATATTGCCATTGATGCCATCTGTTCATGTCTCTAATCTTTCTCAGGACTCTCATATCTGCGGTCTCTAGTCTTTGGTCATGTGTTTTACTTCTGACCCAGCTCTCAGATCCATAAGTTAAAACTGGTTTGAACAGTGTCTTGTATAAAGCTAATTTAGTGTTCCGACTAATTTCTCTCTTATTCCATATGAATTTATTCAATTGACTTCCCACCATACCAGCTTTGCTGATTCTGTTGTCTATTTCTATATTTAATTTACCATCTTCACTAAAAATCATGCCTAAGTAGCTGAAATGTTTTACTTGTTCCACAGGTTCTCCTTTCACAACACAGTTAACATTTTCAATGATTCTGCCTATTTTCATTGTCTTTGTCCTTTTTATTGATGACCTTCATACCATAGCTATTACAACAGTTATTCAATTTAGTCAGAGAATCTTGCAGACTTGTAGCGAATTTATTTAGAAGTATGACATCATCCGCATAAAGCAAAGAGCTGACATTAACATCTTCAATTTTGATATCATGTTTAATACCACATTCCTTCATAATGTGATCCATATAGATAATGAATAACAGAGGGGATAATGTACATCCTTGTCTCACACCAGATTTAACATTAAACCATCTTCCTATACTTCCTTCAATTCTAACTACTGACCTACAACTCAAATAAAGACTAAATATTGTTTGATATAATGCCCCATTGCCACCATATAACTATAGCGTATTGAATAGTTTCTCTCTTGGAACCTTGTCATATGCCTTTTCCAAATCTACAAAACTTAAATACAGATCTTTGTTATATTCCAAAGCTTTCTCGACTATTTGTCGTAAAGTGAAGATCTGATCCTGACAGCCTCTATTTCCTGAATCCAGCTTGTTCTTCACCAAGCTTTTCTTCCACAATTCTTCTCAACCGTTTCTCAAGTATACTTGCATATATCTTGCCAGAAACACTCAATAAGGAAATACCTCTGTAATTCTCACATTCAGTTTTATTTCCCTTTTTATATATGGGTACTATGAGAGCTCTACTCCAATCATCGGATATTCATCCCTCTGTCCAGGCTTTCTGAACTATGAAGTGCAGCCACTGTAAGACTCTTATACCACCATACTTCAGCATTTCTGGTCGAATATCATCTACTCCTGCTGCCTTTTCACATTTCAAGCCTCTGATGGCTTTTTCTACTTCAAGTATGGATATGTATTCCTGACTGCATGCCTGGTCAGTGTTTTTTATCACTGTGCTGTCATCACTGCTTGTTTCATTTAGCAGTTTTTCAAAGTAATTACTCCATACTTAAAGGATATCTTTTTCTCCCATTTTCATGTCACCTTTATCATCTCTAATTCCTTTTATAGCACTCTTTCCTCCATTCCTAAGCTTCTTCAAACTTTTAGAATACTTTGCCACCTTCTTGATATTTATTTTCTATATTCTTGCCAAAGTCCTCCCATGACTTTTGTTTAGCAAGTTTTACACAGTGTTTAGCATTCTTGCATTTGTCTCTGTATTCTCTAAGAGCACAACCTGACTTATTTGCCAAGAACTTTTGATAGGCTTTCTTCTTTTCCTTCACTGCCTCTTTAACTTCATGTGTCCACCATGGAGTTCTAATTTTTCTATCCTTGCAGACAACTTCACCACATGCCTCTCTAGCTGAATCAGTCAGGGCTTCTTTCTTCAAGGCTTGCCACTGAATCTCCAAGGTTTGATTCCTGTTCTCAAACTCTTTCATTTTTTCTTCAATAATCTTTCTGTATTTTAATCTACAGTTCACATCTGAGAGCTGCTCAACTTTTATTCACTTTAAAAACTTTCTTATATGTTATTCTTTTCAATATGAAATTCAATTTTATCCTGCTCAAGACTAAATAGTGATCACTTCCAATTTCAAATCCTCTGTACACTCTGATGTCCTGCACCAGGGAAAAAACATCACTACCAAAAATAACATAGTCAATGAGACTTTTCTTATTTGTTGCCTCTTCTCACCATGTAAATTTGTGCACATTTTTATGTTGGAACATGGTGTAGTAATAACCAGTCCATGTCCTGAGCATAAATCCAACAGATATTTACCATTATTATTAGCTTTGCTCTTTTCTCCAAATTTTCCCAAAATATTTTTGTATGTCTCACAATCATTTCCTACTCTGCTATTTAGATCCCCAACAAGGACCAACTTTTCTTTTTTCATTGTGTCAGTTGCTTTTCTAAAGCCTCAAAAAATTCCTCCACTTCTACTTTAGTAGAACCTTCTGTGGGACCATAGGCACAAATAAGTCTCATTGTCCAGTTCCCCATTCTCATATTTGCCCACATTACTCTACTTGAGACTGACTTCCATTCAAGAAGATTAGCCTTGTATTTTGTGTTGAATACTATGGCTACTCCTTCTTTTCCTTGATTGTCATTGCCTGAATATAACATTTTGTATTTATTGCTCAGAAAGATCTCAAGAGATTTTGTCTTTTTTGTTTCAGTCACCCCAATTATGTCGATCTGGTACTTATCTAATTACTTAGCTAGCTCCATTTCTTTGCCATTCAGGCTTCTTATGTTGATAGTACCGATCTTTAACTCTTGTGATGTTGAGTTGGGGTGTGTTTTCAGATTTGTTTCAGTAGCTGACTTTTCGCTGTTCACCCTGGTACCCTGGTGAAAACAATGGGGGCCTTGTTTAACCGGGCAACGCCCCAGCAGGCATGAAATTTTGTCATGTTGTACCATCATTTTTTATTTTGGTTTAACCAATAAGAATACAATTTGGTCGGCTAAATCCCAAATTGCCAGCCCATCCTCGTTCATTCAGTATCCAAGTAGATACCCAACAGGGTGCACCATGAGAAGGTGAGGATTGGACATTAGGTCAGAAGCCTTGGTCGGTTCTCTGTTCCCTTAAAGGCTATGTAGAGGTCTCCTCTCAGTTATACAGCTTTGACCTTTAAGCACCCCTTTTTTTCCTTTTTTTTTTTTTTTTTTTTTTTTTTTTTGTTAGGAAATTTATTTATTGACCTTTTTAGTTATCTTATACCAGCTACTTAGGTGGCGCTTTGTGGAATTGTCAGTTATTGTGTAATTTGAGCTTAAATGTAACGAAGATACCTGTGACACACACAGGCGAAAATTATACTATTAAATAATCTTTGTACGTGAGTTTTCTGTTATTAACCCAACAAGTATGGCTGTATCAATTTATCAAAACTCTAGGAAACAGTCATTTAAGATTAAATTAATATTTATAAACTTCTCTTAATACAAAAGAGGATGTCAATTAGGACTCTCTTTCTTTGTACATTACAATTTTAAACTGTTCTCATTATTATACTAATTGTTGTTGCTCACATACTGTGACAAACTGTTTGCTTTCTGCAGATACTGGGTATAAAACCAGTGAATATCAGCAACTAAGTAAATAAATATAATTTATTTTCTTATTACTGTATTATAAATTAAACCATTAAAAAACTTAAGATGGTTGTGAGAATTATATAATCCAAAAACCCTGCTCTAGAGACTAAACATGGAACATTGTTCCTTGTCATTTTGGACCTGAAATACAAATGGTGGTCCCAGACTATATGAGTTCATATGTGGATGTTTATGTAGGAGTTCACAAATAAATGAATGACAATTTCAACTCCCTGCTTCCATGAATGATCGATTTTTGTGGGCTGGCTGCAAAAATGGAAAATGGAAGAAAATGTAGAACAGATTCCTCTGACAATGGTCAACTTGACCATGTAGAGATGCATAGATAATCTGCATTCCAAAAATCACTGTATCATTTCATTACCGAAGGCTGGGAATGTTCATCTTTTTGAAATATTTAACAAAAAGTATGTTGAAGTGTGCAGTAGCTAATTTCATTTCATGAAAACAGAAAATACACCATGCTTTCTGAACAGATGTCACTATGAATAAACCATTGGTGCCTGTGATAATCTTGTTGTGAACAGACATATACACACATGAGATATACATGAAACTGAAAATGTGCTTTATCACACACTATTTGGTTTCAAATTCCTGTTTTATGTAGGTTTCTATATTAAATTTAATAATAAAATTGGAAAGAAAATCATGAATTGTTCTGTATATAACTGACTTGACAAATAAATTACTATTTCAATTTTCTTAAATAAGTGTGGACTGTAATTTTTAATTTCTTAATAAGTAAGCTTATACGTTGGTCATACTAATAACTGGTAATTAGTTTACGGTATTAACAACGCATATAAAGTATATTAATTAAAGGTAACTTTAATAAATAACTTCTATATTTCGGCAACGTCACGTTCCCATCTTCAGGAACATGAAGATATGGTATGTGCACGCAGGCACTAACAAAAGCAAATGAGGAAGAAAGCAAGAAACTAATATTGTTCCTACAGTCCTAATGGTGCCCTCTGGTGGGCTAATTTGGTTGACTTGGCAGTTGGGCTGAAGCTCTCAAAATGTAAGTCTCCCAAATTTGGGGTAGTTTCATGCACCCAAATTTGTTGAGGTTATGAACGTTTTTTAGAGCTGATGAAGATTCCTTGAATAATCTTTCATATTTAAACTTGCTGCGGTGTATTATTTTTGTTTTCTTCCAACGAATTCTATAGTGGGTATCTAAGGCATGGTCTGCCAGCCCAGAGTGGCTGTACTGGTGAAACCGGATGTAGTCTTTGTGTTCTGAAATCCTGATATTTGTTGTTCTGCCTGTTTGGCCAAAGTAGGACAATTTGCAGCTGCAAGGGACCTGGTATACACCAGGTGGAGAAGTGGTTGGTCTTTGGTAGAGCGGATAAGAAATGCCAACTTTTTATATGGTCTGTAACAAGAAGTAAGGTCATATTTTCTGAGGATATTGGTTATTTTCTCAGAGGTGCCCTGGATATAGGGGATGGTGATAGATTTGGTGTAATCTTTATTGTGGAGGGGGGAAGAGGGGGGTTGTGGTTTACTGGTTTGAGTATTTTTTGGATTTTTTGGGGGTTATTGGCTAAGAAAGTGTTGTGGATGTGGTTTAGTTCAGTAGTTAGGGCCTTGTCACCTGAGCAGATTAATTTTGCCCTGTTATATAGTGTTTTTATAACCCCATATTGTTGTGAGGGGGGGGGGGGGATTGCTGGTGAATTTATCTGCCAGTATGGGTGGATTTTCTGTAAACAGAGAAAACTAAAGATCCATCAAGCTGGCGGGCGATTAAAGTGTCTAGGAAGGGAAGGGTGTTGTTTTCCTCTTTTTCTAAGGTGAACTGGGCTCTGGGGTGTTGGTTGTTTAAGTGTGTTAGGAAGGAGTGGAGTGAGTCTGAGCCATGTGGCCAAATAGCAAACACATCATCCACGTAACGAAGCCAAATAGTGGGTTTTTGTGGGGTGGAGTTTAAGGCTTTCTCTTCAAAGGTCTCCATAAAGAAAATTGGCCAAGGGTGGGGAAAGTGGTGAATCTATGGCTGTCCCCTCTATCTGTTTGTAGAACTTTCCTTGCCAAACGAAATAGCCTGAGTTCATTGTGAACTGAAATAGGGCTGAGATATCGAGAGGAAACTGGGCTTGAATGAGCTCTAGGGTTTCTTTGAGTGGGACATTAGTGAATAGGGAGGAGACATCAAAACTGACCATTATGTCAGTGTGTTGGAGTGAGAGGTTTTCTACACTGGCTTTAAAGTGGGCTGAGTTTTTTATGTGTGATGGTGTGTTGCCAGTATAGTATGTAAGCATTTTGGCTAAATGTTTGGCTAATTTATGTGTGGGGGAATCAATGCCATCCACTATGGGACGTAATGGCACATTTTGTTTATGTATTTCTGGGAGTCAATATAATCGGGGAGGGGGGGGGGGTCTAGAGTTATAAGGTTTTAGTTTGTTAGTGACTTCCACAGGCCAAGAAGTGACTTTCTTAAGGAGTCTGTGGAGAGTTCTAATCTGAGAGAAGGGTTGGATTATATTCAATGGGGAGGTAAGTAGTACGGTCTAGTACTAAAGCATTAAGCTTACCTTTGTAGTTTTTGATTTTAATTTTTGCGTAATTTTTACGTTGTTAATTCTGTAAACTAATTACCAGTTATGTATGACCAACGTATAAGCCTTGCTACTAGAATTTTGATCATCCATGGAGATTCCATCGCACGAAAGGCCCATCAATACGGCAAAATGAGGATGAAGATATCCAGACAACTAAATCGTCTGATGTTCCTAAAACGCTGCCGGGATAACAAGGTAATCCCTAATTGTGTCAAATCGAAGCACCGTTTTACTTCACAGAAAGCTCTGCACATTTATAATCGCACTAGCTTCGCCCTGTTAAGAGAACAAATTACCGTGCCGCGTGTTCTCCCTGCCAATGTAAACAAAACCGTACGGGCACTAGAGAAAGAGCTTTCGAATACACTCGGCCATGATCTTTGGACGATACTTTATGACGTCTCCTGCGCATCGGCAAGAAAAGAGTTCGAAAAAATGCGAAGTCGGCACTTGAAAAAATACGAAAACCTGACAAAGAATTCTACTTTCTTACCACAGCCGCCACTCAACACAGTAGTCAACCTCTCGTCTGTAGTTTTAAAGCCTGAGGCACTCACTGCACTTGCACGTGGTCACAATTTCGCCCTAGCTCCTAAGAGAATACCTGCCGAAGAAATCATGATCCAAATGGAACGGGGGATTCGCAACCTGCCTAACCATATCGCCAACAACATCAGACTGGATGTAATCGGTATTCTCACTAAAGCCAAACCTCCAAAAACCAACTTATCCAAAGACGAATATGCAGCCCTTCAAGAAATGAAGAATGACAAAAAAATAGTAATCACCTAAGCGGATAAGGGAAACGCCACTGTGGTGCTAAATCAAAAGGACTACAAAGGTAAGCTTAATGCTTTAGTACTAGACCGTACTACTTACCTCCCCATTGAATATAATCCTACCTGCTCTCAGATTAGAACTCTCCACAGACTCCTTAAGAAAGTCACTTCTTGGCCTGTAGAAGTCACTAACAAACTAAAACCTTATAACTCTAGACCCCCCCCGATTATATGGACTCCCAAAAATACATAAACAAAATGTGCCATTACGTCCCATAGTGGATGGCATTGATTCCCCCACATATAAATTCGCCAAACATTTAGCCAAAACGCTTACACACTATACTGGCAACACACCATCACACACAAAAAACTCAGCCCACTTTAAAGCTAGTGTAGAAAACCTCTCACTCCAACACACTGACATAATGGTCAGTTTTTTGATGTCTCCTCCCTTTTCACTAATGTCCCACTCAAAGAAACCCTAGAGCTCATTCAAGCCAAGTTTCCTCCCGATATCTCAGCCCTATTTCAGTTCACAATGAACTCAGGCTATTTTGTTTGGCAAGGAAAGTTCTACAAACAGATAGAGGGGACAGCCATAGATTCACCACTTTCTCCACCCTTGGCCAATTTCTTTATGGAGACCTTTGAAGAGAAAACCTTAAACTCCGCCCCACAAAAACCCACTATTCGGCTTCGTTACGTGGATGATGTGTGTGCTATTTGGCCACATGGCTCAGACTCACTCCACTCCGTCCTAACACACTTAAACAACCAACACCCCAGAGTCCAGTTCACCTTAGAAAAAAGAGGAAACTAACACCCTCCCCTTCCTAGACACTTTAATCGCTGCCAGCTTGATGGATCTTTAGTTTTCTCTGTTTACAGAAAATCCACCCATACTGGCAGATACATTCACCAGCAATCCCACAACCCCCTCACAACAATATGGGGTTATAAAAACACTATATAACAGGGCAAAATTAATCTGCTCAGGTGACAAGGCCCTAACTACTGAACTAAACCACATCCACAACACTTTCTTAGCCAATGGCTATAACCCCCAAAAAATCCAAAAAATACTCAAACCAGTAAACCACAACCCCCCCCTCCACAATAAAGATTACACCAAATCTATCACCATCCCCTATATCCAGGGCACCTCTGAGAAAATAACCAATATTTCCTCAGAAAATATGACCTTACTTCTTGTTACAGACCATATAAAAAGTTGGCATTTCTTATCCGCTCTACCAAAGACCAACCACTTCTCCACCTGGCGTATACCAGGTCCCTTGCAGCTGCAAATTGTCCTACTTTGGCCAAACAGGCAGAACAACAAATATCAGGATTTCAGAACACAAAGACTACATCTAGTTTCACCAGTACAGCCACTCTGGGCTGGCAGACCATGCCTTAGATACCCACTATAGAATTTGTTGGAAGAAAACAAAAATAATACACCGCAGCAAGTTTAAATACGAAAGATTATTCAAGGAATCTTCATCAGCTCTAAAAAACGTTCCGAACCTCAACAAATTTGGGTGCATGAAACTACCCCAAATTTGGGAGACTTACATTTTGAGAGCTTCAGCCCAACTGCCAAGTCAACCAAATTAGCCCACCAGAGGGCACCAATAGGACTGTAGGAACAATATTAGTTTCTTGCTTTCTTCCTCATTTGCTTTTGTTAGTGCCTGCGTGCACAAACCATATCTTTATGTTCCTGAAGATGGGAACGTGACGTTGCCGAAATATAAAAGTTATTTATTAAAGTTACCTTTAATTAATATACTTTATATGTGTTGTTAATTCCGTAAACTAATTACCAGTTAATAAGTAAGCATTTTATATCAGTAAAAGTTTATCACTAGAATACAAACCTGTCATAAGAAAAGTGTGAGGGTAATCTATGAAAAGCAACTGCTAGTTTCCATACATGCCACTAGGCATGCATGGTGAACTATAGCTAGGCAGCAATTTGCCTTATTCCTGCGGTTATAGGTTATTGTTCAATAAAGAAAACAAGCAAATTTCCTTTAATGAACAAGGAAAGAAAATTATAACAATCCAACATTTGAAAATTTCAAATTATCAAGGTAACTGTTATAGCCATACCAAAATTTGTGAAAATTTTCAATAAATTCACAAAGCAATTTAAAAAAGGTATTTACATGACCATCTCTCCCATGCAGTCTATTGAGAAAAATCTTTAAACTTTTCTAATTAGAGAACATTAACATGTTCATGTTAAGCATTATCCGCATGTGCATAAACTGTTGGCAGGAACTAGCTTTACCATATATATATATATATATATATATATATATATATGTAGAAAGTATTTTTACCTTGGGTATATTTATGTTAAAGATACCAAGCAATTTTAAACCTGGTTTTACTCCATTTTAGAATGGAGTAATACCAGGTTTAAAATTGCTTGGTATCTTTAACATATATATATATATATATGATACTTCTATGTCAGGCGGTAGCATTTTCACAAAGTTGCAACTAACATGTGTTATACCAAATGTTAGTTGCAACTTTTTTTGCAGAATTTTATTTGTAAAATTGGCATTTGCAAAATGGCTTAAAGATATCAAAATTCTCAAATGTAATATGAATTGATTTCAAGATGCATATGCATCTTTATTTGTTTTATATAAATTGTGTGCTTATTGTATCCAGCGACTGCATCATAAACAGCTTTCACATGCATTTTATTCATGTTGAAATTTTGAAAGATGTTAGGACAAATGTGTTTAGTTACTGTTTAATGATACCAGAAATTTGTTTTGCTTGCATGAATTCAGCATGGTGTCTGTGGGAAGGAAGTGTTTTTCATTACGAAGTATCATTCCAGTTGTCTCTAATTACACTAAATGTTGCTAAATATAGTACAACATTTTTATTCTACTGTTCAGAAAAAACAGAAGTAGTGAGTAAAAATTTATTAATTCCTGAATTCTTCTATGTATTATAAGAAGTGGATTGCATCTACTGACCTCCAGCAAAATATTAGAATATGCAAAATATCTATTATTGATAAAATCACTGGCAAAAAGAGAAAAAATTATGTAATGAACTTAGGATTTGTGAAAGGGTGATAATTCTGATGATGACTAGAAATTATTTATGTGAATATTACTATGTAAAAAGTGTATACTAATCATCAGTGAATAAAGAAAATTCTTAGAAAACAAAGAAATACACGTACATAACAAGCACAATAAACTGTACAAGATGATTTGTGGCTCCATCAACCCAAATATATTCCTGCCATGCCAAGATGAATCACCTGTTCAACATTTGGATTAGTCCTTCTTTATATTTACTTAATAAGCTAGTGTTTATTGTTTGTTAGCTATATTTTGTAAACAAACCTCTTTCACTCTCCTCATAAGATTCATTTTTTTTCATGCTATCATAAATGCACATATGCATGTCTAGAGTTTATAGAAATAACACAGATGTCAATTATTAATAATTCCTTTGTTGGGAATGAAAGCATTTCTATTCATACCTGTTCTTTTTCATCCTTATATTTCCCATTCTCACATGGCTCATTTATGATGGTTCATATATTTACAACTTTTAGTAATTCAAATATACCAACCAAATATAGCATTCTCTTCAACTATTGTTCTCTAATATATAATAAAACAAGCATTAGTTCTCCCTGCCCCCACAGACAAACAAATTTGGTTACAATTGAAGAACCGTCATGATATGCAGCATGTTCTTCAATATGCACACATGAAACTGCCAGAGCTCATGTTGTTTTCTCTCGACCCATCAGATGGTTAGAGTAGCAGCAGAAGCGTCCCAATCACCCCAATGTGAACATGTTAATCACTTTCTTTCAGATATCCCAACAATTAAGTCTCCCAACATAGCAAAAAAATTACACTGTAGTCTAAATCAAATTTGGTTAAGAATTTATTTTCTGATTTTGCAAATCAATACACAATACAGGGAAATAATGAATAATCAGTCAATAATAAATTAACCAATACCTGACAAAGACTTCTGCAGAGCAACATTTTCAGCTTGAATACGTGTCACTTCATTTTGTACACTGCTAATACCATCTGGTGAAGACTTTTTCTGTATATCTTCTAACTGTTTTTCTAACTTTTCATTAGCAGATACCAACTGTAATATTCAAGTGGTTTATTTTATAAACTGAAAACAAGATTTTAATTACCATTTAATATTTTAAATTACCTTTAATAATGAATATTAATATCTATCAGAATAAGAGCATGATTAAATACTATAACTAAAGAAATCATAAAGGATAGATGATAAACTTAACAAGACAACAGGGCTGGACTATAAAGGACATGTACAGCTAAAACACAGTGAAAAACCTGGGATGCAGTAAGGGGGGAAACAACAATGAGCTATCAAGTTTTGAACAAACGTTACTTACAAGAAATGTCAATTGCTTTTGTGCACAGATTATGGAAATAAGTTAACTTACCTCAGTGAGTGTATAACTCATGAAATGAAGAAGAATGGATTGCCAGAGATGGGAAGTGATGATTATAATACTTTTAAAAATGGTTTAACATAAGTAAAGGAAATTAAAATTTATTAACTTCTATTTATATTATTATAAATCACACTTGTTTCATGGCAAAATTACAAATGAATAACTTTCCTCCACTATGAAAATAACTTTGTCATCGTTTCAAATAAAAAGTGCTCAAACCAATAATAGCAGCACAAAACAGGATGGAAACAAATTGTTTTGCTATATTTCCAAGCATACCAAAAGAAAACACTAATAGATGATGTAATTTATCAGCATTACAGAGAAGAGAAGTGAAAATATTATAAGGAGAATTGTGATAGCTTCTGTGTCCTTAGCATATGAAGATTAAACAGAAATTAGAAGGTTAGAAATGAAAGACTAAGAGAGGAAATCCCATAGAGAGAGAGAGAGAGAGAAGAATGAAGTTTATTGTAGTCATTTGCCCATATAGGATTTATTCAATTAAAACTAAAAGAAACTTTATTGTTTTGCAGTTCACATAGAAATGGGCACAGTAAAGTGTATTTGTGAGTCATGAAGTTGTTTTATTTAAAATTCTACCTGAAGGGTGATTTGAAGCACACTTATACAGTTTTAGGTATTTCTTCGATGAAGTGTGCTGCAACTTTCATAGAGAAAGTAAATTTATTTTAAAGTAATTAAAGATGCAGGAAAAGCTTATTTAACCTATATTTAAATTTAAAAGAATGAAACCCCCAGGGGCTTGCAATTACAAGTATGGGCTTGGCACACCCGGGATACCTGAGCTAAGTATGGCCTCCTTCACTCTTTTAGCCATACTTCTTTCCTGTCTTGTTCTTTGTCTTGATCCCTTCTATAGATGTTAATAGAGGGATCTATTAACATCTATAGAAGAGGACACGATACATTAACCTTTACTATCCTAATTTCTTCTAACTCTGGAGGGGGGGGGGTCCTCCACTCTTTTTCATTTCATTTTTATTAAAGGGAATTTTATTTTCCTTTAATAACCACTAACTAAGGCAAGCTTGATGACCATAAGGTGGCAGCCCCACTGCCACCTTAAGCTAGACTTAAACTATTTAGAAGCTAGCAACATGGAATGTTAGAAGTATACACCATAAAATACAAGAATTAGACCAAACCTTGGAAAAACAAAAAATAATGATAGCTACCACTACAGAATCAAAGAGAAGGAACAAAGACAAACTCATATCTATCTTTAAAAGTGGAGGAAAGATGGAGGAAAGGGCAAAGTCGGGCGTAACAATGTTCATACATAAATCTTTGAGAAGAAATATTATACATTACAACTACTGGAATGATAGAATCACAGAGATATGACTAAAGATATATAGAGAATATCTGACAGTAATAGGCACTTATGCCCCAGAAGAGGGAAAAGAAAAAGAATCAGAGATTTTTCATCAAGAACTACAAAAGCTTATAGATCAAATAAAGCCTTCTGATTATATGATAATAATAGGTGACATGCAAGAATTGGTAATACCTCACATAAACCAAACATAGGACCTATAGGTGAACCAACATATAATAATAATGGGCAGAGATTAAAGAGCATTCACCCTACATAACAATTATAGAATAATGAATACCTACTTTAAACATAAAGATATTCACAGATTTACCTAGCAGGAAAGAAATACAAAAAGCATTATAGACTATATAATAGTTAACATGAAATTATTATTATTACAGGTATCTCCAAATTATAAAATTATCAAATATGATCAGACACCAGAATAAATAGAGGAGCAGAGATAGAGTCAGACCATTACTTACTGGTAGAGAAAATTAATCTCATCATTAAACTCTTAAATGATGAGAATATTAGAAGGCCTGTATCAGAACAGAATTAGGGATTGGTTGAATAAAATTGAGGAAAGCAAGACAGTGGAAGAAGAATGGTCAAACATCAAATATATATTAGAAAATGCTGCAAGAGAGAGTTTGGGAACAAAAGGAAAATGGATAAGATGCAGAGATCTAAGACAATGGGATGAAGAGATCAAACAGATAATTGAAGAAAAAAAGACAGCATATAAACAATGGATAAATTTAAAGACAGATAAATCAGTCATTGAATATAAAAGGAAAAGAGCAATAGCAAAGAGAGCATGTAGGAAAAAAAAATAGAGAACGTATGAAAATTTTATAGCAAAATTAGAACAGGACTGCACATTAAAAAGACTTAATACATACAGAATCCTCAAACAAATGTATGATCGAACTAGAAACTTGGCAGGAGTATTTCCAGAAGCTATACCATGATAACTCCTTGATACAAGAATCTTCCCTGAAAGATAACATCAGTAATATAGATGAGTTTACATAAGAACTACAAATTATCCTCAAACAATGCAGAACAGGCAAGTCACCTGGAGAAGAAAATATAAACACAGAACTTATTAAATTTGCAGGTAAAGAATTTAACATCAGATTTCTAAAATTTATAAACCAAATATACAAAGAGAGAAAATCCCCAAAATGCTGGTGTAGAGTTCTAGTGATACCAATTTATAAAAAAGGTCTAAAAACAGATTGTAATAACTATCATGGCATCAGCCTCCTCAATACAGGATACAAAATTTAGGCAAAAATATTAAACAAATTATTATCCTACATAGAGTCACAGTTGGGAGAAGAACAGAATGGATCCTGTAAGGGAAGTTTATTTCTCAGAATTTTGTCAAATGCTTTTGACAAAATTCTGAGAAATAAACTATGGGAAACTCTAAAGGAATATCACATTCCAAACCAACTATAAAATGCTCTATTAAACATATACCATAATAATAAAATAGCAATTAGGAAAAATGATATCATATCTACTTGGAAATCAATAAATAGAGGAATCTGTCAAGGCTGTCCTTTATCACCCATATTATTCAACATATATATGGACAATATTATCAAAAAATGGAGAGAAGTAAATAGAAGTATATACATGTGGCTTCCAAATCAATCGAAATACAAAAATAGGCACACTACTCTTTGATGATGATCAGATCATCTTTGGAAAGACTGAAGATGAACTGCAGAAATCAATTCATAATTTAAATAATATTATACAACAATATGGCCTAGAAATGTCAATGGAGAAAACTAGTCATGGCTTTTTATGGAAATAGCCCTGTCAGAAGTAAAATTAGTAATAAATAATAAAATAATTGAGCAAGTTAATAATTTCAAATACCTAGACTGTAAACTATCTTACATAAATGAAATAAATATTGATTTTAAGATGACAAACTTTATAAAAATCACTGGAGTAATTAACAGAACCTTTAAACCTAACTACATACAGAAACACACAAGACTCAAAGTCTACAAACCAATAGCCAAGCCTCCACTATTATACGGAAGTGAGATCTGGACCTCAGAGAAAGAGATATACAGAGAATTCAGGCAGCAGAAATGAAATTCCTTAGGAAAACAGAAAAACTCCCTCTGTTAGATAAAAAAAGAAATAGTGAAATAATTAAAAATCTCAACATCAATCCCATAACAGACTTAATGATTAAATATAGGAAAAACTGGCTAGACCATATAGCAAGAATGCAGAGAGAAAGATTAGCAAAAAAGATCTTAATTGTTGTTCATACTACTTTCAATTGACCAGCATGGTGTGTAGATTTTGCTGAATCCTCTTGGGGTGCGTTTCTTGCTATAAGAAGTTTAGTGAATCTTTTATAGTTATCAACTGTAGGTGTAATTATGTTTATGCTGTTTTCAATGAATTCAGTAAATTGTGGCCAGTTTGCTTTCCTGAGATTCCATTGTGGTATTTGAAAGCTGTCTCTTCAAGGGATTATAAGTCCTACACTAATTAGGCAGGATCTGTGCTGGCAGTGGGAAAAAGAAGACAATACTCGATAGGCTGAGATGAGAGGGGTTCCTTCCATACCAGTGGTGGTAAAACAGAGGTCAGGGATTGTCTCTGATATCCATTTTCCAGATTTAAAGGTTCCAGGTTGCTTGCAGTCGTAGAGGAGGTGGAAATTGTTTACTAACATCAATTGCAGGCTGACGTTGAAATCATTATTGTATCCCCATAGTGTACTACGTGGGTGGTCTGAAAAGTTCTCAGCCTAACAATGAAAAAACGGATTTATAATTTCAAAATTATTTTTATTTTTCAACATAATCTCCCTTAAGACTAATACATTTATTCTAGCAACTCCAGCACCATTATCCTGTCCCTGTAGTAGTTCTCAGTAAGATCTGCAAAATACCCCTCTACAGCTGTAATCACCTCTTGATTTGAAGAAAAATGCTTACCAGCAAGGAAGAGTTTTAGTTTTGGGAAGAGGTAGAATCAGAGGGAGCCAAATCTGGGGTATAGGATGGATGTTCTAATAATTCATAGTGCAGACCCCTTAATTTTCACATTGCCAAAACACCTTTGTGAGCAGGAGCATTGTCCTGATGAAAGATGATTTTTCTCTTCTGCAAACTGGGACTTTTCTCATGAATTTTTTGTATAGTATGGTTAAAAGAAAGGAATAATATTCTCCGGTTATTGTTTTACCCTTTTCAAGATAATTAATAAACAAAATGCCTTTAGCATCCCAAAACACCAATGCCATGACCTTCCCTGCTGATGGAACCGATTTTGTCTTCTTTGCTGAATAACCAGCTTCTGTCCACTGTTTTGACTGCTGTTTGGATTCTTGTGCATAATGGTGAATCCGAGTCTCATCCATAGTAATAAATCGCTGGACAAAATCAGTTTTATTCTTTTTAAAATGCTCCAAGCACTGTTCAGAGATTTTCATGCGAGTGCATTTTTGATCTGCTGTGAGCAAGCACAGCACCCATTTTGTGCAAAGCCTTTTCATATGCAATTCTTCATGCAAAATATATATCCTACACGTTCTTTTGAAATGCCTATAGTCTCAGCAATTTGAAGCACTTTGATTTTGCCGGTCATCAAATACCATATTGTGCACTTGATCAATGATTTCTAGCGTTGTTACACTTTTTGGACATCCTTCACATGGATCATCTTTAAGGCTGGTACGACCACGTTTAAACTCAGCAGCCAATTTCTTGATTGTCGAAAACAAAGGAGAAGAGTATGCCCATAAACTTTTATGAGCTTCGAATGAATTTCTTTTGGCATTAAACCTTCTTTTACAAAGAATTTCATCAATTTTATCCATTTCAAGGGATATAGACAACACTTTTGATTGAGACAGCTGTATAATACAAACTACTTGATAGAACGACTTGCAATTTCATATGGATGCTTATAACGGATGTACCAACTTGGAAAAAATAAATCTTTCCGATAGTGTTGCCATCTATAGTTGAGGCCAAGAACTTTTCAGACCACCCTCTTGTGTGAGTTGAAATCTCCAAGGATGATGGCAGGATGGACTGGCTGAGGAAGTACAGGGCTATGCTAGTCAAGTAAAGGAGGCTTATATAAATTGTAGGTTGATGTCCGGCTGGATACCAACAAAAATGTCACTTTGTGTGAATTGTCCAGAGATTTGAAGATTTTTTTCAAATCTCATCATCAAATTCCTGCCATGTACCCTCAAGGGGTGTACAGGATATGACAGTACTACTTGAAAAAAAGTACATCATTACTAACTTCCTATCTACAATTTTCCTCCAAATCAGTCTGTTACTTGTCAAGACTCCAACATTATCAGATCTTATATTTCTATCGTCTAAGGCACTTTGTACCGTATCAATCCACCTATATCTTGGTCTTCCTCTGGGTCGTTTTCCTGCCAACCTGGCAGAGAACACTTGTTTTGCTAATCTTTCCTCTCCCATTCTATTTAAGTGACCATACCACCTGAGATTAGCTCTGCTAATGCATTCCTGGATGCTGGCAATGTCAAGTTCTTTCCTAATATCCTCATTTTTAATATGATATTGCCATTGATGCCATCTGTTCACGCCTCTAATCTTTCTCAGGACTCTCATATCTGCGGTCTCTAGTCTTTGGTCAAGTGTTTTACTTCTGACCCAGCTCTCAGATCCATAAGTTAAAACTGGTTTGAACACTGTCTTGTATACAGCTAATTTAGTGTTCCGACTAATTTCTTTCTTATTCCATATGAATTTATTCAATTGACTTCCCACCATACCAGCTTTGCTGATTCTGTTGTCTATTTCTATATTTAATTTACCATCTTCAGTAAAAATTGTGCCTAAGTAGCTAAAATGTTTTACTTGTTCCACAGGTTCTCCATTCACAACACAGTTGACATTTTCAATGATTCTGACTATTTTCATTGTCTTTGTCCTTTTTATTGCTGACCTTCATACCATATCTATTACAACAGCTATTCAATTTAGTCAGAGAATCTTGCAGACTTGTAGCAGATTTATTTAGAAGTATAACATCATCCGCATAAAGCAAAGAGCTGACATTAACATCTCCAATTTTGATATCAGGTTTAATACCACATTCCTTCATAATGTGATCCATATAGATAATGAATAACAGAGGGGATAATGTACATCCTTGTCTCACACCAGATTTAACATTAAACCATCTTCCTGTACTTCCTTCAATTCTAACTGCTGACTTACAACTCAAATAAAGACTAAGTATTGCTTGATATAATGCCCCATTGACACCATATAACTGCAGCGTATTGAATAGCTTCTCTCTTGGCACCTTGTCATATGCCTTTTCCAAATCGACAAAACTTAAATACAGATCTTTGTTATATTCCCATGCTTTCTCGACTATTTGTCGTAAAGTGAAGATCTGATTCTGACAGCCTCTATTTGGCCTGAATCCAGCTTGTTCTTCACCAAGCTTTTCTTCAACAATTCTTCTCAACAGTTTCTCAAGTATACTTGCATAGATCTTGCCAGGAACACTCAGTAGGGAAATACCTCTGTAATTCTCACATTCAGTTTTATTTCCCTTTTTAAATATGGGTACTATGAGAGCTCTACTCCAATCATCAGGAATTCGTCCCTCTGTCCAGGCTTTCTGAACTATGAAGTGTAGCCACTGTAAGACTCTTATACCACCATACTTCAGCATTTCTGGTCGAATATCATCTACTCCTGCTGCCTTTCCACATTTCAAGCCTTTGATGGCTTTTTCTACTTCAAGTATGGATATGTAATCCTGACTGCATGCCTGGTCAGTGTTTTTTATCACTGTGCTGTCATCACTGCTTGTTTCATTTAGCAGTTTTTCAAAGTAATTACTCCATACTTCAAGGATATCTTTTTCTCCTGTTTACATGTCACCTTTATCATCTCTAATTCCTTTTACAGCACTCTTTCCTCCATTCCTAAGCTTCTTCAACAACCTCCAGAATATTTTGCCACCTTCTTGATATTTATTTTCTATATTCTTGCCAAAGTCCTCCCATGACTTTTGTTTAGCTAGTTTTACACACTGTTTAGCTTTCTTACATTTGTCTCTGTATTCTGTAAGAGTAAAAGCTGACTTATTTGCCAGGAACTTTTGATATGCTTTCTTCTTTTCCTTCACTGCCTCTTTAACTTCATGTGTCCACCAGGGAGTTCTGATTTTTTTTATCCTTGCACACAACCTCACCACATGCCTCTCTGGCAGAATCAATCAATGTTTTCTTCAGAGTTTGCCACTGAATCTCCAAGGTTTGATTCCTGTTCTCAAACTCTTTCATTTTCTTTTCAATAATCTTTCTGTATTTTAGTCTACAGTTCACATCTGAGAGCTGCTCAACTTTTATTCACTTTAAAACTTTCTTACATGTTATTCTTTTCAATATGAAATTCAATTTTATCCTGCTCAAGACTAAATAGTGATCAATTCCAATTTCAAATCCTATGTACACTCTGGTGTCCTGCACCAGTGAGAAAAAATCACTATCAACAATAACATAGTCAATGAGACTTTTCTTATTCCATGCCTCCTCTCTCCATGTGAATTTGTGCACATTTTTATGTTGGAACATGGTGTTAGTAATAACCAGTCCATGTCCTGAGCAGAAATCCAACAGATATTTGCCATTATTATTAGCTTTGCTCTTTTCTCCAAATTTTCCCAAAATATTTTTGTATGTCTCACAATCATTTCCTACTCTGCTATTTAGATCCCCAACAAGGACCAACTTTTCCTTTTTCATTGTGTCAGTTGCTTTTTCTAAAGCCTCAAAAAATTCCTCCACTTCTACCTTAGTAGAACCTTCTGTGGGACCATAGGCACAAATAAGTCTCATTGTCCAGTTCTCCATTCTCATATTTTCCCACATTACTCTACTTGAGACTGACTGCCATTCAAGAAGATTAGCCTCGTATTTTGTGCTGAATACTATGGCTACTCCTTCTTTTCCTTGATTGTCATTGGCTGAATATAAAATTTTGTATTTATTGCTCAGAAAGATCTCACCAGTTTTGGTCTTTTTTGTTTCAGTCACCCCTATTATGTCGATCTGGTACTTATCTAATTCCTCAGCTAGCTCCTTTGCATTCAGGCTTCTTACGTTGATAGTACCGATCTTTAACTCTGGTGATGTTGAGTTGGGGTGTGTTTTCAGATTTGTTTCAGTAGCTGACTTTTCGCTGTTCACCCTGGTACCCTGGTGAAAACAATGGGGGCCTTGTTTAACCGGGCAACGCCCCAGCAGGCATGAAATTTTGTCATGTTGTACCATCATTTTTTATTTTGGTTTAACCAATAAGAATACAATTTGGTCGGCTAAATCCCAAATTGCCAGCCCATCCTTGTTCGTTCAGTATCAAAGTAGATACCCAACAGGGTGCACCACGAGAAGGTGAGGATTGGACATTAGGTCAATAGCCCTGGTCGGTTCTCCGCATTCCTTTAAAGGCTATGTGGAGGTCTCCTCTCCGTTATACAGCTTTGACCCTTAAGCACCCCTTTTTTCCAAATCTGCTTTTGAATAAACTGCCAAGCCATGTCTTAAATCAGGTTTATAAGTGATAAACCTATTGTATAAATTCATTCATTTTTAAGATGAATGAAATGATTTGGAGACTGTAATGAGCTTTTCGAACATAGCCTTCTTCCTGAGTTATGGATGCGAACCTTGTTGATCCAAGCAACATTGAAGCCGGTATATCTACTTTGATGCTGTGTGCCCATTTCTTGTAGTGTCCAGAATAACATAACATTTGTACCCCGAATGTGAGGTATTAGTCAGAAGTTGCTACTTTCTAGCTGAGGGCCAGTGCAGGCTATTATCAATTCCTGAAACAGTGGCCATTCCTCACATGGAGCAGACGCTTGTGCAGCCTGGTGGACACTCGCTGCAGTGTCTCAGTTGTAGCAGAGTGAACAGGAAATAACACAATTAAAGTTTAAGGGAGTCAGGCCAGATATAGGTGTGTAATTACAAAATATATATATATATATATATATATATATATTAACATCATAAAAAATAAAAATAATAAATAAATAAAAACTGTATGAACAATTCATAGCAATTACTTCCCAAACCTGGAGGTAGCATGGAGTGTCTTCAAATAAGATTAGGTCAATCACATAGTGTTTTGCATGTTTAGAGAATAAATAATTAAATTAAATCTGCTATAGTGGAACATCTTCATCTGATCCAAATGAATGCTATTTATAGTGTCAAACTGCATGAGAATCAAAGCCAGAGCCCTACAATTCTAGAAATCTTATGTAATCTTGGTGTTCTTCAATTCAGATCTTAGCAGAATGACCAGTCTGTCCAAAATAGCAAAGCTGACATAAACAGAGTACTTGATAGACACCAAGTGAAGGTAATTTATCTTTAGAAAATGGCAAGAAAGATACTTTCATGCTACTTTGAAAGTAGCATACAGATTTTGTTGGCAGAAAATCGTTGCTATCTGTTCAAAGTCCCTTCAAGGCAGGTTATGGAAATGCATACCTGGCCTGGTTCCATGGAACTTTAATGGTGATGTCTCCTGCTCCCTCAGCTGTGACCAAAACACACGAAAGTATGACACATGCAGTTTGACTCATTCTTGTGTTGATATTTGAATGTTGTAACCAATTCATTTGTTGCCTCCCTAAATAATGTTCATGTTACAATGAGCTGTTAAAAAATTCTGATTTCGTTTACATGTGTTAAACTGCCAGGGAAGCTCTTGAGGAACAGGTGTACCTTAATGGAGAAATAATTAAGGAAGTCAGCAAATTCAAGTACCAGGATACGTCAATAATGTGAAGGATTACTGTTCAGAAGATCTGGAATGGCTAAAACAACAGCCAAAGTCTTATCTAAAATATGGAAGAATGATCTATCTCCATAGGGAAAAAGCTGAGGATTCTGGATACAGGTGTTTTTTAAACAGCAACTTATGGATATGAAACTCAGAACATGAGAAGTCTGAAGGAAAAGGATAGCTGCTTTTGGAATATGTTACAGGAGATTTTTTTGTTATATATCTGATTCACACTAATGTGCTATAGGCCACAACACCTATAGAACATTAGAGCCATGTGTGGGCAAGAAAAAAAAAAGAAAGAAAGGAGGAATTTGTTCACATTTTGTTTGAACAACTGAAGGTTGTATTCTTTGGGAAAGGCAGTCAGGGAGGGGGAGAGACTGTTAAAAAAACAGAAGTAGATGGAATGAAAGAGGAGGCAGGAAAGTTGGTTTGAGCAATCTTAGAGAGGATTTTAGTGCCACCATCCCAAACATGGGGGCAATATTCCATGGTTGGGCAAATTTGGGATTTGCATAAAGTTAGCAGTTGCGAAGGCATGAAGTATGGGAGTGGTCTGAAAAGTTCTTAGCCTAACAATGAAAAAAAGAAATTTATAATTTCAAAATTATTTTTATTTTTCAACATAATCTCCCTTAAGATTATGACATTTATTCCAGCGATGCTCCAGAGCCATTATCCCATCCCTATAGTGGTTCTCAGTAAGATTTTAAAAATACCCCTCTACAGCTGTAATCACCTCTTGGTTCAAAGAAAAACGCTGACCAGTGAGAAAGAGTTTTAGTTTTGGGAAGAGATAGAAGTCAGAGGAAGCCAAATCTGGAGAACAGGGTGGATGTTCCAACAATTCATAGTGCAGATCCCTTAATTTTCCCATTGCCAAAACACCTTTGTGGGCAGGTGCATTGTCCTGATGGAAGATGATTTTCTTCTTCTGCAAACTGGGTCTTTTCTAACAAATTTTTTCATCTAGTCTGGTTAAAAGATAGGAATAATATTCCCCAGTTATTGTTTTACCCTTTTCAAGATAATTAATAAACAAAATGCCTTTAGTATCCCAAAACAAAAATGCCATGACCTTCCCTGCTGACAGAACCGATTCTGTCTTCTTTGGTGCTGAACAACCGGCTTCTGTCCACTGTTTTGACTGCTGTTTGGATTCTGGTGTGTTATGGTTAATTCAAGCCTCATCCATAGTAATAAATTGAAGCACAAAATCAGTTTTATTCTTGTTAAAATGCTCCAAGCACTGTTCAGAGATTTTCATGCGAGTGCATTTTTAATCTGCTGTGAACAAGCGCAGCACCCATCTTGCGCAAAGCTTTTTCATATGCAATCCCTCATGCAAAATACACCCTCTATCCAAAGAGAAACCGAGCTTTTGATTGAAAATAAAACACAGGTCAATTATAATTATTCAAATCATTTATTTCAATCAATATACTCTCTCTCAGCTTCGATACAGCATTTGGCACGGTCAATTAATTCGTTAAAGGAGTTTTTATATTGGTTTTTGGGATACTGTTGAGGGTCGTGGTTACTGCTTGAATGTTTTCAATGGTATCGTATCGCTTTCCTTTCATCGGCAAATGAAGTCTGGGGAAGAGAAAGAAGTCACAGGGTGCTAAATCAGGTGAATAAGGGGAGTGATCCAACACACAAACTTGGTTTTTGCTCAAAAACTGTCTCACAATATTCGAACGATGGGATGGTGCATTATCGTGTAAAAGTGACCAGCTGCTTGCATCACATTGTTCATGCTGTACGCAACGAATTCTCACTATCAATTGCTTCAAAACTTCGAGATAAAACTTTTTCCAGGTTTGGTCAGGCAGAATGAATTCTTTGTGGATAATGCCCTTGGAATTGTGGAAACAAATCAGCATTGTCTTTACTTTTGACTTCTCCAATCAACTTTTTTTCGAATGCCTCTCTTCTGGTGGTCCTCCCCACTCAACACTCTGGTGCTTTGTTTTGGGCTCATACTCAAAACATCATGTTTCATCATCAGTAACAATTGTATCAAGGAAGTTTTGACCTTACGAGCGGTTTTAATGAGGTTCTTTCAGTGTTCAATTCGATACATTTTTTTTTGGTCATCGGTCAACTTGTGGGGAACAAATCGCGAGTTCAATTTACGAAGGCCCAAACTCTTGGTCAAAATGTTGTGCACAGTTGATTTTGGAATCCCCCAATTCATCTTCAATCAATCTCATGGACGATTTGGGGTTTTCTTTGATGAAATCACGCACTTTTTGGATGTTAACTTTGCTCAGTCCAGTTTTTGGACTGCCCGGCCTATCTTCGTCCTCAAGCATCTCATGACCACTTTGAAATCACTTAAACCACTCGTAAACTTGAGTACGGAATAAGCATTCATCACTGTATGCTTTTTGAAGAATTTGATGCATTTCGGTAAAACTTTTGCCAAGTTTAACACAAAAGTCAATCGTAGCTCTCTGTTTGAAATTCATTTTCCGACCATTCGTCAAAACATACTGTCACTCTTGGCACTATAACACAGCTTCTAATGAAACAAATTTAATAAACAGTTGACACAACACTAATGAAAGTTGGCGCTTTCAACAACAACAAAGATACAACAGGTGGTGCCACTAGTTTCTTCTATTTTCGAAAAGTTCGGTTTCTTTTTGGACAGTGGGTGTATATTGTACACGTTCTGTTGAAATGCCTATAGTCTCAGCAATTTCATGCACTTTGACTCACCGGTCATCCAATGCCATATCGTGTTTTCTGGTGTTGTTACACTTTTTGGATGTCCTTCAAGTGGATCATCTTCAAGGCTGGTACGGCCATGTTTAAACTTGGCAGCCCATTTCTTAATTGTTGAAAACAAAGGAAAAGAGTGTGCCCATAAACTTTTATAAACTTCGAATGAATTTCTTTTGGTGTTAAACCTTCTTTTAAAAAGAATTTTATAACCACACTCTACTCAATTTTATCCATTTCAAGGGATACAAACAACACTTTTGCTACAGACAGCTGTATAAAACAAACTACTTGATAGAATGACTTGCAATTTCACATGGATGCTTATGACAGATGTACCAACTTAGAAAAAAATAAATCTTGCCAATAGTGTTGCCATCTACAGTCGAGGTGGGGAACTTTTCAGACCAATCTTGTAGCATCTTGTGCGAAAAAATACAAGTTTTTTTTTGGCTGCTGCAAAAGCTATAATTGAAATGTGTTTGTGTCAGGAAAGATTTTAGGTATAGATCAGTTGAAGAAGGGAAATTGGATCATGTTTGGATATCTCAGTATTATTGAAGGCAAGGGAAAGGGAAATGAGCTCTTTCTTGCAAGAGATCAAACAGAACTGAATTTTGGTGGAACTGAAGTGTGTACAAGGTTGTCTTTGCCCCACTGAAATATAGCTAGGAGATTGAAGTTAATGCCACTAGTCATGTTGGATTAATACTTAAGCACTACAGGGTTTGTTGAATGAAAAGTAGGAATGGAGTGTACTGTCATGAGTGCCTTTATTCTGCACTTCACTAACCTTCCCCCCCCCCACCTGCCCATTAGTCACTTAGTAGACATCTAAGTTATCAGATCGACTGTCACGGTATCACAGTGCTTGTGTTCAAGTAACCCTTATTTTACTTAATAATGGCCACAAAGCACAAGGCTTCTCTTTGGCAATTTGGATATGCCAAAGACAAACCGTAAAGTGCTTCCTTTAGCGAAAAGGTGAAAGTCCTCAAATTCATAAGGAAAGAAAAAAAATCATATGCCGAGGTTGCCAAGATTCACATTCACATAACTTTTATTACAGTATATTGTTATAATTGTTCTATTTTATTATTAGTTATTGTTGTTTATTCTTAATGTGCCAATTTATAAATTAAACTTTATCGTAAGTAAGTATGTATAGGGTTCAGTACTATCCACAGGGGTCTTGGAATGTATCTCCCCCATAGATTGTGGGGGGAATACTGTATACCGTGTCAATGTGAAAACGGAAAGATCATTACTCAGTATTACCATTCTAGATAGAAAGTATAATACTTGGGGTCAGAGCTCAGACTAAGATGAGGAACATTATAACAGCTGTTAAAAGATCCAAATGGCAATGAGCAGATGATACTGCAAGAAGTAACACTCAAAAATGGACAAAGTTGATATCAGAATGGTGTCCTAAAGATGGAAAGAGAGCTACAGGAAGACCAAAGAGATGGTGGGAGGATGAGGTTGAAGAGATAGCAGGAAGGCTCAAGATAGGAATGAATGGAGAACTTTGGGAAAGGCCCTCATCCAACAGTGGACAAAAAAATGGCCGATGATGATGACAATGTGTCAAGTCTTCATATATCAGTGAAAATGGTATGTAATTAATGAGAAGCAAGTGATATATGTTCCAAGAAAAAAAATGGAATCTGCAATAAAGTTCCTTTGGAAGTGCATCTGAAATTGCTCATTTAATGTATTCCTATTTCCTGAGCAATTATTCATCATGCCTATTTCAGAAAAATGAGGAAAAGATGCATTAAGGAAAGCTGCTTACTAGAAGACATATGCAAGTATACTGGTCAAGTGAGATCCTTAACTTTTATTCTGAGGAATGTAAATGAGTGAGCAAAAATAAATAAAATAAAGGAAGACAAATAGGATAGTAATAAAATGAATGCTGCAAAGGAAGTTTCCATATGGTGAAACTACAGAACCTTTAACTGAATGCAGCATTCAGATCCCTAAGATTTGAATTTAACTCTGAGAATCAGAGAATTAAAGAATTTTCTTTGAGCTCATATAGAATAATGGCCATTTAGTTATTCTCTGTATTTAGTAGTAATTTGAAAGTTAGATATACAGAATATTAGAACTTACTAATTATGATTACCTATAGAGCATGTTAGATTTCCTTAGAGAAATAAAGTGAATTAATTAATATAAAGAATTGTATTTATGGTATATATTTATTTAAGTTTACAGTAAATATTTTAATTTTTTTATAAACTTGAGTTTTTCTTTAGAAACGACAACATGCTGATTTTGAAGTCAATGCATCACAGATAGTGTATATTTTATATTTTAACCAACTAAAATAAAATTATATATAATATACTGTTAACTTACTTTCTTCCATGAGTGACTTTAATATATAGGTTGAATATAGGTGGGGAATTAGATAATTGTCGATAGATAGTATAACTTAATTGGCATAATCAATTATCAAACAGAACAAGATCATGTATTCAATAGCTTAAGTTAAAAATTCTAGCCTTTTGCTCAGATTACACTACAGCCATAAATTACGCTACTGCAGAAACTCATACAAATCTAAAGCACAAGTTGTAAAGGCCAAATGCACTGTGTATCTCATGCTGGAATGCTTCTAAGGCTTCTGATCCTTTGCCAAGGCTGTTGGGCAAAATTTCTGCCCTATTCTGTTCCCATCTCTCTCTCTCTCTCTCTCTCACATCCTGAAGGAACAATGGTAACACATAATACAGACCTCTTGGCATCAGTCTTCTGTCTTCTCCTCCAACTGTTGTTAGATGACCAAAGCAAATCTCCATCTACTATTCCACGATCTTTTGATCCTTTGATCTTTCATCAGGACACTGAAAAAATATTCAACAGCCATGATACTAATCATTCCCCTGACCCAGATGGTATAGCTCAAGTTGTAGTATGAACTGGTGCTCCAGAACACCCATTCTATATCACCTTTATAAGCTGTATCATACACGAGAGGTTGGTTGATCAACCTATAGTACATTAGTACAGTGTATAGGTGCAAGTATGAAAGCAAGTTTTTATCCAGTCAGTTTCTAAAAAAAAAAAAAAAGTTAGTCATCAAACTATCATCCCATTGCTCTCAAAACTCCTAAAAATAATGGAGACCGTCATCAAAAACCTACTGAGAGAGACTCACTCATTGATAAATTAATAATCACCAATATGGTTTCAGACATTCTTGTTCAACAGTAGACCTCGTTTGCTAACCTTACCTTTTAAGATATGGATAAAACATATGTGGCTGATCTTTGATATTTCCAAGGCATTGTGGCCTTCTTATCTGCCATCTTATAGTTTCTTATCTCCACCTTCTTATCTCCCCCCTTACCCTTTGTGAGTGGACTGACAGATTTCTCTCTGGTCATTCACTGCATGCCATGGTAGTGGTTCCTTCTCATCTGATTTTTCCATCAAAGTTGGTATACCCAAGGTTCTGTGCTTTCATATACACTCTTTCTCTTATACATCAATGATCTCTCACTAACATCCAGTCATATTCATAGCTTTGCTGATAACAGTACACTCCATTCCTCTGTCATTTATAAAACTTTGTGGTTTAGATAACTCAAACTTCAAGGTCTTCTTATGGCCATACCTTAAACACCAATCTTCTAGCCACTCTGAAGGAGGTGAAAGTAATTTAATATATTTCAATACTCCTAAAACAGAATCCTCTTATTTCCTAGAAGAAAAACCCATGGTTCAATCTCCCTCACTTTCATATCACATTGCATTCACCAACCGAGATCATTTTTTACGTCTTTGTTTGACTTTCATATCTAGCCTATCATGTCATAAACATATCATATCCATGGCCTCTCAGTCTCCATAAAAGCTTGATATTCTTTTTTCTTCAATATTACTTATCTTCTGCTCAACTCCTAACACTTTATATATCTCAAATCAGCCCAACTTTAGAATGTTTTTCTCATATCTGGAGTGGTGCATCTAAAACCTTCCTATAAAATGCTTGATTGTATACCGAAGAGAAACTATTCACTTAATAGATAATCCCACTCTCACTGACTTCCTCCAAGTGCTTTCCCACTCTGTTTCTATATGATGTATTTTCATGAATGTTGCATCATCAAATTAGTCACTACCACCATTCCTCCTCTTTCCTCTAATCATGAATGAACACAACTGCTGGTCAACATCTATATATGGTTCAGCTCTAAATTCAGTGGACCATCTTCTCTTCCTTCACTCCATATATCTCTGCCTTTTAAAAGTCTACTCCATACTGTTTTCTGTAATTTACATACCCTTCAAAAATACACTGACAGATTCTTTTCTTCTCTCTGATTACTTGATCATATACAGCATTGTCATTTTATAAGTCCTGAGATCTCTCGTGCATGGGGATGATATATATATATATATATATATATATATATATATATATAATAAAGTTGTTTTAATCCCATTATCTCCTGCATTTAAGCTCAATGGTCTGTCATAGTCAAGTAGCTTGGCATATTGGAAACGATCTGATTAAAGCTTTGACAGGGTGATGAATCCTTATCGTCATAGTCTATGACTGCAAACTGTGTGCGATCTTCTGGACAGTATGCAGTTTACCCTTCCAGAAAATTCCAAGTTTCTGGAAGGGTAAAATCCTGCCGCCTCTGCTATATGAAACTAGCTAACTCACCTTCAGGTATAAAGTTCTGATAAAGGTTCTTTGCATCCTAGATGGAATTTGAACTCAAGTCTTTTCAACTAAAAAGCATTGTTAAAACACCTGAGCTATGGAGACTGTTTTAATCCCAACTGCTAAAAGCATGGAATAGACATTTATATCCGTCAAGTTAGAATATCAATAGCATATTATGTAGCTCTACCTATGGAAGAGCAGAAGGTAAGAGACCTCCAGGAAGCTAAAGAAAGAAATTGGATAGAAAGCATCAAAAACACAGGTGGAGTAATTCTTAGAGTAAACTAACTTGGCTGCAGACAGACTGAACTAGAAAGCTGTTGTTCATATTAGCCTCAGCTTTCTTTAGATAGATGAAGATATGAGGATTATGAAGACCACAAAGAAAAATCAACAAATATGGTAAAAAAATAAAAACACACACACACACATATATATTTTTTTTTTTTCCACAAAAAAAAGGCCAAACTTACAGAAGATAATTCCTTCATTAATGTAGTGTTTTGAAGCCTAAATTCATCTTCTTGACTCTGAAGTTTTCTTTGTAATATTTCATTTTCTTGTACTAGTTGCTCTATTTCTCGAGCTTTTCTACTCCTATTTAGAGTCTTTAAATAAACAAAAAAAAACATAAAACAGAATCATTATGTGCTCATGATAATAGAATATTATTTATTTACTGATTTAATTTTATATACTGTATTTACTTTAATACACCTGCCAATTTAGGCACAAGATTCTCAGTTTTTCACCCATCCTCACTAATTGCTGGTTTTTCCTCCTCTTCTAAGTAAAAAGATTGCAAGCTATGATCTTTTTTTCAAAACCATGTTTCTGAAAAAAGCCATGTGCCCTATTTTATTTATTCGTATAGGGATCCCCCCCCCCCCATTCCACCACTGGCCCAATGACACCTATGAATATGCATGGATGTACAATCGGTGTGTAAGTAAAATGTGGCTTGCACCTATTTCAGAGACCTTACAGTAAACATCTCCTGATATTCCCAGATGGTAACACTATATACCATCCATAAAAAACAGGAAATGGCAGTTAGTTCTGTGAACTAGGGCAGCAGAGAACCCAAGCTTCCAAGTTTTATCATACCAATGTCTTTTTTTTTACATAGAAGCTGATGCTTTACAACTCTGAAAATCATATGACCCATGATCTTTGCAAACCAGGTATCTTCAACTTTTCCCAAAAACATTAGCAACAGGGATTTGGCTACACCTTTTTTATTATTGTTGTTGCTACTGTTGAAAAATGTCACAGCATGTTCACACTGCTATGAGTTTCTTGGGACAGAAAGAAAGTATAGTTCGCAGATGGGTACTCGTTCTTTGAAAAAAATAAAATAAAAAATATTGGTCAGCAGAAAATATTAAAAAAAATTTCTAATATTATGTCAGCGATTGATAGAGAAAAGCAAACTATAAACAATTAAAAAATAATAAAATTCAATATCAGAAATATGTACCTATTGCTTATTTCAAGTTTAATAATGTGGAAAGAAAATAACAATAAAAAGTTTATTATTAACTATTATAATTATTAAATATATTATATTAAAATAATAATTAAATATAATTGATAAAAACCTTAGCTTTATTAATGGTGTTAAAAAATGCAAGAGAAATTGGGCAACTGAAAAAAAAAATTACAAAATTCTGACTTTTTGGCATTAGTTGGTGGAACCTCACTGAAAGTTACAGGCAATAGTGAGACTGATAACAGCAGATGATGTAGTTACAAGGATAACATGTGAAGGGTTTAGTATTTTCAGGGAAGATAGGATGGGGGGGGGGGGGTACTGTTGATGGTAGCAGAAGAACTGCAGCAAAAAAGAATAAGAGATAGATGGGCAGGTGGCTGTTCATTTGAAGCAGTGGTATGAGATTAAAGCCAGTAACACAAAATATACAGTATCTGGAAAGATACTGTATATTTTGTATATCTGGTATATCTGGAAGAAATGCATTGCCAAAAATTAGTAATTTTTGGCAATAATTATACAGGTCGAGTGATTATTACAAGGAGCTTCAACTATGGAGATATAGACTGTTAGGAAGAAAGATCACATGGTAGGAAGGAAATGGAATTTATACATCTACTAAAAGATAATTACTTGAGGCAGCATGTGATAGAGGGGACTAGGGATGTGAGAGTACTGGACCTGTTATAGGATCAGAAGAGCTATCCATAACCAAGGTGACCACATTGCCTCTTTTTGGTGAAAGTGACCATGTGGTCTTGACTTTGGAAATCGGAAAACATGAGGTATATTCTATCAAGAAGGGATATATGCGGAACTACAAGGCAAGTGATTATGTCTGGCTCAGAAAGAAGCTTAAATCTGTGCCATGGCATAAAACACTACAGGGTGAGGATGTAAGTAGTGCATGAGAGATAGTTAAGGGTCATCTAGAGGAAGCAATATTAAATTGTATACCTAAAGTAAGGAGGGTTAATCAGGTAGGAGTTAGATGATGAATAATATCATTAAGCATGAGCTGCAAAAAAACAAAATGCTGTGTGTGGAGAGTATAAAAAGAGAAAAGTGAGCAACACTCTCATGAACGGTACAAGGCTCAGAAAGAAAGGTGACCAGAATAAAAAGGAAGGCAAAATTGGATTATGAGAAGAATCTAGCCAAGCAGGTCAAAGGAAATCCCAAAGAGTTCTTTCATTACATGGCGAGTAAGAAGAAGAATGACTATGGAAGATTAACCTTAATGAATGATGATGGTCATGAAGTGAGAGTAGAAGATAAAATAGTTGAGTTTCTGAGTAACCACTTTGCAATGGTATATCATCCTAGTGAGGTTACTGCTTTAACATATATGACAGATATTAATGTGGGAACAGAGGTGGATAAACTGGAGGTTCTTAGGATATTACAAAATCACAATGATACAGCTGTAGGATTAGATTGCAGCTCAGATTTTGCAAGAATGTACAAGGTGAAATGCCTCTGACTAGGCTCTTTAATTTAAATCTCAGTTGTGGTAGAGTTCCAAGCAAGTGAAAAGAGGGCAAAATAATTACTTTGCATAAGGAAGGTTCTAACACTGAGTAGCAAATTATAGACCAATCAGTATCTCAGGCGCAGTGGTAAAAGTACTGGATAAAATTGGTCAGAGAGAAAACAAGAATGAGTAGATAAAAATATAGTACTTTATGAGGGGCAAACATGGCTTTGTTGAAGGGTTATCATGCCTCAGTAATTTAGTAACCTTTTATAACAGAGTGACAGCTGAATTGGATAAAGGATATGGTAACATGATGATTCTGCTGGATTTTGCAAAGGCATTTGACAGAATACTATTATGGAACTCTGTTACACAAATTAGAACAATGGGGATGGATATGATACCGGTTATGTGAATAAGAGGTTGGCTAATGGACAAATATCAAAAAGTGGTATATGGCAAAGTAGAATCCAGGAGAAAGCAGATGACTAGTGGTGTGCCGCAAGATTCTGTGCTAGGACCTACTATTTAATTTGTACATAAATGATATAGGAAATAACTTGAAAGGAAATGTTCAGTTTTTTTGATTATGCAAAATTAGGCAGAGTAATAGTTAATCAAGGTGATGTGGACTTGCAGGATTATTTAAACAGGCTGTCAGTACAGGCAAAGATAATGTGGAGAAATGTCAAGTTATGAATTTTTGGAGAAATAGATTACCATATTTACTCAAATATAACTTGCATGTTTTTTCCCAAAATTAAAGCTAAAAAATTATGGTGCGAGATATATGCGAGGATTTTTTGAAACTAAAGTTTTCAGGGAAAAAAACTGAAAATGGGTATGACTTACCAAGAATCTCCTATTTGCTATTGTTGCTACCAGTCTAGAGAGCAGTTTCCTTGTGAGCAGTTTCCATCAAAGTCATCTACCCAAATAGTGTCATCTTGTTTCTCATTATTTCAAGCAAAAATTACCAGTAAATTACAAGACTTGAGATATGTAATGAACAATTGTTCAGGAATACCTAATGAGAAGTGAAAGCAGAGCGCAAAATCCGACAGCAATGGTAGGCCAGTAAAGATAGTGGTAGATAGTGGTGCAGTATTAACAAAAGATCACACAATTCAATGACAAAAGGAAGTCAACAAATGCTGAGTTGAAATGCTAATTTTCTTCAACCAAATTTCATAATATCTTTGAATTAGCCTGTCTGCATTGTGCAGACAGGCTAACTCACACAAAGTTTCAACCTTTCGGCTGAATTTTATTGTTGCTTGTTTGGGTGCTGCTTCGGCATCGAGCTGGTGGGCAGACTCGCACGAACATTATATGACATGTTCGCAGTAGAATTTTATTTGAAGTTAGCCTTTGTTATCTGTCTTAATGACATCGAAAACTTCAAATGCAATCAAACAAACATTTATTTCATGTAACTGAAAAATTGGATAATAGTTTTTAGTTAGATACGTTTGCTGGTGCAAAATATAGTTTTGCTTGAGCCTATGTAGCATAGTTTCGGTGGAGGGGACATGTGATACATTAGTTAGTGCCGTTTTATCCCAGTTGTCTGTAATTGTTGACAAATATACTACACAGGCTGCAAATCTCTCTGTATCTTATTCAGTGATACAATAAAACTACTTGTTTTTCTTGCATGTGCAGTATAGTGGCTGTTGGGGAGGGCATGTTGTTTACTGTGGGGAGCAAGTTACTATCGCCCTGATGTGAACATGTGTAAACTTTTTTTTGTGCGTAAGGTATATGCAAAACTTTTTAATTTCTTTTTTCATGAAGTAAAATCAGGGGTGCGAGTTATATGTGAGGGCAAGTTGTATTTGAGTAACAGTATAAGCTGTGTATCACATTGATGGAATCCAATCCAGTATGTCTTTTGTCCATCACTGATTTTGTCTTCGAGCAATATGCCCAGCCCATTGCCACTTCAGACTTTTTGCTCTTCATATGATAACAGACTTTTGGTTTGATTTCTTATTCACGTATTCCTTTTGCAATCCAGTCTTGTGATACCAAGCATACTTCTTTCCATACTAAATTGTGTTCTTTTAATTTGTGAATTTCCTTTGCATTTAATGTCCATGTTTCACAGCCATATGTCAATATGAGAAGAATACATTGGTTAAAAACTTTTCTCTTGACATAATGGTAGTTGGCTCTTGAATGTTGACTGTAATTTTCCAAATGCTTTCCACACAAGCATCGTGTCTCTTTTAATTTCGTTCAAAATATTCTGTTCCATTGATATCTGTTGTCCTAATTATAGTAATAATTTACTTGTTTGATTTCAACATTATTGATTTTTATTATTTCTGGTTGGACATAGTTATTGAACATAACTTGGATATTCTTTAGATTTATATAGAGAAGAAAGTGATTTTTAATCGGTGAATAGTCCGCTTTTTTCCCCGTTTTTCTACGTTTTTGAGTGCTAAATTGTTTCTCTGAATACGAGTGTACTTCAGTGGTTGTTTTTTGGAAGTTAGTTGCTGTCGCGATATAATATATTTTGGTACCGTCGGAATCGAACGCGTAACGGTGGAAGACAAAACGAAGCTAAGTTACTGTATTTAGTTATATTTCATTTTATTTAATTATATTTAGTACTTAAATGTTCTGATGTTTGTACTTTTTTTCCTCTTATTTATTAATTGAATAATTATTAAAGATTAGGGTATAATTTGACAAAACACGTCACAGATAGTATGGCACCTGTGCGAAGGAAAATGGCGGCCAGTAATGAAGGTTCGCCATCGTTATCAAAGAACGGTAGCATAAAAGAAATGAGTCAGTGTACTAGCTGTGAAATGTACGCTTTGCGGAGTGCGGTCGGAGTGTGGTTAGATGATAATAAAGGATTGAATGTGTGTAGAAAATGTAGGGAGAATGCGGAATTGAAGTGTATTTTGGATCGTGAGTGTGATATTTTTGTCAACCTTCAGAATGAAGAAAACAGGGATATGACAAGAAACGGCAAGGTTGTACATGAAAATTGTGAGAGTGTGAATGATAGTATAAATGGTTTCTCAGAGAACAAAAAAGATGAGATAGATGCATTGAGTGAGATCGCGTTGTTGAATAGTGCGATAGAAAGAGCAAAACAGCAGCTAGAGTGCATGAACAAAAGTAGACTGAATGAACCAACCAATAATAAAAGGTATGACAGGAAAAATAGACGTATGAATGTGAACATGAACAAAATGAAGGATAGAGTGCTGTATGGAGACTCGTTAGTACGAGGTGTGTTAGTAGAGGATTTGACAAAATCGTACCAACCTGGTGCGACCATAAAGGACGTAACTGCGTCTATTAGAGAGCAAAAGGAAAGGGTGAAAGAAATGATTGTTGTGGCAGGTACGAATGATTTGAAAGGAGATAAAATGGAAATGATAGAAGACCTGAATGAATTGTTTGAGGTAGCAAAAGAAAAGAGTGAGAGAGTTAGAATGATTAGTCTTTTGCCACGGTATGACAGTGAAATGTTTAAAAGGAGGGCTATAATTGCAAATGACTTTATGCGTGGGTTATGTATGACGAGTGGTGTGGAATTTGTGGATGTGTGGAGTGAGTTTGATGGGCGAAAGGATCTATATAAGATGGATGGCTTGCATTTGAATGGTTACGGTGTAAGAAGACTTGAGAAAGTGTTGCTGAATGTAGTGGATGTGCAAATTCAGGGAAACTAGATTTGTTAGGGAGGGGGAGTAGAGATACAGTCCTTATGGAGGCAGTTGAATGTAAGAATGAATATAATATGCCAGAGCAAATAAGGACAACAAATCTGAGTGGGATAGTTAATATAAGGCATCAAGGTAGGGTTGGGGCAAATGGGGGTCTTAAATTCATGTACACTAATACTAGGAGTATTAGGAACAAGAAGGAAGAGTTTTTGGCCATGGTTGGCACTTCCAGACCATAGGTTATAGGTATTAGTGAAACATGGCTGACTGTAGATGATATAACTAGTGGGATTGAATGTGATGGGTATAGTGTGTTCAGGAATGACAGAGAGAATAAAATGGGGGGAGGAGTATTGTTGATGATAGCTGATGAGCTCCAGCCAAGGAGAATAGACGTTGAATTGCAGGATAGAGAAAAGAGCACATTTGAGGCCATTTGGTGTGAGATTGTGGCTAGCAGAACTAAATATACAATTGGGTGCTGCTATAGACCAGGTGATGGAAAAGATGGTGGTGACAGTATGCACAAGCAAATAGAAGAAATGGGTGGAAGGAGGGTGATTATTATGGGAGATTTCAACTATGGTCGCATTGATTG
Organism: Typopeltis vanoorti; assembly: GCF_054136105.1. Taxonomy (NCBI): domain Eukaryota; kingdom Metazoa; phylum Arthropoda; class Arachnida; order Uropygi; family Thelyphonidae; genus Typopeltis; species Typopeltis vanoorti. Next base: position 75,529,144 of record NC_143550.1, on the reverse strand, counting down.
GAGTGAGGAGAGGACACACGGGAGGAAGGAACTGGATTTTATGCGGTTATTAAGGGATAACTATCTGCGACAGCATGTAATGGAAAATACTAGGGGTCAGAGAGTGCTTGACCTAGTAATTACATCTGAGGATTTGGCTGTAACAAATATGACCACATTGCCACCAATCGGTGAGAGTGATCATAGGGTCTTAACTTGGGAGGTGAAAGGTGTAGAATTTTCAATTAAGACAGGGTACATGTGGAATTATCGGGCTGGAAAGTATGACAAGCTTAGGAGTTTGGTTGGTTCAGTGCCATGGCATGTACAACTGCAAGGACTAGAAGTTGATAGTGCATGGGAGGTAGTTAAGAAGTGCTTGCATGAAGCAATGGCTGACTGTATACCTAGAGTCCGAATAATAAATCAAGTAGGGGTTAAATGGATGAATAACACCATTAAGCTTGAGTTGCAAAAAAAGAAACAACTATGGAGGGAATTTAAGGAGAAGGGTGACCGGCAGGCACATGAACGGTATAAAGCACAGGCCAGAAGGGTGCCGAGTGTGGTAAGAAAAGCAAAAAAGGATTACGAAAGAACATTGGCCATGCAGGCTAAAGAGAATCCTAAACAGTTTTTTAGATATGTAGCAAGTAAAAGGAAAAATGTACATGGCAGATTGATTTTAAAGAATGCCAATGGTAGGGAGGTAACTGAATCAGTTGAGATAGTTGAGTTACTGAGTGAGCACTTTGCAAAAGTATATCATCCAGGTGGTGACATTGCAGAAACGAATAAACCAGTAGATTATACGGGAATTGTGGTTAATGAAGTGGAGGTGAGTAGTCTATTGCATAACCTCAATGTCAATACATCTGTGGGATTGGATGGTATACCAGCTCGTGTTGTACGAGAAGCAGCTAAAGAATTGTCAGTACCCTTGACCATTTTGTTTAATTTGAGTCTCGGGTCTGGGTTAGTCCCTAGCGGGTGGAAAGAGGGGAAAATAGTTCCACTGCATAAAGGTAGTTCCAAGACTGCTGTAGTAAATTACCGACCAATTAGCATATCAGGAATCATTGTCAAGGTTTTAGAGAAAATAGTCAAGAGGAAAATACAAGATTGGATAGAAGAAAATGGGATACTGTATCGGGGACAGCATGGTTTTGTGAAGGGTAGGTCATGACTCAGTAACTTGCTCACGTATTATAACACAGTGACGGCTGAACTGGATAAGGGTAATGGGTTTACGGTGATTCTACTGGACCTTGCCAAGGCCTTTGACAGGATTCCACATGGAATTCTAATCAGTAAATTGCAGCATATGGGAATGGACATAGGGTTGGTGAGATGGATAGGAGGGTGGTTGACAGAGAGATATCAGAGAGTGGTTTACTCGGGTGTAGAGTCCACAAGACGGCCTGTGACTAGTGGTGTGCCACAAGGATCTGTTCTTGGACCACTGCTGTTTAATTTGTTCATAAATGATATAGGAAATGATCTGAGAGGAACAGTTCATTTGTTTGCGGATGATGCGAAGTTGGGTAGGGCAATAGTGAATGCAGATGACGTCAAAATTTTGCAGGATGATTTGGATAGATTGGAGGTCTGGGCTAAGGAGAATGGATGTCAGTTTAATGTGGCAAAATGTAAGGTTATGCATTTTGGGGTGAAAAGATTGGCGGCAGTTTACTGCATTGGTGGAACTGTGCTCCAGGAAATTGATGAGGCACGAGATTTAGGAGTGTTGGTAGATAAGGAATTGAAATTTAGGGGACACATTGCAAAAGTGACCAAAACAGCTCATCAAATCACTTGGTTGCTGAAGAATACGATGACAAGCAGAGACAAGTAGGTTATTGTTCCTCTGTATCGAGCCTTGATAAGACCCCATCTAGACTACTGTGCTCAGATTTGGTCACCTAGGTTTCTTCTTGATGGGGAGGAGGTGGAGAGGATCCAGAGGCGAGTGACCAAGATGATAGCAGGTCTGTGGAATGAACCGTATGAGAACAGGTTGAGGATTTGTGGGTTGCAAAAATTGGTTGATAGGCAGAGGAGGGGAGATATGATTGAGACATTCAAATTACTGAAGGGTTTCTATAAAATTAATTCAGAAGATATTTTTGAGAACAGGGCTGGTTGTGGGAGGACTAGGGGACATCCATGGAAACTGGGCAAAAGTGTGGTTAGTAAAGGTGTTAGAGCTGGTTTCTTTACTTTTAGAGTAGTGAATGAGTGGAATGCGCTCCCTGAGTCTGTGGTGGATGCTGTGACGGTGAATGAGTTTAAGGCGAGGTATGATAGATACTGTATGAATGTCAAATAGTTGTGATGAATATGATTTGGGGCCTCCCTCGATGAGTCCAATGACTCCCTGGAGTTGCCCGTAATAATAGTAATAATAATAGTAATATTTAGGCCAGCTGTTTTGCTAGCAATTTGGAGTTCACGGATACAAGTCTGTAATTCATGTGCAATTGAAGTAAAGATAACTATGTCATCTGCAAAGCATAAATGACTTAAATATCTTCCATTTATCTTCTGACCTTTTCCTTCCCAATCTAGAAGTTTGAATATTTCTTCTAGGCATGATGTGAATAATTTTGGAGATATTGTGTCACCCTGTCTTATACATCTGTATCTCCACACAGTAGAGATGTTTCCATTGAATTGCTGCTTGCATTGGTGTATGCTGATTTGATAGTCCTGACAAATGAATGGCTCTTCCACTTGTTGGTTTCATATCACTTTCCCATAATCAATAAAACCAAGACATAATGGGAACTGATATTCATTACACCATTCAATAATCTGTTGTACAATTTGATGTACAACTTGACTTAATAAGATGTAGGACCTTTTGCTGCTGTGACTGCAACAATCTTATTGGGGCATACCCTTCCACGAGCATGCAATAGCAATATCGATGAAATTTTGGACCATTCTTCCTGTTGGCATATCATGAAGTCCTGGACTGTTGTGGGTCTGACATTCCTTGACCTCACCCGATGCTCCAGTTCATCCCACAGATGTTCAACAGTGTTGAGATCAGGGCTCTGTGTTAGCCAATCAAGTGTGGTGACATTCATGTCCACAAACTATGCAGTTTCAGCAGCATCCTTACGACCACAATGCATTGTCTTGCTGTCTTCCTACTTTGTGACCATTGTCTTGAGATAATGGTCACAAAGTAGGAAGCATTGCATTGTCCAAAATGTTCAGATACCTCTCAGAGTTTTTTCCCAATGTTTGTGGTACCACAAACAGAGGTCCAAGTCCAAACCAGGAAAAACAGGACCATATCATCACAGTGCCACCTTCAAATTTCATAGTTGGGGGGGGGGGGGGGTTACACACTCATTCACTGAGCAGCTTGGTGTGTGAGGGGGGGCATGATTCGTCACTCCGTAACATAGCTTTCCAAGCCTTCACGTCCCACTATACATGCTCTTTGTACCACTGAAGACAATGATGTATGTTCGTTCAGGTAATGTGAAGCTTGCATTTCCAGTCCTACCATGGAAACCTATGTTGTGAGCCTCAGTTCTGAATGTTTTTGTGCAGATCTGTATTTCAGTCAATGTAAGTAACTCCACGTTCCACATGTCAGCCAACAAATGGCAATTTTCATATTATCCTTTGTAGCACCCTATGGTTACGTTCAGTGAGTGTGGCGGATTGTCCATTGCGGGCAGCAGTTGCAGTTGACTTTCTGCACTTAAATCTCAGTAATATTATCACTGATTGTTGAGCTGAGGTGAATCCAATTTTTCAACAATCTGACAAGCAGATAGACCTGTAGATGGTGTTCTATCACAATCTCTCAAAATCTCACAGACTGGAAAAAGAACTAAAAATTTAAACTATACACACACATAAATGATAAATAAACAAATCTTTTATACCTCTATATTCTCCAAAGGGATTTTATTCTCTCTATTCTCTATGGTAGAAACAAATTTTTTGACTTGTTAAAAAAAAAAAAAAGTTAATTTTTGAAGGCAAAAATTAATGCTGTCAGCTTGAATAAATAAAAATATTGTTTCTTGCTTATTATAATTACTCTTATTATAATTTAGATAAAAGGATGAAATAACTTTGTTCATATTGTGTTTTTTTTTTAATTGTTCTACATATACCCACTAACCTCGGTTAAGCATTGATTTGGTTTGAAGTTAGACAGCCAAAAGAGACCAGTTATTATATATATTAATTGTGTGTACTCTCCAAACCTGTTTTTGGTTGGATAAGAAAACCTGAATTTTTTTTTTTGAGGGGGGGAGGAGAGACTGCTACTCAAGTGAGTTAGTCTCATGACTGTATAAAGAGAGATTAATTCACTTACTTTCATTTGCAAAGTCCTTATAAAAAAAGTTTCTCCTGTCCCAGACAAAGTTCAGACTCAGGTCTTTCCAATTAAACATTAATATTACATTATCATCATTATGATGGCATAAAGCTTCTAGTTTATACAAGCAGTCCTGAGAGCTAGAAACCTAGCATCAGATAGCAGTTGATTACTGTTGCTATTCTAGAACCCAATAAAACTAAGTATCAATAAACCCCATTTAAAATAACAAAGTTACTTCATGCTTTTAATCTCTAGTTTTTCAAGTGGACCAAGAAATAGTATATCTTGGTCATTTAAACAGAATTAAATGTCTAGACTAACATTTAAACAGAATTAAATGTCTCCATAGGACACAAGTGAGTTCGATAAAAATAGATTTGATATAGCAACACTTATGTAAGATAAATATGGTTTATTATGTGCAATTTTTGGATAAGTTTCAGTTGGCATTATCAATGTATACCAATAAAAAGAGATAAATAAAATTAGAACAACACTTCAAATGCCAAGAAATTATATTCTTGTTTAATCCTTTATTTAAGTGTAAGAAAATAAAGATTGCACATGAACTATCTTCCTGACTACTCTACTTGTACATAGAAATTAATGATCACATTAATTGCCTTAGTATCCCATAATGCAAAGCACACATCTTTGTAGGTGTGTGCTTTGAATTAGAAAATCAGAACAACACTTAAAATATGAGTGCATGTGACAATATATGCTATTAACTTCAAGAGGATAATTCCATCTATAACTATTAGAATTCAAAAAAATAAATTTTCAAAAATAATTACTAATTCATTAGATACAGGAATGAGGAGTGTTATCCTAAGGAGGAAGTCATTCCTGGGAAAATTTAAGACAGTCATTCATTATTGTTAAGGTTCTTTCTGTGAATGAGGAATTTACAACTTTCTTTACATGGTCTTTGAAGTAAAACAATTTTTCTGTAAGACTTTAGTTTGATTCCAATGAATTCTATGCCTAGTAGATGAGGAGTGGCTGGCTAAACCAAACTTATCAGACTTGTGAAATATATAATCTTGATGTTCTTCTAAACAAACCTGAGCTGAATGACTTGTGTGCCCATAATAACAAATTCATAAGAAAACATCTGTTTTGGGAAAAGAACAGGTGAAGAGAGCTAAATGTATCAAAATAACCTTTATAAAAATGTTGCTTGCACTTTCCAGCAAAGTGCAAGTAATTCCAATTACCGTATTTGCTGGCATATAAGATGCACATTTTTTCTTTGAAAATAGGTCTGAAAAACAGGGTGCGTCTTATATGCTGATAAGTAATATTTTATTACTTTCATTTCTGGAAATTTTCTCTCTTCTGAGTTGCGTGATTTCTTTCTTGCTTCCTTGCAGTGTGTGAGAGTATTCCAGTTATGTAGAGTTCAGTGGATGCAGATGTGCTGTCATCGTCGATCACAGTTGTGTTCCTGTTCGTTTAAACTTTCCAATTGTTGTCGCGGTTGTTGTGAATGGTGATAAATTTCTACCGTTAAATTTTCTCTAAATTTCTTGGCAAATTATGGCTGTAAAATGTCGGCATTGCTAAAATATTGTATACAAGCTACGTGTGATTGCATATGCTAAAGAACATGGAAACAGGGCTGCAGAGAGGCATTTCGGGCCACCCCCCCCAACTGAGAAAATGATAAGAACTTGGCGGAATCAGAAAGAGGATCTAAAAAAAAGCAACTCACAGTAAACATAACCTATGATAAATTTCTGGATTTTGATGAAGAAGAAGATTAAAAGGTGGGTACTCTTTCCTAGATAGATTAGGTATTTGTTGAAAGCAGACCTGCTTATTACTTTATATTTGAAATACTGTAAATTCACTATAATATTCAATGATAAAGCGTTTTTCCTAAAAAATGCGCACAAAAATGGGATGTGTCTTATATGCCAGCAAATACGGTAGTTGTAAAATTAAAGAAGTTTTTCATTTTCCACAAGCACATTGCATTTACTAGCATGCAAGTCATTCTTTGTTAATTAATCAGATCCATGAAACAAAAAATCAACTAGTTTTCATTAACTGTTGTATTACTTCAATTACTGCAGAAATATCTAATGTTTTATCAACTGAAGACTGCAATACCATTTACAGAATTTTTTCAGATTCAGCAGAAAGAGTGAATCATGCCATATTCAAAATTTTCAATCACTTTTAAACAAGAAAGATCATCTGCTTAAAACCCATACTGACAGTGAAAGAAAAGTTATTAACATTTCTGCTCATCCTTTATCTAATGAAGAAATCTCAGTGTCGTCAAAAGGATTAGATTATGCTGTAGCCCCAAAAGCCATTCAAGGTAATGGAGTTTCTGTTCTGGATTGAAAAAAAGCCTTCACAACATCTCTTATTCCACTACTAGTAGAATTTGTTTTCAAGAAGCATGTATTTTGTTTAAATCTGTACATCCTCACTGCAATGAAAAATGAGGTCCAAGCTCTACCATTGTTAAAACACAATAAGAACATAGTTATAACCAAAGCTGACAAAGGATATGTGGTTGTAGTAGTTCATGATAGAAATAAGAATTTTAGAAAACTCAACCTTCTACTTGGAATCATCCCTTATATAGATGTATCTCCAATGACCCAACTCAATCGCAGATCAATAAACTTAATCTTCAGGACAAAGTTCATTCTTGAGATTAAAACACTATCAAAAAGTTTAGTTCATTATGTTAGACCTCCTGGACTTCATGATCCTCGTAAGATACATAATGAAAATGTTTCTTTAAGACTAATTGTTAATAGTATACATTGTTCAATCCATACTCTTTCTCAAAAAATCTGTCTCAGCTTCTCTCCTCATTCTCCTCATCTCCTCATATTGTTTAAATCTGTACATCCTCACTGCAATGAAAAATGAGGTCCAAGCTCTATCATTGTTAAAACACAATAAGAACATAGTTATAACCAAAGCTGACAAAGGATATGTGGTTGTAGTTCATGATAGAAATAAGAATTTTAGAAAACTCAACCTTCTACTTGGAATCATCCCTTATATAGATGTATCTCCAATGACCCAACTCAATCGCAGATCAATAAACTTAATCTTCAGGACAAAGTTCATTCTTGAGATTAAAACACTATCAAAAAGTTTAGTTCATTATGTTAGACCTCCTGGACTTCATGATCCTCGTAAGATACATAATGAAAATGTTTCTTTAAGACTAATTGTTAATAGTATACATTGTTCAATCCATACTCTTTCTCAAAAAATCTGTCTCAGCTTCTCTCCTCATTTATTGGCAATTCATCTTCCTTTGTTAAAACTTCAGAAAATTTCAAGAATAAAGTTTCAGGAATATCTTTACTTCCAACAAATCTTTTAATTAGTTTTGATGAAGTTTTGCTCTTCACAGACATCTCTCTTTCTGATACAAAAGAATTATTATTAATGATTTTCCTCCTGATAATGTAAAATTATTCAACTTGTCAAAACAAACTTTATAAGAAGGAACTGCAATATGGTCTACTATTTCTCTATTATATTAAACATTCTGAGCAACAATTCTTGAGAAAATTAATTCAGAAAACCCTTGAATTAAATTTACTCTTAAAGTAGAAGAAAACAATAAAATAAATTTAATTTGAGGGTCTTAAAATGTATGTCCATTTCTGGGCATGATCATTTTAAGACAACCTAATGTCAGTCTACAGTTCTCTATATATAGAAAAACAACTCATACTAGAAAATACACTTATCCTGTATCACATCATCACCCTTGTCAAAAAAAATGGCATGATTAAAGCTTTGGTTTACTATGCACATAAACTATACTCTGTTGCTGGTTCTCTCTTAGATAAAAAATTGTCCTTTATCAGAGCCACATTCATCTCCAAAGAAAAAAAAAAAAAAGAAAAGAATGAACAAAATAATTATCACCCTCATCCAAATCCTCATCTAGATTTGAGGCAATGAACTCATTGCAAAAGTTCTTTGCCACATCAACTACAAGTTTCTTCCCATCCAGTTTGGAAATTAAATTCTTTCCTGGATTATCCAAAAGTTAAATATCCTTTGCTTTCTCATCCTGGAGTTTACAGAATCCCATACTTGTGCAGCCTTTGTTATTATGGGTAGATGGGTTCTCATCTCAGATTCATCTAGAAAAACATCAAGATTATATTCTACTTCATGAGTCTGATAAGTTTGGTTTGGCCACCCATACCAAACTTACAGACATAGAACTATTACTACACATAGAATTCATCGGAATAAAACTAAAGTCTTACACAAAAGTTATTTTTTATTTCAAAAACTATATTAATAAAGTTGTGAAATCCACATTCACAGATCAAACCTCAACAAGGACTGTCTTGTTTTTCCCAAATTTGGGATAATTCATTAGACATAACTCATTTATGTCTTATGAATTATCTTTTAAAATTTATTTCTTTGAATTCAAATAGTTATAGTTACAATTATCCTCCTGAAGTTAACAATATATATTGTCACATGCCTTTACATTTTAAGTGTTTTTCTAATTTTATTTATTTTCATCTATATGCATTGACAATGACTATTGAAACTTAGCTGAAAATTCTGCATTTAATAAACAATATTTTTCTTGCATATTTTTATTATCGTGTAACTATTTTTATCATTATATCTCATCAAGATGTAAGGTACCTCTACAGAAGCTTTTAGAGAAGTTACTTTTATTTCATATGACTAAGATCAGTTTTTTTTTTTTTTTTTTCATTATCAATATAAACAGCCTTGAACTATTGTACGGCTCATCATTTTTTAATCGTATATTGTGAATCACTCCAGTTCAAGTAAATAATAGTGATATAAAAATTAATTTCAACTGCAACTAGTTATAAAATTATATATATATTTATTTATTTATACTTTCTGTGCTTTGGACAGCTCTCTTTCCGATTCATCCAATTTTTGAAGCAGGAGGGCAATTTCTGGAAAAAAGAAAAGAAAAAGAGAAAGAACAAAATATAAATTAAAAAATAAAAACTGTGGTTTTTCAGTAAAAGGCAGCCTGACATGCAGTATCATATTAATAGAGTCCTTATTATATTAATGTCAAATACTCCACTAAATTAAACAATCTGTTGAACTCCATTACAGTTAAATACTCCATTATATTAATACTAAATAGTCATCATCATGCGTATCAAGGATTTAGGACTAGCATGGCCTGTTCCGGCCTTATAAGTCATCGTTGAATCATTTAAGAGGACGTCCTGGTTTTCCTTTTCCTAATGGCTCGTACTTTAAGGCTTGTTTTGGTAATCTTTCTGTTTACATTTTGGAACGTGTTCCATCCATTTATGTTTATATTTTTTAATTTTTTCTATTACTGGTTCTTGGTTTAATTCTTTCATAATTTCTTCATTTCTTTTGTGATCAAATAGGGCACACTTCGCAGTTTTTCTCATAAACTTCATTTCTGCTGTTGTTAATCTTTGTTTGTCTTTTTGTTTTATTGTCCAGATTTCGCTTCCATACATTAAGACTGGTAGGGCTAATGCACTTTATACTTTTAGTCTGGTTTGTTTTTGAACTAGGTTTGGTTTAAATATAGAGTTAATTACAACTGTTATTTTTGAATATTTTACAATTTTTACATTTATATCTTTTTCATTTTCATATGTGATCATACATCCCAGGCAGTTAAATGAATTCACCTGTTCTAAGATCTTGTTATCTATTACTATCTTAGTTCTTGCTGGATCTTGTCCTTTAAAGGCCATAGTTTTTGAATTTTCTGTTGATATTATCATACCGTAATCTTTGGATATCTCATTTAGATCTAAAATAGCTTTCTGTAAGTTATCTTCAGAATTTGTAATTATTATTTGGTCGTCGGCAAAGAGGATAGTGTTTAAGTAAACTGTAGGAGAAAGTTTAATTCCTTGATGTAAGTTTTTATTCCATCTTATTATTATTTCATTTAAGTAGATATTAAAAAGAGTTGCTGAGAGGGGACATCCCTGTTGGACCCCTTGGTTTATCTCTTCGTATATGATAGCTCGTGATTTAATCTTATTTGTATTTGATTATTTTCATATATACTTGTGATAGCTTTTAGGATAGTATTTGGTATTTGTCTTTCTTTTAATATGTTAAATAATATGTTTCTTTTAACTTTATCAAATGCTTTTTCAAAGTCAATAAATGCAATATGTGTTTTTAAATTGTATTCTCTTCTTTTCTCTATTATTAATTGTAGGCAAAAGGCTGGGTCTATACATGATATAGACCCAGTCTTTTTCTAAATCCATTCTGTACTTCTAAAATAAAGTTTTCGGAATATTTTATTAGTTTGCTATTTAAGATTCTGCTATATATTTTGTAACAGGAATTTAGTATACTGATACCTCTATAGTTTTTAGGGTCATCTCTATCACCTTTTTTAAAGATAGGAATCAAAATTGTTTTTTTCCATTCCATTGAGGGGATACCAGTTGAATAATTTTTTTTTTTAAATAATAAGATTCTTTCTTTGAATCTTGTTCCTGCATATTTATATAGTTCTGAACCTAGCTTATCTTCTCCAGGTGATTTTCCGTTTCTTGTTTCTTTCAGGCTGATTTCTAATTCTTCTTTAGTTATTTCCTTTTCATTTTCATTAATTATTTGCCAGTTGTCTTTTCTAAAACATTTGTCTGTCCACAATTCTATGTAGTAATTTAGAAATTCTTCTAATTTCAATTCGGTGTTTAATTTTATGTTTTCTTTGGTATCTGCATTGAATTGTTTCAAAATCTTATATACATTGGGTCTTATTTTATATAAATCATGTTCTAAATTAGAAACAAATTTGTTCCATGATTCTCTATGTCTTTTTCTGACTTCTCTTTTAGCTATGGCTCTTATTCTTTTATATTCTATTTCATCTTCTTATCTTTTACTGCTTAACCATTTGTGATAGGCTTCTTTTTTCTTTTTGATTATTTCTTTGATTGTATCATCCCAGATCGTCAGTTTTTTCCTTTTATTGAATTTTTTGGTCTTTCCTAAGCTTTCATTTGCTGCTGCACTTAGTATTGTTTTTATATTAAGCCATTCTATTTCTATTTCTTCATTTTGTTTTATTTTATCTACATATTGGTTAATTCTTTCTTCATATAGCCACTGTACATTTGTGTCATTTAATAGTCTAGTTTTATAAACAAATGTTTCAAATTTTCTTTCTGTTCTTGTTACTTGCAGCCATTTATGTGGTAATCTTAATTTTATTTTAACAAGGAAGTGATCACTGCTTATTTCATATCCTCTGTGAACTCTAACATCTAGTGAAAATTTTGATGTCTTTTCATTTAATATAAAATAATCTAATATTGATTTCCATCCTCTTGCTGCCAAGTATATTTATGTATGTCTTTATGTTTATAGAAGGAATTTATTATTTTTAGGTTCTTATAAACTACAAAGTCAATCAATTTTTTACCATTCCTGTTTAGAATATGTTCTCCATGTATTCCTATATTATTATTAATTTTTGTGTTTCCAATTCTTGCATTTAAGTCTCCTGCTAAAATTACATAATCATCTTTATTTATTTTATTATATATGTTTTGTAGCTGATTATAAAAATCAATATTAACCTTTCTCTTCCTTCTTCTGGGGCATATAAACCAATTATTGTTAAATAGCCTCTATCTATTTTTATTCTAGCTTCTATTATTCTTTCATTCCATAATTTATAATGTTTTAACTGTTTTGAAAGGGAGTTAGGAATCCAAATCATGACTCCTGCTTGTGCTCTTTGGTCTTTGTCGACTCCACTGTATATCACATTAAAATTTTCGGTTCTCATAGTTCCTTTTAATTTCTTTTTTGTTTCAGTGATTACTGCTATTTTAAAATTTCATTCATTTAATAATTGGTCTAATTCTATTTCTTTATATGCTATTCCTCTTACATTCCAGTTTGCTATGTGTATTATATTTTGTCATTTCCATTTTTGTTTTACCTTTTCCATTCCAGGGTCATTTCCCATAGATTCAATCCAATTATCTTTTTCTGTCAGCTTACAAGTAGAATTATGTTCTCCATGTCAGGGGACTAGCCTGACGATGGAATAGTTCAGTAGTAGGGCTGCTACCTTAAGGCTTCTGAACTCCTTCTTCCAAATTTAAACCCATAGGAGGAATAGGGTATATTGAAGGGGGAGAGTAGATTATAGAAGAATTATAGTAAGGTTTATAGAGAGGGCATAGCTGTAAGGTCAGAAATGAAAAAACCCCATGGCCCTCGAGTACTCTAATAGCATAAGGATCATAAAATAAGAAGAGTTGGCTGATAAGGCCTTATAGGAAAGATTAAAGTAACTGGATCTTCCTCAAAGTAGGAGGAGGAGAGGATAGATCCAGCTAGGGGTCCATGGGCGTGCCGCTTCCCTTACAATCAAGATGATTGCCCCCCTTATGGCCCTGTTGGTCCACGAGTCCTCATTCAGTATATTCGGACCACCACCCCCACCATATACACACACACATGGTAGGCTCCCCTATCCACCACCCAGGGGACGCGCTCTCTAGGGGTTACAGGTATCAGTAGACAATACACCAAATCCATTGTCTAATTGTTACAGAAAGTCATGTCAATAAGCCATAAATACCTACAGGTCTTTCAAGAAAAAGTAAACACATATCATCATTCCTTTGTTAAAAGCATATCTGAATGAATTTCTAAGCTGGTTAGGTTATTTCTGGCATTCTACTCTATATGTAAGATTTGTTTCCAGATTGTATAAAGGACAGACTTCATCTCCAATGAAGTCTGTCCATCAGAGAACCAGGACGAACTAGCAAGTCAGTTACAAGAACAAATCCTGGAACATATCCCAACTTAAGTTCAAGATAGGCACCATCAACATAAGAAGCATCAATGGAAAAGAATTGGAACTAGTAGAAGAATTGGATTGACATAATAATAAGCGTTAGCAAAACAAGGAAGACAAAAACAGGTGAGATCTTTCTAAGCAATAAATGCAAATGTTATATTCAAGCAATAACATTAAGGGAAAAGAAGGAGTAGCTACATTAATCAACACTAAATACAAAGATAATCTCCTTGAATGACAGGCAATATCAAGAGAGTGTTGTGGACAAATATGAGACTTATTTGTGCCTATGGTCTCACAGAATGTTCTACTAAGGAAGAAGTGGAGGAATTTTTTGAGGCACCAGAGACGGCAATTCTTGTAGATAAGCTTATATTTTGGTTAGACATACTTCTAATTTTTTAGGAAATGACAACGTAAACTAAATTATTAATCATAAAAACTTTAATTAATAATTACCTATATTTCAGCAATGTTACACTGCCATCTTCAGGGATCACAAAACAATGATATGTGCATGCAAGCACTCACACTGAGCGAATGAGGCTAAAGAAAGCCAGCTGAAATCGATTCTGGAGTCCAAAAAGGCACCCCCCCCCCCCAGCGAGCTAAATTGGGTTGTCTTAGCCATTGGACTAATGATCTTAGAATGTACACTTCCCAAAGTTGGCGCCCGAATTTTTTGATGCTTGGGGAAGTTTTTCAGAGTCGAGGCTGATTCAAGGAATAATCTTTCATACTTGTACCTGCTACAGTATAATAAAGTGGCCTTCTTCCAGAGTATTCTGTGGTGGATGTCCAATTCATGGTCAGCAAGTGGCTGTATTGGTGAAACTGGATGTAGTCCTTGTGTTCGGATATGTTCCTTTTGTTTTATTTCTAAACTTCTCAAAGTCTATCCTATGTAATTAAGGCCACAAGAACATGGGATATTGTAAACTCCAGGATGTTTGTTGAAAGAGTTGTGGTCCTTGGTTGAGCGTAACAGATTTCACACTGTCATAATTGGTTTAAAGGCTACTTCTTTTTGCTATTGTTTTAGGATGTCCATTGCTGATCAATAGATGGAGAATAGAATGTAATTCTTCTGTTAATGTTCCTTCATCTCTTATAATAGAGATCACCCTCTTTTCATAATGCCCAATTTTTGTGAAATACGATGTAACGATGAGAAATGTAGGAAACGACCTGTGTGGGTCAGCTTAAGGTACACACTAAGAGAAATGCCTTCGTCTGCTTGTTTCGTAATTAAAATGTTTACAAAAGGTAGTTTTCCTTCATTCTCAAGTTCTAAGGTGAATTTGATTTTATAGTGGAAGGAGTAAATAGATGCCAGAAAATCATATAACTCAGCTACACTGTGTTTCCATATTATGAATATCCTATCTACATATCTCCACCAAATTGACGGTTTAGAATTTGTCAATAACAAGACATCATTTTCAAACTTTTCCATGAATAATCTGCACAAGGAGGAGATAGAAGGCTTTCCATTGCAAGGCCCAAAAGTTGTTTGTAGATTTTTTCCATTCCATCGGAAAAAAACTGAGTTGAGACAGTGTTCATAGAATTGAGAGATGTCTTGAGGGAACAGACTATCTATAAGTGCTATAACTTCATTCACAGGAACATTTGTAAATAACGATACAGCATCTAGAATATCTGTTCTTGAGATAGAAATTTCTCCTAGTTTTTCCAATCATGAACTGATTAATTTTTCCCTGTTATATAGGTTTTTATAATCCCAAATTGTTGGGGAAGGGGGGAGGGATATCCCTTAATTTTTCCATTGCCAAAACACCTTTGTGGACAGGTGTATTGTCCTGATGAAAGATGATTTTTTTTCTTCTGCAAACTGGGTCTTTTCTCACATATTTTTTCGTCTAGTTAAAAGATCAAAATAACATTCCCCAGTTATTGTTTTACCCTTTTCAAGATAATTAATAAACCAAATGCCTTTCGCATCCCAAAATGATGCCATGACCTTTCCTGCTGACGGAACCGATTCTGTCTTCTTTGGCACTGAACAACCGGCTTCTGTCCACTGTTTTGACTGCTGTTTGTATTCTGGTGTGTAATGGTGAATCCAAGTCTCATCCATAATAATAAATCAATGCACAATATCAGTTTTATTCTTGTTAAAATGCTCCAAGTATTGTTCAGAAATTTTCATGCGAGTGCATTTTGATCTGCTGTGAGCAAGCACGGCACCCATCTTGCACAAAGCTTTTTCATTTGCAATTCTTTATACAAAATATCCTACACGTTCTTTTGAAAATGCCTGTAGTCTAAACAATTTCATACACTTTGACTCGCCAGTCATCCAATACTATATTGTGCACTTGATCAATGATTTCTAGTGTTGTTACACTTTTTGGATGTCCTTCATGTGTATCGTTTTTAAGGCTGGTATGGCCACGTTTAAACTCAGCAGCCCATTTCTTAATTGTCGAAAACAAAGGAGATGAATGCCCATAAACTTTTATGAACTTCTAATGAATTTATTTTGCCGTTAAATCTTCTTTTACAAAAGAATTTTATAACCACATGATACTCAATTTTATCCATTTCAAGGGATACAAACAACACTTTTGCTTCAGACAGCAGTATAAAACAAACTACTTGATATAATGACTTTCAATTTCACATGGATTCTTATGACAGATGTACCAACTTAGAAAAAAAAAATCTTGCTGATAGTGTTGCCATCTATGGTTGAGAACTTTTCAGACCACCCTCGTATCTAAACATTGACAAGGCTTTGAATTTTGTGTACACTGTTTTTCTTATGTCTGCTGGATTGAGTAAGTGGATAGCACCTCTATTCTCCAACCAAAAGAAATGGTTCGAATCTCACTGTGGTGGCATGGATGTTTGAGCCTTTAGGTAGTAGATGATTTTCATCTACTACTTACTAGAGGCCTGAAGTGGCTTCAAAAAGTCCTATGTTTGGTCTCAAGTGCAGGAAGTTTGGATTATCTAATCTTAATAGCAATCTACAGTACTAATGTTATAGGTCACAACCTTGTGTGGGTGGTATTCATATAAACATATATATATACCCAAACACAATGACTTCAGTTACCTACCACTGTTCTGCTTAACACATCTTTCTTCTAAAGAATAATTTGTACTTCTTAGTTCGATAAGTTGAGTCTGAAAATGAAAAAGAAATGAAATTACTTTAGATTTAAGTATTTAATTACTGAGACAGCAGAATAATTCAGTACAGTTAACTCATTCTTTGCTAGGGTGTACTTATTTCTTGTTTTTATCCACATTTCCCTAGCATAAGCAAAGAAATTTTCACGTGTGTGTGTGGGGTAACTTCAACAATGAACGTCACCTTCCCTCTTCACACAAGTAGTTAATCATGAAGCTCTTTTATGCACAAACTTTGGTTTGCAACTCATCTAAAATAGGATGAAAGCAAGAATATAGTTTCTTGTAGAGCAGGAGTGGGGAACCACCCCTGCTCTACAAGTCTGTTTCAATTTGCCCCTTTGCTAATGTACTCGTATGTACATGTAAATAAAATTTTATAATAATTTAAATTTATTATAATTAAATTTATTTAACTTTAAATAATTAAATATACAAAATCAAAAATAACTATATTACATAAAATATGATCGTCATACGTCTGGCAACCATCAAACCGAGACCAGCCATTAAAATAAAAAGAAATCAGGAGCATTTCTCGCGGGCAAAGTTCAAATTTTCTCTGATTGGTTGCTTCCTAATTACCGCCATGACATTTTCCCGCATGTCAAAACATATAGACTTTTGACTTTGTTTTTCTCATGCAGTACTGTGACTGCTTTGTAATTAACCAGTTGACAACTTTATTCAATTTATTTTTTTAAATGACAAGTTGTAGTGAAAAGCATAAAAGAAGTGGTGAATGTGCTCTGTTTTGTGAAAAATGGACAGAATTATACTTCTTTATTGAAATTAATGACAAGTGCATTTGTCTTATTTGTAACGAACATGTTGCATTTTACAAAAATATAATCTTGAACGACATTATTTGAGTAAGCATAAGAAATATGAAAATTTAAAAGGATCAAAACGTTTAGACAAGATAGTGACTTTGAAAGAAAATATAATCAAAAGCCAATCTCTTTTTAAAAAGCTTATTCAGGAAAGATCATCTGTAACTCAAGCTAGTTATGCATTGTGTGAACAAATTGTTAAATAACTTAAAACCCATAATGAAGGCGAGTTTTTGAAAGATCGCATCCTTACTGCCATCGAGATTTTATGTCCAGAAAAACCGAGTTTGTTTAAAAATATTAGCCTATCAAGAAAAACTGTTTCTGACCATATTAAAGATATCGCTGATGACATCCAAACTTCTATGAAAGTAGATTCAGCAGAATTTGTGTTTTACTCATTAGCCATCGATGAGACTACTGATCTGTCAAATAATGCACAAATGGCTATATTTATATGGGGAATAACTACAGATTTCAATATACGAGAAGAATTTCTTGCTTTAAAATCCATGAAGGGGACAACTAAAGGTGAAGATTTATTTGAAATGGTCAATTCAGCATTAAAGGATTTCGATTTACCGTATGATAAACTGAGTGGTCTCACTACAGATGGTACTTATCAATGAGAAATTACATGGTAGGTCGTGAAAAAGGGCTCGTGGCTCTGATTAAGAATGAATTTAAGAAACGTCAATTGAACCCAAATACTTTAATTGTGTGTCACTGCTTCATTCATATGGAAAATCTGTGTCCAAAGTCACTCAAGATGAACAGCGTCATGAATGTAGTAACAAAGGCCGTTAATTTGATAAAAAGTAAAGGGTTGAACAACAGGAAATTCAAAGAATTTTTGCAAGATCTTGAAGCAGAATATGAGGACTTATTGTACCACTGTGAAGTTATTAGACTAAATAGAGCTCAAATGCTCAAAGCGATTTTATGAACTTAAAGACAAAGTGAAAATTTTTCTTGGACATTAAAGGTGTCCCCATTAAAGAATTGGAGGATGAAAAGTTTCCAAGTGATTTAGCATTTTTATTACACATAACTAGTCATTTGAATAATCTAAATTTGAAATTACAAGGCCCCCAATCAGCTAATGACTCTTTGCTCACTCATATCAAGAGCTTTGAATCGATGCTTCAATTATATCTTTACCCAACTGGGGAAAAAAAAAACGCTTTACACATTTTCCAAAATTATGAGAATGCAATCCAAAATCAACACATGAGCATGTTGATGAGTGTCAAAGTGTGTTTTGAATCAATTTCAAAGGAGATGAAAAACACCTTCTGATATACTCCCTGAGGAAGCTTCCGATTCTTTGCAATTAAAGTTGATTGATTTGCAGTGTGATAACACTTTGAGATCAAAATATAGTAATCTGCCTATATTGGACTTTTACAAATCTATTGATTCTGAGAAATTCCATTCTTTAAAAAATAACTCCTTGTAAATAAAAAGAAGCAAAACTTCTGTTTTCTACTACTTATCAATGCAAGCAATTTTTTTCAAAATTAAGTCTGTCAAAAAATCACTCTTGTACAAGACTCACTGACGAAAATCTCGCCAATGAACTACGAGTAGCAGTCTCATCAAGGGCGGCTAATATTTCTAAGCTTTCACAAAAAAAGCAGTTTCAGTCTTCTCACTAAAAAGTTTAAGATTGTTATAATTATATCTACACAATGAGTATATAATTATATGTTATAATTATATGTCTAAACAATAAGTAAATGTTGCACATTTACTCATTGAGATATATATTGCACACTACATACACT
Organism: Typopeltis vanoorti; assembly: GCF_054136105.1. Classification (NCBI taxonomy): domain Eukaryota; kingdom Metazoa; phylum Arthropoda; class Arachnida; order Uropygi; family Thelyphonidae; genus Typopeltis; species Typopeltis vanoorti. Next base: position 75,510,184 of record NC_143550.1, on the reverse strand, counting down.
ATACAAAAGAGTTAAAATTTGCCAGTCGTCTGCGGAAGTTCTAAAATTAGAAATTTTCGCCCTTGATACTAAAAAGGTTTCCCACCCCTTGTAGAATATAATATGATGTGCAAGCAAGTGGAAAAACTTTCTGTAATTATCTCAAATTCAGAGTACAGAAAGAAAAAATATACGGTTATACATCATTCTGTTACTTATGACCACTGCCGTCAAATTAACTCTAGTATCTCTATGGGATAATACTTCCCAATGACATCTCAATAAAAAAACAAAACTAGTATGAGAAGTTACTCACCATAATCTAGGACAACATAAATCTCCTGGAATGTTTAAAGCACAAAAAATAAAATCCTCAAGTTAAACATTGGTAAAAGTCAGACCCAGAAGAGAGAGAGAGAGATCAAGGTTGAATAAATGCAGCAGCTGGCTCCTACTGATGAGACCTCAAGAAAGATTGAAACAGTGTAGATAGTGGCACTTCCCATAATGCATAACACTAGACATGTGCGCATGTGAATAACTCCACTCCTGCTGTCACCTCACTACTAAAGTTGAGCACAGACCTTCCACAAGATGTGACTCTTGTGAACCATTCTCAGAATGCTCTATTGCCATTCCTGAATTTGAAGAAATTGTTGTTGATGACCTGGCTTCCTCTGCCTTTTTCAATGAATTAATAAAGCTTTGAAGACATGTAGGGATAAGGAGGTGGTGCTTCTATATAAGACATTGGTCAGACCACATGGACTAATGTGCTCAAATTTGGTCACCTTGATTTCATTGTGATGTGAAAACAGTATAGAAGATCCAAACACAAATGACCAAAGTGACACTGGGGACTGTGGAATGATGGTTATGCAAAGTGGTTGAGGGAATGTGGATTACAGTTTGGCAGATAGAAGGAAATGAGAAGATATGATAGAAATCTTTAAGTTGGTTAAAAGGGAATTTATCAGATTAATATAGACGGAATTATGGAAGAAGCATGTTAACATATCCTTATGGTTCATATAGTGATTTCCAACTTACTAACTTTTTGACTTATGATGGGATTGCTGGAATGGAACTCCATCATATGTCAAAGACCAGATATATAATTAAATATATATATATATATAATTAGGAATTGTGTTGACCACTTCATAGCCTCACTGTAGCTATGGTGGTGCTTTTTGTAATCTTTTTATTATTATTATTATGAATTTCTATTTCTGTATTGAAGATGCTTTTGACACTTAGATAAAAATTTCGCAATTAAAGATCAAGTTAATGAGTTTAGTTTAATCTTTTATCCAAGTGTGAGCAAACAAAGATTGCACCTGAAAGTATCTTCAGGACTGAGATAAGGTGGTGCAACACCAAGGCAACTCGTGGCAAAGGTGGAGAAAGCTATCATCACTCCTATCTCGGTATCTCCCATAATGCAAAGCACATCTCCTTGTGGATTTGTGTAATGCTATGCATTAAGGCAAGGGCCACTACCCAGACCAGTTTCAACCTTTATTGAGGTCTCGTCAGTGGGAGCCAGGCCCAGTAGTGGAGACACCAAGGCAGCAGCAATGAGAGGTCATCCCCAGCTATAGGAGTTGCCAAAAGATGTACAACCTTATTATTAAATTACTCCAGATTCGGAGAAAGATGTTAAGAGTTTATTTTGTTAGTTCATGATAGCTTTCTCCACCTCTGCCATGAGTTGCCTTGGTGTTGCACCACCTTAGCTCAGTCCTGAAGATACTTTCAGGTGTAAACTTTGTTTGCTCACACTTGGATAAAGGATTAAACTAAACTTATTATATTCTAACCAAGTGAAAAATAAACTCTCAAAGATCAAGTTATTTAACATGAGTCTTCTGTTTCTTTTATTTTTAATACTATGCCAACTCCCATTTTTAAAACTTTAAAGCATGTTTACACTTCATTATGAAATATTAAGGACAACCAGCACTGAAGTCAGTTATCCTCATTATACAACTACCTAGGCAGGAAGATACTTCGCATGCAAACTTACATTTACTTACACCTAAGATATATATAGATGAAAATAAGGATTTCAACCTCCCCCCAGAAACTATGGTTTTTCCTCTCCACTTACAGGCAAATCAGCCAGAGAACATCTATAAAAATTCAATGTTGCCAAAATAAATTATCTAAAACATCGATTTACAGTAGGAATTCACCTAAATTTTCTTGTACAAATGTATATTTTATTTCTCTATGTAAAGCTATCTGTATAAAGAGCAAAATAAGCCCAAAGGGAATTAACTCGCTCATTGTTTAAGAAGGGATGTAGAAGTATTGAACCAAGAGCATCGCCCGAAATTGGGCAAATTTGAAAATTGTTTGCAAGTCCCGTAGCAGGTGACCTTCAAGGTCAATATTGAAAGGGCGCATGAATCAAAAGGAAAGGCCCATAGGCAGGATTAAGGAGGTGAAGGGAGAAAGTAAGATTGTCGGCGAATATTCGAGAAACATTATCCAAGGTTCTAAAAACTACTAGCAAGACTCGCAGGGGGGTCGTTAGGGGTCCCAAAAACTTAATCCAAGGTTGCAGGGACACTGGTGTTTAAAAGGTTTGGTTCTGAGATGAAAAGAGTTTCCTTTTCTTCATCCTGAGTGATCCATCCACGAGAGATCGAGGATGAGAGGTGCTGTAAATTCCGGTGGGGAAGACGGAGAGACCCGTCCACCAATAGTGCTCCAGTTACAGCTGAAGATATCCAGAGGCGATAAGTTAAGGAGAAATCTTGCCGTATTGGTCCTGAAGTCGAGTAAGTGCACGACCTGACCTACGCAGAAATCCTTCGCTGGGCAGTTCAAGACGCCAGAAAGCCTACCCTATATCTTGCCAGCTGCCGCGACTATTCATCGGTGCCCTGTATCACTTCGAGGAGAATTCCAAAATACGGAACAGAGGAGAGAACCCCTCTCCAAGCGCCGGAAGAATAAAAAAAAAAAAAAGATGGAAGAAACATGCAAGATAGGAAGAGACCCATGTGAGTCTATCTATTCATTAATTGTTTGTGAACTAAGAAAGAATTCCCTATCAAACTGTTAAATTGTCTAGTTTAAGGAGATAGTATTTAGAGTGTTAACGTTTCTTGTAAACGTGTGTAATCGCTAATGAGTGAAGCATGAGCCCAGTTAATTTCCCTCAGAGAAAATATTGAGCTATTGAAATTTCTTTGATTAATTATATGTGTACTTATGATTGAATTTTATGATAGAGTATGTTCTTGCTATCATATCATTGGAATGTTTGAAACTCAATGAGGTGGATTGTATAAATATAATTGCCTAGATTATGATTAAGTGTTTGAAAGGAATGAGATTCTGAGAGATATATTTGTATACATGTATGTTGTTTATTTGATTGATGCTAAATAAGGAATGTCAAGCACACCTAACGAATTCATGTTATGTGTATAACTTCCTGAAAGTTGTAATATAAAGTATGCTTGTTGAAAGTCTAACTAAGTAAGTGCAAAAGAATGTACTAGAAACCAAGTTGAGGGATTGAGAAAATCTAAGAATTACCTTTCATAAATGAATCTTGTGATTTCATGTGATATGTACAATTATTTAGACCAGAAATTAAACTTATTGTTATTGTTGATAAAAATAGTTGTCTGATTCAATCTTTTGCAATGCACTAATCCTAAAAACACTATTCGGACCTGATAGCAGAACCCCAATGATTAGTAGTGGGTTAAGATAAAAAGCGAGTAATTTTTGCCATGACTGCAAACCTTGGCTAAGATAGGATATAAGTGATTATTTGATCTACTAGGGTATGAAAGCTTTCTTTTGTCTATAAAGGAATTTCAGAGGCGCAGTCTTCAAACAAATAAATATGTGGAGATCCCGGGCATGAGAAAAAATACTTAAGGTAGAATAAGAAAGAAAATACAAAAATATTAAGATAAAGAAATATTGTTGATAAGATATAAGATATATATAAAAAAAATCCCTGTTTACACATCCACACAATTAACAGAACAAAAAATTCTCTTAGTGAGTGGGAGATGGCAGCATGCACATAATGAATTATCAAATGTAATACGGACAATAGTAGAAAATAATAGATAACATATGGACAGTGGATAATATAATGTGCATACAGTAGTTATGTGGTGTACAGTGTTCTCCCAAATTGATGAGTCCTTTAACTTCATAGATGTGCCACATAATAATAATAAATTCCTATCAAGTATAACATATTATACAAATCACATGAAATAACATTAAGAACCAAGTGTGATAAAAATTTGTGGAAACACACTGGCTTTCATATTTTAAGAAAAAAGAGAAAAATCATGATAACTCAAAAAACTGTATGGCCAATTTTTATACTAGTCAGTGAAAAGCAGTATGATATGAGGTGTGAGAGAAACACCCAAAAAATTGTACATGAACAGTTTAATTCAGTAATAAATGGATACATGAAAAAAATGGTCAAAAACAAGTCAAAATGTGTCAAAGTGCCTCAAATAAGAAATGTGGTCATCCATCCTAGCAATACAGTACTCACAGCAATATTTCATGCTGTTTTGAATGATATCCAGGAGCTCGGCAATAAGCAACCATTGCTCTCCTGCACAGCTTTCCTAAGTACCTCAAGATTTTGTGGGGGGGGGGAGACTAATAACAACATCCTAGAGCATCCCAGATGTATTCAATAGGATTAAAGTAAGGAAACATGGGCTGGCCAGCCATGTTTCCTGACTTTAATATCTGACCTGAGTCTCTTCTTAAAGATACTGGTCCGCTGAGCTTTGCTCAATGAGGATGAGCATTATCATCTTGTAGGATAATGTCCCCTCTATTACACCAGCATACAAACAAACATAGGAGTCTAAGATCTCATTTCTAGAAGTTGCAGCATTCATGGTTCCACTAGAAAGCAAATACAAGTCAGTGCATCCACCCAATGAGATGCTTCCCCAAACCATCATACAACCTCCACATAAGTGTCCCTTTTAAGGATATTACAGGGATGTAATGTGTCCCTCTCTCTAGATCAGAGCCCATGTGGTATAGCTTTGTAGAGACAACCAGGGATCACGTGTGATGGACTATGATGTTGTTGTTTTTTTTTGGGGGGGGGGGGGTCTCACTGGGTGGAAGCATTGACTTGTATGTGCTTCTAACCATGGATGCTGCAACTTAGAGATGAGATCTCAGACCCTATGTTCGTCCATATGCTTTTCTTTGAGGAGAGACATTTATCCTAAAAGTCAATAACACTTGTCCTCGTCGAGCAAAGTTCATGGACCAATATCCTTATAAAGATATCGTACATATGAACTGGCCATATAAGTTTCGTACATATAAGTTCATACACATAAGTGTTCCTCTCTCTAGATCAGAGGCCATGTGGTATAGCTTTGTAGAGAGAACCAGGGATCATGTGTGATGTACTGTGATGGTGGGTTTTATTTGGGGGGGGGGGGAGGATCACACTGGGTGGAAGCATTGACTTGTATGTGCTTCTAACCATGGATGCTGCAACTTAGAGATGAGATCTCAGACTCTATGTTCATCCATATGCTTTGCTCTGAGGAGAGACATTTATCCTAAAATCAATAACACTTGTCCTCGTCGAGCAAAGTTCATGGACCAATATCCTTATGAAGACACTATCGTACATACGAACTGGCCAGCCAAGTCTCCTGACCTTAATCCTATTAAGCATGTTGAAGATGTTTTAAGTAGACATGTTGCTGCTCTCAAGACCCCAAAAACTTAAAGGAATTTGGAGAGCTTTGCAGGAGCAATGGTTGGTATTACCAACTAAGCTCCAGACACCATTATAAACCTCACAGCAATACATTGTTTATACATTATATAATTATACATTATAAACAATGTATTGCTGTGAGGTTTATAATGGTGTCTGGAGCTTAGTTGGTAATAACAACCATTGCTCCTGCAAAGCTCTCCAAATTCCTTCAAGTTTTCCAAACCCATAGTGGTCATACATCATCATTACATAAAAGACCCTTTCCATTTTAAAAGTTCTAACAAAATCTAATTGTTAATAATACTGATATTCTAGTGAACTTTGACATCACTTCACTGTTCGCCAATTCCCTTAAATTACACCTTATTACTTTTAAAGAAAGTTTTCCCCTTGATATCACAGATCTCTTTTCCTTTGCTATCCGTTCCAGATATCTCTCTTTGTAGAACAAAATTTATAAAGAGACATAGTGCCTCTATGAGTTCTCCCCTCTTCTCCCTGCTACCAATTTTTTCAAGGAAGATTTTGAAAATAAGCTCTTGACTTATCCCCTCTCAAACCTTCTATCTGGTTAAGATATATAGATGTGTTTTCTATTTGGTCTCATGGACCAGACATATTAGATTCTTTCCTCTGTCACCTCAATAGTCTTCACACTAAAATCCAATTTACTATGGAAACTAATAATATTCTAGCCTTTCTAGACAACTTGGTCACATACCTTTCTAACTGTAGCCTGTGCATTTTGGTATTCCTCCGTAGTACAATTGGAAGAATGACAGTACATTGCACCCTTTACCTGAAAAAGGACTGAGTTTGATTCTCATTGTGATAAGAGGAATCTTTATGGGTGTTTTTTAGTTAAAGGTGAGTTAGCAGTTCTCATGCAGAGGGTAGCAGGGTTTCTTCTCTCAGAAACTCGGGTTTTTCATCTCGCATACAGGCAAATCGACCATCAGAACATGCACAATTTACAGATAAAAAATATACTGTTGATGGTGGCAATGGCGGCAGATCCTACTTGGCACCTCTGTGACACCTCCTTTAACTCCTAGGTGTCACATATAGAGAAAACCTATTCACATAGACAGACATATTCACAAACTTTCCCATCACCCTTCCCCTCTCAACAATATGGTATCATTAAAACACTAACAAATAAATCCCATAACCTTTGTTCCAGTGAGGACTCTCAGGCAGCAGAACTGAATCATATACACAACACTTTTTATTTAATAGCTACAGTTCCCACAGTAACAAAAAATAATCAATACTAGACCAAATCTATGACCCTCTCTTCAGAAAATTTTAGTAATGCTATCACCATCCCCTATGCTGGAAGCAGATTAGAAAAAATTGCCAGAATCTAAAAGAAATACAACATTTGAACAACTTTCAAGCCACACTTAAAATAGCTACCCTTATTTGACCCACTAAAGACAATCTCCTCCTCTCTCAGTTCTTGGTTCCTTCTTCCTGCAAGATGGTCTACTATAGACAGACAGGAAGATCAGTTACTATCCACATGGAAGTACTTAAGAAATACATTTGCAGTCATGACTATGCTTTGGATACAGCTCATACGAGGGTGGTCTGAAAAGTTCTCGGCCTCGACCATAGATGGCAACACTATCGGCAAGATTTTTTTTTTTCAAAGTTGGCACCTCTGTCATAAGCATCCATGTGAAATTGCAAGTCATTCTATCAAATAGTTTGTTTTATACAGCTGTCTCAAGCAAAAGTGTTGTCTGTATCCCTTGAAATGGATAAAATTGAGTATCGTGCAGTTATAAAATTCTTTGTAAAAGAATTTAATGCAAAAAAGAAATTAGATAATTTAATGCCAAAAGAAATTTGCAATTAGATGAATTGCAAATGAAAAAGCTTCGTGCAAGATGGGTGCCGTAGTTGCTCACAGCAGATCAAAAATGCACTCGCATGAAAATCTCTGAACAGTGCTTGGAGAGTTTTAAGAACAATAATACTGATTTTGTGCGTCAATTTATTAGTATGAATGAGACTTGGATTCACCATTACACACCAGAATACAAACAGCAGTCAAAACAGCGGACAGAAGCCGGTTGTTCAGAGCGAAAGAAGACAAAGTCGGTTCCATCAGCAGAAAAGGTCACGGCATTGGTATTTTGGGATGCTAAAGGCATTTTGTTTATTATCTTGAAAAGGATAAAACAATAACCGGGGAATATTGTTTGATATTCCAGAACATGGCCGATCTTTTAACCAGACTAGATGAAAAAATTTGTGAGAAAAAAACAGGTTTGCAGAAGAAAAAATCATCTTTCATCAGGATAATGCATCTGTCCAAAAAGGTGCATTGTCCTTTCATTGAAAATTACCAATGGGAAAATTAAGGGATCTACACTATGAATTGTTGGAACATACACCCTATTCCCCAGATTTGGTTCCCTTTGACTTTTATCTCTTCCCAAAACTAAAATTCTTTCTTGCTGGTCATTGTTTTTCTTCAAATCAGAAGGTGATTGCAAAGGGGTATTTTGCAGATCTTACTGAGAACCACTACAGGAATGGAATAATAGTGCTGGAGCATTGCTGGAATAAATGTATTAGTCTTAAGGGAGATTATGTTGAAAAATAAAAATAATTTTGAAATTATAAGTTCATTTTTTTCATTATTAGGCCAAGAACTTTTTAGATCACCCTCGTAGAATCAACTGGAAAAAGACTTTAGTATCCAAAATAAACAAAACAGTGATATATATATATATATATATATATATATATATATATATATATATATATATATATATATATATATGAATAAACTGGCTAAATAAATACGTCGCCTCAGTGAACAAGTGACTGGTGACATTGTTCATTTTCTTTATCTTCGTTGGCAGCTTGAATTTTCACAGTTCTTGAACTGTAAGCACTATTTTAATGCCTTTTTTTTTTTCTTACAGTCCATGAATTCCAATATATATTTTCAAATCACCCTGGATGCTATCATTCTATCATCTTCAAAAGCAACCAGTTTCATTAAATATATGCACTTAACTTTTCTGCTTTCAACCATTCTATAGATCCCACCCTCTCAATCTACATGCTTTACTTTCTTTTATTAAAATACCAAAGCTTTATAGTTCTCATAGAGTTCTTTATTATATCCTTCTTCATTCTATGTAACAGAGGTTCTGACAAAGATCCAAATATTTTTCTGAGCATTTTGATCTCTATTCATTGAAACATCACTTCTGCTTACATTCTTGGGAAGTACCATTCACACTAGCCTGACTGGGAGAATGGATAGCATCTCCACTCACTGTCTCTGTAACTAACTAACAGGATGAGGCTAACTCACACTCTCTGTAACTAAGCAGGAGACAACAGGACTGAAAGAAATAACAAGATGTAGTTCAAATCAATATGTAGGACCAGATAACTGTAAATGCCTTTAGGTTGTAGAGGAAATATTGTAAGACCACCAGCCTGCTACTGAATACCAGAAATGGCTTTAAAAATCTGCATGTCTGGTCTCAAGAATGGGTTCCTGGATTACCTAACACTCAGTCTACCTGCAGTGCTAAATGTATTGTAGGTTTACAACCTTTTGTAGGTAAGGATTCAAATAAAAAATAAATAAATAAATAAAATAAAATAAAATAAAACATACATGACTATGAGTTGATTGCTAGTTTTATAAATTTCTCTTTTAGCTCAAGTGGAAGAATTTTGAATCACAACAAATGTCAAAAAATATTATTCCAATTTGTATTCTAGCTTATATTTCTGATTTGACTTTGTTTCAATTGTCATAACTATTCTGGGATATTTAAAGTAAGAGATGATGTAAAAGATCAGGAAAGTGAACAGGTGAGACTGAAGTGCTTGTGAATTGAGAGAAAAGAAGGTGCCAGAAGGGGAATGCAAGATGAACAGGGAAGTGGGGGAAGTTAGGGTGTACAAGGAGACAATATAAGAAAAGTGGATGTTGGAAGCATTAGTGAATGTGTGGACAGTCAGCATGAGAATGAGATTGCTGGGATGTAAGGGAAGCAGTTGAGTTTGAGGAAGCATATACTGTATATCTGACATTTCCAAAGTCTTTGATCACAACCTGCTCAACAAATTGCCACCCCTTGGTCTTCCTGCCACACTCTGCAATTGGGTAGCCAGCTTTCTTTCTGATCATTCTCTGCAACTCATGGCTCCCTCTCACTTCAAACTTCACCATCAATGCCAGAGTGCCTAAAGACTCTGTCATATCACCTACTCTCGTTCTCTTGATCATAAATGACCTACTCGCAATCACCATTAATCCTATCCATAGCTCTGCTGATGATAGTACTCTCCACTCATCCTACTCATTTCACAAACTATACAGCACTCTGACATCCCAGGATCATCTACGACCAGTGCCCTAAACACTGATCTTCATACTATCCTTCAATGGGGCAAGGACAACCTTGTCATGTTCGATGCTGCCAAAACAAAGTCTTGTCTTTTCTCTCACAAAAGAGATCTCGGTTCATCTACCCTTACCCTCTGTAACACACAAGATTAGATTTCTCTGCATGGACTAACATTTATCTCCAGTCTCTCCTGACATAAGCACATCACATCGATAGCCTCATCAGCATCCAAGAAATTAGGCATTCTCTTTCGTTCAAAAGGTTATTTAACCCAAACGACTCCTAACTATATACAAATCTCAAACCTGTCCATGCCTAGAATGCTACGCACATGTTTGGGGTGATGCGCCTAAAACTTCCCTTAAAATCCTTGATGCTATCCAGAGGCGATCATTTGGAATCATTGGTGATCCCTCCCTTATCTTTTCACTTCAACCTCTATCTCACAGATGCAGTGTTTCAGCATTATGTCTATTCTACAGGTACTTCCATGTCACTGTTCTGGTGAATTGGCAACTATCATTCCTTTGCTTTCAGTTGCACCTGTTAATACAAGAGCAGCATCTGCCTAGCATCCCTTACTGTGCAACTGAAACACACAAACCTGCTTTTACTCTTTCATTTCATCCACCTCTGTCCTCTGGAACCATATTTCTCATGAAGTCCCAAACAATTACAATTTGCAGCTCTTTAAAATAAAATAAAAATGAATAAACTTCTATCTCAGTCCTCATCTGCACCCCACACATGGCACTGATGTGTTTATAGGACTCTTGACCTCTCATATATGGAATCAACAAAAAAAAAAAAAAAAATTTTAAAAGTGGTGATAATAGTGAATTGGAATGGAAAAGTGCAGAAAAATCACAGTTGAAAGGTAGCATGGATAGAACTGGTTATAGATCTAAAAATTGACTTTTGTGTTTATATATAAATGACAGAAGTATGAGAAATAAGAGATATAAAATTTTGCCCATTGATTTGCCCAAAACTTGTTGGAATAAATGAAACATGGTTGAATGAAGATGTTATTCTAACTGGAATGGAAATAGAGAGATGTAATGCTTTTTTGTGAAGAGAGGAAGGACAAGGGAGAAGCACCACTACTGATGACAGTAGGGAGAATTATGACCACCAAAGATGGAGATGCAAGGAGAAATAGTGGCAGTGGTTTTGAGGAGTATAATGCAAGGTGGAGGTTGATGGGAAAAGATATTTGGTTGGATGTTGCTATTTGGAATGTGGAGGACACCAACAAAGATAGGGTGGTAGCCAACTGGGTTAGTTGACAAGAGAAGGGTAATTATAGTAATACAGATGGGAATGAAAAGATGGCATCTGAGAACAAAGAAAACAAATTTCTTCAGTTTGTGAGATACTGCCCAAGTCTTCACTTTGGCACTATTTCACAGATGGCAAACAAGGATTGTGATTATAATTTGATTATATCATTAGAGAATGTGACTGTGAATGGAATATCACATCCCCCCCCCCAAGGTGACAACAGTTGCCATGAGGTGATCACCTGGATGGTGACTAGACACATGGTTCCACATATATCCTGTCCTGTAAGGAGAGGATATATGTAGAACTACCAGTGAACTAGTGATTATGAAAAGTTTACATGGAACTACAGCACAGAATGAGAGGTTAAGAACAGAAAGGAGATAAATGCTGTTTTTATTTCTTTATCAGAAGTTAAAAGCAACAATTTCTGACTATATTCCAAAAGACAAATAAAGGAGGTACAAAATGGACAAATGAATGTAAGCATGCAATCTAGAAGGTGAAGAATGCACTGTGGAGGCAGCAATGAATAATGGTGATAATCACTTGCACACAGAATATAAAGAGTAGAACAGAAAAGTGATTGGGTTGGTGACAATAGCAAAAGTCCAGTATGAACAGAAATTAGTCAACAAGGCAAAGAAAAATGATACAGAGATCTTCTGATATGTGACAACTGGAAGAAAGAATGATTATGGTAGGAAGATGTTAATGGATGAAAATGGTAGATGGATAACTGCTGCATATAATACAGTTGAGATATATTCAATGAGTAATTCAATGTGGTATTTCATCCTCATAAGTGAAATCATATAAGCATGAATGTAGAGAAAATGGGAAAGGATAAAATAATGGCGAGCAAAAAGAAAGTATATAAGAAAACAATTAAACTTGATGCCAACAACATAACTTTATAACGTATCACTGTGTCTTAATGCAACATTCCAAGGAGTAAACAGTAGCCTTGGTAACAAGAGTCACACAGGGCAAGTCCCAAAGGAGTGGAAAGAGGATAAAATACTGTTCCACTTTACTATGTCTGGAGTTGGTTAAGGTGTTGAGAGGCTGGTGAGAGCTAGGACACAGAACTTGGTTGATAAAAGAAGTGTTTTCTGTGATGGTTGGCATGGATTTGTTAAAAGGAAGTCATATTTTATCAATTTACTTTTATGCTACAACAAAATGATGAATGCACTGGACAAGGGAGGTGCATATACAGTAATATACTCGGATTTTGCAAAACCATTTGATAGATTGCCACAAGCTGGTAATTAAATTGGTATAGATGAAGTAATATATACGAGACTAGTGAATGGGATAGATTGTCAGACAGGAATTATCAGTTATGTACAGAGTGGAGCAATATTCCAAAAGAGAGAAGGGTCACTAGTGGTGTGCTCATTGGTCTATTTTGAAGCCATTTTTTTGTTTAGATTGTATATTGATGACATTAGGACTGGTTTAACTGACAAAATGCAGCAGCTTGCAGATGATACAAACTTGGGATAAATAATGAGGAGCTGAGATGTTATAGCCTCAAGGGAGGATCTGAACAGACTCTGTAGGAAAGTGAGTGGAACTCCTAATTCAATGTTGCAAAATGTAAAGTTATGAAACTTGAGCAAAGATGAGAAGCAAACATAAAACCGACTGGGAAATTCTGAAGAAGATGAAGAGGATGAAAGATCTTGGAGTAGTAGTGATGGTGGATAGGGACCTCAAGTTGAGATATTTTGATGCTCAAGTTCTGAAGTCACCACTGGATTATGGCAATGCCGATAATGAATAAAGAATAAAGAGGCTATGGTTTCATTTCATTGTATAAGGCCTTAATCAGGCATATACATACATATGGATTACTGTAAGCAGGTTCAGTCATCTGATTTTCAGAGGGATGAGAATATATATATATATATATATATATTAGAGTCCAGAGAAGACTGACTAAGTTGGTTTGCAGGCTGTGGAAATGTATGGTATGAACAGGGAATGACATTTGCAGATCACTGTGAATAGAAAGTGGGGAAAGGGGAGGATATGATTGAAAAATAAGTTTATAAAGATTTGTGATCTAATATTATTAATATTATTATAATTACTTGACACCTATAGGGAGTCCAAAGACTCACTGTGGGAGAGCACCTACTCTACAACTTTCCATCTCCACCACTCAATCCACCAACTACAGTGAACCGTATCATCTACCCAATCCACTGTCCACCACCACTAGTATTTTTACACACAATAACATCCATGTCCGCTGCAGGATTCGTACTCGTAGCCTTTTTGCTGGAGCGGATACACTAACCAATCAGCCAACCAGGCCAGCAGCAGCAGCGAGTTCCATTCATGAAAAGTTGCTGATTAGCAGAATACATTTCACATTCCACGCATCAGCTACTCTCTCATTGAGCATCGAGAATGACAGTGATGACCTCCCACAGTGTCTTTTGTCTCCATAGAGATTTAATGTTAATGACATATATATATATATATATATATATTTTTTTTTTTTCGGAATTCATTTTTACTCGGAATATTATTCAAAAATCTTTAATGACTGTTATCGAGAGATAAAAAGATGATATGGTATATTTAAAAAGATACTACTAGTTAACAAGTTTTGTTGAATAGATCAATATCTTAATCAAAGAAATATATAAAGAATTACAGAGACTTAAAATTGTAATAACAGAACAAATACAAAAAGACAGTAGCGTGTTTGAAAACAAAATGCGAGCTTGAGTTCCAAACAAACGTATACTATGCGCTGTCACGAGTGCGCCAATACTGAACAGAGGCAACGTGTGCATCAGAGAGATTGAAACTTTTGTTGCTGATATGAGAAGAATCTAGAGAAATTTCTCTAGATTCGACAAATCTTTCTTTCAAGCTCATCATAGCACACATGGATGTTAGAAGTTTGAGTCCAGTTCACAATGTGTTGGCTGCCTTCGTCTGAGTTAACTGAAAAGAGAACATGGCTAGAGAGAGTGCTGGCTCTAGTCCTGTTATAGGAGATATCTCTATGGTAATCTTCCAAACGTAGAAGGATGGATTTAGCAGTCTGGTCATAGTATGGCTTTCCACAATCACATCAAATCTTGTACATTCCAGGAAATTGAGTGGGAAGACGTTTCTCTTTAGGTTTACTAAGTATTGAACGAAGTTTTGGGAACGTAGTGAAGCAAGTTCTAAAGTTAAACTTCTTGAGAATTTTTGCCAGTTTTGGTGAAAGAGAGCTGATGCAAGGCAAAGAGATGAAAGCTCTGGGAGAAGAGGGATCTTCAGAAGTAGCTAAGTGACTGGGGGAAAGAAATTTGTCAAATTTCTTAGGACAGAAACCATTATTAATAAAAGTTTTTTTAAGAAAAAGGAGTTCATTTTCAATTTCTGTTTCTTCTGTAAGTAAAGATGTAAGTTAAATATTAATTTATAAAATTAATATTTAACTGACTAGAACCCGAGAAAGTATAACAAAAAAACTTGAATAAATCACGACTAGTTTCATCGGTGTCCCGACTTCTTCAGGTTAGTAAGAAATAACATAAAACTTATAAAACTAACAAGGGAAAAAACATGGACTTTCCAGCTTAATAAAAAGAAGAAGAATAGTAACAGTCATATTTGAATAGATGACTGCATGCTATTGTTAGCATGAGTCGAATGTGTGTGACAGCTAATTTTAGAGCGTCAGTACTGGATTACTACGCTATGGGAATCAGGCAAATTGTAGCTCAGATTATTGTTCATGTGTGAAGGGTCCAGAACTATTTCTTTAGATTCTATAATTCGTCTTTCAAATTCATCCTTGCATATATATAAATTGGTTGTGCAGTCCCAATCAATTTGGTGTTGACGTTCTTCAAGGTAAGAGTTGGCAGAGAAAAGAACATGACTGGAAAGGGCGCTCGTTCGTGTTCTAATGTAGGAGATGTCACATCTATGTTCCTCAAGATGTAGTGAAATAGATTTATCTGTCTGGCCAAAATAAGGTAGACCACAGTAGCACATAACTTTATAAACACCAGGAAAATGCAGTTGGTTGTGTTTTGGTTTTGGTCGATTCAGAAAAGAACGAAGTTTTGGCAGAGTTGTATAGTCGGTCTTTATGTTGAATTTCTTCATAATCCTATATAGTTTTGGGGTAAGAGAGCTAATAAATGGTAACTATATGTGAGTGATAGGGTTGGATTCATCTTCTTGTCGAGGTTGTTGGCATGGTCTCAAATGTTTAGTGATGTTACGAGATGAATATCCATTATTTAAGAAGGTGTTTTTCAGGAAGTTAAGTTCTGTTTGAAGGTCTTCTTCTGTGGAAGTAAGACATCTTGCATGATGGGCAAGGGTGGAGATGATGCCAAGTTTTTGAAGAGGGAAGTGATGAGAAGAGGCATGCAAATATCTATCAGTGTGGGTGGTTTTTCAAAAAATTGAAAATTTAAGACAGTCAGGTAATCTACTGATCTTTATATTTTTGAATTTAGGGACACAAAACACACGTGTTGAAAAGATTATTTTACTGATTAATAATCTTTTCAACACGTGTGTTTTGTGTCCCTAAATTCATAAATATGAATGCTGATCACCATGTAACCTTAAAAGAAAGACTACTGATCTTTAGATCCAAGAAGGGGGAGAATGCTGTTAATCTCTAGTTCTGATATGAATTTAATGTTCTGATGTTGATTATTTAAATGGTTTAGGAAATTCTGTAGTTCCTCTAAACCATGTTCCCAGATAAGAAAGACGTCATCAATGTAATGTAACCACAGTTTAGGTTTTAAAGTAGCTATAGAAATAGCTCTCTCTTCAAAATCCTGTAAAAAAATGTTAGTTAAGACTGGAGATAGAGCGTTGCCCATAGCTAACCCGCTTGTTTGTTTATATATTCTATCTTTGTAGCAGAAATAGCCGGAATTAATGCAGTGTTTTAGTAGAGCAAATATTTTCTTAGAAACCTTGTCCTTAAGAAGAGTCAGAACTTCATCTGTAGGTACATTCGTAAAAAGAGACACGATGTCAAAACTCGCCATTCTGTCAGTCTTTGAGATTTAAATTTTTTATTTTTGAGATGAAATCTTCAGAGTTTTTGATGAAGGAGGAGGAGGAAATTCCAACTAGATGTTTTAAAGAAGCTGCAAGATATTTAGACAGATTGTAAGATTGTATTAGTAGGTGAGTCAATACCTTCCACAATAAGTCTTAAAGGAGTGTCAGCCTTGTGAATCTTAGGCAGGTCGTACAAACGAGGAATGAGGGAATGGAGAGAGAGTGGAGAGATAGTTTTGTGTGCCTGGGAAGTTCAGATGTAGATTTCAGAAGATTGTTTGTACGGTTATGAAGTTCTCTTGTGGGATCACTTTCTAGAATAGGTATCAGAACTTAATAAGTTGTCAATCTTTGAACGATAGTCAGATTTGTCTAAGATTACAGTTGCATTCCCTTTATCAGCAGGTAAGATAATAATATCATCACCTTTCCCTTACAGAGAATAAGCAAGGCAATTCTAACTTTTGGAAACTGAAGGAGCAGTTCAATCTTCATTGTAACAAATCAGATAGCTGACCCAAGACTATCATTAATTAAATGGCCTTCAGCAAAGAGAGACAGCTGACAAATACCACCATCTCATGGTCCCTAATCCTAACACTATATATTTATTGTCTAAGATAACATGGGTTCTACAGTTGATTTTCTTCAGTTCATGAGACGAAAACCCGAGTTTCCAGGAAAAAAAAAAAAAAACCTGCTTTCCCATGGCAGAAATCGACTAATTTGGGAACCATCTGAAGAAAAGGCTTAGAAAGTATTCATTTATTTGGCAACCAGAATTGAACCCAGTTCTTTAGTCAGGCAGCTAAGCACCATAGAGTGCAAACACCACATCCATTGAGCTACACAGGCTCAAACGACACACACACACACGCACACACACTCATGTTCAAAGAAACCACATCATCTTACATAAATATAGTTTTTAGCAATTAAAATGAAAAACCATTTTAATTGGTTTTTCATTAGATATTTCATTGTAATGCATTATCTATCATTCCCATGGGTTTCTGTATAATAACAGTTGCTACTATTGTATCAGAAATTTTTATGCTATAAACATACAAGGGCTAATTTTATTAAAACAGCAAGAGCTAGTTTTTGCATTTTTGTGCTCAGATAGCTATGTCTAGTTGTATGCAGTTAACACCTCCCAGAAAAATGTGATTTAAGCTTTGAATAGAGAAGGCTATTCCTCTTTTAAGTAGCTAGCTAAAAGGATGTCCTGTAGTGAATCTACTGTAGAACGGCTGCTGTTGAAAGTGAAAGAAACAAGATCTGCTGAAAGAAAGGGGACAGGAAGAAAGCCACTGTCTACAGTGGCTTTCTTCGGATCTGCCACTGTAGATCCGAAGCGGATCTGAAGAATTTGTGGCAGATCTGCTTTGGATCTGCCACAAAACTTGCCATGCATCATCCACAGAACTGAACTAGGAAGAACAAATGGGAGTGTTCTGGCATGCTCTGCAACTGTCAGGAGAAGACTCATTCGACAGGGACTGATAGCCAAGCATCCTACAAAGACGCCTTTGTTAACCAAAAAATATGAGATTGGCTCTGTTAAACTGGTGCAAACAGCATGTCAAATGAACCCGTGATCAGTGCAAAATTTAAGTAAATTTTTCTTATACAAGTAAACATATAAAACTGGGTTTAATTAGTTAGAGATATGCACAGAGATATAGCCTACTAGTTTTGCCGAATTTACTGTTGGCTTCATCTGAGCACAAAAAAAGCAACCAAAACAGTTTAAAACAGAAACGAGCTAAAGTATCAGGTTAAAACATAACTGAATGCTAAATATTATCAAAAGTCAAATGAAACATTACATCAGACATGTGGAGCGTGTATGTTAGCAGTCATCGTTATATAGGTTCATTCTGTAATTGGCTGCAAAGTTGAACTCCGATGTGTTGAGTGATCTTATGAGAGTTTTCCAGATGTCACCAAAGACCATTCCTTGGTTTCTGTTAAGGCTGCCTCTTGAACGGATCACTACTGCAGTTTCTTTGATGTTATGGGTATGAAAGTCTTCTTCTAAGTATGGCATAGTACTTTTATCCCATTCAATGTTGTGATTGGGATTAGAAAAAAGTAGAGCTAAACCGGAATTGTCTTCTCCGCTGTTGTTGATGTCCCCGATGTGTTCTTTTTTCTTATCTCTAAACTTCTAGATATTTGTCCTATGTAATTAAAACGGCAAGAGCAGGGGATGTTGTATACTGCAGGATGTTTATAAAAAGCAATCTTGTCCTTAGGTGACCATAACAAGTTGTGAACTGTCTTTATTGGTTTGAAGGCTACTTCGATCTCGTGAGGTCTTAGCAGGTTTACAATTTTCTGTGAAACTGTGCTAGCAAAAAGAATGGAAATGGAAGACCTTTAGTTAGTTTCTTGGGTTTGCTGTAGGGAGGGATTGGAGAAAAGAATCTTATTTATCAATTTTTTCAGATAACCACTGTTTGTTAAAGTTTTGAAGATGAGATCTAATTTGTCTGTTAAAACTTTGTCATCTCTTATGATACAAACTGCCCTGTTTTTCAGCATATGAATAGTACTCAACTTTTGTGAAATATGGACATCTGGAAAACACTCATAAGATCACTCAACACATCGGAGTTCAAATTTGCAGCCAATTACAGAATGCACCTGTATAACAATGACTGCTAACATACACACACTATGCATCTGATGTAACGTTTCATTTGAATTTTGATAATATTTAGCATTCGGTTATGTTTTAACCTGACACTTTAGCTTGTTTCTGTTTTAAACTGTTTTTAGTTGCTTTTTTTGTGCCCAGACGAAGCCAACAGTAAAGTTGGCAAAAGTAGTAGGCTATATCTCTGTACATATCTCCGACAATTAAACCCAGTTTTATATGTTTACTTGTATAATATTTAGTGGTCAAAAATAACATTATCAAGTAATTTTTTCTGACAAGAAAAAGTTTAACCTGCAGACAGGCAGTTCAAAGATGATCAAGGAAAAATTTGCCCACCTGTCTGGTGCCAACAATTCTCAGCCAGTCAGATGATATGGGCTACATGTCGTATCATGGCATTAGTCGCTTGCATTTCACAAAAGATTCAGCGAATGCACATGTGTACTAGAAAGTTAGAAGAATGCTGCCTACTATCAGATACTACTTTACTGCAATGACGAACCACATCCTTCAGGATGATTCTGCCTCTTGTGGAGAGAAAGTGCAAGTAATGCTATTATAACTCTAAAATGTACTATATGAATTGAGTTTAGTACTTAAAAAAGCTTTAATTTTTGTTGTACGTTAATAAGTGGCTTGATGAACATTAGATTCAGTGACTACCATGGCCACAAAACAGCCCAGATCTCAACCCCATTGAGAATTTGTGGTACCAAATGGAGACTGAAATACACAAGACGAAACCAAAAACACTTTGGGAGATCTAAAAAGCCATTATAAGGATATTGAACCATGAACAGTTGCATCCATCAGAAAATTGATTTTGTCAATGCTGTGTTGTTGCCAAGCTGCATAAAGTCAAGAAAAGGACCCACGAAGTACTAAACAGCAAAAAGTGAATTTTTAGCTTTGAATTTTAGTAAAATTGTGTAGTTGAACTAAATTTTGATACTGGTATTTGTTTTCCCAATGAAAATATCACTGTCCACTCCATTTTGAAATCTTGCAAATTTGTAAAGTTTATTGCCATTTCCTAATTATATCACATCTTGTACTAAAAAAAGTCAAATATTAACCAAAAACAAAAATCTTATATTACCTTCTTCATTATTTGTGACAATTATCATGTTATTATTCCTTTTCAAGTAGGCATTCAAATTTAATTACCAAAAAAACATGGTTACAGCAGGTGATGTGATTCTATGAACATGAGTATATATATATGGAAAAAAAATATTCTTGTTGTCATCCATATTTTAGTTTAGTATCAGTAAACATCAAAAGTTTGTGTGTTGACTTTGATATAATTTTTGCCATCTTCAAACTAATTTAACTATTAATTTTTCATGTGAATACTATATCCAAAGGAATGAAAACTGATAGTGCATTAATACAGTGTGTAGGCTAGGATTAGATAATCCAGAAATCCTGCCAATGCTCACAGTGGAGTATGATTTTCACATGGAGAAGAGATACTATCCAATAAAACTGTGGAATCACTTGTTACAGCAGTACAGTCCTAATTATAAATAGAATCCTAGCAAGGATCAGCAACAAAGGTTAAAAATATGAATTAAATTAACACAGCAAGGAGTGGACTAGTATCAGTAATTCCGCACCTTATAATGCACGCTTTCTTTACAATAATCTGCGTTAATATGATGCTTTTCAATTATAACTAATGTCCACTTATAAGACATGGCATTTGCTCAAGATTTAGCAACATGGTGCTCCAGTAAATCAACCAATGCATATTTTTTGTGAACTGATTTTTTACCATTATTGATCACTATAAATTTCTGTGTTTTAGTGTTTCACTGTGAATTATAAAATGTCTATAACTATTATTTTATTTTATTGTTATTAATGTAGATAATTTTCAACATAAGGGTGCTGTTGCTTCCAGTGAAAAGAAGAAGACATATAAACTTATTACATTAGATACTGAGTTTAATGTTATTAAATTTCATGAGGATTTATTATTATTACATAACACCTCCAGGGAGTCCAAAGACTCATTGAGGAAGGGCACCTACTCTACAGCTCTCTCTCTCTCCACCAACTACAACTAGCCGCAACTACACCAATGCCATCTACCACCCACATTGCAGAACCAATGCCATCTACTCACTACAGACAATCATAAACATCCATGCCCACGGCAGATTCGAACCCACAGCCTTTTGGCTGGAGAGTGAATACACTAACCACTCGACCAACCAGGTCATTTCGTGAGCATGCGGATTAAAAAAAGAACCATTCACCATGATATGCAATGAATGACTCAACAAAAAACTAGCAATCAAACTTCAAAGAATAAGCATCAGATCATAAGATGGTACTTTGGTAAGTAGAAATCTCAAGAGTAGCCACATAAGTTACCCCAAATCTGTCAGTATCTTGCATCCAAAGTTATGGAATATTGACAAGATCAGATGTGGATGAAAATTGATGGAATCCATATTGGTCACTAACTGGCAGGGATTCAAGCAATGAAGAAGTTGAATGATACTGATGATTACATTCTAGTTATTTTCAAGAAATAAGGTGGGGGACAATGGAATGAATCACTTGAGGGATGAGCTTTCTCTCCCTTCTTTTCAATGTAGGTTTGTTTCTATGCAGATGATGTTTAAGCATGAAAGCCTGTAAAGACAATATGAGATGGGTTAAATTCTGTAGTATACATTTTAAGCACAACACAGAGAAGTTAAGAAGATATCATCAGCAACATAAGACATATCTGACTAACAAAAGACAGAAGAGGTTTTCTCAGTAATGTGGAGGATATAGTTTATCTTGGCCATCTATATAGCATTTGGAGGAAAAGACTCAGCCAAGAGATCAATCCTGTTTTTCTGATCTGGACATGAAGAAAAGTGGAAATATGTATCAGCATAAGCTGCAGCTAATGAACTTGGTGAGGGCTAGATGACTCAACTGCCATTTAAGCAAGAGGCAAGTTTGCTGCACTTCACCCTTCCAAGGTCTGATTTGGTTTTGCTGATGGATTTTTTGCAGATATGAATTACTGTGTAGGCTGAATGTGAAGCATAACTTGTGATATGTCGATTTTTTTTTGTTTGTGAGCTGCCTTGTCACACTTACTACAGAACCAAATCTTAGATAGTAATTAAGAGTTTTGGATGGCACTGAGGATGAAGGCCTACATTCCAGTAAGAATTATTTTACTTCCTTGAGTTCTAGTGCCTGAGAGTAGTTGAGTGAAGGATGTTTCATACAAAAAAAATTGAAAAAAAAGGAAATTGAAAAATATTATTCCACATTCCACCTGACACAGACTTATTCTTATTTCTTCCCTCCTCTTTTACCTTGCAGTATCGAAGAGTTTTTCTATATTTAATTGTTACTGTGTGGAGGATAAGGTGGTTAGCTCTATGCCTCCCGGTGTATCCTATGTCTGTGGATGCATGTGTTTACAGGCAGGTTTGCCTGTCCTGGGGATAAAAAACCCGAGTTTCTGGGTGAAAAAAAACCCTACCTCCATATGAGACCAGCTAACTCACCTTTAGCTGAATTTAGACCATATAACGGTTCCTCACGACACTGACAGAATCAAACCCAGGTCTTTCCGACCAAAGGGCTTTGTCTATATTGACTGAGCTACAGAGGATCCACTGACTTAGTGAACCTTCTCTGGACTATAAGATATCCTCATCTCCTCTCCTCCCTCCAAAAAAAAAAAAAAAAAAAAAAAAAAAAAAAAAAAAAAAAACAGGCAACCAAATCTGCACACAGTAGTTTATATGTGGTCTGCTCATGCATGGGCATAATCAAAGCCTTGATATGATGAGCTACTATTGAAATGGAGAAATGTGGAACTGATAATAAATTGATACATTATCAAAAATTATGGAGACAAGTACCATTAGGGCAAAACTTTAGTTTAATACAAACCAAAATGAACACTCGACGTTTAGACCTTCATATCAAGGTCATCATCCGGAGCATACACATATATACAAAGAAACAAGCTGCACTACAATCTACATGGTTTGCTAAAGTTACTGACAAACCGTTACAACAATTACTGGCCTGACCTCTGGTGAGGAAAAAAAAAAACCTTTACTACAAAGCTAGAGTCCTCTTATTCTTATCTATTAGGTTACAAAATTAAACTGGGTTGGAGAGCAACATGTTTATTTATATATATATATATATATATATAAAGTATGTGATTATACATATAAATTTCAACCAATTGGTATGGAATAGTTTCCAATAAAAGCTGAAAATTGCTTTAAGTCCTAAAGTATGCTGAATATGTGCCATCCAAATTCTTGGAATTTTTATGCCACCATTATTGTTGAGATTAGGGTGGTTAATCAGAATTTCACAGGCTTCTTTATATTTTCTTTCATACCAGATTTTTGTATGATGTAAAGAGCAGGTAGTTTTCCAATCAATTTGGTGTAGGGTGTTGAGAGCGTGATCTGAGAGGCCCACTTCACCAAAATTGTTATATTTAATGTCTTTTCTTTTTTTTTTTTTATTTATTTATTTTTTTTATTTTTTTTTTTTACATATAGAGATTGTACGTCCAGTTTCACCAATATAAGGTAAGTTACAGTTTATTGCAGTAGATGCAATAAACTCCAGGATGTACCAATGGGAGGAGAGGATCCTTAGAGGAGTTGAATATGTTTTTTAATTTTACAGGTGGTTTAAAAGTGGCATTAAGATTGTATATTATATAAACATGTTGTTCTCCAGCCCAATTTAATTTTGTAACCTAATAGATAATAATAATAGGACTCTAGCTTTGATGTAGTAAAGGTTTTTTTTTTTCTCACCAGAGGTCAGGCCAATAATTGTTGTAACGGTTGGTCAGTAACTTTAGCAAACCATGTAGATTGCAGTGAAGCTTGTTTCTTTGTATACATACAGGGTGTTCGGGATAAATTTGACATATTTATAATTAATTATATTTTTCCGTAAGTTACATGTATTAACACACACTTCTCTTCATTTAAAAGTTTGGACCCTTCTTCATTCATATACAAGATGTCAGAAAGGATGGATAGCTGGAACCCACCTGAATCATGGAAGAGAATAACTTGTATCATGATGATTCGTGCCCGCCATCAAAATAAGGATATTACGACTGCTGCCCAATGCTCCCTGAATACAGTAAAAACAATCAGGCATGAACTAGAGACTTGCAATGGTGACTACGAGGATGTAGCAAGAAGAAAGATCCCTAGCAGACGATCTGATTGCGTTCGTACAGCAGAATTCCTCGCAAATCTGCAGGAACAGGTGTTGAAGAACCCTGGCATTGGAATTCGGGCTTTGTTCGTGGAGTTGCTAACTGTAGTCAAGCCCTGGATAACAAGGGTAGCCAATGGTAGGCCGTATGTATGGCAGCAGGATTCGGCCCCTTGCCACACCTCTGGGAAAAGTCAAAAATGGTTGTCTGAAAATTTCTACGACTTCACCAGTCCAAATGTTTGGCCTCCAAACTCCCCAGACCTTAACCCCATGGATTATTTTGTATGCGGCGCAGTTGAAAAAGACACCAATCGCACTTCCAGTAATACAAAAGCCCAGTTAATGGATAAAATTAAAACAGTTTTTGCGGCCCTTCCCAGGGAGACTGTAGCATCAGCTTGTTCGAGGTTCCGAAGCAGAATTGAAGCTGTGATCGATGCTAATGGTGGTTATTTTGAGTAAATCTTGTTGATAGTATTGTAATTAACTCTGCCTGTAATGTTTTTTTGTCAATTCATTAAATTTAATAGATACAAAGAAGATTTTCTTTTTCCTTACGAAACTGTCAAATTTATCCCGAACACCCTGTATGTGTATGCTCCAGATGATGACCTTGATATGAAGATCGAAACGTTGAGTGTTCAGTTTGGTTTATATTAAACTACAGTTTTGCTCTAACATGATAGTTGTCTCCATAATTTTTGAATAATGTATTCTGATCACCATGTAAGCATGAAAGAAAGGATAATAAATTGATAGTTTGGATACGAGGGTGGTTGACTAACAAATATTAGTTCTGGGATCACTATTATTTAATTAACTGGCAATATTGTCCATGGCTTGAAGACAAACATTCAGTGATTGAAGACAATACAAAACTATAAATAATATTAGCAGAGAATTCTGATTCACATCATATCAAGTAGAATTTGAATAGACTTGTGGAGCTATACTGATTAAAATATGATGTAGAATATGACTTTATATAAAAGGTTGAAGTTTGTGATACACTGCAACAATACTAATCAGCCATATTATATGGGAAAACACTCAAAAATGTGACTCTGCAATTATACAGACAGACATTGTTCAGGCAACATTTCACCTATTGTGCACATACACTGAGCCCCTTGAATTTACAGGATATAAGAAAAACTGGAAGGGGGAAGGAGGATTCAAAGGGAAGTAATTAAGATCGTGTTAGTAATGTGTATTGTTAACATGGAAAAGAAAACTATGAGTGTGACAACATAAAAGGAATTCAAAGTGAATAGAAGTGAAGAACCTCTTAATGTATGATAAATATAGACGTTGACCCTCTTCCAAGTGTAATATATCTGTGTAGACCTATAAAGAGTGTAATAGTGCATTAATTGAAATATGTAATAAATGAGACACAAACTCGAAATCAAGACAGTGGACTACTAGCCTTGATGATTCTCTTGGTAGCTCTGGTGGATATAAGTGGAGAGAATAAGTCTCTGCTTTGATAAGAAGCTGTAGATTTGAATCCTACCACTTACATGGATATTGTTCAAGCATTTTCAGCTTTGGAAATTTTTATAGCTGTCCTTTATTAAAAAAAAAAAAGTGACAGATGATGTTTTATCATAAAGTGGGACAATGCTGCTATACTGCATACTGAAGTCCAGAGGCAGAAGAAAACAATGTTTGGATTACACAACACAGTTCTCAGCATATGTAACCCTTGGACCACCTCAAGTAATTGGTTTCAACTGTCATAAATTGGAATGCTTTAAAAAATAAAAGTAATTAAAACATTTATTGCAAGATGATCAATACCATAATAACCAAACATATAATACAGTATAAACTCAGATGCATATGCTCATATGTTCCAACTACATAAAGACATCTGATATCATGGCAAATTACTTCATACAAGTTAAAAAGTGCATTCAGTTCATGAAGACTGCATGCTTACTGTTATTTCAATTGGAGGGATATTATTTTAATGTCGATATGCCAAAAAGAGAGATAACATGAAATTTTTAAAAATGGTTGCAGGATTCTTGGGGGGGGGGGGGGGTTAGGAACTACTCAACTAAGCAATCAATAGATAATCTTCTGAATAAGAACAAAATATTACCAAAAGAAGATCTAGAGTACAAGACTGGTGGAATATTACAGGATTTCATTCTTGAAACATGCTATTAGTTTTACATCAATCTCATTCACGAAAATTCCTTTCATTGATGAACAACATGAACACCTTGATGGACTCAAAGGATCATTTCAGCTCTTGAAACCAAACATCTTTTCTGCAAATTCTGACTTCCAAAATACAAAGGTGGTTGTTCTACAGATGTTGAAAATCTGATACTACCTAAGAAGTTTCACAAGCATTTATGCCATGCTGGGGGTCAATTCCCCAGCCTATAGCAAAACAAAGAGAAAAAAACTGATGCAACTATTACATAAAAAACAGAAAAGGCATCATGGTTAAAGAATCTGACTCTGCATTGACAATAAAGCTTTATTTTCAACATAAAAAAAAAAAGTCTATATGAATTTCAGGATAAGAAAACACAGTGCAGTCAACAACTGTATGTTTAATAGTCTAAACTGCCACTATTCACAGTAAGAAGAGTCAGTCTATTTCCATCTTGTAAAGTGTAATCAACAAATGACTTAAAAGTTCTTTAAAATGGTTGAATCAGTTCAAGTTTCCAGTCTATCAAAATTTCCATATATCAAAGGCCTCATACAACATTTGAAAAGCAGTTCTTCATACAGGTCATGTAGATTTAAGTCTCTGAATAACTGTGTGAGAGCTATCCTCGTGTATGGGCAAGTCACTAATTTCCATAATTTTACTCCATAGGTTGCTTAAAGTCCTTTTCCTCAATAATGGAGAAGGGACAATACAGCCAAATGTTGAAAGTTAGTAAGTTGGTACTGGTCTTACTGTTTTCCATAGATGGCTTTCATGGCTTGGTTAAGTAAATATCAACCAAAAAAAGTAAGCAATAATGGAGCACCATATTCAGTTATGGAATACACTACTGCCACATTCTGTTGTACTTAATGTGCTGCCATCTGCATCCAGTGAAGAGCCTGCTAATTTCTGCATGATATTACTGAAAGTTTTTAATTTGCCAAAAAACTTTGTCAAGTGATCTTTGAAAGTCAAGGATTTGCATAAGATCACTTTAAGATGTTTTGGGGTTGTACTATAATTCAACATGCTATTTCTAAAGTAAACTTTAAGATCACAGTTTGACAGACTGTTATTTAAATGAAAGCAGTGACTTTGGTTTTATTCAGACTGGATAAGTAAGTAAGTAAGTGCCACTGTTTAAAGTAGTCATCAAGTTTCTTTCTTTGATCAGACTTCTCTGTTAGTATATTACCTGCAACTTGAAAGGAGATACTCTGAGTTGCAATTGCATGCATGCAATAGGAATGGGAATGTCATACGTAGAGAATGAAAAGCAATTGAGCTAGCACAGGTCTTTATGAAAAACTGATAAACTTTTAAATAATATGCTATCTGACAGCATGTTATTTAAAAAGATTAGCAACTAAGAGAAAGAATGATTTCTATGAATTTCAGGATTAGACCCTCTCTCTCTCAACAGTGTCATCAGGCGCTAAAAGATTCACAAAAACAGAAAATATCTTTATGCATATATCAAAAAACCATTTTCAATATAGGTGGTGAAGACAACACCTGATCAGAACAACTTAGGCTTAAATCCAGTCTGTACTATAAGTATCTAACAATGGATGATGAGGAAATCCTACTGTGCAGCACTCTCTCTCTCTGGAGAAATTTCTGGCAGATTGGGCTGAAGTTTCAGCCTGGTTGGCCAAGTGTTTAGCATAATCTACTCTCCAACCAACAGGCTACAAGTTTGAATCCTGCCATGGGTATGGATGTTTGTAACCGTGGATGGGAGATGAATTTCTTAGTCTGGTGTGAGACGACCACCACACTTACTGGAAGCCTGCGAGGGGCTTGAAAAAAAAAAGTTCCATGTTTAGTGTCTATACGAGGGTTTTCAGATGAAGTAAAAAATAAATAAAAATACCAAAATATAATAACATTAATAAAAAAAAAAGAAAAATGATCCTTGGTCCAACCACAAGTATACTAATGTAATGTACAACCTCTCACAAGTGGGAGTGACATAAAAAAAAAGATGCATAACAAACTAATGGGTCAATAGCTCATAGAAAGCAATGAGGCATTCCAAGGTTTTAAAACAGATATTATTTTTGATCTCCTACAGCAGATGTGGGGGAATCCTTGGCATGCGTGCCAAATGTGGCACGCCAACGACTTTTTCCCGGCACACAACCCAGGGCTCACCTTAAAAAATAATTAAATAAATAAATACATATCCAACATCTTCGCTGAGTTGTATATTTTAACTTAATAGAATACAATTTTATTAAATACAATTTTATTAAATATATCAAATAAAAATGCAATAAAGAAACAAAAACTATCAACTGTTTTAGCAATAATAAGTAATAAGAAAATGAAACAAACATCCTATTTCCAAACCATCTATCTCTGCGACTGACATACAATTTTTGTCCAGTTCAGTTGTTGCATCATTCTCCAGGCAACCAGAGAAGGCATTACTCCTTTACCATCATTTTATATATTTTTTCGTGTTTTGTAAAGAATTTATTGCTTTTATAAAGCGTGTATACACTTACACTTAATTACATTAGAATTACATTTAAAGGTAAATATCCACGCTATTAACAGGGTTGAATGCATGTAAAAATTAGTGATGGAATTTTTACTTAAAAGTCCTTCTCCTGGTTGACAAATTGACTCCAACTTGACGTGGATTCATTTGTGTCAAACCACACTACAGTTGTTTTAAGAATTCTGGATAGATGCTATCTGGGATAGCTGCTTTTCCAGTTTTCAG
Organism: Typopeltis vanoorti; assembly: GCF_054136105.1. NCBI lineage: Eukaryota > Metazoa > Arthropoda > Arachnida > Uropygi > Thelyphonidae > Typopeltis > Typopeltis vanoorti. Next base: position 75,480,901 of record NC_143550.1, on the reverse strand, counting down.
AGAATCAATATTTATGAGGTAAACGCTTAAAGAGAAGGATAAGTAAGGCATATTTCACCTTGATTTCAGTCTTGGCTGTATTTCTCTTTTGAAATGTCATTAATATGTTGGTGAGGTTTTTTTTGTTGTTTTTTTTTGTGCTAGAATCAAGTCTTATTAAAGATAAGGCCTTTGTGCCATCCACTTTCATCACTTCATCCAGGGATGCAGTATTGTCAATAGCCTTTTAGAATCATCCTCTTGGCATACCCTCAATGATGATGCAAATGAATCCATATCAAGTTGGAGTCAACTTGTCAACCAGCTTCGTGAAAATTCTACCCAGAACTGGGAATGAACTTGGTATTCATAATACATATTCCTACTGTGTAGATGACAGGACAACGTTGACTGTTTGGAAAGCCATCAAGTACTTTTCTACTTACAGTAAGTTGTTTGTAACCAACAAAGATTAGAACTGTACCCTCTTTTCTATTGGGAAAATGAAAACTTGGGTTGCTTTAGCATTAAAAACTAAATATAGGTTCTGACTTTCCATCAAGTTAACAAGCATGTCTCCATTATTATTATCTCTTGGTATTCCAATAAAAAATTGGTATTGTAATCATATTACAACAGTTACCATAACCGATGGAAGAATTATATACATCTGTAACAGTATTATATATATATATATATTGATCCTATATGTGTGAGGTTGAGAAACCTATAAGCACATTAGTGCCATGTATGGGGTGCAGATGAGGACTGAGCTGCAGTTAATGCCAGGAGAGGAGTAAACGTTAGTCCAAGCAGAGAGAGAGAGATCTCATCTTGTCTGATGATTTGTGTGTTACTGAAGTTGTTTGGGAATACTTCATGAGGAAGGTTATTACAGAGGACAGAAGTGGATGGAATAAAACAAGAAAAGAAGAAGCACATTTGGTATGTTTGCAGCTGCACAATAAAGGGATGCTGGGCAGCTGCTGCTCTTGTATTAACACGTGCAGAAAGCAGAGGAATAATAGTTACCAATTCACTGGTAACTAACACGGTGCTGAAACACTTGCATCTGTGAGATAGAAGTTGAAGTGAATGTGGAAGAGAAGAATCACCAATCAGCCTAAATGCTTGCCTCTGACATCAGCATTAAGGGAAGTTTTAGGTGCATCATCCCAAACATATGAACAATATTTCTAAGCATAGGTGGATTTGGGATTTGTATATAGTTAGGAGTAGGATGGATGTAAAATAGCCTCTTGAACAAAAGAGAATGCCTAAGTTTTTGAATGCTGAGGAAGCTATTGATGTGATGTGATGTGTTAATACCAGGAGAGGAGTAAACGTTAGTCCAAGCAGAGAGAGAGAGATCTCATCTTGTCTGATGATTTGTGTGTTACTGAAGGTAAGGGTAGATGAACCAAGATCTCTTTTGCGAGAGAAAAGAAAAAACTGTGGTTTGGCGGCAATGTATATGATAAGGTTGTCCTTGCCCCATTGAAGGATAGTATGAAGATCAATGTTTAGGGAACTGGTTGTAGATGATCCTGGCATATCAGAGTGCTGCATAGTTTGTGAAATGAGTAGGATGAATGGAGAGTACTATCATCAGCAGAGCTATGGATAGGATTAATAGTGATTGTAAATAATGATTAATGGTGTTTGTCATACATGTTGATTAATTTTAATGGTATAGATAAGAACACATCTTTATCCAGTTATATCGGATTGTTGTTGTCTCGCATACTGTGACAAACTGTTTTTGTGCTCTGAAGATACCGGATAGAATACCAGCAAAATATCAGTAATAAGTTAATAAATAGTTATTTTCTTATCAGTCTGTGTGCTCATCTATACTGTTAAAATTAATCAACATGATTTTAAAAGTATCAGCATACCCTACTTTAAAGGAACATCTGAACAAATAGCAAGGGCCCCTTTGCGAATATAATTTGTGTACCACCTTCAAACCAGTAAAAAAGTTATCTTTCTTACCAAAGGTGGTTTATCAAATATCCTGTTCTTGTCATCTACTTTTGGATCGACTGACCATTCTACTACTATTAGAATTGAATAACATCAAGATTATATAAGATTTTTAGATTCTGAAGGTTTAGGCCTTGCTTCTCATGCTACCGACACTAGACACAGACTTCAATGGAACCATACCAAGATGCTACACTACAGGTTCAAATTTGATAATCTATTTTTTGAATCATGCAAAGCCCTACACCACCTTCCTGATCTGAACTGGACAGACTGCATGCCTATTTCTAAGTTTTGGGAAATAATTTCTATTAATTGTTTATCATTTTTTATATTTTTATTTAATTATTATTTTAAAATTAATTTAATTAATTATACATCTAGTTTCATGTCTCTGAACTCTGATAGTGTTTCCTCCTACTGGACAGTTGCAATCAAGATACATGATATTATGTGCATGCTGTGTGACTCGTTCTTGTATTCAGAATTTAAACATTTCTACCACTTTATCTATCTTCTCATGACATATTGAACAAATATATGCAAGTAATAAATTATATTTAGTTTTTATCTTAAGTTTGTGAAGCTGTTATTCAAAAAATATAGTACAAAAAAAGGATGTTATTGCTCCTTTGCATTTTCAAGGTCTTATTAGGATCATAATTAGAATAATTTATAAGACGATAATAGATACAAAGGATTAAGAGAGAAGTAACAAAAATACAGTCTGAATATCAATAATGACAGAAAAATGAAATAAGTTACATGTTTCTTTGTAAATAGGAGAAAATTTGAAAGTATGACAGAGATATAAATTAATGAGAGGATCTTAGTCACTTAGCATTTTGCAGTGTTACATGTTAAATTATGCTTTACAAATTATTTTTTATACTGTACCCATGAATGAACAAACAAATGTCTATACGTAAAGTAGATTCACAACCAGGCTACTGAAGGCAGACTATATGAAGGCAGATGACTATTACTTTTATTACGTGACATCTCCATGGAATTCAAGGACTAATTATGGGAGGACACTACTCTACTGCACACATCTCACTGTCTTTCTTACTTCTTAATCCTCCAATTACATACAATTCATTGCCTCCACTACTTAATTCTCTAACTACACACAATGACAATCAACACTATCTATCACCTACACCAATGTTTCTCAAACTTCAGATATCTGTGTACCCCTTCAAATTTTCATTATTACCAAGTACCCCCTAATTACTTAATTAAAAAATAAATATATTAATTAAAAAAGAATAAATTAATTTAAATTAATAAATTAATTTAAATTATTAATTAAAATTAAATATCTATTTTATTTGAATTTATATGTTCATGTAAACAAAAAATATGATTTATTTTTAAATTTTGGTTCTCTAGATATGTCAGACAACACACTCATCAATTTCATTTGATCCAGATGCAATATCAACGTTTTCTTGTTGCTTACAACTACTTATATTTGCTATATTGCTCTCTTTTGGGCGTTTAATAAATCCAATCTTTAACCAATGATCCATACATAAGAATTTGAAAACTAAAAAAAAATACTGTATAACTCTATAACTCTAACTTTTTTCCCAAAATTAAAGCTAAAAAATCGTGTTGCGAGATATGTGCAGGAATTTTCTGAAACTAAAGTTTTTTTCAGAAAAAAACTGAAAATGGTGCAACTTACCAAGAAACTCCTATTTGCTATCACTACTTTTGGCATCGAGAACAGTTTCTTTGTATGCATCGTCAAAGTCATCTACCCAAATAGCTTCATCTTCTTTCCCATTATTTCAAGCAAAAATTACCAGTAATTTACAAGACTTGAGATACGTAGAACAGCGAAGAACTGCATATGATTGGTGCAGTATTAACAAAAGATCACGCAAACCAAAGACAAATTAGCATTTCAACAGTTGAGTTGAAATGCTAATTCCCTTCAACCGAATTTCATAATATTTGAAACACATTCACTATATATTTCTTAGTTTTAACACATTAACGACAGGGGTGGTATCAAACAAAACTATATGTTCCACCGGCAACATATGGTTTTGCTTGGTCTATATAGCAGTTTCTGTTGGAGAGGGGATGTGATTCATGAGTTAGTGCCGTTTCATCCCAGTTGTCTCTAATTGAACTGTTTGTTGAAAAATATAATGACTCCTTTAATTATGCATAGCCAAAAATTGCCACGTACCTCCTACCGACCTTTCACGTACCCCGGGGGGGGTATGCGTACCACACTTTGAGAAACACTGACCTACACCACAGGTGGCCAACAGCAGGCCTGTGGGCCGCATGCAGCCTGTAACGTGATTTTGTGCGGCCCGTGGCAGGATAAAACTATATTAAATTATATGTATTATAAATTTAGCTATTAATTTCAACAGCAGATTTTCTGATTGATGTACTAGTTATATTCGTTATTTCTGATGACAGAAACACTTCATAATCTCAACATGGAATCAAAATTGCTTTAAAAAGATTATTCAATTTATAAAATCTACTGCTTCTCTGTGCGAGTTGTAGTAGTGGGAGTGGTAGATTTCTATGTGCTCCAGAGTAACGCATCATTGAAAGTCACTTGCTCTGATCTGGTTACAGTGATCAGTTTCAGAGACTCGGTCTCAAGTAGTTTATATTGTTCTCCAAGTAGTAAAATGATTTAGCAAATATACTATACATATAACTACTGCCTTGAAAAAATGCAGTTTATTTTTATTTAAGTTCTGTCTAAAAGTGTGCAGCCCGTGACGCTACCGCTCATCATATATTGGCCCTCGTATAGAATGATGTTGGCCATGCCTGTCCTACAATACCAAAATAGTTTTTTTTTTTTTTTGCTGTAAATTGCATGTGTTCTCATGACTGATTTGACTATGTGAGATGAAAAACCAGAGTTTCTGGGAGAAAAAACTATGCTACCTCTATAGAAGATTGATTAACACACCTTCAGCTGAGAAGGCCCATTTAAAGATTCCTCTTGTCATGATAAGAATCAAACTTGGCTCTTTTCCAATCAAACTGCACAATGTCCTATTGTTCTTCCAACTGCACTATGGAGGCACTTCAGATTCAGAGACTTCACAACAAATTGTTCCAGTAAATCATAACAAATTGCATACTTTCTCTCAGATGTGTATATTGGCATGCATTATGGAAAGTGTTCTTAAAATGTTTGTAACAGACTAGTTACAAGCATTAAAACTATTTGTTCAAGCCAGCCAAGATCCAAAAAACCATGAATGATCACTCTTTCATATGTCTGAATCCAGATCACTCTAGCATCTGGTTCTCAAGAAGACACTAGTTTGGCTCCAAATATTATGTATACTTCAATGCTGCATACTACAACTGCAAGCAAGACCCACTACATGCCATACCCAGACTACTAGTGAAACTTGATGGGCAGCACTATGCATCTCTCCCAAATGACATTATTTAAAAAAAAAAAAAAGAAGAAGGAGAAAAATCAAGGTAATCAGAACTATACCCAAAGACATACTAAAACTTCAATTAATCCATATTTTCTTGTAAAGGGAGGATGATGTATCAGCATCTTACTAAAACACTCTGGATGAGAAACAGTTAGTGCAAGTTTTTTTCACTTGACTATGATGTAAATAATACTCAATAATAAATTATATTCTTGATTTTATCCTTTAGTAAGCATGAGCAAACAAAATTTTGCACACGAAGTAACTTCACGTCTATCCTACTTTTAGATAACTTATTTTAACAACATTACAACACTGAACAAACTGAATTATAAAAAGTCGTTTATTAACTGGCATATATTTCACAGGATTTCAAACCGGCATCTTCAGAGCAAACAATTTGTAACACTTTACATGCAATAATGAGTATGTGAAACAGATCAAATAGTAATGGACAAAAGATCTAAAGTCCCAATTTGACACCTCATAATGCTGTATAAAAGAAATATTGTAGTCGAGTAAGATTGATCTTAGGATGACAGTCTCACAAATATTTATCAAATTAATGCAGTCATACTTCTACACTGTAGAATTGTGTTAAGGGTAGAAGGCTTCATAGCCATTGTTGACTCTAAGAATTGTTTGGTGCTATAATATTATTAAAACAAATTATGAATAACATCAATACCTAATCATGTGAACTAGTAAACTACTTGCATATAAATCTGGATGACTTTACATCAAATTGCCTTAGTATCCCATAATGCACAATTCCTTTTAGATAAGTATAGGGCGATGCAACTTTTTAGTGGCAGTCATATTTCCATATAACAGCAGGAGTACTCTGCTAAGAAAGAAGTCAATGGGAAGAAACAGCCATGCACTCACCTAAATAAGATGTAGAACTTCCTTTCACTTCAATTACTATAGCAATCCTACAAAGCAAGCTTTCCACAAGTGTATAATAGTGATTGATGGGAATTTTGGACCATTCTTCCTGTGGACATGTAATGAGGTCCAGGCCTGTTGTGGAGTGGATGTCCCTTGACATCACCTGACACTCCAGTTCATCCCACAGTTGTTCAATATGGCTCTGTGGAGACCAGTCAAGTGTGGTGACATTCATATCCACAAACCACACAGTTACAACAGCAACCTTATGATACAGTGCATTCTTTTGCTGAAAGAGACAATGACCAGTTCCATAGAAACACCACAAAGTAGGAAGCACTGCATTGCCCAGAATGTTCAGATACCTCTCGGAGTTCAATGCTTGTGGCACCACAAAGGTCTGCAGCCAAACCAGGAACCTATGATCACAGAGCCACCTCTGAATTTCATATTTGGAGTCATGCACTCTGGAAAGAGACATTCACCAGGCATCTGCCACACCAGCACCCATCCATCGGCTCAGTAAGGGGGGGGGGGGGGGTAGTAGTGAGTTTTATTGCTCCATAACACAGCTGTTCAAGATTCCATGTCTCGCTGTACATGTTCTTTGCACCACTAAAAATGATGCTGCATGTTGGTTCGAGTAATGTGGGGCTTCATTATTGCAGTCCTACTATATAGAAACCCATGTTGCCAGCCTTGGTTCTGAATGCTTTTCTGCAGATTTGGGTTCCAGTCAATGCCCAGAACTCTGCACATGATATGTTGGCCAATGAATGACAATTTTTACATATTATCCTTTGTAGCACCGTATGGTAGCATTTGGTGAGTGTGGTGGGTCATCCACTGTAGGTAACACTTGTCTCCCTATCACAACCCCTCTCTCAAACTTCATCAGACATTTGCACCGACTTGGGAGCATCATACTCCTCCAATTCATACCAGCTAAAAATTATTGGATTACTACTCGGATATGACAGTACCGAGATAAGGAGGGTGATGATAGCAAATGATTTCACGTACAGGCTGTGTAGAAGATATGTGCGAGTTTTTATATGTGTGGGGTGTGTTTGATGGCAGAAAAGTCTTATATAAGCAGGATGGCCTACACTTGAATTTATTTGGCATCAGAAGCCTGGAAAAATTACTTCTTGGTATGAAACCTAATGCAGAGTCAGGGAAACTAGATCATCAAGGGAGGAATGTGAAAAATGTGTGTGAAAGTTTAGCCTATGGTATGCAAACATGATAAAGATATGAATGTCTTCGAACATAGTTATGTATGTGGTGAAGGGATGGAAAAATACACTATAGATTAGGATATTTTAAGTGTATCTAGGGAGGAGAAAGAGAAATCTAGAACAAGACCAAATAGACTGCATATCTAATTATAAGAATAGGCTAGGTGGTAATTTATTATGGCTATACACAAACACCAAGAGTATTAGAAACAAAACAGTTGAGTTCATTGCTTTACTGAATACGATGTGGCCTAAGATTGTTGGCATTAGTGAAACCTGGACATCAGAATGGTAAGTGGGATCGAGTATAATGGGTATACTATTTTTAGGAATGACAGAAGAGATAGGAGAGGAGGAGGAGTGCTACTAATGATATCAGATGACTTAAGTCCAGTTAGGGTAGAAACAATCTATACATTAATGACTTCAAACAGGGTCTATCATCCGATTTGCAATTGTTTGCTGATGATGCAAAGATAGGCAAGGCAATCAGGAATCCTACTGATATTCAGCAATTACAAAAAATTATTTGAATAGACTGGAAATCTGGGCAAACGAAAATGGCTGTCAGTTTAATGTTAGTAAGTGTAAAGTTATGCACTTTGGCATAATTAGAATTCCAGCAGCATATTATATTAGTGGGATTATGCTATAAGAAACTGAAGAGGCAAGGGATCTTGGATTGGTGGATAGGAATTTAGAGTTAAAAGGTCACAGAGCAAAAGTTGCAAATACCATTCGGAGGATAACTGCGATCTGGAAGCGAATCTTCACATGCAAGGATAAGGAAGACATTTTGCCTCTTTATAAGGCTTTGATAAGATGCAATAATCCAGGTGTGGATTATTGTCTACCATTTGGTCTCTCAGGTTCCAAGGGGATAAAGAAGGATTACAAAGTTATATCTGGATTCTGGGATTTAGATTATGAGGACAGATTGCGAGAATGTGGATTGCAGATTCTGGTTAACAGGAGAAAGAGGGGCGATATGATAGAGGTCTATAAACTTTTGAATGGGTGTTGTAGGATAATATTTTTCGTTATATGGAAGGTAGGGAGAGAACACAGGAGAATCCATGGAAGTTAAATTTGCAGTCAAGAAAGGGATGAGCTAAGTTTCTCTCTCAGAGAGCAGTGAGTGGAATAATTTGCCCTTAGGGGTAGTGAGTGCATCTAGTGTGAATGAATTTAAGGGAAGGTATGATAGCTGATTTGGGTGGTTTATAGCCTCCCTCGAAGAGCCCTTGACTACCTGGAGGTCTCAGATAATAATAATAATATCATCTACTCCAGCTGCCTTTCCACATTTCAGGCCTTTAATGGCTTTTTCTATTCAAGTATGGATATCTATTCCTGATTGCATGCTAGTTTAGCTTTCTTACATTTGTCTCTGTATTTTCTAAGAGCACAAGCTGACTTATTTGCCAGGAACTTTTGATATGCTTTCATCTTTTCCTTCACTGCCTCTTTAACTTCCTGTGTCCACCATGGAGTTCTGCTTTTTCTATCCTTGCAGACAACCTCACCACATTGCTCTCTGGCTGAATCAGTCAGTGTTTTCTTCAGGGCCTGCCACTGAATATCCAAGGTTTGGTTCCTGGTCTCAAACTCTTTCATTTTTTCTTGAATAATGTTTGTGTATTTTAGTCTATATTTCATATCCGAGAGCTGCTCAACTTTTATTCATTTTAAAATTATCTTATATGTTCTTCTTTTCAATACAAAATTCAATTTTATCCTGCTCAAGACTAAATGGTGATCACTTCCAATTTCAAATCCTGTGTACACTCTGGTGTCCTGCACCAAGGAGAAAATCACTATCAACAATAACATAATCAATGAGACTTTTTTCTTTGCCTCTTCTCTCCATGTGAATTTATGCACATTTTTATGTTGGAACATGGTATTATTAATAACCAGTCCATGTCCTGAGCAGAAATCCAACATGTATTTGCCATTATTATTAGCTTTGCTCTTTTCTCTAAATTTTACCAAAATATTTTTGTATGTCTGACAATTATTTCCTACTGTGCTATTTAGATCCCAAATGAGGACCAACTTTTCCTTTTTCATTCTGTCAGTTGCTTTCTCTAAAGCCTCAAAAAGTTCACTTCTATCTTAGTAGAACCTTCTGTGGGACCATAGGCACAAATAAGTCTCATTGTACAGTTCTCCATTCTGATATTTGCCCACATCACTCTACTTAATATTGCCTACCATTCAAGAAGATCAGCCTCATATTTAGTGTTGAATACCATAGCTATTCCTTCCTTTTCCTGATTGTTATTGCCTGGATATCACATTTTGTATTTATTGCTTAGAAAGATCTCACCAGTTTTTGTCTCAATCACCCCTATGTCGATCTGGTACTTATCCAATTCTTCTGCTAATTCCATTTTTTTGCCATTCAGGCTGCTTATGTTGATAGTACCAATCTTGAACTCTGGTGATGTTGAGTTGGGGGTGTGTTTCAGGATTTGTTCAAGATATGTTGAAGATATTTTTAAGATAAGTTTTCAAGCTATGACAAGCATATCTATGCAAAAGAAGAAATGTTGGGATTAGATAACATGCCTCCAATTTCAACTTTCCATACATATGTCAGAACTAAATTTTTTTTTTTTTTTAAGACCTTGAAAATATTATGTGGCGCTCATGTCTGTGGTGTCTCTGGTCTTTAACTGACTGTTTCATTTATAACCAGCTTTCAACTTATGGATTAAAAATAAAACAATTTCTTAAAGACTAGAGAAATAACAGATATAAGAATTCTAAGAGAAACTGGAAAAGGAACAGATGCCATCAATGACAAATCATATTAAAAATTAAGATATTAGGCAGGAATTTAACATTGTTAGATAAGAATATGTGAGCAGAGCTTAAACAGAATTAGAAAGGAAAGGTTAGCAAAACTAGTATTTGGTGTAAGAATGGTAAGAAAAAGACTGAGAGGATGATCTAGATGGATTGATGCACTTAAAAGTACTGCAGAAGACAAATATGTCAGGTATGACCATACTGAAGACATGACAAATAACAGCATAATTCTGAAGGGAAAAAAATAATAATAACAGGAAGCTAGTAATAATGCAAATTTAATCATGTTGTAAAATCATTGTATACTGTACATCTCTTACGAGTACATACCATGAATATGATGATGCACGTGTTAACTGTTGTGCACAGAAACACAGGAAATAACCTCTTATAATGTGCTTTGTAGAATGCTTTTTCACTTGGTTATAAATTAAATTAAACTCACCCAGAAATTATATTCTAGTTTGACCTTTTCCTAAGTATAAGCAAACAATGTTCGCACATGAAGTTCTTCATGACTAGGCTATTTATATATAGATATAGAGATTAATGATTTCAGATTAATTGCCTAAGTATCCCATAATACAAAGTACATGCTTTCAGATCTGTATAATACTACAGGAAGGGCCACTACCCAGACCACTTTTGACTTTTACTAAGGTCTCGTGAGAGGGAGCAGATCCAGAAGAGATACCAAGGTTGAAGTAATGTAGAAGTCATATATTTCACAAGTCATATCACAAGTAGTGTAGTCATGAAGAAACTTTACATACACACTTAGTTTGCTTGCACTTAGATAAAAGATTAAACAAGAATATGACTTCTTGGCAAGTTCAATTTAATAATATGCTTTCTCCTTACCAACTTCTAGGAAAAATACAGTTTTCACAGGTATTCAAAGAAATACAACAAGCCCACACATATCTGAAAAGAATCTAAAGCACGCACACATATAGCTTTTCAAACTCTTCAACAATAAAAGCAAATGTCCTGGAAGGTGAAATCCTCTGAAAAGCATGATTCTCAAAATCAGTCCTCTTAATAAGGCAACACAACATGACTACAAATTTGTGTGCAAATTTGATTTTATATTATATTAATTAAGAACTCAAGGTACAGGCAGGCCTTCGTTGAAGAAAAAATGAGTGACAGATTTCTTAACACCCCCACACACATAAATTAAATAATAATAATAAAAATAAAAGATAAAAAACACTTCAAATGTGTGTCTGAGGAATTTATTTCTTCATCAGGCATAATTCTTTTAGCCTAAATAACTTTTTTAGAAATTGCTAAGCAACCAGTTTCTATCCTTAGCTCTCACTGTCGCAAAGTTCACACCCTTACCAATAATTTTTCATGACTTCAGAAAGAGTATGACAGACAGGTTCTGCTTCTAAACTTGAATCAATGTGCTTTTAAAATGTTTTAGCTTAGTGGTTTCATTCTGTTAGTATCTTTCAAATTACTTTTCAAACTTCACTTGGAACTGTACATTTATATGCCTTAGGCTGTTTGTTTATTATTGCCACAAGTTTTTGTGGTGAAATAGTTTAAACTAATTACACAATAGTAAAAATAAATTTATCCTTAGGTCCTAAACGTGGAATGTTACCATAACACTAGAAAATAAAAAAGCAATCTAGGTGTTTAGATTTTTTTTTTTTTAACTGATTCATTAGTCTTAAAGTCACTGACATCAAGCCAGTTGTCTGAATGTAGAAAAATGTAAAAATCAAGACAGTAGGTATACTATGTAGGAAGGCGAATGCTCGATAAAAACAAATAAATAAACTAAAATAAAACGCAGAAATTCTGTTTCTCTTTAAATTCTGTGACATTTCGTTTTGAATATTCGTAACTTTCTAAAATTATACTGAGTTTATGGCAAACAAGCAATCCCACATAAAATGCCAAGGTTTAGAAGTACGACTTTCTGAAATGTACTAAATATTCACATAAAAATCAGCAAGGGGAAAAAATGTGTATATGTTTATGAATTGATCGGTTTGATCCATCATGTTAACTGTCACGCGCATCATCATCTTAGTGATATATGTATAAACTGGAGTATTACAGTTTCAGCTGAGTTACATTTTTTATTGATGTTAAATATAATAACGTTACAAACAAAACCATCACCTGCAAACGCTGAAAGTCATCATCTGACAGGCATGCAGCCATTTTATGTTATATGAAGACATCTGGCGGAAATAAATTGAGGAAGTAAACAACAATACAGAGCTACATTTAAGATTTAAAATAGAACATATAAAGCATTAATACAAAGGATAAACTTTATTTTCCATAGCAATAAACCTGATATTTGTGCTAAGAACCAAAGGGTTTTGAAGAGAGCTTCGTCATGATTTGTCATACGATACGAGGGTGAGCTGAGAAGTTGTGATAATCCTATCCAATCATTCTCATTCATCCCTTAGGACGGATTGAGTTTTTCCCCAACCCTAATGAGGGGCTTATGACGAATTAATGCAGCCCGCTCGTCACTCCCCTGCTGCCATCAAGTATTCATGACTGGAGTGTGTTCAAGGGGCTTGTTTGCTTGCTCTTGGGGACGAAAAACCGCCTACTTCAGTATGAGACTGGATAACTCACCTTTAGTCGAAAGAGACCAGATAAAGGTTCCTCCCGTCTTTGACCGGGAATCGAACCCAGGTGTTTCCGGCTTCATCTATACCAACTCAGCTACGGAGGCTCGTGTGATAATCGCCATGAAGGAATTGAGCTAGAACCATTAAACTTACACATTATTCTACATACTCCCCACGAAGTGTTATACACTTGTTACAACGCTGCTGCATCATTTGCAATTCTCTGAGAAAAAGTCTTTCCTTTGTTGCACATATTGATTGCAAATGATGCAGCAGCGTTGTATCAAGTGTATAACACTTCGTGAGGAATATGTAGAATAATAAGTAAGTTTAGTGGTTCCAGCTCATTCCTTCATGACGATTATCACACGAGTCTCCGTAGCTCAGTCGGTATAAACGAAGCCCTTTGGTCGGAAAGACCTGGATTCGATTCCCGTAGAAGACGTGAGGAACCTTTATCTGGTCTCTTTCGACTAAAGGTGAGTTAGCCGTCTCATACTGAGGTAGGAGGTTTTTCGTTCCCCAGAACAAGCAAACCGGTAGCTTGAACACATTATTCTACAAATTCCCCACGAAGTGTTATAGACTTGTTACAACGCTACTGCATAATTTGCAATCCTCTGAGAAAAAGTTTTTCCTTTGTTGCACACATATCAGCCATTTTTTTCAAGATGTTTATCAGAACTTTTCAGCACCTTTACCACTACATACATAATATACGATATGCAGATATTTTTGCAGTTTATTAGGGAGCTGAAAAATTAATGGTAGATGTGCTAACTCTACTTTTATTCTCTAACGAAAACAAACAGAATTCTTTTAGCCTAAATAAATTTTTATACAAATCGTTAAGCAACCAGTTTCTATCCTTAGCTCTCTCGCTGTCGCAGAGATCGTACTTATCGATCATTTTTGACAACTTCAGAGAGAGAGAGAGAGAGAGAGAGAGTACGTCAGGCAGGTTCAAGTATCTTCACTCAAAACTCTAATCGGCATTATTACTTGCAATGATGCGAGTTCTACAGTCCACTTTTCTAGTAGAGGTTTAAAAATCCAAAAAGCTGAGAAAGAGTTCTGCTGTTCAGCGAAAAGGGAAACCTACTGTATAAGTCTTTCTTCTGTCTCCTATTATGAATCCTGGCCATTGAATTAGAAACTTTTATTTAATACTGTGTTTGACCTCCTTTAGTTTTAATTACAGCACATATGTAATTATTTAATTATTACATCAGAAACGGAAGATTTTGCTCCCAGATCTGTTTTCTAACATGTTTCATATATTCTCAGGATGTGATCTCAATGGATATCACATCCTGACTTTGTGGTACCCAGGGAAGACTGTGAAAGTCACTATCATGATGGAACTTCTACTGAATAATTATGGCTCAATGAACAGTAGTATTGTCGTCCATCAAACAAAGATCAGCTACTGTAAAAAACGTCAGCATGCAGATGAATTTCATCTGCAAAAATGTTCACACATTACTTGGTGGATACCAAACCTTTCAACAATATCAGGGGAACCGTTCCGTACCAACAGAACATGCCCCGAACTACGAAACCATCACCAGAACGTTTAGTTGTGTCTACAATAAAAGCTGGGTTCACTACGTCTTGGTACTCCTGCTAATCTCTTTCCGAATGAGAACAGAACAGGGTGTACCATAACTCGTCAGACCATATTATTTTTTCCAGCCAAGGTGTTTCTGGCAGCACTGTAGACAAACTTTCTAGTTTTCCGATAAATCATTGGTTTCCACATAGACATGCGACTGCCAATACTGATCCTCTTCAATTCCTACGCATAACTTGGTCAGATATGGGTCAAAACCAGCCCTTATTAAATGTTGCTGTCAATTGCTACAAACAGGAAGTTCTATTCGTGGCTCCAGCAGGAAGAGAACCACATTAAGGGGAAAACGAAAGATTTTTTCTTTTCCCCTCATCTGTCTAGCTCAGTCGAAGCAGGTTTTGCCAATCACGAAAACCCTTACTAAACACATTCATTCAACTTCCGAGAGTGACCCCTTGTTTTTCCCCTTACTTCCCATGTTTTGAAAAATTCCCTTTGCATTACTATGCAAAAGAGAGAGGACTTGAAATTATTTTTAAAGGTAGCGAAAGAAAAGTGTGACAGAGTTAGAATGGTGAGTTTGTTTCCACGGTATGACAGAGAGGAGTTTAGAAGAAGGGCCATAATCGCAAATGACATTATGCGCAGGTTATGCAGACGGTGTGGTGTCGAATTCGTGGACGTGTGGAATGAGTTTGATGGGCGAAAGGATTTATAAAAGATGGATGGCCTGCATTTGAATGGATTTGGTGTGCGGAGACGGGAAAAAGTGTTGCTGAATGAAGTGAAAATGGATGTCGAGAACCAGGGTCTTACACTCAACTAGAACTACCAAGGGGGGTGGGGGTGGAGATGTGGGCATCAGTGAGACAGTTAAGTGTAAGAATGTATATAATGTACCCGAGCCAGTACTAAGGACAAAAAATGGGAATGGGATATTTAGAATAACGCATCAAGGAAGGGGTGGGACAAAGGGCATTTCATGTATACTAATGCCAGGAGTATTAGGAAGAAGAAGGAAGAATTTTTGGCCTTGATTGGTTCTTCCTGGCCACAGGTTATTGGCATTAGCGAAACATGGCTGACGGAAGATGATATAGTTAGTGGGATAGAATGTGTAGGTTATAGTGTGTTTAGGAGGGACAGAGAGAATGAAATGGGGGAGTGGTGTTACTGATGATAGCTGATGAACTGCAGCCAAGGAGAATTGAAGTTGTATTGCAGGATAGTGAAAGGAGCTCATTTGAGGCTATTTGGTGTGAGATTGAGACTAGCAGAATAAAACATACAGTTGGGTGCTGCTGTAGACCTGGTGATGGAATAGATGGTGGCGATAGTATGCATAAACAAATTGATGAAATGGGTGGAGGGAGGGTAATTATTATGCGGGATTTCAACTATGGTAACATCGATTGGAAGGAGGAGAGGACACATATGAGGAAGGAAATCCGTGCTGGCAAGTATGACAAGCTTAGGAGATTACTTGGATCAGTGCTATGGCATCTACAACTGCAAGGGCTGGATGTCGATAGAGCATGAGAAGTGGTCAAGGAGGATTTACAGGAGGTTATGGCTGATTGTATACCTAGGGTCCGAATAATAAAACAAGTAGGGGTTAAATGGATGAATAACACCATTACGCTTGATCTGCAAAAAAAGAAACAACTGTGGAGGGAATTTAAAGAAAGGGGTGACCTGCAGGCACACGAACGGTATAAAGTGCAGGCCAGAAGGGTAACGAGTGTGGTAAAAAAAAAAAGCAAAAGCGGATTATGAAAGGAAACTAGCTATGAAAGTTAAAGAGAATCCCAAACAGTTCTTTCAATATACTGTAAGCAAGAAAAAAACTGTACACGGCAAAATGATTTTAAGGAATGACGATGGTATGATAAGATAAGGAATGAAGATGGTAAGGCTCAGTAATTCCAGTATATCGACTGAATCACTCTGAATCAGTCGATATAGTGGAATTACTGAGCGAGCACTTTGCAAAAGTATATCATCCAGGTAGTGAACATTGAAAAAATTAAGGAACTGTTAATTTTTACGGGAATTGTGATGAATGAAGTGGAGATCAATAGTCTATTACAGAACCTTAATGTGAATACTGTCGGATCGGATGGTATACCTGCACGGGTCTTGCGTGAACTGGCTAAGGAATTATCAGTGCCCTTGACCATGTTGTTTAATCTGAGTCTCAGGTCTGATTTAGTCACGAAGGTGTGGAAAGACGGGAAAATAGTTCCACTGCATAAAGGAGGATCCAAGACTACTGTTGCAAATTACCGACCGATCAACATATCAGGAGTCGTTGTCAAGGTCTTGGAGAAAGTAGTCAAGGGAAAAATACAGGAATGGATTGATGAAAATGAGATACTGTACGGAGAACAGCATGGCTATTTGAAGGATAGATCATGCCTCAATAACTTGCTCAAGTTTTATAACACAGTGCCGGCTTCACTGGATAAAGATAATGGGTTTCCAGTGATTCTACTGGACCTTGCTAAGGCCTTTGACAGGATACCACATGGAATTCTAATCAGTAAATTGCAGCATATGGTGATGGACATAGGGTTGGTGAGATGGATAGGATGGCGGTTGACAGAGAGATATCAGAGAGTGGTTTATTCAGGAGTAGAGTCCACAAGACGGCCTGTGACTAGTGGTGTGCCACAAGGATCTGTTCTTGGACCACTGCTGTTTAATTTGTTCATAAATGATATAGGAAAGGATCTGAGAGGAACAGTTCATTTGTTTGCGGATGATGCGAAGTTGGGTAGGGCAATAGTGAATGCAGATGACGTAAAAATTTTGCAGGATGATTTGGATAGATTGGGGGTCTGGGCTAGGGAGAATGGATGTCAATTTAATGTGACAAAATGTAAGGTTATGCATTTTGGGGTGAAAAGTTAGCAGCAGTATACCACATTGGTGGAACTGTACTCCAGGAGATTGATGAGGCCGGTGACCTGGGAGTGTTTGTGGATAGGGAGATGAAGTTTAGGGGAAACATTGCAAAAGTAGCTAAATCAGCTCATCAACTCACTTGGTTGTTGAAAAATACCTTGACGAGCAGAGACAAGCAAGTCATTGTACCTCTGTAGCGAGCCTTGATGAGACCTCGTCTTGACTACTGTGCCCAGATTTGGTCACCTAGGTTCCTTCTTGATGGGGAGGAGGAGGTGGAGAGGATCCAGAGGCGAGTGACTAAGATGATAGCGGGTCTATGGAACGAACCATATGAGAACAGGTTGAAGATTTGTGGGTTGCAGAAATTAGTTGATAGGCGGAAAAGAGGAGATATGATGGAGACATTCAAATTGCTAAAGGGTTTCTATAGGATTAATTCAGAGGATATTTTTGAGATCAGGACTGGTGGTGGGAGAACTAGGGGTGGGAGAACTTCAATAGATATCTATTGAAGCTGGGCATGAGTGTGGTTAGCAGGGGTGTTAGAGCTGGGTTCTTTACTTTTCGAGTGGTGAATAAGTGGAATAAGCTGCCAGAGTCTGTTGTGGGTGCTATGATGGTGAGTAAGTTCAAGGCAAGGTATGATAGATACCGTGAGAATGTCGTATAGTTGTGTGGACATGATGTTTAGCGCCTCCCTCGATGAGGCTAAGGACTCCCTGGAGTCGGCCATAATTTTTTTTTTTTTAACATTTTATTGTCTCAGATAAATTACATACATAGATACAACAATAGTTTTATATACACGTATATATATACACATAATATTTATAATACATTACAATTGTGAATTACAAATACTGGCGAGTTATTAATATTTTTAAATTATAATAATTTTTTTAAATAAATAATATTTTTGTTCACTGCTAAAATATTGACACACATATATACAATAGTTATCTTGAGTATAATAGTAATAATTTTTTTTATTTTTTTATTTTTTTTTTATTTTTAATGTCTCAGATGAATTGCATTCATAGTTGCTGTAGTAATTATATATATATAATATTTATAACGCATTACAAGTGTGTATAACAGATTCTTGCAAGTTAGTAATTTTCTTCCTCGAAGCTTAGCAGAGCTTATCTGAGGAAGATAATAGATGACAGAGGGTGGTGGTTTCATGGTTGTGTTCCTATACTGGTCACAAGCCAGGTGTTGATTTTACTGTTTGTTGGTACGTGCTTGAAAGACTTCGACTGCTATTACAGTTTAACTTTTTTTTAATAATAATAATAATAATAATAATAATACTTACTATCATATCCTTTCTCATCTGTTTATCAGCTAAACCCTGCAATCCACACATTTTCAAGCTAACTTCATAGAATACATTCTCGGGCCTGTCATGAGCTTCATCACTCATCTCTGAATACCCTGCACTAACTCTGGGTCTCCTAGAAACGCAATGACCATATCTGTGCGCGAATCATAGCCTCATATAGCGTGATAATAACCTCTCTATCTTTATTTGTGAATGTTTTCTTCGACATCCAAGTAATTCTCTGATCTGTTCTATGAACTCTTGCAATAAGTACTTTCAATTTCTAATCTCTATTCACCATCACCACAGATCCCTGGCTTGATCAATTGACTGTAAACTAGTACCATCAATATAACACAAAGTATGTAATGTTTCATTGGAAAGTGAAACATTACATACTTTAAACCTTACGTTTAAAAACATGAAATTGGCAGATATTGTCCTTGGCCAACACTGCTAATTTACTTAAACCATCCTGCAAGATATTAGTCTCCAGAATTTTGCATCATCAGCAAACAACTGAATATTCCCTCCCTCAAATCTTCTGCTATATCATTAATGTACCATTTAAAGGGTTCTAGTTCCAGTACACAGCCCAGGGGCACTCATTTGTCACACTCTTTTGCCTTGATACTACAACACTACACACAATACTCTGATGCCTGTCTATTAGCCACTCCCCATATCCATTCTACCAACCTTATATCCATTCACATTTACTCCAAAATGTGTAAAACTTTTGCATGCAGAATTCTGTCAAATGCCTTTGCAAAGACCAACAGGTATCATACTTTATCCATTTCCTTTACGAAATTCATCTGTCACCTTATTATAACTGAGGCAGGACCTCCATTTTACGAGGGTGGGGTCAAAAGTTCTCGTCCTCGATCCTAGATGGCAACACTATCGGCAAGCTTTTTTTTCCTAAGTTGGAACATCTGTAATAATGTGAAAATTGCATCCTGTGAAATTGCAATATTATTTATTTGTAATATTATATCGCATGATATACTACCGTGTAATAATAATAATAATAATAATAATAATAATAATAATAATAATAATAATAATAATAATAATAATAAAATATTACTGTGGTAAGAAAACATGAGTCTAGAAATAAAACAGGTCATTCCCTATTATTTCTTGGTGCACAACAGTCAGAAAACAGAAACAGAAGTAATCTAAATGGTCTTAAAATAGGAATGCACTTAAAAAAAATCCCACCTCTGTATTAGTCATCCGATACACAGCTGGCATGATAGCTTGGACAAAAGAAGACCTGGAGAAATCGAACAGCA
Organism: Typopeltis vanoorti; assembly: GCF_054136105.1. Taxonomy (NCBI): domain Eukaryota; kingdom Metazoa; phylum Arthropoda; class Arachnida; order Uropygi; family Thelyphonidae; genus Typopeltis; species Typopeltis vanoorti. Next base: position 75,460,821 of record NC_143550.1, on the reverse strand, counting down.
ACACTAGCAAATGAATAACTATGCAGTAGGCATTACATCCAGTAAGTGATGTTGATTGGCTGTACGATCTAAGGAGAATGGGAGTCCCAGAGCAGTTCATTATCCTTCTGAGGAATCTTTATTATGAACAACAAGCTACTGTCCGAACAGATCTTGGAGAAACTGAGTATTTCACAATTAGTAAAGGGTGCGACAAGGATGTATTTTATCTCCTTACCTGTTTAAATTGTACAGCGAATACATTTTAAGCATGGCATGGCTGGAGGAGTCTTCAGTTGGAATTAAAATTGGTGGAAAAATTTTAATAATTTGAGGTATGCAGATGATACCACCTTGCTATCAGAATGCAAAGAAGATATGAAGGAACTTATTATGAAAGTTAAAGAACAAAGTACTAAATATGGTCTTAAACTTAACCTCAAAAAGACAAAAGTTATGGCAACATGTGAACTTAATGATTTTGAAGTAGATGGGGAGAAAATGGAAGCAGTTAACAATTTTGTGTTCCTAGGATCCCGAATTGATTAAGATTATTATTGTACCGAAGAAGGTAGAAGAAGATTATTACTCGGAAGAAAAGCAATGACAAATTTAAGCAAGATCTTTAAAGATAAATATATTAGCCTCACAACAAAAATGAGAATCGTGAAAGCAATGGTATTTCCTCTGGTGCTATATGTATATGAAAATGGGACCCTGAGAAAAAGAGAAAGAACGAAGATAGATGCATTTGAATTATGGGTATGTAGACGCTTACTAAGAATACCATGGACTGCAAAGCAAACCAATAAATCAGTCATAGAAAGAATAAAGCCGGTTTGCGCCCTTGAAGCTATGATCATCAAGCAAAAATTATCATACTTCGGACATATTATGCGAGCAAATGACAGCCTGGAGAAGATGATGATGCTTGCTAAAGTTGATGGAAGCAGGAGAAGAGGAAGACCAAGAATTCGATGGGTGGATGGAGTTAAAGAAGCAAGTGGAGTGCGCTTGGAGGTTCTGAAAGATATGGTGGAGTCGGAAACGACTCGATGGATCATAACACACACACACACACACACACATGGGATCAGATGCAACTGAGAAAGGCTGTGGAAAATGAAGAAATTAGTTGAAAAGATTGCATAGACAGTAGCGTTGAACAAATGCTTGAAGGCATTTCATAAGAGCCTTCTAAAAGGAAACAAATCTGATTATTAAAAAAAAAAAGGAACAGCGAAATAACCGATATCTGCTAAAATAACAAACCGTTTCATGGCCAGTTTCTTCAAGATACCACTCCGTAAAAAATAGATGAAATGAAACCAATAAGTGGTAATAGCTACGATATGGATATATTAAAAAAAAGGAACAGAGGTTGGCGTGTTGAGTGTGTTGAATGAATTAGCGCTCCTGAAAGGTAAGTAACTTTTTCTTATTTTAGTTGATAATATTAAGTTAACTTATTGTGGTTTTTGTTTTAATCTAATCTACGATTGACTGAGCTATTTAGGATATAAGTACAACTTGTATTGTTTTTTGTTTTTTGTTTTAAATACAATATTGTCGTTATAACAGCAATGCGCTGTAGAATAATGCCGGCAAAGACAATCACAACTTTGTCGGGCGATTTCAATTTGCTGGATTTTGAGTAGTGAAGTGCGTGTGAAATGTATTCGATGAGAAAATTAAAAGATATGTTGAAGGAACTGAATCTAGAAAGAAAGTGCCTACGAAATGTTATTATTATTATTACTTGACACCTCCAGGGAGTACAATGAGTCATCGAGGGAGGGCACCTCCTCTACAATTCTCCATCTCTCAGTCCAACTACAACGAACTGCATAACCAACGCCATCTACTCTCCACCGCCAGCACTAGTATTTTGACAGACAATCACAAACATCCATGCCCACGGCGGGATTCGAACCCGCAGCCTTTTTGGTGGAGTGCTGATATGCTAACCACTCGGCCAACAAGGACGGCAATATTAGGTGAGGAGAACGCAGCAAATGTTAGTAGAGTAGATGGTACCGACAGTATGATGGAAAATGAAGTTATTAATCTCGAACCGTAAAAAATAGAAAAGAACGAAATGGATATTAAAAAAGAAATAGCGCGCTTGAATATTATCCTTTACAGGACAAAGAGCGAATTGAAAAATTGCAGAAATGGCAAGAGATTGGAGAGGCTGAGAAGAGAAAGAAGTAGGCAGTCCAAAGTAATAATAAAGACCGAGCAAACAAAAAAGAAAAACAAGCTAAGAAGCAAATTACATATGCAGACTCAGTAATATGTGGAGCACATAATGAAATTGTGACAAAATTGTGTTTCCCTTGTGAAAACATTCACGATATTAGTCACTCCATCCGGAAGCAAAAAAAAAGTAAGTCGAAGGAAATGATTCACTTGGTTGGCACAAATGATTTGAGAGGTGAGAAGTATTCCATCAAGGAGGATGTAAAGGAGATATTACAAGCGGCAAAACAAGAGTGAGAAGGTGAAAAACTGTAAGTCTCTTACTACACTATGATAGAGGCGAAGTGAGGAATAGGGCGTTGCTTGCTAATGAGTCGATACGTAGGTTTTGCCGAAAGAATGATATCAGATTTGTAGATCTGTGGTCTGTATTTGAAGTAGGATGGATTTGTACAACGCTGATGCTCTGTATCTAAATAGTTTTAGTGTTAAGTGCCTAGAGAAAGAGAGAGAGAGAGAGAGAGAGAGAGAGAGAGAGTTTTGTTCACCATGCATGCCTAAGTGCAATTTCAGTAAAAACTTAAGCAATTAGGGTGGAAACAGATAAAGTTTTCTAAAGGCACCCATGAGTAGAGTGAATGTAGACTGACCAAATGTGAAATTTAGTCTGTCAAACAAAAATATTAAACAGTATAGTCAATTTACGAAGTAAAGGTGGGTGGGGATCAAATGGGATGCTGCAGTTTCTATATACTAATGACAGCAGTATCAATTACAACAAACAGGAGTTGTTGACATTGGTTAGTGCAGCGTCGCCAAATGTTATAGGCATTAGTGAGACTTGGCTCACGGCAGATGATGTAGTTACAGGGATAGAATGTGAAGGGTATTTTCAGGAAATATAGGAAGAGGAGGAGTCCTGTTAATAGCGGATGAATTGCAGCCAAAAAGAATAGTAGCCAGTGGGAGGGTGGCTCTTCATTCGAAACAATCTGGTGTGACATTAAGACCAATAAGACAAAATATACAGTTGGTTTTTGCAATAGGCCAGGGAGTACATTTGCCGATGCATGTCTTCCAGATAATCTGAAAGACATACATCGGCAAATTATTATAATGAGTATAGGTCGAGTAATTATTATGGGGACTTTAACTAAGGATATATAGACTGGAAGGAAGAAAGATCACATGGCAAGAAAGAAACAGAATTTATGCACCTACTAAGGGATAATTACTTGAATCAGCATGTGATGGAGGGGATTACGGGTGTGAGAGTACTGGAACTGGTCACAGGAAAAAAAGAGTTATCCATAACCTTGGTTATGGATAACTTGGTTATGGGTATTCCCCCCCCCCCCAATCAAAAGCAATATTGCTTTTGATTGGGGGGGGGGGAATGACCATGCAGTGGCTTGAAATATTGTAGAACAAGGAAAATTCTGTCAAGAAGGGATATATGTGGAACTATATGGCAAGTGATGATGTCACGATGTTAGCAGAGGAAGCAATATGAAATTGTGTACCTAAGGTAAGGTGGGTTAATCAGGTAGGGGTTAGATGAATGAATAATATTACACATGAGCTACAGAAGAAGTAAATGCTGTGGAGATATAAAGAGGAAAGTGACCAGCATGGCAAGGAAGGCAAAATCAGCTTATGAGAAGAATCCAGCTGAGTAGGCCAAAAATGAAATTGCTAAGAGTTCATTTGTTTTGTGTCAAGTAATAATCGTCACGAGGTGAAAGAAGCAGATAAAATAGTCAAGTTACTGAGTGACCAATTTGGAAGGGTATATCATCGTATTAAGATTATTGCTTTAACATTTGTGACAGGTACTAATGCGGGAACAGAGTTTGATGAATTGGACATTCTTAAGATATTGCAAATCTTCATGTAAATACAGTTCTGGGTTTCAATGGTATATCAACTATGATTTTGCGAGAATTGGCAAAGGAACTGGCAGTGCTGAGTAGGCTGTTCAATTTAAATTTCAGCTCTGGTATAGTTCCAAGGGAGTGGAAAGAAGGCAAAATAATCCCCTTCCATAATGGAGGTTTTAAGACTGCAATAACAAATTATAGACCAATTAGTGTCTCAAAAATGGTGGAAAAATTGGTCCAAAAGAGAATTGAAGAATGGGTGGGTAAAATATGATACTGTATGATGGGCAACATGGCTATGTGAAGGGATGGTCATGCTTTAATAATTTACTAACTCTTTTATAATAGGGATAACAGCTGAGTTGGATAAAGGAAATGGCTACACGATGAATATGCTGGATTTTCCAAAGGCATTTGACAGAATACCACATGAAACACTGTTACACAAATTAGAACAAAGGGGGATGCATATGACATTGGTTAAGTGGGTAAGAGGCTGGCTGCTGTACATATATCAAAAAAGTGATATGTGGAGAGGAAGAACTGAGGCGAAAACAGGTAACTAGTGGTGTGCAACAAGGTTCTGAGCTGGCATCATTGCAATTTATTTTGTACATAAATGTTAGGAAAAATCCTGAAAGGAAATAGTCTGTTGTTCGCTATGATGTAAAATTCGATAGTTTAATAATAATAATAATCAAGATGATATGCAGAGATAGCAAGACGATTTAAATTTGCTGTCAATCTGTGCAATATATAATTTGTGTCAGTTTAGTGTGGAGAAATATGAAATTATGCATTTTCGGATAAACCTATTACAAGCTGTATATCCCATTAATAGCATTGTATTCTAGAAAATAGATGAAACTTGAGATTTAGAAGTGGTGATAGACAGATTTAAAGTTTATAGTACATTCAAAATGCAAATAATTTTATATAAACTTGGTTTTTAATCCTGTTTCCGAAGTCAGCAAACAGACAAGTAAGTCAAGTTTGCACCTGCACATCGTGCAAGTCTGAGGCAACTCATGGTAGTGCCACTCTAGGGAACTCGTGGTAAAGGTGGTTTAAGCTATGATCACTTTACTTATTATTTTTCCTTTAATGTAAAGCACATCTCCTAGCGGAGATGTATGATGCTATGCCTTAAAGGCAATGGTCACTACCCATACCGGTTTCGACCTTTATTGAGGTCTCGTCAATGGGAGCCAGACCTGACAATGCCAAGGTTTGAGTAATGCAGAACTTATGAATTTTACCTAAACGAGTTGCGTTTAGGTAAAATTCAGGTATGAAGTGATCTTACGCAGCAAATTTCGGTCTTTCAACACCTTATCATAAAACTTCTCACACTCCATGACACAATTTTGTCTTACAACTAACACAGCCCTCATTGTCTCAACACTTAATCTAGATTTCCCCTTTGAGCTCACACCGTTCATAACAGAAACTGTTCTCTCAACTGATTCTGTACTTCCTGGAAGACAAAGAAAAAACTCTAAAATATTACAAAAGTCTTGAAAGTCTAGGCCTTTTTCGCTCATTTTAGAAAAAATCTGTACCCTATATCAGATACAGGAATGTTTTCTTTATTCTAGGTATCCAACTGCCTCAATTATAGATTTTACGAGGGTCAACTGATTGAATACGTGTTTCGATTATTTCTGTGCGTGGGATGAGTTCCTCGTTCCGGCTATGCTGTATTTCTTATAGGTGTCTTCCTTAGTAACACCCACTTGAACTTCTCGGTGTTTGCTAAATCGCACTTCCACCTGTTGACATATTTCTAGCTGGTTTCATAGAAATTCTCAACTACCTGAAAAAACTTAGCCTCATTAAACCCACGCTACCGGCCAAGATGACTATAGACGTCAAAGTTATTATGGATGGATATTAAAAGTGTAATGCCATTGATATTACATGGAAATATATGATAGATATGAAGCATATTTGATCCATAATGGCCGGTAAGGTGGCTAATTTCTCCTGAATCTAATAACATTTCAGTTGTTTTATGACATCAGTAGTTACAAAGACTTCACTTTTTCTGGACTCCAAATTGTTTACAAGATTTTCAATGTTCATGGCTACTTCTGTAGCTAAAATATTCTGATTTATCGCTTTCACTATCATCATCACTTCTCACCATAAACGAGCTGATGTTTTTAACTGAAGCCAGAGTCTCTTCAGCATCCTTATGTTTCTGGCTACGTAGATGTTGGTTCATATGTCACTTCTACCTCCATGAACAACGGAAAAATTGACATTACAGTGTTGGCAAACTTCCATCACTAAACAGTTTGTCCAGTTTAATAAATGCAGATATCCATATTTAGTATCGAACAATGCGACTCCATAGTTATACAAATTACTGATATGCATGATATTGATATACGATTATAGGTTATGAATAATAATTTATGATTAATCAATATTAAAGTATTTTTATAGTTTTTTTTTTATTAAAAACTGAACAAAACTGACATTTTTATTAAAACGACGGGACGGCTGGGAAATATGAAAAAAAAAAAAAAACGGTATTGTCCGTTCAAAACGGTACGTATGGTTAGCCTATTATTATTGGCACCTCCAGGGATTTCAAAGACTCATCGAGGGAGAATATGCCAACAGCATCGAACGACTGTTAAGGATTAAGTTAGCTTATAAGATTACTTTGCATTTGAAGAACACATTAACATGTAAAGATAAGGGAGTTGTTATTCCTCTTTATAAGGTATTCTCTTTATATAAGTCCACGTCTAGATTACTGTGCTCACGCCTGTTTTCCTGGGTTTCTTGGGATGATGAAGTGGAGAAGATTCAGAGGTGAGTGACGAAGATAGTGAGTGGTCTGTGGAATGTTCTCTGTGAAGATAGGCTGAGGGTGTGTGTGTGGATTGCAGATGTTGGCTGACGCGAAACAGAGAGATATGACAGAACATTGAAGTTGCTCAAAGGGTTTAATGCAGATGTTCTCAAACTGGGGGGGGGGGGGCGACGACCCCAGTGGGAGGCGCAAATACCTTGAAATGGGGCGCAGCATACTTTTCTACAGATACAAATTAAAACTGCCTTAAATCAGTTTTTAAAATAATAAAACGCGTGCGCCAAAGACAGTGTTGATAGTTCGGCAGAGGCCGCATTCTCTTTCAGGCAGCACTATACACGTGCAGCTTAAAGCAGTGACTTAATGATATTAGACCTAATATTGTGATACTTTAATTATGTTGTGTCAAAAACTGTTAAATAATATGTAGAAAAGATAAAATAAACTGAATAAAACGTCAAACTTAGTATGACTTCTATTTTGATAAATAAAACATAAAACCGGCGGGGGAGGACTGAAAGTCTTTTCTCTTGTCAGTGGGGCTCAGTGGTAAAAAGTTTGAGAACTACTGGTTTAATGGGATTGATTCAGGGGAAATGTTTTGGCACTTGGCTGGAGGGATAAGAACAAGGTGTGATCCCTGGTGTGGTTAGTATAAAGGTGTGGTTAGTAGGGGTGTGAAGACTAGATTTCTTTGCTTGAAGGGTTGTGAATGAGTGAAATGGATTGCCAGAATCAGTTGCAAATGGTTTGTCTGTTAGTGGGTTCCAGAAGAGGTAGGATTATTTGTGCGGATAATTTGGTTGTTCCACTATGAGTTTTTGAACTCTATGGAGGCGCCTCTACAATAATAATAATAATAATAATAATAATAATAATAATAATAAGAAGAAGAAGAAGAAGAAGAAGAAGAAGAAGAAGAAGAAGAAGAAGAAGAAGAAGAAGAAGAACAGCAAATATAGATTTTGTTATCAGAAAGATGAGAGTGTAGAACATCTAATCAGTGTCTGCAGCAAGATAGCTAAAACCGATTATAAATGCTGCCATGATCAAATGGCCAAAAGAATTAATTCGCATGCATGCAAAATATAAGGTTTTCCTATTTCTAATAACTAGCGGTAGTATAAAATAGAGACACCTAAATAGAGAAATATAGCGAAAATTTTCTTGACTTTAGAATACAAATTGTTCGATATTTAGAACACCATTACAATTTTTTGTACATGGACAAGTTTGGATTTTTGACGTCGCAGAATCCACCGATAACAACATCAACAACAAAGATTTTGAGGGGAAATCACTAAATATCGAGGTCATCTGGCAAACAAAGTTGGCGACTTCTCTGGCTTAGAGACACCAAAGTCATCCCAATAGTTATCAGTGCACTTGGTGCAGTTTCAAAGAAGCCATCCAACTATTTACACTATTTGCAAGAATTAAGTGGCCACGTGTGGTATACAACAAATGACATTACTTGGAACACTCCATATTTTACAACACTACCTGACATCCTATTCTTAGATTCCCTTGTAGAATATGGATTGCTTTGTAGTTAAACGTTTGTTTCAATGATTATTGTTATTATTATTATTATTATTATTATTATTATTATTATTATTATTATTATTATTATTATTATTATTATTATTATATAGAAAGGACGCTTTATGGAAAGAATTAAAGCGATATCCAAATAACACAGCTCTAAAAACTGAATATAAGATAACAAGGAATCGCCTTACAACACAAATCAGAAATGCAAAAAGAAGCTACTACAGAGACAAAATAACCTGCGCACAAAACAACATGAAACAAACCTGGCATCTGATCAATGAGATGCTAGATTTTATTCCCAACACCACCGCCTCCGAAACCATAAAACACAGCTTCATGAAAGACGCAAAACCTATCCAACAACTATCAAATGACTTTAACCAATACTTTGCAGACTCCATCCAAGAACTGCACAGAAATATTCCCCCAATCACAAAACGAGATCCTCCACGTGGACCACAATCAAAACAGATATTATGGTTCCCAACAATAAAAGAAGCAGAACTTCTCTCAGCAATACATCAAATCAAACCAAACAAAGACCCAGGAATAGATGGTATTAGACCTAAAGATATAAAGCAACATGGAACTAGTTTAAGTCCTATCCTACTAAAACTATTAAATAAAATATTTAAAACAGGACAGATAACAGTATGCTAAAGGCAGCCATAATCACACCCGTATACAAACAAGGAAAAAAGAAATTTAATCAGCAATTACAGACCCATAGCAACATTACCAATTATCAATCAAATTATGGAGCGGATCATACTCAAAAAACTCACAGCATACACTGAGATCTTTCATATTATCCCCAAAACACAATATGGTTTTCAGAAAAATAAGGGAACAACATCTCTCTTGGAAGACTTTACAGACGTAATTAATACCGCCTTAGACAAAAATAAAATTCCCATGGTAGTCTTAGCTCTAACTAAAGCATTCGATACACTTACACATCACACCTTGTTAGAAAGCTGAGGCATGTTGGAATAGACGGGCCTCTGCACAGGTGGTTTACAAACTACCTCCAAAATAGAAAGCATATAACACGCATCGGGTCAAACCGAAGCAGAGCGCCCAGTAACCTGTGGAGTGCCGCAGGGAGCTGTACTCTCCCCAACTCTATTCAACATTTACAATATTAACACGCACGATATTAATCACTTACCACTCAAAGGTAAGATATTCCAATACGCAGACGATACAGCAATAATATCCATCCATAATAACGCAAGCATAGCCCAAACAAATATGCAACGTGATATAAATCTGATCATAGACTGGCTCATGAAAAACTCCATACACCTAAACTCAGAAAAGACAAAATTAATGATATTCAGAAATCCACTGACTCGACCAGTTGATAACAAATATATAACCATCCAACATCCACTTTCCAACACAAAGAACACACAGAACAGCAAAACCACTACAATCACTCAGGTTGAAACAATACGATACCTTGGGATTTACTTCGATGCACATATGAACTGGAATAGCCATATTAACATCTACACAATAAACTCCGAACAATAAGTGGTAAACTCTACAGGTTAAAAGACATAGTTCCCATATGCCTAAAAAAACTAATATACAAAGCACTATGCCAAAATATACTAAGATACGCTATAACAACGTATGCTTTCTGTGCACCCTACAAATTAAATAGATTAATGTCGCTACAGTACAAAATGACAAAACTAATCTTTGGGAACAAAGAGAAAATCACGACCTTATCAAAGGCAGAACACAAAATACTGACAGCAAAACATTTATGTCACTATGCAGCCTTGCTAAAACATTATTTCGATGCCAACTACAGGACAGTTAGAAATAAATACCGTATAATAAGACCTCTGACTACTAATTATATCACATGACTGATCATAAAGTGGCGGTTGCAAAGTGCTTATATATATGATTCGTGATTCTGACATTTGATATAAAATGTGATTCAAGGAATTTAACAAGTATATTGATTGGCAGAGAATAGTCTTACTGGTATAGTCAACTGGTTTGGTTCTCAAACAGGTTCAAGAAATCAACTTAGTAGGTAAGTCAACCTTTTTTTCAAAACAACGGCGATACGCTAGGCCTACAGCCATCAGCATCGCCATTGTTTCATTGCGTCAGCTACTGCATTAGAAACGGTCTATTATTACAGTACTGTGGAAAAGGAAAGTCATGTCCTGCTCCACAGAACAAAACGTGGGTCCAACCATAGATGCACCGTATGAGGAACTTAACTTCAAGCAGCTCCTGGCAATTTTCAAGCATATAGGAGATCTGCTTCACACAAAATGGTCAGGTAAGGTAGTAGTTCACGAAATACAAGAAGTTGATACATACGAAGCTCAACTTTTAGAACCACTTCAAGACAGCGCTACTGAAAAAGCAACAACAACTGAAGATCATTCCCTTACTGACCTCACTGATTATCAGGAGGTTCGCGCACGCAAAAGGCGCAAAACTGCGACCTCCGATCCACCAAATGTGGATGTAATGGAAGAAGATGTCTCTGCCTCACTCTCCTACCTCCTCAAGGGAAAGGGAAAAGATCCCCCTGATTATTCTGCGTGAAAAGAATAAATGGATGTCACTAAGGAATACAATGAACAACATAAAGATCTCTTACCACAATGCAAAGAATGTCACAGACGGTGTTAAAATTCACCCCAAGACTGTGATGGATTATCGTCGTTTAACATCCGAATTAAATACCAGAGGAATTCAGTATCATACTTCTCACTTGGTTCTGAAAAAAATCTCAAGGTAGTGATCAGAGGTGTACCTGAGGATGTATCCACAGACGAAATCACTACAGATCTGCACCTGAATGATTTACCCCCAATAAAGGTCGGCAGAATGACTAGGAGGGACAAGACTCTTACCTGAAGATATTATGAATCTGATTAGGGAAAAAAATAAGGCTAGAAAAAGATACCACAACACCAGGGAGCCAAAAGACAAGCGGATCTTAAACAGGTTCAATTCTGCAGTGAGAGATGCACTCGCAGCTCATAGAACTCAACTCTGGGAAGAAAAACTGACCTCCATCTCCACTGACAATCACTCTGTATGGAATCTTATCCGAAAGATTAAAAACACAAATAAACCTCTTCCCCCTCTTCAAACAGATTCAGGTCTCATCCACACTGATGCTGATAAAGCTGAGGCAATAGCAAATCATCTTGAAAAACAATGCAAACCCGCATACGACCACCTTGATATTAGTCATATCTACAAGATCCACCGTAACGTCAGATATTCGCTCAATTCAGCTCTCACACATTCTACTCAAATTGCACCCACCTCACCTGCTGAAATATATGCTATTATTCAGAAATTCAAGAATGAAAAGTCTCTTGGACCCGATGGTATCTCCAACAAAACAAAGTTATAAAACTTCTACCTTGTAAAACTTCTACCTCGTAGTGTGTGTGTGTGCTTGCGTGCGTGCGTGCGTGCGTGCGTGCGTGTGTGTGTGTGTGTGTGTGTGTGTGTGTGTGTGTGTGTGTGTGTGTGTGTGTGTGTGTGTGTGTGTGTGTGTGTGTGTGTGTGTGTGTGTGTGTGTGTGTGTGTGTGTGTGTGTGTGTGTGTGTGTGTGTGTGTGTGTGTGTGTGTGTGTGTGTGTGTTTGTGTGTGTGTGTGTGTGTGTGTGTGTGTGTGTGTGTGTGTGTGTGCGTGCGTGCGTGCGTGCGTGCGTGCGTGCGTGCGCGAATTTCTCAATCATAGATTTCGTAGCATCCCAACACAGCAAAAAAAAAAAAAAAAACAATACATAATAACCAACTGGTGTCATCCTCAGATAGGCTTACATATAAGCTCGAGGATGAAAGCAAAAAAAATTAGTTCTCATCCAAGATGTATCATATGTAACCAAATGCATGTAATGTACGTGTCACATGAAACCAATGTATGTAAGGTATGTATTATATGTAAACCAATGTACATAATCTAAATATCACATGTAAACAAATGTAAGTAATGTATCATACGTAAAACAAATGAATGTAATGTATATAATAATTGTAACAAATGTAGACAATGTAAAAGAAAAAAAAAATTCTTTTAAAAGTAAATCATGAGTTTACACCGTATGTTTGTGAAAATAAGGAAACATAATATTTAGATTGCGTAGGTGTAAATATATACTGTGAAAAAAGATCGCGGCTCGTGCGTTAGTGTTAAGTGTTGTGAATTATTGATGATGAATTGTGAATTTGATTGATATTTTTTAGCGATTTATATTTATGCTTATTCATTAGTAATAGTAGTTAATTGCTTGCTACCATAAACAGTCACTTTATTTTCCATAGTGCTTTATCCAAGTAAGTCATTTGTAATTACAAGGGCAATACGCTAGGCCTACAGCCGCTAGTATCGTCTTTGTTTGTGGATCCACAAATCCTAGTGGATCCACTAGCAAATCCACTAGGATTTGCTAGTGGATCCTCAAAAGTCTACAGGATTATCTTTACCTGCTCGGGACACCTGAGAAATCTCTACTCTTTCTCCATCTGTGTCTTGAAATGGCAAAATTTTTGAATGAAACCAGGTTCGAGGATGTACAGTATATAAGGAATTCCTCAGACTGGGAAAGCTGCTGAGTGATAATTGGCCGGGAAAAGTGAAACTGTATGACACGTTTCCCCCCGTGTCTCAGACGTTGTCGCTGAAGATCATTTAGAATCGGTGCCTTCTACTCCTTCAGACTTTGTAGAAGTGCGTTCACGCAAAAAGCGAAGAACAACAGATGAACCGCACAATGACAATACTGAAATGGAACAGGATTCTCAGGGTTCGGACGCCGTTATTTCTCCCAAAGAAAAGGTGCCTCCGATCATCATTAGAGAAAAGCATAAGTGGGTAGCTTTAACATCCACGATGTCCAATTTGTATATTGGCTTCATTAAGGCCAAAAACATGGATGAAGGCATAAAGATCCAGCCAGCAACAGTGACAGACTATAGAAGATTGACCAAAGAACTGGACGACAGAGGCATCCAGTATCATACCTTTGCGCTCAGCTCCGAAAAAAAACTTAAACGTAGTCCTTCGTGGTGCCTGTGAAGACATTGACACAGCAGAAATAGCTGCTGACCTAAATTCTCAGGATCTGCCTCCAGTCAAAGTCAGCAGAATGTACAAAGCAGACAAGACGCCCATGCCATTAGTCCTTGTGGAGATTCATAAAATATACAAGGATATTTACAACCTAAAAACAGTCTGTGGTCTCATCGTCACACCGGAACCACTCCGTAAACGATCATCTTCTGGGCGGTGCCATAGGTGCCAGAAGTTTGGCCATGCCCAGAATCTATGCAGAGCGGAATATAGATGTTTAAAATGTGGAGACAGCCACCCAACCAATACCTGCACAAAGCCGAGGACTACCTCGGCCAAATGTGCCAACTGCAGTGGCCCTCATCCTGCGAACTACAAAGGATGTTCACAGGATGAGGGCCACTGCAGTTGGCACATTTGGCCGAGGTAGTCCTCGGCTTTGTGCAGGTATTGGTTGGGTGGCTGTCTCCACATTTTAAACATCTATATTCCGCTCTGCATAGATTCTGGGCATGGCCAAACTTCTGGCACCTATGGCACCGCCCAGAAGATGATCGTTTACGGAGTGGTTCCGGTGTGACGATGAGACCACAGACTGTTTTTAGGTTGTAAATATCCTTGTATATTTTATGAATCTCCACAAGGACTAATGGCATGGGCGTCTTGTCTGCTTTGTACATTCTGCTGACTTTGACTGGAGGCAGATCCTGAGAATTTAGGTCAGCAGCTATTTCTGCTGTGTCAATGTCTTCACACTCAGCACCCAAAGAACAGACGGATGGAGCAATCAATCAGCCCTCCTCCTTCAGTACAAGAACACCAGAGGCCCAGACATCAAAACCGGAGACTCAGCGGCCACAATCGGAGACCTCCAATAATAGAGCCACCCGAAAGCAAACAAGAAGCTATGCCGATGTGACCCATACAATTAGACCAATTCCAGAACAAAATCAACCAACAGCACCTAAAAACCTAACAGCTGTTATTACGGCCTCACTAGCAAACATGCTACAAAATTTCAGCCTATCGAACCCTACTGAAACCTCCACTAAAAGATTTCTTCGTGAAACACAGGTCATCCTTACAGCTCTCATAAATGAATAGTAACAAACTCATTCCAGCATCTCTTCAGATAGTTGCTTGGAACGCAAATGGCCTTAAAAACAAAATTCTGGAAACTCCGACACTTCACATCTATGTATCAATCAGATGTTATTTTAATCAGTGAAACTCATTTAAAACCCTCAGACAATCCTACAATAAGGGGCTATTGTAGGATTGTCTATCACCTATACAGAAATGACAGACTACTCTACAGAGGCGGCGGCACTGCCATCTTCATTAAAAACTACATTGAGCACCACTCTGTGAGCATTCCTTCAACCACTAACCTTGAGATCACAGGAGTGGATGTAATCGCCAGCTCCACTGACAAACTGAAAATCTACTCAGCTTACAACCCTCCCAAAAAATCTCTACTTCAATCTGATCTAAATGCCATCTTATGCACCAGAGAGCCCACCATTATTGCCGGGGATCTGAATTCCAGGCATCCTTTGTGGAATTGTACAACTACAAGCAAGAATGGTTGCATCCTTTCCAATTACTTAGGATCAAGCAACGCTGTTGTGGCACTCCCCACCGAACCAACTCATCTCAATACGTTCGGCACTGCTGACATCCTGGATATAGCTATCCTTCAGGATATTAAACTTCAATTCAGCATCATATTATCTATGGATGAACTATCATCCGATCACAATCCAATTCTACTACAGCTGGGAAATCAAGAATACCTATGTCCTCCTTCTCACTCCTATATTGCATGGGAAAGACTGTCAGCAGCACTCAAGGATTATATTGGACCTGTTCCTCACATACGCACAAAAGAAGTAGAAACTGCAGTTACAAATCTCACACAACAAATTAATTCTGCTATAAAGGTAGCTTTCTCCTACAAATCTGCCCGCAAGCCAGATCGTTTGCCTGAAGACATCATGAACTTGATCAGAGACAAAAACAGAGCTAGGAAAAGATACCGTTACACGTGTGCACCACAAGATAAAACAAATCTAAACAGATTAAATGGGGCAGTAAGAGATGCACTCAGAGCCCATAGAGACCAAGTATGGGATGAAAAGTTATCCTCCATTTCTCCTATGATCACTCCATCTGGAGACTACTGAAAAATATCAAAAAAAAAAGACAGATCCCTTCCCACAATATTCTCTGACCAGGGCCTTGCTCACACAGATGTAGACAAAGCAGAAGTTATAGCACACAACTTAGAGGAACAATGCAGGCCTTCGTATGGAAACCTTGACTTTGACCACATATATAAGATTCACAGCAAGGTCAGACACTCGCACAAACTTCCTATCTCCAGCACTGACCATATTGCACCAACATCACCTGCTGAGTTATATGACATTATTAAAAAATAAAAGAACAAAAAAGCTCCTGGGCCAGACGGCATTACTAATCGGGTGATTAAACTTCTGCCCCGAAAAGCAGTAGTGCACCTGACCAGTATAATAAATGCAATTTTAAGATTTCACTATTTTCCTTCCACCTGGAAACTGGCTGATGTAATTCCTATACATAAGCCAGGCAAACACCCACATCTGCCGCAAAATTATCGTCCAATCAGTCTTATCTCAAATCTGGGTAAGGTTGCAGAGAAGGTCATCCTCTCACGACTCCAAACCTCAGTAAATGACCTAAACATCCTCCCTAAAGAACAGTTTGGTTTTAGGCAACACCATAGTACTACCCAGCAAATCCACAGAATTGTGGAATACATCACCACCAGCTACAACTGTCACCAGTGCACAGGTGCCGTTTTCCTAGACTTATCCAAAGCATTTGACAAAATCTGGCATTTTGGACTCCTGCACAAACTTATCTCAGCTGGTACCTCACTAAAAATGGTTCACTTAATCCATTCATATCTTTAGAATAGATCAATGCAAGTAAAAATCAACGGTTCTACATCCTCCCAGCGCCACATCTTTGCTGGAGTGCCGCAGGGACTCCTACTGGCTCCATTGCTGTTCTCTATATACATGTCAAACATCCGCACAATCCGATGACTTCCATTTTGGCCCTGTATGCGGACGATACGGCAATACTAACCAAATCTCTCAGACCCCATTTCATTACTAGAAAGCTTCAAGAAATCCTTCTAAAGCTGGAGGGTTGGTTCTCCAAGTGGAGATTGGAAGTCAAACCCCAGAAAAGCTCAACCGTTCTTTTCTCAAAAAGGCCAATGTCTCCTGCAGGAGATGTGTTACTATTTAATACTAAAATTCCCTGGCAGACAGAAACAAATTACCTGGGTGTAATTCTCGACAAAAAGCTATCTTTCAACCAACACATCAAATCTGCATGCACAAAGGCATCTAAAGCCATAGCTCAGATCTATCCGCTAATTAATAGAAATAGCAAGCTCAGAAACAGAATCAAATTGCAACTATAACAGATGACGATTCTTCCTATAATCACCTATGCCTCTCCGGCCTGGTGTCACACCTCTAATGCTAACATTATCAAAATACAGCGAGTGCCAAATAAGTGCTTGAGAATGATTCTGAACGCCCTGTGGTATGTTAGAAACAATCAACTCCACAGAGACACAAATATTCCCTATATTTTCTCTTTTCTACAATCCTTAGCAACCAAGTTTTTCCTAAAGACGTCCACACATCCCAACGATTTGGTTCAGCAAGCTGCAGCATACGATCCAACGAACATATTCAAATATAGAAGACCAAAAGCTATATTAGTCTCCTTTAGTGATCCATAATCTCCATGCCCATTCAGCGCGAGAAATCTGCTCATAAATTTTACCTTCACTATAACCACAACAGATAGCGGGGAATATGAAAAGCATCTTGCTTCACCCCTAAAGACATAAATGTCAATTGTCAATAAAT
This sequence comes from Typopeltis vanoorti, assembly GCF_054136105.1. NCBI lineage: Eukaryota > Metazoa > Arthropoda > Arachnida > Uropygi > Thelyphonidae > Typopeltis > Typopeltis vanoorti. The sequence goes on along the minus strand of NC_143550.1, from coordinate 75,443,374 downwards.
ATGTTGTATAATCACACCTTTTCAAACTTGAAAAAAAAAATAGTAAACCACAACATGTAATATTATACAACTTATGTAACTCTGAACAATATAATTGTAAATTATTATTATGATTGTTATATATATATATAAAAAACTGTTATCAACATTACTATTTAAATCTCATTATATGTAGCACAAAGTGCTGAATCTTGTAAAATAATATACTGAATAGATGATCATTGCACATATGTAAATATTTGAAAGAACAATAAAAAAAAAATATTATTATTATTTTAACGGTGTCTCCATGGAGTCAAAAGACTCATGGCGGGAGACGCGACATTGATACACTATCCATTATTTACACAATACCTGTCATACCTCTCCTTAAATTCATTCACAGTTGAAGCATTCACAACCACCTCTGGCATAGCATTCCACCCATTCACAACCCTCTAAGTAAAAAATTTACTCCTAACACCCTTGTTAACCACACTCTTACACAATATCCAGGAATGGCCCCTCGTTCTCTCACTTCCTGCACTGATCTTAAAAATATCATCAGTATCAATCCTGTAAAATCCCTTTAAGAATTTAAATACCTCTATCGTATCTCCTCTCCTACTTCTATCAGCTAGTTTTTGGAGCCCACAGATCATCAATCCATCCTCATAGGGAACATCCCACAGACCTGCAACAATCTTTGTAATTCGCCTCTGAATCCTCTCCACCACTTCCGCATCACCAAGAAATCCTGGCGACCAGATCTGTGCACAATAGTCCAAATGCGGCCTTATTAATGCCTTATAGAGTGGAACAATAACCTCCCTCCCTGCTTGTTAGTGTGTTCCTCAACAACCATGTAATTTGATGTGATGTTTTGGCAATCTTTGCAATATGCCCTTTAAACTTAAGTTCTCTGTCCACAATAACTCCCAAGTCTCTTGTCTCATCAACTTCTTGCAGTTCAATTCTGTTAATATAGTAAACAGCCTGCGATGTCATCCTCCCAAAGTGTATCACCTTACACTTAGCCACGTTGAACTGACAGCCATTTACCTTAGTCCATACCGTCAGCCTATTTAAGTCATCCTGTAAGATATTTACATCATTTGAATTGATTACACAGTCCAACACAATTTATGCTGACTTTTATATGACGCTTGTTTTTTACTAATTTGGGTGCGCTGATTTCAAATATCAAACTAATTTTTCTCTATCACGTCAAATTTTTCCTCTATGGCATTTTCTTCTTTTTGCTAATTTGTAAGTTTTTGATAGTTTTAAGGAGGCAGTACTATTTATATGATCAAATTTTTTAATATTATTTTCTGAAAGTATGTACTTTTAAAAATCTGTTCCTAACTTTTTATCAAGAAATTCGAAAAATTCCCGAAGATATAGCCTATTATTCAAAGCGGTGCGCAGATCAGAATCGGAGCGCTCACCGCTCTCGCTTGTTAGTAAACGAATAAATGCGTAAGAACCTGCAACGGCACGTACTGGCGCTTTGAATGCGAGAGAGAGGCCGATAATTAGATACATAACTACTTAACAATATTCATTAAAAATTACAAGAATATTTATAAAAAAATAACAATTTTACTTACACATGAGTTTCAGGGAATAAATTTTTGTTTGTAGCAATTTCTGCTGTGTGTTCTGTTTTGGCAATCCCTTTGAATACTCCAATAGTAGTCGGCCATCATGTGAGAATCCCATCTTCCTTGGTACCGATCTTCCATAGTTTTTAAGTCTTGATGAAATCTTTCGCCTTTTTCATCGCTTACAGCACCTAAATTCTCGGGAAATCTATCAAGATGACTGTATAGGAAATGAAGCTTTATGCTCATGTTGCAACCTAGGCGCTGAAAATTTTCAAGCATTGTTTCCACTAGATCTTTGTAATTGCATGCTTTTTTGTTTCCAAGAAAATTATTGCAACCATCGTAAATGAAGTCCAGGCCTCTTTCTCAATTTCGTTCATAGAGATGATGAAATTTGGGTCTCATTAAAGTTCTAATTTGCGGTCGATCAAATACACCGGCTTTAATTTTTTCATAACTAAGCCATGGAAATTTTTCACATATGTATTGGAAACAGTCACCTTGTAAATCTGAAGCTTTAACATACTGCTTCATAAGACCTAGTTTGATGTGTAGAGGTGGAAAAATGATTTTTTTTCTCTGTCGATTAAAGCTTGATTTATAACATTCTGTTCTCCAACATTTAAGGATATTCTAAGAGGCCAATGTTTCTGACTCCAGTGTTGGTTTCTAGTTCGACTTTCGCAGAAGCATAGAAAACACGGAAACTTTGTATATCCTCTTTGAAAGCCATGTAAAAAAATTCACATTTTAAGATCCACACAGATGATCCAGTTATGGTCTGTATATTTTAATAACTTCAGAACCTTTTTAATGTCCTCATATGTTTCCTTTAAGTGGACTGAATAGCCAATAGGAATTGAGCCATATACATTCCCATTGTGTAATAAGACCCACTTGAGACTTCTGCTTGAACTGTCGATAAATAAACGCCACTCATTTGGATGATATTGTACACCACTCATTTCAGTTAGTAAACCTGACACATTGTTACAGTAAACAAACCCACACTCATTTTTGAAATATTGTACAAGATTACTTTCCCTGCTACGATAAAAACTTATCTTCGTATCTTGCTCCAGTAAGTTTGTTTCATTAATCTTGAAACTAACAATCCCGATGATTCCTTTGATAGGCTCAAATCTCTTACTAAGTCATTCAATTCCGCTTGAGTAAAACGTTGCGGTCCAGAACTAGAAATTAAATTTTCATTGTCTAAATCAACATCCGGGTCTTGCTCCTCAAGAACATCTGGCATATCCCGATCATGCTCGTTCTCAAGTAAAGGAAGTCCTTTATAAATTCGCACGGCTATTTCATTGGAATGAGCAACTGGCCGAATTTCTGAGTCGAGATTTGGATACACAATTTTTTTCTTATTCTTCTTATTATAACCAGAAGTCTGAACTAAACAAAAATAGCAATCATCTACGTGATTTTTCGGTTCATGCCAAATCAATGGAATGGCAAAAGCTAATTTTTGGCGTTTTCCCTTGCTCCACTGTCGTAAATTTTCTACACATGACTTACACCCTTTATTTGGAGCTCATGAATTGTCCTGATCTGTAAGTTTTACGTCAAAGTATGCAAAGTACACTTTCTTAACGAAATCAGAGATATTTGTCCTTTGACTGGGAACAGTAAAGCTGCCACAAATGTAGCAGAAGGAATCTACACTATTGACACATGTTAGTCACTGCCGACTAACATGCAATTAACAAGACAAAAAAAATCAGAGACTTTATTGAAACGTTATAAGCGCTCATCATACTTTCACGATCGATTAACGATTGACTGATTTCGATCGTTCTTTGTCCGCTATGACGCATATAGCATTCATTTGTTTTAGGCAGTTGTCATCGCCTACTTTCATCACCTAAATGTATCAGGTCGGTTATCGGCCTCTCTCGCATTCAAAGCGCCAGTACGTACCGTTGCAGGTTCTTACGCATTTATTCGTTTACTAACAAGCGAGAGCGGTGAGCGCTCCGATTCTGATCTGTACACCGCTTTGAATAATAGGCTATATCTTCGGGAATTTTTCGAATTTCTTGATAAACAGTTAGGAACAGATTTTTAAAAGTACATACTTTCAGAAAATAATATTTTCTGAAAGTATGTACTTTTAAAAATATTTTCTGAAAGTAAGAGGATAAAAAAAAATCAATTTTTTTGATCCTCTAAATAGTACTGAATCCTTAAAACTATCAAAAACTTACAAATTAGCAAAAAGAAAATGCCATAGAGGAAAATCCTGACGTGATAGAGAAAAATGGGTTTGATATTTGAAATCAGTGCACCCAAATTGGTAAAAAAACAAGTGTCAGATCATAATCAGCAGGAAAAAAAAATTTTTTTTGTTGGCCAGTGTTATCGCTCTCCCCAATTTTGCATCATCAGCAAAAAAGTGGATATTTCCATTCAAGGTATTTCCGATATCATTGATGTACAAATTAAACAATAGAGCACCAAGTGCTGAACCCTAAGGTACACCACTAGTCACTTGCCTTTTCCTGTACTCAGCCCCTCTGTAAACCACTCTTTGATATCTGTCCACCAGCCATCCTGTAATCCAAATCACCAGCTTCTGATCCATACCTATTTGCTCTAATTTATGTAACAGAGTTCCATGTGGCATCCTCACAAGCCTTTGCAAAGTCAAGCAGTATCACTGAGTAAGGATTTCCTTTATCCAACTCCACTGTTACTTTATTATAGAAAGTAAGCAAATTACTTAGGCAAGACCTACCTTTCACAAAACCATGTTCCCCCTTATAAAGTATCATATTGCTGTCCACCCAGTCCTGAATTCTAATTTTTACCAATTTCTCCAAAATCTTAACCACCACTCCAGATATATTGATTGATTTATAATTTGCAACCTCAGTCTTAGAGCCTCCCTTGTGAAATGGAACTATTTTCCCCACTTTCCACTCTATTGGCACTTAGCACTCAGAACTTAGGCTTAAATTAAACATCCTGGTTAGAGGAGTTGCTAATTTTCTTGCACATTCTCGTAACACATGGGCAGATATGCCATCTAACCCAATGGCAGTATTAGCATTAAGGATCTTGAATATATTAAGCACCTCAATTTCGTCTATCTCTAGACTCTCATCAGTCAATAGCACATTTGACACTGCACTATCACTACCAAAATAGTACACTTTTGCAAAATGATCACTAAGTAACTCAACTATTTGATTAGCTTCTGTAATTTCCCTACCATCAACACCTTTTAAAGTAATCTCTCCATGGATATTCTTCCTTTTACTAGCCACATAGCAAAATAACTCTTTAGGGTTTTTTCGGATTCATCAGCTAGCATCCTCTCATAATTAGTTTTGATTTTCCTTACCATACAGGTTTCTCTCTTTGAATGTATCTTGTATTGCTCATTGGAACGCTCATCACTTTTTCTTATACGTCCTCCACAATCTTTTCTTTATCTGCAACTCCTATTTAATAGTATTATTCATCCATTTAACTCCTACTTGATTTCTCCTTCTGACTCTGGGAATACAGTCTGATACAGCTTTCTTCAAATACTACTTGAGAATCTCCCATGCACCATCAACATCTCTCTCCTTGAAATTCTCATGCCGTAGTACAGCTGAAAGCTGACTTCTCAGCTTGTCATAATCACCAGGCTTGTAATTCCACATATACCCATTCTAAATAGAATATTCAGCACATGTTACAATCTCCCAGGTCAAGACCGCATGATCCCTTTCCCCAAGTGGAGACATTGTAACTAAATTACTTATTGATATGTTCTCCGATGTTATGACCAGATCTAACACTCTAGAATCTCTTGTCCCTTCCATGACATGCTGTCTCAGGTAATTATCTCTTAACAACTGTATAAACTCCATGTCCTTTGTTCCTTGTGACCATTCCTTCCCCCAATCTATGTTCCCTAAAGTAAAAATCCCGCATAATAATTACTTGACCTTCACTCATCATGCTAATTTGCCAATACATGATATCTACATTCTCCTTTATTCCCCTTGGATTATAGCAACAACCAGTTACATATTTTGCCTTGTTAATCTCTGTATTGAATGATATATTGTTTGATTGAGTTTCAATTGTGTAATTATTATTATTATTATTATTATTATTATTATTATTATTATTATTATTAAAGAGCTCTAAGGACATACTACGAACAAGAAACACGCACGAAAAATACCATACGAACTTAATGAAACACAATATATTCGCTCAGGCTTCCAGTTCAGCGACACATCAATACATTCCAAGTTATTTTGTGTGTGTGTGTGTGTGTGTGTGTGTGTGTGTGTGTGTGTGTGTGTGTGTGTGTGTGTGTGTGTGTGTGTGTGTGTGTGTGTGTGTGTGTGTGTGTGTGTGTGTGTGTGTGTGTGTGTGTGTGCGTGCGTGCGTGCGTGCGTGCGTGTGTGCGTGTGAGTGCGCGCACGCGTGCGAATTTCTCATTCATAGATTTAGTAGCTTCCCAACACAGCAAAAAAAAATACATAATAACCAACTGGTGTCATCCTCAGATAAGCTTACATATAAGCTTCGAGGATGAAAGCAAAAAAAATTAGTTCTCTCATCCAAATCAGAAAAAAAAAAAAAAAAAAAACCAGCTAACGCCTTTTTATTCCCGTATATACGGGAGTAGGCGAGGCCATTTAGCCCTATCTAACTTTTGGAGACTGAGTGGGCAGTTCAATCTCCACTGGTACCCAATCAGAGACAGATGGCCCAAGGCTATCACTAATTAAGCGGTACGCAGTGAAGAGAGACGGCTCAAATGTGCCGCCATCTCGTGGTCTCTAACCCTAACACAATATATTTAATGTCTGAAATAATGTGGGTTCTACGGTCGATTTTCTTGCGTTTACAGGACGAAAAACCCGAGTTTCCGGGAGGAAAAACCTGCTTACCCGTGCCAGAGATCGACTAACTCGGGAACCGGTCGAAAAAAGGCTTAGAAAAATTTCCTCTAGTCGCCAACTAGACTCGAAACCAAGACTTCCTTCGTGCGGCCTAGCGCGGTGGTGTGCAAACGCCACATCCACTGAGCTACACAGGCTACACTCTCATCCAAATTAGTTCTCTTATTATTATATATTTATTATTATATTATTATATTATATTAGGAGAGAAGGCGCTGTGTAGGCATACGAACGGTTGCATGGTTGTATCTCTGGTCCCGTTTTTTATAGTTTTAATGTGGTTCTAAGTCTTGTTTTTAATTTAAAAGTGTCATAAAGTAACTCTACTTGTCACGCTGAAGACAGTGACATATAATTCATCGAAATGGACCAAGTGGAATCCAAAATCTGAGTGTGCTAAAAATTGAAACGTACACCGCAGTTGCTAACGAGTATAGAACAAAGGACCTCGCCATCTTTGCAGCTGTCCAAAGGAAGAAAGGTGAGTCATGAAGTGCAACAAGTGCCTGAAGGAATTACCTTCCGACGGAGGTCATATAACCTGCAGGAAATGCCATAGGAATCTTCACTTTACAAGTGCCGGACTTTCAGAAACAACATGGCAACGCAAATCCAATGCCAAACCAGAAGAATAGAAGTGTCTAAACTTTAGAGAGAACAAAGAAATGCCGCCACCCACGGCGCGACTGATTTCGCCGGAGGCAGAATCGGACGATGAACTGAACAGACAACAAAATACCAGTGAGTCTTATAATTGGAGTCCGTAAATTTATTACTAGAAAAAGGTTTAGAAAATATAAAAGCCAGCTTGGTAGATCTTGTCCAAAAACTATTTGATAAAAAGAATAAAGAAATAACAAAAAAAATAATTAGCGAATATGAAGAGTTTGCAAAATTTGATAATTCAAAAGTTGAAGAAGTCTTAGAAACGGTAAAAGACATCAAAACCAGCATTAAAACATTAACTGACAGGCAGCATAAATTGATAAAAGACACATCGGAACTCCGTCAAGAAATTAATTCCCTGAAAGTACAATGCGAAGTTTTAAACCAACAACAACATAAAGAGGACCTTGTCATAAACGGTCTTCCAGAAACTGAATCCACAGAAAATCTCAGAGATGTAGTTTTAAAGTTATGCCATTCAATTGACATCCCCCTAGAACATAATGATATTCAGACCATAAATCGGTTTCCCAGGAAGAACAAAAAACAAGACTCCACGACCCGCACCAGTCATAGTTCGTCTGACAAGCAATGCTACAAGAGACAATCTCATAAAAGCCAGCAGACTGAAAAAAACAGTAGTCATGGGTTTAAATGCATCGCAAGACAATACGCCAATCTTTCTATCTGAGTATTTAACACCTTTCAATCAGAATCTTTTGAACCAAGCAAGAAAAGCAAAAACAGAAAAAAAGTATCAATTCTTATGGATCAAAGACGGCAAATATTCTTGAGAAAGTCACAGACTTCAAAGTCTATACAAATAAAAAGCTCGGAAGATACAGACAGGTTGCCAGAGTGAAACAAAAGACTCCAACTTAGTTCAATAAGAAGATCTCAACAGAACAAAAATGAATGTGAACCATCAGATAGATGTAATTACATCAGAATACATCAGTAATTGTAATTTCGAATCGCTTGATGCATGGAAACAACACACAGTGTAAGCGAGAGGTCTCTCAATCTTGCATATTAACATCAGAAGCATCCGAAAACATTGGTTACTGTTACAGGCTTATCTGAGTAATTCATCATCATCATCATCATCATGAATCATGGGCTCACTGCCCGTTGATATCTGATGCCTGTTTCACTATCTTCTTCCACCTTTCTTTGTCCAGTGCGCAGTATCGCAGTTTTTGTACACCCATTCCACACCAGTCTTTTATATCGTCTATCCATTCTCTGTATGGTCTACCTCTTCTGTTTAAACCATCCAAAATACCAAACATAAATGTCTTTATCTTCCGGTCCTCACTCATTCTACAGATGTGTCCAAATAATTGCAGCGTCCGTTTTATAATCTTCTGCATTAGATTCTGTTTTGGTTGTATCTTCTGATAGAGCTCTTCATTGGTGATTTTCTGTACCCATCCTATTCTTAGAATCTTCCTGTAACAAGTTCTTTCAAATGACAAAATTCTTTTTCTTGATTCCTTATTTATTGCCCACGTTTCAGATCCATACAGTACACCGCTGAAGATGCATGTTTCCAATACTCATAGTTTTGTTTGCAGACTGATCACTTTACTTTTCTAGATGTTATCCATGGCCTTCAGATTTGTTCTTCCCTTTTGCAATCCTGATCTTTATTTATTTTTTACAATCCAAGTCATATGTCAGTTTACTTCCCAAATATGTGAATTGTTCTACATTTTTATATATCAGTTCCATCCACTTGTATCTTTTGTTTCATGTTCTTCTCACCAAATACCATTGTCTTTGTTTTTTCAAAGTTCATAACAAGTCCAAATCTCTTCCCTTCCTCATTTAACAGTTTCAGTGTTTTTTGTAGTTCTCTTTCGTCTTCTTCAATAATAACAATGTCATCTGCAAATCTCAGCCTGTTAATTCTCATTCCGTGTACAGATATTTATTCTTTTGGCATCTTCTTTCATTTTATCCATTGCTCTTTCTAAATGTGCGATGAAAATGCTTTGTGATATTGGGTCTCCCTGTCTCGTACCTCTGCTTGTTTTAAACCATTTCCCCAAATCATCACCTATTCTAACTGCTGCAACTGCATTCTGGTAAACATCTTTTAATATAGCTATTTTTTTTATCAATTCCATAGGATTCCAGAACAGCTAATGTCACTTTCTGGTCAATACTGTCAAATGCTTTCTGAAAGTCAACAAAGTAAGTATATATGTTTTTGTTTTTTTTCCTAGCTTTCTCTGCTATTAACCTCATTGTCAAAATCTGTTGAATTGTATTTCTATCCTTCCTAAATCACGCTTGCTCGTCTACAAGGTATGCTTCCAATTGTGTTCTCAGTCTTTCTGATATGATCATCATCATCACTTTACCAAGGCGACTTATCAAGGCAATTGTTCTATAATTTTTACATTCTAGCTTATTTCCTTTCTTGTATAATGTTACTACTATTGATTTCACCCACTCCTCTGGCATTTTCCCTTCTTTCCATACCATATTGCATAGTTGATGCATTTCTATAACCATACTTTCACCACCATATTTAATCTTTTCTCCAGTAATGTTATCGTTACCAGGACTCTTGTTGTGTTTTAGCCGTCCTATTGCTTTTTCTACCTCTCCTCTTAAAATGTCCATATAATGCTCATTACCTGGTGGTAATATCTGCTTAAATTCTTCAGTGAGTTTCCCAATGCTATCTGAATCTAGTTTTTCCTTCATATAACTCACTACAGTATCTTGTCCACCGATCTACAATTTTTTCTTTATTCATCAATACTTTGCCCTTTTCATCTTTAATTGTGGTCTGTTTTGGTTGCCACTTCCTATTAATGGTTCTGATCATTTTGTATACCTCCCTTGTTTTATGCTCTCCATAGTAGTGTTCTATATTGTTGAATTGGGCTTCTAACCATTTCATTTTATCCACTCTGACTGTTTTTTTCACCTCATTACACTTTCTTCTATATTGCTCTTCTATTTATTCTTATGTATCCCTTCTTATCTTCAACATTCTTTTCTTCTGTACTAACTTCAGTGTTTCTTGTGTAATCCATTTCTTCTTGATTTTCTCTTCTTCTGGTACTGTTTCTTCAACTGCATCTTCTATCGCCTTCATTACTCTTTCACTCTTAAATTCGAGTTTTTTCTTTCTCTACACTTTTAACTTTCTCTGCTAACACTGTTCTGTACCTTCTTCCTATTTCTGCTTCACTTATTCGTGCTGTAGCTCTTCTATTCTGATGTTGGGTTTTATATATCTTTTTCAGTTTCATCTTGATGTTTGCAATCATTAAACTATGGTCCGAGTCTATATCCGCTCCTTGAAAAGTTCGACATTGCTGTACTGATGTTATCCATCTTCTTTTAATCATAATCATATCAATCATGTTTTTGGTTTTCCCATCATTTGATCGCCACGTCCATTTTCTACACTCCTTTTGTTGGAATCTTGTGTTACAGATCATCATCTCATGGTCCACAGCAAATTCTAACAGTTTTTCACCTCGTTCATTTCTTTCTCCGAAACCATATTTTCCCATGACTTTTTCCCAACCATCATTATCTATTCCAACTTTGGCATTCCAGTCTCCTTCAATAGTTAGCACATCTTGCTTTGGTATTGTTTCTATTGTCTCTGTCAGATCTTCGTAGAATAAGTCAATATCCTCATCTGTGCTGTCGGATGTGGCTGCATATATCTGGACTATTAATATGTTGAATGGCTTTGCCTGAAATCTTGCTACTATGATTCGTTCATTTACTGGTTTGTAGCCTAAAAGTGCCTCTCGAGCTCTTTTGCTGAGAAGGAAGCCAACTCCTGCTTCGTGCATGGTGTCATGTCCTGACCATATTACTTCGGATCCATTCATCTCTCCAGATGATGTCCATCTCATCTCTCCCAATCCTAGTATATCCCACCGATATCTCTTCATTTCCTCACGAAGTAGTTCTAATTTTCCTGACATGCAGAGTGTCCACACATTCCATGTTCCTACTGATAACAGTTCTGTTAGTTTCAGTTTCTGTTTGCTTTCAGTATCCCACTTTTCGATCCAACCCCGATCGCTCGATTGATATCGCCGGCCTTGTTTATCCTGGCGACGCCTGAGCCGGCATGTTGTAGCTGTTGGTTGAATGGGCATCAGATAACAATTGTATTTTTTCTTTACGGTCAGAGCCTCGACACTCATCTGACCGACCCTTTTCCTTTATTCAGGCTTGGGACTGGCATGAGACCCCTAAGGATCCCATGGCGGAGTTATCTGAGGAATTACACTGATATTATTGATATATTGATTCTTACAGAAGTACCCATAACTAATGACGAAGCGACTGCTTTCCAAATTCCAGGCTTCCAACAACATAGATCATGCCACCAAACAAAAAGAGGGGGTGGAATATTAATATTTATCAAACAAAAATTAATAGCAAAAGAAACGGTCTATCAATTTTAGCATGCTGAAACCCTTTGCCTCGAAATCACTAATACCACCAATAGACAGCATCCCATAATAACAAATGCTATTTACAGGCCACCAAACCTAAACATAATAAAATTCTTGCACGAACTCAATTGCTGGCTTTCAAGCCAAGAAATATGCTCAATCGAATGCCTAATGATAATTGGCGACATAAACATAAATAATGCAAACGAAAACCAGAACAACACTGTACAATACCTAGACACACTATCCATGTATAATCTAATACCAACAATAACGTCATATACTAGAGAAGAAATATTCGGAAATACTATCACTGCATCCTGTCTAGATCATATAAACGTCCGAGCACCACCAAACAGTTACACTGCATCAGTCATAAAGTGCAAAGTAGCAGACCATTACTTCACCGCTCTAAACCTGCACACCAAGACAATATCCATGCAATGTCCCACAGAAGAAAAGCGAAAGAAAACAATAATAGACGAAGAAATAGTCGACCACGAAATAAGAAAAACAGACTGGGAACACCTGGCATCAGATTCAGCAGATATCTTATACAACAACATTAAACTCACACTGGAGGAAATAAATATATAAGAAAGCCACAAAAAAGCCAGAATTCGTTCAAAAACAACACAAAATCCTTGGGTAACACAAAACTTAATCCTAGAAATACACAGAAAGGACGCATTATGAAAAGAATTAAAGCGATATCCAAATAACACAGATTTAAAAACTGAATATAAGATAACAAAGAATCGCCTTACAACACAAATCAGAAATGCATAACGAAGCTACTATAGAGACAAACTAACCTCTGCACAAAACAACATGAAACAAACCTGTCATCTGATCAGTGAGATGCTAGATTTTGTTCCCAACACCACCGCCTCCGAAACCATAAAACACAGCTTTCATGAAAGATTCAAAACCTATCTAACAACTGGCAAATGACTGAAAAACTCCATACACCTAAACTCAGAAAAGAAAACATTAATGATATTCAGAAATCTACTGACTCGACCAGTTGATAACAAATATACAACCATCCAACATCCACTTTCCAACATAAAAAACACACAGAACAGCAAAATCACCACAATCACTCAGATTGAAACAATACGATACCTTGCAATTTACTTCGATGCAGATATGAACTGGAATAGCCACATAGACCATCTACACAACAAACTCCGAACAATAAGAGGCAAACTCTACAGGTTAAAAGACATAGTTCCCATACGCCTAAAAACGCTAATATACAAAGCACTATGCCAAAATATACTAAGATACGCTATAACAACGTATGCTTTCTGTGCACCCTACAAATTAAATAGATTAATGTCGCTACAGTACAAAATGACAAAACTGATCTTTTGGGAACAAAGAGAAAATCACGACCTTGTAAACATTGCAATGGCAGAACACAAAATACTGACAGCAAAACATTTACGTCACTATGCAGCTTTGCTAAAACATTATTTTTCGATGCCAACTACAGGACAGTCAGCAATACATACCGTATAACAAGACCTCAGGCTACCAATTATATCACATGAGGGATTGGGAAAAATGGTGGTTGCCAAGTGCTAATATATATGATTCATGATTCTGACATTTGATAACATAAAATGTGGTTTGGTTCTCAAACAGGTTCAAGAAATCAACTTAGTATGTAATTCAACCTTTTTTTCAAAACAACGGCGATACACTAGGCCTACTGACATCAGCATCGCCATTGTTTCATTGAGTCAGCTACTGCATTAGAAACTGTCTATTATTACAATACTGTGGAAGAGGAAAGTCATGTCCTGCTCCACAGAACAAAACATGGGTCCAACCATAGATGCACCGTATGAGGAACTTAACTTCAAGCAGCTCCTGGCAATTTTCAAGCATATAAGAAATCTGCTTCACACAAAATGGTCAGGTAAGGTAGTAGTTCACGAAATACAAGAAGTTGATACAGACGAAGCTCAACTTTTAGAACTACTTCAAGACAGCGCTACTGAAACAGCAACAACAACTGAAGATCATTCCCTTACTGACCACACTGATTATCAAGAGGTTCGCGCATGCGAAAAGCGCAAAACCGCGACCTCTGATCCACCAAATGTGGATGTAATGGAAGAAGATGTCTCAGCCTCAGACACTCCTACTTGCTCAAGGGAAAGGGAAAAGATCCCCCTGATTATTCTGCGTGAAAAGAATAAATGGATGTCCCTAAGGAATACAATGAACAACTTAAAGATCTCTTACCACAATGCAAAGAATGTCACAGACGGTGTTAAAATTCACCCCAAGAATGTGATGGACTATCGTCGTTTAACATCCGAATTAAATACCAGAGGAATTCAGTATCATACATTCTCACTTGGTTCTGAAAGAAAATCTCAAGGTGTACCTGAAAATGTCTCCACAGACGAAATCACTACAGATCTGCACCGGAATGATTTACCACCATTAAAGGTCAGCAGAATGACCAGGAGAGACAAGCCTCCAATGTCACTACTGTTGATTGAGATTAGTCAAACCTACAAACACATATATGACTTGACGACCATCTGTGGATTGAAAATCTCGGTAGAACCGTTAAGGAAGAGAGAGCTTCTATTGGGCAATGCCACAGATGTCAAAAGTTTGGGCATGCCCTGAAAATGTGTAGGGCCGAATTCAAATGCTTGAAGTGTGGGGTCGGTCACCCGACCAACACATGCTCTAAGCCAAAATCTACCCCGGCCAAATGTGCCAACTGTGGCGGTCCTCACACTGCCAACTACAGAGGATGTTTGCATAATCCACGTAATAGGAAATCTGAAGAAGGAACGTTCTCCTCTTCTATTATCTCACCTACATCAGCGGCTACTTCACAGCCTCCTAAAGTTCAGAATAACGACTCAGAAGCCCAACTGCTAAAAACTGAGGCTCCCCAAAAAACAACTCAAAAACAGCAGTGTAGGACATATGCTGATGTAACCCGCCCTAAACAGACATCCCTAGAATAGTCAGCATCATGCCCAAATTTGACAGCTATCATTACCGCGTCCCTGGCAAATATGCTATTAGATTTTAGCACATCTAATCCTTCACAAAGTTCTACTAACAGATTTCTAAAGACACCCAAGTCATAATTTCAGCGCTCACTAATGAACGGTAAAAAATTAAAACCAGAATCCCTAGAGATAATAGCCTGGAATGCAAACGGCTTGAGAAATAAGATCCTAGAACTTCAAACTTTTGTCCACAGACATCAGCCAGATGTCCTTTTACTAAATGAAACGTATCTAAGACCTGCAGACAATCCCAAAATTTATGGATATCAATTGTACAGAACTGACAGATCAACCCACAGAGGTGGAGGCACGGCAATTTTCATGAAGAATTTTATCTCTCATCACTCCACAAACATCCCTCCTACCTCCAATCTTGAGGTCACTGGCATTGAGATTCTCACGAGTTCAGTAGGCAAATTAAAAATTTTTGCAGCATACCATCCCCCACAAAAATCATTATTTTCGGATTTGAACGCCTTATTTGATACTGGAGAGCCTACCATTGTGGCAGGTGATTTAAATGCCAAGCATTCTACCTGGAATAGCCATTCCACCAACAAAATGGACAGATACTACAGAACTATGCTGATTTCAACAACCTTCATGTAATAGGTCCTGCTGATCCCACCCATTACAACACTTATGGTAGGGCTGATGTATTCGACATAGCCATACTGCAGCACATTAGACTCCAATACAATTTAATGACAATCAATGATTTATCATCAGATCATAACCCAATACGGTTAAAATTAGGAAATCTTGAAAAATTATCCCCTTCCCCTCACTCATTTATTCCTTGGGAAAGGCTCTCCAAGGTGCTTCCAAAATAAATTGGTCCTGTTCCCATCATTAAATCATAAGAGGAAATTGAAACAGCTGTCAAAAATCTAACAGAGCAGATTGCAGCAGTTACTACCCCTGCAACTACCTACAAATCCAACCATTTACCTGAAGATATTATGAATCTGATTAGGGAAAAAAATAAGGCTAGAAAAAGATACCACAACACCAGGGCGCCACAAGACAAGCGGATCTTAAACAGGTTCAATTCTGCAGTGAGAGATGCACTCGCAGCTCATAGAACTCAACTCTGGGAAGAAAAACTGACCTCCATCTCCACTGACAATCACTCTGTATGGAATCTTATCCGAAAGATTAAAAACACAAATTAACATCTTCCCCCTCTTCAAACAGATTCAGGTCTCACCCACACTGATGCTGATAAAGCTGAGGCAATAGCAAATCATCTTGAAAAACAATGCAAACCCGCATACGACCACCTTGATATTAGTCATATCTACAAGATCCACCGTAACGTCAGATATTCGCTCAATTCAGCTCTCACACATTCTACTCAAATTGCACCCACCTCACCTGCTGAAATATATGCTATTATTCAGAAATTCAAGAATGAAAAGTCTCTTGGACCCGATGGTATCTCCAACAAAGTTATAAAACTTCTACCTCGTAAAGCTATTGTTCGTTTAGCAAATATAATCAACTCCATCCTTCACTACAAATATTTCCCTTCCTACTGGAAATTGGCGTACATAATACCAATTCATAAACCTGGAAAAGATCCCACTTTGCCTCAAAATTACAGACCAATCAGTCTCATCTCTAATCTCGGAAAAATTGCCGAGACGGTAATTCTTACTAGGCTTCAAGATTCAGTACTCCGATTAAATATCCTGCCTGAGGAGCAGTTTGGCTTCCCACAGTTGCATAGCACCACACAACAAATACACAGATTGGTGGAGCATATCATCACAGGTTTTAACTGGCGTCAATGCACTGGGGCTGTTTTCCTAGACTTAGCCAGTGCATTTGACAAAGTTTGGCATTATGGTTTGCTATATAAACTAATATCATCCGGAGTACCAATCGGAATCATTCAACTCATCAAGGCATACCTCTATGATAGGCGCATGCAAGTGAGATTAAGTGGAGCAGTCTCTACACAGAAACACATCTTTGCTGGAGTTCCACAAGGGTCCTTACTAGCACCAATCCTATTTTCCTTATACTTGCTTGATATACCACATAACCCATTATCTTCAATTAAAGCTCTTTATGCTGATGACACAGCGATATTGGCCATGAATAACGCCACACCTAGCTATCAAGAAATTGCAAGAAAACCTACTGCAAATTGAACAATATTTCGCAAAATGGAGACTACTGGTGAATCCTCTGAAGAGCGTAGCGGTCCTATTCTCTAGAAAATCAGTGCTTCCTAAAGAAGATATTCTCCTATTTAACACAAAAATTCAGTGAAAAACAGAGATCAAGTATCTTGGTGTAGTACTGGACAGAAAACTGATTTTCAACTCCCATATCAAGACTCTCTGTGCAAACACATCAAAAACCATAACTCAGCTCTACCCGTTAATTAACAGAAACAGCAAGCTGAGCACCAGAATCAAACTTCTCATATACAAACTGATGATTCATCCAATAGTCACCTACGCCTCACCGGCCTGGAGACATACTTCAAACTCGAATATTATCAAATTACAACGTATTCAGAACAAATGTCTTAGAATGATCCTGGGTGCTCCATGGTTCATCCGAACTGTCCAACTGCACTGGGACACGGAGATCCCCTATATTTATGCTTTCATGCAGACTATAGCAACCAAATTCTTCTCAAAAGCAACTGTGCGCCCTAACAGACTGATCGAACTGGCTGCTGACTATGATGCAATGGACTATTCTAAGCACAAAAGACTTAAAAGCCATCATCAACCAACTGAGGATTAATCTCCTAGCCTACTCAGGGCGAGCAATTAGCTCATAAACTCTCTCAACTCACAGTCTCTATTAAGACAGCCGGGAATATGAAAAGCTTTTGCTTCACCCGTTAAGCCAGTAATGTTAATAGTTAATATTATATCACATATAAATACAATAATCACTACGGAAAGGCCACACGAAACTTCTACATCCCAAACATGATAAACAAATTACCTTTTGAATACAGAAACCTTACAAACTACAATAGCCTCAAAAGAGCTCTAAGGGCATACTATGAACAAGAAACGCGCACCCAAAATACCATACGATCTTAATGAAACACAATATATTCGTTCAGGCTTCCAGTTCAGCGATGCACCAATGCCTTCCAAGTTATTTCTGTGTGTGTGTGTGTGTGTGTGTGTGTGTGTGTGTGTGTGTGTGTGTGTGTGTGTGTGTGTGTGTGTGTGTGTGTGTGTGTGTGTGTGTGTGTGTGTGTGTGTGTGTGTGTGTGTGTGCGCGTGCGTGCGCGCGCGCGAATTTCTCAATCATAGATTTCGTAGCTTCCCAACATAGCAAAAAAAAAAAAACAATAAATAATAACTAACTGGTGTCATCCTCAGATAAGCTTACATATAAGCTTCGAGAATGAAAGCAGAGAAATTAGTTCTCTTCCAAGATGTATCACATGTAAACCAAAGTATGTATTATATGTAAATAAATGTATGTAATGTAAATATCATATGTAAACAAATGTAAGTAATGTATCATATGTAATCAAATGTATGTAATAACTGTAACAAAAGTATGCAATATAGAGTGATTATATCCATTGATATTGTATATATAGAGTGCAAAATTGCAAAGAAACATCTGTAATAATCATCATTATGAATATTATAATAATATACGTTGTAAACAGTTATTTTTATTATAATACAGCTATATTGCCTGCTTCAGTTTAGGAGTGCCCCTGTTTAAATGTCATTGGCTATTTACTCATGGGTTCTTAGGGCATTATGAGTGTAGATGTACTAAAAAGTATATGTAGCTTAAGGAATAGAAATTGCACATACCTTTTTCTGGGTGTTGTGCCTTTTCCTCTGTCTGCGATGTCGAGAACTGCAGAGTGTGTGTGTGGTGGGGGGGGGGTAGGCAGTTTGGTAGAATAAGTTAGAAAAACCCGGGTTTTTTTCGTAATATATAGAAACATATACTCTTATATAGGGTGGGGAAAAAAGTGAAAGGGTTAATTTTTTAAAATAAGGAGGGGGAAGGGGAAAGGTGGTTGACGGGGTGTGGACCGTTTCGACTATTCGTGGTCATCATCGGAACATATTGGGAAAGTGGAAGCTATGTCAGGTCGGGTGGGTGCTTCAGAGGTGTTTGTGTTGTCTCCTATTGGTCGGGATTGTGACCTCAATTTAATGTTGTGAAGCTTCCAAACCTCGGAGATTATGTAGGGCCTGTGTACGTTGATCGAGTTCGCGTCACACTTTATAGCTATCGCAGACAGAGGAAAAGCCACAACACCCAGAAAAAGGTATGTGCAATTTCTATTCCTTAAGCTACATATACTTTTTAGTACATCTCACTCATAATGCCCTAAGAACCCATGAGTAAATAGCCAATGACATTTAAACAGGGGCACTCCTAAACTGAAGCAGGCAATATAGCTGTATTATAATAGTTTATAATGAGGAGTAACATGGGAGTTTTCCCAGAAATAATATACAGTTATTTTTATTATTATTATTAAAAAAAAAAACTTTATGTACGAGAAAGTATTTGTTATGCATAATTGACTTCATATAATGTATGTACTTTATCTGAAAAATAATAATTTAAAAACAATTTAGGCCTCCATGGAGTCTAAAGACTCATCGTGGGAGGTCCTTTCTAGGAAACACAAAGTCTATCAAGACTCATTGTGGGAGGTCCTTCCTAGGAAATGCAAAGTCTATCATACCACTCCTTAAAATCATTGACCATTTTCTCTCACCACTCTATCAGGCATTGGCTTCCATAGTTCAACCACCCTCCATGCAAAGAAACCAGTCATCACCCTCTTGCTGAATAATAATAATAATAATAATAATAATAATAGTAGTAGTAGTAGTAGTGGTGGTGGTGGTAGTGGTGACTTCGATAAAATATGACTATGGCTAAGAAAACATGAATCTGAAAATCAAACAGACCATTTGCTATTATTTCTTGTGCATATCAGTAAGAAACCACTAATAGAAATAATCTTAATGGCCTTAATAGGAATGCAATTTTTTTTTCTTTGTGTTAGAAATATACTGCATATTTATCGAACACTAGGGAGACATGAAAGGAAAAGTGCTAAATGGATGGGTGGAGCGGTTTCTTTCGATTGGCTTGGTGTTTCCTTGTGAATTTTGTAGTTGCTTAAACGTGATACGTGATCTGATAAATGTAAATTGATTTTAAGTGGGTTGTGTCATTAAATTAATCGTGTGTCTTGTTGATATAGTGCGCTGTTCATCTGTAATGTTGTTACTGGTATTTGCGTTGCTGAACTTATAAGCTATTATAAATGTCTTCCAAACGTGTTTATTCTACTTTTCTATATAAGTGGTTGTAATGTGCTTTCATTGTAACGCAAATGGCGTCCGAAAGGAATCTCTCAACTTCTTCAGTGAAATATCCTGCGAGGCAACGTCACCACACAAGCGATTTACTTGTAGTAGAAGAAAACGAAGAAGAATTATCAAGCCTTCTTTCGAGTTCTCAACATCAACCATGTGCTATATCGTATGGATGTATATCTAATGCACAACCAATAAACGTGAAAAAAATAAAATGTGCGTATAGTGATCGCGAGCATGATTCAAGCGTAAATGATAAAGCAAAGTCAAATCTCCCATCATCGCTTTTACATGATCGAATGAGACGCAAATTACGTTATTATTTTATGAATCCAATTGAGAAATGGAAAGCAAAAGGCAGACTTCCATGGAAACTTGGTTTACAAGTTGTTAAAATAATATTTTTTACACTTCAGCTTGCGGTGTTTGGATCTGACAGTTCAAAATTTGAACAACAGAAATTGGATGCTGGTATGACGTTTCGCCATATATTTTTGAAGAACTGGGATCCCTTGCGAGAAGTTGTATCTTATCCACCTGCATCAGGACCGTATGCTGTGTATACAAAGCCTGAATTTTATGAAAATATAAATTACGTTATCGTAAAATATTCAAATATTACAAATATTGCATTGGGATCTTATGGTTATAACAGTGTTGATGGTAGCATGTCATCATTGTTATTTTGCAAGACTTACTACAAAAGAGGGAAAATATGGACCTTTAATGAAACTCTTATGTTTGATAATACACATGAGGAATTATGTTTACAAATTCCTACCCTTTATCCTCCAGGAGATGAAAAATGGCAAAATTTTGCTATCCAAAATTTTCTAATGGAGAATAACAGCTCAATTAAGTTTGATCGCCTCATTAAAGCTAATCTTACCTTTTCATTAAAAACAGTGTTCTTAAAATCTCTTACTAAATTTGATTCTCCTGATTGTTATGTTTTTACAATTTCCGTTGGTTATGATAACAGCCAGCATGACGGACAAGTTCCAGTTACTCTTAATACAAACTCTGACAAACTGACTTGTAATATTAATGTTGAGTATGCAGAATATGACAAATTAGATTATCTTTTGAGACAAGTGTTGAATGGCATTGTGGTTATGTTGTCATTATTCTCTCTGTTACTCTGTTGTCGATCTATTTATAGAGCCCAAAAACTGTGTAAGAAAACAGTTGTCTTTTTCCGTAAAAATTTTGGAAAAGCACTTTGCATCTCAGATCAATTGGAATTTTTAGATTTATGGTATGTCATGATAATTGTCAATGATATTTTAATTATCACAGGATCTGCATTAAAAATTCAAATTGAAATGAAGAGTACTGAAGGTGATCAGTATAGTACTTGCACAATTTTGTTAGGAGCAGGAAATCTTTTGGTGTGGATAGGCATATTACGTTACTTAGGATTCTTTCCAAAGTATAATATCATCATTCTGACCTTAAAGAGAGCGTTGCCTAATGTTTTGCGATTTATGCTCTGTGCACTCCTCTTATATGGAGGATTTTGTTTCTGTGGCTGGGTAGTATTAGGACCATACCACATTAAATTTAGAACCTTGAGTACAACATCAGAATGCTTATTTGCAATGATGAATGGTGATGATCTGTATGCCACCTTTGCAATAACAAATACTAATAGTTTGCTGGTATGGTGGTTTAGTCGCATTTATTTATATCTTTTTATCAGTTTATTTATTTATGTTGTGATCTCATTGTTTATT
The DNA here is from genome assembly GCF_054136105.1 of Typopeltis vanoorti. Lineage (NCBI taxonomy): Eukaryota > Metazoa > Arthropoda > Arachnida > Uropygi > Thelyphonidae > Typopeltis > Typopeltis vanoorti. The sequence goes on along the minus strand of NC_143550.1, from coordinate 75,421,609 downwards.
TCTGTTATTATGGACTCCTATGAAACAGTCAAAGATTATTCTCAGAATGGCTTTCCCCAATCTGACCTTGAAGTGTTTATTTCAGAATGCACTGATGATGCTTCGAGTGAAGTATATAGAGAAGATTGTGCACATAAGTCATTTATATCTGCATTATCCTGCTTCAAGTGTTTTAGAAGAAGTGGTTATACTTCCTTGTAATGAAATTTTTGTGTATAGTTTGATAGCAAAGCACATTTTTTTTTAATGTAATCGTATATTTATTTCAGAGGTTTAATTAATTCTTAGTAAGTTTATTTTAATGAAATTATTTCTTAAGCCCAGGTAACATTTAAGATGGTCATTTCAGATTGACATTTAAAGAAATATAGAATATATTTCAGATTATCAAGCATAAATCTATTAATCAGTACTTTGTTATGATAATTTGAAATATATTAAGAATGTGCACACACTGCTAGTGATCTTACTATTGTGAATTTTCTTGGTTCAGCATTTCAGTGACCTGATTATTTATTCTTTCCCCTCCAGTTCCCACAGAAAAAAATGACCTTCTATGGCAGTTTCAGGATGAGTATATATTCAGAAGCTTTTGAAGTTATAATGGCAGTTTTGTTAAGAAACAAAACTGATTTGAACAAGTGCTTGAATCAGCACAAACCAAGATGAACAGGCAACATCTTGAAATAAAGAAAATATTCAAATATCTTAATGTGAAATCTTTTAAAGATATTCTATATTTAATTTTTGCAGAAGAAGGCTGTCAAACATTTGAAACTGTCCATGCATAGATTGAAAATTGAGTACAGAAAAAAAAAAATTTTTTTTTCAAGAAATAGAAGTGAAACAGAACAGAAGAATGAACAAAGAACATGAAGAAAAGTTTAGTACATTTGGAGTTGAAATGAATGATGTGAATTGCTAAGAGTGCTTCTGATTGGTTGGGAGAAAGATTTTATGATTTTTTTTTTTAAGGCTTGTTTATGGCTTTCACTGTGCAATTTAGCAAAATTTTGCTTCTCTCCAGTGTTTGAGAGGAGCAAAACCTCCACACTCTATTAGTCTTTTACTGTCATGAAAGCAGCTGAAGGAAAGTTAGCTGGTCTCATACACAAGGCAGTTTCTTATCCTGCAAACCATCCACAGTGATGTAGTTAATAAACAACATCCTAGCCTCATACCTTAATTGTGTTGGCCATTATTATGTTTGACTCTCCTCCTCACCAGTTACGTATCTAATTTGTGGATAAGTCTAAACCATGGTATAAATTTCTCATTAAAATATTTAGACTTGCCTCAGGATAAAGTTGTATTACTATATTTAAATTTATAGATAAAAGTGAAGTTGCCACTAATTTGGAAGACAGATTTTTTCCCCTTCCCCTACCTTCCTTATGTTTGACCATCACTTTAAATATATGTATATTTAATTTTTATTTTTAATTTTTTTAAGTTAAGGATAAAACCTAGAAACTCCCATCTCGTTTATCTGATGTATAGATACTCTGATGTTTATCTGATGCACAGGCATTATTAATTGTGTTTACAGAAGAAGATGCACATTGATAGATAATAAACTTTATTAAATTAAAGAGCCTGTGTAGCTCAGTAAAAGTGGCGTTTGCACTCTACAGCGCTTGCCCGCACGACAAAAGACGTTTGAATCTAGTCACCAACTAGAGGAACTTTTTCTAAGCCTTTTCTAGACCGGTTCCAGAGTTAGTCAATCTGTAGCACGGGCTAGCAGGTTTTTCCTCCCAGAAACTCGGTTTTTTCATCTCATAAACTCGAGAAAATCTGTTGTTGAACCCACACTATTTTTAGACATTAAATATATTGTGATAGGGTTAGGGACCACCAGATGGCGGCACTACTAGCCGCGTTCTTCACTGCGTGCCGATTAATTAGTGATAGCTTTGGGCCTACTATCTCTGATTGGCTACCAGTGGAGATTGAACTGCCCACTCAGTCTCCAAAAGTTAGATAGGGCTTAAAAACGGCCTCTCCTACTCCCTATACGGGAACAAAAAGGCGTTAGCTGATGATTTGAAATTATTAGGTCAATATTTCATCTTGGTTGTCAAGGTGTCTTCACTAGTACAAAGATAGTTATTGCACTGGTAACAAACATCACACATGCATGCAATCACATCAGCAGGAAGATAGACAAAGACTATAAAAAGGTGGAATCCTGAAGTCTCATCTGGTGTCTGCTATAAATGTGGTGATGGGATCTTTCTTGTTCTGCTGATGGTCTCAAAACAATCACCTTCCAGAATTTGGGTAAGGTGAGGCAGCTATATTTATTTAAATTTGGAGAAATTTGCTGTGCTCTGGCAGATTCTAGAATAGTCTTATAAATTTTTAATTGCTTCTGCGTATTATGGCAGTTTCCCTCATGACATCTAGTGATTTCTGTTAGTGTAGTCTGCCATCCTCAGAAGAACCGCTACTTAGGAATTATGTCCATTATCTAAACTATTTTCATTTACTTGAATGTAAGCTGTTGTCCTTGTTCATCCAAATTATGGTAGTTTGCAATAGCAGGCAGTACTGTAGACACTAGGATTATCTAGATGATGGAGAGTTCATACCAAAAATTAGCTACCATCACCCATCAAATGATCCTCTCCATCTAGATTAACCTAGTGTCTACAATATTTCCTACTCTTGCAAACTAATATACTTTGGACAAGCAGGAAGAACAGCTAATGCTGCACCCATAGTCACAAGCTAGGACTTGTTACATTCAGTTTTTATCTTCATCTGCTGTGCCAGTATGCATATGTAGAATATGTATATCTTTGCCTCCATAAAGATGAAATAGCAGTCTGATAATTTAATAATTAAACGAAATTAATTATTATTTCTAGACTTGCGTTTTTTCCTTAAACAAAGATACATGAAATTTATCTGATTTGATGGTGGCTTAGTTTCTTTTTTTCTCTTTTTTTTAATTAATTTATTTTTTATCTTTTGGTAATATTGTACAACCAAAAACCATTCCAAATTGTTTTATTCATTTTGTGCCTTATATCAGTATAGTTTTATTTAAATACAATTCATGATCAGATGGAAGAATTTCTGACTAAAGGGGAAGAGAGCCAGTAGCTAGGTTGTAGTGTACAGTGCATTTGAGATCATCTATCATGGATTGGTCACTGTTATAAGCCTGTGGGTGAAATGGATTTGCAAATTAACTCATTAAGCACAGGTCACAATTATTTTTGTGCAAACTTTAACTATGTAGATTACAAGGAACAAAAGGCTTGGAGGAATGAAATTATGCAACCATTGAGGGATAATTACATGAACAGCAAGTGATGGAAGACACCTGGAGGTTTTGATTAGTGCTATCAAATCCAGTACAGTATTTAACCATAACCAAAAGTGTAGCAGCTTTTCTTCAAATGGGAATGAGGGGTGGGGGAGAGTGATCAAGCAATATTAACTGGAAAGATGATTGAAATTGTTGACTTTTTAATTAAGGAGTATACAGAGCAGTAATAGCAAACTTAAAAAGCATCAGATTGCAAGGGAACAATATTAACAGTGCCTGAGAAAATGAGCAAGGAGTGTTTCAGAGAGAAATTCTGGAATTCCATTCCTAGATTTAGGATAAATTAGCTGTGTTAAATGGTTCAGTAGCTTCATTAAGAGAAGCTGCATAAAAAGAAAATGTTGTTGTAGGACTGGGATATGATATGAATAAAAAATGTGATTAGCAAGCTCATAAACATAGACATGAAGGGTGACAAACATGGTAAGTAAAGTAATCATATTATAAGAGGAAATTAGCTAAGCAGACTAAAGGAAATTCTAAAGAGCTCTTTGCTGTAAAGCAAGTAAAAGAATGGATGCAGATGGTGGGAAGATAGTATAGGAAGAAATAATTGAATTACTAGTTATCACTAAAGTATTATCCACATGGAGTTAACAGTGACTAGTTGGTTGCTAGAAATTTGAGAAAAGAGGTGATAAATTGTAGGTCTTGAGTTATTGCAAATCTCAAGATGTACAGCAATGAAATTAGATCAGTGTCTACCAGTGTGCTACAATAAATTGCAAGAAAGTGAAATGTTTATATTCACGTTGTTTAAGTCTCTGTACTTAGAAGCTTCCAAAGGGATTGAAAGAACATAATTGTTTTATATGAAGAGGATGTGGCCAAGCAGAGGTAAGAAATCATAGACTGGTGAGTATTTCTGAAATATGGTTTAAGTTTGAAAAAATTTATTAAGCCAGAGTTCAGAAATGAGTAGATTGGAATCTGATACTGTGTGTGTGGAGGGCTAAACTCATGATTTTTTGAAAGAAGTTTTTTTTTTTTTTTTTTTTCTCGAGGTCGTCGGGGAAGGTAATAATAAATGAAGCTGGAAAGTACCTGAAGTAGAATTTGAATACAGTAGTGTGAGAAAAACATGTTAGTTGCTAGTTGAATGTTTCAAAATGTAAGATTATGCACAATGAATTGAGTAGCTTACAAACTGCATATCAATTGATGTAATTGCAAATCAAAAAATTAATTTGGCTAGAATGTGGGAGTAGTGGTGGACAAGAAGTTCAACAAAAATATTACAAAAGTAGACTAAATAATACAAAGATGATGATGCCTTAAAAAACAGTGAATTTTTTAAGGCATCATCATGCCTTAAAAAATAACCGGAATGAAGAAGTTATTGGCCCTTTTCATAAGACCTTGATATGACCACATCTGGACTATTCTTTGCACAAATTGAATTTCATTGTTTTCCTGGAGAGTGTTCAGAACTGGTGGTCAAAATGATAACCGCCTGTGAATCAAAGATGCATAGATTGAAGGTTTGTGGATTACACCATTTGGTGAGTAAGTGGTAAAGAAGGAATATAATACAAACACATGAGTTACTAAAGAGATTTCATAGGATAAACAAAAGAAATTTTTCTGTACTTAACACAAGAGGATAGAACAGAGGGTAACAATTGAATAAGAATATGAGGACTGATTATTTTTTATTATTAGTTTGTTTGTTTATTTTATTATTATTTTATTTTTTTTTTTTGAGAGAGAGGGGGTGAACGAGTAATGGGTTTCTGAAGAAGTGCATTTTATGGAGCATAAGGAAGAGGTATGATGAGTATGTGTGAATAATCATTAACAATGTTGATCTTCTGCACTGAACTATGAAAATAGGGAGGAACATGAACAGCTTAATTCTTAATGGTGATCCTATAGAACAGGTAAAATATTTTCAGCTGTTTAAGTACAGTTTTTAGTGAAGATGACAAAATTAAATTTGGAAATAGATAGTGCTATAAGCAAAAGGTGGTACTGTTGGGAGACAGTTAAATAAATTTATATGGAATAAGAAATTAGCCAAACCATTCAACTAGCAGTATACAAGACAGTGTTCAAACCAACTTTACCTTATGGATTTGAGAGTTGGGTTAGGAATAGCATTTCTAACCCAACTGGGGTAAAGACTGGAAACCACAGATATGGGCGTTCTGAAGTGGAGTGAATGGATGGTATGAGTGGAGGAATCATTAAAAATGAAGATGTTAGGAATGAACTCAACATTTTTAGTATTGAAGAGTATGTGAGCAGAGCTATCTAAAGTGGTATGTGCTCACTAGATAAAATGGAAGGGGAAAAGTTAGCAAAAAAGGTGTTTGAGCCAACCTAGCAGGAAGAGAACCAGAGGAAAAGTATGATCCAAATGAATTGATGCAGTTAGAAATGTCCTAAAAGAGGGAAATATAAGATCTGATAATACTAGAGTGCTGGCAAGTGATAGAATAATTTAGAGGAAAATTGTTGACATATTAATAATACAGAATTAATCTTGTAGTACTGTCATATATCCTGTATCCTTCGAGGATATATATCAGGAAACTGATGATCTCTGTATTGAGATTACTCTGTGAAGATTCTTATATGATGATGAAAAAAGTAACCTGCTTATTAGAAAGGTGGGCTATGTTGACAGCGAGTGCATTTATTTTGAGAAATTAGAAAATCAGGAGTATATGACTTAAAGGTAATTGCAGATTTATGTGTATTTAATTTTTTCCCAATTATCTAGACAGTATTATTTAGAAAATTTAATAAAGGCATTAATTTAATCATCTTCATCACACATCTGGGAAGAGCACTAGATAAGATTAAAGAAGGTGGCAGCATTTCAATAAATGGCATGAGAATAAACTACCTCTTCTTTGATTGAAGAAGACACAGTAAGGCTGGAGTGGACATTGCAAACACTATATGCAGAAGGAAAGATATATGGACTAAATGTCAATTTTAAAAAACTAAAACGATATTCGGACAACAGGAGTTATTAAACAAAGTTACCATAAACAGATTTCAACTGGAAAATATGGAACACATCACATATCTTGGATGACACATGACTTGGACCCAAAAAAAGAGGTAAAAATTAGAATAGCCAGAGCAACAATTATCTTAAAAGCCATGGACAAAATATGGAAGAGCTGAGCTATAAAGATATACATCAAACTGTGTATTGTAGAAACCTGTATCTTCAGCAGCATGCTCTATTAATGTGAGGCCTTGGTACTCCTGAGAGAATCTGAAAGGAGGATATTAGCATTCAAGAAGAAGTGCTATAGAACTTGAGAATAAGCTGGATCCAGAAAGTGAACAATGAGAAAATCTATAGATGAATACAACCAAAAGAAAACCTAATCCAGAAAATAATCAAAAGGAGACAATGTCTATTTGGCCATATATATATGTAGAATGAATGATTAGAGGAAATTAAAAACGCTGCTGTTTGGGATGATTGAAGGAAAGAACAAAAGAGGAATCCCAAACAGAGAATGGGTTTTCTTTTGGTTGTATTCTTCTATAGATTTCCTCATTGTTCATTTGACATTGTCAAATGGTGTGGAAACTCTGTACACAAACTGAGTAATCTTGCACAAAATAGAATGCAATGGAAGAATCGTATCAAGATGGCATCAGATGCCTACAGGCATTGAACCCATGGTTGTTGTTGTTGATTGATTGAATTAATGTGCCTGCCTGGTTGAACTGAGTGGAAATAGTATACTCACTCTCTAATTAGCAGGTTGATAAGCAAAAAAGAGGGATATGATATAAACAAGTTACTAAAGGAGTTTCATAGGAAAATGCAAAAAGAAATTTTTCTATACAGGAGAGAATAGAACAAGGGATCACTCTGGGAGCGAGTTTGTGAATATTAGGTGATAGATGCATTCCTTTGCCCAGTGTGAGGATTTATATGCTATAGGCTCACAACCTTTTGTTGAGAGAATTCACATATAAAAGAAAATCTTATCAAAGTTGCAGAAATAGGAAGGGAAGAAGAAGCAGGATGAGCGAGTTTGCAATTGAATTGCAAAGGAGATGTTGGCCAGCCATTGTTTGTGTTTTAATGATTGGAAAGCAGAGAAATGGCACTCAAAGAAGTAGATTTAAGTTGTATTTCTGGAGCACTGTATATAGGTAACATAGTTGTGAAGATAAGCGCCTCCGTAGCGCAATTGGAAGAACGACGGTACATTGCGCCCTTCGATTGGAATAGGCCTAAGTTCGATTCTCGTCGCGACGGGAGGAATCTTTATCTGGTCGATTTCAATCGATGGTGAGTTAGCCGATCTCATACGGAGGTAGCAGGGTTTTTTCTCCCGGAAACTCGGGTTTTTCATCCCGCATACATACAAATCGGCCCTTCAGAACACACGCAATTTACAGACAAAAATTACTAGTTGTGGTGGTGTTGGAGGTGGGCGGTAGATGGCGTTGATTCGTAGTAGAGGTAAGGTGTAGAGACAGTTGAAGATGTCCTCCCGCGATGAGTCTTCGGACTCCTTGGAGGTATCAGGAATAATAATAATAATAAAATAATAATAATATCATACTTCATGTCTAAAATACGGATGAAAACAGTATGATTTTTTTATCATATTTCCAACCCAGCAGAAAAATTCGTCCCAGCTGTTTCAAATGTAGAGTATAGTAATATGGTGATATCATTTTATGTGAATTCCCACCTATGAAAATTTTCCTTTTCTGATAGTAGGCTGTTTGAAATGACTTTCTGCCATTGAGATAGTTCTAAGGTTATAGCCACACACTTTCACTGATGAGATCTCAGTCTAAAATACTTTGTCCTATGAAAAATTATTATAGCATTATACACATCTCTGATGGGAGTCAGCTAATGCACAGCATGTTCTCGATAACTTGATGTGAAGTAAACTGCTCTCTATACAGATTTATAGTAGCGAAGATGTTTTATCTGCAAACTTTTATCTGCTTTAGCTTGTGGGCAAAATAAATAAAAACAAGAGTATAATTTCTCCTTCAGTATAAAATTTCATGGACAGCAAGACATATTCACTGGTGAGTAGTATGTAGGCTAGCATTGTTGATTTTAAGTTATTTTTTTCTTTTTAGAGTTCCTTATTAGTTGTTTCAAAGTCTTGTGATACTTGTCCTTGGTGTTATCTGGTCTGAATTTAAAAAAAATGTCTTCACTGTCTCAGAAGATTGTTACTAAAAGATTTATACCTGATTTTAAACCCTGGTTATTTTGATACAGGAGATGATTTATGTATCCATTCTTGTGATCAATACTTTGTTTCTGGATTGTAGTGATTGATTCTGATCTCATCAATAATATCTTGGAAAAATGATTGCTATTTTCCATAGGCTGAGTGTATCTTAGCTCATGAATCTTTATCCCCCCCCCCCCACAAAAACAGTGGTATTATGAGTATTCCATTTGTAACAAATATTCGTAGTAGAGGTTTGGTGTAGTAGTGGAGACGGAGTGTTGTATAGTAGGTGTCCTCCCGCGATGAGTCTTCGGGCTCCTTGGAGGTGTCACGAATAATAATAATAATAATTTTGGTCTTCTATCATCATTTGAGCATTATTTCTAAAACATTACAGAAAACTCTTTAATAGGACTTTGTCATAGTGGTCCTGATTTTCATCTAAGAGCAGCATATGAAACAATTGGTCTATCTCAGTGGTTCTCAACCTTTTTTAATACTTTTACCACCAAAACCAGAAATGAGAAATTTTGGTACCACTTATTAAAATACATACAGTACAAAATGAACTATAAAATACTGTATTAACATGGTGATTTAATCAATCAATAACAATTAAATGCAATAAATTTTGAGAACTTGAACAAATATCTAAGAAATATATAATTGACTTAATGACACTTGAGCTTGTTTAACAGTAATTCTGTTATATCTGGTTTTATTTTACTTAATTTCAAACATTAATTTGGCTCATGAGATAACAGTGAGAGATGGAGGTTAAACAAACAAAAAAAATTGAAAATCAACCTCATTTGTCAGTTCTTGCTAGATTGAAAAAAGGATAGGTTAAACATGTAATAATATATCTTTAGAGTGGGAGTAAGGATTAATATTTTATTTTTTGTAATGTAATAAATTTAAATTTAATGATCCATTATTTACACGCCACCAAATCTTTTCCCACATACTGCCAGTTGTACACGTACCACCAGTTGAGAACTGCTATTCTACCTAATCCAAGCTGATCTAACGTATGTTCTCTTTTTTATATTTTGCTACCCACCTTATGTTAGTGATATCAATAGTTTCTACATCCATTCACATTGGCTAGGTTTTGATAAATTTCCACATTTTTTTTATTATTATTATTTCCCTAGGATTAATAGCAAAATAATGAAATATTCCAAAAACTTTATTTTAGAAGTACAGAATGGATTTAGAAAAGGACAATCATGTATAGACCCAGCCTTTTGCCTAAAATTAAATTAATAATAGAGAAAAGAAGAGAATACAATTTAGAAACATATTGGCATTTATTGACTTTGAAAAAGCATTTGACAAAGTTAAAAGAAGCATTTTATTTAACATATTAAAAGAAAGACAAATACCAAATAATATCCTAAAAGCTATCATAAGTATGCTATCACATATGAGAAAGATAAACCAAGGGGTCCGACAAGGATGTCCCCTCTCAGCAACTCTTTTTAATATTTACCTAAATGAAATAATAATAAAATGGAATAAAAATTTCCATCAAGGTATTAAACTTTCTCCTACTGTGAACTTAAACACTCTCCTTTTTGCCGATGACCAAATAATAATTACAAATTCTGAAGATAACTTACAGAAAGCTATTTTAGATCTAAATGAGATAGCCAAAGATTATGGTATGATAATATTAACAGAAAAATCAAAAACTATGGCCTTTAAAGGACAAGATCCAGCAAAAACTAAGATAGTAATAGATAATAAGATCTTAGAACAGGTGAATTAATTTAACTACCTAGGATGTATGATCACATATGAAAATGAAAAAAGATATAAATGTAAAAATTGCAAAATATTTAAAAATAACAGGTGTAATTAACTCTGTATTTAAACCAAACCTAGTTCAAAAATAAACCAGACTAAAAGCATACAATACATTAGCCCTACCAGTCTTATTGTATGGAAGTGAAATCTGGACAATAAAACAAAAAGACAAAGATTAATGACAGCAGAAATGAAGTTTATGAGAAAAACTGCAAAGTATACTCTATTTGATCACAAAAGAAATTATGAAAGAATTAAATCAAGAACCAGTAATAGAAAAAATTAAAAAATATAAATGGATAGAACATATTGAAAACAGAAAGATTACCAAAACAAGCCGTAAAGCCCTAAAGTATAAGCCATTAGGAAAAATTTGCGCCTGCAAGTGTTGCAAGTCTAGCTGACCCTGCACGTAGTGCAACTTGCACTACATGCAGGGTCAGCTAGACTTGCAACACTTGCAGGTGCAAATTTGACTGACTTGTCTGTTTGCTTACTTGGGAAATGGAGTAAAAAAAACAGGTTTATATTTAAAATAGCTTGGTATCTTTAACATATATTACACGCAAGGTAAAAAACCATTAGGAAAAAGAAAACCAGGACGTCCTCTTAAACAATTCAACGATGACTTCTAAGGCCGGAACTGTTTTCCCCTATTGAACAAGGAACTTATCACCGATCTAGCAGTCTGTTGCTTCATGTAGATGTTGCTTGATATGTGGTAATTTTTAAAACTCAGTAACAAAACAGTGTTTTGTTACTTTTTTTTTTTTTAAATATGATACAGATATGTTGCTCACTGAGATCCCTTATAATGAGTCTGAACCTCCAAAGTTTTTTTATGGTATTAAATTTAAAATAACATACTAATTGAAAAAAAAAAAAAAAAAAAGGTATGAAATAGAACTTCATGGATAAAACAATCCCACTTATCAGGAAGTTATACATGTCTTTATTGATGAATATGTTGATTTTATTGACCAAAATGATTTTTAATTATTATTTTAACAAATGTCTTTATTCCTAATCTTCTATTTTTGTGTGGCAAAATGTATAAACAATTATTGGATAAAAGTTTTGATCAGACCATTTGTTTTTACAAAGGACAAATATGTTGGAATTACATGTTACAGTAACTGCACAGGCTGGATGGAATTGAATAAAATTCAATTCCATCTAGTCAGTTGATTTTGAAAAATGCATAATGTTCATCTGGTTCAGTTAGAGCGTTTTCATTGTCAAAATGATTTAAGTGATGTTATAATTATTTTCTAGGCTAGGTGGAATTTAATGAAATTTGGTATTTAGCATATATGTTAAAATGTCATTTTATTTTTGATTTCAGTCAGATCCCTCATCTCTAAGACATCTCCATTAATTATATATTCTATAATTAATGGGGATATCTTCTACATCCCCCTCTTTGCTTCTCAAATTTCAAAACCATACACTTTACAACATTGAAAAGAATGCGTTGCCTGATAGGGTAGTGAAAGCAGACAGCAGCCTGCCATTCCTTAAACCTAGGAATGGCAGACTTTGTGTTTAAGATTGACCTTCCATGATATCTTGTTCCTTTGGAGATCCTGAATAATAACTGATTGCATTATAATCAATGACATTGAGTTATACAATTTAAAAAATAATTAAATTATGGTATTTTTGAATCTCCCTAATCAGTTTTTTTTTTTTTTTTTTTTTTTTTTTTTTTTTTTTTTTTTTCAGTTTAAAATTTCCTTCCTCAAAATTTTGTGGTTTCTTATGTGCATCCCTTCTTAAACTAACCTCCCCCATCCCTTTCAAACTACTGCTCTATCAGTTCAAAATTTCAGGTACTATTTATTCATGTTAACAAATATGTGACTATAAAATAATATGCAGTCTAGTTAATTTGCTTTAAGTTATTTCTCTTTCAAAGAATGATAATGATGGGTATAAAAACATCAGACAAGTTCTTGAAGTTATGAATAATTCTGTGCATTTCATTAGTTAAAGCTTCAGGATAATTTAAATCTCTAGAACTCTAAAAATAAAAAAAAAAAAATAAAAAAAATGTATTTAGAAGTTTTTTCAGATTTTGTTATATGATGTTTATATTGAAGGTAGGATGTAACTTGCCTCAGTGGATTTTTTTAATGTAATATAATACACATATTATTCTAGTAATAGGATAAGTAACATTGCAACTTATTTTTTTATTTTATGAATATTTATTTTTTCTGTTTATTTATATGTAAATTTGCATTTTATGATTTTATTAATGTTGATGTTTTGCTTTATCATTTTCAAACAGATTTCATGAATGTGACATAAAATATAATATAATATTCTGTATATGAGAGGAGCATGTTGAAATATCTCACAAGATGGAATAGTAAATATATGATCACCAAAAATGCTGCTGTGTATATGTATATATATATATATATATATCAATGGTGTATCATTTAGGGACCTTTCTTGTGTGTGAAATTCATTACCATTTAACCTGTACATTAAGAATAAATTTCATGATTATACCAAAATGATGTTATATTTATGAGATGGAAGGAAAAAAACAACAAAAAAAACCCATAAAAATTGTATTTATTCATATCAATTGTAATTGTATGGAGTATATGACATCCTGCACCTTAATGTCCAACCCTTCAGTTATCATTTCAAATTTTGACATACAAAAATGAATTGCTGCAGTCTCCATAACTTAGTTTTATCAGTTATTTGAACATTGAACCTCCTCTTTCTGACATTCCCATTGTCACAAACAACTGACTATCCTTTTATTGTACTTTACAGCAATTATGTTCTTTGTTATAATCATTTAAATATAAGCAAAGTTTGCACTATAAATATTTTTGCTATTAGCTATTTGTTATTTGTATATAGGAGCTGTTGACTTCACATCAATCTGGTAATAAGAAAACATTATGGGAAAGGTCACCCCTTGGATTGGCCTGAATTTTATTGATGTTTTATCACTGGGAGCTGACTGAGGAGGAAACAAAATATGCAGAAGTCATAATTTCTGTATTCAAGTACTAATGATTTAATAACATGGTGATGAATCACCATGTTATTAAATACTGCAGATCTCCAATGATAACTGTAGAAAGTTTGAAACCCAGTAGTACAACTATCGTCAGAAACCTTCAGAAACTTCTGTCAGCCTTCTTTATTCAATGCCAAACTCCTTCTTTTGACAACTAAAACCTTAATCTCATGAATAACTCCATCTCAAATTTTTCTTTTCTTTTTCTTCTGGCTTAGCATTAAACATCCTAACTATTCTATTACTATCCATGCGTGTAATGTATCCAGCCCAACTTAATAATGTCTGGCTCATTAAATAACTATATAGTTCATAGTTATATATCTTTTCGTCCACACACCATTGTCTTGTACTGCTCCAAAAATATATACTCTTCTTTCAAACAGACCTAGCAATCTTTCATCTGCATTGATAATACCCAGTTTTCAGAGGTATAAGTTAACATTGGTCTTACAAGTACTCTGTACATCATTATCTTTGTTTTTCTTGAGATCAGATGTGACTCTAGGTGTTATTATTAAGGCCTCCATGGAGTCAAAAGACTCATCGTGGGAGGTCCTTCCTAAGAACATAAAGTCTGTCAAGACCCATCGAGGGGAGGTCCCCCATAAGAAACACAAAGTCTATCATACCACTCCTTAAACTCATTGACCGTTCTCGCCCTCACCACTCTATGAGGCAATGCATTCCACGGCTCAACCACCCTCCATGCAAAGAAACCACTCCTCACCCTCTTGCTCACAGTTTCCTTTCGTAACTTCCAGGGATGGCCTCTTGTCATCACTCCTTCCTGCTGTTCAACCGAGTGAAAGAACTCCCCAGTGTCAACCCTGTAACCACCTCTCAACAGTTTAAAAGTCTCAATCATATCACCTCTCCTTCTATCCACCAAACTCTGCAGTCCACATTCCCTCAGCTGATTCTCATAACTATCCTTGTACAGTCCTGAAACCATCTTTGTTATCCGTCTTTGTATCCTTTCCGCAGTTAATTTATCCCCTTCAAATCCTGGGGACCAAATCTGAGAACAATAATCCAAGTGTGGTCTGATCAGAGACTTATACAACGGAATGATAACCCTCTTATCTCTGCAGGTCAGTGTCTTTCTCATAATTGCAGCAATACTCTGTGTTACCTTCACCACTTTTGCAATATGTCCCCTAAACTTCAGGTTTGTATCAATCATCAACCCCAGATCTCTTGTCTCCCCAACTTCCTCCAGTATAACTCCTCCCATAGAGTATGCAGCATCCCATTGATGTTTCCCAAACCTCAAGACCTTACATTTTGCTGCATTAAACTGATACTCCCCCATTCATTTGCCCATCTATCTAGTTTATTCAAATCCTCTTGCAGGGCTACCACATCTGCACTATTACTAATAATCCTTCCCAGCTTCACATCATCTGCAAACAACTGAATATCCCCTTGCAATCCACTGGCAATGTCATTGATATAAAGGTTAAATATACAGGTCCTAGTACTGAGCTTGTGGGACCCCACTTGTAATCCTCTGTCTCCTTGAAACTGCTCCACCATACACAACTCTCTGATACCTATCAGACAGCCAATCCTGAATCCAGTTGACCAATCTGACATCCAGACCCATGTGCTGCAACTTAAATATCAGTTTATCATGTGGCATCCTGTTAAATGCCTTTGCTAAGTCTAAGAAAATTGCAGTATATGCCTTTCCCTCATCTAATGTTCTTGTAACTTTATTATAAAAGGCTAGCATATTGCTAAAACAAGAGCATCCTTTCACAAATCCATGTTGACTCTCACAGATAACAATACCCTCATCTGCCCAATGCTGTATACGGTATAATGCTGTATATCCCTAACTACTTTCTCCAAGATCTTAACAACTACTGATGACACACAGACTGGTCTATAATTAGATACTTCCAGTCTGTTACCACCCTTATGCAATGGCACTATCTTACCTTCCTTCCATTCCCTGGGCACCTTTGCCAAAGCCAGACTTTCATTGAAAAGTCAGGTTAAAGGCACTGTCATTTCCCTAGCACATTCTCTCAAAACTCGTGGTGAAATACCATCCAGTCCCAAAGCTTTATTGGCATCCAGAGTTCTCAGTATCTGAAACACACTCTCCTCCTGTACCTCTAAACCTTGAACCTGCCCTATCCCTCTAGCATTAAAACTGACTCCTCCAGGATGAAATACTCCAATAAAGTGTTCATTGAGCAATTCCACTATGTCTTCTGCATCAGTCACTCTATTCCCATTTTTATCCCACAATATCATTCTTCCACAGTCATTTCTCCTCCTACTGGCCACATAGCTAAAAAATTCCCTAGGATTTTCTTTGGATCTTAGGGCCAATCTCCTCTCATATTCCAGTTTCGCTTTCCTTACCACACTAGTCACTCTTTTGGCCTTTGTCTTATATTCTTCATGCATCTCTTCACCTGTCTCCTTATATCTCTTCCATAGCCTCTTTTTCACATGCAATTCCTGTTTAATATTGTTTGTCATTCACTTTACTCCAAATTGTGCCCTCTTCTTCACTCGTGGTATACAACTTACTATTGCTGCTAACAAATATTCTTTCACAATTTCCCACGCACTAACGATATCCCGGCCTTCCAATTCCTCCCTCTATGAAACTTCCCGAAGTTAACGTCTAAGACTATTATAATCACCTGCATTATAATTCCACATAAGTTCCCGTCTCTTTGATACTCCTGCATGTCTATTCATTTTCCAAAGTATTTCCTAAGTCCACAGAAGCATCTATTTGCAGAAAAGAATACGTCTCTGAATCTCAGTACTGGTATCATTTTTACAATTAACTTCTGATCCCAAGTATATAAAAGAACCAATTTCAGAAGGATTATTATTACAAATCTTTCTAGTTACTGGCATATTATTATTATTATTATTATTATTATTACTACTACTACTACCCAAGACCTCATGGAGTCAAAGACTCATCTAGGAGGTTGTTTTTTCTTGGTTAATCTGCAAATTCATCTTCGCTGCCTTTTCTAAACTGATGAGTTTCTTCTATTGCTTTTCGTGTCCCTCCTATAATAACGACATGCATATGCCATTTTTTTTTTTTTTAAATAACGAAACTTGTGGTGCGATCATAATTAAAAGAAACATACGTATTAACCACAGTGAAAATGATTTAATTGTAAATATTTCATCCTAAGTATCATAGGGCATCATCAGTACAGTAGTTTAAAACAATAATAGGAATAACATACAGTTAGGGCGCATGGTTACAATAGAATCTCATTAAACGTGCGTAACGTGTTACAAAGAAAAAAAAAGTAATTATTTAACACAATTTTGTATGACAATTTCCCATACTTTAGGAATAGTAAGAACGTCGTTGCGGTTTAAGTTTGGTCTGTGTAGTAGGGCTTCAGAACTTTCTTTGTATAAATTCATGTTTATATAAAGATCTATGTAAAAGTTTAGACTTTTCCCAATGGATACTATGGTTTGGATTTTCAATTCCATGTTGAGAGAGGCCAGATTTTTGCGCTTTAAAAAGACGAATGTGGTCTTGATGTTCCGAGATGCGTTTCTGAACAGAGCTACCTGTCTGTTCAGAAACGCATTAAATTCTGTTTGTTATATAAAATGTATTTATTTTGTATTTTGGTCTTGAGTCCGATTATTTGGATTCTTTCAGAATCCAAAGAATCACTGACTAATAAATAATGAAGTTTGTTACTGCATCAGGTTACTTCACCTGGAAAGGTCAAATTTACAAGCAAGAAGAAGGAACAACAATGGGATCCCTTTTATCACCAAACCTAGCAATAAATCCACCAATTATTAACCATTGTTAATAATTGGTGGATTTATTAATATATAGAGATTATCCTAGATATTATATCTTAATATTTATCCTACCATAGAGATGATCTCTTTTTAACAATTATTTTTAATTTATTTCCGAGTGTACCTATATATTATTATATGCACTAGGGTTCACTCCAATTGGTGCAATGATCTTAACTTTCAGAATCCAAATAATCACCGACTCAAGACCAAAATAAATACATTTTATATAACAAACACAATATATATACACTTCAAACAATTATTACATAACTAACTACAAATTAATTGATATAGTTGAATTGTTCAAGTTTGTTATTGCATCAAGTTATTTCACCTGGAAAAGTCAAATTTACAAGCAAGAAGAAGGAACAGCAATGGGATCTCCTTTATCACCATACCTAGCAAACTTGTTTCTAGAACACCTTGAAGAAAAAATGTTCACTTTTGAACCCAAACCAAAAATTTGGTTAAGATATGTCGACGACGTATTTGCAGTCTGGGATTATCCCAAACATGAATTACAACTGTTTCTAGAAAAAAATAACCTTCTTCATCATCGCATCAACTTTACATTAGAAAACGAATCTCCTTTTTGGATTTACACATCCAAAGAAAAGAAGACGGTTCCATTGCCACGTCTGTCTTTTGCAAGCCTACATTCTCAGGTCGCTACATTTACAATTCTTCCGCTCATCATCTCAGAAATCTGGCATTATTAAATCACTAGTTTCCAGAGCACAAAAATTCTGCTCCTCTGAAGAATCTTTAAACCAGGAATTAGAAGTAATCAAAAATACAGCCATCCTAAATGGATATAATCCGAAAACAACTCAAAAAATTATCAGTCACCTCTCCACACATCAAACCAGACAGGAAGAAATCCATAGGATTCCAATACCTTATGTCAAAGGCATCTCAACGTCTTTCTAAAATTATGAAGAATACAATTTTGCCACTTCTTACAAACATATCAACCAAATTTACAACTTGTTACCTTCTCCTAAGGACAAACTCTCACCTTTGATGTTGCCTGACGTTTATGAAATTCCATGCTCATGCAAATTGTCTTACTTTGGACAGTGGTAGGTCTTTTCAGAAACGCATCTCGGAACATCAAGACCACATTCGTCTTTTTAAACTGCAAAAAGCTGGCCTCTCTCAACACGGAATTGAAAATCCAAACCATAGGATCCATTGGGAAAAGTCTAAACTTTTACATAGATCTTTATATAAACAGGAACGTTTATAAAAAGAAAGTTCTGAAGCCCTACTGCACAGACCAAACTTAAACCGCAACGACGTTCTTACTATTCCTAAAGTATGGGAAATTGTCATACAAAATTGTGTTAAATAATTACTTTTTTTTTTCTTTGTCACACGTTACGCACGTTTAATGAGATTCTATTGTAATTATGCGCCCTAACTGTGTGTTATTCCTATTATTGTTTTTAACTACTGTACTGATGATGTTCTAAGATACTTAGGATGAAATATTTACAATTAAATAATTTTCACTGTGGTTAATAGGTATGTTTCTTTTAATTAATTGCATATGCCATAATTTATATTGATTTGTAGAAAATTGTTCCCGTTGTATTAATGCCGTCATAAAAAAAAAATCAGCTAACGCCTTTTTATTCCCGTATACGGGAGTAGGCGAGGCCATTTAGCCCTATCTAACTTTTGGAGCTGAGTGGGCAGTTCAATCTCCACTGGTACCCAATCAGAGACAGATGGCCCAAGGCTATCACTAATTAAGCAGTACACAGTGAAGAGAGACGGCTCAAATGTGCCGCCATCTCGTGGTCCCTAACCCTAACACAATATATTTAATATCTGAAATAATGTGGGTTCTACGGTCGATTTTCTTGAGTTTACAGGACGAAAAACCCGAGTTTCCGGGATGAAAAACCTGCTTGCCCGTGCCAAAGATCGACTAACTCGGGAACCGGTCGAAAAACGGCATAGAAAAATTTCTTCTAGTCGCGACTAGACTCGAAACCAAACGCCACATCCACTGAGCTACACAGGCTCTGGAATGCCAGCATCTCTAAAAACCTTTTCAAGTGCTATGTTAAATAGTAAGCAAGCTAAGCCATCCCCCCCCCCCTTGTCGAACACCATTTTTTATATATATTGGATCAGACAACAGTCTGAATTTTGATATGACGATGAGTATTTCTGTATTTCTCATTGTAGCTTTAATAAGTTTTTGTGGAATCTATAGTTCCTCCATTGCAATAAATAAGTTAGATCTATCTATGCTATCATCTGCAGCTCTAAAATCTATGAAAAGGTGATGTGTTTCAATTCTGAATTCATTACATTTTTCAAGTAATTGGCGTATATTAAAAATCTGATCATTTGTAGACTTCCTTGACAGAATCGACACTTAATCACCAATAACATTCTCTCTCTATATATAGGGATAAAGTCTCTTAAATAGAATGTTAGAGAAAATTTTATAAGTTGTATATAGTAAATTAATTCCTCTGTAGTTAGAACATATCATTACATCACTTTCTTATGGATGGGGCATATAACGTTCAGATTCCGTTCGTCTGAAATTGTTTCATTAATCCAGATTTTTTTGATAAGTTGACACAGCTGCTTAAGGTATTCTGTACCTGCACTTTTAATTAATTCTGCTTATATCCTATCCATTCCTGGGGCTTTATTGTTCTTAAGTTTTTTAATTGCTGCCTCCAATTCTGCATTTGTTGGTACTGGTTCAACTGCATCTAGATCTTGGCTCTCTTCCATATCATCTAATTGACCAGATATATAGGATGTCCACAAATGGTTACACTGATTTCAACTGGCTATAATATTTTAACAATGAAACTAACTGAATGAATTTTGTTGCAGGTTAAACTTAGGCACTCATAAAGTTTCCATACTAGTATCTTCAGTATACTGCTTTTGCCACCAGGAGTGCTGCTACTGATTTTCTTTAAAAATGGCTTCAGTATAGGAAAATGCCCAATGTGTTCTGTGGCTAGCAGAAACAAATCTCCAGTTACAGTGCAGCGAATGTTTAGGGCACAGCATGGAAAGAACCCACCTGATGTTAAGCTCATTAAGTCATGGAAGGCAAAGTTTTTAGAAACAGGTTCAGTTTATAAGGGTACAAGCAGTGGCAGACCATCGGTTTCCGAGGAGACAGTTGAGGCAGTTCAAACTGCCTTCACCCGGTCACCGCAGAAGTCAATCAGAAGAGTTTAACTAGAACTTCAAATGCCAAGGAATACAGTCCACAAAGTGGTATGCAAACGTTTGAAATTGTTTGCGTACAAAGTCAATTGTCGAGGAGATAAAGCCAGATGATCGTCCAAGGTGTGAAGAATTTGCTAACCTCATTTTGAATCACATCGATGAGGATAATGATTTTTTGCAGCATGTTTGTTTCTCTGATGAGGCAACATTTCACGTGAGTGGAGTAGTCAACAGACACAATGTAAAGATCTGGGGGATCTGAAAACGCATATGCCATGCCATAAGAGAACACATCTGAGCTAGTCCAAAACTCAATGTATGGTATGGACTAATGCATGATCGAGATTGGCTCTTTCTTCTTTCTTGAAAAAGAAATTAATGGAAATGTGTACTTAGACATGCTCAATAATTATGCCATTCCACATCTACAGGAGATGCAACTAAATGCTATCTTTCAACAGGACAGAGCCCCTCCCCCTTCGTTGGTCTTGTGATGTTCGCAATCGTCTTAATCGAAAATTCCTGAATCGCTGGATTGGCATTGATGGTCCAATCCCATACCCTCCCCCCCCAAGGTCACTGGACATTACATCCCCCTAGAATTTTTTTCTTTGGGGATATGTTAAGGATCTTGTTTACAACACCAGTTCCAGACCTTGCGACAGTACATCAGAAATGCAGTTGAAGGAGTCACACAACAAATGTTGGAGAATGTGGCATGTTATTA
The DNA here is from genome assembly GCF_054136105.1 of Typopeltis vanoorti. Lineage (NCBI taxonomy): Eukaryota > Metazoa > Arthropoda > Arachnida > Uropygi > Thelyphonidae > Typopeltis > Typopeltis vanoorti. The sequence goes on along the minus strand of NC_143550.1, from coordinate 75,400,454 downwards.
ATTACTGCTGGGATATTTTACGTGTTTCTAGCGGTGTTGAAGTTGTTCATTGACTTCTTTTTCTATATGTTATGCATTGAAGTCTAACTTTGTGTTCCATTTCACGTATACACTGAAGTGTTATAATATATAATAATCAGGGTAAACATTTATGGACACCCTGTATTTGGATTCAATGAAATGCTTTGCCCATCTTCCTAGCATCGCTGGAAAGTTTTCTGACTACTATTTAACTTTTGATAGAAAGATTTACTTTCATTCATACTTCAGAGGTGTTCCAATTCCTTAAATTCATCTTCATAGTATTTCTTCTTTCTATTTTTATGCACTCTTTTTCTTCTTTTCTAGCCAAATGATATTCCTTAGATCTTTACGAGGCGTGGTTCCTTTGCTGCATTTGTTTGTATCTCTCATTTTTTAATACAGTCACATGTTCACATTCTGCATCAAACCAATAGTTATACTTAACTCTACTGACTTTTCCTAATACTATGTCTGCTGTTGTCACTATGGCATCCCTAAGAACATCCCAAGCCTCATTAACACCCACCAATGGTTAGACCCAGTAGTGAACGCTCGCATTGTCGAGCAAAAAAAAAAAAAAAAAAAAAAAAAATAGAAGCCGTATTTCACACAAATACTTTTATTAATACAGCTTGTGTACAAATTCCAATCAAAAAGTGTGAGAGGACAATCAACCTGTAAAGGCTATCACTTTTAAACAAATATTTCATGATCTAAACATGAAATATTTGCACACAATCAACTGTGCTAATATTGTTATGCTGCTAGTTAAAGAATGAATGTGGAAAAAAAAACTTTACTGTATGCTTGTAAATTGTACTTATCAGGAAATTACATTCTTGTTTAATCCTTTACCCAGGGTAAGCAGATGCAATCCAACACCTTGTATAGGATTGCATCTACATCTACAGTTTACCAGGACTTTGCTCCTGGATCTGTTTTCTGAAATGTCTCACATTCTTATTGGGGTTCAGATCTGGGCTTTGTGGTGGTGAGAGAAGATGGTGGAAGATATGCTCGCTGAACCACTTCGGGTTAATTCTTGTGCAGTGGACAATAGCATTGTTTTCCATGAAACAACTGTCACCTGCTGAATAAAAAGTCAACATTAAAGGATAGACTTGAACAGCAACAATGTTCAGGTACTCCTGGAAGGACCTAGCTCAACAAACACATTACATACCAATAGAACATGCCCCACACCACCTCCAGAACCTTGAGTTGTATTTATAAACTGGGGTTTATTGCTTCATGGGGGCTCCTCCAATTGCTTACCTTTGATACAGAACAACATATGCCGTGCCTGGTCGAACCACTTTTTCTAGTCCAATGTGCAGTCACAGTATTCTTGACACCTCTGAAGAGGAACTTTCTGGTTCACGGAAATCAGTTTTTTTTTGTTTTGTTTTGTTTGTTTAAGCATGTGATTGCTACTATCAATCCTCTTCATTTCCCTGCATAAGCTTGTGAGATATCAGTCAGAAACTGCTTTCATTAAATGCTTCTGTCAATTGCTGTACACAGGAAGTTCTCTTTGCCAGTACAAGCCTCAGATGATGGCAGTCTCGTTCTCAGACCAGGAATGCAGGTTGTTTTTCCACAGATTAAACACAACAGATATATCAATTTTTGAGAAACCAGTCAGCTCCCCTGTATTCAAAATTGTGGCGACAGCCAGATGGGCATCCATTGTAAGCCCTTTATCTAGGGTTCGTATATGTCCCGTATTTTACGGGATTGTCCCTTATTACGAGTTTGTGTCCTGGCGTCCCGATAAAACTCTTCGGGAAGCAGAATTGACCCTTAATTTGTGGATTTGTGTTTAGCATTCCCATTCTTAAACATAAAGCATGTAATTGCCAAGAAATCGATATCAGTTATTAATCATAAAATTGTCTTATTAATTGACAATACTGACATGTTGGGAGAATAGTGCAACTAGCGCACGGCTTATTTGATATGACACGGATCTGTTTATGAAACGTAATTAGTTTTATTATTTTATATGCCTTTAAAATGCCGAAGAGAAAGTGTGTTCTCACAAAAAAAGCTAAAGACTGAATACCCTTTTATTATACCATGCAATTCTAATGGCACAGTCGACGAGAAACTGAAATGTACACAATGTAATGCAATATTCAGCATGTTAAACGGCGGTCGGTCAGACATCACGCAGCACATCGCTACGAAGAGACACAAATTAGCAGAAAATGCAAGTGTAAGTAGTAAAGTGTCAGATTATTTTTCTAAAAAAAACAATGGGTGAAATGAAAAGAAATCTTGCAGCTGATAAAGCTATTTGCATATCATGTATACATGCACAACCAGAGTTTCAGTTCAATGGACTGCACGTCGAAAATAATCCGGAAACTGTATGACAAAAAGTTCACTAGCGGTCAAAAGAAGACTCCAGCTATAATTGTGAGTCTATTAGCACTAATGCAATGGCTGTTTCAGAAACGAACTTGAGAAAGCTAATTATATCAAAAGAGGCCATCAAGACTATGGTTCTAGAGTTTTTAGATTTATCATGTGAAACTGCAGACCAACTTACAGAATATGTATGACAACTAGTGACAAAGTGGAATATTGAAAAGGAAGTTGTTGCCTTATCAGCAGATGATACTAATACAAATTTTGGTGGAAGTTCCAGAAGAGGAAAGAACAATGTTTTTCATAAATTGAAACCAAAATTGAATCGTACATTGATAGGAGCTGGTTGTTCATCCCATATCATAAATAATGCTATACAATGTGCAGCTGATACATTGCCCATGGACGTTCAAGCTGTCATTGAAAAATTATATCTGCATTTTTATATCAATACTGTTAGAGTGCATACACACAAAGGTTTTTGTGACTTTTTAAATATTGAGTACAAGACAGTGTTAGGGCACTCAAAAACGCGATGGTTGTCTTTGTACCCTGCTCTCAAAAGGATGAATGAGATGTACGAAGTTCTCAAATCATATGGTCTTTCACTCGATAAACCATCATTGCTTCTAAAAATTTCTTTAGTAATCCAGTTTCAGAGCTAATAGCCACATTTCTAGAATGCCGATCTGAAATGTTTCATGCAACAATTTGTGCAATTGAAGGTGAGAAAGTCACTTTTGCTGAAGCAAAATCCATTATTGAAAGCCTCTTAGAGAAACTTCAGCAGAGACGAGATAATGATTTTGCAACAAGGAAAGAACAGTCCTTACTCAAGGCATTAATTGAAGATGGACTCATCAATGAGAAGAATTATGGTAATTATAAAAAAGAATTTTATAACACCTGTATAGAATACATCCAAGAATGGTCTTCTGACACTTTTACTTTTGGAAGTTTGTCTTGGATTTTATTGAAGAATCCAGGAGCCAATCTCAAGTGTGCAGAAAAGTGTAACAACTATTGAACACAAAAGTTAACCAAACACAAAAATAAATGAAACTGAACTGTTTGATGAGGTAATGATCTTGAAAAAGGCAATTACAGAGAAGAAAGAAGAAATTAAAGCAAAATCTACAGGACAAATTTGGTATGAATTATTCAACAGTGTTGGAGCAAATGAATTAATAAATTTGAAGAAGATTGCTGAGTTCTTCTGCTGCATTCCTGGCACAAATGCTAGTATTGAAAGACTGTTTTCCCGGATGAACTCCTTATGGACAAACGAAAAGAATAGGTTATCTGTAGAAACTGCGAAAGCTATGCTCATTGTTAAAGTGTTTTTCAATAAGGACTGTGCGGAATTTCATAACTTGGTAAAACATAATCATTCTCTACTGGAGAAAATACAGTCACCTGAGAAGTATATCAGGTGACATACTTATACAGGCAAAGATCAATGATTTAGTACTGTTTAAAGTTCAATTTTAAGATTGCTATAAATAAATTCTTTTCCCTTTGCTGATGTTCGTAAGTAAGAAAAACAAAAACATTTTGTTCGTTTATTCAAACCGAAAGTGTCCGTATTTTTTTTTCAAAAACATATGAACCATACCTTTATCGAACTTCGAAAGATCATTTGTTTTTCTCATTGTCATAAACACTATTAAAGTTTACAGATCAACAACATTTTCAAACAGTTGCCTCAATTCATAAATTATATTGGTGAGATTATTCTTCAAGAAACTAAAACTGGGAATCTTAATGATATGGATGTTATGGTCATTTTCAGTGGTATATCATTAGATATTTCGTTGTATTGCATCATTTTCACGGATTGTGGTACAGTATAATTGTTGCTGCTGGTGCGTCAGAATTTTTTTTATGCTATAAACACAGTAAGAGCTAGTTTTTGCATTTTCATGCTGAGGTCACTATGGCTAGTTGAATAAATGCCTCGCAGAAAAAAGTGTGATTCAAGCTTTGAATACAGAGGTCTATTCCTCTCGGAAAATAGCTAAACGAGTGCCCTGTAATCAATCCGCTGTGGTACAGCTACTATCGAAAGTGAAGGAAACCGGATCTGCTGAAAAGAAGAGAACCACTGTTGTATCCTACTTCGTCTTAATCTATACTTTGGATCCGATATATAGTTATTACGATGTTCTTAACTAGTTGATAGGTTGCAAGTTGATTTCTAATTCAAATATAGAGAAAATTTATATTTAAAGACTGCGCCACTTTATATCTGAATTAGTTCAAGAATTGAAGAAACACCAACTCTCAACTACCTTCCTTTATATGTTGTTATTATATACAGGGTGTTCGGGATAAATTTGACAGTTTCGTAAGGAAAAAGAAAATCTTCTTTGTATCTATTAAATTTAATGAATTGACAAAAAACATTACAGGCAGAGTTAATTACAATACTATCAACAAGATTTACTCAAAATAACCACCATTAGCATCGATCACAGCTTCAATTCTGCTTCGGAACCTCGAACAAGCTGATGCTGCAGTCTCCCTGGGAAGGGCCGCAAAAACTGTTTTAATTTTATCCATTAACTGGGCTTTTGTATTACTGGAAGTGCGATTGGTGTCTTTTTCAACTGCGCCCCATACAAAATAATCCATGGGGTTAAGGTCTGGGGAGTTTGGAGGCCAAACATTTGGACTGGTGAAGTCGTAGAAATTTTCAGACAACCATTTTTGACTTTTCCCAGAGGTGTGGCAAGGGGCCGAATCCTGCTGCCATACATACGGCCTACCATTGGCTACCCTTGTTATCCAGGGCTTGACTACAGTTAGCAACTCCACGAACAAAGCCCGAATCCCAATGCCAGGGTTCTTCAACACCTGTTCCTGCAGATTTGCGAGGAATTCTGCTGTACGAACGCAATCAGATCGTCTGCTAGGGATCTTTCTTCTTGCTACATCCTCGTAGTCACCATTGCAAGTCTCTAGTTCATGCCTGATTGTTTTTACTGTATTCAGGGAACATTGGGCAGCAGTCGTAATATCCTTATTTTGATGGCGGGCACGAATCATCATGATACAAGTTATTCTCTTCCATGATTCAGGTGGGTTCCAGCTATCCATCCTTTCTGACATCTTGTATATGAATGAAGAAGGGTCCAAACTTTTAAATGAAGAGAAGTGTGTGTTAATACATGTATCTAAGGAAAAATATAATTAATTATAAATATGTCAAATTTATCCCGAACACCCTGTATATACTTGGCGAGTATATTTAACTTACTTAATTCACCCGCTTAGGTTCGAATATTTTATGAATGGTGCAGTAAAAGAGATTCAGGCAAAATACAACTTTTGATTAACAAAAACAAGCATTTAATTTAGAATCACAAATTTTACACCACCTCACCGGCCATTATGGATCAAATATGCATCAGCATACGCTTCGTATCCATCATATATTTCAATGTTATAACAATGGTATTACAATTTTAATAAGCACATCGCATCCATCATAACTTGAACGTCTATAGACGTCTTGGCCGGTAGCGTGGTTCATTAAATAAGATATTAAACATTTTAGCATTTCTGATAAGACAGTCATACAAAGTCAGGCAATGGTAAATCTGTTATCTGTAATACAGTCTTCTCACAGTTCATTTAACTATTTAATAACGTTCCTTAGTGATCATTCACATCAATATCTCACAGTTCCTTAGTTTTAAATACAATAAAAATGCAGTAACACCTCTTCACAAGAATACACTTTTAAATCTACACTTCAACTAATCTCCGCAATAGTTACTGTTATTATAGGGATATTCTAGGATGAAACTCACACATATTTCTGCATAGGAATATTAATGGTTGGAATATTCTTACCGATAATCTTCTTTTTCATCTACTTATATGCGAACACATTTTGTAACTGTAAACACTTTATTGTTTAAAAGGCACTCATTAAACAAATCTCAGTAATAACTGAACTAATTAATGGTCACAATACACATAATTAAACGTTCTTGCATGAAGTACTACTGATCACTCATGAACTAAGGTAACAAACAATAATTCCTTAACTTGAAGTTTTATACGCACAGTTGCCCATTCCTCCGGCATTCAATTAATCCTGTAGGGAACTATAATTCTAAACACAGGTATCTTTAAACTCAACTTTTCAGCCTCTACTTATTCTCTAGTTACTCCGTGCTATGCTTCAAGATTCCGTGTGTCCTTGGAAGGTCAGCCCTGAAATTAAATCTCAACTATAGTATCGCTAGTCATTCAGTAATCACTCAGCTGTCTTCTGTAGCTATAATTGTTATTCTACAACTTATTAGCTAACCGCTTCTCGACTACTGGACTTCAATTAGCTACTCGAGTGACTCGCCGACTCGCTATTATCGCACTCTGATTCTTCGAATCTATCTCCTTTTAGATTCCTTCTCCGAATGCTGAATTAGAATATCCTCTGATTCCAACTGAATGCATGAATTTTTTCAGCGTTCCTCGCTTATATATCCATTATTCCTGCCTAAATTGTTCTCGTGCTCTCTTTAACTAAAATCCTTCCAGTAAACTTTCAGCAATCTCCCTCACGCACTGTTCCAAACTCGCGCTCGCTCTCTTACATACGTCTCCATGACAACCAAACAAAATATAATAAAATTGAGCTATTGCATAACGTTAAACTTCTACAAACAGGAACAAATAAAGAATATTTACATTTCAATTAGTGTGCAGTTAAAATATCAAATACAAATTCTTATAATATTAACATACCAATAAATAAAATAGCTTAATAATATTTAATGCAGAGTCTTATTACTATTAACACATATCTTTGATTAAATAATTAAATATTAGCTAAAATTAGAGGTAGTTGTATGAATATTAATTTATAAACAAGTGATTTACATCAAATAATATTTACAAGTCTAGCTTATGTGATGGAATTCTGAAGCAAATAATAATTACTCTAATCTCTATATTTTCAGAATCCAACACCACTGTCTACACCATGTGAAGATTGAGTTCTAAAGTAGCTCCACCTCAACAATCGCCGTCCATCATCCAGGGAACTGAAACAGGATTGTGAAGAACAAACTGGAGTTGTGGCAAGCTCTGTAATTGTTAGACGGACTCATTCCACAGGGACTGATAGTCAGGCACCTCAAAAGAAGTCATTATTAACAAAAAAAAAAAAAAAATTGGATTGTCTCAATTAAATTGGTGCAAAGAGTATGTGCTAAATGAACCCCCCCCCCCAATCAGTGGAACAGGGTAATTTTTTCTGATGAGAAAAAGTTTAACCTACAGGGTGCTGATGGTAAACAGACAGTTTGAATACGATCTGGAGAAAAATTCAATCCTGACTGATTAATGTCAAGAGTCAAATTCTTAGCACATCAGATGATGTGGGGCCGTATGTTGTATCATGGAGTTCGTCACTTGCATTTCACAAAAGGTTCAGTGAACTTGTAACAGAATTAGAATTGCTGCCCACCCTCAGAGATTATTTTGCCATAATGACAAACTGCATCTTTCAGGATGATTCTGCCCCTTGTCATAGGGCAAAAAGTACAAGTAATGCAATTGTAACCCTAAAATGTACCATACGAATTGAGTTTAGTACTTAAAAAGTTTTAATTTTTGTTCCAGGTTAATAAGTTTCGCAATGTACACTCGATTCAGCGACTACCTTGGCCAGGATACAGTCCAGATCTGAAACCCATTGAGAATTTGTGTTACCAAATAGAGACCGATATACACAAGAAGAAACTGAAAAACACTTTGGGATCTTCAAGAAGCCATTATAAGAATATGAAACCATGAATTGACAGTGGCATTCATCAGGACATCAGGAAATTGTACTGTCAATACTCTGCCAATGTCAAGCTGTAATAAAGATAAGAGGATGACCCACTCCACAGAGTACTAAACTGCAAAAAAAAAAAAAAAAAAAAAACGTTAATTTTAGCATTGAATGTTAGTAAAACTGTGTAGTTGAACTAAATTTTTATACCGGTATTTGATTTTCAGTGAAAATATCATCTCTCCATTCTGAAATATTTATTGTCATTTTTTATTTTCTGTCAAATTTATTGTCATTTCCTAACTACAGCACACTAGTCGGCGACTAGAGGAAATTTTTCTAAGCATTTTTCGACTGGTTCCGAGTTAGTCGATCTCTGGCACGGGCAAGCAAGTTTTTTCTCTCGTAAACTCAAGAAAATCGACCGAAGAGCCCACATTATTTCAGACATTAAATATATTGTGTGTTAGAGTTAGGGACCATGATGACCCTAACTCTAACATACAATGATGCCTCTTCACTGTGTGCTGCTTAATTAGTGATAGCTTCGAGCCAGCTATCTCCGATTGACTACCAATGGAGATTGAACTGCCCACTCAGTCTCCAAAAGTTAGACAGGGCTAAAACGGCCTTGCCTACTCTCTATATGGGAACAAAAAGGCATTAGCTGATTTTTTTTCTTGCACTAAAAAGAGTCATATATTATATTAAACAAAAATAAAAATGTTATATTACCTTCATCATTATTTGTGACAATTATCATGTTATTATCCCTTTTTAAGTAGGCTTTCAAATTTAATTACAAAAAAACATAGTTACAGCAGGTGATGTGGCTTCTATAAACATGAGGGTAAGCAATAAAGACAGATTATTAGGGTACCTCGACTGCAGTCATCAGCAAAGTAACCGAGAAAAAAGTTTGATATAATGGACGCCTCTGAAAGAATGTTATGATACCTCTGGATGGTAGTTTTCATGATATATGGAGACATCTGTGAGAGATTTTTCATTATATATCGACATCTGTGAGAGATTTTTCATTATATATGGACATCTGTGAGAGATTTCTCTAGATATACACACGACTGTTGAAGTCTGTTGAAGTCGTGTGTATAACTAGAGTGAATGAGTTTAAGAGAATGTAAGACAACTGGTGTGAACAATATATGGTCTCCCTCAATGAAAATGTGATAATCTGAATGTCTCTGACGAAAATAATTGTAGAAGAATACTGCACTGGTGTGGGAATTACTTAACCTTCAATTAACAATAACCTCAATAATATATCTAAGGGCTTTACAATTCATGATCTCCTTTGGAGATGGCAGGGGTCTGTTTCAGTGAGGTAATCCAGTATCATTATTTTTTCGTTTCTTTATTTTTAGCATTAGGACTTCAGTACAATATGACCATGTTGCTCTCTTAGTTAACTCATCTCATTCTGGTGTTCCCTTAGGTGAAAAAGTTTAAAATAAACAATTTGTCACGTATGCAATATTTATTGACATTTCCACCCATCATTATGATATAATAATAATTTCACTTTAGCTTCGGCTTTGTTCTTAAAAATTAATTGAACACTTCTTTTGATGAAATTTTGCCATATACCCTTTAGTTGGGAAGACCAGGTTCATATCTGATCTTGGAAGCAAAGAACCTTTATATAATAGTTTTTTACAGATGAAAGTAAGTTAGCTTCTTTCATACAGAGGTAGTATCTTTTTTTTTCTCTCCCAGAAACGTGGGTTTTTATCCAGAAAAATAACATATGCAATTTAATAGAGTCGGAATAGTATACCTCATATTTTTACTTGCTTCAACCATAATTTTAAACTGGGATTTTCTCATGAAAATGTATGGAATTCTTGAGGAATGATCTGGATTGTCAATTATGGACAGTTAATAAACATGACAGAAATTTAACAATTATACAGGTGGAAAAGTCAATACAATTGAAAGATTATCATCAAGTAAGAAAGGTCTTACTTGATGATAACCTTTATGAAGTTTTGGGAGAATATATAAACGAGGAGTTCTTCCAAAATGAGTGCGCAACTTGTCCAAAGTATTTTGATACCAACTAACAACTTCTTCAACCAGCTTATTTAATTGTTTGATTTGTGTTTTTTAGGGATATAACTCATTTCTTGATAAGTGGATATATCCTTTAAAAGGCAGTCTAGCTTCTCATAGCGCGGGTTTCAGCACTAGAAAAATTACATGGAGGAAATTTGCTTTTAAAAAGTAAAGCATGAACTTCAAAGTGTAGTTCATTAGAATTTTCGCTGGAAACTCCGGACAGATTGCATTCGATATTATGCAAAATTTCAAGATACGGGACGCATTTAGGTACCACAGCAAAGACATAGCCTTTAGCTAATACACTAGTTTCGGCATCAGATAACGGGTGTCCAGAAATATTCACAATACATTTATTAGTAAGAGTGTTGCAAGAAGTAATTTTTTGCTACGTTATAATAATTCATATTTTTGCATCAGTCTTCTCTAAGGTCTTTCATAAGAACGGGCTATAGATTGTTTAGAAACATGCAGAACGATATCCTAATTTGTCGTTTAGAATAGCTGAAATCCTTCTTTCAAGATCTTAAACAGTGTGAGGACACACAGCCATAACGCCCACCTTAATAAGATCTACCTTCGCGATGGCTGCGGCAATCCTGTATGATAGCGATCAGTGGGAATTTTGGACCATTTTTCCCGTAGGCATGTATTGAGGTCCAGGACCGTTGTCGGGCGGAAGTCCCGTGACCTCACCGGACGTATTAGATGCTAAATCTGTTTTAGTCGCTAGAAGTTGGTTCTGTATCAAGGAAAAATTTATGCAAATATAAATTGTATGAGCTCCAGACGACCGAATAGTTTCTCTAAATCTAGCAAAAGTTCTCTAGGAATTGCTTTCTTATCGCGACATTTTTTGAGAAAGGCAATCCGAGCGCATCGAGCTCGGTTGCCTTTACTGTAATCTTTGATATCGATTTTGAATTATTACTATCATTATTATTAAATTAGATGTTGTAAAATACACTGTATATAAAATATATTGAAATATAAATACAATGAAAAATGCACAAAAAAATGTAAATTTATATAAAATTATTCTATAACCAATATCTTTAAAATGAAAAAGAACTCTCTCTTAGAACACTAAATGAATCTGTTAAAATACTTATTGTAGGGGAAAAAAAGTAAAATACACTGTTATTTTTAACATTTATGCATAGCTATATAACATTATTTACTCAATATTCTGTACTGATTATATATGTAGTGAACAGAAATGTGATAGTAATACTTCATTTCTATATTTAAAAATATTATGCAAATGTGATGAGAATAATAAACTTTGTCAGTGAGAATAAAATAAAAAATTACGTAACACCTCCAAGGACTCAAGGTCATCGAGTCTACAGCTCTTCGCCATTTCATGTTTCATAAACGCATGGACAGACTTATGTGTTCGTCGAACATGTTGTTTATTATTTTAACGGTATAATAGAACACAAAAACTAAGTAAATAATTAATTTATTGACTTGATGCTGATATTTCGCTGGTATTATAACCAGCATCTTCAGAGCACAAAAACACTGTTTGTCACAATACGCGAGACTAAAACAACATGGTGTACTTAACCAAAATTGTAGCAGCAACACAAAGATTGTGGACAGTATAAATAGTCCCACATACAAACTGGCTAGACATTTAGCGAAGCTACTAGCCACTCTCACTAACAATTCTCCCTCCTTTATCAAAGATTCAGCACACCTAAAAAGCATCTTACAACACCTCACCCTAAAAAGCTCAGACTTGATAGTAAGCTTTGACATCACTTCACTATTCACAAATGTACCACTAACAGAAACCCTCAATCTACTGAAGTCACACTTCCCCCCCTGATATATTTGAACTATTCAAATTCACAATACATACAGGATATTTCACATGGAAAGGGAAAATATACAAACAAATTGATGGGACAGCCATGGGCTCCCCCCTTTCTCCCCCCCTGGCCAACTTTTACATAGAACACCTGGAAAAACAAGCAATCAATACAGCCACTCTCCAACCAACACTTTGGCTACGCTATGTTGATGATGTGCTTGCTATTTGGCCACATGGCCCTGAGACATTGAAAACATTCTTAGCACATTTAAATAGCCAACATCCAAAAATCCACTTTACTATGGAACTGGAAGCCAACAACTGTCTGCCCTTCCTGGATACACTCATCACACGTCTCCCAGATGGTTCCTTATCATTTTCAGTTTTCAGAAAACCCACACATACAGGCAGATACACAAACAATCACACCATCATCCTTCTCAACAATATGGCATATTAAAAACGCTAACCCATAGAGCGAGAGCAATCTGTTCAAATGACAAGGCTCTTACTGCTGAACTGACTCACTTACGCCACACCTTCTTGGCCAACGGCTACAATCCACAAAAAATAAACAAAATACTAAACACTCCTAAGAAACCCCTCCCACTATCCACCACAGAGAACTACAACAAAACAGTCACCATCCCTTACATTAAAGGCACATCCGAAAAGATCTCAAGAATTCTCAATAAACATAAACTATGCACCACATTCAGACCATGTAGCAAATTAGCTACCCTCATCCGCTCACCCAAGGACAGCATTCCTCCTTTATCACATCCAGGAGTCTACCAAGTACCCTGCTCATGCAATCAAGCCTACTACGGTCAAACAGGAAGAACTGTGAATATCAGCATCAGCGAACATAAACGATACGTCCGGAAATATCATTATGGGAAGTCGGGCCTAGCAGACCATGCTCTGGATACCCCTGCACACAGGATCAACTGGAAAAACACAAAAGTACTACACAGAAACCCATATAAATCAGAGAGATTGTTCTTAGAGGCGACAGAAGCCCTAAAACACACTCCAAATCTCAACAAATATGGCTGTATTAACTTGCCGAAGATCTGGGAGACAGTCATATTAAGAAAAAACTAGCACTTTTCTAGGACTCTAGTAATATATGATAGCGGTTTTGTTTTTTTTGTTTTTTTTTCCCCAGATAGAGGGCGCCAAAATCAGGACTCTATGGAACTGGATGGACTCTATGGTCTTTGTGTTGCTGCTACAATTTTGGTTAAGTACACCATGTTGTTTTAGTCTCGCGTATTGTGACAAACAGTGTTTTTGTGCTCTGAAGATGCTGGTTATAATACCAGCGATATATCAGCATCAAGTCAATAAATTAATTATTTACTTAGTTTTTGTGTTCTATTATACCGTTAAAATAATAAACAACATGTTTCATAAACGCAGTCGTCTTCCTTCACACAGATACACAAATTATATGCATATACTGTATATATATATCGGGAGAATTATCCATGCTTGCTCCCACACATTACAGAGCAACCGGACGTCCTGATCTACTAGATATAGCTATATTAAAAAACATAACACACAGCTATCAGATACAATCAATCAACGACTTAAGTTCTGATCATAACCCCATCATATTACAACTAGGCACCATACAAGATTTAATGGAAAACATCACATTTATAAATTGGAAACAACTTCCCTCAGCCTTCCAAGAAAACCTTGGTCCAATACCGCATACATATAACATCTGCCGAAGATATAGAAAAAACAGCGAAAACTCTTGAAAAGCAACTACTGACAGCTATAACACAGGTAACAAATATAACCAATTGTGCACATTCAAATAAACTCCCAGAGGATATAAAACGTCTTATCCAAGAGAAAAACAGATTAAGATGACAATATCAGAGAACAATGGACCAAGCGGATAAACAAGCAGTCAATAGAGCAACAAACCAGGTTCGATATGCCCTAAAGGTCCACCGTAACCAACTCTGGAATAACAAAATTCACCAATATACATAGAGGATCAATCAATATGGAAAATGATAAAATCACTCCGTTCAAAGCGTTTTACATTTCTTCCAATCCAAGGTGAATCTATAACACCTTGGATTTGTCCAAGGTGTTATAGATTCAGCTTGGATTGTCTACAATTCAAGGTGAATATTGTCTCCTTGTTGTCTACAACGTTGTTGTAGTGGTCTACAACGTTGCAGACAATTGTCTACAACGACGAGGCAAAAGCTGAAGCATTTGCTGACAGTTTAGAAAAACAATGTAGCCCCAATTATATCAATACAGACATAAATTTCATTAGTAAAATTCACACCCAAGTGCGCAAAATAACTCAAAATGCCTCACTTCAATCCAATAACAAATCCGTGTCACCAACATAAATATACCAGATTTTAAGAAAACTAAATAACAAAAAGGCTCCGGGTCCAGATGGAATAACAAACAAGGTACTCAAGTTACTTCCCCTCAAAGGGGTTATGAATGTGGTAGCCATCATTAATGCCATCCTCCGGCTAAATTATTTCCCAGAGAGATGGAAATTGCCAAGGTTTTCCTAATTCCCAAACCTGGAAAAATTACACAGTTTCCTGAAAATTACATACCAATCAGCCTTCTTTCATGCATAGGTAAAATAGCCGAACATGCTATTCTCACACGGGTTCAAGAGACAACAGATATCAACCATGTCATTCAAGATGAACAATTCGGCTTTAGGATATATCACTCCACAACGCTACAAATTTATAGAGTTATCGAACATATAACCCAAGGGTATGAATGGCACCAACACTCTGGCACAGTATTCCTAGACTTCACTCAGGCATTTGGAATACCAACACGAAGTTGGTATTCCATTACCACTAGTTCTACTTATCAAATCATATCTAAATAACAGAAAATTTAAAATAAAACTCAACGGTATCAGATCCACAAAGAGGAGAATCACGACCGGAGTCCCTCAAGGCTCTCTGCTATCTCCCCTACTCTTCTCCATATACATGGCAGATCTCCCCAAACTGTCCCCAGCTATCACCGCTCTATATGCCGATGACACAATCATTATAGCCAGATCCCACCGTCCACACCTGGCCACAATCAAGCTGCAGAGAGCAGTGAATGAATTGGAGGGTTGGTACACCAAGTGGCGTATCGCAATTAATCCAAACAAAAGCTCTGCAGTACTTTTCACCAGACGTAAAGCAGAACCGAATACAAGCATACAAATGTTTGGTAAAATCATCCCCTGGCGCAATTCTACCAAATATCTGGGAGTTCATCTTGATAGACGTCTAAACTTCAAATCATATATGGATAGTGTCGCCACTAAGGCAAGTCAGACCATAGCACAGCTATATTCACTTTTGAATAGTAACAGCTTCATAAGCATAAGCAACAAAATCCTCCTTTTCAAATCGGTAATCAGACCGCAACTAACTTACGCCTCTCCAACCTGGGGTCACACGACTAAAAGCAACATCAACAGACTTCAGATAATACAGAATAAATGCCTAAGAATGGCATTTAATGCCCCATGGTTCGTCAGAAACAACCAGTTACATCAAGAAGCCAATCTTCCAGATATTAAGACCTACATGACAGGCATTGCGGCACCCAAATCAGCTAGTTCGACAGGCAGCGGACTACAAGCCCTCAGATCGTTTCAAAAAAACCGAAATCCTCCATCGCAAGAGAAAGCTCATACAGCCTCAATGCTCACAATGAGCGGGTAAATTACCCACAATAATCTTATCACCCACAATATAAAATCCAGATGAAGGGATAAAGAGTCCATCAACCGATTAAGTTCAAAGTTCCATGCTTGCTGCGCAAGCTAATTAATTGAGAAAGAAGTAATATTTATTTGTTAATAAATGCATGCATTTATAAGCATTCCATTTAGGCTTTTATTTTTGTAGACAGAAGACGACTTAAGCTTTCCCTGCAATAATTGAGCTTTGCGTTGTGTATCGAAGACCGATGCTTGCGCGCCTAATCAAAACTACCTTGGCTTGCTCAGTTGTAGGAGCTTCCAGGCCTCGCGGCAGCAGTGATTTCTTGCACGCACAGCCATTTCACGTCATCTTACTCTGTTGCTTAAACACAGGTCATAAACATACGCAGTCAACGTAGTTCTAGCCAGTGAGCTTCAGCCAGCCTTTACAAGTGTGTGTGTGTGTTGCTTGGGAAAATTAAGTTACAACTAACTTTTTATGACAATGTTATTGACCAGTTCATAAAGAACCGTAGGGTAGATCTGTATTCAAGTAGCTAAATTGAAAAGGGTAGAATATCATTTTTAAAATAAATGTTGTGTTTGTATGATTAAATACATAAATTTCTAAATATCTAGTTTTAAATGATCAGTAATTCATTATTCCGCTAATCAGACTTCAATCACCTCTAATTCACTGTGTGTGTATACAGACACACACACTGCTTCGAAAGAAGTAAACGGACATCACAGTGTGAGGAACACACAGCCATGATGCCCACCTTAATAAGATCTACCTTCGTGATGTCTGCGGCAATCCTGTACGATAGCGATCAGTGGGAATTTTGGACCATTTTTCACGTAGGCATGTATTGAGGTCTAGGACCGTTGTCGGCAGAAGTCCCGTGACCTCACTGGACGCTACAGTCCATCGATGTTCAGTAGGGTTGAGATTAGCGCTCTATAAAGGCCAATTAAATGTGGTGACGTTCATATCTACAAACCACACAGTCACAGTAGAAGCCTTATGATACCATGCATTTCTTGCTGAAACAATAATGATCAGTTCCATAGGAAACGGCAGAACATAGGAACCATTGCATTATCCAGAATGTTCTGATACCTCTCGGAGTTTTCAACGTTCGTGGCACCACAGAGGTCCACAACCAAACCAGGAGCATATGATCAAAACCACCCCCTGAGTTTCATAGTTGGAGTTATACTCTCTGGCAAGCGACGTTCACTGAGCATGTGCCATACTCATATTCGTCCACCTGATCAGTAGAGGATGTATTATTCGTCGCTCCAAAACACAGATTTCAAGCTTCTACGTCCCAATGTACATGCTCTTTGCACTATTTAAAACGACTCTTCATGCTGGTTCAAGGAATGTGGGCTTGCATATTGAGGTCCTACCATGGAAACCAGTGTTGTAAATGTTTTGTGCAGATTCGTGTTCAAGTGGACGCTTCGTTCTCGGTATTGTATCACTGATTGTTGACCTGGTATGGCCAAATTTATCAACTTATCCTTCAATTGGAAAAAACTTGAATTCGATTCTTGTCGGGACAAAGAGGCATATTTCTATGAGGTTTTTCAATCAGTTGAAGGTGAACTATCCGATTTCATATGGAAGTAGGAGAGTTTATGCTCGAGTAAACTTTTTTTTTTCATCTCGCATACAGACAAAAAAGGGAAGTAGTAGATGGAAAATTAAGTAATGGACATGGCGGCTTCTCGGGAATAGAATGTCCACCTACAATTAATCCTTGGAAGTGATGCTTAAATCTGTCCATTTTTCTTCATGATGTAACTATTCTTTTTGAATCCATTTTATTAATACGTTTATTTCATTCTGATATCTTTTTATCCCTTTCTTTAAGAGTTTTATTCGTAACTGGCATTCTTCGTACAGCTTTACATTAATGTTTTAATTTCTCATGTACTATGTATCCGATATATTTTTTAATGCTTCCATTCTTGTTTCACATGATTAGATTAATATTTGTTGGACCACTGAGTTATAGATTCTTGCTTTTGTTTCTTTGGGTTTTATTTTTCTACATAGTCGAATTTAAAGATCTTGATACTCTATCCTTCAGGGATACTATTACTTCATTCTGTTATATTTTCCATTCACCGTTATTCCTAGGTATTAAAATATCAAATCTTTTCCATTTAGTTCTAATTTACATCTTATGGTGCAATTAGCGTTGCTTTGAATTTCTCTGATGGCAGTTTCATTTTAAAACTGTTGTAAATCTAGAATGACATTACTTTTGGTCGATCATCTTCATTTTGCAAGTAATATAACATCTGCAATACAACCAAATCGAAAAATTCTTTTTAATTTAAAATCAAAACAGGAATTAAAGAGAATAATAAATCACATTTAATAAAAAAAAAAAAAAAATCAGCTAACGCCTTTTTATTCCCGTATATACGGGAGTAGGCGAGGCCATTTTAGCCCTATCTAACTTTGGAGACTGAGTGGGCAGTTCAATCTCCACTGGTACCAATCAGAGACAGATGGCCCAAACCTATCACTAATTAAGCGGTACACAGTGAAGAGAGACGGCTCAAATGTGCCGCCATCTCGTGGCCCCTAACTCTAACACAATATATTTAATGTCTGAAATAATGTGGGTTCTACGGTCGATTTTCTTGAGTTTACAGGACGAAAAACCTGCTTGCCCGTGCCAGAGATCGACTAACTCGGGAACCGGTCGAAAAAAGGCTTGGAAAAATTTCCTCTAGTCGCCGACTAGACTCGAAACCAAGACTTCCTTCGTGCGGCCTAGCGCGATGGTGTGCAAACGCCACATCCACTGAGCTACACAGGCTCATCACATTTAATTTGTTTCATAATTCTGTTATTTCGCTTATAAATAAACATGGACGTAAAGTCTAGTGTAGTCGGTTTCTTTCTTTATGGGGATTTTCTGCGTATTTTTGTTGTGATAATTTATTACCTATTCATTTTGTGTGTGTATATCTTTAATAATTATTATTTATAATAATTTAGTACAAAAAGTAGTGTCCCGTTTAATCCTATGAGAACAGAATTTTTTTTCTCGCATTGTATTCACATTAGACAGATATGTGCATACACACTGTGTTGGAAATAGATTAACAAATAACAGATGCGATGTACACTACACCACTGGAGTATGAAGAGAAACACATACCTACATGCAAGAACGTGACCCCTCAACAAGTGCCGCCATCTCGTGTTCCTAACACAGTAGTAATGTCTGAAATAGTGGGGGTTCAACGGTCGATTTTCTTGAGTTTATGGGACGAAAAACCAGAGTTTCTGGGGGAAAAAAACCTGCTTGCCCATGTCAGAGATCGACTAACTCGGGATCCGGTCGAATAAATGCTTTTAAAACTTCCTCTAGTTCGGCGAATAGAATCGAACTGATGATTCTACAGAGTGCAAAGCCCACTTACACTGAGCTACACAGGCTCTTTAAAAATCAGCTGCCTTTTATTCCCATATAGGGAGTAGATGAAGTCGTTTTAACCTTATCTAACTTTTGGAGACTGAGTGAGCAGTTCAATCTCCACTGGTGGCCAATCAGAGATAGATGGCCCAAGGCAATCACTAATTTAAGTAGCCAGCAGCTAGTAATAATATAATAAAGAACTCAAATATGGCCTCAAATCTGTTAACTTTTATAGCGTCTTGCAATGCTTCTGATCATAAACATACGAAGTACCCCATTGTCATACGTTATTTTCACGAGAATAATTAGGAAACCTTGATAGGTAACAAAATCTTTGGAAGTTTATTTTGCACTTGGTTAGACTATAATAAATTTAGTTTAATCCTTTATCCAAGTGTAAGCAAACAAAGTTTGCACCTGAAAATATCTTCAGGACTGAGGTAATGTAGTACATCCCTTGGCAACTCGTAGCAAAGGTGGATCAAGTTCTCATCACTCCTTGTCTCAGTATCTCCCATAATGCAAAGCACATCTCCTTGCAGACATGTATACTGCTATGCATTAAGGGAAGGGCCACTATCCAGACCGGTTTTGAGGTCTTGTCAGGGAGGCAGACCCAGAGTGGTGATACTAAGCCAGAAGCAATGGAGAGGTCATATTTACTTATACGAGTTAACTAGAGTAATTTAATAAGGTGATATACCAGTTGTTAACTTGTATAGGTAAATATGACCTCTCCATTGCTTCTGGCTTAGTATCACACTCTGAATCGCCTCCCACTGACGAGACCTCAATAAAGGTCGAAACCAGTCTGGGCAGTGGCCCTTCCCTTAATGCACAGCAGTATACATGTCCACAAGGAGATGTTGCTTTGCATTATGGGAGATACTGAGACAAGGAGTGATGAGATCTTGATCCACCTTTGCCACAAGTTGCACCACCTTACCTCAGTCCTGAAGATATTTTCAGGTGCAAACTTTGTTTGCTTCTGAAATACACTTGGATAAAGGATTAAACTAAATTTATTATTGTAATAAAATCCTTGTTTTCTAAGAAATCTGAATAGCAGATTACTGACTTAATATTTGAACAAAACCAGAAATGATTTGATGTCCATTTCCTGGAAATCAAGAAAAAATGGCTGCTTTAAATCATCACAGTCAACTAATACAAGTTAAAGAGAATGAATAAAGAAGTCATTTTTCCTGTTTACAAGGTTTTAATAAGACTGCATTTGCACAACTTCTAAGATAGTCGACATGATAAGGCTACATAAAATCGCAGGGTAATGAAGCTGGTGGGTCAATTGTAGGGTGCTGAACAGTATGGATTTCAGTGGCGTGAAGCCACAAAACTGCACAAGCCTAAAACTGCAAGAACAATGCCAAAGTTTGGATAGTACAAAGCTTGCCACAACTGCACTCTGGAGCAGTGGAAATGCATTTTCTGGAGTGATAATTCATGCTTCGCTTCATCATATGTTATTCTGATGGATGATTCTGGGTTTGGCAGATGCCAGGAAAAACTACCTGCCCAAATTAGTCATGCCAAGTATGACTTATGCATTCAGGACTGAGGTATGGTGGTACATCCATTGGCAACTCGTAGCAACTCGCAGTTTGATGGAGGAATCCTATTTGCCTGTGTCATAAATCTCAAGAATTGTTCATTTAGTGACCGTGAAAATAACTAAATCTCCTGATTCTTCGGGGAAGGAAGAATAATGGTCTAGGGATGTTTTTTATGCTTTTGGCTAGGCTACCTAGTTCCAGTGCTAGGAAATCAATGCTGCAGCCTATAATGACATTCTAGACAATTCTGTGTTTCCAAATTGGCAAGAATTCAGTTCAGTGAAGGCCACTTCCTCTATCTGCACAACTTCCCACCATGCACAAGTCAAAGACCTCTGCAGGAATGGGCTGATGATATGGGTGTTGAAGAATTTGATTTGACAGAGCCTTGATCTCAATCCCATGGAACACCTGTGTGGGTGACAATGGAATAGCAATAGCAAGTCATGGCAAATTGCCTGACATTGTTAATGCTACTTAGCAACATACTAAAATCTAGACAACCCAGCCATAAGAACACATGCAGATTATCCTTATAGCCTTAGCTGTTTCAGATGCAATTCCAGCTTCCCAGAAGATTGAAGGCTGTTATAGTAACAAAGGGTGGACCAACTCCATATTGATATCTTTCATGTTAGAGTGAAATTTTGGATGAGGATGCTATATAATTTTGATCAGATATTGTAAAAGTGAAATAGTTCTGATTGAGTTAATGTTGGCTTGTTTCTTAATAAATAAAAATTAATCTTATACCCTTTTATTTCCCAAATGTCACAACTTTTGGAAATAAGAAAGGTATTTCTGTCACCAGCAGGAAAGGTCATGACTACTGATGATTCTGTGAACCATTGCAGTGGGAGCACATCAGACCAGTGTTGTTATTTTGTCATTTTAAACCCTACATTTCTTTTTCAGGTGCAGTCCAAAAATCTAAGTTTGATGGAGGAATCCTATTTGCCTGTGTCATAAACCTCAAGAATTGTTCATTTAGTGACTGTAAAAATAACTAAATCTCCTGATTCTTTCCCAAAGGGTAGAAGCAACTCCATTAGCTCTATTTTTGAAATTAGTGAACATCTGGCCTAAAAACGTTTCTCTAGCTAGCAATTAGAACCAAACCTCTTCAAGTCGACTTTTCCTCAAGTGGCCTATCTGTATGAAATCAATTTCATTTTTACAGGGTTAGAGAAACATTCCTCGTGTGATTAGTGAACTCTATTCCCTAATGACTTTTTGATTAGTTGTAGGGTTTACATTATCTTCTTTTTTCTCAACCTACTGGTTGATGGGAAACATGGGATGTTGATGGTTTTCTGTTTTGTGCAGTTCATTGGCTGGTCTTTGTCACCATCTACCATCAAATTTCTTCCCTCTACCATCTGTCTCCATCTACCATCAAATGTCTTCCTTCAATCAAATTTCTGATACTTTCCATGTGTAGGTATCCTATTGTAGTATTTTTCCATATTCATGCATTTAGTACTTTTCTTTTTGTTCATGCGATATTCAGCATTCAGTGCCAAACATGGCTAAACAATGCTAAAAGTCTTGATTGTCTTTTTTGAAGGGTCCATGTCTCTAATCTATAAAGAGCTAATACTAATAAAGCTATTAATAAAGTACTTATTTGTTCTCAGTACATACTCTTTGATGTTAATGGTGTTCTTTTCTTAAATGTATTTTTTGCCTGTGCAATTCACATTATACTTCTCCCATCTGATATTATTATTATTATTATCTGAGACCTCCAGGGAGTCAAGGACTCACCGAGAGAGGCTGTAAATTACCCAACCCAGCCATCATATCTTCCCTTAAATTCATTTACACTAGATGCACTCACTACTCCTAAGGGCAAATTATTCCACTCACTCACTGCTCTCTGGGAGAAAAACTTAGCTCTTACCCCTTTCTTGACTGAGAACAACCTTAACTTCCATGGATGCCCCTGTGTTCTCTCCCTGCCTTCCATATAACTAAAAATTTCATCATTTGAAATGCTATAACACCTATTCAAAAGTTTATAGACCTCTATCATATCACCCCTCTTTCTCCTGTTAACCAGAGTCTGTAATCCACATACTCACAATCTGTCCTCCTAATCTAAATCCCATAATCCGGATATAATCTTTGTAACTCTTCTTTGCACCCTTTCCACAGCTTCTTTATCCCCTTGGAACCTGGAAGACCAAATCTGTGCACAGTAATCCAAGTGTGGTCTTAACATATAATGAGGCCTTATAACCTCATTATAAGACCAGCCTTATAATGAGGCAAAATTACTTCCTTATCCTTACATGTCAAGTTTCGCTTCAACATAGAAATTATCCTCTGAGTTGTACTTGCAACTTTTGCTATGTGACCTTTGAACTTTACATTCTTATCCACCAATACACCAAGATCCATTGCCTCTTCAGTTTCTTGTAGCATAACCCCGCTAATATAATATGGCGCTGGAACTCTAATCACGCCAAAGTACATAACTTTACACTTACTAACATTAAACTGACAGCCATTTTCGTTTGCCCAGATTTCCAGTCTATTCAAATAATTTTTTGTAATTGCTGAATATCAGTAGGATCCCTGATTGCCTTGCCTATCTTTGCATCATCAGCAAACAATTGCAAATCAGATGATAGACCCTGTTTGAAGTCATTAATGTATAGATTGAACAATAATGGCCCAAGGACTGAACCTTGAGGTGTACCTCAGGGTTCAGTCCTTGGTATTATTAAGATATTTTTAATTTGCTCTACATCCCTGGTGCATAAATACAATCAAATTATTTAAAAATAGGCATGGTGTACTCTTGTGGAAGGTTTGCATCCATAGCATTTCCCTGCCCAAAGAAGACATTTTAAGTTTATTTCTAGTTACTCTCGAGGACCTTTTAACTAAGTCATTCTCTGACCAGTTCTTAAGTTAGTCAATTTAATCCATTATCTTTCAAGACTCCAATATCATCGGATCTCATATTTTGGTTTTCTAAGGTACTTCTTACCATATCAATAAATCTAGATCTTGGGCTTCCAAGATCACACATTCCTGAATGTTAACAATGCCCAGTTCCTTCCTTCAAACTTATTGAGAGAACCAACAACACTCAACTCTCCTTGAAGGTACTCAACTAATTAAACAACTGCCAGTACAATTTATCTGTT
This sequence comes from Typopeltis vanoorti, assembly GCF_054136105.1. Lineage (NCBI taxonomy): Eukaryota > Metazoa > Arthropoda > Arachnida > Uropygi > Thelyphonidae > Typopeltis > Typopeltis vanoorti. Next base: position 75,376,466 of record NC_143550.1, on the reverse strand, counting down.
GCAGGTAATTAGCATTCCTCCCTACTTGAAATTCAGATTTCTCATCTTGTAAAGACAAGAAGATTGACTGTAAACTCCAAGTTATTTCAGACGATATACAATGTTAGGGACCATGAGATGGAAGAACTTATCTGACATACTCTCTTCACCATTTCAAGAGAGTTTAAAATTCCAGTTCAAATTAGTGATAGTCTTAGGCCAGCTATCTCTGATTGGCCAACGGTGGAGTTTGACTTCCCCACAGAAAACAAAAATTAGAGGTAAAATAGCATTACCTACTTCCTATGGGAATAAAAGGTGTTAGTGGATTTTTTTTTTTTTTTTTGATATATAAAAATGTCTATTGCTTTATAAATATTAAAGAACAGTAGTTTGACAATTTCAAAAACACTGTAATATTGGTTCCAGTTAAAACTGATTCAATTTCTTCATAATTCCTGGCATTTCAAGGTTTGTGTTAACTTTTGGTATCTATGTGACCAAGTCGATATTAAAAAAAGCTTGGTGATATCAACTGCAACCCACTTGGGATTTGTCAATCTTTTCCATGGTGCTTATCCAGTAGTGGATGACATAGGTAAGCAGATTCTCTGTTGATCAGAATTTGCAGAAATTGTACTGGCAGCAGTTGTTTAATTAGTTGAGTATCTTCAAGGAGAGTTGAGTGTTCTCTCAATACGTTTGAAGGAAGGAACTTGGCATTGTTAGCATTCAGGAATGTGTGATCTTGTAAGTCCAAGATCTTGATCTATTGATACAGTAAGAAGTACCTTAGAAGATCAAAATATGAGATCTGATAATATTGGAGTCTTGAAAGATAAAGGATTAATTTAGAGGAAATTTGCCAATAGGAAGTTAGTAATAATGTAAACTTTACATGTGGTATTATTGTAATATCTTATACACCTCATGGGAGTACATATTAGGAATTTTATGATGATGATGATATATTATGTCTATTAATTGTGTCTGTGTGTGTGTGATCTCCAGACAGATAGTTTATCAGTGTTAAGGGATCAAACAAAAATAGTTTGAAGAAGTACAGGCATATGATAGACTTCTGTATGGCAAGTTGTGACTGAAAGGGGATTCCAGAAAAAAGAAGGAAACATGTAGTATGACACAGAGTTCTGTTTTCTGGGTCATTACTGTTCAACTTATCTGTTTATGTTAATAATATTTCATATAGTTTAACACAAGATATTTAGTTGTTTGTTGACGATATAAAGTTAAAGAGAGTTATGAGCGATGCTATCTAGATTTAAACAGACAAGATTTCAGAAAAATTGGAAAAGAGATTTCAGCAAGATTTAAACAGACTTTCAACTTGGACAGATGATGAGAGTTGAACCTGAAACGAGGATCAACATTTAGTGTTAAATAAGGTTGTCAGCTATGCACTTCTGTGTGCAGAAATGTAATGCTGTATGCTGCACTGGTAAACTCTGGAAGACAGATGAGATGAGCGTTTTAGTTTCTTGCCAAAACAATTGGCCGTAACTTCTGCCCAACACTGTTCCTGCCCATATCATACCCAGATGGCTCTATTGCATCATCACCCACAGAAAAAGCCAATCTTCTGGCTTTACACTTTGCTTCCAATGCATGCATAACTGACGAGAGTAAATGTCCCCCAACCATTCCAGACACCCAACATACAATGCCCCCTATATCCTTTTGCCAGGATGAGATCAGAAAAATACTATCAAAATTAGACACAAAAAAGTCTCCTGGCCCTGATGGTATTCCCCCAATTGTCCTGAAAGTTTGTGCACCAGAACCTATATATATATACTCTCTTATTCCTACTGGAATCTATCCCACAAAACTGGAAATTGGCCTATATTTAGCCCATTTCCAAGAAGGGTGACAAGTCATTGCCGTCCAACTACTCCCCTATCTCGTTTACCTCAGTCCTGTAAAAAGTAATGAAAAAAATCATCAATTCCCAACTCCTACATTACCTTGAACACACCCACCTAATAAATGACCGCCAATATGGATTCTGTTGGTGCCGATCAACAGGAGATCTGCTCACATATGTCACCCATCTCTGGACAAATGCCATGGAGAAGTTTGGCGAATCTCAAGTGGTTGCACTTGATATCTCCAAAGCTTTTGACCGGGTCTGGCACAAAGGCTTACTAAGCAAACTATCATCATTCAGTCTAACCCAGGACTTCTGTAGTTAGATTGCCAGCTTTCTGTCTGGATGCACACTGTGTGTGATGGTGGATGGTTCCTTATCCTCTAACCATTCAATTAATGCTGGGGTTCCACAAGATTCTGTCCTCTCACCAACTCTCTTCCTGCTATATATCAACGATCTACTTCAGTTGACCCGCAACCCAATACACAGTTTTGCAGACGACAGCACACTACACTCCTCGCTTTCATTTGATAAACTTTACCCTACACAATTCACCTCAACCTACAGAATATCAACCACCACCCTCAATTCCAATCTCCAAGCCATCCTATAATGGGGTTCAGATAACCTCATCAATTTCAATGCTAATAAAACCCAGTTCTGTCCTATTTCCCATAAAAAAGAACCATTTTTTTCCCAGTATCCTTTTTGACAATACCCAAATTTCCAGACAGTTTGAGATCTCTCTCTTCTTGGAATTACCCTCACATCAAACCTCTCCTGGCATAAACACATCACAACCATTGCATCCTTAGCTTCAAAAACTAGGATTTCTCTTTTGCTCAAGACATTACTTCATCCCTGAACAGCTGTTAACATTATATAAATCACAAATTTGACAGCTATTGAATAATGCTCCCTAAAAGTTCTCTCAAAATGCTTGACTCAATACAGAGAAGAGCAATTAGACTTATTAATGACCCATCTCTTACCCCCCCCCCCCCCCACACACACTTTTGCACAGACATATGGTTTCTGCAGAGTGTATATTCTACAAATATTTCCATGGGAAATGCTCATCTGAAATAACATCAATAATTCCTCCACTCAGTACTAAGCTTGTTGGAACACATGCGGCTGCTTCTCAACATCTCCCTTCACAGTACACCTAAAAACAAACAGAACAAGTTTCTTTTCCTCCGCCTTCATCTCTGCAGCTGCTGCTGCACTGTGGAAAAGTCTTCCACCTGCTGTGTTTCCCAAGGAATACAATTTACAGTAATTTAAATCACATGTAGACAAGTTCCTCCTTTCCCAACCTACTATCTATACATAGTACTAATGTACTAGAAGTTGATCAACCAATCTCATGTGTATGGGCACAACATTAAAAAAAAAAATAATACACACACACACACGGATCACTAGAAGCATGATTGATATCTCATGCTTTAGACACTATACAGCTATTTTGATTGCTGAAAGCAGTCATCCTAAAAAAATAGAATAATCAGGAAAATGATCAAGGATGATTCCACTTTATTTTCATAATTTTAATTTTCATTAAAATTTTTATACATTAAGTCTTGGTATGCATCCAGTCTTTTACATTAATTATTTCTGAAACTATTGGTTTCTGTCCATGTCTTATTAATTCTTACTGTTCATTATTGGTTCTGTCCATCAAGGATGCATGTATTTCATTCATCCATGAAGGAGAGTTAGGAATGATCATACACGTTTTAAAGAGAATGTACACTTTGTGGTTAAAATTATTTTTTTACGCTTGGTATAAAAATATCATAAAGCAAAATATGAATTTCAGTTTCAAAAATACTGAACTGTAATACTTCATCTTAACTATCAACAGCTGTAAGGCTAATAATAATTGTTTAGTAAAAAAAAATCTCTTGACTAGGTATTTTATCACTGAAGAATAATAACATAATTATGAATTATGAATAAACATAATTTTCATTATTTCTCATTTTCTAATATAGTACCACGTATAGTTATAAAAGATCAGTAATTTCTATACATATTCAACAAAATAATTTCCTAATAATTTTCTAGCATAGTGCTTGGTTATCTGGCCCTCTGACAGACTGGCATAGAGTAACATAATAAAATAGCCCACTCCAACACACTTTTTTTTTTTTTTTTTTTTTTTTTTAAGCACATTGCCTCCAAGGCAGGCCATCCATGACAGAGGCCAAATAACTGAGTTAGCAGTTACACGGCTCTTAGATAACTCACTATAAAAAGAAGACTTAATGAAAACCCTAAAGCTTTGTATTTCCATTTATCATTAATTAAACTCTTATGAATGATTGCAGATTCTGAAAAAACATATTGTAAGTACTTATTTATAACTACACAGCATCAAATATGATTATAAATCATACTCTTCACTGTTTCAAAATTACATTAATCAAAATATAAATTTGATTATTCCTATAAATATTTTGATATCCAAATAATGGTGTGAATAAACACATCAGCCTCCACTTCAACCTTTGAAAGAGCATGGTTGTCATCATACAAATACAACCTAAATGAAAAGAAAAGTCTAATATCAATTAAAAAAGCACGATTTTTTTTAAATATGAAAAAAAAAAAAAAAACACAGAATAATATACAGAAGGGATATTAATTTTGAGTATTGATTTATAAATCAGAAACCACTTATCCTGGTGTTTAGGCTTATACTTTGATTCTCCAGCATTGTATGCTGTTTAAGGAAATTAACAACGCAGATTTGATAATCAAGAATATTTAATTACCCAGTCCTATATTTTACCAAAGTTAAATCGGCATCTTTGGGGATTAACACTGATATTAAACATGTGAATGCAGGCACACTTCAATAACAAACATGAAAACAGGAGAGATACAGGAAGACCTAGAGTCCTACAATTACGCCACCTATCATAGGACTCTAGGTCCTCCTAGAGTCCTATGGCAGTCCCTCCTATTTTTAATTATCAAATCTATGGATGCTTAAGGGTTAAAACTGTATAACTGAGAGGAGACCTCCACATAGCCTTTAAAGGAATGCTGAGAACCAACAGGCTTCTGACCTAATGTCCAATTCTCACCCTGTTAGATCTACCTGAATACCGAACGAACAAGGGTGGGCTGGCAATTTGGGATTTAGCTGACCAAATTGCATTCGTATTGGCTTAAACCAATAAGAATATAAAATGATGGTACAACATTACAGAATTTCATGATGGTTGGGGTACTGCCCAGATAAACAAGGCCCCAATTGTTTTCGTCAGGGAACCATGGTGAACAGTGAAAAGTCAGCTACTGGAACAAATCCTAAAACACATCCCATCTCAACATCACCAGAGTTCAAGATGGTATTATCAACATAAGAAGCTTGAATGGCAAAGATATTAAACACATGATTAATATCTTTAATCACGTGTAGAATCATCAGAAATCAAAAGCTCAGAAAAATCTGGTGAGATTTTTCTCAGCAATAAATACAAAATATTATATTCAGGCAATGACAATCAAGGAAAAGAAGGAGTAGCTATGATATTCAATAAATACGAGCCAAATCTTCTTGAATGGCGGCCAGTCTCAAGTAGAGTATGTGGGCAAATATCAGAATGAGGAACTGTACAATGAGACTTATTCATGCCTATGGTCCCACAGAAGGTTCTACTAAGATAGAAGGGAAGAATTTTTTGAGGCTTTAGACAAAGCAACTGACACAATGAAAAAGGAAAAGACAAATACCTGTTGGATTTCTGCTCCGGACATGGACTGGTTATTAATAACACCATGTTCCAACATAAAAATGTGCATAAATTCACACATAAATTCCTTATTTGGGATCTAAATAGCAGAGTAGGAAATAATTGTCAGACATACAAAAATATTTCGGTAAAATTTAGAGAAAAGAGCAAAACTAATAATAATGACAAATACATGTTGGATTTCTGCTCAGGACATGGACTGGTTATTAATAACACCATGTTCCAACATAAAAATGTGCATAAATTCACATGGAGAGAAGAGACAAAGAATAAAAAAGTCTCATTGACTATGTTATTGTTGATAGTGATTTTCTCCCTGGTGCAGGACACCAGAGTGTACAGAGGAATTGAAATTGGAAGTGATCACAATTTGGTCTTGAGTGGGATAAAACTGAATTTCATATTGCAAAGAAGAACATGCAAGAAAGTTTTAAAGCGAATAAAAGTTGAGCGGCTCTCAGATGTGACCTGTAGACTAAAATACACAAACATTATTCAAGAAAAAATGAAAGAGTTTGAGAACAGGAAGCAAACCTTGGATATTTAGTTGCAAGCCCTGAAGAAAACACTGACTGATTCAGCCAGAGAGGCATGTAGTGAGGTTGTCTGTAAGGGTAGAAAAATCAGAACTCCATGGTGGACACAGGAAGTTAAAGAGGCAGTGAAGGAAAAGAGAAATGCATATCAAAAGTTCCTGGCAAATAAGTCAGCTTGTGCTCTTAGAGAATACAGAGACAAATGCAAGAATGCTAAACACTGTGTAAAACTTGCTAAACAAAAGTCATGGGAGGACTTTGGCAAGAATATAGAAAATAAATATCAAGAAGGTGGCAAAGTATTCTGAAAGTTTGAAGAAGCTTAGGAATGGAGGAAAGAGTGGTATAAAAGGAGTTAGAGATGATAAAGGTGACATGAAAATGGGAGAAAAAGATATCCTTGAAGTATGGAGTAATTACTTTGAAAAATTGCTAAATGAAGCAAGCAGTGATAGCAAAGTGATAAAAAACTCAACAGGGAATATATATCCATACTTGAAGTAGAAAAAGCCATCAAAGGCCTGAAATGTGTAAACGTAGCAGGAGTAAATGATATTCAACCAGAAATGCTCAAGTATGGAGGTATAAAAGTCTTGCAGTGGCTGCACTGCATACACCAGCAAGTTATGTATGGGGAAGGAAGAAGGAGAAACTGTTTCCTCCCAGAAAAGGAAACAGTAGTGCTTCTTTTTCTGAAAGAAAACTGTTTCTCCTTCCCAAGACCAGAATCCTGTGGTATGTCACAGGATTCTGTTCTTGGATCTGGGTTTGCATCCCATCTTTATCAGGTCTTTTCCCTGTAAACACACAGATCTATAGTTACAAAGGGGTTGCAGCAGAGGAGTGACATGCCAGCTGCATGAATTCATTGCAACTCCTAATCAGGGGGACTTGTCTAAGTGAGAGATGGGTTGAAGAAGAATGTACTTTCTTACAACATACTTTCTTAGACTATTGGGCTATAGTAATGCTGTATTAAATTATGAATAAGCTAAATAATGATGATAATGAGTAATTGTACTGTTCAGCAAGGCAATAATCTGGTTACAGTAATTCAAGAACATAGGTGGGTTGTCGGCATCAACCTCAACAGGAGAAATCAGGCAGGATGAGATGAGAAAGGCAATTTTTTTTTTATTTTATAAATATACAGATATATATTAATCCTGCACATGATTTCACAAATCCTGTAGCATAATAATGTTATATGTGGGCAAGTGATTAAGGAGAACGAAGGAATCTATAAGTTTCTTGAAAAGCTTTGGGTTATACACCCTCTGTCCAAAAAGAAACCGAACTTTTCGAAAATAGATGAAACTAGTGGCACCACCTGTTGTATCTTTTTGTTGTCCAACCTTCATTAGTGTTGCGTCAACTGTTGATGACATTTGTTTCATTAGAAGCCGAGTTATAATGCCAAGAGTGACAGTGCGCTTTGACGAATGGTCGGAAAATGAATTTCAAACAGAGAGCTGCGATTGACTTTTGTGTTAAACTTGATAAAAGTTTTACCAACATGCATCAAATGCTTCAAAAAGCATATGGTGATGAATGCTTATTCCATACTCAAGTTTATGATCGGTTTAAGCGATTTCAAAGTGGTTGTGAGATGCTTGAGGAGGACGACAAAAAGCGGGCCATCCAAAAACTGGACTGAGCAAAGTTAACATCCCAAAAGTGCATGATTTCATCAAAGAAAACACGAAATTGTCCATGACAGTGATTGAAGATGAATTGGGGATTCCAAAATCAACTGTGCAGAACATTTTGACCAAAGGTTTGGGCCTTCGTAAACTGAACTCACGATTTGTTCCCCTCAAGTTGACCGATGACCAAAAAATGTATCGAATTGAACACTGCAAGAACCGCATTAAAACCGCTCATAAGGACTTAAACTTCCTTGATATGATCATTACTGATGACGAAACATGGTGTTTTGAGTATGAGCCTGAAACAAAGGCCTCTAAAAGTTATAGCTTCGAGGCCACAACAACCTTAAGACGATGAGAAGTTGGTTAGATAAGTTTGGAGTTGTACTGTGTATGAATGTTTACAGTGGCTGCACATGTTCTAGTATGATTAGAGGAAATTAGAAGAATGGTAGTGGTTAGTTCAGTGAGTAATTGTTGAACTCTGAATGCTCTTGTGACTTCGTTTCAGCAAATCATTCAGATTTCAACAAGCACAACTTAGCAAACTGAATTGTTAATAGTAGAAAATACTTGCATTTAGTCAAAATCAAATAATATTGTGTCTAAGGTGTGAAATATTAAGATAATAAAATATAACACTTACAAAGTATCAGTTTATAAAATTGTAAAGATATTATATTTTGGAATTATATTATGTTATTCAGAAGTTTTTTTTTTTATGAATTATAAATCAAGATTTAGTATTGTACAGTGTAACTGAAATTAACTTAAATATTCTACTGAGCTAAATGTAAGAGCGGGTCCAAAGGTTTGGTATGTGTTAGTGTAAGCACCTGAGGCTGTGTGATACTAGGAACAGGTGTGCATAATATCAGTCCCGTGATTCCTGCTACAGAAAAAAGTGCTGAGATCATTCGGAGATCGAGACTAACATAGCACCGCACAAGATGTTTCAGGAGGAGATAGGGGGTGCTATGTGATGCGTAATATAAGGAATTGCAGGAGGAGGAACAAGGTTTTCTTTTCTCCCGGGATTTTGTGGTTGTAAGGAAAAAATCAAGGTAGTGGTTTCCAGGCAGAACGGCGGGCGAGGATGCATGGCAGTGGGAAGTTTGAATTGAGCAGTCCATGAAATTACAGACGGAGTTCCAGCGCGACGCAGCTAAAGCTTTCATTACAAGCGGGTGCTGAGTCGTCAATGTTCCCGTGAAGTCCTCAAATGATGAAGGTAGCCATTGTGTGTATTGAGGATAGCCACTTAGCAGAAATATAATGGCGCACATTATCCAAACAAGGAATCGAACCTTGGGTACTTCCACAACAGTATCAGCCAGCAGACCCATTCCGAAATCGAGTGAAGGTAATGTAGACGTTTTATTATTTGTGTTTTTGGAAGCCTTGGAGTGAGTGAAGAATTTCAGATGCAAGAAACTTGATAAAGCAGAACAATATCAACTGGTGAACTTTTAAGTAACTGTCCCATTAGGCTATAGCCTGACATCGAGATTGTTAAGAGGAGTTTGACAAAGTTGCAGAGAAAGGAATTGTGAACCTAAATTTTAATGTTAATATGATGGATTGTCCCCAGAATTATTTGAAGGAATTGTGTTAATGATGATTAAGTTTAGGCAATTTACTAGATATAAGATTTTGCATGCATGGGACAACCCTGAAAGAAACTAGCTTTTCTAACTTAGTATTTATGTATGATTGTAATCTTAACAAGAGTGAATTTATATAATTGTATAGTGTATTTTAAAGTTGTAGAATAAACATGCATTCTTTTTCCAAACTGGGTCTTGCCTGACTAAGAGCGTCAACTCACCACTCTAAAAATACAAACTTGTTGCGAGAGGGTAAGGTTAAGTTGAGATATTTGGCCATGACTGACTGAGGGAGTTAACAGGTAGCTACATATTTGGGTTACTGGAAGTATCTCCCTGAATAGTGCATTTTATTATTATAGGGCATAAACTGGTGCAGTCATTAAATAATATAAATGTGTTTATGCCTAAAAAGGAGATAGGACCAAAAATCTAGGTCCGTACTTAGAGCAATTGATTAGTACATTTGAAAAATACGACTTAAGTGAATTTGCATATATAACGACACAACATAATGCTGTGAAGTTACCAAAATCAAAAAAAAAAAGGCATATGCAGAAACAAAGCACCTATGTGAAAGAGATTGGAGGGAGTCTTGGAGAAAGGGAGGGGGGAGGGTCACCTGTTAGGCAGATTTCTCTCTTCTTTATACATTAAGAACTTATATGAAAGTTTTGAGTGTAACACGCCTAATGTGAAAACAATATTCTAAGGTTAATTGAATTTGGGGTTTATAAATTATTAGGAGTTGAGCAGGAGAGAAGTAATGTTTTAAACAAAAAAGTTTTTGGGAGGCTGATACTTTGTTGTTGTTGGTTGGTTTTATTCTCTTTCTTTATTTTATTTAATTCCAAATGAATCACATGATTAAAAAAAAATATGTAAAACCAGGGAGATTTATGCATAATCTAGACAAACTACAGCTTATAGCCTCACATTATAAAGGTCTCTTCCATAGAAGGTGAGGGATCTCCAAAGTTAAAGCTTAGGGAATGCAATAATCTTAAATCAGACCCTTTGTAAAACCATGGTATAATTACAAGTCAAGGTAAAAGTATATAGAAAAAACTATAAAATTCAGTTATCAAGCTTAAGTGTTGGACGTTATTCTTAACTTATTTTAAATGTATTATGACACCATGAAACTAAATTATAAAAGGATGTTTATTAACTGAGTTATAATTCACTGGATTTCGAACCAGAATCTTCAGAGCAAAACATTTAACAGTTTACACACAACAATGAGTATATAACTGATTCAAACTGTAACAGACAAAAGATCTAGTTCTAATTTGTGCCCTCTAATGTGGAATAAAAGAAGAATTACAGATGTGTAGGAGTTAATCTTAAAATGACAGTCCCCAAATTTTTGGCTGATTAATACAACCATACTTGTTTGAGTTAGGAGAGTGCATCAATAGCCATTAGTGACTGTAAAAATAGTTTTTCTGATATGTAACAACTATATAGAATAGTGGTTTTCTTTCATCTAATAGTGTGTGAAGGATTGTCCAAAGCATGGTCCATCAGTCCTGATTTGCCCTAATTATTATTGCAAGGGCACCTCCATGGAGTCCTAAGACTCATTATGAGAGACTCAAACCATCAACACAATATCGATCATACCTCTCCTTGAAACCATTAATAAAGCACTCACAACTGACTCTCATGCAATCCATTCCATTCATTCATTCATTCACCACTCTCCTAGCAAAAAATCTAGTGATCATGCCCTTCTCAACTATGCTGTTATCCAATTTCAAGGAATGATCTCTTATTCTGCCCCCCCCCCTAGTCAATACAAAACAAAACGACAACAACAAAAAAAAAAAAAAAAAAAACTGAAGCATTTCTCCTGCATCAATCCTACAAAAGTTTTCAAGTAACTTAAATGTTTCTATTATATCCCCTCCCTCTTTTTTTTGCCCTCAACCAACTTTTGAAATTCAAAAATCCTCAATCTATTCTCATAGGAAGCATTCCACAGACCACTCACTATCTTGGTCACTTGAATCTGGATCCTCTCTACCACTTCCCATCCCCAAGAAACCCAGGTAACCAGATCTGAGAACAGTAATTCAGATGGGGGGTCATATCAAGACTTTATAAAGATGAATGATAACTCCCTTATTTCTTTTTGTTAGTGTGTTCCTCAATAACCGAGTAATCTTGTGAGCTACCCTGGCTACTTTAGCAATATGCTCATCAGCTAAACTTCAGCTCTCTAACTACTACCATCCACAAATCCCTGGCTTCATCAATTTCCTGGAGTGCAGTTCCCTCAATGTGATATTCAGGTTGCAATCTTTGTATCCCAAAATGCATAACTTTATACTTTTTCACATCGAATTGACATCTATTATGTTTTGCCCATACTGCTAGCATATTTACATCATTCTGCAAGCTCTTTACATCATCTTGATTAACTATTATTTTACTCAACATTGCATCATCAGCAAACAATTGAATATCTCCCTTCAAATTATTTCATATATCATTTATATACAAATTAAACTGCAGTGAACCAACTTGCAGAGCCCTGTGGCATATCACTAGTCACCTGCATTCTCTTGGATTGTGCTCCTCCATATACTACTTTCTGCCTATGAACCAGCCTTTTATCTATATACACGCTGATACTTCGCAGCATCATCGTGTAGCCATTCCGTTTATCCAACTCAGCTGTTACTCTATTATAAAAAGTTAGTAGATCACTAATGCATGACTGATCTTTCCCAAAGCAATGCTGCTCCTACAAAGTATCACATTTTTATCCTCCCATTCCTGAATTATTTTTTTTCACAAACTTCGATCCTCTTTATGCAAAGGAATTACTTTGCCCTCTTTTCACTCTCCTGGGAATTGCCAGAGTTGAGACTTAAATTAAACAGCCTAGTCAGTCACTGCCAATTTCCCCTGCACATTCTCGTAAAACGTGAACAGATATCCCATCCAATCCCACAGCAGTATTTGCATTCAGATTCTGTAATATACTAAATACATCCAATTCTTCTACCTCTGTTCTCAGATCAGTGCTTGTCACCTCTGTCATAACAATATCTTCACTTGTATGATATACCCTTGCAAAATGATCACTCAGTAGCTTAACAATTTCATCTGCTTCCATTACATCTCTACCATCTGCACTCATTAATTAAGCACTCTCAAGCCCCTAGTCTATCTCAAGTAATTATCCCTTAGTAACTGCATAAATTCCATTTCCTTCCTCCCATGTGTCTTTTCCTCCTTCCAATCTATGTTCCTATAGCTAAAATCACACATAAGAATTACCTGTCCTTCACTCATCGAGTCTATTTGCTGATGCATACTATCTCCATCATCTTTTCTATCCTGTGGCCAATAGCAGCATCCAACTGTATATTTTGTTCTGCTGGCACCAGATAGTCTCAAACGTGCTATTTTTGATGCTTCCAGTTGAACTTGTACTCTCTTTGGTTGCAGTTCATCGGCTGTCTTTCTATCAATCATTCTTTTTTCTCTATTCTCCCTGAACACACTATATCCTTCACATTCTATCCCACTAACTATATCATCTTCTGTTAGTCATGTTTCATTAATGTCAATAACCTATGGGCAAAATGAGCCAACCAATGCCAAAATTTGCTTCTGCTGTTCTGAATGTTCCTGGTATTAGTTCCTGGTATGTACATAAATTGCAAAAACCCCTTAGGCCCACCGCTATCATGACGCTTTATACTAACTATGCCATTCTGGTTTGTTACCAGTGATACTAACTGATGGCATATTATACACATTCTTACACTTAACTGCCTCACCGACATCTGCATATCCACTCAACAGCTACCCCCCCCCCTCCACATCCCCCGAAGCTCTAATTTCCCTGATTCTGCACATCCACTTTACACTTCATTCAATACTTATTCCAGTCTCCGAAAACCAAATCCATTCAGATGCAAACCATCCTTCTTGTATAAGTCATTTCACTATTATGGTCTTCATTCTCAGCTCTACTGTAAATAGTAAATTACACGATAACCACAGTAATTAACTTTAATGAAATGAAAGTAAAGATATTTCGTACTGAAAATAACAGTACATCATCAGTGTGGAGAAACAAGCAAATCAAAGGAACTGGAATACAGTGTACATACAGCAGCCGGTGGTTTACCAATTAAAAAATGTTGCTGCGTGCTAGAAATTAATATTAATAAATAATATTATTAAAAGCTATTTTTGATGGTTACATAAGATAAGAATCTCCCAAACTTTTGGGAAGAGAGACAATCGTTCCAATTCAGATTTGGCTGATGTAAAAGGACGTCAAAACTTTCTTTGAAAAGGCATATTTAAACCTTCATCTATGGAGAAGATGAGCTTTATCCCACTGGATATTGTGTTCAGTGTCAATACTATGTTGTGCCAGACCAGACTTTTGAGGTTTCATGTATTTGATATAATACTGATGTTAATTAATTATTTTCCCACAGAATGGCCTGTTTGTCCAAAGTATGTTAGATTACATTCACACAGTATCTGGTAAAATGCCAGCTAATGATAGAGGTGCCAGTTTGTCTTTTGTAGATGGCAACAGATGAGAAATTTTGTTGATTGGAAAATATGTGGGAATGAGATGATACTTCTTCAAAATTCTACCAATCATTTCCGAGAGGGCAGAAATATAAGGGATTGGAACTCTGTGGTCTGTTGTAGAATCCTGAGGTGTTGGAACATATGAGTCAATTATCTGCTGGATTTGATTAGGGTTGTAATGATTAAAGTCCATTAACGTTTTGATAGTGAGAAGTTCTTGTTATAAGCTTGAGGGAGAGGAGCACACCTTATGTGGTATATTAATTAAAGACTTGATAACACCAATATTTTGAGAGGTGTGATGAGCAGACTTTTGATGAATGCATCTGCCAGTAAAGGGAAGTTTTCGATAAACACTGGTTGATAAATTACTGGAGGCTGTGCGTGTAAGATGGATGTCCAAGAATGGTAAGCTACCAGCCTTTTCTTTTTCCATGGTGAACTGAGTGTGTGGGTGAAGGCTATTGATCTGTTGTAGGAAAGTGGCAAGTTCATTTTCAGAATATGGCCAAATAGAAACGACATCATCAACATAACGAAACCAATGAGAGGGTTGGGGATGAATGGATGAGAACAAAGTATCTTCCAGATGGAGAAGACGAGATAGAGGGCTACCCATGGCAGTACCTTCAACTTGTCTATAGATCTTGTTTTTTCAGCTGAAATATCCTGATTGTATAACAAATTCAAAAATCTTTGCAATATCAGGAGGGTAATCATCATATAGTAAATTAACAGTGTCAGATAAAGGAATGTTGGTAAAGAGGGAAACAATGTCAAAGCTGACTAACAAATCTGACTCTTGTATTTAAATATCCTTGATTTTCTCAAGAAAATGTGTGGAATTCTTGATGAATGATCTGGATTGTCCAGTATGGGCAGTTAATAAACATGACAGAAATTTAGAAATTCTATAGGTGGGAGAGTCAATACAATTCACGATGAGTCTTACTAGATAACCTTCTTTATGAATTTTTGGGAGGCCATATAAATTAAATATCTTCCTCTCTTCTGCTCATGGTGGGTTGAGTTCCTCAAAGACAAATTTTTGCTATTTCTTTCTGTCTGCTGTCTTTTTATGAAGTTCTATTATGGAGTTTAGGTGGGTGCTTTCTTTAATGTTGTCAATCCATTTCTTTCTTGGTCTTCCTCTGCTGGGCTGTCCTTTAATTCTACCATTTAATATTATTTGGTAGTCTTTCTGAGTTCATTCTTGAAACATGTCCAAAATAGCTTAGTTGGCTCTTTTTTAGTGCTGTAATTATTGTTTCTTTAAAGTTAGGTTCTTCTCGGACTTTTTCATTTGTTTTTCTTCCTGTCCAATTATTTGTTCTATTGATTTTTCTTAGGCATTTCATTTCAAAAGTATTGAGTTTATCAGTTTCTTTTTTTCTTAAGATCCATAGAGTACTGTGGGAATTATCACTGTTTTATATATCTTTAATTTGAGTTCTTTGCTTAATCTATTATTGTTCCATATTTTTTGTAGTCTGCCCATTGTTATCCATCCATTATTGATTTTGTGTTTGATGATTTTGAAATAGTCTAGATCTTCAGTGATCATTGATCCCAGGTAATTGAACTGCTTTACTTGTTCTATATTATTGTTTCCTATTTTCATTTGGGTTGCTTCTATTTTTCTTCCTATTACCATTAGTTTTGTTTTACTAAAATTGATTTTCATATCATATTTGTTACTTGTTTGATGCAGCTTGGTCAGGATATTTTCTATCTTGGATAGAATTCTTCCAAATAGCCAAGATATTCTTCCAGGATATCTTGGCTATCTGTAGTGATTAATTATGTCATCAGCATACTTTAAATGTGTTATATTTCTTCCATTTACAGCTATGCCTTCACACATCTGTAGTACTTCATCTACTACTTTCTTTCATTAGGTACAGGTTGAATAAATATGGTGACAATGGACAGCCTTGCATAACTCCCTTTTCAATTGCTATTTGATCTGTTCTATTTCTATGTTTTTGTAATTCACTATTGCTTGTGTTTCTGAAAGTAATTTTTGATACAATTTAATAGGTATTTGTTGAACCCTCTGTTTTCTAGAATTTTAATAAGTTTGCTTCTGTTTATCAAGTCGAAAGCTTGTTTGAAGTCAATAAAACAGCAGTAGAGTTTTTTATTTTTGTCTCACATAAGATCTGCTAATCTGTTTAATGCAAAAATTGCATCTATTGTGCTTCTGCTATTTCTAAATTCCATTTGCTCTTCTTCCATCTGTTCTTCATATGAATGTTTAACTCTGTTTTGATGAATCCTGGTGAATATTTTATAGCAATAGCTTAGAAGGGTGATAGGTCTATAGTTATTGTAGGATAAGACATCTCCTTTTTTGTGGATGGGTATGATCTAGCCTGTTCTCCATTCTGCTGGTAAATTTCTTTTCTTTAGTATTTTGTTGAACAGTTCTCTTAGGTAATTTATAATGCTTTCTTCCCCTTTTTCTAGAAGTTCTTTTTGAAAATATAATTAATGCCAGCAGTACCCAGGGTGCCCAGGTGGTCACCCTCCCAAGTACTAACTGGGCTCAGGTTTGTTTAACTTCAGTGATCCGACGAGCTGGTGCTTTCAAACCGACCTGGCCGCTGACCAATGATAAATGAAATACCTGTACGAATATCTGTACTTTAATTTCATTAAAGTTAATTACTGTGGTTATCATGTAATTTATTATTTATAGTAATGCCATAGGTGCCTTTAAAGATTAGCTCTACTCTGTCATACCATGGCAACAGACTCACTATCTTAACTCTCTCACTCTTTTGCTACTTCCAGTAATTCTTTCATGTCCTCTCTCATGCCATACTTTTCTCCTTTTAAATCATTCATTCTGCGCAACATTGTTCCATCCACTATGATAATTTCTTTAACCCTATCCTTTTGTGCTCTAATAACCTCACTAGCATAATTAATTTTTGCATCTGGAAAGCACAATTTTGTCAAACTCTCACCAATCACACCTTTTATGTTTGAATTGCTACAACACTCGCTCCTGGATTTTTCTTTCTCTTTTGGTCAGGCTTTCATTTCTCTTATCTCGCACTTCTTTTTTCCATTATCAGCTGTTCCACTCACCAGACATTTCTGCATCATTCCAGCTCCCATTTAGCCCTGTGTAGCACAACTGAGCTATCTCCCCTCATTGCAGTCAATTCTTCATTCTTTACATCAGTCATCCCAGTCTTTCATTCAATACTTTTACTGTCTCTCAATTGTGTAACATTTAATCTTACTCTCAATCTTATTTGGCAGGGTTACATCGCACATATTTTCAATCATATTCTTAGTTCCATCCACTACTTCAATCTCGCCACCTGAGATTATGGAAAGGTCTTCTGATCCTATAATAAGATCTAACACACTCTCATACCCCGAGTCCTATCTATCATGTTATGCTTCAAGTAACTGTCTTTCAGTAAGTGTATAAATTCCATTTCCTTCCTTGTCATGTGATCTTTCCTCTTTCCAATCTGTCTCTGAAGTTGAAGTCATTCAAAATAATAACTCAACTTGCACTCATTGTGCTAATCTGTTGATGCATGTTCTCCACATCCTTTGGCCTAAAGCAGCAACCAATTTTATATTTTGTCATAGTGGCTTAAATATCACACCAGATTGACTGAAAACAATTGCCATTCTCCTAACTGACTCCTACTCTTGCTGGCTGTAATTCAACTGCTATCATTAGCAGTACCCCACATCTCTTGTCCTGTCTACTCTATCCTTCCTGAAAATACTAAATCCATCACCTTCTATCCATGTAACTACATCATCTGCTGTTAGCCAAGTCTCATTAATGCCTACAACATTTGGAGAGGTTGCACTATCCAAAAACTCCCTCCTCTTTTGTTCCTGTTACTTCTGGCATCAGCATATAGAAACTGCAGCATTCCTGTCAGCCCCAACTACCTTTACTTCCTGAATTGATCCCCTATTCAATATTTTTGCTTGAGAGACTAGATTCTGCACTTGGTCATTCTCACAATCATTTCCTTCATGGATGCCTTCAAACACACACACACACACACACACACACACACACACACACACACACACACACACACACACACACACACACACACACACATTCATCTTCCCTAATTTCTTTAGTTTTTCTGACTTTGCACTTCCAATTTTCAGTGAACAAAGTTCTCCAGACACTTTAATCTGAATAAGTGCAGTCCAACAGCATTGTACAAATCTTTATGTCCATTACACTCAGGTAATAGGTCCACAAACTCTACATTTCTTTTGCACAACCTGCATATTGATTCATTAGCCTATTACTGCCCTCCATTTCAGTTTGCCTCTATCATAGCATGGCAGCCTACCCACTAACTTCACCTTCTCATTCTTCTTTTTTAATTCTTCCAATTAGTCCTTCACATCTTCCTTCATACAATACTTCTCACCTCTCTTGGTTCAGACAAAACAACCAAATCTTTCACCTTCCCTTTCTTCATTCTAACAGCATAACTAATATTATTAATTTTGCACCAGACAAACAAGATTTTGTAGCACTTTCATGAATTACTCCCTTTATCATAGAATTGGTGTAAAAAATTATCTGCTTATGCTCTTTCTCTAGTTTATTCTGATAATTTTCTTTTTTGGCTTCAGCCCTCACTTTTCTTCTGTTCTTAGTTCTACTAATCTCTTGCTGTTTCTGCAGCCTTTCAATCTCACTCTTTGTCCTATGAAGGACTACATGCAAGCGAGCTATTTCTTTATTCAGGTCTTCTACATTCTCCTGAACTTCATCCACTGCAACTTTCATATACACTATCTTATACTTATCTTATATATCACCTGATTTATACTCTCACATTTCTTTCATCATTGCTTAAAACTGGAAATGCATTCCCTTCAATACTTTAAGTTTCATGGCTTTTAATACTAACTTCTGCTACTTCATTTGCACACTTCTGATAAAGTCTTGTATTTCTGGTTTGTAAAACATGACACACTTGCTCTCTACTGTAACTCTCATACCACAATCTATTTTTGCTTGGCAACGAATGCATAGGGCACACACTACATTTCCCAAAATCCTCCCCATGTCAAACCCCCAGTCCAACAATGTATTGGCTGCCATTGTTTTCGTTTACAATAGTGACATGAATAACACAGTTTATATCACACACAGTATAAATATCAAAAATAAATAAACACATTCAACCACGGAATCATACACAAGAATACTACAATCCCTAATTATCAAAATATCATTAAATCAGTATTAACACAATGACTTAGCTGTAAGCTCATAATCATGTAGTCTGTCCGATGTGCACTACCTGGCTATTTTTTCCCCTAATAACGGTAGCGGATGTATTTCTTATGTTCTGTAATGTAGATGTTAACACGTCTTCCTGTCTGTTTATAGTAGGTTAAATCACAGGGAACTTCTACACTCTGGGACATGCTAGAGGATGGAGTTTGTCCTTAGGAGACAGATCAAAGTTGCTAATTTGACATGAAGTTCTGAGTGTCTAGAGCAGGGGTGGCCAACCCATGGCACATGCGCCGAAAGTGATGCATTGCATGATTAGAAATGGCGCACTAAACCCCAGAGAAAAATTTTAAAAAATTTGTATACGATTTATATATATATAAACACAAAATTAACCTACCACTGAATTCTAGAGTGTGCGCTTATTATACTTGTTTGATCTTGAAGCAACAGGCACTGGCAAATGCTGACATGCGTCACCAGTTACTCAATCAGTTTACAGCTGACTCTCGTGTCATAATGTTCGATGAACTGCTGATTTGATGTGAGTGAACAATTCTGTGTTTTCAAACTTATATGTTTTTATTAACAGTTCTTTAAGTTTAAGATAAATAATGGATGGCATGCCAGCAGAGGTGTGAAAGGAAATTGGGTGCAATTTGTTGATGTGTAGAATGCAATCAAAGGGAGGATGAATGGAATTGTATAAAATAGACAGATTACCTTTAAGTGGATCTGGTGTGAATCAAGTAGAGAGATTGCTGACAGAAGACAGTATAATGAATGATCTGAACAAGGTATCAGCAGAAGTCCGAGGTGATGTAAATAAGTGGAGAGTGGACCAAGAATGCAGGATGGATAGGGAAAGGGAGGAGATAGTTATGATAATTATCCATGTGAACATTAAAACAGAGATTATGACAATGATGAGGAGGATGCTGACATGCAGATGCAAGGGGTTATGGTTTCCTTGTATAAGGCATTGAACAGGCTGCATATGGATTAATGTGTGCAAATTTGATATCTTAGTGAGATATTGAGTGGATATGTTTGAGATGTATAAGTTGGCGAGAGGATGTTATCATATTAATATGGAGATTTTTCATAGGGTAGAAAGACACAAGAGTAGAAGGAGAGGCCATATCTGGAAGCTGAATAAGGATTTGAGAAAAAGAGAGTGAGGAGAAGGTTCTTTTCATGGACAATGAAATGTATTGCCTGAAAATGTGAATGGGTTTAAGGCACAGTAGCGGATGTATTTCTTATGTTCTGTAATGTAGATGTTAACACGTCTTCCTGTCTGTTTATAGTAGGTTAAATCACAGGGAACTTCTACACTCTGGGACATGCTAGAGGATGGAGTTTGTCCTTAGGAGACAGATCAAAGTTGCTAATTGTTGGTCTTTTTGATGGTCTTTTTGCATCAGAGTTTGGAATCCCTATGATGAGTCTTCTGACTTCATGGAGGTCTGATGCTAATAATAATAATATTGATTAGGAAAATAGTAATAATTCATCAAAGCAATATGAAAATGGCTACTATGCTTGCCGGTTCTGTAGCAGTTTTTACTATTACTGCTGGTATTCTCAGGTCATAATTTACTTCGATATATAATGTTCAGCTGAAATGTATAAACCTAATCAAGCAGATAAATCAAATTTATCCTTAAAGATTTCTGAAATTGTTCTTTTCAAATTTATAGTAACCACAATACTTTGGAATTCAGTACTGGAAAAGTTCATAAAGTTCTACAAAATTAAAACTATAACCAGTTGTAGAAAAACAAAGTGAAATTTACAAATAATTTTTATTGTCGGAATTTAGGATTAAGTCTATTTATGATAGTCATTCTTAAAAACAATTTTTTTTTTTTTGCAGTTAATCAAAAATGTCCTTAAAAGCCTTCAAAAACATCATAAAAAAAAAAAAAGATTGTTATTATTTGATAAATAATAATAGGATCATTTATCGATAAGTGCAACTTAGCATGCCTTTTCACTTGGTACTATTAAATAACAATAGAAAATGCATACAGAAAAGCAAAATGACTTTTTTTTGGTGTGTGTGTGTGGGGGGGGGGATGTAACTGAAATGTATTAATGTTGCAATATGAAATATCAGTTTCTTAAAATTAATATAGAACACTTACAACATCAAACAAAAAAAAGCTTTATTCACTCGCATTTCATTAACATACGAGGGTGGTCTAAAAGGTTCTTGACCTTGACCACAGATGGCAACACTATCGGCAAGATTTCTTTTTTCTAAGCTGGTACATCTCTCATAAGCATCCCTGTGAAATTACAAGTCATTCTATCAAGTAGTTTGTTTTATACAGCTGTCTCAAGCAAAATTATTGTCTGTATCCCTTGAAATGGATAAAATTGAGTATCATGTGGTTATAAAATTCTTTGTAAAAGAAGGTTTAACAACAAAAGAAATTCCTTAGAAGTTCATAGCCACTCTTTTCCTTCATTTTTGACAATTAAGAAATGGGCTGCCGAGTTTAAACATGGCCGTACCAGCCTTGAAGATGATCCATGTGAAGGACATCCAAAAAGTGTAACAACACCAAAAATCATTGATCAAGTGCACGATACGGTATTAGATGACTGGCAAATCAAAGTGCATGAAACTGCTGAGATTATAGGCATTACAAAAGAATATGTAGGATATATTTTGCATGAAGAATTGTAAATGAAAAAGCTTTGTGCAAGATGGGTGCCGAGCTTGCTCACAGCAGATCAAAAACGCACTTGCATAAAAATCAAGTGCGTTTTTCTCTGAACAGTGCTTGGAGCATTTTAACAAGAAAAAAAAACTGATTTTGTGCATCGATTTTTTACTATGGATGAGACTTGGATTCACCATTACACACCAGAATCCAAATAGCAGTCAAAACAGTAGACAGAAGCCGGTTGTTCAGTGCCAAAAAAGACAAAGTTGGTTCCATCACCAGGAAAAGTCATGGCATTGGTGTTTTGGGATGCTAAAGTCGTTTTGTTTACTATTTATCTTGAAAAGGGTAAAACAATAACCAGGGACTATTATTCCAATCTTTTAACCAGACTAGATGAAAAAATTCATAAGAAAAGACCCGGTTTGCTGAAGAAAAAAGTCATCTTTCATCAGGACAATGCACCTGCCCACAAAGGTGTTTTGGCAATGGGAAAATTAAGGGATCTGCACTATGAATTATTGGAACATCCACTCTATTCCGCACATTTGGCTCCCGCTGACTTCTATTTCTTCCCTAAACTAAAACTCTTCCTCGCTGGTCAGCGTTTTTCTTCGAATGAAGAGGTCACTGCAGCTGTAGAGGGATATTTTGCAGATCTTACTGAGAACCACTACAAGGATGCGATAATAAGATCTGCAAAATATCCCTCTACAGCTGCAGTGACCTCTTGATTCGAAGAAAAACGCTGACCTGCGAGGAAGAGTTTTAGTTTTGGGAAGAAATAGAAGCTGAAATAAATGTATTAGTCTTAAAGGAGATTATGTTGAAAAATAAAAATAATTTTTAAATTATAACTTTATTTTTTCATTGTTAGGCTAAGAACTTTTCAGATCACCCTCGTATTTATTCTTCTTTTATAAATTTTTGTCAAATGCACAAAATAAGATGCATTTAATTTGCAAAAATAAATTAAGTTGACAAATACAGTGAGTTGCCCAGCGATAAGTGTGGTATCTGCACCATGGAAAAACTTTCCATCTCATAGTGAAAAACTGATATGCTGTGAATGACATAACATGAACAGAACCTGCAATTTAATGACAAAATGCAATATTAATAGCAGGGGGTGTGCACCCAGGAAATTCATGAGGTTAAGTAGCACATGGTGGGAAAAAAAGTGCACTGTTTAACCTCATTAACTTGCTTATTCCTTGTGGTTTCCTGTTAGTTAACTGTGCTTTTTTTAAAATTGATATCCTTCTATACAAATAGAAAACAGTGTTGAAGATTTTTGTGTACATTATTTTTAAACCAAATGTATGAGATTAAGTTAAACACTGTTAAAGATGGTAACTAAAGAGTGCCTCTTCCAAATTTATGTAATATAATTACAAATAATTATGTAATTAATTTCAACTGAAAATAATTTACTTATGGTATTAAATGAAAAAAAAAAATTTTTATGCTGATGTAAGAGAAAAGTTTACTTCTCAGAAATGAAGGACTGAATTGATGTATGCATACAAATGATGTATCCATCAATCAAATTTTTTTTCCACAAATGTAATGAATTTTTTTAATAATGTTGTCTTACCACAGTCCTTCCCCCATCAATACCAACTGTATGCTACTGATTAATCTTATAATATTCATAGTAGAATATTTGAAACTAGGACAAGTTATCCTGGGATTGAACTACTTTTACTATATAAATATTTTATATACATTTACTGAAATTATAACACAGGATGACGAATTAACTTTTGTTCTATCCATTATTACATACCTTGTTGGAACTCCACGAGCTTTTAAATTGTTATAATATTTCATACCTTGATGGTAAGGAACTCGTAAATCATTTCTGCCCAAGAGAACTAATGTTGGTATGGTCACCTAAAAAAAAAAAAATACCAAATCTTATTTGTTGTAAAATACACCTGAAAAACACAGAAGCTATATACACACACACACTCACATATATATATTAATGGAATGTGAACAGACATGCTTCTGACTGCTCCTCTTTTAAGAACTGTTTCCATGGTTTTGAATAAGAAAACTGGATGAATGTGGACTGACAACTTGTATAGTGTTCTTTCTAGTAGTGAGTAATTTACTTCTCACTTTCATAATTCTAAGAGTACATGAGTGATTTGGTAGTGATTCAATCCTTATTCAAGTGTAAGCAAAGTTTGCATATGAAGTATCTTCATGACCGGCCTACTTTGTGTGTGTGTGTGTGTGTGTAGAGTGAGAGAGAGAAAGGCTGTTGAATTCACATTAATTGCTTATTATACTTGACAAGAAGGATTAAAACAAGAAGATTAAGTCAACAGCCTCAATATACAAGCAGACTAATTGTGAGGATATCTCTTGCAAACTTTGCTAATACTTGGGTAAGATTAAAACAAAAATTTCTTTTCAAGTGAAAGAAACTTCTTACAACTTTCTCTGATGCAGAATATTTTAATAATTTGGTGATACAGCACTTTACTATTATTATTATTATATATATATATAACACCTCCAGAGAGTCTAAAGACTCATCGAGGGAGGGTACCTACTCTACAACTCATCGTCTCCACCAACCAGTGCTGGTACACTTTACTATTGGTATGCAATAGTAAAGTGTACCAGCCCCTTTATTAATTGTAATAAATGATATACAGATGCATAAAGGTGCCAGTACATCTCTATGCATCTTTATTCAAACATGGGGTTAACCATAGATAATATAAATGGTCAACATGCACAAACTGACAAAATTGACAATCACAAACAATATAAACGAGTAATCAAAGTTCAACTGCAATTTGTGTTAAGTGTTTATATCAATATTGCATTTATGTCTATGTACCATATTTATTCAAATATAACTTGCCCTTGCATATATCTCCTACCACTGATTTTACTTTATGGAGAAAGAAATTAAAACGTTTTGCATATACCTTGCACACGAAAAAAAATTTAAAACTTTTAAGAAATAGATAATGAATGTTGTTATGGCAGTTTCAGATATTTTGGAATTTGAATGAAGAGAATCAGCACTTCAACTCAACAACTGTCGGCTTGCCTTTGTCTTCGAGTCACATGATCTTTTGTTAATACCGCACCAATTGTATGCATAGAGATGGAAGCAACCAGTAGAGGAAATGATGGAAGTGAGAGCAATGACTTCTACTCGATCTTGGATTGCATGGGGATGGAGCAGTGAATGAGGCTAGGTTCAGGTTCTACGTGGAGTGAATGATTTCACCAGAAATAATTGCCAAGGGTTTTTTAAAAACTGCCATCTCTAATGCCCTGGATGGGAGTGAAGATGATGCTATTTTGGTAGATGACCATTTGTTTTAATTTAATTACAGAAGCATTGTTGTTAAAGATTCAAACACATTGCATGATGAAGGTGAGTGAGCAATCACATAAATAATGTTGATAATTAAAATTTAAATGCATTCATTTCATAAACAGTGTGATTTTTTATGAAACAGTGTGTTTCATAAATTATAATGAATACCGAGGATTTAATTATAAATGTTTTTTCCTGAAAAACTTTAGTTTCTAAAAATCCTCACATATATCTCACACCATGATTTTTTAACTTTAATTTTGGAGAAAAAAGTGCAAGTTATATTTGAGTAAATATGGTAGTTGGAAAGGCAAACATTTTTGTTTGTCATTTATTTCCATAACAATATGATAATACAAACTGCAGTTAAACTTTGATTATTCATTTGTGTGCAAATTTTGATTGTGAATTTTGTTAGTTCTGAACACAGACATATACACACCATAATTATATAATGAAAGAATTACAAAACATTATTATGTTGTCCAAATTTGAACAGATCTTATGGAATATGTTTATCTTCATTATGGACATATTATTTAAAAATACGGATATCACGTGTGTGTGCGCGCGTCATGGACTTGAGTTATACTTAGTTGTCCTGCTAGGCTGCAATCCACAAGCCTTCATAAGCAGCGTTTATTAGGCTTACACATGTATCATTATCATTTAAACCACAGAAGATTCTATATGAGATGACAAGTGAAAATTCTACCAATAAAGTGTATACTTTCCCTTTTACATAAGTAATTTGATTTTACAAAGTATTTTATCAATGTCAACTCATATTTTAGCAAAAAGAGGCATAATTTTATCTAATCCATTGCATAAGAGGCTGGTTCAACATATATTACACTAATACAGAGGTGGGACAGAAAGTAAAGTATAAAGGGGGGGGGGGGTTAGCACCAGTCTGAAGATCCGAAGATAGTACCTTTTGGAAATACATATGAAAATAATGTCTCAAAGAACAGCAATACAGGTAATGAAAGAGGAAGAAAATTTCTTATGTGAGCTGTAACTAGATGTTGCACATATCTGAGTACAAACTTACTGATATCAATTCTGATTTACAGCTACCATGGAAAAATCTACAGAAAATCATGCAGAGAAACTAACCTTCTGTGAAAGAGAATAGCTGCTGAATAGCTATTTTCTTCTATACTAATCAAGAGTGTTTAGGGAATGGAATGCTTGGGGACATCATACCAAATGTGAGAACAATATTCAATAGCTGGATTATTATTATTATTGCACGAGCACTTTCATGGAGTCTAACAACTCATTGTGGGAGACCTAAACTATCCACACAATCTATCATACCTCTCCTCGAAACCATTAACAGATCAAGCACTCACAACTGACTCTGGCAGCCCATTCCACTCATTCACAACTCTCCAAGCAACAAATCTAGTCCCAACACTCCTACTAACCACACCATTATTCAACTTCCAGGAATGATCCCCCCCTTGTATTGGCCCCTCCAGCCAATTGTCGAAACATTTCCCCTGCATCAAAACTCTAAAACTCTTTTTAAGCACATTAAATATTTCTATCACACATCCCCCTCTTTTTCTCCTATTAACCAACTTCCGCAATCCATACACCTTCAATCTATAATCATAGAGACTACTCATCATCTTGGTCACTCGCCTCTGAATTTTCTCCACCACTTCATCATTCCCAAGAAACAAAGGAGACCAGACTTGAGCACAGTAATCCAGATGTGGATGTATCAAGGCCTCATAAAGAGGAATAACAACTTCCTTATCTCTACTTATTTTTGTGTTCTTCAAAAGCAAAGTAATCTTATGCACTACCTTAGCAACATGTCCTCTAAAACTTTAACTGTCTTCTGAGATACTGATTGGTCTATAATTTGCTATTACAGTCTTAGAACCTCCCTTATGCAAAGGAATTATTTTGACCTCTTTCCACTCCCTTGGAACTCTCCAGAGCTGAAACTTAAAATTAAACAGCCTATTAAGAGGCATTTCCAGTGACTCACACATTCTCGCTAAACCTGAACTGATATCCCATTGAATCCCACAGCTGTATTTATGTTGATATTTTGCGATATCCTAAAAACTCCAATTCACCAATCTCTGTACCTGGATTAGTGTCTGTCACATATGTTAAAGAAATAATCTCACTAGGATGACATACCCTTGCAAAGTGGTCACTCAGTAACTTGACTATTTTATCTGCTTCTGTCACCTCATGACCATCATCACTCATTAAGTCCACTGCATTTGTTTCCTTTGCAGCTCATGCTTAATGATATTAATTGTCCATCTAACACCTACCTGATTGCCTCCTTACCTTAGGTATACAATTTAATATTGCTTCCTCTAGATGACCCTTGTTGTGTTGCTTTCTTACATTTTACAACTATTTTCAACCTTTGTGTTATATCTCCGTTATACACTCGATTGGTAACACGTGATACCTCTGAGGGACAATGGAATTTCTTCGAGATTGAGGCAGTACCAGAGTATCAGAGTGTCCGAGATTTACCCCTCGTAAAACACCAAGAAATTTATTTGTTTCGCTGCGCCACTTAGCGCTATTAGATTATTAATATTAACAACCAAGAGGTAATCTCAGGACAGTACTTAATGATACCTATCAACTCAGCAGACGTGGCCAAAATATACCCTTTTCTAATATCCCGCATAGGTTCGCATTAATATTTTATAAGAGGTGCATTGGATTCCAAAAATCACAGAAAGTCTTTGTTAGAATCAAAAGCTAGGTTTATTAATTCTCAAAAGTAGATACACTTAATAACATTAATTGAAATCCCATCTTAAGGGAGATCCATACAAAGCCTAAAACATTCAAACACTGCTATTATACTTATAACATATTATGTAGCAGCTATCTAAAGTAAGAACTATATTAACGCTCTCTAATGCATTATTTATGTATTATTATCACAGTTATTCCAAATTCCGTAGCTCTGTCAGACTACACAAGATAACATTTATATCTTTCACAATCTCTTTATAATTTATCAATTCTTTACTCTAAACATATCCTTAACTTCGCTCATTATAATAGTGAGCTTTAACACAGCGACAGACAGTAAGATCAAATTCAATAGCTTTCTAAAGTGATAGCAATACAATCTTATCCTATATCATTAATGTTCCTTTTTTATAACATATTCATATGGCACAAATCTTTCATTCATTTTCAGTGAAACACAAATAAAGTCTACTTATCTTCCCTTTATGGTTCTTTATTGCATCATAGGTTCACAGGAAACTGGCCTTTTGTGGACAGCTGGACTTGCTTCCTTTCGCAGAGAATATGGCTGAGGAGACCCGTAGCTGCCTATCAGGATCCCTCCGATACCGAGACACTCTCACCCTATGCCTCCATGAGAGAGAGACACACAGAAGATCCAGGAACAAAAAGCCTTGTTTCAGGGTCGCATGACCTGTATATTTCCCTTTTTCTTCTCGGCGTTTCTCACCCTTTTCGATGTCCAGCGAACTCTCACGTGTTGCTATGTCACGGCGTCCATCCTCTCCCCTGCTTATTGCACATATGCTGACATCACATTGTTTGCTCTTGGGGTGAGCCACTCCCTCGCGTACAGTTCCGTGACCTTGACTTCATCCCCCCCCCCAACTGTTGAATTTGTGCTCTATAATTTTATAATTCTTTTATACATGTTAATTTATAAAGCTCTGATAATGTTTTACACTTTCAATATTAAATTAGCCACATTCGTGAATGGCACAAAATACATACTTATTTACCCTTTCATAACAGAACATGCTTGATATATATATAATACTTATTTTACACTTAGAGGCAATTTACTGCATTTATTTCCCTTTTTTGTTTGGAAACCCATGTTAGATTGTGATGAGATAGGAGTTCATAAAATTCCCCTCTATCACAATCCAACACCCTTAACTATCTCCCATGTATTACTAACATCTTTACCTTGCACTGTTTTATGCCATGGCACAGATTTAAGCTTCTTCCTAAGCTTGTTATAATCACCTGCCTTTTAGTTCCACATATACTTCTTCTTGATGGAATATTCCTCATGTTTTATAATCTTTGAAGTCAAGACCACATGGTCACTTTCACCAATCAGAGGTAATGTGGTCACCTTGGTTATGGATAGCTCTTCTGATCCTAGGACCAGGTCCAATACTCTCACATCCCTAGTCCCCTCCATCACATGCTGCCTCAAGTAATTATCTCTTAGTAGGTGTATAAATTCCATTTCCTTCCTACCATGTGATCTTTCTTCCCTCAAGTCTATATCTCCATAGTTGAAGCTCCTTATAATAATCACTTGACCTGTACTCATTGTACTAATTTGGTAATGCATGTCTTCCAGATATACCAGATTTACAAAATATACAGTATCTTTCCAGATACTGTATATTTTGTGTTACTGGCCTTAATCTCACCCCAGACTGCTTCACATGAACAGCCACCCCTGCCATCTATCTCCTATTCTTTTTGGCTGCAATTCATCCACTAACATCACGGTACCCCCTGCCTACCACCCTATCTTCCCTGAAAATACTAAACTCTTCACATTCAATCCATGTAACTACATCATCTACTGTTAGCCAAGTCTCACTAATGCCTATAACATTTGGAAAGGCTGCACTAACCAATGTCAAAAACTCCTGCTTGTTGTTACTGATACTGCTGTCATTAGAATATGGAAACTGCATCCCTTTTGATCTCCACCCACCTTTACTTCCTGAATTGACTATCCTATTCAGTATTTTTGCTTGAGAGACTAGATTCCACACCAGTGTCATTCTCACACTCACTCTTCTCAGGAGTGCCTTCTGAAAACCTCACCTGCTTTCATCCTAACTGTTTAAGTTTTCCTGAATTTGTGGTTCAGCATGCTCGGTGATCAGAGCTCTATGCAGACATCTAACACCAAAACATTTAGATGCAGTTCATCAGTATTGTACAAATCCTTCTTTCCATCCAACACAGACCACAGATCCACAAATCCTACATCATTCCTTCTTCACAACCTACGTATACACTCATTAGCTAGCAACGTCCTCCTCTTCCTCCTCAGTTCGCCTCTATCATAGCATGGTAAGAGACTTACAATTTTCACCTTCTCACTCTTCTGTTTTGCCTCTTCTAACATCTCCTTTAAATCCTCCTTCACAGAGTACTTCTCGCCTCTCAAATCATTTGTGTCAACCAAGACGATCATTTCCTTAGATTCACCTTTTTGCATCTGGTTGGCATGACTAATATCGTGAATTTTTGCTCAGGGAAACACGATTTTGTCACACTTTCATTAAGTACTCCCCTGATCACTGAGTCTCTATATATAATTTTTTCCATAACTTGTTTTTCTTGTTTGTTCACTCAGTCTTTATTATTACTTCAAAGCACCTGCTTCCTTCTCTTTTCAGCCCTGTTAATCTCTTGCCATGTCTGTAATTTTTCAATTTTGCACTTTGTCCTGTGAAGGATAACATTCAAATGTGCTATTTCTTTATTAATGTCGATTTCATTCTCCTCTATTTTCACTGCTGTACGTTTGCCATTAATAACATCATTTTCCATCTTACTGTTGGTACTATCCACTCTACTAATATTGCATTCACTCACTTTTGAAACATTTAATACTCTCTCTCTCTCTCTCTCTCTCAAGATTTAATTTCTTTTCACATATCCTTTAATTTTCTCGTCGAATACATTTCGCACACACTGCACAAAATCCTGCAAATTCAAATCGCCCAACAAAATGGACTTTGCTGCATTTGCTCTACTATGCATTGATGCCATACCATATTGTAATAATGTATTTAAAGAAAAAAAATAATACAATGTTTACTTACAAACTAAATAGCTCATTCAATCCCACACACTCGTTTAAAACAAAAACTACTGTAAGTTAATTTAATATTATCAACTAAAATCCAAAAAAGTTACTTATCCTTCAGCAACTATTCTTATATCAAAGAATAGTTGTTAGAGATAAAGTAATACCTTGAGTAACCAGAACCTAATATCTTTGGTATTGAAGAGGTGATACTTGCAATATGTTTATGCCAAGAGAGACAAGAGGGTAGAGTAATACCAAGAAGACAGATATATCTTGTCTTGCTAGAAATTTCTGTATTGTCAAAAGTGAAACCGAGGTGGGGCAGGGATGGTTACTGATTTTTGTAAGAAATAAAATAAACTGAGTTACTGGGCATTAAGGTTAAAAAGGCTATCCTGAACCTCATTGAAAAATTGTTTGGAAATCAAAATTCATTTGTGCAATGCAAAGTGTAATGCACAATCATTGCAAAAACCACAGAATGGATCTATCAACTGGAAAAGATCCTTAATGTGCTGAAGCCAAAGGAAAGAACACAATGTTATGGTAAGAAACTAGTAATTGCAAATTTTAAGATCCATATACCATCACATGGAATATGCAAGTAGTCCGCAGTTAGGCAATTCGGTTGCAAAAGACAGACCAAACAGGTGGAGCTTATTTAATAAGCCTTTGTACCAAATGCAATCAAATGCTTACGGATGTGAAATGTAAACAGAAGTTTTTCCTGAACTTCTCTATGCATCTGTCCCATGGAAGATGATATAAGCAAGAAGTCTATAATGATTGATAGGGATAGAATCCATACTGGTGAACATTTATGATTTAAGAAACTGCCTGTGCTAATGCATTTTTCTCACTATGCTTTTTTTTTTTTTTTTTTTTAAATTTGTTTAATTCATTGCTCCATAAGCAAAAAATAAAATAAAATAAAATAAACAAATAAATAAAATGAAGTGAGAGCAATAGCACTGCAATTTGATACAAAGATTTGCCACTCTTCTTAAGAATGGGTAGAATATGCAACTTTCCTACCTGCAGAATAAATATCAGTGAAATAGAGAGCACAAAAAGTGACACAAAACAATAGTCTACTTTTTGGTGCAGAATCTCTGGAGAAATGCCATGAAGACTTTTTTTAATATCAGTTTGAACAAGATTCTTCTGATTTCCTTATGAAAAAAAAAAAAAAAAAAAAAACATCAAAAAGTGCAAGTTAGGAGCAGTCACAGGACATTTACTGAAATTAGCAATGAAAAAACTGAAGAAAAACTAATAAGCCAGAACACTGGGTTTTTCCTGTGAGTAGCTATGCAGAAGAACTAAGCACACAAGCCAGAAGGGTTGGATAAAAGTCGTTATGGTGAATAATTCTACCAAGGAACCAAGAAGCACTTATTCCATTTATATATGATTTAAGTTTCCAGGTTTTGGTTCTTTCAAAATTAGTTTTGCCTGTGTTGATAATCTGCTTCCAACTACTTTATCATTTGTTAAGAACAGAAAAATATAACTTTGTTTTTCTTTTTTTATCAAATATGAATTTGGTAAGAAAAGAAAAATTTGGATTACAATCTTCTTTTTTTTTTAAGTGCCTCCAAGTCATGAAAGGTTGTAAACCTATAATATATTAGTACAATGAGTTGGCTAAGGAATTTTTTAATTATTTTTTACTTTTCTTTCTTTATTAATTTACTTTTTACATAATCCAGAAACATTGCTCTAGAGATATATGTGGAACTTTTTTCAAGCCACTTTAGGCCTTCAAAGTGGAGTGGTAATTTCACATCAGACAATAAAATTCCTCTCCCAGTTAAAGACAATCACAAACATTCATAGCCACAGTGAGATTCAAACCCACAGCCTGTTGGATGAAGAGTGGGTATATATTGACCACTTGGCTAACTAGGCAGCATTCATATATACTATGCTCAATTCTTCTCTTGACCCTGGCAGGCACACTTGTTTTGAGCATTGGAGCTCTGATCAGAGATGAGAATTAAAAGGTATTGGGGAAAGAAATGTGATCTAATGAAACTCAAAACAATAATCCAACTGAGCAAATGAACCATAGAAATCACACAGATCATTCTACTTAGTATTCTTATAATGTCAAATAGCAAAAGAACAAGAGTGATTATGAAAATGTAGCTCAGTGAGTGAAAAAATCAACATTAGGTTGGGATGTGAATTGCTAAAAGATAAATAATGTTCAGAGTGCACTTAAAAAAGATTAAATGATGAGGAAGAGATAGCATGTGAATCTACTGCTTGATCAGTAGAGCTAGAAAAGGGAAATTTAATGTTCTCAATTCCATCAGATGGACTTGTGAATATTAAAATGGAGAGCAGGACTGTACAAAATCAAGATTTAAAGAAAGGAAATCAAAAAAGTTCAGAATGACTGGTTGCATCAGAAGAATAATAAAGTTAATAAATGAATCAAGAGATTTTTAGCCAAAGAAGGTCAAAAAGAGGAGATTCTGAATTAGACACTCACTGATATGGAAAGTAAATGCATACACAAATGCTACTGCAACAACAACATGTACATGCATAATTTAATTTGCGAATTCCATGAAACTTTATCATTAACATTCAAAAGAGAAATATCAGGCAATATAACTCAATGGACAAAACATTAGAGATACCTACCTAATATTGTGTCGGCCCTCCTCTAGTGTGAATAACAACCTGTACTCTTCAAGGCATTGACTTCACCAGATGCTATGAGCCATGCCTGTTGCAGCATTGTCCACAACTGTGCTTTAGACATTGGTCCCGAATACATAGATCCGATGTCGTGCTCTACGACATCCCAAAGGGGGAGAGAGAGAGATTTGATTGGATTTAAATCTGGGGATCTTGGTGGTTGCAACCTAGTGGGGTGGTTTTGTCCTACTGAAACAGACTATCGACTGCAGTATGCATGAAGCTGCCATGAAAGTGTGTAGGTGATCGGCCAGCACATTCTGGTAGCTCACAGCATTTAAGGATCTCTCCAGACTCATAAAGTGTCGCTTGAGAAGGCTTCCCAAACCATCATAGAGCATCAACTCCTTGAACAGAGCTGATCTGGGACAACGAGGCCATGGACTCATGCTGCTGATGCTACACTCTCACCCACCCGTCAACTTAGTACAACTGATAACGGGATTCATCAGAACACGACTCATGGTCCACTATGCAGAGCTCCAGTTTTGATGGTCTCGACACCAGACAAGATGCAATGCCTGTTGACAAGCCGTAAACAGTGGTACACGATTAGGGCATTGGCTGCTGTAGCCCATGTATGCAGGATACGCTGTACTGTTCACTCGCTGATGCCACTTGGACCTCCAACATTGAAACTGGATGTGATTTTTGCTGCCATTACCCTGCGGTTGGTCTGTACAAGCCTGGATGGTCTACATAGATCCTAATCATCAATGGCATGTGGTTGGTCACCACTTGTTTACTGGGCACTGGAATGTCTATTGATGGTATGCTCACGGTAGACCCTTAACAGGGTTATCCTCAAGAACCTTAAAGTTCTTACCACTTGGGTGGTAGAATGACCAATCTGTCTTGAACCGATAATACGTCCACAATCACAGTCACTAAGATTGCCACATTTACCCATATTCGTTGATTGCGATATACTGTTGAGAAGCCCTAATGTCCGCCTATTTACCATCTGTGTTTGGTTTGGGTATGTTTCGCTCTGCGTGAGGGATGTTAGTGTCAACTTTCCATCATCCCATCTCTAATGTTTTGTCCATTGAGTGTGCAATTTTACTTTTATAAACCTGAACTGCATAAATATGGATATGTGTGTGTGTATGATAGCGATCAAGACATACATACTGTGGTAAGCAGTAAATGGCTAAAATATATTTATTTGATAATTCCTTACCTTCTCAACATATTTAAATGGAGACCTTTCCCACATAATGTTAGCAAGTTCAGGAGTTATAACTGCTGCAAAACTAAACAGTTCTCCTTGTCCGCACTCTACCCAACCCCTAAAAAGAGATACAATATATATTTTATAAAATATATATATATATATATATATATATATATATATATATATAAACTGTGATATTTTTCACACATATGTATTTAAAGAACTTCACTTATACTAAATACATAATAAATACATGGGGCCATATATGTTCCTCCTGTCAAAATCTTTGGTAAATTAATGCAGCCATATTTGTTGAAGTTTGGGGGGGGGGGGTGCTTCATAACTGATGGTGATTCCAAACATAGTGTCTCAAACTTATAGTGACTTCTACATAATAGCAATGTTTTATTCCATTTAATCCTGTGTGACAGAGTGGGTGCACCTTTTTTACAACTCGTATAGCAGAGTATATAAGTTCTTTTCGCTACCCTTTGGTATTAATTTGGTCTAGCTACTCACTGATGAAGCCTCAATAAAGGCTGAAACCGGTCTGGGTAGTGACCTCCCACCATAATGTAATAGCAGCATACATTTCCTAGGAAATGTGTTTTTACATTATGGAAAATACCAAGAATAGCAATCAGAACTTTACCCACCCTTGCTGCACGTTGCCTGAGTTTGTACTACATATTTGGACTACTTGCATTAGCTCACACTAGTAGTCGCCGATACTTTATAGTTTATTATACTATATTAGGCATGAAACTCTCTGATTCCAATCTTTGAGTTTCTTATTCGGTTTTAAAACAATGTGGGATTTAATATCCCCTTAATTTAAATAATGTTTATATCGCCGAAATGAAGCCTATTGGCTCTTTAT
Organism: Typopeltis vanoorti; assembly: GCF_054136105.1. Lineage (NCBI taxonomy): Eukaryota > Metazoa > Arthropoda > Arachnida > Uropygi > Thelyphonidae > Typopeltis > Typopeltis vanoorti. The sequence continues at coordinate 75,340,567 of NC_143550.1, read as the reverse complement.
ATTTAAGTAATATAATACATAAATAAATAAATAAATCCCGTTCCCATTCATATGTCGTCTCCTATCTAGGAGGTTGACTGCTATGATGTGACTCATGGTTGACTATGAGCATAACGATATGTGATGAGGGCCCTATCTCTTCCACATATTGTCATAAGTATTCATGACTGTAAATCTGTGTGTGTGTGTGTGTGTGTGTTCACAAGGCCAGTTTGCCTGTACTGAGGGACGAAAAGCCTGAGCGGGTGAAAAAACCCTCTACCTCAGTATGAGACTGGCTAACTCACCTTTAGTCGAAAGAGACCAGATAAAAGTTCTTTACATCACGGATGGGAATCAAACCCAGATCTTTCTGACCAAAGGGTTTTGTCTATACCGACTGAGCTACAGAAGCTCATAAAAAAAAAATAAATCCTTAGCCGACCTCTGATGCTAATGTGCTATAGGTTTACAACTATTCATGGGTGAAAGTCACAAAAATAGACACCCTCACTCAATGATTCTTTGGCATCCCTGTAGGTACATTACTGGATAAACAATAAATAGATAAAAATAAAAAATAAGCAACTCTCCCTTTTTCTTAAACTAATAAAATCCTATCTAATATCCTGTCACTTTATAAACTTCAGGGAAACTTCAAACTAGCTTTCTTGCCTATCTTCTATAATTTGATGCTGAATTATCCAAACCAGCCAGCACACTCTCACTGATATGTCAAGTATATTACAGATTATTTTGTTCCTATTCTTTTTGTACATTTTTATATTCATTCTCAAAAATGTAATGTTTAATTGGTCTATATTCATATTTGCGTTGTTCCATGTTTCTCACTTATACTTTCATCACTTTGCACTTTGGTTCTTTACATTAATTTTTTTTTTTATTACAGAAGAAAGAGATGTTTTAGGTGTTTAGCTAATGATAAATAGATGTTTATTTAGATATATTAGATATTTTGACATCCCCAGTTGCCTGAAACTATTCAAAAACCATATACAGTTGACCCTTGAAGAACACAGGTTTGAAGAGCACAGATCCACTTACATGCAATTTATTATGAATAAATATATTGGAAAATATTTCAGAGATTTGCAGCAATTTGAAAAAACTCGTAGATGAACCAATAGCTTAGAAATATCGAAAAAATTAAGAAAAAGTTAGGTATCTTATGAATGCATAAATATGTAGATACTAATCTATTTTATCATTTACTACCATAAAGTGCACACAAATATCAATCGAATCATTCCGGTTTTGTGACCCCCATTTTTATTAAAAAAGACTTATTTAAAACTAAACAAGTACTAAAAAACAAACCTGACAAGTTTCGTTAGTCGTCAGACTAACATCTTCAGGGGTAAAGATAACTAACAGTTTAAAGCACAAATGATAAGAAATTATGAAAAAACAAGTTCATTTATTGGTATTATGAACATCAAAAAAGTTCGTTAAAAAATCGAATAACAGATCTATGCAACCGTTAATACGTGTTAGCTGGAAACAATGCTATTTGATATTGTGTTCTGTGGCTCACTTTCACTCTGTCCGAAGTCTGAACTGGGTAAATTTTTAATAAACGCTGACCAAACTTAATTTAAAATCAAGCCTTGATTTTTGTTGCATTGTGTAGGAATTTTAATCATATTTGCTGCCTCTTTGAATTTTCTTGTGCAACAGTTTTTATCAATGTAGGACATGTTTGTTCTGTCCTAGAGTACATCATGACCAGTAGAAGCTGTGTGAAATGCCAAGCCAGACTTATTTTCTCTCTTTTTTTGTAAGTCCTTTTAATGTTCGCTCATCCAGATTTCTTCCGATCTTCCCGTCTGGCCTACATAGCAGATACCACAAGAACAGTGAATATTAGAAACTCCTGTTTTTTTCATTGGGTGATGTGGAGGTTTCAGAGGAGGATGGGATTCTGATATATTTTTAAGTGGCAGGAAAGTCACTTTTATGTTGTACTTGTAGAGAAATTTGGCTAATTTATCTGTTACATTTTTGATATAAGGAAGGGTGACTGCATTCTTGAAGTCTTGTTTATTTAAGTTTCTTGTAGGTGCTGTATTGAGAATTTTCTTAATTGCCTTAGTTTTGAAACTATTCAGTTGTAGGATCTTTGTTAAGTATTGTATTTCTTCTTTCTGCTTTTTTTCTGTAATGGGGATGCTGTATGTTTTATCCCTTAAGGTTTTTATGAGGCCTATTTTTTGCTTGGAATGGTGGTGTGAGGTAGCATGAAGGAATCTTCCTGTGTTTGGTGGCTTTCTATAAATGGAGAACAATAATCTGTTTTTTCTTTTATTTATTTCTATAAGGATGTCTGGGAAAGGAAGTTTTTTATTTTCTTCTAGTTCCAGAGTAAATTTTATGTTAGGATGTAAGTTATTCTAACATAGGATAATTATGCAAACATCAAAAGGACTTACAAAAAAAGAGAGAAAATAAGTCTGGCTTGGCATTTCACACAAATTCTACTGGTCGTGATGTACTCTGGGACAGAACAAACATGTCCTACATAGATAAAAACTGTTGCACAAGAAAATTCAAAGAGGCAGCAAATATGATTAAAATTCCTACACAATGCAACAAAAATCAAGGCTTGATTTTAAAATCAAGTTTGGTCAGCATTTATTAAAAATTTACCCAGTTCAGACTCAGACAGAGTGAAAGTGAACCACAGAACGCGATATCAAATAGCATTGTTTCCAGCTAACATGTATTAACGGTTGCATAGATCTGTTATTCGTTTTTTTAACGAACTTTTTTGATGTTCATAATACCAATAAATGAACTTTTTTTTCGTAATTTCTTATAGTTTGTGCTTTAAACTGTTAGTTATCTTTACCCCTGAAGATGTTAGTCTGATAACTAATGAAACTTGTCGGGTTTGTTTTTTAGGACTTATTTAGTTTTAAATAAGTCTTTTTTTAATAAAAATGTGGTCACAAAACCGGAATGATTTGATTGAACTTCTTAACCACAGAAACCTCTGCATGATTATACACAAATATATTATAAAAAGTTAAAATTTATCAAAACTTCTGCACACAAAACACTTACAGACCATATGGCCATTTGCAGTCAAGAGAAATGTAAACAAATGTAAAGATGTAGTGTTAAATCATAATACCATAAAATTAAATTTTTATAATGATTTTCACTCATTAGTGTAAAGATTAGGCTACTGCGAAGCAATCGTATCGATTGCACTAGTCTACCATAAAGCAATCATATGTTGCTGCTTCTTCATTATCAATGCATGAATCATTATACCTGTAAATAAATATAAATTTTTTTTTTCACATTATCTTTTCTATCTTTTCATTTATGATGTCTACTGTTAGCAATATGTATAACATCTACAGTGTTTTGCATCACATAAGACAATATTGATGTAGGTACTGATAGACATGATTCATCTTGTAACCACATAAACTTACTGTATCGATAAATACAGTACTGTAAATGTGTTTTCACTTCTTTATGATTTTCTTTAATAACATTTTCTTTTTGCTAGCTTATTTGATCGTAAGAATATAGTATATATATATACATACATACCATATAAAATATCTATTAATCTACTATTTATGTTATCAGTAAGACTTCTGGTCAACAGTAGGAGGCTATTAATAGTTAAGTTTCTTTCTGGGGAGTCAAAAGTTATATGTGGATTTTTGAACAACATGAGATCAAGGCTCAACTGTAATTCTAGGTTCCCTTGGCTAAAATTTGACTTGACAAAAATACACAAACAAAAATGTTATTGGTTCCCCACTTATAAACTGGCTTAGGAATCCCCCCTCCCCATTACTACCTCCCATCTGTGCATTTCAAACTCTTGATTGTAAAATAGTGACAGTATATTCAAGTTTTGATACAGCCTACCATTCTGGTAATGTCTTTCTTTCTCTCTAATATTTTTACATTATTCACTTTTACTATGAACTTGGGTTATCTTACTTGGCATGAGAAAACTTACAAATAGACAGAATGCACAGCTATGAGTCCTCTCCAATCTAAATTTTTCATGGTTTCATGGAATCAATACAAAAAAATCACCCTGATTCCTCCTCCCCCTTACTCCTTTTCTCTTCAACAACATGGCTTGAATATGTTTTTGCAGCATACCTTAACAGTCAACATACTAGGTTCTATTTTTCCTTAGAAAAGGAAAATAATAGCCATCTTCCTCTTTCTTGATGCTCTAGTGCAGCGCTTCCCAAACTGTGGGCCGCGGCCTCCTTGGGGGCCGTAGGTTTTGTTGAGGGGGGCCATGAAATAATGAAAACAAATTTAAAATGTTTTAAGACTAAGTATATATTTTTTTTTATTTTAAAAGAAACATATTATTTAACTTTTATTATTTCTTTTTTGTTATTTTTTATATTTTAATGGAAAAATTCACACATTGGTGTTGGTTCACAAACTTTGCTTCCTGCGTATTTCGGCGCTTAACGAATATTAGTAAATATTGCTTATTCATATGTTTCATTTCAAAGCAGTGGTTAATTGTATTTACTTCGAATGTTCTCCAGGGAAGTTCCAAATCTTTCTGTCCCTTTCATAATGCGTTCATAATCAGGGACTGTTGATATTATGTTGATATTGACTTTATATACATATCAAAACTCGTTTTATATTATCACTGTCATCCGAGCTAGTTTTCTGTTACCAATAAAAGTTTTGCACATACTTCACACATGAAAAAAAGCTTAAACAAGTTCATGTGGGGATATAGTAACTCGCTTGCAGTGGTAAACAACACGCCCTACCTAAGAGCCACTATACTGCAGAAGCAATAAAAATAAGTACTTTTATTATGCCAGTGAATAAGGTATGAGGAGACTGTGTAATATATTTCTCAACAAATAGTGCAATTAGAGACAACTGGGATAAAAACACACTAATTAATGAATCAGATGTCCCCTCATACAGAAACTATGCTGTATAGACTGAAACAAAACCATATGTTGCATGGGCAAACACAGTATCTAACTAAAAACTATTGTTATTAATTAGATGTGTGTGAGTTCGATTTCCCAAGGCAGCAATAAAATTCAACCGAACGTGTTAAAATTCGTAAAAGTGTTAAAACTAAGTAATATATATATATATATATATAATGAATGTTATGGCAGTTTCACATATGGAATTCGGTTGAAGAGAGTTAGCATTTCAACTCAATTGTCAGCTATGCTTTTATCTTTCGGTTGCGCGATCTTTTGTTAATACCGCACCAATCATATGCACGTTTTAATAAACAGACTGCCTTTGCTGTCTGTTTCACGTTAGGCTTAATTACCGTAAAAGGAGAAAAGTCACACAAGTGAAAAATGTTCCTGGTCCGGGGATTCCCGTATTCAGGTAATATTCACTAATTTCATGTTGTCAGTCTGTGATGTGCCAGTATTGGTAAGTGGTGATATTATTTTATCTATTCTACGTTAAAAAATTTAACCCCGAGATGGATAAGTGGTTGATAAAAAATAAAAAAATAATCCCACGAACAATCAGAAGAAGCAGAAACAGACTAAAAAAAAAAAGGACAGTATTTCATATTTTACCAGAACAGCCCGCATCGTCTTTAGAACCAAACAGTAAGAGGCAAAAAACGTAATATATGCATTTGATTTTTGCAATATTCGCTGTGTATGTTTTGTATTGAATATAAATACAATAAATATAATAATAATATATCTCTATTACGATTTTTTTCGAGGGGGGATGTGAAATATTTTAATTTTTGCAAAGGGGGCCCTGACATCCAGAAGTTTGGGAAGCACTGCTCTAGTGGTCCAATTACCCAGATCCTTATCCTTTTCTATCTATAGGAAGTCTACTCATACTGGTAGGTACATTGTCATCTTTCACGCTATCATCTCTTCCAATATGGTGTTATTAAAACTTTGAGAAATAGAGCTAAAACTATCTCTTCAGACCATACTGACCTCTCCACTGAAATCCATAAATCACATCTGTAACTTTTTTAAACTAATGGCTTCCTTCTCTCTACAAAATCAACAAATTCTGCTCCTAAATCTAACCCAAAACAAAGATCATTAAAAAATCCATTGCCATCTTAGTAGAATGTTACCACAGTTCTGCAACATTCTCCTAAGATGAATAAGTACAGCCAACTCACTACTATGAAACCATCATTAGAGAGATTAAGATTCTCTCAAGGCACTCGGAGTGGGCATCAGTTTGAACTAGAGACATCACTTTGTCTGTGCATGCATTCTTGCTGCTGCTGTTATGTTGCATGTGTGCATATGCAAACTCATATCATTATGCCTACAATACTACCTTGTGACTAAGGTGATATATTGACTAAATAAAAAAGTAACTGTTATGCCTAGATGTTTTTTTTTCTTCCTTTAAACAGAAGTTCTACTTTATGTATTTACTGACCCAGTTTTCAGACTTTAATATATTATTAATAAATACATTAAATTCTGAATTAAAGTGTTTGTAGTTGAAAAGAACATCTCCTCATTCTGTTCACACTGTCTTTTTAAATTTAGAACAAAAACAAACAAACAAAAAAAAGTAGACATACCAGTCTGGAATATCAGTGTCTTCTATTTTGCCTATTGGGGGAAAAAAATTAGTATGTTAAATTTGAATTCATATTTTTAGCTATTTTCTATATAAAACAGAACCATTATGCTTATTACTTCAAACAGACAAATAAGAAAATTATCCTGCAAAACAATAATAGAGTGTATTTTGTATAGCATTTCTGTAGAGACCATTCATTTTCAAAATAAATGAACATAAAGCTATTTTTTTTAAATATGTACTGCAGACAATTTTGTTCTGCCTAATTCTACTACTAACATGAATCCAACTAAAATGACAAATATCAACAGTAATTCTAAATGCCACAGTTAAATCCTATGAAGCCACAAAGAAATTATTATAATTTTGAATGATTCTGCAATACAAACCAGTTGAGTTATAACAAGAAAATATTATCACCATTTCACATGATAAATCATTTTTTGTTGATAAATCATTGCTGATTTATCAACAAAAATGGAATTATAATGGGGGGGGGGGATGAAGACTCTTTCATCAAACAGTTCCTTATTATTGTTATGTGACAATCCAAGGAGTTTAAGACTCATCCAAGAAGAGCACTCCACTTCATGCAACTGACTGTCTATGCTACTTAATCCTCCATCTATACACTGTGCCACCATCCATCAATGCACAAGGGCATTGACTCCACTAATAACTAATAATTTACAGACAACAATACATGATGTCTGTAAATTAGTGTGTGTGTGTGTGTGTCATGCACACACACACGCACTAGGGTTGATAAACCTCCATTCAGGGATGTGTTTGGAGTATGTTTTCTAGAGCAGCTATAAAGAGAGTGGGAAGAAGATCATATTGTTTTACTTCTCTCCAAAGAGGTATTTACAGGGGTTTATTAAAAAGGGTGATTTGGGTTTTTGCTGCCTGTTATGTTTTGAATTAACTTGATATTATTCAATGCCTTGATCTTCTAGTGCTTGGCATACTGCATTAGGTTCTACTGTATTGCAAGCTTTTTTGAAATGATTATAAACAGCAGACAAAGAGCAAGATGATATTTTCTATTTTTTCAGTTAGTTGGGTTACTGTATGTATATGATTGATTGTGAACAATTCTTTCTTAAATCCTCCTGTTTATCTGCTGCCTCTTGTGGTTTGTTTATTCTAATTTTGGAGGAATATTCTTGTTTCTTTATTCTCAGTAACTTGATAATCATCATGTATTCTAAATGAGTATGACATGATCTTTTAACTCTTGTTTTACGTAACAGTTCAAGAGTTTCTTGGCTGAGATGATGCTTCCTATGATTCTTTTCACCTGTGAATTTTGTCCATGTTTTACACTGTTTTATTTGTTACATTTTGTCAGGTCTTCTTCAAAGCTTCAACCAATCTGCTTTAAGAATTTACCAAACTGGTCCCTGCCAATATATTTTCATTGTTAATGGTTTGATATTGCTTTATTTTTGCTTCCTTTCTTTTGTCTATATGAAGAATGGTGCTTAATGGTCTGTGATATGAGTGTATATCACAGTACATTTTTCCAACTGTTCCTAAATTTTTTATGATCCTTTTGCAATTTGTCATAATGTAGTCAATCTCATTTCTTGTTACTCCATTTGGAGATCTCCATATATGCGAGAGCGAATGCATTTTAAAGAAACTATTCACCATATAAAGTCTCTCTACTTCAGTAAACTCTGTCAGATGCTCTCCACTTTCATATCTATCTTCTATTCCCTGAAATTCCCATATAACACTGCTTGGAAAGAAGTCAACAAACACCATAGTGTGAGGAACAAACAGCCATGGTGCCCACCTTAATAAGATGCAGGACCTCCTTTCACTGCAATGATTGCACACTCCTATGAGGCATACTTTCCACAAGTGTACAGTAGCAATCAATGGGAATTTTGGATCATTCTTCCTGTAGGCATATAATGTGGTCCTGCCCTGTTGTGGGGCTGATGTCCTTTGATCTCACCCAACATCCAGTTCATCCCATGTTCAAAAATGTTCAATAGAGGTGAGATCAAATCTCTGTGGAGGCCAGTCAAGTGTGGTGATGTTTATGTCCACAAACCACACAATTATAGCAGCAGCCTTATGACATGGTGCATTGTCTTGCTGAAAGATACAATGGTCAGTTCCATAGAAATGCCACAAAGTAGGAAGCATTGCATAATCCAGAATGTTCAGATACCTGTCCGAGTTCAGTGTTCATGGCACCACAAAGAGGTCCAAGGCCAAACCAGGAAAAACAGCACCATACTACCTCCGAATTTCACAGTTGGGGTTATGCACTCTGGTAAGAGATGTTCACTGAGCATCTACACCCACGCCCATCCATCTGCTTGGTAGAGGATGTGGCATGATTTGTCGTTCCATAACACAGCTTTTTAAGCTTCCACATCCTTCTGTACATGCTCTTTGCACCACTGAAGAAGATGCTGCATGTTGGTTCAGATAATGTGGAGCTTGCATATTGCTATCCTACCATGGGAACCCATGTCGTAAGCCTCAGTTCTGAATGTTTTTGTGCAGATTCATGTTCCAGTCAATACCCAGAATACCACATTCAATGTGTCGGCTGTCAAATCTCGGTTTTTACATAATATTCTTAGTAGCACCCTACAGTCAAATTCAGTGAGTGTGCTGAGCCATCCACTGCAGGCAGCACTCACAGTTGACTCCCTGAGCTTCCATCTCATGATGGTATCACTGATTATTGACCTGAGATGGCCCAATTTGTCAACAGTTTACCAACACAGATAGGCCTGCAACATGGCATCCTATCAGAATGCCTCTTTCAAACTCTGTCAGTTCCTTTCTTCACAGTCATTCCGTCCAGACACAACTGCACTGACTTGGAAGCATCATGTTCCTCCAATTTATATTAGCTGCATCTTGCTCATGGTGGGGGTCTGTTGACATCTTTCCAAGCAGTGTACTATTGTATATGCGCTTTTGTCTTTTAATTGTCTTCTATATGCGTGTAGAAGTTGTCTATTGATTCAACATCGGCCATGAAAGTTAGTGTGTAGCAGATTATTCTTTTTAATGTTTCTGTTTGGTCCACTTGATCAACATGTTTTCCTACTCTGATAAAATGTTGCAAGATAGGACATTTTTAATTTGTTTTGGTCCAACCATTAATCTCACTCCACCAACATTGTTTCCTGGATGTGATTCATCAAGGAAGAATTTGGTAATCGTTCCATTTTGCAATTAGGGTAGCTTGTCTGTTTGTTTCACATAATGCCAGAAAATCAAATTTTAACTTATCAATCTCTTTCAGATGAAAGTCTACTTGAAAGTCCTTAGTCAAAGTTCTCATCTTGAATATTCTAAGTCTCAAGGTAAAAAAAATTTTTTTTTTGGTGACCAACCATCTTCTGTGAGATTTTTAGCACCCCCCACTCTCAAAAGAGTAGGGGGTGATAACTGCCAACTTGGTTTGTTTTACAAGAGTTCTGCAGGACTGGGGGCAATGCTTCTGAGAAATTACCATCTTTGCTTCAGTCAAATATTCCACTTTTGCTGACCAGGTTTAAAGTGTAGAGGACAGTAACCTCCATTTACTGATGTTATGGATGCCACTGTTGATATAAATATATATTTTATTACTTGATATATATATATATATATATATATATAGTTCGGCTGCTGCCTAGATGCTGTCCTGTCCTGTAGCAACTAGCAAGATCCTAGGCCCTCCAGTGTAGCACTAGAGTGTTCTCTTTATGTAATTCGGCAGTCACCGACCTAGCTTCTTGCTAGGTTTGACCCAACTTTCCATTACATTACTTGGCTTAACAAGGTTCACCTCTTATAGGTGAGTCTGGAGTTGAAATGGAGATGCTAAGAGGTTCTGCTTGTAAGAACTTTATGTTGTGCTATCACATATCCATTTGAACTCTTGTAGCAAAATATTGGTTATCAATATAATCTTATTTTTTCAATTCTGTGCTGTTCTTAATAATGTTATACTTTCAGAGAGACTTTTAGGTATATTTTACCAAATGTTAATTACTGAGATTTGTTTTGTCTGTAATTTAAAATAACTCTGCTCCAGCTGTGAATTTTATTCACATTTACCACTTTTCATAACAAAAGGTAAAACAATAGAATAGATATATATATATATATATAGAAATGGCATTTGCATCAACAGTGGTAAGCTGCATAAAGAACCTTTTGAGTTCCATTCTAATGAGATGAACTTGTTCTAAGACTTTCTTTAGTTCAGTTCCCAAATTAGTAGACCTTTGGTAAGAGCAAGCAGGGTTTCCCCTTCCAGAAATTTAAACTTTTAACTTCACAAGTCAAAACTGATTACAGAACTCATAGTATTACAGACAATAATACATATGTACAAATGTGAGAGTTTAGGGCCACAAGATAAAGGTAGTTGTCTGTCTGTCTATCTCTCTCTCTCTCTTATTTCCCCCCCCACCTGAAATGAAAAGCCTTAATCCTTTAATATCTTGGGCTCACTATCAGTGAAAGATTGAAGGCTTGAGATAGGCTGCAAATCTGTTTTCAGAAAGTTAGTCAGGGCTATAGGAGCTCTTCCTACTCACTTTGGATAATAAAAGGTGTATGGGGATTTATTTTATTGTTATATATTACTAGGTGAATATATGCCCCCACCAAGCAGGGGCACGTGCTACTATATTTCATCTCACTTCACATTGATTGCTTATGCATATACCTACTCCTCTAAGATATATGGAGAGAATATATATCTCCCTGAGCAGTATATTTATAAACTTATCATAAAATGTCTTTCAGTTTACTATAAGACCACCTAGATAACCATCAAACCTCTTCAAAGATTCATCAACCAATCAAAAAAAAATGCAAACTTCCTTTTAATAAAGATCACTATTAAGTTGAAATCTTTTAGGTGCTTATTATTTATGATTTTTACACTTGACTAATAGTTCACTTGCAAAAAAAGACAGGTTTCCAGGATGACCTATAGTGATAATCTGGGTTTCTGCATAGTTTTTCTGAGGACCAAATTTGAAAAAAACATTGAATCAGTGAAATGCTTAAATCAAAGAAAATTACAGTGTTTCAAAGTTTCTGTCTTCTAAATAGCAGTGCAATATCAAAGCAATTCATGCTGAAGGGTTTGCAACTTTGTAAGCTCTCAATCAATATAATATTCCCCTTTATACATGGGTGGATATGGTCCAAGACCCCCCCCCCCCCCAGTGGATGCCTGATAGTACCGAACCTTATATATACTATGTTTTTTTTTTCCCTATACATACACGTATCTATGATAAAGTTTAATAGGCTACTATCGACCTTCTGATGATTTGTCAGAAGAGGATCATTGATCCATGACAATGTCGATAGTTAGAGATCCTCAATAGTTGAAGGTTTTTTTGCCAAAACCTTTTGGAAGAAAATTGTAATTTGTTTTGGCATATAAAAGAAAGTATTGAGTCTATTCTTCAAAAGGGGAGAGATCATTATTGTCAAGGATTTGTTCAATGATATGACCTCACCCATATGTGTATGGCGAACACAAATGGATGAAGGTCAACATACACAACACACACATACATCCACAGTTTTGTGCCCATTAAAGTCACCTAGAAGAAGGTATGGGCTCAGGCAGTTACAAGATAAGGTTATCAAGCTTGATTTCATTTAACTCAGCACCTGGTGGTAAATAAAATGAATACACTATAATAAGAAATAACATGGATAGGCAAATCACTACTGCTTCCAGAGCAGTATTAATTTGAACATGATGGAAAAGAGTATGACTGCCCACTAGGATGGCGATTCCACCATGAGCAGGACCACCTCCAGTTCTGTCCTTGTGTAATCTGCACTAAACATATTTAAAACCTAGTCCTAGCTTTTAAATATGTCTAGTGCACAGAAACAGAAAAGTATGTGTGTTTCTGCAGTAAAATCTTGCTATCGTTCATATTATGGTGAAATTCATGACAATTCCATTTTAAAAATTTTCCTGTTGTTTTGATTTTATAGACTTGTCCAATTTTTGAGAGGTTTAGGGCTTACCTTTGTCATGTTTATATTTATTTATCAACTGATTTTGGGAAGTATTGACAATCAGTGTTCATTTCTTTATCTTGAAAAATATTCAATACATCATTTAATTTACTTTCAGTGGATATATTTGGTGCTTTATCTTTAAGTGACATCCTTGCCATAATTTTTTTTTTTTTTTTTTTTGACAAGGAGGTTCTCATTGAATGGAACATTTTTGGAGTTGTTTCTGGAGTGAGACCATAGGTCATGTGATTGATATGCTCAACAGAGAAGCACTGACAATCATAAAGCTCAGGCATGGTGAAATTACCAGATGGTGGAGTAGACAAATGTGTTTGAGATAATGCTGACATTTTCTTAGCTGCCACCTCCTCAGCATAAGATGATTTCAGGACAGGTGTGGTTGTGGCTAACTTCCTTTTTTGCATCCTGATATGATATATTTTGTTCTGTTTTAATCTTTCCACTTCTGACATGCGCAGGAGTAAGCTGATCTCATCACCCTGATTGACACATTTAGTTTTCTTTTCAGAGCAAGATTTGTTATCATGCTCCTTTACAACCATACTGGGGACAGGTGGTAGAGCCATGACAGGCAGTTTGGGCACACCAATATTTCTGATGTTTAAAGCATCTTAGTAGATTAGAGATGTACAGTCCAACAGGACAGTTGAGATACCCTGTTTTTACAGATGTTGGAGACTTAGGTATATCAAAAGTAAGGATGATGTTCCTGGTCGAAACCAGACGACAATTCCTACGTATCAAGATACATCTCAGTACCTGTCACTCCCTGATATTTAAGCTCTGAATAGGTATGGTGGTATTCAATACATCATTTAATTAGGAACATCAAGGAGATTCCATTCTGATATCACCTCTCTACAAGAATTGTGTATTTTATGAGATGTTACTGTGACTGGTATTCCACCCTTCGATGTTGCTCTCAGCAGTTTTGAAGAATGTTGCTGACATAATTTCCACAAGGATATGACTAGAACATAAATTTCTTAACTGTTTTGGCAGATCCTTCTAAACTCTTCTGAATAAAGAAGGGTGACATTTTCCCTATTGGATTTTCACCAATTGCATGGATGATTAGAAACACTGATATATTTACAATGGTGTCACACTGCACTTGGGAGTAAAACAACAGAGTTACCTTGGATGCTATATCAGCACCACAGCAAGCAGCCTTGGGTCCCAATCCTTAACCACGAGGTGAGAAACTTATTGCAACACTGCTGATCTTTGCAGGCAAACCCACTAGCCAAATGATTCTGGCTGGGCCACCCAGAACAATTCACCTTGCTGAAGCAGAGGCCAAAGTAGTTCAAGACTACCAGTATTCCCATATCTGGATGTCCACAGGTTGCACTGCATGGAAAACACAGTGGCAGGGTATTAGATCCAAGTGATGATGGCATGGAAGAAAAAGGATAGTAAAAATACTCAGGAAAAGTAGAGTGAAGAATATGGAAAGAAAAGTAAAGAAAAGAGGAAGAATGAAAAAGGGCCAGCACCATCTTCACCATGAACATGGTGTTCCACAGGGAGGGAGGGCATCTCCATGAAGTTAAAAGATTCATTGTGGAAGATTAAGCTTGCCAGACATCCTGTATTTTACGTCGAATTTTGCTGTCCCATATTGTACTTGTAGGGAGAGCATAATGTCCTGCACTTCTAATGAAAAGATAAAATTATAAATATTATGTTAAGCAATTATAATTTTCAATAGTCTTTTTAAATAATTCAAATTAATTAACTTAAATTAATCTGTAAGCCATAAAAACTTACAATTCAAGGAAATTAATCGTGTTTACAGTTTACGGCAGCAACAGTCCCTTTCATTGGCCGCTTTTTTATTTAGTATAAGAATTTTATTTATAATTCTGTACAGATATATTGCATTTGCTTATTTTCAAACAGTTCTTATTTGGACATTGTGCAGTGCAGTATCGGTACAGTACGTGGATGTTATTTCGATAATTATTAAAAAATAATATCTCACCTTTTTTCGAATGTGCGATATTTGGTTAATACAGCAATCCCTCGATTAGTGCGCCTAATGCCTTCTTTAAAACAGGTGCATTAATCAAAAACGCACTAATCGAATATAATAACCTATGGGAAAAAGTATAATTCGTTCCTCAAATTTCTTTTATAAGAAATTTGAGGAACGAATTTCTTTTATAATTTCATTTATAAAAGAATATAATTTCTTTTATAAAAGAATTAGGGTACATCTCAGGGCCTAGTTAAAGGAAAGCCATGAGGCTGAAAGACAATAAAGCATATTCAGAATACAAATTTATTATTCTGCTTCTTAACAAAGAATTGAGCTAACGTAGTTGGCAGGCATTCTGTTTCTTTTTTTCATACAACTGACAGTATGGCCCTATTGCCTCTTCTGCAAATTTTACTGCTTCTCTCTTTATCAGGGTCAGACTCTAAGCATTGCTGCTTAAGAACTTTGGTTGCACGAAAAATATTCTTAAATTGTTTCTGTGAAATCTCTTTGGGCTTGTAAGTGATTTAAATTTTCTTCATATTCTTTAGGATCTTCCCGCTTTGCATCTAAATTTAGCAGGTTGGTATCACTCAGTTTCTCAGAATGAGATTTAATTAACTTAGATTCATTTGAAAAGCCTCTAAAATCATTTGCCCAATGTGGAAGAATGTGCATCCAAACGACTCGCATATTGCTAGCAGTAATTTCATTCGACTTTGTGACTTTATAACCAGGATTAACCTGAGATTTTTCTGATTTGGCAGAAAAGTTTTGGAAGGCATTCGCTTCCACAAAAGGCTGATTTCATCGACATTAAATATTTGTTGGTCCCAATAGCACCTCCCCCCTTCTTCCACAATTTTCTTCAAAATCTCTGGATAATTTACTGCCACCTTTTTTGCACTTGCAGCATTAAAACTTTATGTAGGCTATTTCCCTTTTTTAGGAACTTTCAAATCACCCAGCACTAGATTGGAAATGTTCTTCTTCCTTTCCATCATTGATAGCCCTTTCTTTCAAGGTTGCAAAGAGACGTAATGCTTTTGATTTAATATGGACAGTACTTAGCGGGATCTGTTTTAGGTTACAGTCTTCGATCCATGAAGAAGTCTGTTTAATTCAATCATTATAATACTTTGATTTCGAGTGCATGCATGATGAACTTGAAGCAGCCTTATCTTTCTCTTTCTATTCAGCAGCTTTGCTTAAAATGGCTCTTATAGTTGATTCACCCATTTTTGTGTTCTTTTCTATCTTTGGTCTGGACTCGGCTTGTTCATTTATTGTTTCAAGTTTTTCTTCCAATGAGATTACTTTTCGAATCGTTTTCACATTTCCATTTTTTTGCTCACTAATTCTTTTTTACTCATGATGAAAGATTGGAAAAATACTTTAAAATAAAAAAATAAGGAAAACAGTTGAAAAGGAGGCACGAGACATGATCATCAAAATAATATATAAACAACAAATAACATAAATTTTGATGATAAATTTGGAACATAGTGTACATGGAAATAGTGTAGTATGCCATTAAAAAATAACTTGATAAAATGTTTTAACTCAGTAACTAAATCATTTAATCCTGGTGAGTGGTTTTTTAAAACAGCTATAAAAATGTATAGACAGAAAATTTTAAAAATCTGTAACAGTTATTTTTACAAAATATACAGGCGCACTAATCCGAATTTGGGTATAGAAAAAATTTACGCACTAATCGAAAACGCACTTATCGGAGGCGCATTAATCGAGGGATTGCTGTACATAAAATATATAAGTAATGGTAAATTAAATAAATTTTCTTTATTAATTATACAAAGGTAAATTAAATTTCATTTCTTTCCTTAAGCCAAATGGAAGTACATTTTTAACGATTATTCGAAACAATGGAATTTTATTGCAAAAGGAAAACATAATGACGAAGTTGAATGCAAAATCTGTAGACGAACGTTTAGTATTGCACATGGGGGACGATCGGATATTACACAACACATTAACACTCAGAAACACAAACTGAGCATTTCGAGTTCTGGTTCCAAAAGTATTGATATTTATTTTGTAAAACCAAATACCAGCAATGAAAGAAAAGTTATTGCTGCCAAAATGACTATGGCATTTCATGGCATAAAGAATCATCATTCCTTTGGTCACCCATGTCCCATATTTGGTTTTCCAAAATCTGGCAACCCTATTGGAGATCGATTATCCAAGAGCATATGATGAAACAGTTACGTGAGAATGAAAAATCAGCTTGGAGAACATTTAAGGTAGTGATCACAAATCTCCTTGGTAACTTGAAGGGGGGCAGAAAATTACAAATCATTTGTTGAAGAATTTCTCAATACCTATAAAGCCACGGAATGCAAAAGATAATTTTTTAAATATCAGTCCCCCCAACCTCTTTCAAAGAAATTGGAGCATTTAGTAAGTTATCATCACGTTTTGTTAAATCTCAAAAAAAAAAAAAAAAAAAAAAAAAAAAAAAAAAAAAAATAGCCACTAAAACAAATGATTATTTTCAAGAAAAGAAAATATTCCGATGAAGTGTAGATATATGTTTGTTTTTATATATGTTTTTTCCATTGTGATTGACACTACTGATTGATTATTGACCAGCATCATTCTTAAATAGTTACTTAGAACATGTGGCAATGCGTGTGACCAAGTATTTTGAATATACGCTGCATAAGTGATGTTTACATATATCTGCATAAAAGTTTCTAATTCAGTCACTGTATGTGAATAATAAGCTAATAATGAGGTCCTAGCCAAATTTCCATTGTATAAATCTGAAATTACATGAAATTTACAATACCAAACTATTCACAACATAAAAGTTGTAAGAAAAGTTTTTCAGGGACCAGTTTTTTACTCAGCAAAGAAGCATATTACTAAGCTAATGAGTGGATAGAAACTTCACATAAGAAATCTGATTCACCTGGAGAGCAAAATAGGTCTTACTAGCCATTAGATTTTACATACACGCACAGTTATTATGGTGTGTGTGTGTGTGAGAGAGAGAGAGAGAGAGAAGGGGGAGACATATATCATCGGGCAATTAACATGTGGCCTCAGATTTTATAAACAGTAGCTGGATAGGGCAAAAAATAAAGATTATAAAAAGGCCTATGAATGTCTGTAAATCCATAGCATATTTAGTATTGTGGGACATGTTAACAGTCAGATAATCTGGGAAACCATTACTACAGAGACTAAACACAATACTATTGTATTAAGTTTAGTGTGTGTGTAACACTGTTGTGATAAAAATTATGTACCACCAAAAAACATTTACTTTAATGGCCTTGTTTGCAATGGACAACGTACCTGCTGGAGAGGTGAGAAGTTGTGGGTTTGAATTGCACTGTGATCATGGATGTTTGTTAATTTCTTTAGGTAGAATATAAATTTCAATACTTGGTGTGAGATCACCACTCTGGCAGCATGAAGCAGCTTAAAAAATTCAATGTTTGATCTCTATTGCTACATTTCTGGATTACCTTAGTTCACCCATGGTACTAATATGCTATAGATTCACAGCTGTTCATGGGTAGGATGCAACCAAATGCCTATAGGTTTCAGAGTAGGGATACTATTTGGCCAAAGTGCTGTTTGTTTCATTTGTAAGTAGAAAAGGTTGTGAACACTCTGCAAATTTGCTCAACTAGAGAAAACAAGAGTTATTATTTCTTCACAATTAAGTGAATTTTTAATTAATGAATTGCAGTAAGTGAAAAAATTCAAAATACTTACCATATATATCTATTACAGGATTCCTGCACACACAAGCTTTGTAGAAATCCTTATACATATGGAGGGAAACAATATCACTACATATCCATATAAATTATTAATTATTATATGAATGCAAAGTTTGCACAAAAACTAAAATCTCAATTCTCAACATACCACATTTTTATTACTGAAAACAAATACTTATCAAACTTTATAGTTTAAAAATCTACATAAATAATATAAGAGATGTGCAGAAAGATAAGAACTGATTACTACTCAACCACTATTCGAACAAGAATTATAGTTCATCAAATCCAAATTTCTTCCAAATCATTTTGATGATCATTTTATTGGTAATTTTTAATAAGATACCATAATCATCATTAGCATTATCTATCACCTTCAGAAGAAAACTGTAGGAATCTTTATCCCACATATGCAAGATGCCACTGAAGAATGCTAGACCTTCTGCAATTGTAAAGTTTGCACACTGTCTTACAGTTATTATGTGACTTATTAATATGACCTAATGAACTACAGTGGTACCTCGACTTACGAACTTAATTTGTTAATGACTGCGGTTCATATCTTGAAAAGTATGTATCTTGAAACCCAATTTTTCATTATATCTTATGGGAAATCAATTAATCCATTCCAGATTCAAAAATTAAAAAAAAATCCAATAAAAAACTATTCTCAACTAAATGAAGAAAATGCAAAGAAATGGAGGAGTGAGAAGGAGCATTTTGGGGCAAAAAATCATCTTCCATTAAATTGTAAAAAACAGTCAATTTTCTTGTGGCTGGTTTTGTGGTTCAGGAGTTTTTGATATGTTGTCATCGGTTGCTTCTTTTTTGTCTCTTTGAGGGAGGTTTAATAAACCTATCCAACATTGACTGAAACTGTCGTTTCCTCAACACCCTTCTAAAGTGATTAATGACATTTTCATTGAAGGTATTGGTGGCTCTAGAAACAATTGGATGCCACTTGTTAACCAATCCTTGTAATTTGCCCCAGTGCTGCAAGATTTTTTTTTATGTCACTTGTTGAAATTGCTCTCTTTTTGTTGCTGTCTTCTTTGTCCTCTGAAGACATTTGCTTTTAATCCTCATACCTTTCTTTTTCCTGCTCTCTTCTTAACTCCTGTAGCTCTTCAGTGGTCAGCTCAATGTTGTGCTCCTCTATGTCTGCTTCATCAACTTTCAAATGCATGGTCTTGTCCAGGAGACAACTGTATCTACAATGTCAATTTCGCTTTCAGGTCCTTCTTTGGACACAGTCGGGCAATAACTTTTTCCAGGCTGATTTTAGAGTTTTCACAGAAACATCTTCCCATGCCTGACTAATAAGACGCAAGCAATGAAGAATATTAAAGTGATTCTTCCAGAATTCCCTCAGGTTAATTCTGTGTCGGTGATAACTTCGAAACATCTTTGGAAAAGAGCTTTGGTATAAAGCTTTATGAAGTTGGAAATAACATACTGATCCATTGGTTGTAGGAGTGGTGTGGTATTAGGAGGCAAGAACTTAATTTTGATGAAATTAAACTCTTCATCCAAATTTTCTTCCGACTGTGGTGGATGTGCTGGAGTATTGTCCATTATAAGAAGAACTTTCTCAGGTAGACCTTTTTCTTGTAGATACCATTTCACTGTGGGAGCAAAGACCTCTGTCATCCACTCACAGAAGGCTCTGCTGTTACTTCTCCACATAACGCTGAGTTTGTGGCTGTTAACTTTCTGCTTTTTAAAGACTCTAGGATTTTCAGAGCGATAAACCAACAGAGGTTTTATCTTCAGGTTACCACTGGCATTGGCACAAAACAGCAAAGTTAGTCTGTCTTTCATTGGCTTGTGTCCTAGCAATGCCATTTCCTCCTTAGTGATGAATGCTCTCTAAGGCATTTTCTTCCAGAAAAGCCCAGTTTCATTGCAGATGAAAACTTGTTCTGGTTTGTAACCTTCTGACTCCATCAGTTTCTGGAATTCCTTCATGAACCTTTCAGCAGCTTCTTTGTCAGCACTAGCCCCTTCTCCATGTCTAACAACACTATGGATACCAGTTCTATTCTTGAATTTCTCAAACCATCCTTTGCTAGCTTTAAACTCTTTGCCGACGTCTTTGCTACTGCTAGTGGATGGCAAGTTCTGCAAAAGATCTTTATAAATAGTATGAGCTTGTAAACAGATCAGGTTTTGAGATACACTATCTCCTTTCAGTTGCATGTCATTAATCCAGATGAGTAGTAAAGTTTCCATTTCTTCCATAACTATATCTCTTCGTGATGACACGATAGATACTCCTTTGGCCGCATCCAGTTCTTTATAAAAATCTGCT
Source organism: Typopeltis vanoorti (assembly GCF_054136105.1). Taxonomy (NCBI): domain Eukaryota; kingdom Metazoa; phylum Arthropoda; class Arachnida; order Uropygi; family Thelyphonidae; genus Typopeltis; species Typopeltis vanoorti. Next base: position 75,319,896 of record NC_143550.1, on the reverse strand, counting down.
TTCTTGACAATTGTAGCAATGGTGGATTTGGACAAGTCATACTGCTTGCCCAGATCACTTTGCCTGACTCCTTTCTCATATTTTCCAACAATCTCTTTCTTAATTTCTATTGTGATTTTCTTCTTCTCTTCTTTCTTAGTTTTCTTTGGCCCCATGTTGAAAATAATATGCTGATCAGTGAAATGATGCTTATCTGGTAGATTATTCAGAAAATAAACATGAAGCGACAATAAAACACGTCACTTATAAAAAGACATACATACAGTACACATAATAAATACAAACGTAAAAAAAATCTTCACAAAGTACATTGTTTGTTCACACAAATACCGAAATAGATACACAAAAAAGCAAATATGTGTGGCATTTGTTGCATTTCAGATAAATACGACGTAATAACAACAATCGTTACACTAGAGATGGTTCAGCGCGCACTCGGCTAAACATGCATACATATATGCTGCTGCTGTACTCTGCATTAAGCCTGTTTCTAGTACTAGGAGAAAAGTTAAAAAAAAAAAAGTATAATGTAAAACAAGTTTTAGTTCATTTGAAAAGAAAAAGCATCGCTTCGTATCTCGAGTCTAGGTTCGTATCTAGAAGTCAAAATGGGATATGAAAAAAGTTCATATCTCAAAAAGTTCGTATGTTGAGCAGGTCGTAAGTCAAGGTAGCACTGTATATGTAGCAACCTTTTTCATTTGGTAAGAAAGTAAAAAAATTATACTTGACAAGCAAATATATTCTTGTTTTTATTCATTACCCAAGTGTAAAGGAGTTTTAGCCAGTTTCTTGTCAATGAACTCTGTTAAAGTACTAGGGGTTAGCATTAGTCTATTTAGAAGAACATCAAGATTATATTAGATACCAACAGTCAGTTCCTTTCATAGTTAAACAGAAGAAAACAGTACTGTGAAGTCTGTACTACCAAAAGTATCCACTCTCCAGCCAAAAGGCTGCAGGTTCGAATCCCACCATGGGCATGGATGTTTGTCTGTGAAAATACTAGTGGTGGTGGTGGTCAGCAGTAGATGGCATTGGTGTAGATGATGAAGGTAGTTGCGGTTGGTGGAGACAGAGAGTTGTAGAGTAGGTACCCTCTCTCAATGAGTCTTTGGACCCCCTGGAGGTGTTATGTAATAATAATAATAATTTAAATAGAATCACTCATCTCATATCTCATACTTTCCAATTTAAAAAGTAATTTTGATAGGCACCGAAACATTATTACTATTTTCTTTTAATATACACAGCTAACTATCACTATAGTAAAATCACAAGGAGAGCATTGTTATAGTGGTTAGTTTGCTATAATAAATGTCCTAGAGAATAGCACTGGATCTATGGACTGGGGGGAGACTATGGTGTTTGTAATAGTGAGAGTTAACTGTGCATATGTGTTGCTATTATCTTTTTTCTCTCTCCCTAATTCATATGGACCAATGGTACTTCAGCTATCCAACTTCTGTTTAACATCATCTCACATCAAGAGTTTTACTGTTGAACTCTTAACTTAAAATGTTTTATTCTAAATATTTGCTCATTATTATATCACAGAGTCCGTGCGGTTAGCCTGGTGGCTGTGTGCTTCGCAACCATATGACTGGGGAAGGAGTGTCCCAGGTTTGATTCCCGTCGAAGAAGTGAGGAATTTGAGGATCTTCCTCAGCCATAGCCAAGTTAGCCGGTCTTGGGCACGGGCAATAGGGTTTTTTCCATCAGTTTATCTGGCGTTTTTCATCCCGTAAACAGGCAAACTGGCCCCCGTGAACACACACGGATCTACAGCCATAAATACTTAACCCCTCCCCCCATGAGGGAGCTCAACTCACCCCAATAGGGACGGGGGAAGAAAAAGGGAGGGAACTCCTTAGGAATAAATAAAAAATATCACTGTAACATAATATTTTAGTTTTGTTTTGTTTACAGTTTTTGTAAGTTTAATCCAGTAGATTTTTGGCCATGGGATCAAATAGCAAACACATCATGAACTTTACCTGGCAAGGAGAAATCAATAAACAGACCAATGGTACTGCAATGGGTTCCCCTGCCATCCCTCTGACTAACATTTTACATGGACTACTTTGAAAACAAAGTACTTACCACAGCTACATACAAGCCCTTAGTGTGGTTACACTTTCTTGACAATGTGTTTGCCATTTGGCCCCATGGACAAGACACTTTGGATTCTTTTGTTATTTACCTAAACAGCCAACACCCCAAAATTCACTTCACAGTAGAAAAAGAATCTAATAACTGTTTGCCTTTTATTGACATATTAGTCACCCAACTTTCAGATGGTTAACTATTCTCTTTCTATTTATAGAAAGCTAAGCTAACACACACAGGAAGATATCTACCTAAACAATCATATCATCATTCAGTCCAACAGTATGGAATTCTAAAAACACTTGCACAGAGAGGTGGGGAGGGGGGAGCTATTTGTTCTAATGATGCAGTTCTTTCTACAGAACTCAACTAATTTTGTCAATGGCTAAAGCTCCCACAAAATACATAGAATACTATACTAACCTCCAATTCCCCCCCCCCCTTCCCAAACACACAAAAACAAAATACCACTATTCCCATTCCATACATCTGAGGTACATGTGAAAAGATAGACAACATGCTAATAAAATATAACCTTCACACCACATGTCAAATTAGCAACCTTGGTCTGCTCTCCTAAGGACAAACTTCATCTTCTAGCATGTCCTGGAGTGTAGAAGTTCCCTGTGACTTAACCTACTAAGAAGAGCCAAAAAGATCTGTTAACATCTGCATTATTAACATAAGACATACATCTGCAACCAGTTTTATGACAAGTCTGGACTGGCAGACTACACTTTGAACATCCCTTTGAACATCCCTATATAGAAAACTGTTGCAGGTCAGAAAGATTACTTTTAGAGTCAGCAATGGCTATGAAGCATTCTACTAACTTGAACAACTATCGTTGTATTAATTTGTAAAAATTTGGGAGGCTGTTATCTAAAGATCAACTCCCACACAACTGTAATGCTTCTTTTTTACAACATTAGATTCTCGTAGACAGGCTTATACGTTTATTATGCATTTCTAAATAACTTAGGGAATTGAAACAACGTAGATCCGAATATAAATTAAATTATACTTTAACAGATATTTCCGATATTTCGGCAATGTCACATTGCCATTTTCTAAAGGAACTTACAAAAAGGCAGGTGCACACAGGCAATAACAATACAGTAACTGAGAATGAAGATATGAAGCTATCGTTCTCCTAGAAGTCCTGATGGTGCCCTCTGGCGGGCTAAGTAGGCATTCTTGGCCATTGGGCTGAAGGTCTGCTGATGTATGCCTCTCAAATTTGGGGCAGTCGCATACAACCAAATTTGTTGAGGTTTGGAGAGTTTCTTATGGCAGAGGCTGATTCCATAAATAATCTTTCGAATTTATATTTGCTCTGGGGTATTATTGTTGCTTTCTTCCACTGTATTCTGTGGCGAGTATCCAGAGCATGGTCTGCAAGACCAGAATGGCTATACTTGTAAAACCGGATGTAGTCCTTGTGTTCAGAAATTCTGATATTCGCTGTCCTGCCTGTTTGGCCAAAGTACGACAGTTTACAACTGCAAGGGACCTGGTATACACCAAGTAGGTCTAGGGGAAGTGGTTGGTCTTTGGTAGAGCGGATAAGGAATGCCAATTTTCTGTAAGGCCTGTAACAGGAGGTGAGGTCATGTTTTTTTAGAATTTTGGTGATTTTTTCTGAGGTGCCTCGGATGTAGGGAATGGTGATGGATTTAGAGTAATCTTTTTTTGTGGAGGGGGGAGGAGGGGGGCTGTGGTTTGTAGGTTTTAATATTTTTTGGATTTTTTTTTGGGGGGGGGCATTGAGGATGTGATTTAGTTCAGTGTTAAGGGCTATGTCGTTAGAAGAGATTTGTTTAGCCCTGTTGTATAGTGTTTTTACCACTCCATATTGTTGTGAGGGGGGGGGATTGTTGGTGGATGTATCTGCCTGTATGGGTGGGTTTTCTGTAAACTGAGAAAACCAAAGTTCCATCAGGCTGGCGGGTGACTAGTGTGTCTAGGAAAGGGAGGCAGTTGTTTTCCTCTTTTTTCAGGGTGAACTTGATTCTGGCGTGTTGGTTGTTTAAGTGTGTAAGGAAGGAGAGGAGTGTTTCAGAGCCATGTGGCCAAATAGCAAACACATCATCAACATTTTGGCAATGTGACATTGCCGAAATATCGGAAATATCTATTAAAGTATAATTTAATTTATATTCGGATCTACGTTGTTTCAATTTCCTAAGAAATTACAACATTAGAGGGTACAAAATTAGTTTATATCTTTTATTCATTACAATTTGAACTATTTCTCTTACCTATTTTTGTTTGTAAACTGTAACATGTTGTTTTGTGCTCTGAAGATGCTGGTTTGAAATTTAGTGAAACATATGCCAGTTAATTATTATTATTATTATTAATTAACTGGCATATTATTATTCAGGCCTCCATGGAGTCAAAAGACTCATTGTGGGAGGTCCTTCCTAAGAAACACAAAGTCTATCAAGACTCATCGAGGGGAGGTCCCCCCCCCCCAAGAAACACAAAGTCTATCATACCACTCCTTGAACTCATTGACTGTTCTTGCTCTCACCACTCCATCAGGCAATGCATTCCATGGTTCAACCACCCTCCATGCAAAGAAACCACTCCTCACCCACTTGCTCACAGTTTCCTTTCGTAACTTCCAGGGATGGCCTCTTGTCATCACTCCTTCCTGCTGTTCAACCAAGCGAAAGAACTCCCCAGTGTCAATCCTGTAACCACTTCTCAACAGTTTAAAAGTCTCAATTATATCACCTCTCCTTCTTCTATCCACCAAACTCTGCAGTCCACATTCCCTCAGCCAATTCTCATAACCATCATTGTACAGTCCCGAAACCATCTTTGTTATCCGCCTTTGTACCCTTTCCACAGTTAATTTATCCCCTACCTATTGAACGACAATATCATTCTTCCACAGTCATTTCTCTTCCTACTGGCCACATATCTAAAAAATTCCCTAAGATTTTCTTTGGATCTAAGGGCTAATCTCCTCTCATATTCCAGTTTCGTCTTCCTTACCATACTAGTCACTCTTCTGGCCTGTGTCTTATACTCTTCATGCATCTTCTCTTCTCCTGTCTCCTTATATCTCTTCCACAGTCTCTTTTTTGCATGCAATTCCTGTTTAATATTGTCATCCACTTTACTCCAAATTGTGTCCTCTTGTTCACTCGTGGTATACAACTTACCATTGCTGCTAACAAATATTCTTTCATAATTTCCCATGCATTAATGATATCCTGGCCTTCCAATTCCTCCCTCCTTGAAACTTCCCCAAGTCGATGTCTTAGACTATTATAATCACCTGCCTTATAATTCCACATACGTTCCCGTCTCTTTGAGACTCCTGCATGTCTATTCATTTTCCAAGTCAAAGCCATTCACTCTCTCCAACTGGTGGGAGAGATGTCATCTCAGTTATTATCAACTCTTCTGATGCTATAACCAAATTCAAAACTCTTGAACCTCTTGTTCTCTCTATTACATGTTGCCTAAGACATTCCCCTCAAGAATTCTAGAAATTCCATTCCCTTATTGCATGTAGCAATAAGGGAATTCCATCTCCCCAGTTTATACTACTGTAGCAAAAATCTCCCATAACAATCATTCTTCTTGCACTTGCCAAACTCAACTGTCTAAACATTTCCTGGTCCCCACCCTCTGTACTCCTGGGTCTGTAGCAACACCCTACTAAATATCCTGTCTTGCCCACTTTCACCTCACACCATATGCTTTCAAAATCATTAGTGTCACTGCCTTCCAAAGTCTCCACTCTTAGAGGACATAGGTCGTCACTTATCATAAGCAGTACTCCACCACCACGCTTTCCCTTCCTATCCTGCCGAAAATGCTGTGCCCAGCGACTTCTATTCCTGTTATTATATTCCAATAATTTTTAGCCAAGCTGATGCTATCTGTGTCACCAATTCCTCTCCCTTATTCTGGATACTCCTGGCATTAGTATATAGCATATAAATGCCATTGTTTCTATACCCAGCATTATCCCCTCTAGACTCCACTGAGCTCAGTGTTACCTGATGTCGTACCCATTTCCACAAGAGGCCACCCTTGCTACCATCCTCCCTGAGACACACTGACTTTTTCAGAACAGCAATCTCTCCAGATGCCTACATCCTTCCTCATTCAAATGTAAGTGGTCTCTTGCATACAATTCCTCTCTGTCCTCAAACGCACTCCAAGCATCCACATATTCCAGTCATCTCTTATCACACATTCTAGCTATTATGTCATTCAATATTACTGCTCTTCTGCTCAGTTCATCATTATCATACCTAGGCAACACACACACTATCTTTCCTCTCTGTGTCTTCTTTCGTATCACCTCAAGCAAGAATCTCATATCTCTCGCTGCCCTATTTTACACCACTGCTCAAGTCATTTGTTCCCACCATCACATCATCTCATCCACCCTTTCACCTCTCTCTTAACTGCCAAAGCCACCCTTTCTATCATTTCTTCCTGGCAAACACTCCTCACGCATCCTATCTTGAACACCACGGATCATCGAGTCCCCATACATTATACCTCTTACCATTCCCTATCTCCTATTGTTTCCATTTTCTCCTCTTCTTTCATTCCCATACCTCTCTCTCTCATTCCCTCTCTCCTATTGTTTTCATTTTCTCCTCTTCTAGCACTCCCATACCTCTCTCTCATTCCATTCTCTCCTCTTCTAGCACTGCCATACCTCTCTCTCATTCCATCTCTCCTACTGTTTCCATTCTCTCCTCTTCTAGCACTTCCCTGCCTCTCCTACTGTTTCCATTCTCCCCTCTTCTAGCATTCCCATACTGCTCTCTCATTCCATCTCTCCTACTGTTTCCATTCTCTCCTCTTCTAGCACTCCCATACCTCTCTCTCATTCCGTCCTTTCTACTGTTTCCATTCTCTCCTCCTCTAGCGCTCCCCTGCCTCTCCTACTGTTTCCATTCTCCCCTCTTCTAGCATTCCCATACTGCTCTCTCATTCCATCTCTCCTACTGTTTCCATTCTCTCCTCTTCTAGCACTCCCATACCTCTCTCTCATTCCGTCTTTCCTACTGTTTCCATTCTCTCCTCCTCTAGCGCTCCCCTGCCTCTCCTACTGTTTCCATTCTCCCCTCTTCTAGCATTCCCATATCTCTCTCTCATTCCATCTCTCCTACTGTTTCCGTTCTCTCCTCTTCTAGCACTTCCATACCCCCCTCTCTCTCTCTCTCTCTCTCCTGTTTCCATTTTCTCCATTTCCATTTCCAATTCCATTCTCTCCTCTTATATCATTCACAAATTTCACTCCTATCTTATCATTCCCAAAACTCTCTCTCTCTCCCCTACTCTGATTTGCCTTGCATTTATCTCTTCCATTCTTCTAATCTCATCTTTCATGCTTATCATACTTCTCCCAAGACATTCCAACTCCTCTTTCAACTCCTCTATCTCCCTCTGCAGGTCAGTCACTCTAAATCGAAATTCACTCTCCCAAACAAAATTATCTAAACTTTCACAGTCACTCACGCCTTCTACACTATCAACTAAAATTTTCTTATTCACATTTTTTTTCTTCATTCTCTCCTATCACACTACTCGTCTTCCTGTATTCATTTCCTTTTCCTGGAGCAACAAGGTCGGTTATTGAGATATCTGCTGCATTTATTTCCTCCCACTGCCTGCACTTTAGACACACATGCACCTCATCCTCTCTCACAAGCCAGACATCCAATTCTTGAGACGCATACATGCTGCAAATACTGCATGCCACAAACTCCCTTATTTTATCCCTAATAAACATCTTTTTATAATTTAACTTGTTTGTTGTTGTAATACCATTAAAATAAGTTATGAACAATGTCCAAACAACTAAGCTTGTCTATTAGATACATAATTTACTTGTATATGAAACTATTTAGCAATATGCCTTGGAATCTGCTCCTCTCAATCAAAGTTTGGTTCACATATGCTGACAGTATATTTGTAATTCGTCCCATGGCTAACAAATAACATGAGCATATAGAATTTACCAATGGAATAATTCACCATTGAAACTGAAACATAAAACACACTTCATTTCCTGAATACACTGAACACATGCCTTCCTTCAAGCTGCATCTTCTTTGTCTATTATAACACATTCACGTAGATTCCTAAGCGCCTCCGTAGTGCAATTGGAAGAATGATGGTACGTTGCACCCTTCAATTAGAAAAGGCCTAAGTTCGATTCTCGTCATGACAGGAGGAATCTTTATATATGGACTTTTTCAATTGAAGGTGAGTTAGCCGATCTCATATGGAGGTAGCAGGATTTTTTCTCCTGGAAACTGGGGTTTTTCATCCTGCATACAGACAAATCAGCACTTTAGAACATACACAATTTATAGACAAAAATACTAGCTGTGGTGGTGGTTGTGGGCAGTAGATGGCGTTGATGTAGGTGATTGGTAGTAGAGGGTTGGTGCAGTAGTGGAGATGGAGTGTGGCATAGTAGGTGTCCTCCTGTGATGAATCTTCAGACTTCTTGGAGGTGTCACGAATAATAATAATAATTGCTATCACTGCCACCAACAGACAAACTAGGTGTCATTAGAAAATGACAAAGTCATTTTCTGATGCAATTCATTATCACTCATTCTCCGATTACTCTGTGCAATATTTTTTTTTATATCTGATAAATTCTTCTCACCAACTCATACCTCTCAATTATAGCACATCTTGTATCTGTCTTCAATCTGCTCTTGTACTCAACATTTCAAAGTCCAGAGATGGTCCTAATCACTTGCTTTTTTGTATGCTTCAGATATTCACCTAGGTCTCTGCACAGAAATCAGGATATGACCTGATCAGTGACTAAATACAGAAAAGCTATCACCTCATTATTGCTACTTTTTGTAACCATTACAACTTTTAAATGGGTTCCTGAAATTTCAACTCTCTATCCACTAACACTTATGAATCCCTAATACTGAATAATCAGTAGTCATGTGTTTACACTAACGTGCTGATTAGAACTCATGTTAGATATTTAAAAGAATGAAAATAGCAGGGAATAATTAAACAACAGTTTAATGATTCCAATATGAAATCTCCTGATAAGAATGAAAGAGAATTTACCGAGCTGTTCCACATGCTGTTTCTCAAGCAGCATGTGAAAGAAAGAACTTGAGGCCAAAGAGTGTTAGATTTAACCATAACGCCAGAAAGAGTCTCAGTTAAGAATGTGCATGTTTTGCAGCCAGTTGGCGACAGTGATCATGTCATACTGTCCTGGGAAGTTGCTAACTAACGATGTTCCAATTAGGACAGGTTACATGCTTAAATACAAAGCTGGAAATTATGACTGACTCAGTAGAATACTCTCAATCGAATGGTATCAGTTACTAAATGTTAAAAATATCAGCAATGCATGGAAGCTTTCAAGTGCTTAAATGAGGCAGTATCTGAATGTGTCCCAAGAATTCAAACAGGGTGGAAGCAAAATAGATGTGCAACCTTGTTAAGTAAGCAATCCATATGAAGATGATAGCTGAATGCAATAGCTGAGTGCTTATCCAGGTGCATGTGCACTTGCATAGTGCACAATGCTACCACTACACTGGATTAAGAGACAGAGGTGCATGAGAATGAGGTTCAAGAGCTGTTGCATAATCTAAGTAGACTGATTCAGTAATAGGACTAAATGGGATATCAGCATACATGCTAAAGGAATGTTCAACCAAAATGACTCGGCCATGACGTGTTTGTATAACTGAAGAGATGGTGAAGATTTCAGAGAAGCTGGTAAGAACTTGCATACAGAAACGAGTTGACAGACAGCTATACATTGTAAAGAACAGTGTAGATTTACTAAAGGAAAGTCATGTTTTAGCCATTTGCTCATTTTATAATAATATTATGGCATTGATAGGATACCATAAGAAAAGGCTACTGCATAAATTAAAGAATGTGAGATTGGAACATAAACTTTTGACTTGGATAAGTGGATGGTTGACACCAGACAGGTATCAGAAAGTGGTGTATGGGGGGGGGGATCTGCCAGCTTTAAAGTGACCAGTGGTGTGCCTCAGGCAGGGATGAACCACTGCTGTTTAATCTATATATCAACGATAATGGAAAGCACCTGACAGGAGCTTTTCAATTGTTTGTTTCTGATGCAAAGATAGGGAGGTGAATCAGAGATTTATCTATATATAGGACTTACAGAATGATTTGAATAACATAGAACAGCGATGAGCAACCCACATCCTACAGGCCACATGCAGCCCTCCAACTACTAATCGGCAGCCTGCCAAAACAATGCACTTCATTTAGTTGAAGTGTAAAAATTTTAGCAAAAGGCACAATGTGTTATCAATATGAAGCACACATTAAGAGGTCAAGTGAAATATATTTGCTTGCAATGACAGTTCCCACGATTGTGCCATTCGCCTTTGCATTTTCAGTCACACACAAGCAGTCATACTTTAACAACATATGAAAGAAGTTGCATTATTCTTGAATACACTTATTGATACAAGTTCTTTCAAAACCTAAGCAAATCATAAATTTATATTGATAATATAATTTTTTCTTTTAAAAAATTGCATCTTTATAAGTTTTTTCTTTTTTTACAAACAGAACCCTGTGTTTAATTAATGAGTTCAAAATCTAGAAACATGAAGTGGAGGGCAAAAATCGTCAGTCTAATGAAAGAGGGATTTGTGATTTTTTTTTACTTGCATAAAAGACAATGCTGTTTGCTTGATATGTTGTGAAAAGATATCTATTCTCAAGGAAGATAACATCAAGAGGCATCATAAAATTTGAAAACATTCTTCAAAATTTGACAATTTGCAAGGACAGCTGCACAAAGATAAAGTGAATGAATTGCAAAAAACTTAAACAGCCAAAAATATATTTAGAGCTGCTTCATTAACTGCAGATACTGCAGTTCATGCAAGTGACATTGTTAGTCAAATTTGGCAAAAATAATGAAATCATTCTCTGATGGAGAAATAGTAAAAGAATGCTTACTAGCAGTAGCAGATGTCGCTTTCTCTGATAAAAAAAAGATTTAATTTCAAAAATCAGCTTGTCGCGATTTACAATCACAAGAAGGACTGACGATCGTTTGCAAAATATTGAGGAAATTTTGCAGGGTCATATTTCTAAGTTAGAATAGATTTCCACTGCTCAATTCACCAAGTACAACGAACCACAACTACCATCCTCATCATCCACACCAGCACCATCAACTACCCACCACCACTAGTATTTTTACAGACAATTACAAATATCCATGCCCATGACAGGATTTGAACCGGCAGCCTTTTGACTGGAGAGCAGGTATGCTAACCATTCGGCAAACCAGGCTGGCATATTGTTTTCACATTTGGCATAATGTCCTTAAAAGCTCTAAAATTCTTCTTTAGCTTTGGATGAAAGTTGTGATATTAGTGATATGACACAACTTGCTGTATTTTTGAGAGGAACAGATTCTAGTTTTAACATCATCGAAGAATTTGCATCTTTAATTCCATTGAAAGGAACTACTACTGGAAAAGATATCACAGGGAACTGAAAACTGTTCTTAATAAATTAAATATCTCAATAGAAAAGACTGTCAGTATAACAACAGATGGAGCTTGAGCCATATCTAGTATGAATGTTGGTCTGTCAGGATATTATACAGCGACAAAAAGATTAACAGGACGTGAAATAATTTTTTCTCACTGCATTTTGCACCACGAAAATTTGAGTGCAAAAGTTTGAAAATGTCCAGTGTTGTTCCACGGATCATTAAAATTGTAAATTTTATTAGATCTTGAGGACTGAATCAGCGTGAATTTAAGGAATTTTTGAGCGATATGGAAAGCGAATAGGGTAATATCCTTTTAAAACCGAGGTTCAATGGTTAAGTTGCAGTACAATGCTTAGTGAGTGTACGATTTGAAGAGCAAAATTCAGTTATTCTTGGAGATGAAAGACAACTTGTTTGCAGTTTAATGACAAGGATTGGATGTGCGACTTCGCATTTTGCGTTGCCATTACTCAACATTTGAACAAATTAAATGTAAATCTTCAACAACAGAACAAACTTATTAATGAAATGTTTGATAAAATAAAGTCTTTGAAAATAAACTAAAAATTTGGAATCGGCAACTGGAATCTAATAATATGGTTTCATTTACCAATTTTGAGAAAAGTAAATCCACCCCAAATGAAAAAATATGCAGAGGAAATACAGAAACTACAAGAAGAATTCAGTTCGCAGTTCAAAAACTTATGTAAAAATTAAACTAATTTTGATATTTTCTTATCACCCTCTTTAATATAGATGTTGAAAGGGTTCCAAGAATTTCAAATAGAAATAACTGATTTGCAAAGAAACACTAAACTAAGAAATAAGTTTCAAAATGTTAGCCTTATTGACTTTTATAAGATTACTTTCCAAATGATAAATTTCCATCGCTGGTCATTCCAGGCAAATAATGAGTTTATTTGGTAGTACTCATCTGTGTGAACAACTCTTTTCGATAATGAAAACTGTAAAAAATGATTGTCAAAATTGCCTTGATGATGAATGACTAAAAAATTGTATTAGAGTCACAATTTCAAACATACCTCCCAATATTGAAAAGCTTGTTGATGAGAAACAGAGCCAAACATTCTCATTAATTAAATTTCAGCAGTTATTTAATTTCTTTTGATTAAAAAAATTATGTACATATATCTATGTATATATTGAAAGTATTACTAATAAAAATCAAATTAAAAAAAAAACCTTTTCATTGTAAATCTATGTCAAAAATAACAAACTTCACCCCATAAATTAAAAACATTTTTGATTAATATATTAACGTATTTAATATTGGTTCTTTGCAGCCCATATGAAATATTAGGTTTTCAATTGTGGTCCACTGAAGAACAAAGCTTGCTCATCACTGTTCTAGAATATTGAACAACTGATAATGGCTGTCAATTCAATATTAGTAAGTAAAAGTGATGCGCTTTGGTGTTAAGATCTCCAATGGCATTATTATATTGGTGGGATTGATGAGGCAACAAAAAATTGATGAGGCTAGGGATCTAGAAATTAAGATAGATAGGAAACTAAGGTTCAAAGGTCACATAACAAAAATTGTAAACACAACTCAGAAGATAATTATGATGTTGAAATGAACATTGACATGTAAGGTTAAGGAAGTCACGTTGCCTTCTTACATGGATTTAATATGATTATACCTGGAGTACTGATGGCAGATTTGATCTGCTGGGTTTGGAGGAAATGAAGCTGTGGAAAGGTTGCCAAGAATGATAATGGGATTATGAGGACAGATTGGGAGTATATGTACTACAGACAGAAGAAAGAAATATTATAATAGAGATCTATAAACTTCTGAAAGGGTATATAGGTTATCAACTGACAAAATGTTTTGTTAGATGAAATGTGGGGACAGGAGAAGGGGCATCTGTGGTAGTTAAGTTTGTGCATGTTTAAGGAAGGGATGAGAGCTGTATTTTTCCTTTCAGAGCAGTATGTGAAACAATTTGGCTGTTTTGGCTGTTGAAGTGGTGAGTGCATCTAGTGTGAATGAGTTTAAAAGAGGGTATGACATCTGGCATGGGTAATCTATGGCCTCTCTTGATGAGTGCTTGACTCTCCCTTGAGGCCTTGGATAATAATATTTTGTTATTGTCAGACACCTTCTGGGATACAATATCAGTTGTGAGAAAACTCACAAGCAACAAAAAACAAAAACTTGAGCACTCTTTATGGGAAATAGGAAGCTTAGGTTGTAGACTTCAGATGCCTAAGAATTACTGTTTCTCATAATTTGGGGAGGTTAACACAACCATATTTTTTAAAATGAGGTTGGTTTCTAAGTGCAGCTTCAGATTCTGAAAAATAAAAAAAACCTGTTACTTTTCTCAAAAAAAAAAAAAAGAAAAAAGAAACAGGTTTTTATTTTATTTTTTTACAATCTGAATCTGTGGGTGGCATCCAAGGCACAGTTCACTATAACTGACTGACTGCACAGTCCACTATTTGTAGTCTTGACTTTTTGTTCTCCCAAGTTCTTCCAGCCTGATTGGACAAATGGTTAGCATACTCACTCTCCAACCAACAGGCTGAAGTTTGAATCTTGCTATGTGCATGGATGTTTGTGAATGTCTTTAGGTGGAAAATGAATTTTGTTGCATGGTGTGAGACCAATGCCTTGCTTGTTGGAGGTCTAAAGTAGCTTGAAAAAGTTCCATGTTTGGTCTCTAGAGAAGTGTTTCCAGACAATGTAAACAATAAATATATATATATATATATATATATATATATATATATAAACTGATAAAAAATAGAAAAACAATCCTTAGCCCACCCATGGTACCAAATGTACTATAGGTTTGAAAATAACTTTTTGTAGGTGGGAACAACATTAAAAAAAAAAAAAAAAAAAGGAAAAAAGCAGATGTTAATTAATCTTTTGGTCTGCCCATAGTAAGCCAATTTATAAGAACAAGGAACTCTATATACAAGGAAATGTGAGATTAAGTAGCTGGTTCTTAGGAGAACAGATGAGGACAGCCTGTTTCATGTGGATTTGGAGGCAGCACTAAGATTGTATTTTTTTTTTTAAATTCTGGCTATTTTTTCTGATGTATTCCAGACAAAGGGAATAGTGATCACATTACTATAATATGTATGTAGAGAAGGTTGAGGAAATGTAGGGGATTAAATATTTTACTAATTCTGTTAGAAATGTTGTGAATTAGCTAAGGTCCCTTCAGGTACATAGTTTAGTTTAGCCATGCCTTACTGAAATGGAGAATGATGGGTATATAAGTTGATTTTAATATTATTATTATTATTACGGGCAACTCCAGGGAGTCATTAGACTCATTGAGGGAGGTCCCAAATCATATTCATCAACTATTCTACATTCATACAGTATCTATCATACCTCGCCTTAAACTCATTCACTGTCACAGCATCCACCACAGACTCTGGGAGCGCATTCCACTCATTCACCACTCTACAAGTAAAGAATCCAGCTCTAACACCCTTACTAACCACACTTTTGCCCAGTTTCCATGGATGTCCCCTAGTCCTCCCACAACCAGCCCTGTTCTCAAAAATATCTTCTGAATTAATTTTTATAGAAACCCTTCAGTAATTTGAATGTCTC
This sequence comes from Typopeltis vanoorti, assembly GCF_054136105.1. Taxonomy (NCBI): domain Eukaryota; kingdom Metazoa; phylum Arthropoda; class Arachnida; order Uropygi; family Thelyphonidae; genus Typopeltis; species Typopeltis vanoorti. The sequence goes on along the minus strand of NC_143550.1, from coordinate 75,304,645 downwards.
AATCATATCTCCCCTCCTCCACCTATCAACCAATTTTTGCAACCCACAAATCCTCAACCTGTTCTCATATGGTTCATTCCACAGACCTGCTATCATCTTGGTCGCTCGCCTCTGGATCCTCTCCACCTCTTCCCCATCAAGAAGAAACCTAGGTGACCAAATCTGTGCACAGTAGTCGAGATGGGGTCTTATCAAGGCTCGATACAGAGGAACAATAACGTGCTTGTCTCTGCTTGTCAACATATTCTTCAGCAACCAAGTGATTTGATGAGCTGATTTGGCCATGTCTGCAATGTGCCCCCTAAACTTCAACTCCTTATCTACCAACACTCCTAAATCTTGTGCCTCATCAATTTCCTGGAGTACAGTTCCACCAATGTAGTAATCTGCTGCTAATCTTTTCACCCCAAAATGTATAACCTTACATTTTGCCACATTAAATTGACATCCATTCACCTTAGCCCAGACCTCCAATCTATCCAAATCATCTTGCAAAATTTTGACGACATCTGCATTCACTATTGCCCTACCCAACTATATCCCTTGCCCGTTGCGCCTTTGTTGTAATCCTTCTTGGCTTCGGTTTCAATCTTAAATCGTGTGCAAAGTCTTAAAAACAAGGAGAATTCTCCCTGATCTATAAATTCTGGAGTCAAGTCCTTTTCAGAATCAAGAAAATTTATTTGTTTAGTTGTGCCATCTTGATTCCTGTTCAAGAGAGAACTTCTTGTCAGGGATTTGACCTACAGATTATCACCATTCCAATGAATATCAACGTTAAACAAGCCCTCAATTATTCTAAACAGCAGTCGTAACTGTTTCCTGCATTTTTACTTATACAGCTTCAATATTTTTAGCAGGTGGTGCATTGGCTAGAAAAATCATACACGAATTTTGGGTTAAAAAATAAAGAAATTTATTCATTCTAGAATACAATACATGTTAATCAAAACTAAGCTAAATGAAAGTCCATAAAATCAATTATGCACAAATTAACAAACAAGATCTTGTTCACAATAGGTATCTCCCATTATTAACAAAATTGATATTAACAAAATCCAAACTGTCCTAAACCCGATTACTTAACACAAATATGCAGATAAATGCCTTACTTCTTTCTCAATTAATGCACATACAACGCATCGAATTCAAACTAACCTTAAACTAATGACAAATCTTGTAACTCTACACTTCCATAACTACAAAGATCCTTGTTAGAGGAATAGGTACTAAAGTCCTAAAATCTGTCTTAACAAGTCTGATCCACAGGAAATTTTACACTGTTGCTCACTCTGGCCTAAGAATTACACAATACAATAAGAAATAAAGCTTTACATTACCAACCAGATGATTTCATTCGGAAATACTTTTCATCGTGTCTTCTTGTAGGTTTCTTTCAGGTCATCTCCCTATTTATTGAGCTGCTGTTCCTTGCCTTGACTTCTTGGTGACCTCAATCATGGATCACTTCTTTATCTTATGTTCTAGAATCTGTCTGGCAGAAGAATACGGCTGGAGCTATACGAAGTTTCGGCGTAGGCTGTTTGTCCCGTCGCATGGATGACTATGCTCGGACAAGCCTGCTATTTAACCATGTTACCGCCGCTGAACGACTCCCGCTCAACTCCGTCGCCTCAAAGCTATGACCCACCACACGGAAAACTGCAGGGGAAGAAAACACTGAAACCTGAACTAGGAATGAAAAAGGCAAAAAAAAAAACCGTGAACTCGCATTACTAAGACTTTTATATGCTCCATGTCTGTTCTCTCTAATACGTCGCTGATTTGCAGATGCCACCTAATTCTCCTTGCACACCGCACCTTCACTTCTCATTGCGTTCCCGCATGGGCAGCCTGCACATGCCTTCGGTTCATATCAAACTGCCTGAGGTCGTGTTTATAATCGGATTACAATAGTTTACTCTAAACTCTGACCTTCTTGTTACAATATCACCTCTACATTACTTTATTTCTTGTTAGTTATTTAAGGACCATTTATAAAATACTCACATAGAAAAAATATATGAACGGACTATTATTACTATATGTACAAGGATTTCTACTATTATCTATTTACAAGTAATTCTCTTTAGGGAAATTTTGCATTTATGTTAAATCTGAATAAAATACCAAATTACAATTTTAGTGTTCATTCCAGATTTAACAGTACACTACTCCAAATGTGAGGGCAGTATTAAGACTCATTGGATTGATGCAAAGTAACATCTTGAGTAAAAATAATACCAATTTTTCTTTTTTTTTTTTGAAGCAGAGAATGCTACAAAAGTGATATGTTTGTGTTATTTACCCTTGCCTTTCCCAGGCCAGGGTAAGTGTCATCTTGAGAAAAGAAATCTGATTTCAACTGTTAAGCTGAACATTATCAAAAGTAAAGGGAGAAGAACTAAAGTTCCCCGTTCCCAAAGAAACAAGACAAAATTATGTTTTTTTTGGAAGCATTTAATAACAAGGTTGTCATCACCCACACTGAAGAATGGAGAGTGTGTGTGAGAGAGAGAGAGAGAGAGAGAAGTCATTTATGTATATGAGTCAAAAGCTGGTGAAATAACAGAGCCTTGGCCCTGTGAAATACTGATCAATAAGAAAACCTGAAGCAGAATACCCTCCATTATTACAAAGTTAGAGGCCTGAGAGAAAGTTGGCAATCCAATTACAAAGGATGGAATGTAGACTAGAAAATACTAAATATTATCAAATGCTATGGAAATGCTGAGTCCAACAGCAAACAGCACCACAATAGTAACATGAGCAGAGTTTATCAGTTGCAAAAGTTGGTTGTCAGGAAGAAAAGAAAAGAAGGGATATGAAGGCAACATTGAAAAATGAGTATAGGTGTAGTTAGTTGCAGACTAGGTTTTTCACTTGAGAAGTGGTAAATGAGTGGAATGGTTTGCCAGAATCTATTATGAGTGATTTGTTGGATAATATATTCAGAAGACTCATTGCATTCTATGACAAGTCCTTTGGCTCCATGAAGATTTCCATGCAATAATAATAACTAGAGGCACAACCAATTGTGAAAATAGTTAACTATGATAAAAATATGCTAAGATTATTGTTATTGTTATTATTATTATTATATGGGTATCTCCATGGAGTCAAAAAACTCATCATGGGAGACCCACACTAAGCATTATTTAGACAATACCTATCAGTCTGAATAATGGTTGTATGGGTCTCCCATGATGAGTTTTTGTCTGTTAGTACAGTATTACTTATGAGACTATACAGGTTTTGAGTTTTCTGCTAATAACCATATATTTCCCACAATCGCTATTATTCTAATTGCATGAAATTCTGTAACAATAATATGGTGATTTTTCTCCTATAATGTGGCATATGCCTATGCCACATTATAGGAGAAATGTGGTATGCCACAAGGGAAACGTAGCTTGATAAGGTCAAGGATCTGTGTTCTGCTCATTATTCCATTCACTATCATGACATTTGTTTATCAATGCATCACTGACAGAGATCCCTGACCTTATCTTTTCTCTAAATTTTCCCAAACCATTTCTGTATCTCTGGGAGATTCATTTCCTACTTTGCCATTTAAATCATTTTGTTTATCTTTACTACCTTCTCTAATGACTCAAAAAATTTCTCACTTCTTCCTTAGTAGAACCTTCTGTGGGAAGATAGGAACAAATAAGGTTCACTGTCCAATTCTCCAAATTTGAAAATGTCTATATCACATTTGAAATTGCCTGTCAATCAAAAAGTTTATCTTCAAGTTCAGTGTTAAATTCTATAACTATTCCTATCCTTCCCTGATTACTACTGCCCATATATATCTCCATGGAATCAAAACACTCATCACAAGAGACCCACACAAACCATTTTTCAGACAATACTGATAGGTATTGTTTGAATAATGTTAATGTGGATCTCCATGATGAGTTTCTCTCTGTCAGTACAGTATTACTTACGAGACTATGCAGGTTTTGAGTTTTCTGCCCATAACCATATATTTTCCATAAGCCCTATTATTCTAATTGCACAAAATTCTGTAACAATAACAGTGATTTTTTGGAACACACGTCACGTTATAGGGAAAATGGTGTTATGTCAAAAGGGAAATGTAACTTAATTAGGTCAAGGATCTCTGTTCTGTTCACTGCTTCATCTCGGTAACATCAATTATGTCCACATGTAATTTCAATGGTATTTTGCATACATGCTTCAAATGGTTTTAAAACACATCATAGCCATTGGTTGTGAGGTCAATAGGCATAAGAATTTAATAAGTCATAGTCTCTTCGAGATAATGAGACCAAAGACCAATGATGTAAACCTTAAAAACAATGGAACATTTAGTATGGTGTCATTCCAAATTCATTTCCAAAAGCTGCTTATCAAAGACTAATCAGTAAAACATATTTAAAGAAAAACAACGGGATTCAGAATTGCTCCTTTTGCATTTCATAATTTTTTTTGTTATGAAACCTTATAGGATTATATACATATAAAAGTATATGCTTATAATAAAACAATATTTTGGAAGAAATGAACAAAACTTCAATAAAAATATTCAGCACACTGCATTTCAAAATCATGTTGTATTATATAATGTTCTTCCATTTATTCATTGGACATCATAAGATACAGTGTAGTCACTCTGTTCCTCAATGATGTGCCACACCAGTTCTTGCCAGGTGATTCTGTTGTATACTTTTCTGGTGGCTTCTACTCTCTGAAGATCAGTCACTCCATCTATTCATCTCATTGAGAGTCCACCCTCGTCCTCTTTTCCAGGAACTTTACCATCTATTACTTTTCTGAGAAGTCCTCCTCATTATTTCAATGTGTTAAGGTTTCTTCTGTCAATATCCTTAAGGAGTCTTAAAGCTTTACTAATCCTTTCTAGCACCCATCCATTTGTTTGCCTTTCACTGTATGAAATCCTCAACAGTCTCCTGTAACACCCACATTTCAAAAGTGGCTTTCAGACTTCTTTAGGTTCCAAGTCTCACATCCATAAGTTGCTGTTAGAAAAAAAAACTGCATCTAGAATCTTCAACTTTGTTTCGGTGAAGATATATCCATCTGACTGTTGTTTTAGCCCTTCCTAATCTTCTTCTTCTGATGTCTTCTGAACAGCAATTCTTCACATTAATAATGGGTCCCAGATACTCAAAACTTGCTGACTTCTTCAATTTTTTTCTCCATTAAGGTACACTTTCTCAGGAGCTTCTCTGTCTATATTTCCTTTGAGAATTATAATCTTTGCCTTGCTGGGATTCAGTTGCAGTCCTCTGATCTTACTGATCTCATGAACTTTGTCAAGGATTTGTCATGGTTCTTCCTTGTAATTACAAAGGAATACTCTATCATTAAGCATGCTTACCCTAATTCCTGTGTTAAACACATTGAATTCTACATGCATGATGTCCTCAGCATAGATACTAAGCTTGTACAGTGAGCATGGCTTACTGTACAAGTAAGCCATGCTCACTGTACAAGTTAGCGATCAACCCAATAATGTGTTGAGCAAAACCCATTATTTCCTCAACACATTATCAGGCTGTTCAGATCCTTTGCCCTCCACAATTTAATACGTTGAACACAGTTAAAGGCAGTCTATGAAATACATTGCCACAAGGTGTTGAAATTCTTTATACTTTTTAATGATCTGTCTAAAGCAAAGGATCTGATCTCTGGTACCCTTGTCTTTCCTAAAACTTGCTTGTTCGGCATCTCTACCTCAACTTTGGTTTCAATCCTATTTAGAATTATCTTTAATAAAATCTTGCTTACATGAGAGATTATATTTAAATTATATTATGTTCGATTATATTTAAATGTTCTAAAGTTATATAAATCTTCTTCTTCTTCTTCTGCAGCTTCTCCCACTTAAGTGGGGTTCACTGTTGATAATGAGTCTCCTCCACATCTTCCTGTCTTGGGCTGTCACCACATCCAAGTTCTTCATCTTCAAGTCCTCTTCTACCAGCTCCTTCCATCTCTTCTTTGGCCGCCCACACTTCCGCCTTCCTTGCACATTCATCTACATGACCCTTCTTCCCACATATTCGTCCTCCCTCCTCATCACATGACCAAACCATCCCAACCTTGCCTCCTGTAGTTTCGCTCCAAGTTCGTAACTTTCACTGTTCCCCTCACATAGTCATTTCTCAGACGATCCTTTCTGGTCACACTGCACATCCACCTAAGCATTCTCATCTCTGTTACTTCCATCCTGCTGATGTTATTTTTCCTCAGGGTAACAGTTTCCATAGCATATGTCATAGCTAGCCTCACCACTGTCCTATAGATTTTGCCTTTCAGATTAATCGGCACCCTCTTATCGCATAACACTCCAGCCATCTCCCTCCAGTTCCTCCAACCCATTTGTATCCTGCATCCCACTTCCTTCTCAGCTCCTTCATCATCTTCTTCCACTGTTGAACCTAAGTATCTAAAGTCTCTCACTTTCCTGATGACATTTCCTTCCAGCTCCAGATCTTTCTTCTGTCCGCCGCCCACTGTGCAACACATATACTCTGTCTTACTTCTGCTCAGTCTCATACCTCTCTCTTCCAGTACTTTTCTCCATCTTTCCAGTTTAGTTCCCGCTTCTTCTCTTGAATCTGCACACAGCAAGATGTCATCTGCATACAACATTGTCTAAGGCGCATCTTCTCTCACCTCCTCCGTTACCACCTCCATCACAATATTAAACAGAAATGGATGTATACATCCAGATAAATCTCAATACGATTCTGTATAACAACTATTGAATAACATGGATAAGAAGTGCAAGTTGGTCTCACTATTACATCCATCTCGGCCAGTAGAGAGGTTAAAGTTTCCTCCTTTTGGATGACAGGAATCAAATACAGGTCTTTCCAAGCAGCACTGCTTTAGTTTGATGAGTAGTGATGTACTCTTTCCAATGAGAGAGTATTATGACTACTTGGCAAGCTAAAAAAAGTGCTTGAAATATAGACAGGGAACTTTTAGAACAGAGTAGTGTTACTTTTGTGATGAAGAATATACTGATAAATAAAAAATAAAGAGATTTTTGTTTCACTATATAATATTGTGATCAGTACATAGCTGGCACAAATTTAGTATCTAATTTTATGAGGTGGGAGAGATTCTGAGGGTAAAAAATTCAAGACTGGAATAATGAAGACAAACTGAGGAGGAAATGTAAACTAGAGAGTTGGTGGACAGGAGGAAATAATGTGATATAAATATAAATGATATATGTTTTAGTTGGAGGAGAAATTTTAATTAATAATGAGAAAATTACTCACAGAGGAAAGGAAAACAATAGGTCATCACTAGAAGATACCTAAAAGAGTAGTTCAGCAAGAGAGAGAAAGGAGATCTGTGTTGGTGTTATGTTCCATTGAGTCATTTTTGACTCCTGGAACATAACACCAACAATTGTAGTGATTCTATGAACACATGCTCTCCATTCAGATCTGCCCCTGGCCATATTTTTCAGAATTTCCCGTCGCATTCCAGTTGCTTCTTTAACTCCATTCACCCATGTAATTCTTGGTCATCCTCTTCTCCTACTTCCATTAACTTTAGCAAGCAGCATCATCATCTTCTCCAGACTGTCATTTGCTTGCAAAATATGTCCAAAGTATGACTTTTGCTTGATGATCATAGTGTCAAGTATCTTATGATAAGGAATTTCAAAACTTATCATGTTCGGTTTCACATGGTTTTTAATTCAGGAAAATGTATACTAAAAAGGCTTGTTAAATAATCATTGAGATAATATTTTTTGTAAGTTATTGTGTTCAGCCTTTGTTACTATAATGTGGCACATGAGTCAGCAAGTCTAACGGTAAGATTAGTAAAGAATAAAAAGGATTACCATTAGTGGAAAGTTACAGAGATTTGCAAAGAATGACGTCATTGTATCCAAAGGTCAACAAGTGCCAAGGACAAGGAATTCAAAAGGGTGCAAAAATTGATGTCAACACCCCCGAAGGTGAGCACGTAACCAGTTTCGAGAAATGTGCACGTGTACAATGGAAATCTAGGCCTATATAAGGCACCTCATCAGAAAGGAATTTTATCGAAAGGATTCTCAATGCTTCCTCTTAAATGGGATCACCATTATCTGTGGTCGGAAAGTGAAAGAGAAGCTTCGTTGGTTCATCTTCAGGATTCTCAAGGCATTCTCTTACCTGACGAAGGTGAGCACGTAACCAGTTTCGAGAAATGTGCATGTGTACAATGGAAATCTAGGCCTATATAAGGCACCTCGTCAGAAAGGAATTTTATTGACAGGATTCTCAATGCTTCCTCTTACCTGGGATCACCATTATCTGTGGTCGGAAATTGAAAGAGAAGCTTCATTGGTTCATCTTCAGGATTCTCAAGGCATTCTCTTACCTGAAGATCACCACCATTTGTGGTTGGAATGTGAAAGAGAAGCTTCATATGTCGTTTATTTGGATCGTCACTACTAGGGAAATATTGTGTCAAGTTGTCAGGAAGGAAAGGAGCTGTATATTGCTGCTACAATAAGGATCTAATACAGAAAGGGACAGTCGAATTCATGAGCAAGGAAAGAAATTAACGTGAAGAAAGGAGCAACACAGTAAGTGAAGAAAAAGATAAAAAGATTCTTGTGGAACATTTGATGAATGTGAAGGACTATCAGCAAAAAGGAATTTGTAAGTAATTGTATTACTGAAAGTATGTAAAGTAAATATATTCAAAGATTGTATGTATTATGTTTCTGAGGTGGATTACTAAATTAAGTAATTTAGGCTTAACCAGTGTGTGTCTCATAATTGTGTAATGTTATGTTTAGATCATTAAGGATATTGTTTCTGGGAAAAATCTCATGTTACTCCTCTTAACAAACTATTATATTTATGGCTATTTGCCTGCTTCTGTTTAGGAGTGCCGCAGTTTAAATGCCATTGGCTCTTTTCTCATGGATTCTTAGGGCATTGTAGATGTATATTTATCAATAAATATATGTTGCATAGAGGACAAGAAATTCGCACATACCTTTTTCTGGGTTTTGTGGCTCTTCTTCTTTTGCGTTGTCCAAACTACTGTGGGGGGGGGAGGGTTGGCAAGTGGGAGAATTGAAATAACAAATGGAAAAAACCCGGGTTTTTTTGAATAAAATATATATACATATATATTATAAGGGATGGGCAGGACGTTTTTTATATACAGTGGTATCTCGCTAATCCGAACCTCTTTAGTCCGAACCCTCCAGTAATCCGAACTGTGGTTTGAAAGAAAAAAAAAAGTTTTATTTATTACGTATTGTTATTTTGTGTACTATTATTTTTATTTAATTATTATTTTAACTATTATTATTATTTGTTTTATTATTATCACAATACAGTATAACTATGGTGATACACAAAAAGAGGAAATTCAAAACGTGCATAATTTGGTTAAAAATATAAATCCACATGTCGAAATTTCACAAACAGATGTTACAGAATGGATTACAGGTAGAACCGAAAGTGAATTCGAAATCAAATGAGATGCTGAAATTATAAATATGACGCTAAAGAATGAATTAGAACATGATGATGACGATAAAGAACTTGAAGAAAAAAGCAGTTGACAGTTTTAATACGTGTACGGAATGGGCTAAGCAGAATGATAATACGCCATTCCACAAAATTTTATTGCCAATGCAGCTCTGAGAAGTAGCATTGATTTGCTGAAAAAAGTTTAGCTTTTTTCAGCAAAAGAAAATAACTGACTTTTTTTTTACAAAGAAATAAAAAAACAACTTTTTTTTGTGTTGTGTACAAGAAAGTGATATTTTTTATGGAAATTAAGTTATGTACTGAACTATGCAATTTTATTAAATCAGAATCCTCAACAATACAGGTACACTGACAAACTAAATTTATTACTAAAATACACTTGAGTATACTGTATTATTTTATTAAGTTTTACATTACAGTAAGTAGCTTTTTTTCTATCAATAGCTTCATTTATTTACAGAATTAAATTGATGTACCAGTAGAATCTGGTTATTTTTGTCTCGAACGCTAGTTATTGTTGTCTCTTGGGGGAAAATTCACTAATCCGAACTTTTCGCTAATCCGAACGAGCACGGTTTTTATTAATTCGGATTAGAGAGATACCCCTGTATTTATATGAGGTGGGAAAGATGAAAGGGGTTGAAAACAGCAACTGATTTTTTGGAGGGGGAGGGCTGACGGGGTGCGGTCCGTTTTGACTATTCGTGGTCGTCGTCTGAACATATGGAGGAAGTGGATGCTATGTCAGGTCAGGTAGGTGCTTCTGCTTTTGAAGTGTTTGTGTTATTGCCTATTGGTCGGAGTTGTGACCTCAATTTTATGTTGTGTAGCTTCCAAACCTCGGAGATTATGTAGGCCCTATGTACATTGATAGAGTTCGTGCCACATTTTATGGCTATTGTTTCCGATATTCTAAGCATTGTTTCATTGTCTTGTCTGTCTACTATGATGGCCTTGTCAATCTGCAGGGTATATTTTTATTCAAGAGCGTGGACAGCTATTTCCGTTTTTTCCTGTGCTTTGTATTTGATTTTTTTTTTGATGTTGTGTTTTTTAGTATTTAAATGTTCTGGAATAGGGATGTTACAATTGCAGAAGTGTTCTCGTAGTCTTGCCCATAAAGACCTGATGGTGGAACCAGTGTAGGTGATATCACAGTCTTTTTGGCAGGGAAATTTATAGACTACGTTGTGGTGTTCAAATATTTCTTTTTGTGTCTGAGATTTAGTGGGTTTTAGGAGATTTGCCAATTTTTGGTTTGTGATGAATACCAGTTTGTAGTCAATATGTTTGAAGATGTATTTGTATGCTTTGTATGTGTTTTGGGTGTATGGTAGTGTGATAATTTTTTGTGTTGGGAAGTTTATTTTGGTACTTGGGTTGTTTTGGCGGTTTTTGGCAGTCTTGTTTGCGTAATTTATTAGTTGTGTAGGATAGTTGTGATTTTCAAAGATCTGTGTCAGTTTTTGTATTTCTGCGTTTAGATTACTATGACTGGTTGAAAATTTGTACGCATTTATGAATTGTGATAAAATGACAGATTTTTTAACGGAATATGGATGGTATGAGTGAAATGGAGGTAGTTTCCAATATGTGAGGGTTTGTGGTATATTTTCATGTCTATTTTGTTGTGTGTTCTGGTTAGTGTCAAGGTTAAGAAATTGATGGATTTGTTCTGTTCGGTTTCTATGATGAATTTTAGTCTGTTGCTGTAACTGTTTAGGGACGCTTTTAAGGTGGTGATGTGTGTAGGTTTTCCAATGCACAGAATATCGTCCATGTATCTGCCATAAAGTGTGATGCCGGGGGGGGGGAGTAGGAGTGATTCTATGTGTGCTAGGAATAATTCCGCTAGTTGTCTGCTGATGTTTTGTCCCATGGGGAGTCCGAAGATTTGAATGTACATGGTGGTGTTGAAACTGAAGAAGTTTGCCGAGATTATTAGTTTTATTAGGTTAATAATGTCATAGGACATTAGTTTAGTACGAGAGTGTAGGGTGTGGTCTTCTGTGAGTAGTGTGTGTATGATGTCTAAAATTCTGGGAACATCCACGTTGGCGTATAAAGAGGCTGCATATAATGAAGTGAGGATGTCACCTTGGGATAGGGTTAGGTTTTTTATTTTCATGAAAAGGTCGTCCGAGTTTTTTTATCATGAAGTTAGATGCTGTAATTAATGGTCTGAGAAGTTTCACTATGAATTTCGATAAAGGAGCTGTAGTGGTGATTTTGTAGGAGACTATTGGTCTCATCGGGTACCCCTCTTTGTGGGTTTTAATTTGTCCAAATATATGAGGGGTGCGTGTAGTGCGGGGGGGTTGTGTTTTTCATTGTGGTTTTGTCTATTTTGTCTTTATTTCTTAGGGTGTGTAGGGTAATGTTGATTTGTTCAATGAGGTCGGGGGTGGGGTCAGTTTGGATTTTTTGGTAATTGTGTTGGTCGGTTAAGATGGCTGTTATTTTGTTGTGGTAATTGGTTAGGTTTGTGAAGACTACAGTATCTCCTTTGTCAGCTTTATTGATAATAATGTTCGGGTTCCTTTTCAGGGATAATAGGGCTTTTTGTAAGTTGGGGGCAATGTTTGGTTTTATTATTATTTTACTGTTTATGATGTTGTTAATTTTGTAGAATATTGTTTCTTTATTAGGGTCATACTCTAATTTCGCTTGGATTTTGGTAATGATGTCTTTGTTTTGTATGTATTTTGGGGATACGCCAAAGTTTAGTCCTTTGTTCAGGATGGTGATTTTGTCAGGTGTGAGGTTGTGGTGCGATAGATTGATGATGGAATTGTTTTTTTTTTTTTGTGGATCTCAAGGCGGTAAATTAATCCAAAGGGTTGGAAGCAGCGATTGTTGTATAGGGTGTTTATTAGTGCATACCATTTAGTGTGTACATTCAAATCTTCGCACTTCCCATGGGCCAAAACATCAGCAGACAACTAGCGGAATTATTCCTAGCACACATAGAATCACTCCTACTCCCCCTCCCCCCCCCCGGCATCACATTTTATGGCAGATACGTGGACGATATTCTGTGCATTGGAAATCCTACACACATCACCACCTTAAAAGTGTCCCTAAACAGTTACAGCAACAGACTAAAATTTACCATAGAAATCGAATAGAACAAATCCATCAATTTCTTAAACTTCACACTAACCAGAACACACAACAAAATAGCCACAAAAATATACCACAAACCCTCACATATCGGAAACTACCTCCATTTCCACTCGTACCATGCATATTCCGTTAAAAAATCTGTCATTTTATCACAATTCATAAATACGTACAAATTTTCAACCAATCAGAATAATCTAAACGCAGAAATAAAAAAACTAACACAGATCTTCGAAAATCGCAAATATCCTACACAACAAATAAATTACGCAAACAAGACTGCCAAAAACCGCCAAAACAACCCAAGTACCAAAATAAACTTCCCAACACAAAAAATTATCACACTACCATACACCCAAAACACATACAAAGCCTACAAATACATCTTCAAACATACTGACTACAAACTGGTATTCACCACAAACCAAAAATTGGCAAATCTCCTAAAACCCACTAACTCTCAGACACAAAGAGAAATATTTGAACACCACAACGTAGTCTATAAATTTCCCTGCCAAAAAGACTGTGATATCACTGTTACACCTGATATCTTGAGAATATAATATTCTCAGTTATCATGGTGTAACATGAAAATTAAATAACATAAATAAAAACCCCTGCATAAAAGGAATAATTTAATTAATCAAATATTCTTGCATCCAGTATAAATTGAGTGAAACGTAAAGGTCTATTGTTTAGTTAAGATAACAAAAGAAAAGAATGTATTAAGATGTATTATGACTAAACAAGGAATTTGTATTAAATAAGTAGCTAACTAAGAATTAATATAGTAATGCGATTAAGAATGAAAGAGTTAAGTGCATAAGTATAAAAGAATGAGTCATGAAATACGCTATGTAAGAGGCTACAGATTAAGCATTAAGTAGAATTCTGAGAAAAGGTTTAAAAGGGGGTTAAGATAGAGGCTAACAAGAGAAATAACGGAATATCGCTTAGGGCCTATACCTGGATAGAAACTTCGTTGCGAGTTGCCGATCAAAATGATGTATGGCAGCAAAATGCTACCCAATTGGTAGACAGACGGAAAACAAGTAGGAGGCGGGAAAAAGAAGTAAGAAAGGGTGCCGTTAGGGGAGTAGCTATAAAAGGGTTGGTAACTCCCCCCCTCAGGGGAGAGTAGGCTCTTTTGGGTTTTTTGGAGAAGACGTTTAGATAGTCAAGGAGGCTTGAGGCCTTTTTGCCTTTTGCCAGAGGAGAAGAAACGTTCGGGTAGTCGCGGTGGTTTTAGTTTGGTTTTCTAGTGGATTTCACGGTGTTCCTGAGTGGAGAGATATGGCTTATATCCTCATGCCACAACAAGGAATCGAAGGTGAGCGGGAAAGCTATTTCCGTATTCCTACGTAGAAAGCGAAATATGCCATAAAGTCATAGGAAGCTGTGAAAATATCGATGTCCTCGTTTCGGATAGTACAGCCGACGGCGCAGATGTTTATATAGCCCTGAATTGCAAGAAGTTATGCATGCAAGTTCGTTCAGTAGAAAGTAAAGGCCCGTAAGTGAAGCTAAAGAAAGGTATTGTGAATTTTGTCTTATGTTAACTAGAAGTTGTTTGTGATAGGTACCATTGTCATAATACGGAACTGTTAAAGTGATTAGGGAGAAATTATAATAGGACTTTAGAATTTGATAGAGAGTGTTAAAAGTAAGCTAGCTAGTGTTGATAATTTATGAATAATTAATTGTCCTAAGAATCTTGAGTGCCTACTATATTGTAAAAGGAAAGTTAATGACATAGTTGTGTGTTAATGAAGTAAATGGTTTTGTTAATATTGAGTTTGATTAGTGTGAATTGAGTAATCAAGTAGCCTGAGGAATTTGAATGCCTAGTGTGATGTGTAGCGAATCGGAATTGTCATAAGTATGTGCTAGAGTAGTTAATAATTTTGTTAGTGTACTTGAAGTTGAATAATCTAATAGTGTGTGGTAATCTAATTTGTCCATGTTAAGTGAATTCATGTTTTGTATGAAATTTTGTGGCGACATGATCGTAGTAACTTTTGTCGAATCATAGCCCATCTACTTGTATTAAGCTAATTTTAGTGTGTAAGTAATTTAGTTGAGTATTTTGATATGTACCATGTTTAGAGAAATAATAAACCTTTTGTTTAATGATAAAATAGTTGTCTGATATCGCTAATCCAATGCACCGCTTAGAAACATTCGAGCCTAATCACGCGGGGAATTAATGTTAAGAAACGGGAAGTTTAAGGAATTAATGTTGAGTAACAAGAATTAGTGTCACAACTGCAATAGTTGCACTTTCAGATATTTGAGTTCCTTTTCTCTGTATATGTATAAAATATCTTAAACTAAATATCCCAAAGGGTGCAGTTAAAATACAAATACCAGGGATACTATGGGGAACAATAACTCAGATATTAGTAGGAATTTTGGTGATGTCTTGAAAGTAGAAGTTAGAAGAATATAGACGAAGGCAATTTATAAGACAAACAAAATCGTAAGATAGGGACGTAACAATCACCCACACAGGTTCCACCATCAGGTCTTTATGGGCAAGACTACAAGAATACTTCCACGATTGTAACATCCCTATTACAGAACATTTAAATACTAAAAAATGCAACATCAAAAAGAAAAATTGAATACAAAGCACAGGAAAAAACGGAAATAGCTATCCACATCCTTGAACAAAAACATATCCCACAGATCGACAAGGCCATCATAATAGACAGACAAGACAATGAAACAATGCTTAGAATATCAGAAACAATAGCCATCAAGTGTGATGCGAACTCTATCAATGTACACAGGCCCTACATAATCTCCGAGGTTTGGAAGCTACACAACATAAAATTGAGGTCACAACCCCGACCAATAGGCGATAACACAAACACTTCAAAAGCAGAAGCACCTACCCAACCTGACATAGCATCCACTTCCTCCATGTGTTCAGACGACGACCACGAATAGTCGAAACGGACCGCACCCTGTGAACCCCCCCCCCCCTCCAAAAAATCAGTTGCTGTTTTCAACCCCTTTCACCCTTTCCCACCTCATATAAATATATAAAAAATGCTCTGCCCATCCCTTATAATATATATGTATATATATATGTTATTCAAAAAAAACCCAGGTTTTTTCCATTTGTTATTTCAATTCTCCCACTTGCCAACCCCCTCCCCACACACACACAGTAGTTTGGACAATGCAAAAGAATAAGAGCCACAACACCCATAAAAAGGTATGTATGAATTTCTTGTCCTCTATGCAACATATATTTATTGATAAATATACATCTACAATGCCCTAAGAATCCGTGAGAAAAGAGCCAATGGCATTTAAACTGGGCACTCCTAAACAGAAGCAGGCAAATAGCCGTAAATATAATAATTATGTTTAGATCTTAAATTGGAGTAAAAGTTTAGAATAGTAAGGAATTTGCATCTACTTGTGTGTATACTGTAAATACTCTTTAGTCTTAAATAAATGGTTTGTAAATAACATACTGAACTGTAATTTGTCAAATGCACTATCTCTAAAAAATTCGAACCTGTGTGAGAGAAGTATATATGAACTTTATTTATTTGCCACAACTGATGGAAGGTTAGAGTAGATTTAAAGTGGGGGAATAAGAATACAATTAAGATACCTACATGATTTTTTGGATTAAGGTGTTATACTCTCACTCTCAATATATAGTCTAGCTGGTGCAGTTGATAAACAAATAAATTTGCTAGCCTATAGAGCATGGGAGATGAGATATAGTATTAGCATATATATGGTGGCAGTCAGAAGTTTAAGATGGCCGACCATAAAAGACATAAAGAGAGACAAAGACAAAGAAATTTCCAAATCTGTCTGACCTTTAGATACTACCCTCACAGGGTAGTAAAAATATATTACATAGCTATTACAACTTATATATTTTACAACAGCTTCAAGGGAGCATTATTCTGTCTATCACTGATTTATTGGTTTGCTTTGCAGTCCATTGTATTCTCAGTAATCATCTCCAAACCCATAATTCAAATGCATCTATCTTCCTTCTTTCACTCTTTCTCAGGGTCCAACTTTCACATTCATACAGTACCAGAGAGAATATCATTGCTTTCACGATCTGATTTTTGTTGTGAGGCTAATATCTTTTTCTTTAAAGATCTTGCTTAAATTTGTCATTGCTTTCCTTCCAAGTAATAATCTTCTTCTAACTTCTTCAGTACAATACCCATCTTTATCAATTTGGGATCCTAGTATCACATCTACTTCAAAATCGTTAAGTTCATATGTTGTAACTTTTGTCTTTTTTGATGTAAAGTTTAAGCAATATTTAGCAGTTTCTTCTTTAACTTTCATAATAAGTTTCTCCAAATCTTCTTTGCATTCTGCTAGCAAGGTGGTATCATCTGCATAGCTCAAATTATTAATATTTCTTCCACCAATTTTAATTCCAACTGAAGACTCCTCCAGCCCTGTCATTCTTAAATGTATTCGCTATACAAGTTAAACATGTACAAAGATAAAATACATCCTTGTCACACCCCTTTACCTATTGTAAAATACTCAGTTTCCCCAATATTTGTTGGATAGTAGTGGCTTCTTGTTCATGATAAAGATTCCTCAGAAAGTGTTCTGGTACTCCCATTGTTCTTAACACATTCCACAGTTTCACATGATCTACAGAGTCAAAAGCCTTACTGTAGTCAAGGAAACAAAAGTAAACATTCTTTTGATGTTCCTGTGCTCTTTCTATTATCTATCTCACATTGGAGATCTGATCTCTTGTTCCTCTGCCTTTTTAAAATCCTACCTGTTCATCTGGCATTTCTTTCTTCATTAATGGTTCCAGTCTTTTCTCAATGATCTTAAGTAAGATTTTACTTGCATGAGGAATCAGTGCTATAGTCCTGTAATTTTCACACTCTCTTGCATCGCCTTTCTTCTATAGAGGTATGTAAACTAATTTTTTCCATTTCCTAAGCTATATAGTTGTAACCCAAATTCATTGACATAGAGCTGTTAAAATTTTAACTGCGTCTTCTGCCTTAATTTTAAGATGAAGTATTAATAACGAGACAGTGACAGTTAACAAGAGCTTTCTATGATGATGACCTGTGTAACTTCATCTCGTAATAACAATGAATTATGTAAATCACTAAAATACTTACAGGATATTGTCCACTGAGATGTGTAACCAAAAATCCTCCATGGGACCCACCAAACAGAACTAGTTTTTCACTGTCAATATCATCCCTTGTAAGAATATATTCAACAGCAAACTAAGAAAGTTAATGAAAAAGAAAGGTTAAAATAAAAAACAATCAATCTATGATAATATAGAATTATAACGAAAGAGAATGCAAAAAGACAATATATACAACATGTCAAAAGCTAGAGGAGTAAAATGAAAAACAAATAAAAAAAAGTAATGCACTAAAAATATCTGCAACATTTAATACATCTAAAGGCATGTTTCTCAGCAACCCAATGAAAGCCTTAACTCAAGTTAGGTAACTATATTTTTAAATCTTAAATTTCATAGTTTTCATGTAGTACTATCATTAATTATCCTGTACCCCCCCCCTCTTGAAGGTACATTACAAATCAGGAATTTGATGATGATGATGAATTTCATATGGTAGAACTGTGAAAAAGAAGCCAAAATGCAACACTTAAGTATATATATATATATATTGCATATGATGTATGCAACATACATGAATGCACTCAAGTAGACAGAGTATGAAAATACTCTTCAATCTGAGAAGAAATTTTCAGGTAACAAAAAAATAGAAAAAAAAAAAAAAAGAAACTTATTATCTTCTGTCCCTTATTGAGTGCAGGAGCAAACTGATGGATATTTCAATTCCAGAAGAGATATCCTTCTCTTGCAATGCTGCAGTATATCCTCTTCATAATCGTCTTCATATAACAATGGTTAGCAAAGTGTAGAGGTAGCCTACACAGGCTGATACTAGAAGCATAACAGTAAGAACGTTAAGAACTGGTAAAATTTACACACTTAACATGACTATTAAATTCCCAGAATAGCCTTATACTATTGCATACATGGTGATTCAGACAGAACCATATGACTGTGCATGTTTGGATATGTCTGTGCTATTGCTTTCAGCTGTATTAAAACAATCAAGACAGTAGTTGACAAGCCATGGTAGAGTTTACACTTGTATTTGTTGCTTTTGGCAGAAAAATGAGCAAATGGATGTTAACAGTGCATTAACATCAAGTGTTCTATAAAGTTAGGTAAAAGGACAAGTGAAACTCTAGATGTGATAAGAGTGGCTCATAATGATGATGCCATAAAAAAGTTCAGTGTATCTGAATGGCATAAGAGGTTTCAAACTCCAGTAGACTTGCAGGGGTTTGAAAGTATACATATATATATGTGCCTGGTAGGGTTACCCTTTGTGTGAAGGTTGTTCCACTTTGTCCAACCAAATGCTTGCTGGCAAAGACAGGAAGATGGTACCACCTATCCTTAATTATCCACTATTTAGATAGAAGGAAATCTTACAGAATCTCATGCCAGCTTGATCCCTACAGAAAATCCTGCAACATTATGGAGTAGGTAGCAAAATAATGACTGACTGAATGAATTCCTGCATTCATCTTCTGAAATGATGGTTGAAATCAACTGGAATTCTAGCACCTTTCCAATGGAGTATGTGAAGTGAGATTGGTGCAAATTATCATCAATGTTATCTAACTGCTTACTCAAATATGTTGTAAATGAAATCCTGGTGAACTGTGATATTGGAGTGACAGTAGGAAGAAGAAGGATAAACTGTCTAAAGTTTGCTAATGATACTGATCGCCTAGCAAATAAAACAAAACAGATCTCCAAATAATCACCACAAAGTTGGCTCATACACTTAAAAAAAAAAATGACTTAATCATAAGTACCTCAAAATCAAAAACAATGATAAATATCTGTACAGATGACCAAGAAGGAAATGTTGTGGCAGAAAGTGAAAAAATCCAACTGAACAATACACCATAGAAGTTGATCAGTTTAAATACCTAAGCAATATCTGTAATAAAGATGGAAGATCGAGACAGGATATTAGATCAAAATTTGCAAAAGCAAATATAGCACTCCAAAAACTAAAACTGCTATGGACAGATAATAAGCTTACAATTATAAACAAATTATACCTTATTGACACACTAGTTAATTCAGTACTTCTATATAGAATGGAAGTGAAACTTGGACCCTCTACCTTAGTAAAGTGTAGAGGTAGCCTACACTGGCTGATACTAGAAGCATAACAGTAAGAACATTTAGAACTGGTAAAAATTACACACCCACCCACCCATCCATCCACACACACATTTAACATGACTATTAAATTCCCAGAATAGCCTTATACTATTGCTTATACTTCCTAAAAGAAGATGAAAAGAGATTGCTGGCATTTGAAACGAGGTGCTATGGATGATTCATAAAGATACCATACATTGATCATGTCACAAATTTTGAAGTATGACAAACAATCAGTTCTTTTGCCAGTAGAACTGAAAACAAAATGTCAATCAAGCACTCAGTGGAAGATTTCTGTGAGTTATATTTCCTGATATCTACTCAACAGTGCTTTGTGGACTATGAGAAGAAGAGGTTTAAAGAGAGAAAGGGAAAGATATGTGAGCTGGCAAAAAAACTGAGGAACCACAAACTTAATGAACATGTGGAAATGTAGAAAGAGATTGGCAATTAGTTGGCAATTAGTGAAGAAGATTTTGATGGACAATTTGAAAATGAGAAAAATTTCTACAAAAAAGATGGTTTCACAAATTTTGAGTGAAGAACACCAGCTTGTTCTGATCTTGCTTCACAACTGGCCATTTTCATCATAGTCATTATATTAGTGGTGATGAAACTTGGTGCTTTCAGTATGAACCTGAAATAAATTGTCAAATCATGCAATGGAAAACATTATCTTTACCAAGACTGAAAAAAGATGTAAATATCATGATTGCGATGAAGACGATTTTTTTTTTTTTTTAAGGTATAGTTCACTTCAAATTCATTAAACCAGAACAAACAAATGATGAATCAATATTGGGATTCAGAAATACTGGCAAGCTTAAGCATGAAGCTATTTGTAAGAAAGAGACCTGAACTTTGGCTAAACAACCAGATCATTCATCATTCCAATGTGCTGCACATGGGTAATAGTTGTCTGTGAGTTTCTGGCTAAAAAATCGATCACAAAATCGGATCTGTCTCCATACTGACCAGAATTAGCCCATTAAGACTTTTTGGCTGTTCTGAAAACTGAAGAATGCCTTGAAAAGATGCAGATTTTCTGACATCCAATGTCATATGATAAAATGAAGGTGACAGAAAATACTAGTCTACAGGTAAGCAAATATAGTTTTAATGTGTGCATTCTGGGAATTCAATTGTCACACTAATTTAAGATGTTCCTTCCTGAAAAAATGAAATAGTTTCAAACTAAATATTATGCTGTACAACTGAAAACTGTAGAGAAGTTTGAACCATTTATTTACAATAAATCTTCTTCTTCTACGCGTTATTCCCGCTTCCTATGCAGGGTCCGCGTGTTACATTTAGATGCGACTTCTTGTTAGTACTACTCCCAACCGACCGTCGCCTGGTCTGCCGCTGGGGGGGATATATTTTTTGACTGTAGAGGCGTATGTTCACTGGGCCGGTTTGCCTGTTTGCGGGATGAAAAACGCCAGATAAACTGGCGGAAAAAACCCTATTGACTGCGCCCAAGACCGGCTAACTTGGCTATGCCTCAGGAAGATCCTCAAATTCCTCACGTCTACAATGGGAATCGAACCTGGGACACTCCTTCCCCAGGCATATGGTTGCAAAGTGCAAAGCCACTAGGCTAACCGCGCGGTATTTATTTACAATAAACACACTTACTGAAATAGCAACAAGTGTATATTACTTTACTTGCATATAATCTTTCTTCTAATTCTTCAACCTATAAGTCTATTACACTTGTATATTTCCTTCCCCATACAAAAACTCACATCTACTTCCTTTCTTTATTATGGAAAAATTATGAGGTCACTAGGGTTTTGGCATAATAACTGTAATTTAAGATAAAATAAACTTAATTACTTGACATTTTGACTTTCATATTTAGGTCAGAGTATATCTGAGTATACATATCATAAACAAAGGAACACTGGCTCAATTACAACTCATTAATTAGTGAACTAATTGATTCAGTCAACTGATGACCCTTGCCTGAGAACTGGTAATTAAAAAATAAACAAAAATAATAACAGCAAGTGTGTGTGTGTAATTTTTGCTTATTTTTTTAATCAACAGTTATATATATTACCTAGAGTGCTGTTATTTTTAAAATGTTGGAGACCATCCTCATTCACCCAGTATTGTTTAATGCTGGAAGCACTCATAAGTTGTGATGATATGCAGTTTTATTCTTATTTGATGTCTGTCATGGAGTCAGAGATGGCCTAAAGTATTCATTTATTTTGGTTGTGTAATGGCTGACATGAAGTTTTTCTATTACTTATATCAGGAACTATATTTTGGCATGTTGAAAACATTCAGTACTTTCCTGGAATTATTTCGGCTGGATGTCGAAATTGAAATTATATAGGCTGGATGTGGGTCATCTATATTCTTATGATCATTAAACCATCAGCGTATCTGCTCTCCAACCAAAAGGCTACAGGTTCAAATCCCACCATGGGCATGGATGTTTGCAATTGTCTGTAGAAATACCAGTGGTGGTCGGCAGTAGATGGCGTTGGTGTAGTTGTGGTCAGTTGGTGATTGAATGGTGGAGACAGAGTTGTAAAGCAGGAGCCCTCCCTCGATGAGTCCTTGGACTCCCTGGAGGTGTCAATTAATAATAATAATAATCACCTCACATTTCTCTAAATCTTGCATTTGTACTAAGTTTTGCTATGGTGTTAAGGACAATGTCACTTTTCAATCAATTCTGTGTATCAAGTGTATGAACAAAGTATGTGCACCGAGAGAAGATATGAAAGAGCTACTGGAAGAAGCAAAAAAAAATATGAGAAAAAATATGTTAAGATTGTGTGTCTGGGATGACAGGAACAAACTGAGAAGAATGGCAACAATTGCAAATGAATCAAAGTGTAGGTTCTGTGGTTCTTTCCATATGTCATGTGTAGACATATGGAAAGCGCTTGATGATGAAAAGACTTATATAAGAAATGGATTATACTAGAACAAATTTAAAGTTAAGTGTCTAGAGAAAGTGTTGTTCAGTAAAAGATTAAAAGTGCAAAATCAAGGGAACTAGAACTAACTGGGTGGGATATGCAAATAATTGTGTATGTGTGCGGACACCATTCAAGTGAGGAAGTGGAAGAATAACAATGAAATAGTTTCTCAACTCTTGAATATGAAGGTGACAATCACTACAAAATGCTATGATTGTTGTAGGGAGGGAGAGAAGAAGATGGTACAAATCATGTATACTAATGCCAGAAATATCAGGAATAAGGTGAGGAGTGTTTGGTATCCAAAGTTAACAACATTACGTAGTGAAATTTGGTTGCAGCAGACGATGTAGGGACAGAATGTGAAGGATGTTATATTTTCAGGAATGACAGAGAGAACAAGATGGAGGAAGCCTGTTGCAGAATAATTACAATCAACAAGTGTAAAAGATTAGCAGAAGGGCAGCACATTTGAGGCTATCATCTCATGTGAAATAGAGGCCTAAGGGTGCAAAGGAAGATTAGCAAACATGCATAAGCAAATTAGCTCAAATGCTAAATGCAATTATGGGGTACTTCAACTTAGGAGACAAGAGATGTCAGAAGGACATATGGGGAGGAGGGGTAAGAAATGGATTTATGCAGCTACTAAGAGATAAATACCTGAAACAACAACAACAACAACATGTGGAAGGGAGCAGGGATTTGAGTGCTGGATCTTTTGAGAGTATCAAAGTATTTGTCCATAACCAAACAACACTTCTTCTGAATGGAAAGAGTGATCATGCATCTTGACCTGGGAGGTGGCTAAACATTTGAACAAGCAGGAACTGAAAAAAAAAAAGTTGTGAAGAGAATATAAAGAGAAAGGTAATCAGCAAGCTCAGAGCATAGGCAAGAAGAGTGACCAATATGGCAAGGAAAACAAAATTAGATTACAAGAGGAAACTAGTCAAGGAGGTCAAATGAAATCTAAAGCACTCTTTCTGTGTGGCGAGTAAAAATAAAGAATGATTGTGGTAAGGTAACTTTAACCTCTCTAGAGAGAAAATTCGATGAAATACACAAACTACCCTAGGATTTCTCAAGAATCAAAACACAAGTGCCTGTCTCCCTTTTTTTATGCCATTACTCTACTCTGCTGTTAATCTCTTAATGGCGATTATAGATGCATTAATGGATCAACTGTAATAGAGTAACCTGTATGTCTACTTGACTTAAAAGTATACTGTTTTACTTGGAATTTCTTTTACTGTCCTTCAATATTTTAACTTTTTGCTGTACAATTTATTTATTGTGTTTGTTCCCAAGGATAAACATGAATTTCACGTGTGAAAATAAAATAAATAATAAATTACCTATTTGAAATGTGAAAGAAATCAGCCTTGGCAATGAATTTATTTACTAATGCTGTACTTTTTGCAATCTTTTATGTTTCAGATTAGTGCAATGGAACAAGATGGTTTATGTTCCTTCCTTTTACTGAGAAGACCACAGAAAAAATAATAATTTTGATGCTATCTTCAAATGCTTCCACTGAAAATCTTATATATTTATAAATAATAATGTTTTCAAAATAGCATTCATTGAAATAATATGATTTGAACTCCCCCCCCCACCCCCAGAAAATATATGGCTCATCATGCTTCAGTTTTCAAAACACGTTTTTCTGTTTCGAGGAGTAACAAATAATGTTAAATTGCATTACTCACTTTCCAATTGTGAGAATTTTTTAAAATATCAAAACTTTATATCCAGTAACATTGCAGTAGAATCTCAGTCATATCACCTTTAGCTTAAAACTGCAACAGATGATTTTTTATACTTTTTTGTAGGATGCTCATTTCAGTAATAGTCAATGCCCAACTACCGTAGATAGGATGTGGTGAAATATACGAAACATATTCCATATAGACTGATTCAAAATGTATGCTCATTTTGAAGATTTCTAATTGCATCCTTCCACTCCTTCCCTCTCTATACTCCAGGAACTGAATATAAACAACTACATTAACTACTCGTTGTCTAATTTTTACCCATCGGAAAGTTTTCACAAAAAAGAGTACTCAAAATCTATTACTTCATTTCATTATTTAGAAAGGTACTTCTAAACCTGCATTATTTTTTGTAACCTGAGTATTTTAGCCGATGCCATCTTTTCCATCAGATGTTCAGCTGTTTGATTAAATTATTCTAAGTTTTACAAACAGTTTCTGTGTTATATTTTTAGCATATAAAAGTCGTTTATTATTATTCCACAAAAAAAGATAAAATTTAATTGTGAGTGCTAGTCTAAGCATTCCACTGCTGAGAAAGAGGTTGAAAGCATAGATTACTCTCACAACTATTGAGAAAGAAAAGAATGCTTTCCCAGAAGTCATACTAAGAGCCCCGACCAGTAATGCAGTACACATCAACAATTTCTTTTGTTTTCATTCATTTGATTGATTAGTAGACATCTCAAACAGAAACGTGGATATTTCTTTTGCAAGCTGATATAGTATTTTTGTCAAAATTAATGCCGCTGATCATTCTTATGATCAAATAATTTCTTAATTTATAATAATATCTCTTCACTTTTATTATCAAAAAAGTTTAAGTCATCTGATAAAACTATATTGGAAAGAAACAATTTGGAAAAAAAAAAGTGCAACGTGTTGAAAGAAATTACCAAATAATAATAATATGTAGTTTTTTATATGTGATATGTAAATTTATCTAAAATGTAAATATATATAAATTTTATTTACAATGTTCTTTTTCTCTTTCTTCAAAACAAACTCAAGATTATTTTCGTACTATTTTTGCAAAAACTGAACATCAAAAATAATTATAAGAATGACATTAATAACTGATAATGCTTTAGTAGCATGTTACGCAGATATGTTAGTAGATAATTTGTTTCATAACTGTTTGGTTCAATTCGTAATGTGTGATTCTTGAAAATGGGGGGGGGGGATACAAAATTAGCACAAAGATATAATATTTAAACATTATTATAAATATGATAGTTTGTTTTGTGTAAATCAAAACTGTATAAGTGCAAAAACTGTAAGCATTCTGTGAAGTGATTTACTATTATTATCATACATAATGCCTCCAAGAAGTCCAAAGACTCATTGCAGGAGGGCACACTACTCCACACATCTCACTGTTTTCACAACTACTTAATTCTACTACTACACACAACTATCATTAACACCATCTACTGTCCATCATCACTAAGAGTATTTTTTGTCTGTAAATTGCATGTATTCTGATGGCTGATTTGCCTATATGCAAGATGAAAAACTAGAGTTTCCAGGAGGAAAAAACCCTGCAATTTTTATAACCAGAATTATGAATACACAATAAACAAGACAGCTTAAAAGAAATAGTGAACTTTTTTTTTTAATAAATAACCTTTGCAATTATTTCATAAAATAATTATTTGATAAAAGTAATTATCTTTCATAAAGTTCTTTGAGGAAAAAAAAAAAAAACGATCATCTAAATGCAATCAGATAAAATCAAAAAATTTATTCTGGCATTTCTTTTCTAGGCTTATACAAGATTTACATGCAGTAGCTGATTGCGACCATTTTCTATATACATCAATGACTCCCCCCCCCCCACATAAAATAAAAAAAAATATATATATATATTTCAGAATGGAAGTTTCTCTTATTCTGTCCTGCCATTTACAACAAACTATAATTATGTGATAAAAGAACTAGCAATATAAAATATACAGTATATATTTAGTGTGTATATTATTATCATCAACAGACCTCCATGCAGTCAAGAGACTCATTGTGGGAGGTCCCACTCTCACATGTACAGCTCATCGTACCGCGACTTAAATCCATTCACTGTCCAAGCACTCACCTCACTCTCAGGCAATGCATTCCAATCACCCACTACTTTCCATGCAAAAAAAAATCTACTCCTCACCTTTTTGTTCACACCTAAATTATACAGCTTCCAAGAATGGCCTCTTGTTCTCCCCCCCCCCCTCTCTCTCCTGATATTCTATAAAATATCTCATTCACATTAATCGGTAATTAAACCTTACCAACTTATATGTCATGATCATGTCTCCCCTCTTTATTCTATCCAATAGGCTCTGTAATTTGCATTCTTTCAATCTGTCCTCATTCCACATTCCAGAGACCAGAAACCAACTTAGTCAATCGTCTCTGGACCCTCTCAAACATCTCATTATCCTTTTGAGAGCCTGGCAATCAAATCTGTGCACAGTAATCCATATGTAGCCGGATCCAAGTCTTGTACAATGGAATTAAAACATTTCTACTTGTAGAGATCACGGTTCTCTGCATCATTCCCATAATCTGCTGTGTTGTCTTCACAGTTTTAGCAAAATATCCATAAAATTTCAGGGACATTTTGCTAAAATGTCCCTGAAATTTCCCTAAAATGTCTCTATCTGCCGCAGCCCCCAAATCTTTCATATCCTCCACCTCCTCCAAAATATTCCCACCAATCCTATGCTCTGCATCCCATCTTTGCTTCCCAAATTTTAAAACCTTACACTTTGTTACATTCATGTTCTCTGCATCATTCCCATAATCTGCTGTGTTGTCCTCACAATTTTAGCAAAATGTCCATAAAATTTCAGGGACATTTTGCTAAAATGTTCCTGAAATTTCCCTAAAATGTCTCTATCTGCCACAACCCCCAACTCCTTCATCTCCTCCAAAATATTCCCACCAATCCTATGCTCTGCATCCCATCTTTGCTTCCAAAATTTTAAAACCTTACACTTTGTAACATTCGTGTTCTCTGCATCATTCCCATAATCTGCTGTGTTGTCCTCACAATTTTAGCAAAATGTCCATAAAATTTCAGGGACATTTTGCTAAAATGTTCCTGAAATTTCCCTAAAATGTCTCTATCTGCCACAACCCCCAACTCCTTCATCACCTCCAAAATATCCCCACCAATCCTATACTCTGCATCCCATCTTTGCTTCCCAAATTTTTAAAATCTTACACTCTGCAACATTAAAATGATATCCACATACACACTCATCCATTCAGACAGTCTATTTAGGTCCTCTTGCAAAGTTACATCTGATCTACTTCTCATAACTCTAAATAAATTAAAGATACCAAGAAATTATATACTTGGTTTAATCCTTTATTCAAGTGTGAGCAAACAAAGTTTGCACCTGAACTATTTTCAGGACTGCGGTAACTCGTATATAGAAGCTTATAACTTCACATCAGTTGCCTTACTATCCCATAATGTAAAGCATATATCCTTACAAGAATGTATAATGTTACGTATTATGGGAAGGGTCACTACCCAGACCGGTTTCAACCTTTATTGAGGTCTCATCAGTGAGAG
The DNA here is from genome assembly GCF_054136105.1 of Typopeltis vanoorti. NCBI lineage: Eukaryota > Metazoa > Arthropoda > Arachnida > Uropygi > Thelyphonidae > Typopeltis > Typopeltis vanoorti. Next base: position 75,276,455 of record NC_143550.1, on the reverse strand, counting down.
CTAGACCCAGAGGTGAATACTAAGGTTGAAGTAATACAGAAGTCATATTTTTATATGAATTGCCAAAAGGTGTCATACCTTATTATTAAAATACTCTGGATTAGAGATAGTTGTTGGAAGTTTTTCTACTTGGTTATACAGGGAAATCTCGCTTAACGTGATTAATTAACCCATCAATTAGTGTGAGCTAAGCAAAATCTCGTTAAGTGAAGGCAATAAAGAATAATTCATCCATCACTTAGCATAAATCTGAAAATTTACAGTATAAGCTATATTAGAGGATAAAATCATCAAAAGTTAATTAATAATAAAAATCAACTGCTTTTAAATTTTTATTTAATGTCTAAACATTTGATTGGGCTACTTTTTTACGAAATAAATTAAGTAAAAATGTTTGAATAGTGCTGGACTTTTTCATCTTGTCATGCAATAGCTGGTGATCACTTTATCAAGATTTCGGCGGGCTTCGAAGCTTCGTTCCATATCAGGATCAGTATCAAAAATCCTCAATGCGATTGAAAACTAGCTCAAGTTCTTTTGCAGTTATTTTCTTAGTCGTAATATTCTCTTCTTGTTCACGCTCATCTTCTTCATATGCAAGCTGTTCTTCTAGTTGAAGAAAATCATTCTTGCTTAACTGTCTTGAATGAGAATCAAGCAAGTTTCTCATATCTTTATTATCCAGTTCATTAAATCCAAGTTCTTTTGCAATTGTGCTGATTTCTTCAATAATGTCAGATCTTCAATTTTGCACAAGATAAACTAACATAGGCTTGAGTTTAAAGTCTCCTTCTGCATTGCCTCTTGCAACCAGGATACAAAGTATCTTTAGATACTTTGTATCCTGTTTGAGATGCTTCAGTTTTAACAAGAAAGTTTTTGTTGGCATACGATTCCAAAAGAGACCAGTTTTGTGGACGTTGAATATTTCATGATTGTCATAATCACCCTCCTGAATTATCCTTTGCAATTCTTCAGGAAACTTGGCCACAGAATCTTTAACGCACTAGCAGATTCCCCAGTTATTGTTACATTATGCAGTCCAGCCTGATTTTAAAAATGGTCAAACCATCCTAAACTCACAGTAAAGCTTTCCTATTCTTCTTGAAATTTGGTCACTTTCAATGATGTAAAAGTATTGAGAGTTTTTGCCTGAATATTCCTTGTACTTGTAGCAGTTGCAACTTTTCCTTGTTCTTTTTATTCTTTGTTCTTATTTTATATATTTGGAACTGTAGACTTGCTGTATCCAAGGTCTCACACAATCATTGTATTACTAGCAGTACCACTTTCATGTCTCTCAGCTTTTCTTCTAATTTAATCACTTTTCTTCTTTTTTTATTACTGCAGCTTTCTTTATCAGTCTCTCACTTTTCCATATCAGGGGATAAATATAATAAAGCCTTATAGGTATGTAAATTAAAGCAAAATGAAGGAAAAGTGATTGAGCAAGAGAACAGAGTTTGCATGTGCGCTTGCGATGATAGCTTTGAGGCAACTGCTGAGTGTTGCCGGCCACCACCTGCAGAACTACCACTGCCCACCGGCTGCTACACTAACAAGTACTGCCGTTTGCTGCAGATTGGTGACACAAAATTCCGAGTAATGTAAAAAAATCCCATTAACTGATTAATCACTCGCTTAAAGTGGGAAATAGTATAATTTCACTCAATCACACTAATTGATCATCGTACATATCGAATTTGCGTTAAGTGAGGTTTTCCCTGTACTATAAATTAAAAAAATACGAGTTCAATATACATTTCTATATAAGCATTGCCAAAGTCCTGAAAATAGTTCATTTGCAAACACTTTCTTTGCTCATGCTTGGATAAAGGTTTGGAAAACTTGGATAAAGATTAAACCAAGTATATAATTTCTCGGTATCTTTAATTTATAGTAAAACCAAGTGAAAAAACTTCCAAACTATCTTTAATCCAGAGTATTTTAATAATAAGGTGTGACACCATATGGCAACTCGTATATAAAAATGTGACTTCTGCATTATTTCAACCTTGGTATCACCTCTGGGTCTGGTTCCCACTGATGAGACCTCAATAAAAGTCGAAACCAGTCTGAATAGTGGCCCTTCCCATAATGCATAGCATTATACATACCTGTAAGGATATGTGCTTTGCTTTATGAGATACTAAGGCAAGTGATGTGAAGTTATAAGCTTCTATATACGAGTTGATGCACTCCTGAAAATAGTTCAGGTGCAAACTTTGTTTGCTCACACTTGGATAAGGATTAAACGAAGAATATAATTTCTTGGTATCTTTAATTTATAGTATAACTAAGTGGAAAAAACTTCCAACAACTTTCTCATAACTCTCTCCAACTTTGCATATCTGCAAACAACTGTATATCACCATTTAAGCCCTTTCCAGTGTCGTTTACATACAAATCAAACAAAATGGCCTCAAAATAGACCCATGAGGCACACCACTAGTGACTTTTCTCTTCTGGGATATCATTCCCCCCTACATAACCTGTTGATACCTATCCAGCCAATCTCCAATCCAACATACTTATCAAATCCCATCTGTTCCATTTTAACTACTAGTTTGTCATGTGGAAATCTATTGAAAGCCTTTGCAAAATATACTTAATTATATATGTATATCTAATTAAAATTACACATACAATGCATATAAAAATTATGCATTTCATGCTACTTAGTAGTGTTGGCTCTGAGATGCAACAATGAACATTAGTTAATCCAGTTAAGGGTTCTTCTGAATGTGAAGAATTATCATACTTCTTAATTGAGATAACTGATAGACAGCACTTCATGATGATGATTATTTACATGTCATGGCCGCCAGTAAGGCCATAACGGATGCAAAGAGGTGACAAAAGCAGAAGGAATAGTTAAATTACTGAGCAATCATTTTGTGAAGGTGTATTATCCAAGCAGAGATAATACAAACAAGAAACTGAAGTTCCAAGGGCATACTGCAAAAATGAGCAAAATAATTCAAAGGATCACTTTAATGCTGAAGAACATATTGACAAACAAAAGGAGACTATTATTGCTCTCTATAATGCTTTGAAATGGTCAAATCTACAATATTACTACTACTCATGCAAGATTGGGTCATCTGGGTTTCTTGAGGAGGATATGGAGGTACTGGAGAGGATTAAGAGTGACTGACCAAATTGGTGAAAGGTCCATACATACATAGAGTGCTGAAGGTTTATGAATCAAAAAGCTTAACTGAGAAGTGGAAACAAAGTGGTATGATACAAACACATATAAGTTACTAAAATGGTTTTATCAAGTAGATGCTTGCAAAATATTCCAAAGCATAATAGGATAAGAGAGAACAAGGTTCATCCCTGTAAGTTATACAAGAGTGTGGTCAAGAAAGACATGATAACTAGATTAATTTTTAAGAATGGTGAATAAGTAAAATGTATTGATGGAGGTGGTTGTGAGTGCTTTGTCAGGAATAAGTTCAAGGAGAAGTGTGACAGGAATTACACTAATTATAATTAGTATAATTACTCCTGTGATGAGTCACTGGACTCAGTGAGACTCCCATATAATAATAATAGGTGCAATATATTCATTGCACCTTCAGTTGAACCAGGGGATCCTCAGAGAAATTGTTTAAGTTTGTTAACGTTGTGGAAGGTTGAAAGTGACATTAAGGTTATAATTTGTGAAGCAACTTTTTTTTTCTCTCTCTTTTATGTATGGAATGCCCCTCACTCTATTCTTTTTTCTATGGCTTTCAATGTATTCTTTAAAGCTTACTCATCTGAGAAATTGTTATTTACTCTATTTTTAAGCATGTATTGACACCTAACTTTTGCATTTGTGGGATGAATCTATGTTTATACATTGGTCATTGTATACTTATGGTGGAGGAGAGCCAGATAGAGGGAAGAAGATATGTGACAAAGTGCATCAAGAAATGGAAATGCTTTCTGATTTCCCTCAACATTTTGACAACACATCTGAGTAAACTGATGGGTTTTAGAGTAGTGAAATCTAGAGCACTTTTGCTTAAGTTTCCATACAAAAGTGGACTATGGAAGGAGGTGGAGAAATAATGGTGATTTCCCTCCTGCTAAAAGTTATTTTATCATGCAAATACCAAGGGTGTTAGCATCCTGATCCAGGAATAATGCCCATGTGAATGATGCTTTTAATTTTGCATATAAAGTGAAGCGTATATTTTGTACAGGAAATGAAAATGACTTACCAAATCCTTGGGTTTTTTTGTACTAGTTTTTTGCTAAGTGATAATTAGAATTGCTCATTCCTTCAATTAATGGCTAAAGTAGCATGTTATTTCTGGATAAATATAAATCCTTGGGATGTGTATGCACAATATGGAATTAACTTTTTAATGATGTCTGAAGATCACCAGATGTCAAACTGGAACCAACGATTTGCCAAATTAATAATACAATAGCATACTGTGTTGATTTGTAGATGAACTTGTCACTTGTGTGTACGTAAATGAACTCCAAATGACATGCAGTCTGAATGACCTTACTGAGAAGGGTGAGTGAAACAGCAATTAAATTTACCTTAAAGTTTTTACTCTAACAGTAGTGGTCTCTCAAATGTTTCTATAACAAATGCTCAAAACCATTTTTTAATGGAGGAAAGGATTCTTTTCTTAATATTTCAAATGTATACCCCATAAATGCTCTTATGCATATCTACCCTTCTTACTAATTTTCTCCCTGATTTAACGGCATTATTGGGCACATATTTTAGTTCAGGTTAACATTCAATTATGAGGGGATACAAATGATTATTATTTTTTTTTTGTTATGAATAACTATAAAATATGTTTTTGATTGATATGGAAAGAAAAGCTGAAGAAGTGCTGAGCTTTACCTGGTTACAAAGTGTTGACTTAACATGCGAACATGTCTTAACATAACAGCACAGACTTCAGGACATGATTCAGTGAAACAGTAGCAGGTGACAATACAAAACTTATAAATTCAAGAGAAAAAAAAATTTAAAACTACCATAATTTCAATAAGTGCTCTTCAAAAATCATATAAAACAGTCCATTAAAAATTTCATTACAACTTTAAGCAAAAAATTTTATTATATATTATATATTATCTTTAATATATAATATATAATATATAATAAAATAGTTTTAATGTGACAGATATGTTTTATATTTGTTATAGGTAGGTGATACAAACTAGCCTATCCAACCTAAGAATTCTTATCAAGCATATACAAACACAAATTTATACAATATGCTTTAGAATACAATTTTTATAATATATGAAATGAGAAATTCAGGACAAGTCCGAGTATTCTCCCCCCCCCCACCTCTTCCCATGTTGTCATCCCATCTTCCCTTTCATGTTAGGATCAGTAACCTGTCATCATGCAATTTGGCTTCTGGAAACTTGATGTCGCTTATGATAGGACAATTAATTCTATCTGCTATGGCTGTAGATTGTGTGTGTTCATCTGGCTGGTTTGCCTATTTTGTGGGATGAAAATGCCAAGTTTCTGGGAGGGAAGGAAACCCTGCCATCTCCATATTAGATTGAAAAAAAGTCACTGGAAAAGCTGTAATAAATGTTCTTCACATCTTAGACAGAATTTGAACCCAGGACTTTCTAACCAAAGGGCATCATCTATACCAGCTAGATTACAAAGGTTTTTCCCCATGCTTCTGGTCAAAAAAAGCTTTCAGATTTCAGGATGCAATCAAAATCTAGATTAAAAATGTTTCATCTAAGATGGGATATATAGTCATTCTAATCTAAGTTAAATTATAAAAACATATTTTGAATCTTCTTCCTCTTCAGCTCTCCCATTTCTATATCGGGTTGCTGTTTCTGATGAGTCTTCTCCACTATTTTCTACTATAGACTGCATCTTTGTCCAGATTTTTCTCCTTCAGATCTTCCTCTACATTATCTTTCTACTTCTTCTTTCTCTTCCTTGTATTTCCATCAGCATGATACTTCATCCTTCATATGTTTCATTTTGCCTCATTACATGTTCATACCATCTTAATCGTGCTTTTTGTATTTTGTTTGTAATTGCAGTCACCTTTACAGTATCTCTGATGTGTTCATTCCTCACCTGATCTTTCCTTGTTACTCCACACAGCCATCGAAGCATCCTCATTTCTGTAACACTAATCTTACTTTCATTGAACTTCTTCATAGGCAGTGTCTCCAATTCATATAACATTGTAGGTCTCCCTACCGTTCTGTATATTTATATATTTCCTTTCAATTTCACTGGAACTTTTCTATCACACAAAATTCCTGACATTTCTTTCCAATTCATCCTGCCTGAATTCTGTTATTGACTTCCCTTTCCACTTCACCTTTACTATTCACTACTGAATCCAGATATTTGAATTTATCTACTTTTTTAATAACCTCTCCATTCAGCACTACATCTCCCTCAGTGCCAACATTTGGACCACAAACCAGATATTCAGTTTTTCTTTTGCTAACTCTCAGTCCTCCTCCTTCTAATACTCTATTTCGTTTTATCAGCTTTTGTTCCACTTCATCTCGCATATCCACAGACAGTACAATGTCATTTGCATATAACATACTTCAAGGTGCTTTCTCTCTGACTTGTCCTGTCAAAGTATCTATTACTACATTAAAGATAAAAGGACTGAGTACAGATCCCTGATGCAAACCAACTGTTACCTCAAAACTCTCTGTTATTCCCAAACAGCTCCTAACTGTTGCTTGCACATTTCTGTACATTTTCTGTATTAGTCTAACATATTTTTCTGGTACTTTCTTTTCTATTAAACTCCTCCATATTTCTTTTCTAGGTACTGTGTCATATGCCTTCTCTAGATCTATAAAAATGACATGTAGTGGCCTTTGTCCTTCCATGTATTTTTCAATCATCTGCTTGAACAAATACCACATCCATAAAGTTCCTCGTTGAGGCATAAAACTAAACTGTTATTAATATATTAATTGCTTCTCTCAATCTTCCAGCTATGATTCTTTCAAATACCTTCATCGTATGAGACACATGCTAAATCGTATGAGAGGCATAAAACTAAACTGTTATTAATATATTAATTGCTTCTCTCAATCTTCCAGCTATGATTCTTTCAAATACCTTCATCGTATGAAACACATGCTTAATTCTCCTATAATTACTAAGTCCTATATATCTCCCTTTCCCTTATATAGAGGTACCACTCTGTTCCATTCCTCAGGGATTATCTCTTGACTATAGATCTCCTTCAACAGATTCAATATAAAAACATATTGTGAAAAGAAATTAATATTACTGTGTACTACTAACCTGAACATCCTTGACATCCTGAGAGCCAATGTTACCCAAAAGAGAATTAATGCTATCTTCTCCAAAACCTAACGATCCTCTAAAGTTCACTAGAAATTAAAAGGGATAGATGAACAATTAAGATACTGTTTACTTTCTTAAAGGAAGTATAAAAAGCAATATGATTATATATAATTTTATGGAAGACGTTTCTAAAAATGCAAAAACAACACACTGTTGCATCAAAAGAAACACAGTTTTCTAATAACACATTTACTTACCAAAAGCTGATATGAATAAATGTAATGTATTCATATTTGTTCGAGTACTTGTTTTCTAAATCTCAGAACAATTACATTTTTCAGTATTATTATTCCAGTCCTACATGGAGTCACTACATCCACCATGGTAGTCGTTATTTGACACACAGCAATATCCAATCTTATCCTGAACTCATTCAATGTTTGTGCTTTTGTTGGTTCATCAATTATTTGGCAAATAATTCTATGCAACCACTATTCACATAGAATTATTTGGCAAATAATTCTATGCAACCACTATACAACTTCTAAGGATGATCTTGTGATCTTCCACTACCTCCAATCCTATGCAGCTTCACAAACATTCTCTCAACCTATGTTGATACATTTTAGTTACTTGCTCCTGGACTCCATCCACTAATTCCTGATCTCCTATAAATGCTGATCAGATTATACACAGAGCTTGTAAACAGAGTTATGTGTAGACAGATAAAAAAAAAAAAAAAGGCACAACCATCTTCTTATCAGGATTTGTCAGTATCCTTTGCAATATGGCTGAAATCAACTGAATGACTATCACATAGTAAACTACATTCCATTTCTTATGCCCGAAGCACAGAACTTTACAATTGGCAACATCAAGCCAACAACTGCACTCACAACATTAGCTACTAATTCAAATAGCAGCTAATGTTGTGAATCACAACCTAAATATTCCTGAAATTCCCCAACATCAAAATTCTCTACTATTATCCTTTCAGTTTTGCATCACCTGCAAAAACTCGATCAGTTAACCTACAAATTAAACAACACTGGCTCTAGAACAGAGTCCAACAGTGCACTAGTCGTCACCACTCTCTCCAGAGATATTTCTTCCTCATATAAATATGCCAATATCTGTCATCTAACCATTACCATATCCAAGCCACTAATCTAATATGTCTTACCATTCCCTCCGCTTTTTCACTGTTTATGCTTCAAAAAATCTTTATTTCTCTGCCATAAATGCTTCTTTTCTTTTTCCTATAAGGAACAAACGGGGATGGGCTGGCATTTTGGGATTTAGCTGACCAAACTGTATTCTTATTGGCTTAAATCACAATACAAAATGATGGTACAACATATAATTTCATGCCGGCTGGGGAGTTATCTGGTTAAACAATAGCCTTGTTGTTTTTGTCAGGGAACCAGGGTGAACAGCGAAAAATCAGCTACTGGAACAAATCCCCAAACACACCTCCATCTCAATATCACCAGAGTTCAAGATCGGTATTATCAATATAAGAAGCCTCAATGGCAAAGAAATGGAGCTCACTGAGGGATTGGATAAGTAGCAGATCGACATAATAGGGGTGACTGAAACAAAAAAGACAAAAACTGGTGAGATCTTTCTGAGCAATAAATACAAAATGATATATTCAGGCAATGACAAACAGGGAAAAGAAGGTGTAGCTGTAGTATTGAACACAAAATACGAGGCTAATCTTCTTGAATGGCAAGCAATATCAAGCAGAGTGATGTGGACAAATATCAGAATGGGAACTGGACAATGAGACTTATTTGTGCCTATGGTCCCACAGAAGGTTCTACTAAAGTAGGTGGAGGAATTTTTTGAGGCTTTAAAGAAAGCAACTGGCAAATGAAATATGAAAAGTTGGTCCTTTTTGGAGATCTAAATAGAGTAGGAAATGATTATCAGACATACAAATGTTTTGGGAAAATTTGGAGAAAAGAGCTTTGCTCTTTTCTCCAAATAATGGCAAATACCTGTTGGATTTCTGCTCAGGACATGGACTGGTTATTACTAACACCATGTTCCAACATAAAAATGTGCACAAATTCACATGGAGAGAAGAGGCATGGAATAAGAAAAGTCTCATTGACTATGTTATTGTTGATAGTGATTTTTTCTCACCGGTGCAGGACACAAGAGTGTACAGAGGATTTGAAAGTGGAAGTGATCACCATTTGGTCTTGAGTGGGATAAAACTGAATTTCATATTGCAAAGAAGAACATGCAAGAAAGCTTTAAAGCAAATAAAAGTTGAGCAGCTCTCAGAACAGGAACCAAACCTTGGATTATTCAGTGGCAAGCCCTGAAGAAAACAGTGATTGAGTCAGCCAGAGAGGCATGTAGTGAGGTTGTCTGCAAGGGTAGAAAAATCAGAACTCCATGGTGGACACAGGAAGTTAAAGAGGCAGTGAAAGAAAACAGAAAAGCATATCAAATATTCCTGGCAAATAAGTCAGCTTGTGCTCTTAAAGAATACAGAAACAAATGTAAGAAAGCTAAACATTGTGTAAAACTAGCAAACGAAAGTCATGGGAAGACTTGAATAAGGACACAGAAAATAAATATCAAAATTAGAGATGATAAAGATGACATGAAAGCTGGAAAATAAGATATCCTTGGCGTATGGAGTAAATACTTCAAAAAATTGCCAAATGAAACAAGTAGTGACAGCACAGTGGTAAAAAAACAATCAACAGACATGCAATCAGGAATACATATTCACACAATAATGTACAATATTCACACACAATAATTTGGAATTTAATATCCCCCTTCATTTAAATAATGTTACATCGCCGAAGTGAAGCCTATTGGCTCTTTTATTTAAGTAATACATATTCACACTTGAAGTAGAAAAAGCCTGAAATGTAGAAAGTAGATGGTCGAATATCATCTACTTTGATCGAGTAGATAATATCAAATAAATAAAGCATATCAAATATTCCTGACAAATAAATAGCTTGTGCTCTTAAAGAATACAGAGACAAATGTAAGAAAGCTAAATACTGTGTAAAACTAACAAAAAAAAGTCATGGGAAGATTTTAGTAAGGACACAGAAAATAAATATCAAAATTAGAGATGATAAAGGTGACATGAAATGCTCAAGTATGGCGATATAAAAGTCTTACAGTGCTGCACTGCATAGTTCAGAAGGCCTGGACAAAGGGACAAATTCCAGATGATTGGAGTAGAACTCTCATAGTACCCATATATATAAAAAGGGAAATAGAACTGAATGTGAGAATTACAGAGATATTTCCCTACAGAGTGTTAATGGTAAGATATATGCAAGTATATTTGAGAAATGGTTGAGAAGGATTGTGGAAGAGAAGCTTGGTGAAGAACAAGCTGGATTCAGGCCAAATAGAAGCTGTCAGGATCAGATTTTCACTTTATGACAGATAGTTGAGAAATCATGGGAATATAACCAAGATCTGTATTTACGTTTTGTAGATCTGGAAAAAGCATACAATGAGGTGCAAAGAGAGAAGCTATTCAAAACGCTACAGTTGTATGGTGTCAGTGGGGTTATATCAACCAGTACTTAGTCTTTATTTGAGTTGTAAGTCAGCAGTAAGAATTGAAGGAGTACAGGAAGTGGTAAATCTGGTGTCAGACAAGGATGTACATTATCTCCTCTGTTATTCATTATCTATATGGATCACATTATGAAGGAAAGTGGTATTAAACCTGATATCAAAATTGGAGATATTAATGTCAGCTCTTTGCTTTATGTGGACAATGTTATACGTTTAATAAATCCGCTACATCTGCAAAATTCCCTGATTAAATTAAATAACTGTTATAATAGATATGGTATAAAAGTCAGCAATAACAAGACAAAGACGATGAAAGTAGGCAGAAGTTGAAAATATCAACTGCATTGTAAATGGAGAACCAATAGAACAAGTAAAACATTTCAGCTACTTAGGCACAATTTTTAGTGAAGATGGTAAATTAAATATGGAAATAGACAACAGAATCAACAAAGCTGGTATGGTACGAAGTAGGAAATTTATATGGAATAAGAGAGAAATTAGTCAAAACACTAATTAACTGTATACAAGACAGTGTTCAAACCAATTTTAACTTATAGATCTGAGAGTTAGGTTAGAAGTAAAACACTTGACCAAACACTAGAGACTGCATATATGAGAGTACTGAGAAAGATTAGGGGCATGAACAGATGGCATCAATAGCAATGTCATATTAAAAATGAGGATATTAGGAAAGAACTTAACATTATCATTCAGAAATGTGTTACCAGAGCTAATCTCAGGTGGTACAATCACTTAAACAGAATGGGAGAGAAATTAGCAAAACAAGTGTTCTCTGCCAGGTTGACAGGAAAAAGACCCAGAGGAAAACCAAGATATAGGTGGACTGAATAGTAAAAAGTGCCTTAGGATAGAAATATAAAATCTGACAATGTTTGAGTCTTGACAGGTAACCGATTGATTTGGAGGAAAACTGTAGAAAGAAAATTAGTAATGATGTAAATTTTTCATGTCGTACTATCATATCATGTACACCCCATGAGGGTACATGTCAGGAATTTGATGATGATGATGATCGTGAAAAAGAAGTGGATTATCACATGTCAAGTATGATAAATGATCCTATGGAAATTAAAAGAACAGTAAAAACCTATTATGAAGTACAAAAAAACCGAATGAACCTATGAAGACCATCAATGAAATTGTTTTGATATATAGAAGTGAAGGATATCTACCAATATAGTGCCAAAAGCTATGTGCATTGAAATGTATAAAGGAGGAGCTGCATCAGCTAGATTCTGCAGTAAAAAGACTAAAATGAAAAACTTTACAGTGGAAAAGTCATATCAGAAGGAGATGCCAAAGAGGAGTGGCCAAAAAAAAAAAAGTATTTGATTGGTCTCTTCCAGGTAGAATAAAATCTGGGAAACTTCAAATAACTTGGAAATGAATAATGCAAGCAGGAAAGAAAGAAAATTGATGAGCTGTGGGTGGAGAGGAAAACTTGGGACCAGGCAACTTAGGACAACTGCTGACAAGGGGTGAAGCCTGTAAAAGTAAAGTATATATATCCACTTTATTCACTTTTATACAGACTCTGTTTACGAGGGTGGTCTCAAAAGTTCTTGGCCTCAACCATAGATGGCAACACTATCGGTAATATATATTTTTTTTCTAAGTTGGTACATCTGTCATAAGCATTCATGTGAAACTGTAAGTCATTCTATCAAGTATTTTGCTTTATACAGCTGTCTGAAGCAAAAGTGTTGTCTGTATCTCTTGAAATGAATAAAATTGAGTATCGTGGTTATAAAATTCTTTGTAAAAGAAGGTTTAACACCAAAAGAAAAAGAAATTCAGAAATCGGCTGATGAGTTTAAACGTGACCATACCAGACTTGAAGATGATCCATGTGAAGGACATCCAAAAAGTGTAACAACACCAGAAATCATTGATCAAGTGCATGATATGGTATTGGATGACTGGCAAGTCAAAGTGTGTGAAATTGCTGAGACTATAAGCATTTCAAGGATATATTTTGCATGAAGAATTGCAAATGAAAAAGTTTTGAGCAAGATGGGTGACACGCTTGCTCAGAGTAGATCAAAAATGCACTCGCATGAAAATCTCTGAACAGTACTTGGAGCGTTTTAACAAGAATAAAACTGATTTTGTGTATCAATTTATTACTATGGATGAGACTTGCATTCACCATTACACACCAGAATCCAAACAGCAGTCAAAATAGTAGACAGAAGTCGGTTGTTCCGTGCCAAAAAAGATAAAGTCGGTTCCATCAGCAGGAAAGGTCATGGCATCAGTGTTTTGGGATGCTAAAGGCATTTTGTTTATTAATTATCTTGAAAAGGGTAAAACATCAACCGGGGAATCTTATTTCGATCTTTTAACCAGACTAGACGAAAAAATTTGAGAGAAAAGACTCGATTTGCAGAAGAAAAAAATGATCTTTCATCAGGACAATGCACCTGCCCACAAAGGTGTTTTGGCAATGGGAAAATTAAGGGATCTGCACTATGAATTGTTGGAACATCCACCCTATTCCCCCAGATTTGGCTCCCTCTGATTTCTATCTCTTCCCAAAACTAAAACTCTTCCTCGCTGGGCAGCATTTTTCTTCGAATCAAGAGGAGAGGTGACAGCAGCCGTAGAGGGGTATTTTGCAGATCTTACTGAGAACCACTACTGGGATGGGATAATGGTGCTGGAGTATCGCTCAAATAAATGTATTACTCTTAAGGGAGATTATGTTGAAAAATAAAAATAATTTTGAAATTATAAATTAGTTTTTTCATTGTTAGACCAAGAACATTTCAGACCACCCTCATATTTGGTTCTTTATTTATTTGTTTCAGCATAACCCCTGTAATTGCACTTTTTTAAAAAAAAAGAAAGATAAAAAAAGAAACAGAAAAGAGGTTTCAAAATGTATAAGACAATGATACTATGTATGGGCAAGTGTTTAAGGAGAAAGAGGGAAGGAACCTGATGTGCCTCTTGAATAGGTAGAGATCATAGTCTTTAGAGGGAAAAAAAACAACAACAAAAAAACAATTTGAATATGCCTGTTTCAAAGCACATGGCAGAGGTAGGATTAAATGAATGGGATGATGAGTTGGTTCACTAAGCCTAAAACTGAGCTATGTATGGATAGTGGCTGACAGCAGCTTAGGTTTTTACATATTTAGAGGAAAGTGAGATATAATGGTAACCAGCTCAGTGGAACAATATCCATGAATATGCTTACAGAAAAGATAATAAGCAATAAAAGAACATCTTGAAGAAAGTGAATGAAACAAATTTCATCATTAATTAATCAGTCAACTGTTATGCACAGGATTAAGCATTTTTAGAGAGATTTTTGGTACATCACTTTACTGTAAGAAGAGTATTCTAAAGTTAGGTAAATCTGAATTAATCATATATAATGTCAGGAGTTGAACAAGTTAAGAGTAGTGTCTTGAATTGAAATGGCCACCAAAGTTCTTTTGCAAAGTCCTTTGAAGAATGAGGAAGCTATGAACATGATGTTTTTTTTTTTTTTTTTTTTTTTTTTTTTTTAATGGAGAACTCATGGAGATGTCATCATTTGGCACTGCACCTGTTTCTGAGTGTAAGTTCAGCACAATGACATTATATTTTTTGTTTTCTGCCTCAATCAAATATATATATTTATGGTGGCTGCCAAAGAACAGCTCAATGACACAGTTACTCAGCCTAAAAACCTTTCAATTAGTATAAACAAAATTGGTTGACAGAGAAAGAAAATGTCTTGACAGGGATAAAAATTGAAGGGTATAGCATATTTCAGCAGATCAGGGAAGTTAAATGAGATGATGGAGTGCTACTTCTGTGATAGATAAACAACGCCCTCTCAAGGTAGAGAATAAGAAGGGTAATGGTGTTCAGAGTATATGTTGTGAGATAAAAGTGGACAGAATAGGATGAAGGAAAATGTTCTGGAGAAAAAATATGGAGAACTGACTTTGAGGCTATTCACAGCTGCCATTAATTCTGATGCACTCACTAGTGTATTACAGGTTACTTTCACCAGTTGTGGAAAAGTTGTCTCAACCCTTATTTGTTCATAGTTCCAAAGTGGTGGCATCTGGTAATTTTGCTGCAGTTGAAACCAAATTTTTGCATTAGTTTGGTGATGCCCTCCTTCAGTGTATTGTCACTTTTAGTGTGGAAGTTGAAGATAATGGCACTGTATTTTTTGTTTCTGGCCTCAGTCGAATCATGCACCATTGACACGATGAGGCTATGAAACTAGCTGGTATTGGGTGATTTTTCATCTAAGCACTGATCGTGGATCCGTTCTAACTTGGCTTCATGTCATTTAATTTTGTGTAAGATTGCAATTAGCAAGGGTGTTAGAGCTAGATTTTTTGCTTGGAGGATGGTGATTGGATAGAATGGGTTGCCAGAGGTAGTTGTGAGTGCTTCATGTTACTATACTTGATTTACTAAAAGATGCAAAAGATGTAAAGAACAGTAAATATAAGGAAGAGAAAGAATAGGAGTGAATAAAAATACTTTCAGTACTATAAAATGGATTAGGAATAATTTACATCTTTGATATTATATGTGTATTTGCTGTTCTTTACAGAAAGAAATACACATAACAAGCACAATACATTATACATGATGATTTGCTCCTCCATCAACCCAAATGTATTCCTGCCACCATTTATTCATAAGTTTTTTTTTTTTTTTTTTTTTTTTTTTAAATTACGCCCATCATAAGTATCTGGGGATAGCGTGAAGAATACATGTTCCTATAAACTCTAGACTTTCATATATCTGCATTTATGATGGGCATAATTAAAAAAAAAAAAAAAAAAAAAAAAAAAAAAAAAAAAAAAAAAACATGAATAAATGGTAGCAGGAATACATTTTGGTTGATCGAGGAGCAAATTATCATGTACAATGTAATTCACTTTATTTTCTGATAATTATTTTATTTACTAATGACCAGTATTTTTTTTTACATAGTAGTATAATATATATATATATATATATAAATAATTTTGTTCTTTAATAAGTTTAATTCTTCATATTTACTTGTCTACCTGAGTTTCACAACCCTGAGTTGTAGATAAGCACAGATCTGCATATCTCAGTTTCTATTACCATAAATTCCATTAGATCATCAGTTAGAAATGCAGAGTACACTGTAGATGGATTTTCCACATCAAGTGGTAAAAGTAGCTCATCTTTTCTACTCTACTCCTGAATCAGTACTGCCACATTACTCATCGGATTCCATTTGTTTGAAAATGAAAATTCAGAAACCGTACTTTGTGAAATAACTTCTTCATCAGATGAGGAACTGCTCTGTAAATATAATACTTGATTGAAAACATCATCTAAATTATTCACTAGATCTTTGAAAATTCAAACTTCATCAGATGGATTTTTTTTACTTCATAACGGCAGCTCAGGAAAGTTATCAACGTGGACATGTGGATTTCTCACACATGTTTCTAGATTGTTATTTCTAAATCACTTAGGGAATTGAAACAATGTAGATCCGAATATAAATAATACTTTAATAGATATTTCCGATATTTCGGCAATGTCACATTGCCATTTTCTAAAGGAACTTACAAAAAGGCAGGTGCACACAGGCACTAACAATACAGTAACTGAGAATGAAGCTATCGTTCTCCTAGAAGTCCTGATGGTGCCCTATGGCGGGCTAAGTAGGCTTTCTTGGCCGTTGGGCTGAAGGTCTGCTGATGTATACCTCCCAAATTTGAGGCAGTCGCACACAACCAAATTTGTTGAGGTTTGGAGAGTTTCTTAGGGCAGAGGCTGATTCCATAAATAATCTTTCGAATTTATATTTGCTCCGGTGTATTATTGTTGCTTTGTATTCTGTGGCGAGTATCCAGAGCATGGTCTGCAAGACCAGAGTGGCTATACTTGTAAAACCGAATGTAGTCCTTGTGTTCAGAAATTCTGATATTCGCTGTCCTGCCTGTTTGGCCAAAGTACGACAGTTTACAACTGCAAGGGACCTGGTATACACCAGGTAGGTCTAGGGGAAGTGGTTGGTCTTTGGTAGAGCGGATAAGGGATGCCAATTTTCTGTAAGGCCTGTAACAGGAGGTGAGGACATGTTTTAGCCCACCAGAGGGCACCATCAGGACTTCTAGGAGAACGATAGCTTCATATCTTCATTCTCAGTTACTGTATTGTTAGTGCCTGTGTGCGCCTGCCTTTTTGTAAGTTCCTTTAGAAAATGGCAATGTGACATTGCCGAAATATCAGAAATATCTATTAAAGTATTATTTAATTTATATTTGGATCTACGTTGTTTCAATTCCCTAAGTGATTTAGAAATGCATAACCAACGTATAAGCCTGTCTACGAGAATCAACATCATCCACGGAGATACGATCGCACGGAAGGCTTGCCAATATGGTAAAATGAAGTTGAAGCTGTCTAGACAATTAAATCGTCTGACTTTCCTGAAACGCTGCCGGGATAACAAGGTAATCCCGAACTGTGTAAAATTGAAGCACCATTTTGTTTCGCAAAAAGCGCTCCGTATATACAACCGCGCTAGCTACGTGTTACGTCGCAAACAAATCACTGCCACGCGGTTAGGCTTAGCCGAAATTAACGAAGCTATTCATACCCTCGAAGATGAACTTTTGTGCACTTTGAATCACGAACTGTGGTCAATTTTACATGACATATCGTGTCCCGCCGCAGACAAAGAGTTTGAAAAGATACGAGGCCGACAGATGAAGAAATTCGATAAATTAAAAAAGAATTCTACCGTCAATCCAAAACTTGCTACCAACACCGTAATCAACCTTTCTTCAGTCACCCTGAAGCCTGAAGCTCTCAACATGCTTTCACGTGGCCACAACTTCACCATTGCTCCCAAAAAAATACCAAGTGAGGATATTATGATCCAGATTGAAAGAGGAATCCGCCACCTTCCACATCAAATCGCCAACAGTGTAAGACTGGATGTAGCTTGTGTCCTTTCCATAGCAAAACCACCCAAAACCAATATATCCAAACAAGGAATTTAAAGCCCTACAGGAATTGAGAAATAATAAAGAATTAGTTATCACCAAAGCGGATAAAGGAAATGCAACTGTAGTACTTAACCAAAACGACTACAAAGGTAAGCTGAATGCTCTTCTATTAGATCGGGCTACTTACCTCCCTATCAATTACAATCCCACCAACTCACAAATTAGAAAACTTCACAGCCTCCTTAAGAAAGTCACTTCTTGGCCTGTAGAAGCTACCAACAGATTAAAACCGTTTAACTCTATACCCCCCGTATTTAGACTCCCAAAAATACATAAAGAAAATGTGCCATTACGTCCCATAGTGGATGGCATTGATTCCCCCACATACAAATTAGCTAAACATTTGGCCAAAGAGCTCACACACTATACTGGCAACACACCATCACACATAAAAAACTCAGCCCACTTCAAAGCCAGCATAGAAAACCTTACACTCCAACATACTGACATAATGGTCAGCTTCGACGTCTCCTCCTTATTCACAAATGTCCCACTCAAGGAAACTTTAGAGCTAATCCAAGTTAAATTTTCCCCCGATATCTCAGCCCTATTTCAGTTCACAATGAACTCAGGCTATTTCGTTTGGCAGGGAAAATTCTACAAACAAATAGAGGGGACAGCCATGGGCTCACCACTCTCCCCACCCTTGGCCAATTTCTTTATGGAGACCTTTGAGGAAAAAGCCTTAGCCTCTGCCCCACAAAAACCAACCATATGGCTTCGCTACGTTGATGATGTGTTCGCTATTTGGCCACATGGCTCTGAAACACTCCTCTCCTTCCTTACACACTTAAACAACCAGCACGCCAGAATCAAGTTCACCCTGGAAAAAGAGGAAAACAACTGCCTCCCTTTCCTAGACACACTAGTCACCCGCCAGCCTGATGGAACTTTGGTTTTCTCAGTTTACAGAAAACCCACCCATACAGGCAGATACATCCACCAACAATTCCCCCCTCCCTCACAACAATATGGAGTGGTAAAAACACTATACAACAGGGCTAAACTAATTTGTTCTAACGACATAGCCCTTAACACTGAACTAAATCACATCCTCAACACTTTCTCAGCCAATGGCTAACCCCCCCAAAAAAATCCAAAAAATATTAAAACCTACAAACCACAGCCCCCCCCCCCCTCCACAAAAAAGATTACTCTAAATCCATCACCATTCCCTACATCCGAGGCACCTCAGAAAAAATTACCAAAATTCTAAAAAAACATGACCTCACCTCCTGTTACAGGCCTTACAGAAAATTGGCATCCCTTATCTGCTCTACCAAAGACCAACCACTTCCCCTAGACCTACCTGGTGTATACCAGGTCCCTTGCAGTTGTAAACTGTCGTACTTTGGCCAAACAGGCAGGACAGCGAATATCAGAATTTCTGAACACAAGGACTACATCCGGTTTTACAAGTATAGCCACTCTGGTCTTGCAGACCATGCTCTGGATACTCGTCACAGAATACGGTGGAAGAAAGCAACAATAATACACCGGAGCAAATATAAATTCGAAAGATTATTTATGGAATCAGCCTCTGCCCTAAGAAACTCTCCAAACCTCAACAAATTTGGTTGTATGTGACTGCCCCAAATTTGGAGGCATACATCAGCAGACCTTCAGCCCAACGGCCAAGAACGCCTACTTAGCCCGCCAGAGGGCACCATCAGGACTTCTAGGAGAACGGTAGCTTCATATCTTCATTCTCAGTTACTGTATTGTTAGTGCCTGTGTGCACCTGCCTTTTTGTAAGTTCCTTTAGAAAATGGCAATGTAACATTGCCGAAATATCGGAAATATCTATTAAAGTATAATTTAATTTATATTCGGATCTACGTTGTTTCAATTCCCTAAGTGATTTAGAAATGCATAACCAACGTATAAGCCTGTCTACAAGAATTCTAGATTGTTAGTTTCAACAGATGCATTTTTCTTATAGAATATAGAAGGATTCATTTTCAGTTAGGAATAGATAAATTTTTACTCCCTATGTGTATACTGTACAAATACTGAAAAAAGCTATTCCTATATAGTGAACATGTACTCCCAATAGCCATTATACTGCAGATGCATGAAAAATAAGTAGTTTTATTGTATCCCTGAATAAGGCACAGAGGCATTTGCAGTCTGTGTAATATATTTGTCAACAAATAATGCAATTAGAGACAACTGAGATAAAAACGGCTACCTAATGAAACATGTCCCCTTCCACAGAAACTATGCTACATAGACTCATGCAAAACCACTTGTTGTACTACCAAACACAGTTATCTAACTAAGAACAATTGTCCTAACATTTCACAAAGTTTCAATTACATGAAATAAGTGTGTTTGTTCATTTGATTTGAAATTTTTGATGTCATTAAGATAGATCACGCAACCAAAAGAGTTGCAACTAACATGCTGTATAAACTTTGTTTCAGTGAGCCTGCCTGCCTGCCTGCCCAGTACAGAAGCGACACACAAATGGTAATGAGAAGTCCCATGGGTACAATAAATGTGCAAAACACATCCCACTGTGTTAAGGAGGGGGGGGGTATGATAAGTACTGTGTGAAAAATGGCTAGCATGTGAACAATAGATCTCCTACAACAAGTGCTCTGACTTCGTGGATGCCTGTATTATTATTATAATAATAAGTTTAAACTAGTTTGAATACTGTCTTGTATACAGCTAGTTTATGGTTTTGAATAATATGTTTTATTCCATACACATTTATTCTACTAGCTCTGGTTCCTACCTGATTTGTTTATTCTATTATAGATTTAAAAATTTACTTCATTAAAAATTGTGCTAAAAAAACTGTAATATTTTACTTATCTAAAGGTTCTTTACTGAAAATACATCGATGTTTTCCATGGTCCCTGCTTACTTTCATAGTTCTTTTCTTTTTATTACCGATTTTAATATCTAATTTTTTAAAGAGTCCTGAAGTATTAAAATTGATTTATTTAAAAATATAAACATCATCTACATAAAGTAAAGAGACGAGTTGAATATTTCTGATTTTGATATCAGTTTTAATGCTAGTTTTATTCATAGTGTAATCCACAGAGATTATGAATAACATATGAAATAACATGTCCTACACTTGATTTTATATCAAATATCATCTCCTTGTACTCCTTCAATTTCTGACTTACAACTTAAGTATAGGCTACATACGGCATTGTATAATGTCCAATTTACATCACATAAATGTAACATTTTAAAAACTTTTCTCTTGGAACTTTCCCCATCTGGTAGTTATGTAATAGTGTGTGCCTAGTGTTAGGAGATAGTTGTTAGTTTCTTATCTATAGTAAAATATATGTTTGGGTGTTGCTGTTAAGTGCACTAAAATGTATCTAATGTGTTTGGGCCATTTATTTATTTATTTTGTATCCAAACACAAGTGGTACAGTAGTAAGTAAGTGGTACAACATGATTTACAACAAATTAGGATACATTACAATGAGATCAGCTTAGATTTGGTAGGTGAAATATACAGGGAATAATAATTAAATATGAAAAAAAGGAAACTATACAAAACTTATATATATATATATATATATAAGTTCCTCCAACAAGCTGGATTCAGGCCAAATAGAGGCTGTCAGGATCAGATCTTCACTTTACGACAAATAGTTGAGAAAGCATGGGAATATAACAAAAATCTGTATTTAAGTCTTGTCGATCTGGAAAAGGCATATGACAAGGTGCCAAGAGTAACTGTAACATATTGAATAGTGCCAACTATTCAATACATTACAGTTATATGGTGTCAATGGGCAATATTTAGTCTTTATTTGAGTTGTAAGTCAGCAAGTATTTTACCTTGGGTATAATAAATGTTGAAGTTACCAAGCTATTTTAAACCTGGTTTTACTCCATTTCCCAAGTAAGCAAACAGTCAAACAAGTCATGTTTGCGCCTGCAAACATGACTTGTTTGTCTGTTTGGCACGATTTTTAGTGAAGATGGTAAATTAAATATGGAAATAGACAACAAAATCAACGAAGCTGGTATGGTAGGAAGTCAATTGAATAAATTCATATGGAATAAGAGAGAAATTAGTCGGAACACTAAATTAGCTGTATACAAGACAGTGTTCAAACCAGTTTTAAACTTATGGATCTGAGAGCTGGGACAGAAGTAAAACACTTGACCAAAGACTAGAGACCACAGATATGAGAGTCCCGAGAAAGATTAGAGGAATGAACAGATGGTATCAATGGCAATATCATATTAAAAACGAGGATATTAGGCATTGTCAGCATCCAGGAATGTGCTAGCAGAGCTAATCTCAGGTGGTATGGTATGGTCACTTAAACAGAACAAGTGTTCCCTGCCAGGTTGGCAGGAAAACGACCAAGAGGAAGACCAAGATTATAGGTGGATTGATATGGTACAAAGTGCTGCCTTAGACGATAGAAATATAAGATCTGATAATGTTGGAGTCTTGACAAGTAACAGACTGATTTGGAGAAAAATTGTAGATAGGAAGTTAGTAATGATGTAAATTTTTCATGTAGTACTATCATATCCTGTATGCCCCTTGAGGGTACATATCAGGAATTTGATGATGATGATGATGAGATGTTCCTCCAGTAATCTTGCACAATCAACTGCTCTTTCTGTGCAGGATATAAGGTCCTCTTTTGTGCAAGGTGATGGAAGAAAGGGACAAGAAAGAAGGTGTTCCATGGACTGGGTTGTCCCACACTCACAATTATCTGGACTAGTGAGGTAGTCCCATTTGACGAGGTTTTGTTTGCAGTGTCCTGTCATTCAAAGTCTGTTGAGGCTTTTCCAAGTATTCCAGTCCAAGTGGGCATCACGTGGAAGATGTTTGGCTGTTGGAATACCAGTATTATTTTCAGGATATAGTGCAAGCCATTGTTGAAGTCTTGTCTTGTTTGGGCCATGAGGCCAAATGATAAACACATCATCTACATAGTGTAGCAAATTGTTGGTTTTTATAACTGAATTGAGTGCACAATTTCTAGAAATTCCATGTTGAAGTTGGCCAGGTGGGGAATGGGGGAGACCCATTGTTGTCTTATGTAGTTCTTTATATATTTCTTCTTTCCATGAGAAATCACTTGAATAAACAGTGAATTTGGATAATTCAGAAGGAAATGTAATGTGTAAGGTCAAGGATCACTATCAATGTTACATTGGTAAACAAAAGCATAATGTCAAAGCTAATCAATAAATAACAAATTACACAATAACCACAGTAATTAATTTTAATGAAATGAAAGTACAGATATTTCATACTGAAAATAGCAGTACATCATCAGTGTGTAGAAATAAGGAAATCAAAGAAATACAAGGTACATACAACAATCAGTGTAATTTGTTGTTTATAGTCATGCCACAGGTACCTTTAAAGATTAAAGCTAATCAATGAGGCCCAAATCTGTTTATACCCTGAAGCACAGTTATACGTATCTTCTAAGAAGACCTAAACCTATCTATATTATCATCTACTCAAGCTGTCTTTCCACATTTTAGGATTTTTAATAGGTTTTTCTACTTCAAGTATAATTCATATTTACTATAAATTTTATTATAGTAAATTTGTTTCGTTCACTGCTTGTTTTGTTTAACAACCTTTCAAAGTAATTGCTAGAGACATCCAGCCACTATCTATCGTTGGTTTTTATGATACCTTTACTGCTTCTGATTCCTTTCAGCAGTAGTCTTTTCTCCAAAGTTTTCAGAAATGCATACAGAATATCAGTAGTAGCATCTAGAACAACTTACTTCATTTGTGATATTTAATGTGACATTATCTGTTATGAAAATATATAACAAAGCATATGTTTTTTGTTATACTTTTCAAGTTTTTTAAATTGAAATAAAATGGGCAGTTACATTTATAGGTGTTTAATTATTTTTTGTTTTTGAGTAAGCTTCCAAAAAATACATTTTCATTTAAATTTTTGTTTTTTCATTTTTTATTATGTATAATTTACAGTTGATATTTTTACATACTTACATATTTTCTTAAAAAAGAAAAGTTATGAACATATCCTTTTTTGCACATTCTTCAATATATATCTTTACATTGGCAACATAAAAAGCAATTTATATCCATTTTTATTTGAATTTTTAATAAAAGGGGAACAAATCGTCTTCATTGCTTGTGAAATTCACTCCATTATGTTTTTTTTTTCCTCCAATTAATCAAGGCAAGCAGACAAACATTATATTAGAAACAAAAAGAGAAAGAAAAAGACAAGAGAAAAACCAAGATTCTGAGTCTTTAAAAGAAATTATAGGGAACTGACATATATCCAACACCAATTCAGAAGAAGAATCTTAACAGAAAACTAATAATGAATTTTCATTTGTGTTGGCCTCTTATAATATTTGGAAAACTATAGAATACAACAGAAAATGATCTAAAAAATGAAGAGAGAGATCTTTGAAGAGTGCAATCCTTGACATGTTTGCATATTCTCTTAATTAATTTATGCTAGCTTTTATTTAACAGATCACATCTTTTTTATTTTAATTTATATTTTTTTATTCACTTTCATCTTAATAGAATAAATACTTCACTTACCCAAGAGAAGAGCAAAGCCTAATTTTGCAAATAAAAATCCATATAGTTGAAAGCAGCCAGTGAATGCTGAATGAGGTCCACCTAAAAATAAAAAAAATACAACACATACATACACAAAACTTTATGAAAACAACCATCAGAGATATTACTAAGATAAAATTCCATGTGCAGAAAAGAAAATTTTGCAGCGAATAACAAGATATAATTCAGTTTAATACTCATGTTAAAAACAGTTTACTAGAATAGTTAACTTTCAATTTACTATCCAAGCAAACTACAAGTCTGGTTGGTCAAATAGTTAGCATATCTGTTCTGTCCAACCAACAGGCCAGAGGGCATGGATGTTTGTAACTGTCTTTAGATGGTATGGTCCATCTACCATCTAAAATTTACCCAGCTCAGGTAAAAATAAAATAAAATAAATTAATTAAAATAGAAGAAGAAAAAAAAAATCAGCTAACACCTATTTGTTCCCGTATAGGGAGTAGGCGGGACCGTTTACCCTATCTAACTTTTGGAGACTGAGTGGGCAGTTCAATCTCCACTGGTAGCCAACCAGACAGATAGCTGGCCCAAGGCTATCACTGATTCATTGGCACGCAGTGAAGGTGGCAAGCTAGTGTCGCCATCTTGTGGTCCCTAACCCTAACACAATATTTTTAATGTCTGAAAATAGTGTGGGTTCGACGGTCGATTTTCTTGAGTTTACGGGACAAAAAACCCGCTAGCCTGTGCCAGAGATCGACTAACTCGGGAACCGGTCGAAAAAAGGGTTAGAAAAATTTCCTCTAGTCGGTGACTAGATTTGAACCACCAAATCCTTTCTTCATGCAGTCAAGTGCCATAGAGTCAACTTCTACTGAGCTACATAGGCTCTTATAGAAGAAAAAGAAGGAAAAAAAAAAACACTTTTTTTTTTCTTAAGTTTCCTACTTACATCACAAAATATAAAAATTCCAGGCTCTAAAGCCTTAATACAATACTATATTACTTAACAAACTAATTACCAGATCAACTTATTCTAATCCTTCTCGAGTATAACTCAGCAAAAATGAACAAGTTCTGCCATATTAATATACAAAAATATGTAGACAATTAAAGTGATTGGTAGTATAAAGTCTTTAAGAAAGTCATTATATTCATATTACACTTACATTATCAGTTCTTGTATGTATTACATCTCTCTCTCTCTGTCTTCACTTTTCTTCTGTATGATGACCAATGATTACTTTTTTAAAACCATATAATACAATCAAAACCTAGCTATATGTCAGTATGTAACCTAGCACTATCACCTAACAACCACAACCACTGATGTTCATCACCAATAGTTAGGTAGTGAATAGGTTAGCTGGTGAAGAGATGTACTGTCGGAGAGCTCCTAAAAGATTTGTGATTTTTGTTGCTTTATTAAATATTTTGTTAGATTTAATTGTATAATTTTAGTATATTATTGTAGTTAGTGTGCTAAAGTGTTTTATAACATAATCTATACCGGGAAGTCGCTGGTAGAGGGATTTGTAGTGTGTAGTGTTCGTGAAACCTCCTGATAAGACAAGTGTTATTTTCAGTTATCGTTAGATGATAATAAAGGAGTGAATGTGTGTAGAAAATGTAGGGAGAATGAGGAATTGAAGTGTATTTCGGATCGTGAGTGTGATATTTTTGTCAAACTTCAGAATGAAGAAAATAGGGATATGACAAGAAATGGCGAGGTTGTACCAGAGAATTGTGAGAGTGTGAATGTAGAAAGTGTGAATGATAGTATTATTGGCTTTACAGAGAATAAAAAAGATGAGATAGATGCAATGAGTGAGATTGCGTTGTTGAATGGTGTGATACAAAGGGCAAAAACAGCAGCTAGAGCGTATGAGCAAAAGTCGACTGAATGAACCAGCCAATAATAAAAAGTATGACAGGAAAAATAGGCGTATGAGTGTGATCATGAACAAAATGAAGGATAGTGCTGTATAAAGACTCGTTAGTATGAGGTGTGTTAGTAGAGGATTTGACAAAATCATACCAACCTGGTGCGACCATAAAGGATGTAACTGAGTCTATTAGAGAGCAAAAGGAAAGGGTGAAAGAAATGATTGTTGTGGCAGGTACGAATGATTTGAAAGAATTTAAGGAGAAAGGTGACCGGCAGGCACATGAACGGTATAAAGCGCATGCCAGAAGGGTAATGAGTGTGGTAAGAAAAGCAAAAAAGGATTACGAAAGAACATTGGCCATGCAGGCTAAAGAGAATCCTAAACAGTTTTTTAGATATGTAGCAAGTAAAAGGAAAAATGTACATGGCAGAATGATTTTAAAGAATGCCGATGGTAGGGAGGTAACTGAATCAGTTGATATAGTTGAGTTACTAAGTGAGCACTTTGCAAGTATGTATCAACCAGGTGGTGACATTGCAGAAACGAATGTACCAGTAGATTATATGGGAATTGTGGTGAATGAAGTGGAGGTGAGTAGTCTATTGCATAACCTCAATGTCAAAACATCTGTGGGATTGGATGGTATACCAGCTCGTGTAGTACGAGAAGCAGCTAAAGAATTGTCAGTACCCTTGACCATTTTGTTTAATTTGAGTCTCGGGTCTGGGTTAGTCCCGAGGGGGTGGAAAGAGGGGAAAATAGTTCCACTGCATAAAGGTAGTTCTAAGACTGCTGTTGTAAATTACCGGCCGATTAGCATATCAGGAATCATTGTCAAGGTCTTAGAGAAATTAGTCAAGAAAAGAATACAGGATTGGATAGATGAAAATGGGATATTGTATGAGGGACAACATGGTTTTGTGAAGGGTAGATCATGCCTCAGTAACTTGCTCACGTTTTATAACACAGTGACGGCTGAACTGGATAGGGGTAATGGGTTTACAGTGATACTACCGGACCTTGCCAAGGCCTTTGACAGGATACCACATGGAACCCTAATCAGTAAATTGGAGCAGATGGGATAGATATAAGGTTGGTGAGATGGATAGGAGGGTGGTTGAAGGAGAGATACCAGAGAGTGGTTTAATCAGGAGTGGAGTCAAAAAGATGGCTTGTGACTAGTGGTGTGCCGCAGGGCTCTGTTCTTGGACCACTGCTTTTCAATTTGTTCATCAATGATATAGGAAAGGATTTGAGAGGAAGTGTTCACTTGTTTGCTGATGATGCAAAGTTGGGTAGAGCAATTGTGAGTGCACAGGATGTCAAAATTTTACAGGATGATTTGGATAGTTTGGAGGACTGGGCTAGGAAAAATGGATGTCAATTTAATGTGGCAAAGTGTAAGGTTATGCACTTTGGGGTGAAATGAATAGCAGCAGTATATCGCATTGGTGGAACTGTACTCCAGGAGATTGATGAGGCCAGGGATTTGGGAGTGTTGGTGGATAGGGAATTGAATTTTAGGGGGCACATTGCAAAATGTGACTAAAACAGCTCGCCAAATCACTTGGCTTCTGAAAAATACTTTAACATGCAGAGACAAACAAGTTGTTGTTCCTCTGTATCGAGCCTTGATAAGACCCCATCTGGACTACTGTGCCCAGTTATGGGCACCAGGGTTTCTTTGTGATGGGGAGGAAGTGGAGAGGATCCAGAGACGAGTGACCAAGATGATAGCAGGTCTGTGGAATGACCCTTATGAGAATAGGTTGAAGATTTGTGGGTTGCAGAGACTGGACGACAGGCAAAGGAAGGGTGATATGATTGAGACATTCAAATTACTGAAGGGTTTCTATAAGATTGATCCAGAAGATATTTTTGAAAATATGACTGGTGGTGGGAGGACTAGGGGCCATGCATGGAAGCTGGGCAAGAGCGTGATTGACAAGGGTGTTAGAGCTAGGTTTTTTACTTGGAGAGTGGTGAATGAGTGGAATAAGCTTCCAGAGTCTGTTGTGGGTGCTACAACCGTGAATGAGTTCAAGGCAAGGTATGATAGATACTGTGTCAATGTCGAATAGTTGTTCTTGACATGATGTTAGGGCCTCCCTCGATGAGTCTGTCAACTCCTTGCAGTTGCCCGGAACAACAACAACAACAACAATAATAATAATAATAACTGTGCACTATGAGCACACATGCATCTTGATTTTGAGCACACAAGTAAACAAAAACATATATTTAACTTGAAACACAGTTCACTATTAAAATACAGAGATTATGAAAATTGACTCACTGTACACTGACTCAAGGGGGAGAAAATTTAGCACTCAGTTCTGTATAATAAAACTTTCTGTAGGGATGGAGAGGAAGTCTGATGTGTTAAGGCTTATGTATTCACACGGACAAAACAATCATAACTAGAATCCATAAATTCGTTGAGGATATACAGTGCAAAATTTTCTGGAGATGTATGGATTGGTATGCTATTAAATGGAAGGCAGTGATTTGGAATGTTTTGCTGTAGTTGAGGATTAAATGAAGAACAACACAGGCTCTGTTGTGGAAGCTACTACTAAAGAAATGTGTATCTCATCAGAATTTGTTGGAAAGGTCAGGTATTTGAAGACCATAAGAATGTTTATTCAACATAAGATTTTTTTGATGCTGAGTAAACAGTTTGGACATTACAGAATTTGTAGCCACAGAATTATCAATGCTAGTTTGTTAGCATTATAATTTAAATTTCACAGTTCTTCACTGTCACATGATCAAAGTTATATGGTTGTTCTGTTCGATTTCAAGAATTAATTTTAAGGCTAAAATAAATTTGTTGTGTGAATGTTGTAGATAGCTGATGTACAGTTATAAGGATATGATCTGCTTGCAGAACTCTTATCTTCTGCATTTGGGCAGAGGATAATAAGTGGAGTTCTTCAAGTGAGCCACAAAGAGTTCAGAGAGTTTAACATGCAATTACTAATTCACAGGCTCTGTTTAGTATATTTCATAAGGAAGTGAAATGGATGGGAATAGACCCTAAAGTGGAAGTTACTACTGAGGAAGCATATTATCTCATGTGGGAAGTTGATAAAGAATGAAGTCTAAAGAGAATGAACTCATTTTTGAAAGAAACCTTTGTAAAGTGGTTTGTACTATTACATGAGTCATTCTTCTGTTTGATTTAATGTTCCACCCTACATCTTCTTACTTTTCTTTTTTTTTAAATTCTTATATCTGTTAAACTCTCACCCACACATCACATTGATATTAATCCTCAGTCAATACTTACTAATTCGAAGTAAGTATTAAGCTAGCTAAATAAACCTAGCAGAAATCAAAAGAAATAAAGCATAACAATAATAATAATAAAGGCTACTCTAACTTTTGGAGCAGCCATTATTACAGTTAGATTGACTTGTGACTCATCACAAGCTAGCAAGAAAGGCAAGCAATTCACTTTACTTTTGTACTTTACTTTCAAATTATCAGCTTGACAATACTCCGATCCGATTCTGTGGCTTCCTCTCTTTGAGAGGGTTGCAGCTGATTACTAGGGAGATAATGATGCAAGGTGGTTCCCGTTGCCTTCCTTGCAGTATTTCTATGACTGTAGCCTGTGTGTTCACGGATCCGGTTTGCCTGCTTGTGGGATGAAAAACCCCAGATAAACTGGTGGAAAAAATCCTGCTGTCCACGCCCAAGACCAGCAAACTTGGCTATGGCTGAGGAAGATCCTTAAGCTCCTCACGTCATCGACGGGAATCAAACCTAGGACACGCCTTCCTCAGGCATCTGGTTGCGAAGTGCAAAGCCACTAGGCTAACCGCGCGGACTTGATAATACTATTTCAGCAAAAAGCCAAAATAATCAAATGTGATTAGTGACATATCTTTAGAATGGAAATCAATGTTTAAGTAAATATGCTTATAAACTTACCAAATGCTTACAGGTATAAGTATGATGCATAACTCCAAATGAAATAGTTATTCAAGACAATTAAAAATGTTTTTCAACTAAAGATGTATGGTATAACATGCCATCTAGGAGAATAAAAATTTAGACCAGACATTTGCTCTATAATACTAAATTAGTGTGATATGTTTATTCTTTCTTTGTTTTATAATTAATGTGAATAGACATAGTCAATAAAAATACATATGTATGGTACCATTAAGATAAAAAATTAAACCAGTTGAACTTACATTAATATTTTATTTTCAAGCAAAATTGTTAGTCAAATTTCTTGACCATCCTTGATGCAATATAGTTGGAAGCAAACTTTACATTAAAACAGCATTAGTGTGCTTTCTGAGTGATATGCAGCAGGCTTAAATCCTATCATGGACTTGAATGTTGGAGACCTGTAATTAGTGACTTGAAAATCTCCATGTTTGATCTTCAGAGAAGGGTATTTGGATCATTTAGCCCTTCTCAACCACAGTATTAACATGCTACATTTATAACCTTCTGCAGGTAGGGCTCACATCAACAAATTAAAAATCACAACAATGACATATTACAGTTTTCAGTCCATTACCATTAGAGTTCAGCAGTAATTTCTGTTAAAATAAATATAATACAGAGTATTTCAAATTAAAGCACCCCTATTCAGAGGAATCTGTAGAGAGAACCTTTCCCATGGTGTGTTATTTTTAACCATATCATGGGGAAGTGATATTGACAATAAAAAAATTTAATTCAAAAATGACCAGTAGGCAAAATATGGTACTTTGAGAGGAAGAAATTACATTAATGTGAACCAGATTATTATTATTAACCACCTTACCGGCCATTATGGATCAAATACGCATCCTCATACGCTTCGTATCTATCATATATTTCAACGTAATATCAATGGTATTACAATTTTAATATGCACTTCACATCCATGGAAACTTGGACGTATATATATACGTTTTGGCCAGTAGCGTGGTTAAGAGAGACCTTCAGGGAGTCAGGAACTCATTCAGGAAGGCCATACCATTTGCAGCAGCTCTCATACCTGTTCTTGAATTCATTCATGCTACTTGCAAACACATCATCCAGTTGCAATCCATTCCAATCGCACACCATTCTATGAGAGAAAAATTTAGCCCTCATCCCCTTCTTGACAGCATTCATTCTCAACTTCCAAGGATGACCTCGCATCTTTTTCCCACCCGTCAAAAAATGAAAAATTCCATTTACTGAAATTCTGTATAACCCTTTCAGAAGTTTTGCAAGTTTCAATCATATCCCCTCCCCCTTTCTCCTGTTTGCTAGTGTCTGCAGTCTACAAAGTCTCAATCTATCTTCATAATCAGCATTCCACAATCCTGATATTTTTGACATTCTCCTTTGCACACTCTCTCTCCACTGTATCAGAATCACCATGGAAACCAAGAGATCAGACTTGCATGCGACAGTCCAAGTGAGAGTTTATCAAGGTCTTGTAAAGAGGCAAAATGACTTCCTTATCTACTAAAATTCCAAGATCACTAGCCCAATCAGTTTCTTCTAGCATAATCACATCAATATAATATGACATTAGATATCTAATTACACCAAAGTGGTCATGGTGCAGGACCAATAACTGATACTGCCATACAGCATTGTCTAAGCAGAACACAACTGATCTGTCGAAACATTTCATGCATGACGTGCAATTTTGTATTTCCAATCTGCCAGATGAAGAACTTTGCTCTGATATACAATGCTTTTGAGGTAACCCCAAAGCCAAAAGGATTAAGGTTAGGTATTATTCAAAGAAAATGAGCAAATGATCACTAGATCCTCTGTGAAATGTTGACACAATAATTGTTGAACTTCACATCCTATGTGGAGAGATGCTCCATCCAGCATCAATACTATTGTGTTCAGGCACCCTCTTTGCTGCAGTTGCAGGATGACGAAACTGCTAACATGTCCCGATAATGAAAAGCAGTGACTGTGCAAGGTCACAGGTCTAGATCGAGGGATTTCTTCAAAGAAAAATGGGCTGATAACAAACTTGGCCATAAATGCTATCCATATCGTGACCTTTGGCAAAGTAAGGGAACTTGTTCCCTTACCTTACATTCGCTAAAGTCAATTGAATAAATTTGAAATTTTGCAAATGACTGAACAGTCATTTGCAGAATTTCAAATTTATGCCCTCTTCCTGGTTAGACTGTCAAACTGCCTGTCTCTTCAAATCAATAAACCATGCATCACACTGCATTTGGTGTCTCTGGGCTTGTTTTGCAAAGTATTTAGGCATCTCTACTCGCAATGTACTACCACAGCATCTCACCATTCCTACAGAAATATGTCACAAGTAAAGGAAGTTCAGGCAAAGTGAGACCCCATAGCACAAGTCAAATGAGTACAGTCAGTCTCACTCTTTCATTTATATCATATTATGGCTCATGTGGTAACCAAAATTCACCATCTTTTTATGCTCAGAATGCTGTATTTCCCGTATCATTCATTTTTTGAACTAAAATTTTTTATTGTCACACTTCTCCATGATCTCATTAGGATACCCATCAAGTTTGAGGGTATTTCATCTACTGGTTCTCTCTACAAATTGCTCTGAATAGGGACACTTTAATTTTGAAACACTCTTTATACACTTAGGTGCATAATTACTATGTACTTGCTTCATGTGGACCTCAGTGTGTAACATGTCTCCTCTAGTAGAATACTATAACAATTTTATGTGAATTATTTATTATGGAAGTAAGTCAATCACACAAATGAACAAGGTTGAAAATGACAAAAAAAAATATTGACTAAATTTATAAAATGAAATGCTTACCATGAGGCCAAATAATAAGTGGAAGAGAGTTTTCAGTTGTCTCTGTTGGTTTGACAAGGATAATTTCATACTCAATTCCCACTATAAGAAAACAATTTTTTGTTAAATCAATCTTCAGTTTTCCTATTAACCAATTAAAAGATTACAGGCATCATAATTGTCTAAATCAATCAATTCAACAGTTATCAAAAATATCTTTATAACAGGTTCCACAATCAAAGTCTATGATTCACTAGTTTATTATTATTAAGTGATTTAGTGTCAATAATTTTCGAAAAATAAATACATTTGAGGGACACACTTCTCATAGAAAAATATCATGAATTTCTTTTGATGCATGTCATCATAGGAAAGAAATGCAAAAATATTAGAACTATATATCTTCTTCTTATTATTATTGTTTCCCTCCTCTTTTACCTTGCGGTGTTGAAGAATTTCTATTCATTTAACTGCTATTGAGGATAAGGTGTTAGCTCTATGCCTCCCAGTGTATCCTATGTCTGCAGATGCATGTGTTCACGGGCCAGTTTGCTTATTCTGGGGAACGAAAAACTCAAGTTTCCAGGTGGTAAAAACCCCTACCTCTGTATGAGACCGGCTAACTCACCTTTAGTTGAAAGAGACCAAAATAAGGTTTCTCATGTCACTGATGGGAACTGAACCCTGACCAATGGGTGTTGCCTATACTGAATGAGCTATGGAGGTTCTAGAACTATATATATATATATATATATAGTTCTAGGATATATAGTTATAGTTCTAGAACTATATATATATAGTTCTAGGGTGGTCTGAAAGGTTTTTGGCCTAGCAATGAAAACGCAAATTTATAATTTCAAAATTATTTTCATTTTTCATCATAATCTCCATTAAGACTAATACATTTATTCCAGCGATGCTCCAGCACTATTATCCTGTCCCTGTAATAGTTCTCAGTAAGATCTGCCAAATATCCCTCTACAGCTGCAATCACCTCTTGATTTGAAGAAAAACGGTGACCAGCAAGGAAGAGTTTTAGTTTTGGGAAGAGAAAGAAGTCAGAGGGAGACAAATCTGGGGAATAGGGTGGATGTTCCAACAATTCATAATGCGGATCCCTTAATTTTCCCATTGCCAAAACACCTTTGTGGGCAGGTACACTGTCCTGATGAAAGATGATTTTTTTTTCTTCTGCAAACTGGGTCTTTTCTCACGAATTTTTTCGTCTAGTCTGGTTAAAAGATCGAAATAACAATCCCTAGTTATCATTTTACCCTTTTCAAGATAATTAATAAACAAAATGCCTTTAGCATCCCAAAACACTGATGCCATGCCCTTGCCTGTTGATGGAACCACCTTCTGTCCACTGTTTTGACTGCTGTTTGGATTCTGGTGTGTAATAGTGAATCCAAGTCTCATCCATAGTAATAAATCGATGCACAAAATCAGTATTATTCTTGTTAAAATGCTCCAAGCACTGTTCAGAGATTTTCATGCGAGAGCGTTTTTGATCTGCTCTGAGCAAGCGTGGCACCCATTTTGCATAAAGCTTTTTCATTTGCAATTCTTCATGCAAAATATATTCTACATATTCTTTTGAAATGCCTATAGTCTCAGCAATTTCATGCACTCTGACTTGCCAGTTATCCAATACCATATCGTGCACTTGATCAACGATTTCTGGTGTTGTTACACTTTTTAGACATCCTTCACGTGAATCATCTTCAAGGCTGGTTACGGTCAGGTTTAAACTTGGCAGCCCATTTCTTAATTCGAAAACGAAGGAGAAGAGTACTGATAAACATTTATGAACTTCGAATGAATTTCTTTTGCTGCAAAACCTTCTTTTACAAAGAATTTTATAACTGCACGATACTCAATTTTATTCATTTCAAGGGATACAGACAACACTTTTGCTTCAGATAGCTGTATAAAACAAATTACTTGATAGAATGACTTGCAATTTCACATGGATGCTGATGACAGATGAACCAACTTAGAAAAAAAAATCTTGCTGATATTGTTGCCATCTATGGTCGAGGCTGAGAACTTTTCAGACCACCCTCATATATATATATATATATATATATATATATATATATATATATATATATGCTGACCTGGGTAGCAAGTAGATAATTTCTCTGCTTCCTGACCTACTGGTTATGGGTTCGAATTCCATTGCACAAATTTGTGAATGTCTAAGTAGTAGATGATTTTCATAATGTGGAGTGAGACTACCATCATGCTTACTGAAGGCGAAAAAGTGTGATCACTATCTACAACAGTTTTCTGAATGATTTAACATAGTGTCATGAGTAAGCTCATGGCACTAAGTGCTATAGGCTCAGAATTTTTATGAGTGAAATTAACATAAAATAATGTATAGATATTAACTGTATGTCTACTAAAATTCATTAGGCATAAAATTATTCAACCTAAAATTTTTGAATATCATACTCATTCAATCAAATATGCTACTTAATGTGTTTTTTGGACATCCTTCACGTGAATCATCTTCAAGGCTGGTACGGTCAGGTTTCAAATTCACGAGTCTGTCAGATACCATTTCAGTTCTCATGCTAGTAATGCCACAGAAATGAGTTGGAAAAAATATTTTCCATTAAGATATTTATTACATGAATTTGCAACTATCTTAAGTATTCAAAATTTTCCATATTTTCAGATTATATATATACACACACATATATATATATATATATATTTCATACATAGAGATTACAGTATCTATATTACACTGTGCTGTATATGTAGGCAAGGGTTAAGGGGAAATGAACTTATGATATTTTTCTTGAAAACCAGGAAGTGGAAGTCCAACAGCAATTCACAGAAAATATATAATGTGCATCTGTTGAAGAACAATTCTTCATAGTGTACATCAGTTGAAGAACACTTCATGAGAAGTCCTTTCCAGAGAACAGAATTAAATGGAATGAAATATAAAGAAGAGAAGCAGGTTCAGTTGATGTACAGCAGTGGTTCTTAACCTGGACAGTAGCACACCCCCCATAGGGGGGGACACCGTGAATGCTGAAGTGGCAGTAAGCAGTTAGGATGTTAGTAAGCATTATAATACTACTAATATAATAAAAGCAAAAAAATTCTATTTAATCTAGCATATATTGTATGTATGTATGTATGTTATATATTGTATGTTTGGCAAAACTGTTCAGAATATTGTATGTCTGACAATATTGCTCAAATTTATTCGCTACTTAATTTTTAGAATTTTTACATTGAAAGTGAAGTAATTCAGCTACTTTTTGGTCTGAATTTGCTACATTGAAAATAATTAATTTGGGCTGTTTTTAGCAGAATACACTACTTTTATGAGCTTTATCTGCTACTTTTTCCTAACGTCTGACAACCCTAGTTTGCAGTTTGTATGTCTATGGTATCGTGTGGTGCACTTCGTTGATATTGTGTAGCACTGTAGCCCATTAAAATGAGTAAAAAAAAAAAGAACGTGTCATCAATATTCAAGTAAATATTTAAAATATGGAATTATTCCATCTATAAATAATGGGCAGTTACTAATGTGTTTATTATGTGAAGAAACGTTCTTAAACAAAGGAATGAAGCCTTCAAGAATGATTAAGCATGTAAGAACAAAGCATCCAAATAAAGCAAACAAAGGATGTGGAGTACTTTCACAAATTAAAGACTAAATTTAAAAATCGTCCTAGACTTAAAGGGTTGTTTGCAAAACAAAGTAACCAACAAGAGAAGGGACTTGTGTCTTACAAACTTTCAAAATTAATTGCCAAATGTGGAAAGCCACATACTATTGACGAACCATAGAATGTTCTTTGCAACTTGATGAGACAACTTGACAATGAAACTTTGTTAATGGTCTACGTGCATTATATAAATACTAATGAAGAAATTATTGAAGAGTTTCACAAAATTAAATGAGATTAACATCAAACTGCAAGGAAGCAACATGAATCTCATTAAAGCAAAGGGAAATGCTTTTATGAGCAAATTAACATTCTACAAGCAGGGTATTGCAAGATGAGATTTTCTGCAGTTCCCAAGTCTAGAAACAATAAATGATTTAATATTAGATACAAATTTGGATTGTTATTGTTCTCTCTGACACTAAAAGAACACTTGATGATCAGATTCAAAGACTTTGATGAGTTTAAAATACCCAATTGGATCATAAAACCATTTCTTTGTGATGCCACTTCTGTTCATCCAAGTTTGTGAAGAATTTATAGACTTAAAAATGATTGTGAAGCTCAAGTACAATTTCAACAGCGTGGGTATGAAAGATTCTGGCCAAACCTGCAATGCAAGTATCCTCAGCTTTGGCAAGAAATAATGTTACTGCTCATTGCTTTTCCTTCTTCATACTTGATCGAGAAAGGATTCAGCATCGTGTTACAATTGTTAGCTAAGCAGCGAAATAGACTGCAAATAAGTGAAAGATGAGACTTGAGACTTTGTTTGTCAAACAATGAACCTAATATTGAAAAATTAGCAGGATCTCATCAGGCTGAGGGTCGCCATTAATGATTGGCTTATTAAATACACTAAGTTCACTTTTTTTTTTTTGAGTAAATATTCATTTGTATTAAAGTAATTAATTTTTAATTAACTATCAGTTCAAATATGTTGATGGTAATTTAGATTTGCCTAATAATATATTATAAATATCTTATTGAGTCATTAACCTAGTGTAAAATTGAGCAGGGGTGCCAGGCACCATATAAATAGTTGAAAGGGGGCATCAGGCAAAAAAAAAGGTTAATAACCACTGACGTACAGGAGATGTAAAAGGATGCAGTTGCAGAATTATAAAAGCTTGCTAAAATACAAGCAGCTACTGCCTGTGTTTTAGCAGACTAAGAAGAAAGTGGTGGAATGATGGATGCTAGTTTAGTGGAGCAGCACCCATGAAAGTACCTGCAGTAAAGACATAAGGGACAGAAAAAAAAATCAGTGAAATAGTAATTGAAATGAATAAAGTGAAAAGAAAAGGATCACTGATCATCAGAACCACTCTCCTCTGGACAGTATCAAGAATTTTAAGGAGATGGTTTGGCACAACATGAGAACAGCATTCTAAGGATGATCAAATTGAAGATAACCAGAGGATGCCAAGTTTTTTTTTTAGAAGCTGAGGATGCAGTTTTAATGTGATATGTGTCAGGAAAGGCTAGAGATAAATGTCAGGCAAAAAAAAAAAAAAGAGATTTGATCATTTGATTCTTTATAGTGATTTTTGTATCAAGGATAGGGAAAGGTGAACTGAGCTCTTTTTTTGTGAGAAAAAGACAGGACTGTATTTGGTAGCTCTGCAGGTAACTAGGTAATTTTCACCACCATCAAAGAATGACACAAAGGCTTTTTCTAATGTGTATCCCAGTTATGAAAGGTTGTAAACTACCATGCACTAGTAGGCTAAGGGTTAGATAATCCGAAAACCCTGCAGAATTGGAGATACCAGGCAGAAGCAATGGCGAGGTCATCTTTATCTATAGGAGTTGCCAAAAGGTGTGGTGGCAATTCCTATAGATAAAGGAGTTCTTGCTTCTGCCTGGTATCTCCACTTCTGGGCCTGGCTCCCACTGAAGAGACCTCAATAAAGGTCAAAACTAGTCTGGGTAGTGGCCCTTCCCTTAATGCATAACATTATACATATCCGTAAGGAGATGTGTTTTGCATTATGGGAGATACTGAGATAGGAGTGATATTAGCTTGGTCCACCTTTGCTACGAGTTGCCAGGTGTTGTACAACCTTACTCCAGTCCTGAAGATATTTTCAGGCACAAACTTTGTTTGCTCACACTTGGATAAAGGATTAAACTAAATTTATTATATTCTAACTAAGTGAAAAATAAATTTTAAGATTCTAAACATTCCAAGGATTTCAAGATTCAACACATTCAACAAAATTCAAAATATATGTGCTACATCATGCTTCCAATTGCACTACACAGTTAATAAGAATAAAATTTACTAATAAAAGCAGAATATTAATAAAAATAGCAGAACAAGCACATACAAAATGCTGGATTTTCATTTTCTTCAGGTGGCTGTAAACTAATAATAGACCACTCAATGTCTGGAATATTATGATCTT
This sequence comes from Typopeltis vanoorti, assembly GCF_054136105.1. Taxonomy (NCBI): domain Eukaryota; kingdom Metazoa; phylum Arthropoda; class Arachnida; order Uropygi; family Thelyphonidae; genus Typopeltis; species Typopeltis vanoorti. The sequence goes on along the minus strand of NC_143550.1, from coordinate 75,237,249 downwards.
CACTGCTTAATTTAGTCCATTCTATTCTTGCTTCATCATCCTCCAGTAGTATATTACCTATAACCTATAAAATGGGAAATTTAATTTATTCAAATGAACCCAAGACTAATTATTAACAAGTAAAAGTCTGTTCTTAAGTATGAATACAAAATTATGCTTGCTTTGCAATAACAAATGCTAAAATTTTTTTAAATGGGATAAAGCTCTTAAGGAGCATTTAAAAATATATTTTGTTCTAACCATAATTCACTCTAATTTATCTGTTTGAAGTTCATTAAAGAATATTATTATTTATGGAAAACATCCTACACTACTTCACAGAAAATATACAGTGTATCATACATCTGCTGAGAATCAATTAATCGATTAATTGCTTCATCCTCCTCCAGTAGTATATTACCTATAACCTATAAAACGGGAAATTTAATTAACTTAATTTAACCATGTGTTCAATAATCATCTCACTGGGGAAACATGCATGAATTTTATTTTTTACAATGAGCTGCCAGGTTCACTGGAGAATAAAAACACATTCACCTTCACAGATGCAATGGCGTATATATATAGTATTTTCATAATGAAGGAACTGAGCTGCATTTTTAATAGGCACCAGCGAGAGAATGCACCATGTTTAATATGACAAATATGTTGCAAATAAAAAAAATACATTATCCATTCTGATTTGCTGTTTTCTGAGATATGTTTAAGATAATCCAACGAAATTTTAAAATCCATCCTAGAACACATGCAAGTTTTTAGATAAACTTTAAAGGTTTAAAAATCTCTTATGCTACCTTTCACAGAAGAGAAAAACTTAAAATCTCTTGAAAATGCTATTTTTTCCCTATTTATTAATAATCTAACAAATTAAAGAATAGCATATTAATTAAAAATTAACAGTCAATAAGAAGTGATTACACATGCACAGTACAGTAAGATAATTAAAAGATAAGGTTAGAATTCCTTTGCTGAACTCACTTCATGTTCACTGACAAAAGAATGTAATATCTTTGACTACAGATTAGCACATGTGTACAGCCAACTTTCACTGGCAAACACCATTATAATGAATTTATTCGCTATAAAAAAACTGCCAAAAAAGTTCTGGACAAAGAATACTGACTAGTACAAACCTTCCACTATAACAAACACTTCATTCAACTCTAAAAGTGAGAGTTGATTGCACATTTCAATTAAAAAAAACACACTCAAAGAATGATGATTATGGAAGAACAGCTTTAATAAACACTGATGGTAAGTGACAGACAGTTGAAGAAATAGTTGAATTACTGAGTAATTACTGCAAATGTGCATCATCCAAGTGGAGATAAATGCAGTGATCGAGGTGATAGGGATTGAAACAAGAACAGAAATAGATTAACTCAGGGTGTTTCAAATTTTAAGAAATCTTAAAGCAAATACAGCCAGGAGATGGATTAGATATCATGTGTTATAGGTATGTGTAAGAAAAATGGCACTGCTCTTAACAAGACTTTTAATGTAACTCTGTGCTGGAAGAATGCCATGGGAAAAGAAATGGGGCAAAACAGTTTCATTACTCAAAGGAAGCTCAAAAACTGAGGTAGCAAAATAGAGGCCAATTAACATCTCAGGAGTGGTGATTGGTGATTAAGGTATTGGAAAATTTGATTAAGGAAAAGCTGATTCAGGAATGGATAGATAGAAATATGATGCTCTATGGGGGATTTCTCCTTCATGCATTCACGAAGGAGAAATCATGTCTTAGTAATTTACTCACTTTCTATAGTAAACTGACAGCTGAGTTGGATAGGGGAAATGGTTACACTATGAATTGCTAAACTTTGCAAAAGCATTTGACAGGATGCTGAAGAGAACACCATTAAGTAGGCTAGAGAAACTGGGATCGAGCATGAAATCGGTGACTTTTTTTTTTTTAATGTTGCTCCCATCCATAAAACGTTATTTGCAAATCTATAGTACATTTTGTACTGTGGGAGAGCTAGGGATATATTTTTTTCTATTTTTTTTTTTATGAATTTTATATGAAAAATAAATAAATAAACAGCCTATATTTCTACCCACTGCAGGGTGAAGGCCTCTCCAATTGTGGGAGGTTTGAATCTACTACTCCCATGGTGATCCAGTCAATATTGGGAGAGTGGACAATCACAAACATCGATACCTATGCAAGATTTGAACCTGCAGCTTCTCGGCTGGAGAGTGGATATGCTAACCACTCGACCAACTAGGCGGGTACATTATATATATATATATATATATATATATATATATATATATATATATATTTTTTTTTTTTTTTTGTATTTTTAATTTATTTTTTACACACACACACACACACACATTTTGTATTTTTGATTTATTTTTTACATAGTCCAGAAACTGCTCTAGAGAACAAACACGGAACTTTTTCAAACCACTTCAGACCTCCAATAAGAGACATGAATAAGAAGGTGGCTAAGCGAAGTTACATGATCAGTGGGTGTGCCAAAGGCTTTGGCTGATACTGTTCAATCTGTGGTAATGATTTCAGTAGGGGGTGTAAAATCTTGAATAAAAGGAGTTTTTGTAATAAAATACCTTTTATACAGATTTTACAAGTATGCTAAATCCCACTAAAATACTTGTGTATTAACAGAAAAACTTGGTATAATTGAAATGGAAATAATGTTTTTTTTTTTTGATTATTGAATATTGTAATATCAAAAGTATTGTGTAAGAACAAAGGAAATTACATATAAGGTAAATTGTGTCTAAGTATACTTCTAGTCAACAAAAATTCCAGACAGATTAAGGGATTAAGTCATGACCTGAGGCCACTGCAAACATGAAGGTTGACATTATACGGGGATTTCCCATCTAGATGCACCGATCGATGAGGGTGATGGGTGCAGAACATCAAGGGACTACGATGTAAGAAAAACTACGGTCATCGGAACCATATAAATAGCAGTTTGCTACGTCGAGACAGGACTTGCTTGGTTTAGTCTGTTCCTGGGAGTTCGAGTACGTTCCAGAGTGGAGTTTCTGTTCGTGGAGCAGAAAGTCACGGGGAGTTCTGACGAGAGAGTTCGGGCTCATGACGGTATCAAGGTAAATGTAAGCCAAGGAGTTTAGAAGAAAGTACAATGATCGTTAATGGCAGCTGAGCTTCACTAGAATCGTGGGTGATGAATCATTTTCCTATTCGGAGACCTGTATTCACGAAGCGAGGGCCAGAAGAATGATGCAACTAAGGCACGTCATATTAGGAGGAACCAGATGCCGAACTTCCAAGCCAGGAATTAAATTGTCCGCCGATAACAAGAAAGAAGTCTTGCAAATTACGAAAAGGATGTTCAGGTGCAGTGACGAGGTCTAACAGGAACAAGAAGAGATAATCAGCTATAGAGGACCAAACTTCATGAAAAGTAAGAACTTTCCATTATTTAGTCAGAAAGAGACTTAGATTGTGACGGTGGTTTGAATTGATGGAATTGTTTTAAAATTAGAGTTGCAGGACTTTAGGCCTTGAGCTAACAATTGAATTAATTTACTCTATGTAAGAGAAAGCCTAGCTGAATTGTATAGTGAATCCACTTGTATTTAATTGTTGTAGTCATTCCTTAAGGCTGAAGTTTTATATGTTGACGATCTGATTATATGTAAAGTTAAGAAAGGGGATAAGATTCTAGATGATTTCTAGAATCTTATCCCCTCAGATGATTGTGAGAAATGATCGTATAACTTATATTGAGTTGTTAGATATAGCGTACATATTAGATTTAAGTCAAATTAATTTGTGTCATTTGTGTATTTGTTGCTTAGTGATGAATAAATTGTTTTTTTGTCAAAATAACTAGCCTGATCTCTAAGTCCAATGCACTACTCATAAAATCGAACCTATGTATCTTAAAGTAGATATTGCCATGACTGCAGAGTAAGAAATATATATCATTTGGTATTGAGATAAGTAAGAAAGGAAGGAGCTGTGTGTAATACTGGGTGTTCTATTCTTCGGAGGGAGATACTCTTCTTATCCTAGAATTTTGGTGCTGCAGCACTAACAAACAAATTTTCCAAAATTTAATTTAGAATAAACACCAGTAAATCAGACAAAGAGATTGGCTCCAGCCTGGGGCACTTTCTTTGTTCTTGACGTCTTGCACACGTGAGCCTTACTAATTGCGGCCACAAGATAGAGGTAGCATAACTGACGATTAGTCGGAAGTATAGTAAAAGGTTAAGAAAATAAGTTTCAAATGAGAAAACATAGAAATTAACAATGGCGCAGCCAGTAGGATTTAATAAGATTTAATGAATAACATAGATTTTAACAGGGGAAGTCGATTATGATGAGAAAGCAGTTAATAAAGATCATACACATATCGTGCGGGTGATCTAAAAAGACTAGTAGTTTGGAGACAAAAGTTAATAGCTGCAAAGTCAATGTGTAAAGTTATGTTCTTCAGGAAGAAAAAACTATACACTGTCCACTGCATAGATGAAACTGCACTGCAAGAAATGTAACAAAAGTGGACAGAGAGTTGAAGTTTGGGGAGCATATTGCATAAGAACAAACTGACAAATACGGATAAGGATGGATATCAGGAGTTTAATAAGAAAAGTGAAAGATAACAGTATAGTGGGAAAGGTTGTCAGTGTGTTATGACCTATAGACAATGATGAATTGAGAGGGAAAGCACGAATCATGAATGATATTCTTGCAGGGCTGTGTGAGGAGAAGGAAGTGCAGTTTCTAGATGTGTCTGAGGGAAGAAGGGAATGTAAAAAGTCATGGACTTTTTACATTCCCTGCACTTTTGTACATTTCATTAATGGCTTTGGAGTGAATGAACTGGTGAAACTGTTACTACAAGGAAGTCCAGTGTTTGATGCAATCAAAAGATCAGAAGATGTAAGAGATGAAGTGAAAGACTGGGAGAGTGGAATGGAAGAGAGTGAAGTGCTTGGCAATGGAAATAGTAACAGTCTGAAAGATAAGGAGAGAATGGGAATACAAGAGGAACATGGAAACATGGCATAGGAAGAGTGGATGTTGGAAGTAGTAGTAAATGTGTATGGGGATGATCAGCATAGAAATGGAATGGATCAGGATGTGAGAGGGAGGGATAGTTGAGAATATGGGATAAGTGGTTATAAAAGTGATTGGGCAAGGGCATGTGTGGTTGGGAAATCACAACCAAAAGGCGGCTTGGGTAAGACTATTTAGTGTAAATAAACACAGCTAAGACTGCTGTGTTTATTTACAAATGCCAAGGATATCAATAATAAAGGAGATGAAATTGCTTCACTGATCGAGTTTATTAACTCAATCAGTGAAGCCTTACAGGAAGGCTGGAATAGATTGTATGATGGGAAACAGTATGTAACTGTCAGTTAATGTTGCAAAGCATAAGGTTCTGAAATCTGGTAAGCAACAATGGGATGCAAAGTAGACATTTTGATCCTCTGCAGTGCATATACCATTATCTTTTTTATTAGTGAATTTTTTGTGTAGTGGGACTATCTTTGGCATGTCCTCAGGAGTGAGTACATGATAATTAGTATCCGTTTGGTCAAAGATGATGGCAAGTAAGTCATGTTGTTCAGGGATGTTATAATTGTGAGAAGGTGGGATAAACATACAGGTTTGGATCCCAATTATTACTTCTTTTTTTATTAACAGCTACCTTATTACTGTAAGAGGGGTTACCAGATTTCGCTGTCATATCTGTGATATATTGCCTCTTCACCTCATGATAAGTGACACATTGCTCTGTTTTTATTTTTTGTATCTCTTTCCTATCTTTTCACTTCGTATGCTTGGGAGTAAACTGGATGGTCTCCTTCACAATTAGGGCATGGTGTTTTGCTCTTGCAGTCTTTGCTTTCATGGTCTTTACTGCACATCTGGAACAGATGGCAGAACTACAACAGGCAGTCTGAGAAAAGCAGCACAAAGGGTTCGGGATGTAAAGCCTTACTGGGCAGTTGAGACAGCCTGCTTTGACAGATGTTGGCAGTTTGGTGTGTTAAATGTAAGTATGATAATAATGGTGGGAACCAGGTGGCTATCCCTATGTATAAGTATTCTCCTTCTAGCTGTCACTCTGTGATCTTTCATTCTGGAGCAGATCTCTTCATCTGGTATAAAGAGGAGATCCCATTCCAATATCATACCTGTGGAAAAGTTTAAAGTTTTGTGAAGGCAACCATAATTGTCATTCCACCAATATATGTTGCAAAAAGTAACTTTTTTGATTGCGTCTTGGTTGATGCTTCAATAAGTATATATCTGCTGAATGGAGCTTCTTTACAGACTTCAGAGATTCTGCCAACCCTCCCTTTCAAATCCTTCTTGATAAAAAAGGGTGGCATTTTTTCAAGAGCAAGTTCCCTTGTTCAATGTATTTTCAAGAAAGGTGGTGTACTGACTGCAGCTTCTGGTTTTTCTGTTTTTATTCTGATTTTCATTTGGTGTATCTATGGAATAAATTTATATGGAATAAGAGAGAAATTAGTCAAAACACTAAATTAGCTGTATACAGTGTTCAAGCTAATTTAACTTATCTGAGAGCTGGGTTAGAAATAAACACACTTGACCAAAGACTAGAGACCACAAATAAGAGAGTCCTGAGAAAGATTAGGGGCATGAACATATGGCATCAATGGCAATATCATATTAAAAACAAGGATATTAGGAAAGAACTTGACATTGTTAGCATCCAGAAATGTGTTAGCAGAGCTAATCTCAGGTGATATGGTCACTTAAACAAAATGAGAGAGGAAAGAATAGCAAAACAAGTTCTCTGCCAGGTTGGCAGGAAAAAGACCCAGAGGAAGACCAAGATATAGGTGGATTGATACAGTAAAAAGTGCCTTAGAAGATAGAAATATAAGATCTGATAATGTTGGAGTAGTGACAGATAACAGATTGATTTGGAGGAAAATTGTTGATAGTAAGTTAATAATGATGTAAGTTCTTCATGTAGTACTATCATAATATCCTGTACACCCCTTGAGGGTACATGTCAGGAATATGATGATGATGACATAGCTATGGTTTCATGACATGGGTAGGGCTTGCTGAGGGTTCCCAATAAACAAGAGGATGAGGAAGCATTCAGAAAAAGTGGTAACTAAACTCAGGAGTTCACTGCCAGAACTCCCCACTTACCACAGAGCTACACATGGACACCCATTCTAAACAGTGACTGCACATGGTAGTGGAATGCCAGGGCTATCCTGGACACTAAATGGTAACTAAAGCAAGCTTTGGACACATGGGAAGGAGACCAAGCAAGGACAGGTGTCCTGCGAGGACTGCTGTTTTGCCAAAGTAGTGAAAGACTATCAGGATCCCCCGTTGTCGATGTCCACAGGTTGTATAACACGGCAAACATGTTGGCTTACTGCTAGAAGAAGCAGTAAAGTTGCAGATGCCCCAATCCACAAAGACAGGGTTAACGTGATCATCACAAACATCCATATCAATGGTGGGATTCGAACCTGCAGCCACTTGGTTGGAAAGCGGATATGCTAACCACTTGGCCGGAAATACACACACAATATATATATATATATATATACACACACACACATGCCAGCCTGGTTGGCCAAATGGTCAGTGTATCCTCCCTCCAGCCAAGAGGGCTGCGGGTTCGAATCCCGCCTAAGCATGGATGTTTGCGATTGTCTTTTATCTTCATACGTTCATTCATACAAGTGAATAAACACTCTCCCAAGATGGACTGGGTCACCATGGGAGAAGTAGATCTCCCCCCCCCCCTTGCAATGGGGAGGCCTTCACCCTGTAGTGGGTAGAAAACAGGCTGAATATCATATTAAAAAAAAAAAAAAACATTTGCACGCACTTATTCTTTGTTGGTAGTAAAAATCGAAGATTTAAAGGATATTAAAAGAAAACTAAAAAGGTATTTACCTACATTGTTACTTCATAGTGTGACAATGTTTTCTTTCTAAATTATAGTAAATGTCGCTATCTACTTTTTCCAACATAGACAACTTGATTATTTTGCTCATTCCTTAATCTTCATCCCATATTCCTTTCCATTCCAAGAGTTCTTTCCATTCATTTACATAATGTGCATCCAAACAGTATGGTCATAACCCACTAAGTAATGCCTATGAGTGGGCTTGGAAGGTGGCAAGAAGTCCTGCAAAATTGTATCTCAAACGTTATAAACCTCCTTCAAAAATAAAAATTACAAATATTCTTGAATTTAGGGGAAGCATATACCCTAATTGGTCCTGCATCCAAGTCTCTTATTTTGATAATTTAACCAGTTACACTTTGCAGAGAAGTCATTTTAATTTATCAACAGTCCAGCAACTTGGCAATTCATTTATGTCAGTTATTCCTTGCTGTTAAATGCAGGAACAAAAGCAGTCTTTACACAGCCTCTGTAGTTAACTCTTCAATCATTTTCCGGCTTCTTTTTAATTTCTCAACTGTGGTAGGGGAAAAGAAACTAATAATACTTTTCAATTTTTACTTCATGGTATAAGACAATTTTATTATTTTTATTTTTGGTTTTTTCTTGTATTACTTCTTGGATGAACAGAACATTTGCGAAAGTTGGATAAAACCTAGTAAAATGATTTACTTAACAAGTTCACAAGGAGAAGAGACAAACTGACTCAAGTTGTACTTGACCTTCAGGAAGGACATCAGAATTTGTCCAGTGTGTATCAGGTATATATTAATAGTTTAGTACTAGAATGAAAATGATCCTATATAGTGAAACATATCTCTTCCTGTAAGCACCATATTGCACAGATGCAAGCAAAACAAAGTAAATTTATATTGTAGCACCAAAAACAGCACACAGACATAGTCAATGTATACTCTATTTATTGAAAAATAATCTGAGTATTTAGTGTAATTAGAAAACAACTGGAATGAACATCATGATGCATAGTCTCAAACTGAACAAAGTAAAAGTTTTATTGTAGCACTAAAATAAATACAATACAATCCTGCTTGAAGCCCAACTTGTGCAAGACACAGCCTGGGGTAAATATCTTAATATTTAAATATAAAAGTAATTTAAAATTCTAAAAATAGTTATATCAAATATCTTAATAATAGGTAGAGTAAAATGCAAATTTCATTAAATAACTTATTTGAACACTAGGTAAATGTGTAAAAAATTACTGAATATTACAAATTTCTAAATGTATTGCAGCCATATATGACATGTCGCTGTTTAATAGAAGTGTTGGTATGCTGTACCATTCCATACCATCCCCAAAAAAGCCATTCGCGAGCACGTGCGTGCGTGTGTGTAAGAAAAAAAAACAGTGCTTAAGTTGATCTGTTATAATCGTAAACTATTATTGTTTTTGTTAGATGTTGTTGAGTGAGGATGATATGGGAACAAAATGCATTGAATAGAAAGAGAGGATAGAGTATGACTGATAAGAATTGTGTCCCAAGAAAGTAGAAATGGTGATAGTAGCATTGAGGGAAGTTTGTATAGTGGTGTGATGTTAAGCTCTTTATTATTATTATTTTTAATGGCAAAATATCATAAAGGCAGACCACAGATTAGGCTATCTAAGAATCCTGTTTTGTCTCACATCAGGTGATGGAAATTAGCTATGACCTGAAGGCATTCAAAGACATCTACATCAACATGAGATTTAATCCTACAGCTTGTAAATTAAAAAACACAGACACTTCTCACTCAGCCAACCAAGCTGGCATGAATATTAGGCATTTAGTGGAATGATTCTAAAATCCACAGATTAGAAAATTGTCAAATAAATCTTCAAGTTTCCATCCACCTGGTTTGCAAATTAGATTCATTTCTGCACTTTGCATAAGATCACCTTCTTCTTCTTTCCCATCTACATGTTTACAAGATTCCTTGCTTTTTGTGGTCTCACGTATAATGGCAGGCAGACAGATCTGCACAAGTCCATTTAGAAAAGTACCAAGATTACTTCCATGAGTGATAACTCAGGTCCTGCCAATCATGGCATGTCCACTAGACAGAGGGTTCACTCATTGGGAAAAGACAAGTATTACATCAAAATAGTTTTTTTTTCCAAAGATTATATGAAGAATGTTGTGAAATTCATCAACATTTACGAGTCAAAAACTTCGAACAGCACATCAAGGCTATAAACAAAACTTTTTCCTCCAAAATATGAGCAGTCAGAGCTAAGCTTGAATTAACTGACAACCAGCACTGAAATGCAAGTTCACCATTGCCTGCAAATGAACTCCGCAACCTAATCACATCAATCGTATATGACTCGATGGAGGCCAAATACAAAAATTCAATGCGTTATTTTGAACTTTCTGATGGAAAATCATTAAAAGTAGACATCAACAATTAGCAGATGAATGCAACATCGATTCTAAAAATATTGTCAGGTGCCATCGTTTCAGGCCCATAAATAAAAGAAAGTACAGAATAAACTTTCCATGCCTCGTAAAAGTGACTTGTGACACTCCGACAAGCACATCTAAATTAATAACAGTGATCAACAACTAGTTCAAAGACACCTGCATCCAATCGTGCATACGTGCTCAACCAGACCTAACATTTGCACAGAGGGAACAAGGACGCCATCTTCGAAGGGAACTTGAAGACAAATGTCAAAATGGAGACACCAGTTGGATCATCGACTACAGGCAAGTTAAATTGGTGCAAAAATCAAGTGATGCCACTAGTAGCCACCATGGAAAGCAGTATGCAGGCACTGCATAGGAAATGTACAAGACCCTTATGGTCAAATATATGCTTTACAGAACCTTGCATATCCACTTCACCAACATCCGTGGCCTAAACTCCAACCTTAATAGTGTCCACTGCCACCTTCAGTCTACCAAACCTCACATACTCTTTCTGGCAGAAACTCAAATCTCACCCCCCCCAACACTATTTATCTCAACCTTCCAAACTACATACTCTTTAACTCCTTTCGACTAATGGGTGGTGTTTGCGCATACCTTGCCAGAGAGCACCCAACCTAAATCACCCAACTTTGACCTTCTTTGGTTAAAAAAATCCCTTCCCCACTCAATCAAATTCATTTGTTGTCTCTATTGCTCCTCCAATGCAACCAACCACTCTGTGCTCTTTAATTTCCTCTCCTTAAAAATTGATTTTCTCCAGTCCCACTTTCCCAACAGCGAAACCATCCTCCTAGGAGATTTTAATGTCAATAACACCGAATGGCTTTGATCCTCCAATTATACAGATCTTGCAGGCAGAGATGCTGAAACATTCGCCATCACTAACAACCTTACACAACTTGTTCAGATGCTAACCAGAATACTTGATAAACCGAACCACTCCCAAATACACAGTGAAAGTAGTGGGCCCTGTAGGTAATTCTGACCACAATCTAGTGCTCATATCCTCCCCCATGCAACACGCTTACATAGCCACACCCATACAAGAGCAGTCTGGCATTATAACAGTGCCAAGTGGGACTGTTATAAAGTCAAAGCAATTGGCCGTAACTTCTGCCCAACATTATTCCCACCCCATCATACCCAGATGGCTCTATTGCATCATCACCCACAGAAAAAGCCAATCTTCTGACTTCACACTTTGCTTCCAATGCATGCATAACTGACAATGGTAAATGCCATCCAACTATTCCAGATCCCCAACATACAATGCCCCTATATCCTATTGCCAGAAAAAGATCAGAAAAATACTGTCCAAATTACATACAAAAAAGTCTCCAGGCCCTGATGGCATTCTTCCAATTGTCTTGAAAGTTTGTGCACCAGAACTGACTCCTATCCTATGTCGGCTGTATATACTCTCTTAGTCCACTGATATCTATCCCATAACCTGGAAATTGGCCTATATTCAACCCATTTCCAAAGAGGGCGACAAGTCATTGCCATCCAACTACTGCCCTATCTTGTTTACCTTAGTCATGTCTAAAGTAATGGAAAAAATCATCAATTCCCAACTCCTACACTACCTTGAAGCTGCCAACTAATAAATGCCTGCTAGTATGGATTCCGCTGCTGCCTATCATCAGGAGATATGCATACATATGTCGTCCATCTCTGCACAAATGCCAGGAAGAAGTTTGGCGAATCCCAAGTGGCTGCACTTGATATCTCCAAAGCTTTTGACCTGGTCTGGCACAAAGGCTTACTAAGCAACTACTATTGTTTGGTCTGTCTCAGGACTTCTGTAGTTGGACTGCCAGCTTTCTGTCTGGACGTACTGTGTGTGTGATGGTGGATGGTTCCTTATCCTCCCACCATTCAACTAATCCTGGAGTTCTACAAGGTTCTCTCCTCTCACCAATCCCCCTTCCTGTTATATATCAATGATCTGCATCAGTTGACTTCCAACCCAATACACAGTTTTACAGATGACAGAACATTGCACTCCTCCCCCTTTCATTTGATAAACCTTACTCTACACAACTCACCTCAACCTACAGAACATCAAGCACCACTCTCAATTCCGATCTCCAAGCTATCCTATAATGGGGTTCGGATAACCTCATCAATTTCAATGCTAATAAAAACAGTTCTGTCTTATTTCTCATATAAAAGAACCATTTATTCTAAGTATTAATTTTGACGATACCCAAATTTCCAGACAATTGGAGATTTCTCTTCTTGGAATTACCCTGACATCAAACTTCTCTTGACATAAACAAATGACAACCATTGCATCCTCAACTTCAACTGACATTACATTCATTCACACTCAACAATGTATTCTCCTTGCCTATCATATAAAACATATATTTCCCCTCTTTTACCAATCACACTCTTACATAACTTCCAGAGATGGCTTCCTGTTCTCTTGTTTTCCTATTGCATTATGCAATAATTTCATATATAAAAACAAGAAACCATCCATAGAGGTGTGTACCAAAGCCATTATGTAAAATTTTTTAATCAAGGTAGATTTTGTGCCAGATAGTCAACCTATCTTCTTCAGTGGGTGCTAAAAGGATTAAAGCAAGAAGAAGAAAATAACATATAAAAACAAATGGACATTACTGAAAGTTATGTACCATTTAATTTTAACCAGTGAGAAGACCTTGACAGGTTTACACATCAATAAATACACAAATATAAAGTGTCCATTTAAAGTGAAATAATATTTGGGCACCATTAAAATAACATGGACATAAAGAATAAATTATATGATATATTTCATCTATATGGTCATTTGGGTAGTTAATATTACCTGTATTAATTTTGATAAAATCTCCTTATGAACTTAAGTATCTCTACTGAACTTTCTCTCCAGAGTATATGGAGATATTTAAGTTTTCTGCAGTAAAACTACTCTCTTGTTTCTACTTGACAGTGTTATCCTTGTAGAAAGTATTTTACCTACGGTAAATGTTAAAAATACCAAGCAATTTTAAACCTGGTTTTACTCCATTTCCCAAGTAAGCAAACAGACAAACAAGTCAAGTTTGCGCCTGCAAGTCTTGCACTACCTGTAGGATCAGCTAGACTTGCATCACTTGCAGGCGCAAACTTGACTTGTTTGTCTGTTTGCTTACTTGGGAAATGGAGTAAAACCAGGTTTAAAATTGCTTGGTATTTTTAAAAAGTGTTATCCTTATCACAGTAGCAATATTATTTGGTTCTCACTTTATTCACATAAAAAAGAGCAATGATATAATAGTTACTTCTTAAATATATTAAAATACAGATTCAGAGCAAGAAGCTATTTGCATAAATTACACAAATTCATATTATAATGAACTAGTAACTCCCAATTATTATAACATTATGTGATACTTACAATATGAGGAAATAAATTGAGAGATGATGCAGATGCTACAAGAATATTGTTTTGCACAGTCAACAATGTCCAAGAACCTACTGAGTCATCTAGAAGAGAATATTTAATGATTCTCAGAGAAAGGTAAAAAAAAAAAAAATCATCTTTATTAAATCTATAAGATCCCACTTATATCAGACATATGTAAAAGCAAAGATATTCCAGAGTACAGGGTGATTATAATTAAAGTTCATATAAAGTTCTGCTGAGTAAAGGTAATTACTCAGCAGAACGATTTAATATTTAACATGATGTGTGTGGCAATGGAATTTTATTTTGTGCAAAAAACCAATGCTAGTTCTAAAAGTTGCCACTAGGGCAATTCATGGTGCTGCAATACTGTAGTGGGTAATTCAAAACATCACAAAATAAGGTACATACACTGAGTTGTGTGGTTACACAACATGTTTGATATGCTGTCCTCCATTGTCGGCAACATGATGAAATTGCAAAATCGCATGCTCAACCACTGAATGTAGAGTTTCACTCGAAATGTTGTGCAAAAATGGCAGCTATCGATTCTGTTCTTGGTAAAATGTGTCTGAAGCAACTGCTTGACAGTGGTGGTGATGTGAGGAGGGGCACCATCCTGCATAAAAACTGTTGAATCCAGGTGCTGATGCTGTTGAAGTGTTGAAATCATCTGATTGGCTAAGAGAGATGCATATCGCTGGCCATTTACAGTGCAGGTAATGAGACTAGCAGAACTCTGTGAAAAAGATAGGTCCAATAATGAATTCTGCTGTAAAAACCACAACACCAAACAGTGACTTTTGGGAATAAAGAGGAATCTGTTGCACAAAGCATGGGTTTGCAGTTGTCCAAATTCTGCAGTTGTGCGTATTCACAGCACCATACAGAGGGAAGTAAGCTTTGTCACTCCAGTAAATGTTCCATGGTCAGCCGCTGTCCAGTTCAGTCTGAGCAAGAAACTGCATTATTGTTATAATGATATAACTTGCTATCACTTTAGATATGCTTTCTTTTTTTCCAGGATTGCTTCATTAATTCCTTCAGTCTACCATGAAGCTCAGATTTTTCTATCCTTGCAAGCAACTTGACCACATGCTTCTCTGACTGCACCAACCAATGTTTTCTTGAATCTGAGTTTACTGCGTCTACAAGGTTTAATTCTGGTTTTTAAACTCTCTCATTCTTTCTTGAAGAATATTTGTATTGAATCTAGAGTTCACCTCTGAAAGCTGCTTAACCATTTGTTAAGCATCAGAAATGAGAAGAAAAAAAATGTATATAAGAAAACTTTTGTATGCCCCCCCCCCCCCAATATGATATTCATTTATTCTTGTTCAAAACAAAATAATGGTAGTCTCCTATTTCAAATCCCCTGTATACTCAATGATGTTCTGAATCAGCATGAAGATATCACTACCAACAATAACATAGTCGATTAGACTTTCCTTATTTCTTCTATCTTCTCACCATGTGAACTTTATGTGCACATCTGTATGTTGGAATATGTTATTAATAATAACTTGTCTGAGCCCCAAACAGAAACCATGTAGGTACATAACATCATTATTAGCTTTCCTAATTTCTCCAAATTTTCCCAAAATATTGGCTATATGTCCAGTATTAATTTTCCGTGCAGCTGTTTGATATCAAACAAGGACAAGATTTTCCTCTTTATGGCAGTTGCCTTCTCTAATGACTCAATGATGATGACCTGTAATTTTCAGGATGAAATATCTGGCTAATAAATATATTAATTACTCTTTTCTGTTATTGTGTTAATTTGTTAAAATTGAGTAATTTTAACGATTTTTAACAATAATTTGTTAAATTACTCAAATATTTCTCCACTTCTTCCTCGATGAAACCTCTGCAGACCATAGGCACAAATAAGTCTAAAGTCTCAATTTCCCATTTTGAAATTCACGAACATCATTCTAATTGAAACTTTCTGCCACTGAAAAAGTTTATCTTCATGTTTAGTTGAATATACTATGAGGTGTGACAATTTAATTCCCGGAACGGCCGTGTAGTGTCACCCGTGTGGTGATTTGGTGATTTGGTTGGATGTACAAACACGTGAGTAATCGTGTTTGTACATCTTTTAACTAATGTGTGCGTAAACGTTAAGCCAATAGAGCCATTTGCTAGTTGGCTATTGCAAAAACAATAGAGATCTGTGTGTAAATTTTGGCATAAAAATGTATGATCAAAATTTGGAGCATCAAGTTAACATCAAATTTTGTGTGAAAAATTGGCAAAACTACTACTGAAATGTTGAGAGCTGTTGAAAGTGGCATATGGTGTGGATGCTCTGAAAAAGTCAAGTGTCTTTGAGTGGCGTATTCAAAGGTGGGTGAGAAAATGTGAACGATGATCCCAGAAGTGGGCAGCCAAAAACAAAAATGATGGATGCAAATGTGAACAGAGTGGGAGATTTGGTATGATCTGACAGACGATTGTGTGTGATTAATGGCTGATGAATTGCAAATGAATCGAGAAACAGTCAGGGTAACTTTAACTGAAGAATTGTGTATGCAAAAGATTTCTGTGAAGTTTGTGCCTCAGCTCTTGACGGACGAACAGAAGCAGCAGTGGGTTCAAAGTTGTGACTGATCTTTCTACAAATAAGCACATGTTTCTGAGAGTAATTACGGGTGATGAAACTGGTATACTTCCAGTACAATCCCAAAACAAAATGCCAGATCATGCAGTGGAAAACCCTGATTTCGCCATATCCAAAAAAAGCACGCATGTCACATTCGCAGTTCAAGATCATGCTGGAGTGTTCCTTTGATCACAAGGGGATAGTTCGCTATGAATTCCTTGAACAGGGACAAATGGTCAACCAACAATGCTATTTAGAGGTGCTGAAAAGATTACGAGATCCTGTTCGGAGAAAAAGACTTGAATTGTGACCTGACAAGCCATAGTGCACTCATCATGAGAGAAAGTTCCTGGCCAAAAAAATTGATTACCAAATTAGGTCATCCTGCTTATTCACCCAACTTAGCTTCCTGTGATTTCTGGCTGTTTCCAAAATTAAAGACTGCACAAAAAAGGACGAAGATTTTCTGAAATTGCTGATATCCAGCATAATGCGATAAAGGAACTCAAAAGAATTCCAGGCCTCTTTCCAAAAATGGGAACACCATCTAAAGCAGCATACAATTGCACAAGGAGGACTACTTCGAAGGCGACAGTATCCATTAATGTATAGTTCCGAACACAAGTTTTTCATAGGTGCATTCCGAGTATTAAATTGTCACACCTCGTATATCTACTCCCAATCATTATAGCTTGAATATAATACCTTGTAGTTGTTACTTAGAATAACTACAAACAACCCCAATGCTGACACAATCTTCTTATTTACTTTATTATACAGGGTTATTCAGAAGTCTGTGAAACATTTTAAACATTCACAACTAATAAACTATGCAATAGATAGTGGTAAGTTTTACACTGAAAGAATGACAAACTTTCCAAGTTTGTTTGAGGAAACCTCCAGCACTTACTTGCTGTGGTTTGCCATTAGGAGGCAATAGTAGCAAAGAGTTGCTGAGTAAGCACGAAAAGTCATTTTGTGTGTTAGAATATGCAAGAACCACATCCATTTTGATAGTGTAGTGACGATTTCGAGCAGAATTCCAGAAAGAACCACCAGTGTACGATAGTATCTAGAAGTGGTATGAGAAATTCTGGGATGAAGGCTGCTTGTGCACCACTCCTTGGCCAGGACGTCCAGGGCCAAATGAAGAAACTGTGGATCGTGTTAGAGAAGCCTATGCACACATCCCACTGCATGTGCAAGTTTCGAAGTTTGTGTCTTGCAACAAAAGTGTGATGAATTTCCCGTAAGAGGCTAAAGGTTAAACCCTTCAAGCTTCGGTTGCATCAAGCTCTCAGCATTAATGACAAAGAAGTGCATCTTAATTTCTGCAAGGACTTACAGGAGAGGTTTGAAGTTGACAGTTTTTGTAAAGCCACTCATCTTCAGCACCAAAGCAACTTTTCATGTGTGTAGGAAGGTGAATCGGCACAATGTGTGAATCTGGGGGACCAAAAATCCTAACGAAGTCATTGGGCATGTGCAAGACTTGCCAAAGGCAAATGTTTTTTGCGCAATTTTGAAGGTGAAGATGTATTGGCCATTTTTCTTTGCAGAGCCCACCATCACAGGGTGGATGTACATGGACCTGTTGGGGAACTGGCTGATGCCACAGCTTAATGAAGACAGTGATGATTACATTTATCAATAAGACAGCTTTCTGAATCATTACCACACTGAAGCACAAAGGTACCTAAACAAAAACTTGTTACAATGTTGGATAGAATGCACAGGTCAAGATGATGAAGTATTGAAGCGACGGCCACACCAGTTACCAGATTTAACCCCATGCAACTTGTTATTAATGTTCTGGGTTCATTTACTTCTTTAAGCACTTCCGAGAAAGAAGACTGCGACGGTTTGGCTGTGTGACCAGAATGGGAACAGAAAGACTACTATCTAAAGTCCTGAATACAACGATGGAAGGTAAAAGATTCAAAGGACGGCCCAGAATTAAATGGATAGACAAAATAAAAGAGGACCTGAAAACCAAATCACAACAAGCGACACCAAACTGGACAGAATTTTTCGGACTCTCCCGGGACAGACAGAAGTTGAAAGAGTTAATTTGGCCTCATCATCATCCACATAGATGATGGAAGAGAGGAGAAGAAGAATAACTTTTTCTTGCAGGGATTCAAGAAGGACAATCTTTGTGCCCTCACTCCCCACTAATCTCAAGAAATTTTGCAACCATATTATTGCTGCTATGACATTGATCGACTGTGACATGCTCGCACATGTGTGAGATGAAATGGTGTCTGCCACAAAGGTGGACACATTGAGTATGTAAAAAAAATTGTTTCATTGTTCATACCTTTGTTTCATTGTAATAGAGTATAGTATCTGTTGTGTAATTTATTAGTGGTGAATGTTTCAAATGTTTCACAGACTTGTGAATAATCCCATACTCTTAGTGCCAACATTATATATAATAATTTATATTTTAATAAATTTTATTCTCTTAGATGACAGTTTAATCAGCATATGTTTTGCATTTACAATGAAAATGAGCAGATAACTAAAATAATATTAGGATTATGCAATGGTAACTATAAGTCTATGCTAAAATGTTATGAGTTATGAATTTTGGTCTTCTTCTATTGCATTGCATCAGTCTTATGACTGGTAATTCAGCAGCATTTCCTTCCATTCTTCTCTTTGCTTTCCTCTTTATCTTGTAGTATGTTTTTAGTCCAGTGCTTTGTTTTATTTGATCAAAGTATCTTTTCCTTGGTCTTCTCTTTCTCTTTTTCCTTTGATTTTGCCTTCCATTATTCTTCTCATCAGACTTTTATGTCGTAAGATATGTCCAATCCATCTGTCTCTTCTTGTTATTAATGTCTTTGTCAGTTTCTGGGTTCATTTACTTCCTTAAGCACTTCTTCATTAGAATTTTTGTCTGTCCATTTTATCTTTCGCATTCATCTCCAACATCACATTTCAAATGCCTCCAGTTTTCTAATATCTCTTGTTCCCATTGTGTATGTTTCGCTGCCATAAAGTGCTATACTCCATACATAAGTTTTTAGAAACTCTTTCCTTAGTTCTAGACGTAAGTTTCCTATTAATACCTTTTCCATTTTATTGAATTGGTTTTTTGCTATGACTATTCTTACCTTTATGTCATCTTTTGATCTTCCTTACTAATTTATTGTACTCCCTAGGTCATCTTTACTTGTTTTATCTCTTTCCCATTTAATTTAATTTTCTTTATGATCTTTGGTTTCTTGCTTGCCAGTAGAATTTCGGTTTTTTCAACATTTATTTTCATGTGGTATTTATTAAATATTTCATATGTTGTTTTGATTAACTTTTTTCAGCCTTCTGCTTTTTGCTATGAATGCAATATCATCTGCAAATCTGAGGCAAAATATTTCCTCTCCACCAATTTTATGCCACTGCTTGATTTTTCTTTAACTTCTCTGATGGCATTTTCAATATATGTGTGTGTTGAAGAGAAAGGGTGATAATATACACCCTTGTCTTACTCCATATCCAATATGCATGGTTTCTTCCTTATTATTTGTTCTAACATATATCTGTTTGATTATTCTTCTATCATTATAGTCAATGTGACTTTTCTTCATAATATTCCACATCATCTTCCAATTAACTTTGTCAAATGCTTTTTCTAAATCCTTGAAGCACATATATTTTTTTTGGTTTAGCTCCATTCTTTTTTCAATTATAGTTCTCAGACTTAGTGTTGCTTCTCTTGTTGCTTTTCCTTTCCTGAATCCATATTGATCTTCCTCTAGTTGTGAATCTATTTTTTTATATATTCGGTTTTGCATTATTTTTAATAGGATTTTGCTAATATGTGTAATTAGGGCCATTGTTCTGTGTTGGTTACATTGGAGGACTTTCTTTCTTGGAGATTGGTATTATCAGGGATTTTTTGAAGTCTTCTGGAAGATCTCCATTTTCATATATTTTAGCCATTAGTTCAAATACATCATTTTCTGTTTCCTCATACAGATTTTGAAGGGCTTCACTTGGGATGTTATCGATTCCTGGGCTTTTCTTTTGGCTTAAGTCTTTAAGTGCTTTTTCAAACTCTTCTTTTATTATTGATGATCCATTATTGTCTTCAACTTCTGTGTCATTTTCTTCCCGTTCTTCTTCTTGATACAGGTGTTCAAGATATTTTTTCCATTAAATACAAAATTAATGACGGAAAATCTCACGTAAAAATAACTAAAGTGGTCAAGAAAATTTCCTAACAAACAAACAAACTATATATACAATAAAAAGTTAGGAAAGATTAGCTGATTTGTAAAGTACTATCTCCCATAAAGGGGATAGACATAAACCATCAGATCTGTTTAAGTTAGGAGAGTGGAGTAAAGTTTCACATGTTTCTTTATAAAGCCGTTCTATGAGGAACTGCTTTTGTGAAGGACTCGATAAAACGGCTTTATAAAGAAACATGTGAAACTTTACTCCACTCTCCTAACTTAAACAGATCTGATGGTTTACGTCTATCCCTTTTATGGGAGATAGTACTTTACAAATCAGCTAATCTTTCCTAACTTTTTATTGTATATATAGTTTTATTTTTTTTTTGTTAGGAAATTTTATTGACCTTTTTAGTTAACTTACACTAGCTACTAAGGTGGTGCTTTTTGAAATTGTCAGTTATTGTTTAATTTCAGCTTAACATGTATTGAAGATGCCTGTGACACACAGGCAAAAATTATACTATTAAAAAAAATCTTTTTACATGAGATTTTCTGTCATTAATTTTGTATTTATATGTCTACTCATGGTATTCCCTCACCAAGAGTTATTTTTTCCATTCTTGTAATATTTCTTCAGAATAAATAATTAGTTTACTATTCTCATCTATTAAGGCATTATTATGTGTGGCCTTTTTCGATTTGTTGCTGATTTTTGTTATTTGGTTATAAGCTGTTTCTAGATTTCCTTTATTAAACAGTTCTTCTGTCTTCTTACATTCTTCATGGAGGTATTCTTCTTATGCTTGCTTACATTTCCTTGTTATCAGATTTTTGAATTTCTTGTATTTTTCTTTGTGTTCTACTTTCTGTATTCGTTTATTCTTCATAGCCTCCTTTCCTCCATTAAATCTAATATTTCGTCAGTTATCCATGGTTTTCTCATATTTTGCTTTACTCTTCCTAGTATTTTGTTACTAGCATTTAGGATATTATCTTTAATTTGATTTCACTTATCATTATTGATGTATTTTCCTTTGCATTTTCTTGTATTAGTTTTTGGTGGTTTCCTGAAATTGTCTTTTGATGTTTTCATTTTTTAGTTTCAATATGTTGATCTTTGTGCATTGTTGTTTTTTGAATTTCAACTGTGTTTTCATTAATACATGAATTTTGGTAAAAGGAGAAAATGCAGGAGAAGGATATCATTGAGAATGTGTAGATAATAGAAGCAATGTTGGAGAGATTTTTACACATGCTAGGAATGGAAGTAATCAAGAGATTATCACTGAAATTTAAATTTCAATGAGAGCGTGATCAGTAAGGGCATGAGCAAAAAGTTTTTTTCATTGAAAATTGTGAATAAACTGAGAGTCATTAGCAAATAAATTTAACAAGAGAATTTTCCTGGATATTATGTGAGACAGAGCTCTTTCATATAAATTCTTGAAAGAATTCCTTGGCAGTACCAAATAATAATTTAATGTGTTGAATATCAGGCACCTAGATATGATAAATTTATAAGAAACAGCTTAGGGAATTTCCCAAATACTAGCAAAGTATAGTTGAAGATATAATACCTCCACTCACCAATTAGCAGGGCTGATGTGTTTGATTGTGGTATGGATATTTAAGAATGACTGTAGGTAGTAGATGATTTTTATTAAACAGTACGACACTCTACTTACTGGAAGCTTGAAAATAATTTTATCAGGGGAGTATGTTCATGATGTATTAGGTGCGCAGTGAACACCAACAGAATAACAATATCACTGATATTATATTTTTGCATTTATTCTTGTTAAAGACTCCCCTAATCATTTCCTGGTTTCATGAGATTATGAAACCAGGAAACATTAGCACAATATACTAATGCTTCATGAAGATGCCACTTTTTGATAAGTGAACAATACATCACATTCTCATTAATAGCCCTGGTGTGCAGTCACAAATATGGACATCTTTGAGTCCTTTGAATAGATGTATACATGGTGCAGCAGGTCAAATTCTTGGTGTTGCAGTGGTTTTAAACAACCCAGAAGGCAAGGCAGGTGTGCACTGAGACAATAGCATATTTACAATGAGAAACAGTGCAGAAAATCTACCGGATGTCCCAATTTTCTGTGAGAGCTTTTGCAGATTGTATGATTGTAGATGAAGGAGGTAAGCCTTGTCCTCGTCTTCCAAATTTACTGAGCAAGCACAAAGATGCAAAAACTGAGTACATGAGACACTTCTCTACTTCACAATAAAATATAGTGGAATGGTTAACTGGATATGAAGTGCGGTCAAAACTTTTTTTATTGGCCTTGTTTATTATTCTCCAAAGAGAAAGGCATTTGGAATAAGTATGGATATTCTGACCTTAACCCCTTAACGTACCAATTAAAAATCAGAAAGCGGTCGTTTTTCTGCCAATTTTTTGGGCAAGGGTGATTTGCTGGATCAAATTCATCATTATGCTTCAAATAATGATGAATTAAATGTGCAAATGCAAACGAAATAGCCGATACACGCCATTGGCAACTTTACTCGGCTGAAAGGAGATAGGCACAAGATTGTCTAGCATCTATATTCGGTTGTATTTATATGTGAAACCAAAATTCAAAATCAATTTTGGTGCAATAAACAAAGGACGTGTCACAGACGTCTTTGTATGTTAAGGGGTTAATCGTTTAGACATAGCAGTGCAAAAACATGAGCATTCCCAATCACATGTTCAGTCATTTTTAAATCTTAAGATGTTTGGAAAATTAACTGATAAATTAAAGTATTCAAAGTTATCCTATAATTAATTGCAGTGGACCAATTAAGATGAGTCCTGATGCAGTATGCACTCTTAAAACTTTTATACACTGATAAAAATGCAATCATACAGTCAAACTGAAGTGAATTTTGTAGCATGGGTTGCATAACCACATGACACCACTGAATTTTATGTTTGATCTCTAGGGCATGGTTTGCAGATTGCCTAATTCTTAGTCACTCCCCCCCCCCCAACACACACACACACACACACTATTAATCTATTATTGATTTGCAACCTTTTGAACTTGGGATTCAGATAACATAGAAATCAAAGTCATCAAGTAATTGTAGACTAATTAGTTCCAGATATTTTGAGTAGTCGTGCTTAACGGTACAACAGATAAACAAAAACCTCAACAAATGAATGAATGAATAGATGATAACAATAATAGCCTGGATGTCCTAAACAGTATTGCCAAAAATTGCTCAACTTCTGTCTTCTTCCCTTGAGGAAGGTTACGTAAGACAGTCATTCACACTGAGCATAATGAAAATACAATAAGAATGAATCAGTGTTATTTTCTGCTACGTGTATGCTTACACTCATACAGTGACTTTAATCAGCATTATCATGTTAAGAAAATGCTTCACAGATTATCTGTGATGAACTGAACAGTGTTTAAGAACACTCCTAATTTATCTAAAGTAAGATCAAAAGAATAAGAAATCTGCATCAAATTTTGCTTCAAAAACTGTGAGGTGCAAAGAAATACATGAAACCTTTAACAGAATATGGAACCAATGATGAAAGAAAACTTGTATTTTTCAGTGGTGTGCTTATTTCAAAAATGAATATTAACCAAAGAAGATGCATATTTTGCATATACTTTAATCAAACAGATGGTCCATCTTCATCACCATTGAGAAATGATTTAAAGAGATCAAATATTCATTCCATTCTGACAGATTTTAGTGACATAACTGATAAGGAGAAGAGAACTTTTTCTGCAACCTGTGGTTAAAAACTTAACAGAATATATCAGAACTGACAATAATGTTCATGTCTGGAAGTCTCAGCCAGCATGGAAAATATCTCTGAAAAAGTCAAGAAAAGAAAAATGAGTTTGAACAAAAGAAAACTGTGTAATCCCCCTTTTTTTTCTGTGAAATCAATGGCATTGATTAATAAGCATTTGTTCTTCCTGACATGAATCAACTAGGTGCCAAGAAGTTATATTCTTGTTTAATACTTTATTATTATTATTATTACACGGTATCTCCACAGAGTCCGAAGACTCATCATGGAAGACCCTAACTAACTATTGTAGACACAAAACCTATCATACCTCTTCTTAAACTCATTCACATCAGTGAACTCGCAACTATTCTTCAATTTCATTCATTCATGACTCTCCACATAAAAAATCTAGTCTACACACACTTGCTAACCACACTCTTACACAACTTCCAAGGATGATCCCTGGTTCTCTATTTGTTATACACTGAAAAATTTCCTTTGCATCAATTTTATAAAACCCCTTTAATATCTTATAAGTTTCTATCCTGTCCCCTCATTTCCACCTATCAACCAAACTTTGCAACCCACCCATCTTCAACCTATCCTCATTGAGAGCATTCCACAGACATGTCAGCAGCTTAATCACCTGTCTCCGAATCATCTCTACCACCTTCTGATCCATAAAGACATTCAGATGACCACAGCATTATAAAGAGGAATAATAACTTCTCTATCTTTACTTGTCAACATGTTTTTCAACATCCAAGTAATCCTTTGAGGTGTTTGACCAGCTTTTGTAATATGCCCTTTGAACTTCAACTCTGTGTCCACCATTATCCTCAAGTCCCTAGTATCATCAATCTCCCACAATCCATTACCATCGATGTGATACACAGTACATAACTTCTTCAACATGAAGTGCATAATTTCACATTCTGCAAGATTAAATTGACAATCATTATCCTTTGCCCATAATGCCAATTTATTTAAATCACTTACAAGATATATACATCACCTTTATCAACTATTGTTCTCTCTAGTTTTGCATCATCAGCAAACAATTGAATATCTCTCCTTAAATCTTTCCTGATATCACTTTACATTTCCTTACATCATCCAGTCCCACTGCAATGTTTACATTCATATTTTTCAATATGCTGAACATCTCCTGTTGTTCTACCTCAATTTTGATATGCATCTCTGCATTATCAGCAACTGTAAATGCACTGTTTTACTCCTTACTCACTTCACCATTCACATTACTTTCAGCACTTCTTTCATGCTCTCATTTCATACACTATCATTCACTACTTCCAGTTTGACCAAAACACTTTATCTTTCTTTGGATCATTAACATTTGGCAATTTATTTTCTCATTTTCCACATGACTCACATTTCTTGCAATAGCATACAAAACATTACAACAAATTCTCTCTCTCTCTCTCTCTCTCTCCATTCTTGCTTTCATACCACAACCCATTCAACTCTTGGCAATGAATACATAGAACATACACTAGCACAAAATCCACCAGGCTAAACTCGGTGAACAAGGAATCCTTAACAATTGAATTCAAAAATCAGTAAAGTGCATGTTTTTTTAATTAAATTCCTATTGTTGTTTGATAAATGCAATGATGATGTCTTATGAGACATAAAAAAAGTATTTACATAATAAAAAAAGTTATTTACTGTGGCATATGTGTTATTCTATAGTTACAGATACTCCACAGGGGTTTCACTATATAAGAAAGGAATCCTTGGCTGCCATTTTCCTTGTATGCATTGGCAGCACGTATTCAAATGCTTTCTAAATGATATACTCTATTAAGTTTCACAAATACTCAAACATACTCAATATTACAGTCTAAAATAAGTAAGATATAACCAAAAATAATTACCAATATTCATTAACATAAAAGACGCCCGTAAAACACATGCAACAGCTTTTGCTCTGTGCTACACTAATGCCACAATCATTGATGTAGCTATTTCCTTTATCTAATTCCACTGTCACTCTATTATAAAATGTGAATAAATTAATAAGACAGGACCCACCTTTTACAAAGCTGTACCCACTATAGAATATCATATCCACTGTTTAATTTTACTTTTAACCAACTTTTCCAATACTTTAACAGCCACTCGTGATATATTAATTGGTCTGTAATTTGCTACCTCTGTCTACCACCTTTATGCAATGAAGCTATCTTACTCTCTTTCTACTTCCTTGGAACCTTGATATAGTTCAAACTTAGATTGAACTTTATCAGAGGCAATGCCAATTATCTTGCACATTCATGTAGTATAAGGGCTGTCATGCCATCTAGCACCACTGCTGTATTCACATTCATACTTTTCAATATGCTGAACACTTGTTCTTCTACCTTAATTTTGATATCCCTCTGTTATATCATCAACTGCAAAATCTCTAGCTGGATGATACACGTTTGCAAAGTGATTTCTCAGCAACTAACTGTTTCTTTAGCCTCTGTCAGCTTCCTACTAACAACATTGTTTAAAGCAGCGCTTCCCAAATTGTGGGCCACGGGCTCCCTTGGGGGCCGTAAGTTTTGTTGAGGGGCCCCGTGAAATAATGAAAATTAAGACTAAGTAGATATTTTTATCTTAAAATAAACGTATTTAATTTTTATTATTTCTCTTTTGTTATTTTTTATATTTTAATGGAAAAAAAATCACACATTGGTGTGCGTTCACAAATTTTGCTCCCTGTGTATTTTGGCACTTAATGAATATTAGTAAACATATCATTATTCATATAAGTTTCATTTCAAAGTAGAAATCTAAGAATTGCAGTTCCAAATATTTCACCTGATACTGACTTTTTGTGTAGCAGTATTGAAACACATCCATCGCATTAAATTGTTATTAAACTTCTGTTATGTTTTTAATTCTTTCATTATTACTAATCATTTTACATTTCATGTGCTTGTACTGCAAATGTACAATAACAATATATCTATCTATATAAAAATATGAGATAATGTGCTATATCAAAAGTGTATGTAAGATGCTAAAAATGTAATATTAGCATTTGATTTTTGCAATATTCGCTGTTTATGCTTTGCATTGAATATAAATACAATAAATATTATAATAATATATGTTTATATTATGATTTTTTTTCGAGGGAGGACTGTGAAATATTTTAATTTTTCCAAAGGGGGCCCTGATATCCAGAAGTTTGGGAAGCACTGGTTTAAAGACATCCTACCATAAAGAGGACTATCCAAATGTAAGCAAACAAAGTTTGCACATGAAGTTTCTTCATGACTAGGAAGTCACTTATATATAGAAGCTATTGACTTTGCATTAATTGCCTTAGTATCCTATAATGCAAAGCACACATCTTAACGGATGTGTAAACGCTATGTACCAATAAAGGTTGAAACCAATCTGAGTAGTGGTCATTCCAATAATGCTTAGCAATATGGGATCATCATAGTCATGTGTCCATTGGTTTAATGCCCATTGGCATTTGATACCTGTTAAATCATTTCATCGTTTGTGATTCTTATTTTGTTCTGTATTGACTATAGTATTTATTAATATCATTGCACCATTCCTCTAGCTATTTTGATTTGTCCCTTCTAACTACCTTCTTCACTTCACTGCATTTTTCTCTATACTGTTCTTCCATTTCCACAAAAAATCTCTCCCAATCTTTAATGCTCTTTTTTCTTGAATTATCTTTAATGTCTCCTGTGAGATTCACTTCTTCTTTGGCTTTTCTGTCTCTGGGACTGTTTCTACCACTGCTCTCTTGATTGCAAACACCACTTTGTTTCTATTTTCCAGTTCCTTTTTGTAATGGATTTCAGTTCGTCCTTGAGCACCTTGAGGAAATTGTTGCTTGAGTTTCAACTTAATATTGGAAATCACAAATGATCTGATTCCATGTCTGCTCCTCAAAATGTTCAACTCTGTTGAAATGATGTGGCCCATCTCTTGCTTATGAGTATCACATCTACCATGCGGAAGGCAAAGTCTGACTGTCACCTTCTCATGGTGCCCTCTGGATGATCATTAGATACAGGACAGCCAACGCGACTCTTGATTTGGAAATGATGTCAGAGTTGAGAAATGAGCAAATCATTCCACCCATTACAAGAAATATTAATATCATCCAATGTAATTTAAATGGTTTCGTTACCCCAGCAAGCAAATAAAAACTAAATGAACTATTACTACTAGCTGACAAACATGATGCTGATATTATCTGCATCCAGGAAACCAAACTTCGACAAACCAACAGACTAAACATTAAAAACTATGAAATCATAAGACAAGATGGGCCTGCAGACCAAAATGGAGGAGGGCTTCTGACACTAATCCGAAACTTGTCACATAAAGTTGTTGATGAATTTTTTTTTTTTTTTTTTTTTTTTTTTTGACGTTGAAAGTTGTTGAGTTAAGACATAGTATCAGAAGGAACTGAAATACAAGGAATCCAAATACTGGAACCAAGTAAAAATCCATTAAACATATTCAATTGTTATCATCCTTCTGACAAACGTGGACCAAATCTTTCCAACCTATCCCATCTCACTGAAGAAAACTCCATTATCTTAGGAGACATGAATAGCAAACACCTGTTATGGGGTTCTGAGGAAATAAACCCAAGAGGAGAAATTTCTACCTGAGTAATTTCTTAGATGAAACAGGACTAATAACTCTCAACAGTGGAGAGCCTACTTATCTGTCTCATTCTTATGGTACAAAAGATGCCCTAGATATCACTGCGGTGTCTCCTGATCTTCACGACAAGGCTATTTGGTCTGTTTTGGAACCAGTAGGAAGTGATCATACTCCAATATTAATCAATCTGAACCCAAAAATGACTAGACCCACCCAAAAAAGAAAATATCATTGGAACTTCCAGAAGGCAAATTGGGAGAAATACAAAGATGAAGTAAGTAAAATGCTGAAAGATCACACATACCATGATGACTTAGACAAAGACTATATAACTTGGAAGAATACTATCCTAAATGCAGCAAAGAAAAGTATCCCAAAGGGCTACAGGAGAAAAGTTATTTCAAACTACACAAAGGTTCACCAGGAACTTGCCAGTAAAATAACTAAACAAAATGAATTATTTAATATCTTAAAAATTGAAAGCTCTCCAGAAACCAGGATTGAGTACAACAAGATAAATGCTGAAATTAAACAAAAATATAATATATTACAAAGAACTAGGTGGCAAGAATTTTGCCACAACTTAAATCCAAACACTTCAGATACCGAAAGACAAACTTTGGAAACTGACTGCTAATTCACAAAGAGACCTACCAAAGAAGGCAAGTGAGACTAACACGCTAAAAGATCCAGATGGAAATATTAAAATTGGAGATAGGGAGATCTCAAATACCTTGGCCTTTCATTTTCAAAATATAAGTAAACTGGAGATGAATACTAGGAAAGACCATCAAATATCAAAACAGGCTCGACAGCAGAAAAATGCTGCAAACTCTGCAAAATATCAAAACAAACTATTCTGGGATCCATTTCAAATTTTGAATTGGGAGATGCCTTGGAGAGACTAGATATAAATAAATCATGTGGACCAGATAACACACAAGGAATTATGATCAAACATCTTCCTTCCCTAGCCCTAGATTGGCTACTTCACCTATACAACAATAGCCTAAAACAAGGAAAATTTCCGAAAGACTGGAAGACAGCCACAATCATACTTAAAGCCTAACAAACCGCAAGACAAACAGTTATAGATCAATTTCACTGACTTCAATTCCAGGCAAATTAATGGAAAAAATGATACTCCAACATTTGAATTACTATCTAAAAAAAATAGTATACTACCACATTTTCAGGCTGCCTTTAGAAGAAATCACTCAACAACTGATCAACTTTTCTACTTAACCCAGATAATTCAAGATAACTTCCAGACCAAACCTACCAAATCCACAATTGCAGCTTTTCTAGATTTTAGCAATGCCTTTGACAAGGTGTGGTGGCAGAAATTCTTTTCCAAACTTTGTCATATTGGAATAGAAGAGAAAGTTCTTAACTGGATCTATGACTTTCTAACAAATAGAACAATTTGAGTTAGAATAAATAAGACAGGGACTCCCTCAAGCATTAGCATTTAGAGCCCACTCCTTTTTTCCATCTACTTGAATGACTTAGATAAAAATATAAATAAAGAAACAAAGATAGGCTATGTTTGCTGATGATTTGATCCTATTCTCAGCTCACAACAACCTAAAAACAGCAGAAGGTCACTTAAACAAAGCCATTGAAAGTTTAGCTACATACTGTGAAAACCAAAAAATCAAAATTAACCCTACTAAATCAGAAATCTGTGTTTTTACTATTAACAACCACCTAGAAAGTGGAGACCAAATATTAAGCTAAACAGTCAACTAATTACATTTAATGAAAACCCCAAATACCTTGGAGTTACTCTGGATCTATCGCTAAGCTTCAACAAACATATCAACAATGTTGCAGTCAGAACAAAAAGAAGACTAAATATCATGAAAAGTATCTCAGGTAAAGAGTGGGGAGCCGATGCTAAAACCTTAAAAGTCACATATACCTCTATTATCCATCCCATAATGGAATATGCTTTGCCAATTTGGAAGCAAACATCACAAACCAGTTTAGACAAGCTTATAAAAATTCAGAAAAAAGTAGCTAAAATCATATGTGGACTAAGGAATACAACTCCTGGAAAAATAGCAGAATTCAAATCCTACCTTGTTCCTTTAAAAATTAGGTGACAAGAAAATCTTACCAAATTTGTAGAAAAAAGAACCAATCTTGCACATCATAGAACAAGTGAAACTTTTTAAAAACCAGAAATCAACAAACAGAATAAAGAAAAAATCAACAATGCACGAAATCATAGAAAATAAAATTCCCTTGGATTGTCCAAATAAAATAGCCGACTACCCAGCATTTCCTCCAAATCAAGACAGGAAAAATATAGTTATCAACTCTGAAATAGGGAAACATTAGAAAAAAAGCCTAGAAAACCCTGAAATCTTGAGATCATTAGCCCTTTCAAAAATAATGGAATATGGACCTGACTCAATAAAGATCTACACAGATGGCTCCAAAAATCCAAATTGGGAGTGGCATACTGATCTATGGCTCTCATAATATAGAACTAAAAACAACTAACAGTATTGGATGCAACTCATACCATGCAGAATTAATAGCTATTAACACAGCACTGCAATATTTGGACAAACAAAACCTGAAGGAGTTTATATTTTTCACAGATTCCTTAGCAGCCCTTCAAGCTATTAAGAACTGCTACACTAGCCATCAAGAAATACTTAGAGACATAGCAAAAAATATAAACAAACTACATAATGATTCCAAAATAATCTTCCAATGGATCCCATCCCATATGGAATTAAAGAGAAACGAAACTGCAGATGAAGTAGCAAAAATGGCCGCAACATCAAGTGATACCACAGATTTTGATCTTTTTAAAACCACCCAGAAAGAAAACATAAAAAGAACAATTCTTCAGGACATAACTCCCCACTGGTACTCAGCAGAAAATCCAGGAGCTACCATCAACTCCAAGTTTAATCGCAGTGCAACTACCATGATCTCTCACCTCAAGACCGGCCACACAAGACCAATCAAGTTTAGCAATGGCATAAAAAGTCTTCCCCACCTGCAAAATCTGACATCGAAGAAGCATCACAAATGCATTTGCTAAACTGTATGAATATTTCCAAATGTGAACTCTATAACAACCCAGAAAAGGTGCTATATAAAATACATGAACTTGACCTCTATGATCTGGTATAATAATACCATGGGATAATAATAAAAACATCTAGCATGTGCTTAGTTCTTCCATCAGCAGGTGATTGCCAAGTCCACTTTTTTTTTTTTGTATTGGAAATTACCATGTAATGTTTCAAGTCAAATTCTAGCATTCTTTCTTCATATCCATATTTGCCCATTATTCTTTCCCATCCTTTACTGTTCTTCTCAATCTTCTTTGCATTCCAATTTCCCTCAATGATGAGTACAGTTTTTCTTTCATAATGATTCAAGATTTCATTATGGGATACTAAGGCAATTAATGTGAAGTCATTAGCTTTTATATACAAGTAGCCTAGTTGTGAAGAAACTTCACACACAAACTTTGTTTACTTACACTTGGATAAAGGATTAAAAAAAATTTATAATTTCTTGGCATTTTTAAATTTATTCATATTTTCTACACCTTGCTCTAATCCAGAGTCATTTAAGAATAAGGTGTTTCACCTTTTCACTACTTGTATATATGATATATATAACTTCAGCATTACCTCAACCTTGATATCCTTGATATCTCTTCTAGGTCTGGCTTCCACCAATGTGGGCTGCTGAAGTGGTCTAGATCACCACATTCCATTAGATGCTTCCTTTGGTATAGCTTCTACTGTCATGGCCTTTATTGGGTCCCTCAGTAGATGCTTTCCCCAGGGAGACAAGCAGTTTTGCTCAATAGGGTTCCTGTCACTGAGCAGAATCACCACTGAATATCTTTGAGTGATCAAGAGTTAATAAGTTAAAAAAAGATCCCCTTAGGTCACTCACTGAGGGTAGTGATCACCTAGTTTTTGGAGCAAATCCTTTACTTATACAAAGATATGAGTAGTGGCCCTTCCCATCATGCATAGCATTATATACACCTGTAAGGATGTGTGCTTTGCATTATGGGATACTAAAGCAATTAATATGAAGTCATTAGCTATACGACTAGTCATGAAAATAATTTATGCACAAAATTTGTTTGCTTATACTTGATAAAGGATTAAATGAGAATATAAGTTTTTGGCATTTTTAAATTTATTGATCTGACTCAACAGTTTCACAGACACTTTCAAAATAATTATATAAGATGTTATAAATTAAAGATACCAAGAAATTATATTCTTGTTTAATCCTTTATTCAACTGTAAGCAAACAAAGTTTAAGTGTGAGGTAACTTCACAACTGAGCAACTCATATATAGAGGCTAATGATCTCACATCACTTGCTTTAGTATCCCAAAATGCAAAAGACCGGTATACATATCCTTACAGTTATGTAAAGTGGTCTGGGTAGTGACCCTTCCCATAATGCTATACATTATGAGAAGGGTCACTACCCAGACAAGTTTTGCCCTTTTGTTGATGTCTCATCAGTGGGAGACAGACCCAGAAGTGATACCAAGATTAAAGAATGCAGAAGTCATATTTCCATATACAAGTAGCCAAGAGGTGTCACACCTTATTACTAAAATATCATGGATTAGTGAGAGATGTTGAAAGTTTTTCCACTTGGTTATACAATAAATTAAAGATGCCAAGAAATTATATTCTTGGTTTCATCCTTTATCCAAATGTAAGCAAACAAAGTTTGTACATGAAGTTTGCAACTGGGAAACTTGTACATAAAGGCTAAAGACTTCACATCACTTGCCTTAGTATTCCATAATGTATCCCATATATGAGTTGTCCAAAAATATTTATCTATATAATAATGCTTGCCATATGTCCCGGGTTGAAGTATGGTCCTGGCCAGTTTGTCCCGGTTATTTGGTAAAAATTTAAAAGTGCAGAACATACATGCAGTACAAAAAGTGCAGCCTCGGAAAATGGTGATTAGGCAACACGAATACCTCCACTTTGACTCTGGCCTGTACGCTGCATCGCAAGTCATTGTTGAGCATGCGCAATCTTAGTTGAGTTTAGATTGTGAGTCGGTGTTTCTTTTCGGCATGTTGTTTGTGATTTTTTTTTTACTTCATTAAATTAATTTAACCCCAAAATGCCAAAAAGAAGCTGTGCGTTTACAGATGAATTAAAAAAGGATTATCCGTTTTTGAAAAAAGTTTGTCGTCATATTGACAAAGTGAAATGTGAACAGTGTTCTTCAGAATTTTCTGTGGTTCATGGTGGGTGTTCAGACATACAAAATCACTTGACATGTGCGAAACATAAAGCTAGTCTAGCAGCAGCAAGAACTTCCTCAAAGATATTGTCATATTTTAATGGTGCCAATCCAAGTGACAAAGAATTTTTAATAGCTGCTAAAGAAGCAACTTTTGCATTTACTGTTGCTATTCACAATTTCAGCTTTAAGTCTGCCGATGGTTCATCTAAATTGATATCAAAGCTTTTTGAAACAAAGTTTAGACTGGGTAGAACAAAATGTGAAGCTGTCATTGTTAATGTGATTGAGCCACTGTTGTTTCAGCAACTTTGTGAAGATTTAAACAAAATAAATTTTGTGACGATATCAATTGATTTTTCCAACAGGAAAGAAATTAAAACTGTGCCATGTGTTGTGCGGTATTTTGCACCGGATTGCGGAGTAAAAGTTAAACTTTTAGACTTTCAATCAGTTCCCGGTGAAACTGCAGAAATACTGACAAACCATTTAATGTCAGTTATGAAAACTTATAAATAACAAAAAAAATTATTGGATTTTGTGGAGATAACTGCAATACCAATTTTGGGGGTGTAAAACGGAGAGGAGAAAACAATATTTACAGTCGATTGAAGAAGGAACTAGGAAGAAATATTGTGGCCATTGGTTGCGGTGCTCACATCGTTCACAACTGTCTTCAAACTGCAGTTGGTGTTCTACCTATTGAAATAGAAGCTTTAGTAGTCAAATTTATAAATATTTCCACATTTATATGGTTCGAGTCACTTAACTAAAAGTGTTCTGTGAATTTGTAGATGTAGAATATAAAAAGGTTCTTCAACATGGCAACACCCGTTTTCTTTCACTACTTCCAGTTATTGACAGAATACTTGAAATCTATGAGGGACTGAAATCATATTTTATTTCACAAGAACACTGTCCGGTGATGATAAAACAGTTCTTTGATAATGATTGTGGTGAAATGTATTTGTTGTTTGTGCACGGGCAACTCAAATTGTTTAACAAATCTATCTTGATTATGGAAAGTACAAAAGCAAGTGCAACAGATATTGTCATTGAACTTACAAAATTAAAAACAAATCTTGAGGAAAGGCGTGATAATAAATTTATACCTCAAGAAGCAAAAAAAAAGCTTTTTAGAATATTGGAAAAAAATGGAAGTATTAATATTAATACAATACTACAAGAGTTTACAAAATTTTATGACCGATGTCTTTCTTACGTTGAGCTTTGGGAAAACAGTTTTGGTGGAGCAGAATCTTTTACTTGGATAAACAACAATGAATTAACTTGGCCGGAAATTGAAGCTTCAGGTGAAAAAATTAATGAAACTCTTGCAAATAATGCAATAAACATGGATGAACTGTTTGATGAAGTGGTGATTGCAAAAGCTTTTTGGTTGGCAAACTATGACATTTTGAAAAATACAAGTTGCAATGAAAAATGGATACAACTATTCAGTCATTTCAAAGAAAAGAACATTTCATTGCCCAAATTATGGAATACATTTTCAGCCTGCCAGGCACATCTTCACCTGTTGAAAGGGTATTCTCAGTAATAAATAACATATGGTCTGAAGAAAGAGGTAGAATGGCTGAATCAACAGTAAAAGCTGTATTGTGCTGCAAACTTAATAGCAAACTAAATTGTAGTGAATTTTTCGATGCGATTAAAAATAAAGAATTTTTAAAGAAAGTTCACGCTAGTGATAAATATTAATAACTTTTTAATAATAAGTTATGTTCAGTTAAGAGTAATTAAAAATTATTACTACGAAATGTTGTTTTTTGTTAACCACTCTGTTATTTAGCCTTTTGAATCATAAGTACTTAGCGCAAAAAGACGTTACTTTCTGTTTTGAGCAAACTCTCAAAAATGTCCCAGTTTGATAAAAAAATTTTATGGTAAGTCTATATATAACAATTTATCAATAAGAAAAATAATTGATTTTATTGTTGAAGATTTACCTGAAGTGATTCGTTGCACTTCTCCACTTGTAATGCTGATACAGATTAATTCCTAAAATATAAATCGGATTTATTTAATATTTTAGTTTCTGAATTCTAACATGCTTGATAACAAAAAATCCTTAATTTCTTAAGGACTTTACTAATTCTTACTTTTTTTTTTTTCAAAATCTTACATGTGATGCAGATTACAAACTGTTATAAATATTAAATAAAACTGACAAAAAAATGTATATTTCTATCTCTACTAAAATATGTGAGGTGTTTCTAATTAATATCTCAACATAATCGTATAAATATTTTTTTTTTCACTTGGTTACAAAACAAAATAAATTATAAACAAGAATATAATTTCTTGTTAAGTATAACCTCACATATTTTCTTTAATATTTAGATGTAAATATTCGAAAATATTTTTAATGTACATCTAATTTAATAGCAAATTACATATCAAGTGCATTCTTTTTATGTGAATATCACACATGAGAGGTTGTAAATCTGAATACCTAAGCATCATGGGTGGAATAAGGGTTGGATTATCTGAAACTTCTAGGCCACTTTATCTCATGTCAGGGTGATGAACTTCATTACCACTTAAAATTAGACATATCAAACAAGTTTAATAAATCTGCTTTTAAACATACTGAACCAAATAATCTTACTTCCTTATTAGTACAGACAGTAAAGGGAGAGGAAATAATAGTCTATTGCACTAAAGTACAAAATAGACTTTTTTTGAACTCCAGTATCATTAACCTAGATGCAGAAATGACACAGGGACCAAGATATCTCTACTGTTAGTTTGCATACCATCAATGAACAGGTGACTGCTAAATGATTAATACATTACAAATGACAGCTACACTGAACATGGAAAATATGAAAATCAATGTGGAACTGGTATATGCCATTTTAATGCCAGTCTGGTTTAGTGCTAAGATGGAAAAAAAATAAAAAATAAAAATACACCTTGAATTTATAATTAATTAAGGAATATCCTTACTTACATCTTAATTTCAGTGACATAAATTATATAGAAACAGTGGATATTAAACCCCTTCAATTTATTTTGATAGGTCGAGAAACTAAACAGGAAAAAATAATAATAATAAAGTCAAAAATCAATTATATTTTATATGAAATGAATTTAATCAACAAATTAAATAATAAAATTAACTAAATATCAATATAATGTCCAATATTTATTCAGCTTCAATGTCAGGATTTGAACCCACAGCTTTTTGGCTAGAGAGCAGATATGATAACTATTCAGCCAACCAGGCCAGCTATGAAATTAGCATAAAATCTTATTAAGCATGAGATTCTTAAGAAAGAATTACCATATGCATAAGGATGATGTCAGTTATTAATATAAGAAGGAGACCAAAATTATAACTATACTATGTAAAGTATAGTTATAAGTCTGCATATAGCATCTCTGTAATGCAGGTGGAAGAACAACGGAACACTGTGGCTTTCAACTGGAAAATAATCTGCATTCAATTCTCATTGTGACAATGGGAATCTTTACATGGGCTTTTTCAAATGAAGATGAGTTAGCTGATCTCATATGGAGGTAGCAGGGTTTATCATCCTGGAAACTTGGGCTTTTCATCTCGTGTACAGGCAAATTGGCCATGAAAACGCATGGAATTTACAGACAAAAAATACTGGTTTGTTGTGTGTATTTAGAGAATTAAGTAGTAGGTAGATGGTGAAATGTGCGTGTAGTGGAGTAGAGTAGTCCTGCAATGAGTCCTTGGGCTTCTTGGAGGTGTCACATAATAATAATAATAATAATATGAAAAGAAACTGGATCTGCAAGCTAAAGACAACCCAAAAGAATTCTATCATTATGCTGCAAGTAAAAGAAAGAATGAATGTGAATGAACAACAACTGAATGCAGCTGGTATGCAAGTGATGGATGCAGACAAGATTGTTCAACTAACAGATGCCCATTTTGCTAAAAGCCATCAACCTATGCATGCAACATTGATCTTAACGGTATCTCTTCAATGAATGAAGAAATTCAGGTATGTGGGGAAGAGTAGAATTGTTGCACAAGTTGAATAAGAATCAATAGGGGGTGTGGAGTGTAGCTGTTAGCATATGGAAGTATTCAGGATACCAGTATTGGCATTAATACCTCATCTCAGTTCGGATCTGAGATGGTATTAGTCAGAAGTAACTACTTCCTAGCCAGGGGTCAGTGCAGGTTATCATCTGTCTCAGAAGTGTTTTATGCCTGTGATATATGTAGTCACAGGTCGGTTTGCCTGTTTATGAGGGATGAAAGACCCTCCACCTCAATATGAGACCAACTAGCTCACCTTTAGTTTAAAAGACCTGATAAAGATTCCTCATATCTAAGATGGGAATTGAACCCAAGTCTTTCTTACCAAAGGATAAGAAAGTCTATACTGACTGTGCCTATGGAGACTTTGGCAACTCAAATTTTTTATTCCAGAGAACATACAACTTGCAGACAAAGTGGACTAGAATGAATGAAATCAAACTTCCACCATGTGGTATAGCCTGACTAATGAAAGATGTACATGCATTACTCTACTGTCAATGCTCATTCCTATGGTTTAAAAGAATTAAGGATAATAAGGAAGAAAAGAGAAGACAGTAGGTCAGTAACTGTGTAACACATGCAGTTTTGATATATTATGAATTTATAAATATAAAAAAAAATTTTTCTAAAAAGAATCTGCTTAAAATATAAATGTCCACATATACTTATTATGAAATTCTGGGATGAAATCTAATTAATAAAGAATCGATCTTCGTTACTCTCCCTAACATATATATATATATATATATGTGTGTGTGTGTAATTATATGCTTCAACTCAGTTGTTGTGATACATTTTTAAAAATAGATTTAATGACTTAAAAACCGAGATTACTTATAGAGATTTAATAAGATTAATACAACTAGTTTCGGCTTATAATAGCCTTCATCAGGTATTCTTAAAGGAAGAGAATAGTAATAAACATTGAAGTATCTAAAAACTTGAAAATACAGGTAAAATATCGTCACACATAATTGATACATAAAAAACGTTGTATTTTTTCAAGTTGTTCTAACAGACGTGCCATTGTTTATTGCAAGTATGCGTGCAGACTCACGTGAACGCCAATATTGAATAACTGCAGCATGGCTATCTGGGATGTTATAACTCAAATTGTTGTTTAAGTGGACAGGATTCAGAAGGATTTCCCTTGATTCTATAATTTTTCTCTCAAACTCATCATCAGACGAAAAATATTTTCTGATCTATCCCAGCAAACGGAGTGGCTTTGTTGATCATCATTAGGATTATTTGAAAAAAGAACATGACTGGATAACGCAGTTGCATGTGATCTTTTGTAAGAGATGTCTCTTTTATGCTCTTCTATACGTTGCTCAACAGATTTGTTAGTTTGTCCGAAATAAGGGATATTGCAATCGCACCATAATTTATATACACCTGGATATTTTAGGTTGTGATGAGGAGGCTTTGGATGACTGATTAGAGAACGGATTTTTGGAAGTGTGGTGAAGAACGTCTTGATGTTATATTTTTTAAGGACGTTTGCTAATTTGTTAGAGACTGTGCTAATATATTGGGATGGAGATGCTGCCTTTAAAATTGCTATATGTTGATGATATTTTCATTGTTTGGAATCACGGGCACACATCTCTCATAGCTTTTCTTAATCATCTTAACATCCAACATCCTAATATAAAATTTACTGCTGATCTAGAAAATAATAACTCCTTGCCTTTCCTGGATGTCATGCTTACACGTTGCTCTGAAAGATTAAAAATCTCTATATACAGAAAACCTACTCATACCAATAGATATCTGCATAATCTTTCTCATCATTTTCCACCACAAAAACTTGGAACTATATCTGCCTTAGGACACAGAGCATGCTCTCTCTCTTGAATGAACAAGATGAACTACAAAAAGAAATAAATCAACTCTCGCTTATCTTTAAACAAAATGGTTACTCTGAAAAAACGATTAAGAAATTTCTTCTGGATCCTCCTAGACGGTGCACCACAGGAACTAGTAATTTTAAAGGCAGCATCTCCATCCCATATATTAGCACAGTCTCTAACAAATCAGCAAAAGTCCTTAAAAAATATAACATCAAGACATTCTTCACCACCCTTCCAAAAATCTGTTCTGTAATCGGTCATCCAAAGCCTCCTCATCACAACCTAAAATATCCAGGTGTATATAAATTATGGTGCGATTGCAATATCCCTTATTTCGGACAAACTAACAAATCTGTTGAGCAACGTATAGAAGAGCATAAAAGAGACATCTCTTACAAAAGATCACATGCAACTGCGTTATCCAGTCATATTCTTTTTTCAAATAATCCTAATGATGATCAACAAAGCCACTCCGTTTGCTGGGATAGATCAGAAAATATTTTTCGCTCTGATGATGAGTTTGAGAGAAAAATTATAGAATCAAGGGAAATCCTTCTGAATCCTGTCCACTTAAACAACAATTTGAGTTATAACATCCCAGATAGCCATGCTGCAGTTATTCAATATTGGCGTTCACGTGAGTCTGCATGCATACTTGCAATAAACAATGGCACATCTGTTAGAACAACTTGAAAAAATACATTTTTTATGTATCAATTATGTGTGGCGATATTTTACCTGTATTTTCAAGTTTTTAGATACTTCAACGTTTATTACTATTCTCTTCCTTTAAGAATACCTGATGAAGGCTATTATAAGCCGAAACTAGTTGTATTAATCTTATTAAATCTTTATAAGTAATTACTTAAATTAAGGGGATATTAAATCCCACATAGTTTTAAAACCGAATAAGAAACTCAAAGATTGGAATCAGAGAGTTTCTTGCCGAATATAGTAAACTATAAAGTATCGGCGACACTAGCGTTACCCAATGCAAGTGATCCTAGTACATAATACAATACCGGGCAACTCGTTGCAAAGGTGGGGAAGTTCAGATCGCTATTCTTAGGTATTTTCCATAATGTAAAAACACATTTCCTAGGAAATGTATGCTGTTATTACATTATGGAGGGAGGTCACTACCCAGACCGGTTTCAGCCTTTTTTGAGGCTTCATCAGTGAGTAGCTAGACCTAATACCAAATTGTATAGCGAAAAGAACTTATGTACTCTGCGAACGAGTTTTCCAAACAGGTGCAACCATTAAGTTACTTAAGTATAAAGAGCTAATAAGCTTCATTTCGGCAATGAAAACATTACTTAAATTAAGGGGATATTAAATCCCACATAGTTTTAAAACCGAATAAGAAACTCATAGTCTCCTTTATAGTCTACTATATTCGGCAAGAAACTCTCTGATTCCAATCTTTGAGTTTCTTATTCGGTTTTAAAACTATGTGGGATTTAATATCCCCTTAATTTAAGTAATGTTTTCATTGCCGAAATGAAGCTTATTAGCTCTTTATACTTAAGTAACTTTATAAGTAATCTCGGTTTTTAAGTCATTAAATCTATTTTAAAAAAAAATATATATATATATATAACTTTACAAGCTAATCATCTTATAAATAAAATTATTTTACCTTTTTACTTCTCCACACAGTGTGAAGCAAAATATGGCTGTTATCTGTTGTCCAACATAGATCAGGAAGGAGATCTGTATATATTCCAGGAAAACCATTTCCTAAAAATATAATCATGGAGATTCAAAAATTTAAAAACTAAATCATTATAATGGATTGTTATAATTGAGACCATATATCATTCACCAAAGCATGGTTAATTACATTTTTTTTTTTTTCGTAAGTTTTAACACGAAAACTTGGCCCTAGAATCCTATGCATTCCCGGACCTGTATAAGAAGTGTTTCTTTTGCACAGGAAACTCGAACTACAGGAAAAAAAACTGCAGTGGACTCATACCATGTCAAATACCACTATAACAAACTACTAAAAAAGTCCCAATTAAATTCACATAGGCACACTGCTATTTAAAAAATAAATAAATAAAAAAACACTATCCCTTATGAGTTCATTATGGAGAACTGGCTGTAATAAAAAACCAAAGTGGGTAACCAATGCAGAGGATATAGTTGAATTATTCAATGATGAATTTATCAGGGTATTTCATCCTAGTGATGGCAATATCAGGAGAAGCCGGAGCATAGAAGGTATGGCAAAGGAAGGACTGATGGTGAATGTGCATCAAGTACATTGCTCGGAAAGAAGTTAACGGTCGCTCCTACAGGCGGTTACATGAAAATTCATCAAAAGACAATTCATTGAAAAGGCAATTCATCGAACGACAATTTGTCGTCGAAAATGCAATTCATTGAAAAAACAATTCACTGAAAATTTTCAACAAGGCTATGATAAAAGTAATCCATTTAGAACAAAAACTGAACCATGCAGACAGCTTCTTGTACTGGCAACTTCTACTAATTCTGCTAAGTCAGAGAGAGATTTTGTAATACAGTACATAATTTGGACACGTTATTTCTTTGTTGTCCTGAATATAGCTGAACAACTGAAAACTGGAACGGTTCGACATTTTCTTGTAAAAGTTTCAAATAGCGAATCTGAGTAAAATTCATCACATAATAATTGCTATATTGAAGTCGCATATTACTACTAGCAACAATAATAATAATGGAGCCTGCGTAATTCAGTCGGTATAACAGACAAATCAGTCCCATGAACAGACATGAAACAGTTATCGGACAAGAAAGACTATAAGAAACCATATTGTTTTATAATTTTTCCCTATTAAAATAGCATTGGTTTCTCACTCTGCACAGTTCAGTTTTTGTTCTAAATGGATCAATTTTCAGTGAACTGTTTTTTCGATGAATTGTTCATTCAATGAATTGTCTTTCAATGAATTGCCTTTTCGATGAACTCTCTGGATACCCCCACAGGTAAGGTGGTGCCATGTAACAAGTCACGTGTTTGTAGCTGGTATAAACTAGACCAATATGATCTTCCAAGTCATTGCAACTGTGTCTGCATGAAATGGATGCAAGAAGGGTACTGATGAAGTTTGAAAGAGGTTTTGTGATAGGATGCCATGATGCAGGCATATCTGTTTGGCAAATTGTTGACAAATTGGGCCATCCTAGGTCAACAATCAGTGATACCATACTTAGATGGAAGCGCAGGGAGTCAACTATAAGTGCTACCTACAGTGGATGACCAACTACACTTGCCGAATGTGACCGCATGGTGATATGAAGGATAATATGTAAAACCTGCCATTTGCTGGTTGACATATTGAATACAGAGTTCTGGTGATCAACTGAACACGAATCTGGACAAAAACATTCAGAAAACAGAGGCTCCCAACATAGGTTTCCAAAAACATTCAGAACAGAGGCTCCAACATGGTAGAAATGCAATATGCAAGGCCCAAATTACCCGAACCAACATGCAGCATCTTCAATGGAGCATGTACAGTGGGATATGGAAGCTTGGAAAGCTATGTTATGGAGCGACAAATCATACTATACCCTCTACTGAGCAGATGGATGTGTGTGGCAGATGCCTGGTGAATGTCTCTTACCAGAGTGTGTAACCCCTAACTATGAAATTCGGAGGTTGCAGCGTGATGGTATGGTCCTGTTTTTCCTGCTTTGGCTGACTTCTGTTTGTGGTGACATGAACACTAACCTGAACATTCTGGACAATGCAATGCTTCCTACTTGAAGTTTCTACACAACTGACCATTGTCTCTTTCAGCAAGACAATATGCTGTGTCATAAGGCTGCTGTTGTATCTACGAGTTTGTGAACATAAACATCACCACATTTGACTGGCCTCCACAGAGCCTTGATCTCAATGCTGTTGATCATCTGGAGGATGAACTGGAGCATCGAGTTCAAGAGATGTCTGACCCACAACAGTCTTAGATGTCATTACAGACCTACAAGAAGAATGGTCCAAAATTCCCACTGATCATATGGAAAGTACACCCCATAAGATTGCTGCAATCATTTCAGTGAAAGGTGGTCCTACAAGTACATCCTAATAAGGTGGGCACCATGGTTGTTAGTCCCTCACACTATGGTGTCTGTTAACTTCTTCCCAAGCAGTCTGGAATGAGGGATTAAGTAAACTTGATATTAATAAGGTAATGGATTTGACAGTATACTGCCATGTCTTAAGGGAATACTCTATGGAATTAATGGCACCTCTGGCACAACTACTTAACATGAGTCTTACAATAGGGCAAATCCCAAAAGAATGGAAAGTGGGAAAAATTGTTTCACTGCACAAAGGAGGGATTA
Source organism: Typopeltis vanoorti (assembly GCF_054136105.1). Classification (NCBI taxonomy): domain Eukaryota; kingdom Metazoa; phylum Arthropoda; class Arachnida; order Uropygi; family Thelyphonidae; genus Typopeltis; species Typopeltis vanoorti. Next base: position 75,192,747 of record NC_143550.1, on the reverse strand, counting down.
GACTAAGGCTACAAATTATAGGTCAATCTGTGTGTCTGGGGTAAATTGTTAAGGCATTAGAGAAGTTGGTGAGGACTAGAATTCAGAAGTGGGTTGATAATAGCAGCATGGGTTTGTTAGGGAAGGTCATGTTTCAGCAATCTGCTCACATATTACAAGGTGACAAATGACTAGGTAAAGGAAATGCATATATAGTGGTGTACTTGGATTTTTAAAAGGCTTTGATAGACTACCACATGACATACTAGTAGCTGAACTGAAACAGATGGGATTAGATAACAGTCATTCAGCTAATGGATAAGTGAATGACAGTCAGACAGATATCAGCAGGTTGTATATGGATTAGTGGTATCCCAGAAGAGGAAGATCACTAGTGGAGTGCTGCAGGAATCTGTTTTCAGACCATTATTGTTTAACTTATATGTTGGTGACATTGGGACCAGCTTAACTGGAAATGTGAAGCTGTTTGCAGATGGTGCAAAAGTTGGAAAGGGCTTTGAGAAGTAAAGAAGATATTGTGACCTTGCAAGAGAAACTGAAGAGACTATGTGAGTGAGAAAATGAGTGGCAAGAATGGGATGCAGAGTATACAATTAATGGAGAAATTTTGAAGGAGGTGGAAAAGATGAGAGATCTAGGAGCGATTGTGGACAGAGACTTGAAAGTTTAGGAGTCACACTGCAAAACTGTAAGAACATCAATAGATTATGGCAATAATGAAGAGGATTCTGACATGCAGAAGAAGAGAGGCTATGGTTCCCTTGTATAAGACTTTGATCAGGCAACTTATGGACTACTGTATGCAGATTCGGTCACCTGGTTTTCAGGGGATGAAGATATTTTAGAGACTGTCCAAAGAAGGTTTACCAAGTCAATGTCAAGTCTATGGAATGTCAGATAAGAGGAGAGATTGAGGGAATGCAACTGCCAGAGCCTCGTGAATAGAAGGAGACTGGATGTGTTTGAGATATATAAGTTGGTGATGGGTTGTTACCAGATTAAGAAGTTCTACCCCTGCTGCCCTCCAGAGTAGAGAATGGCAAAGGGTGGAACTAGAAGCCATCCAAGGAAGCTGTGAGCAGGGAAGTGAGAAGCATGGAAAGTGAATGGAAGTGGAATGCACTACCTGAAAATGTGGCAAGTGCAGAAACTGTGAATGGGTTCAAGGCACAGTTATGATCTTTTGGCATGAGAGAGCATAGACACCCCGACACACACACACATAACACATGATGAGTCCTTTGACTCCATGGAGGTCAGATGTTAATAATAATGATAATAATAATTGCTGAAAAATAAAGCTCCTAAAAACAGAACCCCTAATTCTATTTTGTTTCAAACAAGTCAAGTCCAAAATTCACTAAAGTAAACTGCATTTAGCAACAAGTGTTTTATCAAAATTCAACTGTGAAACTGTTCTTATGCTAAATGCAATGCATTTCTTTCAAACTTAATCTGTCAAGTATAACAACCATATAGAGAGGAATACTTCCATAACAACAGATATAAAAAGAGGTTAATTCCACCTCTGATGGGAAGTAAATCTACATAATGTTGACTGACTGCTGGAAACTATTTGTTTTTTTGTTTGTTTTTATCACAATCCCACACAGTGAACAATGTTTATAGACATGTAAATGAATTGCACACACTTATGCTTCAGTATAGAATTAAAACAAGAATATAATTTCCTATTAAGTATAATATACCTTGTAACAAGCAAAAAAACTTTCCACAACAAACATCATGTTTCAACGTAGCATGCACAAATTCACAACATGAGAAGATACAAAAAATTAGAAAAATCTTTTTGACTTATACTATTGTTGATAGTGATATCTTCATGCTGGGGATTTGAAATAAAAAGCGATCACAATTTAGTTTTGAGTAGGATAAAATAGAATCATACAGGATTCAAGACAAATGAGAATACAGGGGATTTAACATAAAAAGTGAGCACAATTTAGTTTTGAGTAGGATAAAATAGAATATCATATTGAAAATAAAAATACGTAAGGAAGTTTAAAAAAGAATCCAAGTAGAGCAGCTTTCAGAAGTGGAATTGTACATACTGAAGCATACAAATATTATTCGGGGAGGGGATTGTAAGCAATCAAAGCAGTTTATAAAAGTAGATAAACAAAAGTCTTGTGAAGACTTTAGCAAGAATATAGAAGATTAGAATACAGAAATATCAGCAAGGTGACAAAATGTTCTGGAAGATAACAAAAAGCATAGAAGAGGAAGAAAGTTTTTGCATCACCAAATGATAAAGGTGATGCAAAAACTGAAGGTAAAGATATCTTATGGGTTTGGAGTAATTACTTTGAAAGACTGTTAAATGAAACAAGAAGTCTCAGAAGAGTGGTAGAAAATAATCCAAAGGAATGCAATCAGGAGGCAGAAAAGCTATCTAAAACATGAAATGTGGGAAAGCAGCAAGAGTAAATGCTATTGGACCCAAAATACTCAAGCATGAAAGCATAACTTTTACAGTGGAAGCACTGTATAATTCAGAAGACATGGTCTAAGGCAGTGGTTTCCAAACTTTTTTGATTGCATATCCCCAAGACAGAAAAAATAAATAGCACGTACCCCCGACTGATTGAGCAAGAATCTATTGTGATAAGTATTATAAAGAGGAAATATGCCTTGTATCATCATATAATAATTAAAAAAGCCAGATATTTTTACACATTATTTTTATTATTAACAACTTACAAACATATTTATTACAATATTTAATGTGAACAATGGCCTTTCATTTCTTTCATAATTTCTTGAAATTCTGGTTTGATGGCTTCTGATACTGCAATACGAAGGCCTGGTTCCAAGTTTAATTTATTTCGATATTTGGTTTTAATACCTGTCATTGCAGAAAATGATACCTCACATAAATAAGTAGAACCAAATGGCAGGAGTGCATCATTTGCTGTGTTTACTAAATTGCTATACTCGGACTACAGTCCCATCCACTAACTGTGAAGAGATTTCTGTTAAAATTCGTTTTTCAAAGTTGTATTGTATCTAATGTCAATTAATTGCTCTTGAAAAATAATCGGAAGGTGGTCAATTTTTACATATTCTGCAAATGGGTACAAAATCCATTGAAATTCTTCACCAGGAAGATCTGTGAATAAGTTACAAAAATATATCTCCAAACTTTATAATTGTGCAGATATTAGACTTTTTGTTTGTTTTACATTTACATTATTTTCTGTAACGAAATCAGATAAAGATGGAAATGTGAACATTTCTAAACATCCCTTTTCAAATTTCTCTCTCCACTGCACCATTTTCTTTCGAAATGCGGTTATTTTCTCATTCATTGTTAAAATGTTACCTTTTCCTTGAAGAGACAAATTAAGCCATGTTTACTTTTTCAAAAATATCAGCTAGGTAGCATAGTATTAATAACCACTTATCGTCATTGAAAAGATCTGCAAATTTCTTATTTTTATCCAGTAGGAAAATGCGTAACTCATCTTTTAGTTCTACAACTCTCTTAAGTACTTTTCCTCGAGATAACCAACGAACCTCGGTGTGGTATAGAAGATTTTCGTGAATACTGCCCATCTCTTGACATAATACTGTAAATATTTTACTATTCAAAGGCCTCGTTTTTATAAAATTAACTATATTGATAACATCCTGGTATTTTGTGTATATCAGGCTGCATTTTTTTTGCCGCAATAGCTTGCCTGTGGATAATACAATGAATAAATTTGACATGTGGTGCTATTTCGGTTACTTTTCTTTTGAATCCTTTCTTTGTACCAATTAAAGCAGCTGCTCCATTGCTAGTTATGCTTAAACAGTTTTTCCACAAAATATTGTTTTTAACAAAGAAGTTATTTACTGTTGAGAAGATATCTTCCCCTGTACATCTTTCCTGAAGTGCCTCACAAAAAAGTAGTTCTTCATGTAATTCATTATTAAAATAATATCTAGTAAATACCAATAACTGAGACATGTTGGCAACATCTGTACTTTTATCAAGCTGTATAGCAAATTTCCCACATTGAGTCATTTGTTTTAATAGTTGCTTTTTTAAATTATCTGCAATGATTTCTAAACATATACCAATAATATTTGCTGATAAGGAAATACATTTTAGCTTATCTGCATATTCTTTTCCATGGATTATTTCTACCATTTTAATGGTGGTCAGGAATAGAAGTGTTTCCCCAGTGGTGTGTGGCTTTTGGTCTTTTGCAATTAAGAATGCAATCTCGAGAGATGCCTCCAAATATTTATTGTTAATTTTAGTGAATTTTTTTTAAGTTGTTGGATTGAGAATTACATGTCTTCAAACATCGTTCAAAGAATTGTAATGATTTGTGTTTATGTTCAGGATGTTTAGTTTTTAAGTGTCTTACTAATAATGATGGTTTCATACTTCCATTACATAGCGTCTCATGACACAATACACATGTAGGACGAGGTTCATTGTTGACTATCTTCGATGTAAATCCTCATTTCAAGTAGTCTTCTTGATAATTTCAAACTTTCTTGGGCAAGGTTTTGTAAAGTTTCAGATTAATGTTTTTATCACTTAATTTGACTGATAACGAACTTGTTTGAATAGAAGAATTAATCCTATCTTTTCCTTGTTGTTCGTCTGATGTAGAAGTACTATCATAATTATCTTCAATTCTTTGGAGGAAATTTTTTTGACCATTTATCCATTTTGTGAGGGTTAATTTGTAAAATTTAAATATAATTCATTTACTATTGATAATATCAAACACTTTTAAAAAATGTAAGCAATTTTGATAATATTGATTCACTATTTCTAGTGTAAACATAAAAGTAAGCACAAAAAAGGCGTTGGAATTGCACAGAAACAATATATACTAAAAAATCGTTAATCTTACTACTAATAGTCAAATAATTAATACAACTGTGGTGTCATCCGTAGATAGCAGGATAACTAAGAAATTTTCCTTCTCTAGTTGGGCTTGTCAACACTAGGATGCTCTACAAAGAATGGTAATGATAAGTAAGAGATTTACTCCCTAGTTTTAAAAAATATGACAGCTTTGCCATGGACTATTATGTGTGCAAAGTAGCCCAATGTGCACTACTCACAAATTTAAGTTTACAGGATCTTCATAACATCTTTGTCTATATTAGATATATGTTTAATTGATGAAAGAAAGTAATATTCTTTATCTTTAATTAATTACTTAATTTTTTTCCTATCAATATAAAACTTTTTTTTGACGTACCCCCACGTATCAACTCGCATACCCCAGGGGAATACGAGTACCACACTTTGGAGACCAATGGTCTAAGGGAGTGCTTAAGGGTCAAAGCTATACTGAGAGGAGATCTCCAAATGGCATTCAAATCAAGTGGAGAGCCAACCAGGGCTCCTGACCTAACGTCCAATCCTCACCTTCTTGTGGTGCATCCTTTTCTTTTAGGCATCTATCTGATTACTGAACAAATGAGGATAGGCTTGAAATTTGGGATTTAGTCTACCAAATTGTATTCTTATTGGCTTAAACCAAATTTCAAATGATGGTACAACATGACAGTATTTCATGCCAGCTGGGATGTCGATGAGTTAAACAAGGTCCCTGTCATTTTTGCCACGGAACCAGGGTGAATAGTGAAAAGTCAGCTAGAGGAACAAATCCTAAAACACACCCCCATCCCAATATCACCAGAGTTCAAGATCGGTACTATCAACATAAGAAGCTTGAATGGCAAAAAAATGGAGATAGCTGAGGAAATGAATAAGTACCAGATAGACATAATAAGGGTGACTGAAACAAAAAAGATAAAAACCGGTCAAATCTTTCTGAGCAATAAATACAAATTGTTACATTCAAGCAATGACAATCAAGAAAAAGAAGGAAAAGCTATGATATTCAACACTAAATACGAGCCAAATCTTCTTGAATGGGCGATATCAAGTGGAGGGATGTGGGCAAATATCAGAAAGGGGAACTGGACAATGCAATTTATTTGTGCCTATAATCCCACAGAAGGTTATACTGAAGTAGAAGTGGATGAATTTTTTGAGGCTTTAGACAAAGCAACTAACACAACGAAAAAAGGAAAAGTTGGTACTTGTGGGGGATCTAAATAGAAGAGAAGGAAATGATTGTCACACATACAAAAATAATTTGGGAAAATTTGGAGAAAACAGCAAAGCTAATAACAATAGCAAATGCCTGTTGGATTTCTGCTCAGGACATGGACTGGTTATTACTAACACCATGTTCCAACATAAAAATGTGCACAAATTCACATGGAGAGAAGAGGCAAGGAATAAGAAAAGTCACATTGACTCTGTTATTGTCGACAGTGATGTTTTCTTCCTGATGCAGAACACAAGAGTGTAAAGAGGATTTGAGAGTGGAAGTGATCACCATTTAGTCTTGAGTGGGATAAAACTGAATTTCATACTGCAAAGAAGAACATGTAAGAAAGTTTTAAAGTGAATAAAAGTTGAGCAGTTCTCAGATGTGAACTGTAGACTAAAATACACAAACATTATTGAAGAAAAAATTAAAGAGTTTGAGAAACAGGAACCAAACCTTGGATATTCAGTGGCAAGCCCTGAAGAAAACACTGATTTGATTCAGCCAGAGAGGCATGTGGTGAAGTTGTCTGCAAGGGTAGAAAATTCAGACCTCCATGGTGGACACAGGAAGTTAAAGAGGCAGTGAAGGAAAAGAGGAAAGCATATCAAAAGTTCCTAGCAAATAAGTGAGGTTGTGCTCTTAGAGAATACAGATAAAATGTAAGAAAGCTAAACACTGTGTATAACTAGCTAAACAAAAGTCATAGGAAGACTTTGGTAAGAAAATAGAAAATAAATATCAAGAAGGTGGCAAGATATCCTGGAGGTTGTTGAAAAAGTTCAGGAACAGAGGAAATGATGCTGTAAAAGGAATTAGAGATGATAGAGGTGACATCCGGTCGCTGGGCTGTCATGGTACATTGGGTCGTCCCCTCGGTGGTGGATGGGGGGGGGATGGTCGGTGGCACTACTTTGTAGGCCTCCCGGCTAGGTCTATGGGACACGCTAATCAACGACAGCTGCGGTCCTCAATTCATATTAAGGGTTGGATGGTTCTGGCAGCCCATTCCATAAAAAATGCCGCTGTGTAAAGCATCATGTCTACACAGAAAAGAATTAAAGCCTGGGTAGTTCTCAATATGCTCGGAACGGCAGTTGTCAGGGTGATATAGCAGGCCCTGCAGTATCGTCAGTCCGTGACTGCTATAAAGAAACTCAACGCAGAAATTGCTTGAATGTTGCTACTTGGAACGTAAGAGGATTGAATAAATGTGGGAAATTGGCTAATGTGATGAGAGAGATGGAGAGATTGAATATTAGTATACTAGGAATAAGTGAAACTTTTTGGAAAGGATCATCAGATTTTGAGTAGAAACTTCAAAATGGTAAGATGTATAAAATATATACATTCAGATGGTGAAATATCAAGAAGAGGCATAGCGTTTATTGTAGAGAAGAAAACTAATAAAAACATTATTATCCATATAATCAAAAAATCAGATAGAGTAATGACAATTCTAGTGAAATCTAAACCTAGAGATATGCTGATCATCCAAATATATGCTCCTACAGAACAGAATGAGGAAGCAGAAATAGATATCATGTATGATGAAATAGAATGGTGTATAAAGGAAGTTGGAGGCAAGAAAGATCGAGTTATTTGTGCTATGGGTGACTGAAATGCAAAAGTTGGATCAGAGAAAACATCTACACACGTGGGTCCATTTGGACTAGGAATTCGGAATGAGAGAGGACAAAAGCTACTTGATTTCTGCAACAAGCACAATCTCATCATATAACACTTATTTTGAGCAAAAACTACAGCAAGATACACATGGGAAAGTCTGGATGGAAGATACAAAAATTCAATTAGACTATATTGTAGTCAGTAAAGTTACTTCAATGGAATACGGAACTCAAAGGTGATGCCAAGTGCTGACTGTGGATCTGATCATAGACTGGTCTTTCAGGCGAAGAAGAATATTCGCCTGAAAACAATAAAATTTAAAAGAAGTCAACCCCTAAAATGGGATCTGCAAACAGTACAAAATCCAATTATAAAATCAAAATTTAATGAAAATATTGCAGAACTGCTGTCTGCAGTTGCAAAACGAAAATGAACCCTCTAAATGGAATAGACTACAAGCAGCTATTATAACATCTGCTAAAAACTACATCAATAAACAAGAAGAAAGAAAGAAAAAACCATGGATAACTCAAGAGGTAATCAACCTTATTGATGAAAGAAGAACATGGAAAAGAGGAGCAAATGAAGAAGAAAGGTTAAGATATAAAACTTTGGATAAAAGAATCAAACAGTTATGTAAAAGATTGAACAAAAACGTCATAAATAGGCAGTGCACTAAGATAGAAGAATTACATAATAGGAACAAAACCAGAGAAGCATTCCTGAAAGTGAAAGAACTTAATGGAAAAACAAAATGCACACAGTCTAATAACATCAAGGACAAAGATGGAAACATACTCACTGATAAGGAACAGTTAAATGGAATATGGGTTGAGTACTTATCAGATCTCTATGATGATAATAATGGTAACTTGTTGGATGATTCACTACACCTTAAATTAAATGTAACAACAGATACCACTCCACCCACAAGAAAGGAGGTAGAACATATAATTAATGTGTGTGTGTGTGTGTGTGTGTGTGTGTGAGTGAGTGAGTGAGTGAGTGAGTGATAAAAGGACCTCCCAGATGAGTCTTTGACTCCATGCGGTCTTGGGGTAGTAATAATAATAAATCCCCTGGGTGTGATAATATTCTGGCTGAGCTGCTGAAAGCTTTGACTGGCAATAATAACACCTATTTAGTGGGATCAATTCAGGACATCTATAAAACAGTACAATTACCTGAAGTTTTTACAACATCTATTTGTATACCAATTCCAAAGAAACATAATGAACAAAACTGTGAGCCTAATATCCCATGCATCTAAAATTATTTTAACCTTCGTTAACAAACAAATTGAAAGAGCCATAAGCAGTGAATTGAGTGAACAACAGAAAGGCTTCAGAAGAGGAATGGGAACCATTAATGTTATCCTGGAACTAAAAATACTAATAGAAAGATCACTTGAAAGAAATAGGAACATTTACATATGCTTCATAGACTTTCAGAAGGCTTTTGACTGGGTAAAACATAATAAAATGTTCAATATATTAGATAAATTAGACATAGAAGATCATGTACTTAAGATTCTAAAAATGATTTACACCAAACAGAAAATGCAGCTGTTTAACTCTGAGACTTCTGAAGTGAAAATAAAAAGAGGAGTTAGACTAGGTTGTATCCTTTCACCAAATCTATTTAATATCTATAGTGAGACAGTGATGAAAAAGACTGAAAAACAAAAAACAGGAATTAGTATCAATGGTATAAAATACAACAATCTTAGATATGCTGATGATACCATTCTACAGGGTGTCCCAAAATTCACGCAAGATTTAAATTTAGCACCATTTGTGCAGTAAAGTGTTGCCAACGAGAAAAAAAAGACAGCGTGACAGCTGACAGTTCAGGGTTATTAAAAATGGAGCGCTACACAAAAGAACAACGCATTTTCATTGTTGAGCAATATTTTAAAAATAATGAAGGTTTGGCAGCTACAGTTCGCAATTTTCATACAAAATATGGTCGGAATAGTGATTTAACTTCAACTGTGAAAATATTAATTAAAAAATTCAAGGAAACTGGATCAATTAGTGATCTTAAACACTCTGGCCATCCTTCAACAAGTCGTTTAACAGAAAACATAAAAGCAGTTCGTAAGAGTGTTGCTGAGAGTCCAGGAACATCAATTCGGCACCATGGTCTTGAATTGGGCATTTCGAGAAGCTCTCTACAGCGTATTCTCATGAAAGATTTGCATCTTTATGCTTACAAAGTTCAATTGACTCAAGAACTGAAGCCTACTAACCACACACACACAGCGAAGAGAGTTCGTTGAATGGATTATGGAACAAATGGATGCTTATTTTTCGAACAAAATCATCTTCAGCGATGAGGCTCATTTTCATCTTGATGGCTTCGTTAATCGACAAAATTGTATATTTCGAAGAAGAATGGACTGATTCGAAAATGAGGCTGGTAAGGCAATAACAGTTAATGGTGTTTGCTATCGCGACATGATAATCCAGTTTTTTGTGCCTAAATTGCAAGATATGGATGTGGACGACATGTGGTTTCAACAATACAGTGCCACATGCCATACAGCCCGAGAAACAATTCAATTACTGCATGAGTCATTTCCTGGTCGTGTAATTTCCCGTTTTGGTGATCAGAATTGGCCGCCCAGATCATGTGACTTAACAGCGTTGGACTTTTTTCTTTGGGGTTTTTTGAAGTCTAAGGTTTATGCCAACAAGCCCACGACCACCCACGCCTTGAAGGAAGAAATTGAGTGCTGTATCAACGAAATTCAACCACATTTATGCAAAACGGTCATGGAAAATTTCGACAAAAGAGTGCGTATGTGCCAGCAAAGCTGTGGAGGCCATTTACCCAATATGTTATTCCATGCATAACCCTATACTGTATACTTTATGAATCAATAAGAAATTACAATTTTTAATTAAAAACCTGTGTTTTCTATCAAAATTACTTCTTGCGTGAATTTTGGGACACCCTGTAATAGCAGAAAACAGAAACAAATTAATCAAATTACTGCAGCTACTAATTGAAGAAGGTAAAAAATTTGGATTAGATATTAACGCAAAAAAAAAAAAAAAAAAAAAATTATGAAAATCTCAAAAGAAAGCAGATCCGAGCCAGAAAAATTCATAAACAATATGAAAATTGAACATACAACAGAATACAAATATTTAGGCACCTACTTTACTGCAGATGGGAAACAAGATAAAGAAATAAAAATAAGAACAGCCATAGTTAAAGATGCATTCTGAAAAAATAAACATCTGCTCAGAAGTTCTGTGAGTATTGAGACAAAGAAAGAATGATAAGAACATTAGTGTGGCCAATTTTCACATATGGAAGTGAGACCTGGATATTCAAGAAGAGAGTAAGGCAACAGATCATGGCCTTTGAAATGTGGTGCTATAGGAGGTCTCTGAAATCCCATGGACAGAACATGTGACAAATACAGATGTCCTACAGAGAGTCCTGAGAAAGATTAGAGGCGTGAACAGATGGCATCAATGGCAATATCATATTAAAAACGAGGATATTAGGAAAGAACTTGACATTGTCAGCATCCAGGAATGCGTTAGCAGAGCTAATCTCAGGTGGTATGGTCACTTAAATAGAATGGGAGAGAAAAGATTAGCAAAACAAGTGTTCTCTGCCAGGTTGGCAGGAAAACGACCCAGAGGAAGACCAAGATATAGGTGGATTGATACGGTACAAAGTGCCTTAGACGATAGAAATATAAGATCTGATAATGTTGGAATCTTGACAAGTAACAGACTGATTTGGAGGAAAATTGTAGATAGGAAGTTAGTAATGATGTAATTTTTTCATGTAGTACTATCATATCCTGTACACCCCTTGAGGGTACATGGCAGGAATTTGATGATGATGACAAATAGGTGAGGAAATCATGGGAATATAATAGATCTGTATTAAAGTTTTGTAGATCAGGAAAAGGCATATGACAAGGTGCCAAAGAGAAGCTATTGAAAACACAACAGCTGTATGGTGTCAATAGGGCATTATATCAAGCAATACTCAGTCTTTATTTTGGCCGAGGTCAGCAGTTAGAATTGAAGGAAGTATAGGGAGATAGTTTAATGTTAAATATGGTGTCATACAAGGATGTATATTATCCTCTCTGTTATTCATTATCCATATGGATCACATTATGAAGTGGTATTAAACATGATATTATCAGCTCTTTACTTCATGCAGATGATATTATACTTCTAAATAAGTCCACTACAAGTCTGCAAGATTCCCTGACTAAATTGAATAACTGTTGTAATAGATATGGTATGAAGGTCAGCAATAACAGGACAAAGACAATGAAAATAGGCAGAAGCACCGAAAATATTAACTGCATTGTGAATGGAGAACTTATAGAACAAGTAAAACATTTCAGCTACTTAGGCATGATTTTTAGTGAAGATGGTAAATTGAATATGAAAATAGACAAAAGAATAAATTATATGGAATAAGAGAGAAATTAGTCAAAACACTAAATTAGCTGTATACAATACAGTGTTCAAGCCAATTTTAACTTATGGATCTGAGAGCTGGGTTAGAAATAAAAACACTTGACCAAAGACCGCAAATATGAGAGTCCTGAGAAAAATTAGGGGCATGAACATATGGCATCAATGGCAATATCATATTAAAAATAAGGATATTAGGAGAGAACTTGACATTGTTAGCATCCAGGAATGTGTTAGCAGAGCTAATCTCAGGTGGTACATGGTCACTTAAATAGAATGGGAGAGGAAAGAATAGCAAAACAAGTGTTCTCTGTCAGGTTGGCAGGAAAAAGACCCAGAGGAAGACCAAGATATGGGGGGGGGGGGGTTGATACAGTAAAAAGTGTCTTAGAAGATAAAAATATAAGATCTGATAATGTTGGAGATGCTGATAATGTTGGTAACAGATTGATTTGGAGGAAAATTGTAGATAGGAAGTTGGTGGTGATGTAAGTTTTTCATGTAGTGCTATCATAATATCCTGCACACCCCTTGAGGTAGACGTCAGGATTTTGATGATGATGATGATGACATGGTCTAAGGTCAAATTCCATATGATCCCACAGCTTCACATTACCCATCTATAAAAAAAGAAAAATAAAACTGAATACAAGTATAAAAAGGACTATCTCTGCTGAGTGCTCCAGGTAAGCTTTATGCAAGAATACTTGAGAAGAGACTAAGAAAAATTGTCAAAGAGAAATGAACATAGAGGTGTGTTCATACCAGCTGGACCTGTCAAGATTAGATTTTCACTTTATGACAGGTAGTTGAGAAATTGTGAGAATATAATAAGGATCTGTATTAAAGTTTTGTATAAATATAGTAAAAGTTCCTTCACTAAAACAGAATAGCTGCTGTGACAAAGATGGCATAAAAATCAGATATAAAATGACCTAAACTATGAAGATTTGGAAAGTGGTTAGGAGATTCCAAGAGAAATCTATTCAAAACACTACAACAATATGGTGTAAATAGGATAATGTACTGAGTGATATATAGTCTATATTTAAGTTGTCTATGTCAGTAGTTAGAATTCAATGAGATACAGGATGATGAAAAATTAGGTGTGAGATAAGGATGCACACCATCTTTGCAATCATTCATCATCTATATGAATCAGATTATGAAGGAAATTGGCATTAACCCTGATATCAAAATTCCAGATGTTAATCTTACCTCTTTACTTTATGCAGATGATGAAGTCAGTATGCAGATAGATGAAATCCTTTATGCAGGATTTCTTCACTAAAATTGAATAGCTGCTGTAACAATTATCACAGAATTAAGATTTAAAATGACTATGAAAAACAGGCAGTAACATATGATATATAACATTCAATTCTGAATGGAGAACCTCAATAGAACAAATAAAACATTTCAGCTATTCAAGCACAATTTTTATTGAAGAAAATGCAAATTAATTACATCATTATTATAATTATGACACCTCCAGGGAGTCAAAGACTCATCGAGGTTCACACACAATGGAATTAGCAAAGATGGTAATATGATTTTGCTACTGATTCCATCTGTTAACTTCCCTAATTTTGCTCAGAACTCTCATATCTTATCTATGGTCTAGTCTTTGATTGAATGTTTTATTTCTCACTTGCCTCTCAGATCTATAAGTTAAAATTGGTATGAACACTGTCTTGAATAATTTCTCACTTATTCCATATAAATTTATTCAATGAGCTGTTAATTATATAATTTGAGATCAGTACAGCAGCACGTCAGCTACTGCATGAGAATAATATCAAGAGTGCATGGAAAGCATTTAAAAAATACTTAAATGATGTAATATGAATGTGTCCCAAGAGTTCAAAGAATAAATAGGGTAGGAGTCAAATGGATGTGTAATCTTCAAGCAAGAGATCCGTAAGAAAAGGATGATGTGGAAGGTATACCATGTGCATAAGGATGATGTTCATTATGAAACTTATAAGCAACAGACCAGAAGAGTCGCAACTATTGTACGGAAAGCAAAGTCTGAGTATGAAAAGAAACGGGCTCTGAAAGCTACAGATAATCCAAAGAATTATATCGATATGCTTCAAGTAAAAGAAAGAGTGAATATGAAAGAATAACTCTACTGAATGTAGACAGTGTGAGAGTGCAGAAGATGGTTGCTCAACTAATGATTGTCCATTTTGCTAAAAGCTATCGACCTCGTGTATGCAATTTTAGGTTTACTGCTACTTCTTCACTGAATGAAGAAATTCAGGTGTATGAGGAAGAGGTATTAGAGCTGTTGCACAAACTGAATACAAATTCAGCAATAAGGACTGATGAGATATCAGCATGGATACTAAAAGAGTGTTCAGCTGAACTGGCTATTCCTTTGACCAGGCCATATAATTTGAATCTCAAAACAGGGAAGATTCCACGAGAGTAGAAAGAATGTATGGTAATCCCATTGCACAATGGTGGTGCAAAAGACTAATGTATCCAACTGTTAACCAATCAGTATCTCAGGAGTGATGGTGAAGATTTTGGAAAAGTTGGTTACGGCTTGCATTCAGAAATGGGTTGACAGTGAATCTCTACTTTGCAATGAATAGCATGGGTTTACTAAGGGAAGGTCATGTTTTAGCAACTTGCTCACATCCTATAATAATGTTACCATGGGACAAGGGGAATGGATATGCCATGATACTTTTTGGATTTTGCTAAGGCTTTTGACAGAATACAGCATGGAAGACTGTTGTAAAATTGGAGAATATGATATCGGATTATAAAATATTAGCATGGATAAGAGGATGGCTGACTGATAGATATCAAAGTCATATATGGGTGATGTCAGTCTGCAAGATTTAAGGTAACCAGTGGTGTACCACAAGGATCACTCCTTAGTACACTGATATTCAATCTGTACATTAATGACATTGTGAAGGATTTGACAGGTGACACATAGGTATGTTGCCTGCATGTCAACATTCCTGATTACGTGAGGAGCTGAAGGATCTTCCTCAGCCATAGCCAAGTTAGCAGTCTTGGGCGTGGACAGTAGAGTTTTTCTTCCCAGTTTATCTAGGATTTTTCATCCTGCAAAGCAGGCAAACCAACCTTGAGTACTCAAACTGTGGACATAGGATACCAGGGGCACACAGCTGACCAACTTATCCTGTGAACAGTTGAGGTCCGATGATTAATAATAAACCCTCAACACCACAAGGTAAAAGAGGGGGAAAGGAAAATGAGAATGATATATATATATATATATATATACACAGGTAACCCTCGTATAACGTGGATGTTAGGTTCCATAGAAATGGCACGTTACATAAATCACGTTATGTGAGACTCAGATCATATAGAAAAAGTAGGGTTAGGTTCCGAAATCGTTTTCTTCAAAGATTATATAAACAATGACATATCCAACAAAAAAATATTTTTATTTAATTCAAGTAATTCATGTAAGTTAAGAAAACATATTAACAATGAAACAAATACATAGTATCAAATTATAAAAAATTATAAATTGTACATAAACTTCATTGCACATAATACATAAATGTTTTAGACAAAATAAAATAAAGTGTATATTTTAATCGTCGTCACTCTCTTCAAAACTAACATTTCATAGATGTTCTTTATTTATGAGTGTCCAAAAGACATCATCACTTGAAATCTCTTGGACATCATTTGCATAATTCTCATTGCATATTTCGGCTGATTTAGTATCAAGAAGTCAGTAATAAGACCTTGCTTACCACTATGCTGCAAATTTTTATTAAGTTCATAATACAGAGTAAACAAATATCCAACTGTCTCGTGAATTTTCCAGAACGCTCCATTGAGAGATCATTATCCATAAACTAACTTTCTTGCCAAGTTCAATCCTTGTGCTAATTTCTTTAAACTGAATTTATCGCAATCAGAATCTTTGGCAGAACTTTCCCCGCCATTAGGTTCTATGTCATCTATTAATTGTACCAGTTCCTCCTAATTTAAATCTATTTCTCCAATTAATTCACTAATTTCGTTTTCAACCATATCACAAAAGTGGTCTAAGTGGCCATTACTATAAAAAATAAACTTTTTTACAGAAAAAAAGCATTCCATATTGTATGTAACTCACCAAAAAATAAAGTGCTCAGCTTGAGATTAACACGATGAGTTTCTGACTCCATGGAGGGTCAGGCATTGATAATAATAATAATAATAACACACTTATGATTTTTAATGTGCTTTCCTAGCAGAAAACGAAGACAATTTCCAACAATAAATATTTTATATGGCAAACAATTGACATACATGCGTGCTAAAGGCTATTTCCCCTAATATAAATTCGCTACTTATAACTACATGTGCAATAGGCAGATGCAAATTTAACTAAGATAAAATTTGATTTTTAAGTCGTGCGTTGAAAAATACATGAAAAGATAAAGGATTACTACAATTTGTAGACTGTCTTATATCGAAACCGCATTGAATAAGTACCGCGTTCAACAAGGGGTGCTACAATTTGTAGCCTGCGTTATATGAGGGTTACACGCATGCACGCACACACACATGGGAACATTAAAAACATCAGCATCATCATGACTGGTAAACTTGTTGAACATATATAAAACATTTTAGCTATTTGGGCATAATTTTTTGTGAAGATGGAAAATTAAATATAGAAATAGAGAACAGAATTAATTTATTATTACTATTATGATAAAGACCTCCAGGAGTCAGGGACTCATCAAGGGAGACCATATACTATATGCAACAGCTATCATACTTGTCATCGAATCCATTCACTCTACTTGCACACAGCACTCTATGAGAGAAAAACCTAATCTCACCTTTCCCTTCTTGATGGCATTCATTCTCAACTTCCAAGAATGCTCACTCATCTTTACCCCACTCTCCACAAAATGAAAAATCCCATCAGCTGAAATCCTGTATGATCCTTTCAGAAGTTTGTAAGTCTCAATCATGTCACCCCCCCCCCCCTTTCTCCTGTTTGCTAGAGTCTGCAGTCTACAAATTCTCCATGTCTTCATAATTAGTATTCCACAATCCTGATATAATTTCCGACACTCTCCTTTGCACTCTATCTCTCTCCACTATTTCAGAATCACTACAGAAACCGTGAGACTAGACCTGCACATAGTGGTCTAAGCGAGGTGTTATCAAGGCCTAGCAAAGAAGCAAAATTATCCTTATCTTTGCATATCAACGTTTGTTTCAAAATTGCAGTTATCCTTTGAGTTTATTTGAAATCTTAGCTACAGAGCCCTTGAACTTCACCTTCCTATCTATTAAAACTCCAAGATGCCTATCCTGATCAGTTTCTTCTAGGATAATCCCGCTTCACTTTACATTTACTAACATTGAACTGACATCCATTTGCCCATGCCCTCAATTCCAATCTATTCCGCAAGTACTACATTCCTGATTACTAGAGGAATGGTAGTAGTGTCATAGTTGGAGAATTAAGTGGTTGTGGAGAGGATGAGATGTATTTGGCAAAGTAGAGTAGTGTGCCCTCCTAAGATGAGTCCTTGGACTTCCTAGAGGTGTCATGTAATAATAATAATAGTAATATAATAATTTTTCATACCCAATTTGTTAACGTCATTATTCATGTTAGTTAAGGAATTCTGTGGACTTTAGTGGATTTATTTGAGAAAATAACATCATCTGCATAAAGAGCTGAGATAACATCTCCTATTTCTGACATCGGGTTTACTGTCACTTTTCTTCATAAATATGATGCATAGAGATGAAAAATAACAGTGGAAATAATGTGTACCACTGTCATACACCTCAGATAAAGGTGCATTGCAGAATGAACAGAATGTCGAATTTACAATACATAAGTGTAGTATGTTGAATAGCTTTTCTTTCGACACCTTGTCATATACTTTTTCTTGAGTAAAAACTTACATACAGAAACTCATTATATTCTTATCATATCTCAAGTATTTATCATAAAGAGAAAATCAGATCCAAACAAATTCTATTTGGCTTCAAATGTGGATTGTTCATTTCCAAGTTTCTCTTCCACAATTTTTTTAAGTATCCTCTCAAGTACGCTTGCAAAAATCTTACTTGGAATGCTCAGCAAGGATATTCCTGTGTTTTTTTCTTACAGTATTACTTCCCTTTTTTAGATGGATGCTAATGGGAGCTCCACTTCAATCATCTGGTAATCAGCATTCTGACCATGGATTATGCAATGCAACAGATTTAAAACTTTTAAACGTTATATTTGAGTTTTCAGGTTGAATAAGGTTTCTGATGGTCTTTTCTGCCTCTAGTATTGAAATGTACTTCTGAATGCATTCCTGCTGAATATTTTCTGAAAATGTTCTATCACTTCTTGTTTCATTTAGCAATCATTTAAAGTAATCAATCCAAAGATCTAGAATACCTTTGTGTTCAGTCTTCATGTTGCTATCATCATCATTATTATTATTACTATACTCCATGGAATCAAAAGACATTGTGGGAGACCCACAACTATCCATTAACACAATACCTATCGTAAACTTATTTACTGTTGGGATGCTCACAACCACCTCTGGCAATTGATTCTGCTCATTCAACACTCTCCAAGTAAAGAACCTAATCTACACACCCTTACTAACCATACTCTTTGACAACTTCCTAGTGTGATCCCTTGTTTTCTCTTTGCTCACCATTTATTGAAAAATGTCCTTTTCTTTTGTGTTAATCGTATAAGTTTCTATAATTATCCTCTCTCTCTCTTCTGCCTGTCAGCTAAACTTTGTAACCCACACACCTTCAATCTATCCTCATAGGGAACATACCACAGCCCTGTCACCAGCTTGGTCACTCATCTCTGAATCCACTCCACCACCACCTCCAGATCTAAAAAACGCAGGTGACCAAATCCACAGATCTGGTCACCTGCACAGTAGTCACCATGTGGCTAAATCATGACCCTTACAAAGAGGGAAAGTAACCTCTCTATCTTTACTTGTCAATGTGTTCTTCAACATCAATCCTTTGATCTATTCTGCCAACTCTTGCAAGTACTCTAAATTTCAAATCTCTATCCATCATAAAGTGCATTACCTCATTTCACAACATTAAATTGAGACCCACTGTCCTTTGTCCACACTACTAATTTATTTAAAACATCCTGAAAGGTATCTACAACACCTTTATCAACTATTGCCCCCCCCAATTCTCATAAACAGGCTTATACGTTGGTCGTGCATTAAAAATCACTTAAGGAATTGACAACGTAGATAAGAATATAAATTAAATTACACTTTAATAAATATTTCCGATATTTCAGCAACATCACGTTGCCATCTTCAAAAGGAACTTACAAAAAAGGCACGTGTACGTAGGCACTACAACACAGTATCTGAGAATGAAGTGATGAAGCCATTGTTCTCCTAAGATGGTGAACAATGTCCTGATGGTGCCGCCCTAGTGGGATAAGTAGGTGTTCTTGGCCGTTGGGCTGAAGGTCTGCTGATGTAAGCCTCCCAAATTTGGGACAGTCTCATACAACCAAATTTGTTGAGGTTTGGAGAGTTTCTTAGGGCAGAGGCCGATTCCATAAATAGTCTTTTGAATTTGTATTTGCTACGGTGTATTACTGTAGCTTTCTTCCACCATATTCTGTGGCGTGTATCCAGAGCATGGTCTGCAAGACCAGAATGGCTGTAGTTGTGAAAACGGATGTAGGTAGTCCTTGTTTTCTGAAATTCTGATATTCGCTGTCCTGCCTGTTTGGTCAAAGTAAGACAGTTTACAGCTGCAAGGGAACCTGGTATACACCAGGTAAGTCTAGGGGAAGTGGTTGGTCTTTAGTGGAGCAGATAAGGGATGCCAATTTTCTGTATGGTCTATAACAGGAGGTCAAGTCATGTTTTTTCAAGATTTTGGTAATTTTTTCCGAGGTGCCTCGGATGCTGATGGATTTAGAATAATCCTTGTTGTGGAGGGGGGGGGGAGGGGGGTTATGGTTTGTAGGTTTTAATATTTTTTTGGATTTTTTTTTTTGGGGGGTAGCCATTGGCTGAGAAAGTGTTGAGGCTGTGATTTAATTCAGTGTTCAGGGCCATGTCGTTAGAACAGATTAGTTTAGCCCTGAACATGGCTAAACTAATCTGTTCACAACATGGCCCTAAACACTGAACTAAATCACATCCTGAACACTTTCTCAGCCAATGGCTACCCCCCCCCAAAAAAAAAAACCACTCTACAAGTAAAGAACCTAGCCAAAGCCAAAGCCATGATGCCTCCTAAGGAGCATCATATTCCTATCTACCCATTTCTGAATTTTGCTTTTAACCAACTTTTCCAATTTTTCAACTTTTTAACCAACTTTAACCACCACTCCAATATACAGGTACTAATTGGTCTGTAACTTGTTACTTCTGCCTTGAAGCCACCTTTATGTAATGGAACTATCTTACCCTCACTTGCACATTCTTGTAGCACACAAACTGACATGCCATCCAGGCCCACTGCTGTATTTACATTGATATTTTTCAATATGCTGAGCACCTACAATTCATCTACCTCAATTCTCACATCAGTAACTGCAGTCTCTACCTGGATGATATATATACGCCTATGATATATATGATATATAAAGCGCCTCCGTAGCGCAATTGGAAGAACGACGGTACATTGCGCCCTTCGATTGGAATAGGCCTAAGTTCGATTCTCGTCGCGACGGGAGGAATCTTTATCTGGTCGATTTCAATCGAAGGTGAGTTAGCCGATCTCATACGGAGGTAGCAGGGTTTTTTCTCCCGGAAACTCGGGTTTTTCATCCCGCATACATACAAATCGGCCCTTCAGAACACACGCAATTTACAGACAAAAATTACTAGTTGTGGTGGTGTTGGAGGTGGGCGGCAGATGCCGTTGATAGAGATGATTCGTAGTAGAGGTTAGGTGCAGAGACAGTTGTAGATGTCCTCCCACGATGAGTCTTCGGACTCCTTGGAGGTATCAGGAATAATAATAATACCCTCGTAAAGTGATCACTTAGTAAATGAACTATTTTTTCTGCTTTTGTTACTTTCCTACCATCAGCACTGAGTAACGTAATCTTTCCATTATCATTCTTTTTCTTACTTGCAAAATGGTGAAAAAACTCTTTTGGATTTACTTTGGCCTGCTTAGCTAATTTCTCTCCAAATCTGAATTAGTTTTCCTTACAATATATATATTGGGGTCCAAGAGCTAAGACCAAACTACATTTTTACCTGTATATGAAAAAAATTTCTTTACTACAGCCAAATGTGGACATAAATTTATTGCCAGCATACTAATAAATTGTATTACACAAAAAAATTTGTGATACATTTAGAAATTAAATCGCAATACATTTTTGGTAAAAGTTACAAATTTCCTAAGGATATAGTTAAGGAATTAATGTACAGTGCTACAGAAAAATACTCTGTGGGGGAGACATTTCAGTATGGAACATGTCCATCTTGAATTGTGATGCAGCTCTCACAACATTGTACCATGATTAGCACCAAGTGATTCAGGAGTTCTTGAGGAAAACTGGCCTCCTCCTCCTTCAGAGCAAGGATATAAGGCCTTGTTTGTTTTCGAGGGGAATTTCAAGCAGCACTGTGTCTCCCTATTGCATTCCAGACATGTTCTATGGGACTGAGATCTGGGAGCATGCTGACCATTCTATTTAATTAATATCCTTTGTCTCCAGAAGTATCTCCACTGCTCATGTATGATGTGGTGTGACAATGTCATCAATAAAAATGAATTCTACAGCACCATGGAGCAATAGAACATGATGTTGAAGAACTTTGTTGCAATATCGTTCACCAGTCATAGTCTCTTTTTCCAGCACTTACAGCTCGGTGAATCCATTAAGCACCTCCCCACACCATCATCCCAGCACTGCCATCTATACCTTTCAAGAACATTCTCATGATCGTAAGCAGTACCACTTTCAAACCACATCAAGTGGTTTGATGTGGTTTGAAAGAATCATCTAGAATCCGAGGAAAGACTAAAACGACACTCACCTATAAAGAGTACATTAGTTCATTGGTGTCTTGTCCAGATTTTATGGATACAACACCACTGAAAACATGCTCTACGATGAGCTGTGGATAAAGGGATGCAGACTACAGACCTTCAGGCTTATAGGCCTACTTGTTGCAGACGTCTTGCCACAGTCTGTCGAGATATCCACATACTTTTGCTTGAATGGAACCAACTTGCAAGCTGACCTGCTATTTTGTGTCAATTACATTTTACTGTTATAACCAAAAATCTGTCTATAATCGCTGTGGTAGTGCTAGGGAGACCTCATAGCAGATGTGTGGAACACATTCCATTGGGTTGAAGCATTGCCAGAACTTGGATACAATACTATGTGAGATTCCAAACTCTCTGTCAATATTGGTAATTCTGTGGCTGTGTTCAAGCTTTCCAATAATTCTTCCCCAAGTGAAATCATATAGATGATGTCTTTGAGACAGTACAAGGTTTCTGAGTTTCCAACTTTATTCCTTCATGAAAAGAGCTTCCTTCAAACATAATTCACTTAGCACAGTCCAGTCTTTTGAATTTTATCCTGATGAGTGCTACCACATGACCCCTTTTGCACAGAATTCGAAAATTTGAATGTGCACCCTCTTTCTACTAAAAATCGTCAGTTATGCAAACTGCCAAAAGCTGATTCGAATGAATTTGCAGTTGTGATCTTCAGAAATGGTGTTCATCCTCAGGTTTTGGACACCAGTGTAGTCACTTTTCTTGCTTATGCTTTATATTGCTCATTAACATGCTGATGTATGCGTGGTTAGCAGAGTGGCTATGTGCTTTGCACACAGCCGAGTTTGATTCTCGGCTATGTACACATAGCCTGAGTTTGATTCTCGTCGCTAATATGAGGAGCTTAAGGATCTTTCTCAGACATAGCCAAGTTAGCGATTCTTGAACGTGGACAGCAGGGTTTTCTCCCCAGTTTATCTGGGGTTTTTCCTCCCGCAAGCAGGCAAACTGGCCCTGTACACACACTGTTTACAGTCAGGGATACTTGAGTCCCAGCCATAGGCCTGATTCGTCAGCTATGCCGGTCCCAAGTCCAGATAAAATTTGGGGGAATGAGATGTGCCGTACTTCCCCGTAAAAGGGGCCTCAAGGCTGTTATATCATAAGCTAAAATAATAACATGTCGATCACCTTTTTGCTTATATTCCTTCATAATGTTTTCCTTTTTTTTTTTTTTGTAGCTCTTGCTTTATGTCGCAACTCATCCACTTTATCCTTTCTCGGTTTATCCTCCTGACCGTAAGTATTCACTCTGATACTGCCTTGCTCGAGCAATCCTCAGCCACGTCCCTTGCACTAACAACATTCATATGCCATTTCACTGCTCCAAGTTGCCTTTTCAGAATTCTGCATAAACCCTTTCTTGACTGAAATTTTCACATGCTGAGCACCCTCCCAGGGAAAGAATACATAGTCACTTTCCCCAATCAGAGGTAGGGTTGTTACTGTAGTTACAAATAGATCTTCTGATGCTATTACCAAATCCAACACTGTCAAACCCCTGGTCCCCTTCCATCATGTGCTGTTTCAGGTAATTATCCCATATAACTATATAAATTGCATTTCCACTTTGCCATGTGCCCTTCCCTCCTTCCAATCTATATCACCATAGTTGAAGCCTCCCATGATAACTGCTTGGCTTGCACTCATTGTGCAAATCTGCCAATGCATGTTGTTCACATGTTCTTCATCCCTATGTCAATAGCAGCAACCAACAATATATTTTGTCCTACTGGCTTTTATCTCACAACGAATGAAATTGTGAAATTTCATTCATTGTGAGAATGAAATTTATCTCAAATGAATCATTTCCCTCAGATCTATAATCTTTCTTAACTTCTATTTTTGTTGGTTGAAGTTCTTCAGCTATCATTAATAATACTCCTCCTCCTTTAGCTCTATTTCCTCTGAAAATACAATATCCATTACATTCTATCCCTGTAAGCACATCATTCTCTGACAACCAGGTCTTGCTGATGCCAATAATGTTTGGCCAAATCAAGCTGACCAATGCTAAAACACTTATCTCCCTTTATTCTTATACTTTGGGATTTGAATACATGCTTTTCAACATCCCTTTGGGCACAAAGTTACCCTTACATAATGTCATTACCTGCCCATTTAGATTTGAAACCTGTGAAACTGCACCCAGCTCTTCACAATCATTCCTGCACTCATATTTATCTAACCCAGGTTGGTGTTTTGCACATATTCATTTCTGCAATCACACTGATTTATCCCAGTGGTGGCTAAATATTATTCCACCACCAACCAGAGGGTTGGTGGTGGAATAATGATGTACAAGTGGCAGTGACAGATAAGAGGAAGGCAAAGCAGAAGTGGGATGAGTCAAGAGTGGAAGAGGACAGAGAGGTGTACAGAGAGAGAAAGCAAGAAGCCAAGAGAGTTGTGGCACAGGCAAAGGCCATGGCATATCAAGATCTGTATGATCAATTAGAAACAAAGGAAGGACAGAGAAAAATTTACCAACTAGCGAAATGTAGAAATAAAGCAGCTAACGTGAAGAAACAAGAAACGTGAAGGAAGGCAAAGCAGAAGCGGGATGAGTCAAGAGTGGAAGAGGACAGAGAGGTGTACAGAGAGAGAAAGCAAGAAGCCAAGAGAGTTGTGGCACAGGCGAAGGCCATGGCATATCAAGATCTGTATGATCAATTAGAAACAAAGGAAGGACAGAGAAAAATTTACCAACTAGCGAAATGTAGAAATAAAGCAGCTAACGTGAAGAAACAAGAAACGTGAAGGAAGGCAAAGCAGAAGCGGGATGAGTCAAGAGTGAAAGAGGACAGAGAGGTGTACAGAGAGAGAAAGCAAGAAGCCAAGAGAGTTGTGGCACAGGCGAAGACCATGGCATATCAAGATCTGTATGATCAATTAGAAACAAAGGAAGGACAGAGAAAAATTTACCAACTAGCGAAATGTAGAAATAAAGCAGCTAAGGACATCTTACACGTGAGGCAGATCAAAGATGCTGAAGGAAGAGTATTATGGAGGGATGTGGACATAAGAAACAGATGGAAAATATACTTTGAGGGACTTTTGAATGAGGAAAATGCAAGGGCTCACAGAGGAGATGGGCAGCCTTCTGAGGGGATGGTGCAGAACATCAGTAGAATGGAAGTGACAGAGGCCATGAAGAGGATGAGGAATGGAAAAGCGGTGGGCTCCGACAGAATTCCAGTGGAGGCATGGAAGTCACTGGAGGAAGAGGGAATTGACCTGCTGTGGGACCTATTCATGAAAGTTTGCCAACAGGAAAATAGGCCCAAGGAATGGAGGGAGAGTACTCTTGTTCCCATCTACAAGGGTAAAGGGGATGCACAAGACTGTAAAAATTACAGAGGAATAAAGTTGATGTCCCACACAATGAAGATCCTAGAAAGGGTTCTTGATGGTAGATTGAGGGAGGAGGTGGAGATTGCAAAGGAACAATTTGGCTTCATGCCTGGTAGATCGACAACAGATGCTATCTTTGGGTTACGACAGATGATGGAAAAATATCGAGCGAAACAAAGGGAGCTACATCTGGTATTTATTGATCTGGAGAAAGCATATGATAGAGTGCCAAGGCAAGAAGTCTGGAGGTGTCTGAGGGAGAAGGTGCCGGAGAAATATGTCAGGTTGGTGCGGGAAATGTACAGAAATGTGAACACAAGTGTTCGGACCTGTTTGGGACAGACAGAAAGTTTTCAAGTAACAGTTGGCTTGCATCAAGGGTCAGCATTAAGTCCGTTTCTGTTTAATATTGTGATGGAGGTGGCAACAGAGGAGGTGAGAGAAGGTGCGCCTTGGACAATGTTGTATGCAGATGACATCTTGCTGTGTGTAGATTCAAGAGAAGAAGCAGAAACTAAACTGGAAAGATGGAGAAAAGTACTGGAAGAGAGAGGTATGAGACTGAGCAGAAGTAAGACAGAGTATATGTGTTGCGCAGTGGGCGGTGGCCAGGAGACAGATCTGGAGCTGGAAGGAAATGTCATCAGGAAGGTGAGAGACTTTAGATACTTAGGTTCAACAGTGGAAGAAGATGATGAAGGAGCTGAGAAGGAAGTGGGATGCAGGATACAAATGGGTTGGAGGAACTGGAGGGAGATGGCTGGAGTGTTATGCGATAAGAGGGTGCCGATCAATCTGAAAGGCAAAATTTATAGGATAGTAGTGAGGCCAGCTATGACATATGCTATAGAAACTGTGGCCCTGAGGAAAAATAACATCAGCAGGATGGAAGTAGCAGAGATGAGAATGCTTAGGTGGATGTGCGGTGTGACCAGAAAGGATCGTCTGAGAAATGACATGTCAGGGGAACAGTGAAAGTTACGAACTTAGGAGCGAAAATACAGGAGGCAAGGTTGAGATGGTTTGGTCATGTGATGAGGAGGGAGGACGAATATGTGGGAAGAAGGGTCATGCAGATGGATGTGCAAGGAAGGCGGAAGCGTGGGCGGCCAAAGAAGAGATGGAGGGAGCTGGTAGAAGAGGACTTGAAGATGAAGAACTTGGATGTGGTGACAGCCCAAGACAGGAAGGTGTGGAGGAGACTCATAACAAACAATAACAAACAGTGACCCCACTTAAGTGGGAGAAGCTGTAGAAAAAAGAAGAAGGTGGCTAGAAATGGGCTTGATTGTTTGCTCCCCAATATCTCTAATTTCCCTGGTTTTGCACTTTCTAATTCTTACTGAACAACAAATTTTCCAAGCATGTAACTCCAAAATCATTTAAGTGCAGCCCATGAAGCATATACAGGTCATTACATCCATGAAATTCACTCCACAGATAAACTGCACACCATTCCTCCTGCACAATCTTCTCATTGACAATCCTGGCCCTTCTTCTCAATTCCATCCTATCATACTGAGGCAGTAGACTCATGATCTTTACTTTCTTACTTTTCATTTTTGCTTCTTCTAAACAACTCTTTCATATCCTCTCTCTCATTACATATTTCTCACCTTTTAAATCATTTGTGCCTGCCAAAACAAGTAACTTACTCACTTCTTTCTTCTACAATCTTACAGATTCTTTGCTAACACCCTTTATCTTCAAATTTGGGAAACGTGTTTTCATTACTTTTCATTTAGTATACCTCTTATCATTGAATCTCCATACAACACTATCCTTTTCACCCAGTTTCTGACACTTTTTATGCTTTCCCCATTCATCTTTCTTTTATTCTCCCTCTTGCTGTGCCACATGCCAATCGTTTCTAACCAGTCACTTGAGCTCACATTTTGTGCTTTGAAGGAGACCATGTAAGCATGCAATTTCTTTCCACACTGGCATCTCATCCTCCATATTATATTATTACTTTCAATCACTTCCTTTAAACTCTCATTCATATTTCATGAACTATCATTTGGTAATTTTTTTCTTGAGTAATACTGGTACAGTTAGGCCCCACTTTATGATACCTCACTTTATATAATGCTCATACAAAGTTTTTAAATATGACCAATGCCCATTTATACAATGCCATATTTGCTAATATGACTTCAGAGATATGACGTTGCCGTGAATCAATTGATGTGTAGTTTTTATGGACTCAGTTTGTTTACAATGTTATTGCTTACTGCATTTCTCTGTGTTTCAGTGTGGATTAGAAAGTGTTTATAAGTTCTGTTTTAGTTTATTGTTGTTAATAATGGCAAATAAAAATCAAAGTAAGGATACTGTTGCTTCTAGTGAAAAGAGGACTCGCAAACAAATACTAAGATTAAAATAATTAAATTTAGCAACAATGGTGTATCAAAGAATGAATCATCCAAAGGTTAAACTTACATCACACTACTGTCATTAAAAACAAAGATAAAGTTCTTAGCAAAGTTTTTAAACTGCTACACCAGTTAACACTTCAGTTATCTGTAAATGTGATTTGGAATAATTTTTATTTGAGTAACTGACATAAATAAATGCTTTATTTACATGAGTTATACACAATATTATATAAAACCATTGCATGCACCAAATTACATGAAAATAAAAAACAATGATCTACTATATAATGAAATTCACAATACAATGCTGGTCTGGAACATAATGTCATATGACCAGGGTACAATTGTATATTTGAATTTATAGTTCACTTCAGAAAGCTACTTGACTCTGATCTTTTTAAATCTTTCTTATACTCTTTTCTTTTGAATATGATATTCAATTTTATTCTGCTCAATAATGATGATCCTTTCCTATTTCAAATACTTTCTGTACTCTTATGTGCTGAACCAGTGTGATGATACTGCTACCAGCACTAGCATAGTCAATGTGAAGATTTTTCTTATTTCTCATGTCTTCTCTTCACGAGAATTTGTATGCATATTTATGTTGGAAATGGTGAAATTAATGACTAGTTCATGTTCTGAACAGAAATCCATCAAGTATTTACCATTATTTTTAGCTTTGCTCTTTTTCCCAAATTTTGCCCAAACATATCTGCACTGGGTTCGAGGCTATCTGGTGAAAAGATGTGCTATTAGGATGCTCCTGAAAGATTGGTGATTTTTGTTGATTTATTGAGTGTTTTCTTAGATTTACTGGTGTATTTTTAGTATATTATTATAGATATTTTCTATGATAATATTTATTTACTGCAGTATTATACTACTGTAGTATTACTGGGTCCACACAGTCAGCCTAGTGGCTGTGCACTTTGCAACCATATGGATTCTCGGATGTAGGCTGTTGAGGTGCATACATCCAAGAATCTAGTTTACGATGGAAAAGGAAAATAACAATAGTTTACTCTTACTGTACATCTTAGTTACATGCTTCCTAATGGTAAACTTTACTGTATATAGAAAACCTATGCACTGGCAGATACATTCATAAACTCTCCCACCAACCACCACACTCAACAACATGGTATTATTAAAACTCTAACCAAGAGAATCCACAATCTTTGTTCCAGTGGAACTGCCCTTTCAACCAAACTCAAACACATACACAACACCTTCCTCTCCAATATCTACAAATTACAGTATTAAAGAAATAATCAGTTCCTCCCCATTCCCTAACCATCCCTTCAGAAGGAGTTCAGAAATGCTATCGCCATACCCTACATCCATGGCACATCAGAAAAAATAGCCAAGTCCTTAAAAAAGTACAACCTCCACACAGCATTTAAGCCCCCACTGCAAACTTGCTGTCCTTATCCGTTCTACCAAAGATCAGCTCCCTCATCTCTCAGTGCCTGGAGTTTATAAAGTACCCTGTGACTATGTGTATGTCTTAGCCTGCTATGGATAGACAAGATTCATTAACATTCACTTTGGAGAATGTAAGAAATACATCTGTTACTATTATTATGGCAAGTAAGGACTGGCAGACTACACTTTAGATGCTCCTTCGTCCAGGAGAAGTCATTACAGATTAGAAAGACTATTTTTAGAGTCAGCAATGGCTATGAAGCATTTTCCTAACAAGTATAGATGTATTAATCTGCTAAAACTTTTTTTGGGATAGTCATCTTCGGTCATCAAGATCAATTCCTATGCAACTGTAATACTTATTTTATACATTTGAGGGCACCTAATTAGGACTTTAAATTTTTTGTCCATTACAGTTTGAATGTTTCACTTATTGTTGTTGCACATAAACTGTAACATGTTGTTTTGTTCTGAGGATGCTAGTTTGAAATCCAGCAAAATATAAATTAATTAATAAAAATCCTTTCATAATTTAGTTTTATTTAGTGTTGTAATACCATTAAAATAGTTATGTAAACCAAAATGGAAATGTTCACAACAAACAAAATTTAACAACTTATTCAATGCATATTCACTAAAACAAATGAAATAATTTTAGAAAAGTAAAAAATACTGCACCTTCCCTATATGCCACATTAATCTCATTCTGGAGAACAGAAAATGGACTGTTGCAGTTTCCAATCAATTTATAATGAAAATGAAAAATGTTTAGCAACTTTCACAATAAGATGATATTATTAATGCTTCTAAAATATCATGATTGGCACTTACCTTTGGGTACTTCACATGTATCTAATACTTGAGATACCAATCGTGATTCCCAATCACACTGAAACCATAATACAGTAATAAGATTTTTAATCAAAATATTTCATAAAAGACATTCTGAGAAATGTGTTTCAGCTTGTATTTTCATTTTTATGTTTCTTCAAAGAACATCCTATTATTCAATTATAGTGATATCTCAATTATCCAATTTTCAAACAGCCAAACCTTGAATGGTTCAGTATACTTTCCTCAGACCCCCCCCCCTACATCACTATGCAACCTTACCCAGATTGGATAATTGAGAAGTTACTCAACCAACAAAACAAGACTTAAAAATTCATTTATTATTATTATTAATCAGAAAGGTAGTTTCCTATTTGCTAGCAAAGTTAGGTATAAATGTATCATACGGAATGATTTTGCAGAATTCGTTTTTAGACTAGTTGAAGATTACTTAAATTTTCTCCATTACCAATTTTATTTATTTATTTATTTGTTTGTTTTCCTTGCTGCTAACCTATGCTAATGCTTAATACCAAAGAATCAATTATAAGTTGAAATAAACAAGTTATGATATATTTTAGATATAGAGTGCATCATTCACTCCCAACAGTACAACACCTGAAGATGAGTGCATACAGCACAATTCCTGAAAATAAAAATGTCAACACAGACACACACAAATATGCTGTGACATCGGCAAAGCATTCTGTAAGGCCAACAGTAGAGGACATTATGCACACATACATAAAAATTAACTGAATGTCAAAAAAATTCCACAATTTTTTTTGAGAGAATCTCCCTCATAAATTTTGACCATTACATGAATGCAAAATATACTTCCATCCTAATGTTTTTAAAGGCTATGAAAGTCATTTTTTTATAAGCTTATGAAAATAACTTATCCTAGTCCATAACAAATAATGGTATTTTAAAAGAACTTCACTCTACAGCAAACCACTAGTTTGAACAACTGTTTAATAGCTTGCTGTTAAGATATTAAATTTCCTATCACTGGCCAGTCACATAGAATAATAATATTAGAATTAATAATACTCATTATTCCAATATTAATACAGCTGATTCCAGTTAATTGGTCTACTAGTTAATCAAGACAGCCATTTTATTGTGACAAATCTGAAAGAACAAAAACAAAATGAGAATTTGCTTTGTTTATTTGGGACACAATGCTGTTTAATTAGGCCAGCCAGTAACCTCTACCACACGAAACATTACAATAATTACATAATCCTGCTTCAAAAATTTAGTACTAATGACATCTGAAATGGAGATGAATGGGACGATTTTATCATATCACATTGGATGGTTCTCTGTGTTATAAATGTGCTACAGTTTGGATCAATGAAAGCAATGAATTGTGTAACAGTGAATAGTTGTTTCATGAATCCATTACCGAACAACTGATTTTGCATCTAGCAATTTAGGAAGGCCTCGTTTTATGAAGAGATTAGGTTATCAGCCCACTGTTCATAAAGTAAATAATTCGTAAATTGAGGTAAAATTATAATGTATTTAAATGAGATTGGTTCTTTCAGTACTAAAACTAACCACAAGTTAATAGCTTTGCAATTTTTATAAAGAATTATGGTTATTTTATAATTATTTTGCATAAATAATGTTTATAAATAACAGAATACAATAAGTCATAAATTAAAGTAAAAATACTGTATAATGGAGAAGCCTTAATGAGATGGGCCTAGTTGAGAGTCATCTAGATCAACAGGTTCCTTGTCTTTCTTGGTTAAGAACTACAACAAGGATGTCTGCTGGGTCACTTTCGTCCTCTTCTTTAGCATGCTATATGTTTCAAAGCATTTGTTACAGTTCATTGACCAGAAGAGTTGCATTCTCAGTCAGGATCATCATCATTACAAAGAGATTCACAGGTGGTTTGTATTGTATCAGTGTTAAAGCATACCTTGTCCATAGTTACTGTAGGAATATTGTTTTGATTTATATCATCAATTCACAGGACTAATAATTTTTCCATTACTTCATTTTTTGAATAGGATGTACTTGACACCTTTGCATTAACAACTCCTGCATGTGAATGCTTTATCTTATCTTATCTGCAATGGTTACTATTGTTAAAACTGTAGAAGGTGTTAACTTTAACGCTTCCCACATCAAAATGACACTCACCTGATTCAGAAAAAAACTTCCATTTTTTTCTGAATGTTAAGTGATTTTCTGCTTATTTTATAGCTGAAGAATACATCAGATTGGCTCTATATTTAGATGACATTTTTATTTTATTATTTAAGTACCAATATTAGTAAAACTTTCAACAACTTTGTAACAACCCTTTAGTAGTTGTTACAACGTGGTTCACAATGACATGTTGAGTTTATGCTTTTGTTTTTGTCTTGGTTTTTTTTTTGCTTATAGTTTTGATTTTTGAAATGTTCATTAATTTGAGTCTTCATAAATAGATTGCAGTGGAGAAAGCAATGGGAAACCACTTCATTAATATCCCTAGAAAATTTTAGTAGTAATGAATAGAACTTATAAGGAGGCAGCTACCAGCCCAGCAAATCAAAGTGGTGTCTCTTGGCACAGAGAGGAAAAGAAAGTGCACATTGGAATGGACACAGTATCGGGAAATAAGGACGCTTCAAGGGCTGATGTTCCGCTCGATCAAACCTCTAAAAGTGACTTAAAACAAGCTACAAACAAACTGAAAATGAAAGATCGTAAGAGAATCAAAATTGCAACATGGAATGTGAGAACAATGAACAGATGTGGAAAATTAGAAAATCTCAAACAAGAAATGAACAAAGGAAAAATTGATATCATAGGGCTCTGTGAAGTTGGACAGGAAGGAATAGGTGATTTTTATAGTGACGAAGTAAGAATAATTTACTCAGGTGGAGATAAAAAGGAAAAAGGAATTGACCTTGTTTTTAATAAAAGAACAGCAAAGAGCATCATTAGCATAAAATGTCTGAATGACAGGATTATGGTGGTAAAACTGATGGCTGAACTGGTGGACATAAGAATAATGCAGGTATACATGCCAACAAGTGACCATTCAGATGAGGAAATGTGTGAACAATTACAAGAAATAATTAAGAAAGAAAAAAGAAAAGACTATATGATTATAATGGGAGAGTGGAATAGAGTTGTGGGAGTGTAGTAGGAAGATACGGACTAGGTAATAGAAATGAGAGAGGGGAAAGGTTAGTGGAATTCTGTAAAGAAAATAAGCTAATAATTACGAATACTTGGTTTAAAAAATCGAAGAAAAGACTATATACATGGAAAAAAACCAGGAGATACAGAAAGGTATCAAATTGATTACATTATAGTAAAGCAAAGATACAAGAATTGTGTAAAAAATGCATACATGTATCCTCGAGCTGATATTTACTCTGACCACAACCTACTATTCATAGAAATAAATGTGAAACTAAAGAAAATAAAAGAAGCTATGAAAAGAAAAAAAATGGAACTTAGAGAAATTAAAAAATACCAAGGAATTTGGAAATAGATTGGAGAAAGAATTAGAGGAAACAAATTTTGTCAAAACTGAAGATCCAGAAAAGAAATGGGAACAAATTAAAGAGAAAATAAAGAAGATTGCAGAAGAAGAAATTGGATATGTAAGAGCTAAAAGAATAAAAAACCTTGGATAACTAATAAGACGATTTCTCTAATGGAAGAAAGAAGAAAATGGAAAAATAAAGACACCCCAGAAGGGAATATACAATATAAAACCCTGAATGACAAATTGAGAAAGGAAGCAGAAAGAAGTAGAGAAGATTGGATTAAAAAATAATGTGAAGAAATGGAAAATTATGAGAGAGTGGGAAGGCATGATCTTTTGTATAAAAAAGCAAGAAGCATGAATCACAAGAGAAATGGAATTTGAGCTAGAGGCATAGAAAATAAGAATGGAAAAATCATAACTGAAGATAAATTCCTAATGAGATGGAAGGAATACATTGAAGATCTATATGACAAGGAAAATAGACCAAATGAGCTGCCATTAGAAGATATAAAGAAGGTAAATGAAGATGATCTAAGCCCAGAGATATTGAAGACTGAAGTAAATGGCCATTAAAGAACTAAAATGTGGAAGGGCAGAAGGATAGATGAAATACCTGCAGAATTCCTGAAACAACTTCAGAAGAAAGGAACTGAAGAAATAACCAAAATAATAAATTTAATTTATAACAAAGGAGAATTACCAAAAGATTTTATGACCTTAATATTTATAGCTATGCCAAAGAAAAGTAAATGCAATGAACTGCAAGGAATTTTAGAACAATAAGCCTCATTTTCCCATACATCAAAACTACTTATGAGAATCTTAACACGAAGAATTGCATCAGAGGTGGAAGACTTGGAGAAGATCAGTTTGGTTTCAGAAAGGGTAGGGGAACAAGAGATGCGATTGGACTGTTAAGAATAGTAAGTGAAAGAAGTCTAGAAGTGAATAAGGAAGTTTAACTTCCTTATTATCTGTTATATAGATTTTGAAAAAGCTTTTGACTTTGTAAAATGGGATAAGATGGTGGAAGTAATGGAAAAGAGTAGTAGGGATTGGAAAGACAGAAGGCTAATTATTTCACTATATATGGGACAAACTGCCATGGTGAGAGACATATATGGTACAACAGAACCAGGTATCATTGGACGAGGAGTAAGACAAGGCTGTTCTCTGTTACCAATGTTGTTTAACATGCATTCTGAAGCAATGTTAAAAGAAGCACTGGAGAATTTGGAAGAAGGAATAAAGATTGGAGGCAGACAGATATTTGCAGAGATAAGCAGATGACAAGGCATTATCATCAAATACTATAACAGGACTACAACATCTGTTGAACAGATTACTAGAATCCTGTATCAATTATGGAATGAAAATTAACATCAGAAAAATAAAGGTAATGAAAATAGCAAGGAAAGAGGCAAATATGGATATCAGAATAAATGGGGAAAAATTGAATCAAGTAAAGACATTTAAATATCTAGGAAGTGTTATTAGCAGTGATGGAAGATGTAAAAGTGACATAAAAGCAAGAATAGCGATGGGAAGAGATGCCTTTAATAGAAAATGGAATTTATTCAGAAGTAAACTGGATAGATACCTAAAGAAAAGACTAATAAAATATTATGTGTGGAGTGTTGCCCTCTATGCAGCTGAAACTTGGACACTAAAGAAAGAAGAAATTAAGATTTTGAAAAGCTTTGAGGTGTGGATTTGGAGAAGGATGGAAAAAATCAAATGGACAGATAAAATAACTAATGAAAAGGTCTTAAAAAGAGTAGAAGTAGTCTGTTAAGGATGATAAAAAGAAGAAAGGGAAACTGGATAGGACATATTCTGAGAGGGAATGGAATCATCAGAGATGCCATCAAAGGAAAAATAGATGGAAAAAGACCCAGAGGAAGAGTAAGGAAAACAATACTACATGACATGACATGCTGAATGGAGACAGGTACACAACCTTGAAAGAGAAGGCTCAGAACAGAAGAGAGTGGAAGAAAAGTTTTTGCTCCTAAAAGAAGAACCTGATCAACTGCAGAATACTCAAGAAGAAATAGATTAAGTGTAAAATGACACCTTCCTGTATTCCTGTACTCCTTTAATTCTAACTACTGATGTTCAACTGAAGTCATCTACTCTATATTTTTCTTTACAATCTGCAATTAAATTATATAACTGTAAGATTTTGAACAACTCTTCTCTTTGCTAATTTGTCATATGTTTTTTTCCAGACTTATACAACTTAAATATAGTGGAATAAATGAAGGAATGCACACGGCAGCTGTTTTTCTTGATATATCTAAAGCGTTCGACTGTGTTCATCATGATCAATTGCTATTAAAAATGTCCAAATAGCAATGGGGAATTAGGGGAATTACTAATGACTAGTTCAGATCCTATCTGAATAATAGAAAACAACATACCAGCTATGATATATTTAAAAGCACAACAAACATAATAAAATACAGAGTCCCACAAGGGTCGGTACTAGGATCCATCCTATTCATAATATATGTTAATGATCTATGTAAATACAAACTTTTTGGCAAAATGATATCCTTTGCTGACGACACAGTTTTAGTATACACCGAAACAACCCTTGAAAATCTAAAAAATCGGATTAATAGTGATATGTTAAAACTAAGTATATGGTTTAGCAACAATGGATTTAACATTAATACCAACAAAACAAGATATATGTACTTTACATTAACAGACAAATTAGATCACAGTATAACTATAAAATGGCATGAAAGGAAATGTAGTGATACTCCAAATTGTAAGTGTAGCTTAATCAAAAAAACAAAAACCGTTAAGTATTTGGGCCTCCATATCGATAGCAATTTGAAGTGAAACTCCCACACCACTTTCTTAACAAATAAGTTTAGGTTCATAATTAACAGAATATATTATGTTAAAAAATTTGCAAATGCAGCATTCTTAAGATGTTTATACTATTCCTGGGTAAATTCTTCACTGCAATATAGCATTAGCTGTTGGGGAGGAGACTATTATAACAATCTGCTTCCATTAATAAGAATACAAAACAGAATAATTAGAGCCATAACTACTACCGACTTTGCACATTCAACCAATGATCTGTATATCATTCATAATATTCTACCATTTCAGAAACTATATCTCTATGGTTGTCTATTATATGTAAAAAGAAACACAGAAAGTTTCTTGATATATAACGTAGACTATGGATTGCGCTGCGGTCGAAACACGCTGGAAGTACCTAAGGCTAACAAAGAAATTTTTCATAAATCTTTCGAGTATGTTGCGACGAGCAGCTATAATAAACTTCCAAATGAAATTAAATCTATAACCTCAGATATGTGAAGTTATTTGCCTGTGTATAGTAGCCTAGTATAATGTAACTTCGTGTGCAAACTTTTATTTGTTCAAGTTTGGGTGAAGGATAAAAACAGTAATGCAATTTCCTGTCAAGTATAATTTGACAGGAAATTATATTTGTTTCTAAAATTAGGTTTTGCTAACCTTGGCCGTTTTTAAATGGCCATGCCATCTTAGATTATCTCTACTCTTCATCTATGTAAACTGAGTGAGTCTGTCCATTCAACTCATTATTTTACTTGTTTCAAGAGATTTTTTTTCAACACTATTATCCTACACTGCAGTTAACATTCTGCATTTAAGAGAAAGTTTTTCCACTTGGTTGGAACATAAATTATACTTGCCCAGAAAATTATGTTCTCGTTTTAATCCTCTGCAAGAATTAGTTTTTTCTTGCAGAGTTGAATGGACTGTCAGAGGAAATGGTAAGTGTCATCTGTGAGTATCTTTAAGGAAAGATATGACAGTGGTATGTGAACTGAGTTTTACAAAAATGGTCCTGGAACTTTAGAGATACTCTTCATGGTTGTCACTTCAAATATGTGATGGTCTGAAAAGTTCTCAGCCTCGACCATAGATGGCAACAATATCGACAAGATATTTTTTTCAAAGTTGGTACATCTGTCATAAGCATCCATGTGAAATTGCAAGTCATTCTATCAAGTAGTTTGTTTTATACTGCTGACTGAAGCAAAAGAGTTGTCTGTATCCCTCCAGAGGTTTATCTCCCACTGATCCGACTTCATTAAGGTTGAAACCAGTCTGGTTAGTGACCCTTTCCCTTAATGGATGGCAACATACACATATGAGAGGAAGTGGCCTTTGCATACTAGGACAAGTCCTAGTAACCCATAATGCAAAGGCCCACTTCCTCTCATATGTATATGTTGCCATCCATTAAGGGAAAGGGTCACTAACCAGACTGGTTTCAACCTTAATGAAGTCGGATCAGTGGGAGATAGACCTCTGGAGGTACTGAAGGAAGTTTTGTCACTTGGTTAGAAAGTAAATTATACTTGATACAAAATGATATTTTTATTTGAATCCTTTAATTAATTGAAACCAACAAAAGCTTGAGCATTCAAGTATTATTTTCACAATCAAGTTACTTGTACACGAAGGTTGGCAACTTCACATCAAATTGCCTTAGTATCTGCTAATGTACAGCACAGCACCTTTTGGATGCGAGTCCAGACAGTTTATCGCCGACAATTCATCACTGGAAAATTGATCGACGACAATTGAT
This sequence comes from Typopeltis vanoorti, assembly GCF_054136105.1. Lineage (NCBI taxonomy): Eukaryota > Metazoa > Arthropoda > Arachnida > Uropygi > Thelyphonidae > Typopeltis > Typopeltis vanoorti. The sequence continues at coordinate 75,154,396 of NC_143550.1, read as the reverse complement.
CACGGAGAAAATTCATTGCAAGGACTATCCATCTCGAGAAAAATTCATTATTAAGGAAAATTCATCACAGAGATTATTCGTCACTGGAAATTTAATTGCATGAAAATTCATCGTGGATATACGTGAAAAAAAAAATTTTTTTTTTTTTATTTACGTCAAGTTATTCACATTCTTTCCTACTACACAGTCTGTAGATAAAATATTTTGGAAATAAAATTTCATTTTGACGCATGCACCAATACATGTTTCGAAATGATAAACTGTAGTGAAAGTATTGCTACTTCAAAACTGCTGCATAATATCAAAATTAGCAGAAAATATGTACATAAGAGTTTACTTCATAATAGCTGTTCATTTCAATATGTAATGAGCGATTCCAGAAAACCAAGAAAGTTGAAGTGCAAAGAACTACAGATTACATTATAAATATTATACATTATGTGATATTATTGAAGATTTACATATGATTATCTATAAGGTAATATCATAAAGGGTGCTTAAGGGTCAAAACTATATAACTGAGAGGAGACCTCCACATAGCCTTTAAACGAATGCAGAGAACCGATCAGGGATTCTGACCTAATGTCCAATCCTCACCTTCTCGTGGCGCACCCTGTTACGTATCAACCTGGATACTGAACGAAAGAGGATGGGCTGGCAATTTGGGATTTAGCCGACCAAATTGTATTCTTATTGGCTTAAACCAAAATACAAAATGATGGTACAACATGACAGAATTTCATGCCAGCTGGGGCGTTGCTTGGTTAAACAGGACCACGTTATTTTTGCCATGGAACCAGGACAAACAGCGAAAAGTTAGCTACGGGAAAAATCCTAAAACCCACCCCCAACTCAACATCACCAGAATTCAAGATCGGTACTATCAACATACGAGGCCTGAATGTCAAAGAAATGAAGCTAGCTGACGAATTGTACAGGTAATAGACATAATATGGGTGACTGAAACAAAAAAAGACAGAAACTGGTGAGATCATTCTGAGCAATAAATTCAAATTGTTATATTCAGGAAATGACAAACAGGTAAAAGGTGTAGCTATAGTATTGAACACAAAATACGAGGATAATCTTCTTGAATGGCAAGATATATCAAGCAGAGTGATGTGGGCAAATATCAGAATAGGGAACTGGACAATGAGACTTATTTGTGCCTATGGTCCCACACAAGGTTATACTAAAGTAGAAGTGAAGGGATTTTTTGAAGCTTTAGAGAAAGCAACTGACAAATGAAAAATGAAAAGTTGGTCCTTGTTGGAGATAATAGCAGAGTAGGAAATGATTATCAGACATACAAAAATGTTTTGGGAAAATTTGGAGAAAAGAGCAAAGCTAATAATAATGGCAAATGCCTGTTGGATTTCTGCCAGGACATGGACTGGTTATTACTAACACAATTTTCCAACATAAAAATGTGCACAGATTCACATGGAGAGAAGAGGCAAGGAATAAGAAAAGTCTCATCGACTATGTTATTGTTGTTCTTGTTGAGAGGCTTATTCACTTACGCTGAATCACGAGCTTTGGTCGGTCCTACATGACGTCTCGTGTACGGCAGCTAAAAAAGAATTTGAACGAGCACGAAGCCGACATATCAACAAGTTTGATAAATTAACAAAGAACTCGGCGCCCAAACTACAAACCAACACTGTTGTTAACCTATCGTCAGCTACCTTAAAGCCAGAAGCACTCCACGCTCTGTCACGTGGTCACAACTTCGCCATTGCTCCTAGGAAATTACCGGCCGAGGAATTAATGATTCAAATTGAACGCGGGATTCGCCAACTTCCTAACCACATCGCCAACGATATCAGATTGGATGTAGCCTGTGTTCTCAACAAAGCAAAACCTCCAAAATCCAACATATCCAGTAGTGAATACAAGGCACTACAAGAATTAAAAAGAAACAAAAAAATAGTGATCACCAAAGCGGATAAGGGAAATGCCACTGTGGTACTTAATCTTAAAGATTACACAGGTAAGCTCAAGGCTTTATTATTAGATCGTTCCACTTACCTCCCCATTGATTACAATCCCACCAACTCACAAATTAGAAAACTCCATAGGCTCCTTAAGAAGGTCACTTCTTGGCCTGTGGAGATTACCAACAGACTAAAACCCTATAACTCTAGACCCCCCCGCATATATGGGCTCCCAAAAATACACAAAGAAAATGTGCCATTACGTCCCATAGTGGATGGCATTGATTCCCCCACTTACAAACTAGCCAAGCATTTAGCCAAAGCGCTCTCACACTATACTGGCAATACACCATCACACATAAAAAACTCAGCCCACTTCAAAGCCAGTATAGAAAACCTTACACTCCAACATAATGGTCAGTTTTGATGTCTCCTCCCTATTCACGAATGTCCCCCTCAAAGAAACCTTAGAGCTAATCCAAGCTAAATTTCCTCCCGATATCTCAGCCCTATTTCAGTTTACAATGAACTCAGGCTATTTCGTTTGGCAGGAAAAATTCTACAAACAGATAGAGGGGACAGCCATGGGTTCACCACTTTCCCCACCCTTGGCCAACTTCTTCATGGAGACGTTTGAAGAGAAAGCCTTAAACTCAGCCCCACAAAAACCTACCATATGGCTTCGCTACGTTGATGATGTTTTCGCTATTTGGCCACATGGCCCGGATTCACTCCTCTCCTTCCTAACACACTTGAACAACCAACACCCTAGAATCAAATTCACCCTGGAAAAAGAGGAAAATAATAACCTCCCCTTCCTAGACACACTAGTCACCCGCCAACCTGATGGAACCTTGGTTTTCTCAGTTTATAGAAAACCCACCCATACAGGCAGATACATTCACCAACAATCCCACCCCCACCCACCTCACAACAATAAGGAGTTATTAAAACATTATTCAACAGGGCAAAAATAATCTGTTCTAATGATCAAGCCCTAACCACTGAACTAAATCACATCCGTGACACTTTCTCAGCCAACGGCTACCCCCTCCAAAAAATCCAAAAAATACTTAACCCAGTTATCCACAACCCACCACCCCCTCCCTTTCGCAAAAAAGATTACTCTAAATCTATCACTATTCCCTACATCAGAGGCACCTCGGAAAAATCAAAAAAATCCTAAAAAAACATGACTTGACCACTTGTTACAGACCACATAGAAAACTGGCATCCCTTCTCCGCTCCACCAAAGACCAACCACTTCCCCTAGACCTACCTGGTGTATACCAGGTCCCTTGCAGCTGTAAACTGTCCTACTTTGGCCAAACAGGCAGGACAGCAAATATCAGAATCTCAGAACACAAGGATTACATCCGATTTCACCAGTACAGTACAGCCACTCTGGGCTTGCAGACCACGCTCTGGATACTCGCCACAGAATAAGATGGAAGAAAGCCACAGTAATACACCGCAGCAAGTTCAAGTATGAAAGACTATTCATGGAATCAGCCTCGGCCCTTAGGAACATGCCAAACCTCAACAAATTTGGATGCATGAAACTGCCCCAAATTTGGGAAACTTTTATCAGAAGAACTTCAGCCCAAAGGCCAAGAACTACCAATATAGCCCGAAAGGGGGCACCATCAGGACTTTAGGAAACGCTAGCTTCAGTCTCATTTGCTGTTATTAGTACTTGTGTGCACGTGTCTGTGTAGTAAGTTCCCAAGAAGATGGCAACGTGACGTTCACCGAAATATCAGAAAATATATATTAAAGTTTATTTGATCTATATTTCTAGTATACACTGTCAATTCCTTAAATATTAGTTATTATGTTATTGTTGATAGTGATTTTTTCTCACTGGTGCAGGACACAAGAGTGTATAGAGGATTTGAAAGCGGAAGCGATCACTATTTAGTCTTGAGCAGGATAAAACTGAATTTCATTCTGAAAAGAAAAACATGTAAGAAAGTTTTAAAGCGACTAAAAGTTGAGCAGCTCTCGGATGTGAACTGTAGACTTAAATACACAAACATCATCCAAAAAAAAAAAAGATTTTGAGAACATCAACCAAACCTTGGAAATTCAGTGGCAAGCCCTGAAGAAAACACTTATTGATTCAGCCAGAGAGGTATGTGGTGAGGTTGTCTGTAAGGATAAAAAAATCAGAACTCCATGGTAGGCACAGGAAATTAAAGAGGCAGTGAAAGAAAAGAAGAAAGCATATCAAAAGTTCCTGGCAAATAAGTCAGCTGGCAAGATATTCTGGAGGTTGTTGAAGAAGCTCAGAAATGGTGGAAAGAGTGCTGTAAAAGGAATTAGAAATGATAAAGGTGACATGAAAACAGGAGAAAAGATATCTTTGAAGTATGGAGTAATTACTTTGAAAAATTGCTAAACGAACAAGCAGTGATGACAGCACAGTGGTAAAAAAAAAACACTCAACACACATGCAGTCAGGAATACATATAATCAGTGGTGAGCTATGAAAATTTTAACAAAGGGCTCGCATTGTCGAGCAAAAAAAAAAAAAAACGTATTTCACACAAAAATTTTTATTAATACAGCTTTTGTACAAATTCCAATCAAAAAGTATGAGAGGACAATCAACCTCTAAAGGCTATCATTTTTAAACAAATATTTTATGATCTAAACATGAAATATTTGCACACAATCAACTGTGTTAATTTATCTTGCATAAGAAAAACATTTTTTAACTATCAAAATATAAGAAGAATGAAATTTTTTATAATCTTTTATAAAACATTTGATTGGCTACCAGAAGAGAGAAGGGTAAAGATAGATCATGCAGTTATTTTATTTTCAAACTTGGGCACATTCGTTATAGAGGAGTTGAAACAACAATTCCACATAATCTATACACTGTCGAATAGACTAATTTTTTGTTAGGTTACCATTGCAAATTTGAGAAAAATTTGACAAAGGCCTTGCACGAGCCCCTTATAGCTCACCACTGCATATAATCATACTTGAAGTAGAAAAAGCCATTAAAAGCCTGAAATGTGGAAAGGCAGGAGGAGTAGATGATATTCGAAGGTCTGGACAGAGGGACAAATTACAGATGATTGGAGTAGAACTCACATAGTACCCATATATTAAAAGGGAAATAGAACTGAATCGGAGAATTACAGAGATATTTCCCTACTGAGTGTTAATGGTAAGATATGCAAGTATACTTGAGAAATGTTGAAAGTTTATTTTTCACTTGGTTAGAATATAATAAATTTAGTTTAATCCTTTATCCAAGTGTGAGCAAACAAGTTTGCGCCTGAAAGTATCTTCAGGACTGAGGTAAGGTGGTACAGACCAGGGCTACTCGTTGCAAAGGTGGAGCAAGCTACCAATACTCCTGTCTCAGTAAGGCCTATCCTGCCTATCTCAGGAGATACTGAGACAGGAGTATTGGTAGCTTGCTCCACCTTTGCAACGAGTTGCCCTGGTCTGTACCACCTTACCTCAGTCCTGAAGATACTTTCAGGCGCAAACTTGTTTGCTCACACTTGGATAAAGGATTAAACTAAATTTATTATATTCTAACCAAGTGAAAAATAAACTTTCAACATCTTTCTCTAAATCCAGAGTAATTTATTAAAAATGGGTGGCACACCATTTGGCAACTTCTATAGGTAGAGATGACCTGCGAATGCTTCTGCCTGGTATCTCAGCTTGGGCCTGGCTCCCACTGAAGAGACCTCAATAAAGGTCGAAACTAGTCTGGGTAGTGGCCCTTCCCTTAATGCATAACATTAGACATATCTGCAAGGAGATGTGTTTTGCATTATAGGAGATACTGAGACAGGAGTATTGGTAGCTTGCTCCACCTTTGCAACAAGTTGCCCTGGTCTGTACCACCTTACCTCAGTCCTGAAGATACTTTCAGGCGCAAACTTCTTTGCTCACACTTGGATAAAGGATTAAACTAAATTTATTATATTCTAACCAAGTGAAAAATAAACTTTCAACATCTTTCTCTAAATCCAGAGTAATTTATTAAAAATGGGTGGCACACCATTTGGCAACTTCTATAGGTAGAGATGACCTGCGAATGCTTCTGCCTGGTATCTCAGCTTGGGCCTGGCTCCCACTGAAGAGACCTCAATAAAGGTCGAAACTAGTCTGGGTAGTGGCCCTTCCCTTAATGCATAACATTAGACATATCCGCAAGGAGATGTGTTTTGCATTATAGGAGATACTGAGACAGGAGTATTGGTAGCTTGCTCCACCTTTGCAACAAGTTGCCCTGGTCTGTACCACCTTACCTCAGTCCTGAAGATACTTTCAGGCGCAAACTTGTTTGCTCACACTTGGATAAAGGATTAAACTAAATTTATTATACTTGAGAAATGGTTGAGAAAGACTGACGAAGAACCTGAATCCAGCTTGGTGAAGAACAAGCTGGATTCAGGCCACATAGAGGCTGTCATGATCAGATCTTCACTTTATGACAAATAGTTGAAAAATCATGAGAATATAACAAAGATCTGTATTTAAGTTTTATAGATATGGAAAAAAGCATATGACAAGGTGCCAAGAGAGAAGCTATTCAAAAAGCTATGGTTATATGGTATCAATGGGGTATTATACAAGCAATACTTAGTCTTTATTTGAGTTGTAAGTCAGCAGTTAGAATTGAAGGAAATACAGGAAGGTGGTTTAATGTTAAATCTGGTGTGAGACAAGGATGTACATTATCCCGTCTGTTATTCATTATCTATATGGATCACATTATGAAGGAAAGTGGCATTAAACCTGATATCAAAATTGGAAATGTTAATCTCAGCTCTTTGCTTTATGCAGATGATGTTATACTTCTAAATAAATCTACTACAAGTCTGCAAGATTTCCTGACTAAATTGAATAACTGTTGTAATAGATATGGTATGAAGGTCAGCATTAAAAAGACAAAGATAACGAAAATAGGCAGAAACATTGAAAATACTAGTGGTGGTCAGCAGTAGATGGCATTGGTGTAGATGATGAACATAGTTGTAGTTGATGGAGACGGAGAGTTGTGGATTAGGTACCCTCCTTCGATGAGTCTTTGGACTCCCTAGAGGTGCTATGTAATAATAATATCAACTGCATTGTGAATGGAGAACCTATAGAACAAGTAAAACATTTCAGCTACTTAGGCACAATTTTTGGTGAAGATGGCAAATTAAATATGTAAACAGAAACAGAATCAACAAAACTGGTATGGTTGGAAGTCAACTGAATAAATTTATATGGAATAAGAGAGAAATTAGTCAAAACACTAAATTAGCTGTATACTAGACAGCGTTCAAGCCAATTTTAACTTATGGATCTGAGAGCTGGGTTAGAAATAAATGCACTTGACCAAAGACTAGAAACCACAAATATGCGAGTCCTGAGAAAGATTAGGGGCGTGAACATGTGGCATCAATGTCAATATCATATTAAAAACGATTATATTAGGAAAGAACTTGCCACTGTCAGCATCCAGGAATGCACTAGCAGAGGTAATCTCAGGTAGTATGGTCACTTGAACAGAATGGGAGAGGAAAGATTAGCAAAACAAGTGTGGCAGGAAAAAGACTCAGAGGAAGACCAAGATATAGGTGAATTGATACAGTAAAAAGTGCCTTAGAAGATAGAAACATAAGATAATGTTGGAGTCTCGACAGGTAACAGACTGATTTGGAGGAAAATTGTAGATAGGACGTTAATAATGATGTAATTTTTTATGTAGTACGATCATATCCTACATCCCTTTGGGGGGGGGGGATATATCAGAAATTTGATGATGATGATGATGATGATATGGTAAAAGAGCGAACCTTCACACAATCTGTGAACTAATTTTCAAACTAAGATTATGAATAAAAAATAAAGAAAACAATTTGTAACAGATGGAGGCTATATTTATTTTAAGATTCAAATTTTTATGAATTTATAAAATAACTATTTGACAAAAATAATTATCTTGAATCAAGTTGTGGGAGAATAAAATGTATAGGTGACTAAGATAATTAGCAAAAAAAAAGAAATGACAGTCACATTGTTCTCAAGAGTGATAGAACCTTAAGGGAAGAAATATGAAAGGATCTCCTATTTGCACTGGCATTAAAAACTGTATTTATACAATAAAACAAGTTGCAAAAATAAATGTAACTTGTAGGTAATATATAGATTCCAAGTTACCAAGCAAACAACAAGTAACTACATTTCTGGCAATAGGTAACTGAACGTAGCTACGTACGTGAGGTAATATGATTAAGTTTTCTCGTCAGCATGAAGGATTATCGCACCTTCTAATGGATATGACAGTCAAATGCACTTGATATCCATGTTTTTTCAATAGGTGGTCTGACTCGTATCCAGGATTTGCTGGACGTACATACATGCCCAGGCCAGTTGGGAGGTTAACCCTGTGGAGGTTGAGTAAAAAAATTGCAGCTTAGGTCGCATGTATCCGATAGATACATTCGTTACTAGTATGTGCTGAAATGCAATAAAACTTTAAAAAAAACACTACAAATATAATACATGATGGTTTATTTATTTTCAGTTACAATCTAGAAATTATTGAAAAAAAAAGAAACCAATAAAAAAAACCCAACTAAACCAATACTATACTGACATTGGAGTTCACAGTATCTCTCAGATACAATTTAACCACTTTCACTTTTGCATTCGACTCTATCATTCTCATCATCAGACTAAAGTAACATTCGCTGAATCTCTTCGACATCTGATGGATTATCTTGTCGATATATTTTTCCAGCCATTTTCAATGGTAAATAAATAAAAAAGAAAACTGAACAAATTTATTTATTTTATTTAGCGTATGATGTACAGATCTCAGAATAAAACATACAAATTACATAAAACAGCATAAAAAACAATTGTAAAAATCATATTAAAAGGGGTACACTAGGTTGAAATGATTAAACATCAAAATTAAAAATCAGGAGTCAGAGCTTAATCCTTAAATCCCGGATCCACTCCAGGGATTCTGGGGTCAGTTTAAAAAAGTCCTCTTTAGAACCCGAGAATGGGTAGATAGGGCACTAAAGTACAATGCGACTGATAGTCTGGATCCCTCTTCCGCAATCACAGTTTGGAGTCTCGGACCAGTTCCATTTATGCAAGAGATGCTTACATCTCCCATGTCCTGTTCTGATCTGATTTAAAGTGGTCCATTCATGCCTATGGAGATTGAAGCCCTCCAGACGAGATGTCGAATTTGTGATGGGAATTTGAAGTATGGAAGGAAATGTCTTGGTGGACAGGCAAGGAACTGTTTCCAATTACTTTTGCCCATAGTTTGCTTAAGGCTTGGGTCCTGCAGAGTGAGGGAGGGGTTATATTATTGAGAGATGGGGGCCAGTAGCAGATCTTATTATTGAAAAAAAAGAAACAAATAAAAAAAAAAAAAACTAAACCAATACTATACCAACATCGGAGTTCACGGCATCTCTCAGATAAATTTACTATCAAATACCACTTTCACTTTTGCATTCGACTATCATCTCATCATCAGACTCGACTAAACAAATACTATACTGACATCGGAGTTTGCAGTATCTCTCAGATACGATTTACTATCGAATATCACACACCTCTACATAACACGTTAAACCGAACTGACTTCATTCTAGCGAATAACGCTTTCAGCGAATTTTTTCTGTAATGATTTTTCCTGCAATGGATTTTCCCTGTGATAAATTTTCCTCTCAATGAATTTTCCTGTTGATGAATTTTCTCTGTGATAAATTTTCCTCTTGATGAATTTTCCATGTGATAAATTTTCCTCTCGATGAATTGTCCGTGCCACAATGAACTGTCGGTGATGAATTGTCCATGAACCTTTGGATGTGCACATTGGCGTGCATTGTGGGAAGGGTCACTACCCAGTCTAGGTTTGACCTTTACTGAGGGGAGCAAGACTCTGAATATTCTGAGAGCTAAATAAATGTATGTTATATTTTCCATATACAAGTAGCAAAATGGTATATCAAGAGATTATTAAAATAGTCTGGATGAGAGATAGGTGCAGGAAGTTTTTCTGTAGTAAGTTTGGTTAGACAGTGAGATGGCAATCTAATGTGAAGGCAATAGCCTCTATATACATATAGCTGAATCTATATAACTGAAGGACAACTAGGCTAAAACGTACATTTTAGCCTAATTGTGAAGAATACTTTTGCTGTAAACTTTGTTAGCTCATTAGGATTAAAACAAGAACATAATTTTCTTGGCAAGTATAATTTATGTTCCAACCAAGTGGAAAAACTTACTATAAAATGCAGAATGTTAACTGCAGGGTAGGATAATAGTGTTGAAAAAAAAAAACCCTCTTGAAACAAGTAAATGACTGCAAAACAGATAATAAAGATGAAAGTTTTTTCCCAGTTGGTTAGACTATAAATTATATATTCAGTTTAATCCTTTATCCAAGAGTAAGCAAACAAAGTTTGCACCTGAAGTATCTTCAGGACTGGGACAACCCATGGCAAAGGTGGACTAAATTCTCATCACTTTCCATAGTATCCCATAATGCAAAGCACATCTCCTTGTGGAGATGTATACTGCTATGCATTATGGAAGAGTCACTACCCAGACTGGTTTCGTCTTTTATTGAGGTCTCTTCAGTGGGAGCCAGACCCAGAGGTGATACCAAGGATTAAACTAAATACAGTAAAACACCGAAGTTACGAGGTAGGTGGGACCAACAAAAAGCACATAAGTCGAATTCGTGTAATTTTGCATGTAATTTATATATACAAACATACAAAATATTAGTTAATTGGGTTTACAAAAACACCTATATTTTTTAAGAAATAATGCATAATCATAATTGTAGTTTTTCGTACATAAAAAAAAGAAAGTTATTTCGATGTCGATGGTTTCATAAAATCTAATAGATTCGTCTGATGGCATAATGTCTTTTTCTTGTCACGCATTGTGAAAAGAAAAAGACATTATGCCGTCATTATGCAAAATTTCTTCATAGCAAGCCAATGATTTTTTTTATTCTTTGCCTTGTGGCTATAATTCGTTCCTTGTTAGAATCTATGTCCTCCAAAATCTGTAAACCTTTCTTAATTAAGCTGAGACCTTCTGTTAATTTTGCAATTGTCATGTGCTTTTCTGGTAGAACTGGATCTGAGGTTTTGGTCTCTTCAGTAAGACTTTGCTCACGCATCTTTATGAGCTCATTGATTGTAAGTCCTTGTTATGTGAGTCTAACAGCTTGCTGACATCTTCACTGTTGACTTCTAAATCTAATTGCCTGGCAAGGTTGACAACTTCTTCTATTGCCTCAACAACTTGATCAGTTTCTCGCAACATTTCCGTTTCACATTTAAAAAAGGATGGACAAAGTTTTTTCCAGACACCATTCAAGGTTTTTTGGGAAATTTCGCCCCAAGAATCTCCGATAATTCTTACAACATCTAAAACATTAAACAGTTTCCAAAACTTTTTAACAGACAGTTGCTCATTTTGCCTCATAGCTTCATTCAGACTTGCAAACAAATGCCATGTATAGTACGCTCTGAATGTTTTGATAACTCCTTGGTCCATCGGTTGAAGTAAGCTGGTTGTATTTGGAGGCAAGAAAACAACTTTTACACATGGATCAAAATCAACTAAAGTTGCAGGAGGGGTGACCAGGTGCATTATCAATAATGAGCATAACTTTAAACCGAATTTTTTTAAACTGGCAATAACGTTCAACTTCAGGTATGAAGTGGTGACCAAACCAGTCTTCAAAAATAGAAGCTGTCACCCAAGCTTTAGAATTTGACTTCCAAATCACTGGCAAGCCAGCTTTAGATTTTTTTTTAGAGCTCTTGGATTTTTGGAGCGATAAATTAAGAGAGGTTTTAACTTGCAATCACCAGCTGCATTTCCACCAAGCATTACTGTCAGCCAGTCTTTGGAAGCCTTAAAGCCAGGAAACGTTTTTTCTTCACGTGCGATGAAAGTTCTCTTATGCATCTTTTTCCAGAACAAGCCGGTCTCATCTATATTAAATATGGTTTGACTGCTATAGCTACCTTCCTTGATGATAGCCTTAAGTGTCTCAAGAAAAGAAGACATAACCTCTTTATCAGAGTTTGTCACCTCTCCACTCTTCGCGATGCTGTGCCAGTTACAGCGATTTTTAAATCGGTTGAACCAACCATTACTGGCTATGAAATTTTCTTCTCTGACCGCTTCTCCAGCTTCCACTTTTAGCCTCTCAAAAATCAGCTTGGCTTGGCTACATATTGTCGTTTGATCAACTGAACAATTTTTTACTCTCATTTGATTATCACACCATCGTTTCCATTTCACCAATAATCCCATGACGTTTACAAATTATGCTTGAATTCAATGATTGGGCATTTTTCACAGCAGCGAGAATTCTTTCTTTATCTTTTATGATTGTTCTTACTGTGGATTCCTGTAGATCGAGCTTCTTTGCTAGCTCACAAATTTTCATTCCGCCTTCAAAATCCTTAATAATGTTGAGTTTTGTTTCCAAAGTCAATGTTTTTCTTTTCTTGCTAGCAGTAGAAGAATCGGACTTACTTCTTTTGGACAACATTATTATTTTTTATGTGATAAAATTTTTATCAAGAACATAACATTAAACAATCGCAAGGTTTGTAAACTATAAAAATCGTGTATGAATGGAGACCAAGCGAAACATGTCAGTGTTTGTTCACAGCATGTGCGACACTGGAGAATACGGCCAACAGCAGAAAGATAAGACTAGTGGTAAGGCATGAAGCAGGGTGAGAAAAAAGTACATCTAAGAAACCGCATAACTCCGAATTCATGTAAGTTGGGGTATTACTGTATATAATTTATAGAAAATAAAGATATAAAAGAAGAGCGATAGAGAGTACTCCTTGAAATGAAAGTGAATAAAGTTAGTCAACAATAATTGCTTCATAAAGTTTAGGGGAGATCTTCATTTCATTGTACCAATTTACTCTTAAGTGGAAAGAACTTAAGAGTAAATCAAATTGCCTATTTTGTTGAATGTCCATTACAGGGATACCAAATAAACTAAATGTTTAAGTTAATGTACATTTTTAGTGGGTATGAAAGAATTGGAGTTTATTAATTAATTTCTTGAGGAAAGAGAAAATTAGATAAATTCACAATGTTCAAATAAGATTTTTAATGATATATTTATTTAATGTAAGGAAATATCAGATTTAATATAAGGGAAATTCTTCACATCTCGCAGACAGGACTTGAACCCATATTTTTTATAACTGAAGGACAAATGTCATAAAGATGTGTTAGGAAATCATAACTTTTGTAAATGCAGTGCAGACAGGACAAATTAAGGAAGATGATGGAAGAATTTAATTAAAATTCAACAGTGAATTTTAATCTGGGTTTCAATGTTATTATTTCTTTCAAGACCTCCTATTTTGGGCCAATTACTAATATGACATCATCACTGTATCTCCCATACATCTTGATGCCAAGTAGTATGTAGACTTATGAAGGTTCGCTCCAATTTTAGCTAGCCAGAGGTCAGCAAGTCAAGTGGAATGTGAAGCTCCACTTTGATGGCCATAAATCTACAGCTCCATTAAAAATTTGAAAAATCTGGCATCTAATAAAATTCTGATAAGATGAATGATATGGCTGGGTCCTACTTTTGTATAGTAATATAGATTGATAATCACTGAGAAGTAAATGCTAAATGTGAAAGTGAAATTACAGAACAGAAGGTTTATTAGTAATATTGACTAAACATAAGTTTCAATTCCAAGTAAAATTATCAGAGAGCTGAAGCTGCATACATTTTAATTAAGATTAAAGGAAGTTATTTTCTTATCCTACAAATGGAAGAAAAATTTTTTTTTTAGATTTTTCCTGGTATCCTATTAATTATGACAGATCCACAAATTCTTACAATCACAATTCTAAAATTTAATCACAATTCTAAAATTTAATCTAATTTTTTATTGCCATTTCAATGAACTAAGTACACACTTTTTGATTTCTTAATTGCATTTACAGACAAATTTCAATTTTTTTACAAGAACTCATAAACATCTTGTCTTTAGGAGTTCAAGAGGCAATTTTTTTGTATTCCACCCTGTAAGCCTTAAGTTGAATCCACAAGTGTGATTTTTTGTGTGTTTTATGCATACATGTAAGTAGAATATATATATATATATATGTATAAACAACAAAGTACATGATAACCACAGTAATTAACTGGTTTCGATAAACCAGTGTTTATCAAAAACCTACCTTTACTGGCAGATACATTCATCACACCTCTCAAAAAATTGGTGTTATCAAGTCTTTAATTAATAGAGCACATAATGCATGCTCCTCTCCCCTCAAAGCTCATCAAATCCAACAGATAATTGACTCCTATGTTACAACACCTAAGGATTCTTCAACCAATAGCAGGGTTTCAGTCCCTTATATTTCTGGTATCTGTGTACCTATTGGTAGAATTTTGAAGTATCACCTTATTCTCCCATATACATATTCAACTCCTCTAAGGATCCTCTCCTCCAATGGGAGGAGAGGATCCTTAGAGGAGTTGAATTTTAAGTTTTGTTGGTGGTTTAAAGGTGGCATTGAGATTATAATGGTGTAGGATTCCGTTGATTTTTTCTGATAACCCTTTAATGTATGGCTATGGTTTTACTGTAATCTAGATTATTTTTTGATGATGTTTTATTAAGTATTTTATTAATGTTATTTTTGTTATAGCCTGGAGTTATTAGTTATTATAGCCATTAGTTATTATATCCTGAAGTTTATTGCATCCACTGCACCTGTAACTTACTGTATATTGGTGAAACTGGACGTACAATCCCTATACGTAAGAAAGAACATTAAATATAACAATTTTGGTGATGCAGGCCTCTCAGACCAAGCTCTCAACAGCATACATCAAATTAACTGGAAAAGTACCTGCTCTTTACACCATACAAAAACATGGTATGAGAGAAAATTTAAGGAAGCCTGTGAAATTCTGATAAATCACCCAAATATCAACAATAATGGTGGCATGAAAATTCCAAGAATCTGGATGGCACATATTCAGCCTACTTAATAGTTAGTATCTACCATACTTCATGACCCTAGGCAACCTTCAGCTAGTATTGGAAACCACTCCAAACCAACTGGTTGAAATTATATGTACAATCATGTTGTTAAACATGATTGTACATATTATATATATATATATATATATTTTTTTTTTTAAAAAAACATAGATTTAATGACTAAAAACCGAGATAACTTTTAAAGATTTTAATAAGAATAATACGACTAGTTTCGGCTTATAACAGCCTTCCTCAGGTATTCTTAAAGGAAAAGAATAGTAATAAACATTGAAGTATCTAAACAAACTGAAAATTACAGGTAAAAATTGCCACACATAATTGATACATAAAAAACGTATTTTTTCAAGTTGTTCTAACAGGTGTGCCATTGTTTATTGCAAGTGTGCGTGCAGGCTCACGTGAACGCCAATATTGAATAACTGCAGCATGGCTATCTGGGATGTTATAATTCAAATTGTTGTTTAAGTGGACAGGATTCATCAGGATTTCCCTTGATTCTACAATTTTCCTCTCAAACTCATCATCACAGTGAAAGATATTTTCTGATCTATCCCAGCAAACGGAGTGGCTTTGTTGATCATCATTAGGATTATTTGAAAAAAGAACATGACTGGATAACGCAGTTGCATGAGATCTTTTGTAAGAGATGTCTCTCTTATGCTCTTCTATACGTTGTTCAATAGATTTGTTAGTTTGTCCAAAATAAGGGATATTGCAATCGCACCATAATTTATATACACCTGGATATTTTAGGTTTAGGTTGCGATGAGTAGGTTTTGGATGGCTGATTAGAGAATGGATTTTAGGAAGTGTGGTGAAGAACATCTTGAAATTATATTTTTTAAGGACTTTAAGCTAATTTTTTAGAGACTGTGCTAATGTATGGAATGGAGATGCTACCTTTAAAATTAATAGTTTCTGTTGTGCACCGCCTAGGAGGATCCAGAAGAAATTTCTTAATCGTTTTTTCAGAGTATCCATATTGTTTAAAGATAAGAGTGAGGTGATTTATTTCTTTTTGTAGTTCATCTGATTCATTCAAGAATTACAAAAAGAAATAAATCATCTCACTCTTATCTTTAAACAATATGGATACTCTGAAAAAACGATTAAGAAATTTCTTCTGGATCCTCCTAGGCGGTGCACAACAGAAACTATTAATTTTAAAGGTAGCATCTCCATTCCATACATTAGCACAGTCTCTAAAAAATTAGCTTAAAGTCCTTAAAAAATATAATTTCAAGATGTTCTTCACCACACTTCCTAAAATCCATTCTCTAATCAGCCATCCAAAACCTACTCATCGCAACCTAAACCTAAAATATCCAGGTGTATATAAATTCTGGTGCGATTGCAATATCCCTTATTTTGGACAAACTAACAAATCTATTGAACAACGTATAGAAAAAATTAGCTTAAAGTCCTTAAAAAATATAATTTCAAGATGTTCTTCACCACACTTCCTAAAATCCATTCTCTAATCAGCCATCCAAAACCTACTCATCGCAACCTAAACCTAAAATATCCAGGTGTATATAAATTATGGTGCGATTGCAATATCCCTTATTTTGGACAAACTAACAAATCTATTGAACAACGTATAGAAGAGCATAAGAGAGACATCTCTTACAAAAGATCTCATGCAACTGCGTTATCCAGTCATGTTCTTTTTTCAAATAATCCTAATGATGATCAACAAAGCCACTCCGTTTGCTGGGATAGATCAGAAAATATCTTTCACTGTGATGATGAGTTTGAGAGGAAAATTGTAAAATCAAGGGAAATCCTGATGAACCCTGTTCACTTAAACAACAATTTGAATTATAACATCCCAGATAGCCATGCTGCAGTTATTCAATATTTGGCGTTCACGTGAGCCTGCACGCACACTTGCAATAAACAATGGCACACCTGTTAGAACAACTTGAAAAAATACGTTTTTTATGTATCAATTATGTGTGCAATTTTTACCTGTAATTTTCAGTTTGTTTAGATACTTCAATGTTTATTACTATTCTTTTCCTTTAAGAATACCCGAGGAAGGCTGTTATACCTCGAAACTAGTCGTATTATTCTTATTAAAATCTTTATGTTATCTCGGTTTTTAGTCATTAAATCTATGTTTTTAAAATGTATCACAACAACCGAGTAAAAGCTGATTATCACACAGACATATATATATAGATTTGCTGCTCCTCAACCCGATGTAATGTTACAACCAGTAGATAATATTAATTATAGGACTCTAGTGTTGATGTAGTAAGGGTTTTTTTTTTTTTTTTTTTTTTTTCTTCAATAGTGTATATGCTCCAGAAGATGATCTTGATATAAAGGTCAAAACACCGAGTGTTGATTTTGGTTTATATTAAACTAAAGTTTTACTCAAACATGGTAGTTGTCTCCATAATTTTCCAAAATGTATTTGTAAAAAGCACTTGTTTCGATACTCAGATACTGAAAGATGATGGTCAGCAATTGCAGAAATGGTCTATGATTAGAAATTTTTTTTTTTTTTTGCTTAGCATAATAAAGAAAAGAGACAGAAATTATATCTTTGTTCTTACTCAGACCACAAGTCAATAATATATGTAGAAAAAATTTCATACTATTAGCAAGAATGAGATAAAATTAAAATGAAATAAAATAAAAATTCTCGTAATTATAATATTTGAATATAGAACATAAAAGGCTTGAATCTGGCAATTTTAATTATGGATGTGAAGGATATTATTAATCCAATGTTGATCCTGTATTATTTATTATCAACACAACTAAGTTCCTATCATGGGACTTCTTCAGGTGTAAGAGCCACATAAAAATAAAAAAAAAAAATATTAAAAGACTGACATGATGACAACAAATATGGTATTATGTAGGATTCTGATCACAGGTAGTGCAGATAACAAGCATATTCTTGTCTTACCCTTAACTTTACATCAAACTATCTTCCTGTATTTCCTTTAATTCTAACTACTGACTGACAACTTAAATATAGACTATGTATTTCTATGTGTATAATATTCCATTCATCCCATATAATCGAAGTGTTTTGAAAAGCTTTTCTCTGGGCACCTTGTCATATGCCTGTTCCAGATCAACAAAGCTTTTTTAAGTACAAATCCTTGTCATATTCCCACAATTTCTCAACTATTTATCTTAAAGTGAAAATATTATCTTGACAATCTCTATTTGGCCTGAACCCAGGTTGTTGTTCTCCAAATTTCTCTTCCAAAATCTTTCTCAACCTTTTTTCAAATATGTTTGCATAAATCTTACCTGGAACACTTAGTAGAGAAATTCCTCTCTAATTCTCACATTCAGCTTTATTCTCTTTTGTATAGATGGGTACCATGAGAGCTCTACTCCAATCATTGGGAATTCGACCTTTTACATTCTTCTTAAAAATTTTCTATTGCTGTTCTGTCACTGATTGCTTCATTTAACAGTCTTTCAAAGTAATTACTCCAGACATCATTCTTATCATCAGTTTTCGTGTCACTTTTATGATCTTTGATTCCTTTTACAGTACTCTTGCCTCCATTTCTAAGCTTCTTCAATAGCCTTCAGAATGTTTTGCCACCTTCGTAATAATTGTTTTCATATTCTTACCGAAGTCATCTCACGGCTTTTGTTTAGCTATTTTTACACATAGCTTAGCTCTCTTGTATTTTTCTCTACATTCTTTCAGGACATTGGCTGACTTATTTGCTAGGAACTTTTGGTATGCTTTCTTCTTTTCCGGGATTTGTTTAACTTCGTGTGTTCACTTCTTGTAGGAAGGTATCTATAGTTATGGAGGTCTCTGGTTAGGTCCAGCTCATCGTTAATATGACATCAAGTTCTGTGGAATGAACTGGAAATCTTACACTACTGTTTGGACAAGATTAAGAGAAAAATCTGGGAATCTACTAAGATCCTCTCGGACCCTGCACATCTGAATATAAACCCAGCATTAATCTGTCTGAATGCTTCCCAGCTATGTTGCCAAATATGAAAATATGAGCACATTAACAAATGCATGAAACACACACACACACACACACACACACACACACTGATTTGTATTATTAGAATCCTACATAGTGCTTTATTTGTTGTAACCATGTTAATCTTTTAACTATCTGTACGTCTACATCTTTATATTTAAGTTTCATTTACATCTGAATAAGTCCCAGTAAAGAGAACAAAATAAGTCAGATGTTCAGCAATTACAAAAATATTTTTGTAACTTTGAATTCCTATATCATTTTAATTTTTCTTTTATATGAATCCCAATAATGAAAGGTCATAAACCTATAGTAGATTATGAGAGGAGGAGGAGGAGGAGGAGAGGTATTTGGGATTAGATATTCCAGTTCCCTTACTTTAGACACCAAACACTGAACCTTTTCCAAGCCAATTTAGGCTTTCAATAAGCAGTGAAGTGATTAGTCCACTCACAGTACTAACATACTTGAGGTTTACAAAACCTTCACGAGTGGGACTGATATTGAAATAAAAAAGCCACTGATCATTAAAATATTATAAACCATTAGGATAAGAAAACTAGGACATCCTCTAAAGAGAGGCCAGAACAGACCGGTGTAGGCCTAAATCCATGAAAACTATGACCATTAAAATATTAAATTGTTATATTTAATTCAGCCAATTCATTCCGGAATACTTCAAAATATAGAATAGTCTATGAATACTTAGTTATTCAGCTGTGTTTGTCTCATTGATTATTATCATCATCATCAGACCTAAATGGAGTCCAGTGACTCATTGTGAGAGGTCCCACTATTACACACACAGTTTATCATACCTTAAATATATTCATTGTTTCCACATTTGCATGATGCTTTATCTCCTTTTGATTTAAATTTATTTGTAATTAAAATTGTTACTTTAATTCAGAAAATATTGCATCGTTCAAAAAATATTGATGCATCTATTGCATTAATAAACTATTCTAGCTATTTGCATACAATATAACTTTCATATTGTATGAAGAAAAAGCATAAGATTATAAAATTAATTTTCCCATGTTATCTCAATGTTCTTCAATGAAACAGAACTTTGAATAGAAGAGTGAAATTTCATGCTTTATCTCCATCCAATCACATAAATAATATTCCATGTATCAAGCTGAAGTTCACAATATGATCAATAATTACAGATTCTTAACTTAAAAAAAAAAAACAGTATATGTAAATAGTAGTAATGTGAATCCTACCTACAAGATTGAAAATCTGTTGTACATTTACCATCTCTTTGGTATCGTTATGTCGATGATGTTTTTGCCATTTGGTCACATACTGAAGATGAACTTTCTACAGCAGATAAATAGCCTTCACCCTCGTCTCTCCAATTCACCATGGAAAAAGAAAATTCTGGTACTTTACCATTTTTGGACATCTTCCTTACTCAAACTTCTTCTGGTACCTTATCTACAAGCGTCTTTCGAAAGCCCACATTTACTGGCAGATACATACATAAAAAAGTCTGCTCACCACACATCTCAAAAATTTGGCATTCTTAAATCTCTAATTAATAGAGCACATAAAGTTTGCTCTTCTCCAGAAATCTTACAACAAGAACTTTCAATCATTAAAACGTTAATGGAATCAAATAATTACCACCCTAATCAAATCCAACAGATAATTGAATCTTACGTTCCAATACCTAAGGTTTCTTCAACAGTCCGCAGAGTTCCAATCCCCCCCCTACATTCCAGGAATCTCAGAACCTATAGGTAGAATTTTAAAAAAGTACCAATTGATTCCCAAGTATATTCCTATCAACAAAATTTCCTCCTTATTGCCTTCTACAAAAGATAAACTGTCATCTCTATCTTTGGCTGGTGTTTACCAAATATCATGTGAATGCGATGTTTCTTATTGTGGACAAACTGGCCGTTCTGTGGAAAAAAGAATTAAAGAACATCAATATTATATTAAATACAACAAACCTCAGAAATCTGGTCTAGCACAACACAGTATTAACACTACCCATAATATCCAGTGGGATAAAGCTATTCTCCTCCATAGATGCAGGTTCAAATATGAACGCCTTTTTAAAGAAAGTTGTGAAGCTATTTTGCACTGACCGAATTTAAATCAAAATTATTGTCTCTCTTTCTTGAAGATTTGGGAGACTTATTTTATGTAATCATTAAAAAAAACAATTATCTTAAATATTAATTAATTATTTTCTATCATTTCCTAGCGCACGACAACTATGTATTTTAATAGGTGACCCACCAAATGTTCATTACTTGTATTCCATTCCTATAACTGTTTGTAACACTGAAGATGTACTATTAGTTTTAGTATGAAATATCTGTACCTTATTAATTAATAATCGTGTTCCTTTAATAATCTACCATAAAATAGATCTAAGGGTTAGATAATCCAGTGCACTGTTCTACAGATCAAACATGGCACATTTTTGAGCATTTTGGCCTCCAATAAGTAGGGTGGTAGAGGTCTCACAGTTGACAATCAAAATTGTCCACTGTGAGACCTTCTATAACTTAAAATTACACGTTATATAATTAGCTATTCAACATTACAAATTTCAGTGTCATTTAGTTTGCAGGAAAAATGAAAGAATTTATGCTAATTTTTGAAACATATCTGGTTTATGATACGTTAGAATGTTAGCGGTATTGTGTAATAAGAATTCTTAACATGAACAAAAACAAAATATAATAGTGAACCACATTTGATTATAATAAATAATTATGTATAAAATATGCAAAAGACAGAAACATAACAAGAACCCTAAGCTTTATGGTTTATTTTGTTTATTAAACTGAATGTTTTGTAATTGTTTACCTATGATATCTAAATCATTTTATATAATTTTGATTTAACTTTTGAAAATCTTATTTCAAATATAACCAAGGAGCTTCAAGCCAAAATGTACTGAATATTCTGCAAGTGTGAAAATGCCAACATAATGAAAGAATCCTCTCATTCTTTCCTGTAGATCTCCAGATGAATATTCAACAGCACAGACAATTCTCCCCAACAAACATACCACACCAGCTGCTGAAAGTTTAGGACAGGATACCCCACCAAACATCAGAAAAGTTGGGATAATATTCCAAGAACTTCTGATGTGATCTTTGAATGCAGTTGAATATATTATTAGACTCACTGTGCATTATTGGATACTTAATACCATATTTCCTTCTAGCTGCCCCAACATGTATTCAATGCATTCAAAATACCAGAACCTATAGTAACTAGTACATTGTAGCATATTCTCTAGCCACAGTCATAACCACCATTTTTTTTATTCAAATTAAGTCATGAATAAAAAGATTTCTGATTATTAAAATCAAATGCACCTGAGCTTGAAAGTTTTGTGCACATCTCTGCTTTTTATATAGTTTTACTTTATTTCATAATTTACATTAACTTCAGCTATAATATTAAAATAATGCAATTTAATTATATCTGATATCAATGAATAAAATTTGTTCTATGGAATTTATTATGTTACCATCAAGTGTACCTATTTCATCAGATAATCTTTCTAGGAGTCTTGTCATTTGATATTCTAATAAATTATTAAAATATGAGCCCAATCACCCAGATATATTCTAAAAGTAATCATTAACATATGCATGTCAGAAATCTGATGTACATTTGATAATGGCAATCACTGACACTGGTTTTTGACTAAGAGATACAACCATGTTTATTATATTGTTTCATCTTCAGATATTATATTTATTTTTAAATTACCAATAGTGTACCTTTCTATTAAAAATTACAGTAAGTAAAAAAGTATGTGTAATCTTTACCAAATCATTACTGTGGTTTTAACTGCAAAAGAATTTTGTAATTTTAAATATATAAAGGAGTTCCTAAATGACTTCATAACAAAAACATAGTAAGTCACTCAAGATTATTTTTTAATAATTAAATTCTACACTTTAATTATTAAACTAACTTTCATTAGTCTGCTGCCTTTGTTATGAGGTCCTCCAACATTATTCTCTAAATATATTAAGACTGTCATATCTGGGCTAAATCTGGGAGATCTAACACTGCGATCCTCATGGCTAATTACAGCTTAAAAAGAAAGCAAAATTTATATATATTTGTTTGTTTTAATAATAATAATAATTAAATATATAGTAGATAATGCTTATTAGAAATGATATATTTAGTATGATATATCATTACAATAATTTCTGAGAGAATTTGACGGCAAAGGCATTCAAAGGAGTCTGTTGCTTTGCATCAAAATGAATACATAGTATAAAGATCTACTACAACAGTATTGTATTTTACAAACAGCATGCTACAGTGGTTATACTATTATTATTATTCAAGCCTCGTCGTGGGAGGTCCTTCCTAAGAAACACAAAGTCTATCAAGACTCATCAAGGGGAAGTCCCCCTAAGAAACACAAAATCTATCATACCACTCCTTAAACTCATTGACCATTCTCGCTCTCACCACTGCATCAGGCAATGCATTCCATGGTTCAACCACCCTCCATGCAAAGAAACCACTCCTCACTCTCTTGCTCACAGTTTCCTTTCGTAACTTCCAGGAATGGCCTCTTGTCATCACACCTTCCCACTGTTCAACCAAGCGAAAGAACTCTCCAGTGTCAATCCTGTAACCACCTCTCAACAGTTTAAAAGTCTCAATTATATCACCTTTCCTTCTTCTATCCACCAAACTCTGCAGTCCATATTCCCTCAGCCGATCCTCATAACTATCAGTGTACAGTACCGAAACTATCTTTGTTATCTGCCTTTGTACCCTTTCCACAGTTAATTTATCCCCTTCAAATCCTGGGGACCAAATCTGAGAACAATAGTCCAAGTATGGTCTGATCAGGGTCTTATACAATGGAATGATAACTGTTTTATCTCTGCAGGTCAGCATCCTTCTCATTATTGCAGCAATCCTCTGTGTTACCTTCATCACCTTTGTAATATCTCCCCTAAATTTCAGGTTTCTATCAATCATCAACCCCAGATCTCTTGTCTCCCCTACTTCCTCCAGTATAACTCCTCCCATAGAGTATGAAGTGTCCCATCGATATATCCCAAACCTGAAGACCTTACATTTTGCTGCATTAAACCAACACCCCATTCATTTGCCCATCTACCTAGCTTATTCAAATCCTCTTGCAGGGCTGCCGTATCTGCAATATTACTAACAATCCTTCCCAGCTTCGCATCATCCGCAAACAACTGAATATCCCCTTGCAATCCACTGACAATGTCATTCATATAAAGGTTAAACAATATAGGTCCCAGTACTGAGCCCTGTGGGACCCCACTTGTAACCCTCTGCTTCCTTGAAACTGCCCCATCATACACAACTCTCTGATACCTATTGGACAGCCAATCCTGAATCCAGTTGACCAATCTGACATCCAGACCCATGTGCTGCAACTTAAATATCAGCTTATCATGTGGCACACTGTCAAATGACTTCACTAAGTCTAAGAAAATGGCAGTATATGCCTTTTCCTCATCTAATGCTCTTATAACTTTATCATAAAAGGCTAGCATATTGCTAAAACAAGAGTGCTCCTTCACAAATCCATGTTGACTCTCAGAGATAACATTACCCTCATCTGCCCAATGCTGTATACTCCTTTCTCCAAGATCTTACTACTGATGACACACAAACTGGCCTATAATTAGACACTTCCAGTCTGCTACTGCCCTTATGTAATGGCACTATCTTACCTTCCTTCCATTCCATGGGCACCTTTCCAGCAGCCAGAATTTCATTGAAAAGCCAGGTCAAAGGCACTGTCAGTTCCCTAGTACATTCTCTCAAAACTCGTGGTGAAATACCATCCAGTTCCACACCTCGTGGTGAAATACTATCTTCTCTTCTCCTGTACCATCAAAACTCGTGGTGAAATACCATCCAGAGTACTCAGTATTTGAAACACAATCTCCTCTTGAACCTGCCCTATCCCTCTAGCATTAAAACTGACTCCTCCAGGATGAAATACTCCAATAAAGTGTTCATTGAACAATTCTACTATGCCCGCTGCATCAGTCACTCTATTCCCATTTTTATCCCACAATATCATTCTTCCACAGTCGTTTCTCCTCCTACTGGCCACATATCTAAAAAATTCCCTAGGATTTTCTTTGGGTCTCAGGGCTAATCTCCTCTCATATTCCAGTTTCATCTTCCTTACCATACCAGTCACTCTTCTGGCCTGTGTCTTATACTCTTCATGCATCTTCTCTTCTCCTGTCTCCTTATATCTCTTCCACAGTCTCTTTTTTGCATGCAATTCCTGTTTAATACTATTTGTCATCCCCTTTACTCCAAATTGTGTCCTCTTGTTCACTTAAGGTATACAACTTACCATTGCTGCTAACAAATATTCTTTCATAATTTCCCATGCACTAATGATATCCCAGCCTTCCAATTCCTCCCTCCATGAAACTTCCCCAAGTTAACATCTTAGACTATTATAATCACCTGCCTTATAATTCCACATATGTTTCCGTTTCCAGCATGAATAGACATGCAGGATACTCCTGCATGTCTATTCATTTTCCAAGTTAAAACCATATGGTCACTCACTCCAACTGGTGGGAGAGCTGCTATCTATATATCATATATGCCGCTATCATTCGCTAAGCATACAATAAAAATTTCAAATATCGAAAGGATTTAATTTTTATTGCTTAATATGTATGAAAATAATTGCTGCACATATGTAAAATGATTTGTAGGCACACTTATTTTGAAATGAGTAATAATCAAATCTAGAATAAGAACATTTATCAATATTTAGGAAATGATATGGTATTTAACATTGATAATCATGTTGATGATAAATTATACTGTTCCAAAGCAATCTGTGTGGTACTAAAAGACAAACAACAAAACAAAAGAAGAAACATAGTTAAACATAGAAGAAAAATTTTATAAGGTAATGGCAATACCAAAAACATTAGACAATACAAGCATAATAATCTCTAAGAGCAGTTAAAAGATGCATAAGAATGAATAGAATACAAAATGGAAAATTAAAAATAAGTGCAGTAAATAATAAAATAACAGAACATCAAAAGAAAGAAGGATAAAACATAATAAATGGTAATGAAAATATATTCATTTGGAAGTTAAAATCGCTTAAATCATGAAAAAATTGTTACAAAAATTAACATCGACATTCTTACTGCTGGACCATGATGAAAAATTTGGAACACTTGATAGACTGTACTGGGTTTGGTTTGATAAAGTTTTATAAAGGAGCAATTCAATAACAAATCAAAATGTTCAATTTTAATAAGTCTTAATAATTTTAACATAAATTAATCTAATAGGCAAGCTGAGGTGCTGGATGTTAAAATTTATTTCAATCTTATTATGACACCAAACAAAATAAAAGAAAAAAAAAGTTTATTAACTGGCTCATATTTTGTTGGACTTCAAACCAGCATCTTCAGAGCAAACAAAATGCTACATGCAACAGTGATGAAGCATTTCATTATAAAGGACAAAAGATCTAAAGCCCCAATCTGGCACCCTATTAATACTGTAAAAAAAAGAAGTATTATAGTTGTGTGGGAGTTGATTTTCGGATAGCAGTCTCCTAAAGTTTTGACAAATTAATGCATCCATACTTGTTAAGGTTAAGAGAATGTGTCATAGCTATTGCTGACTCTAAAAATAATCTTTCTGACTTGTAAGAGCCTCTGTATTAGTACACTGGTTTCTTCCATCTAATCCTGTGTGAAATGGAAGGGTGGGGAGGGCAAAGTGTGTTCTGCTAGTCCATACTTTCCATAATAATGGTAGCAAAATAATTATTTCCATTTCAACAAATCATTCTTTTATTTCTGTATGAGTGGTATTCTCTTTTTTTCCCCCTTCCCATTTTTTGCTTTAATCATAAGTGTTTTGTTAAAGAATGAATTGCCTGCAAGTCAGCATTAGGGCTCAAGAAAAAAAAAAAAAAAAATAATATACAGTAGTATCACGCTAATCCGAACTAATATAAACCGTGCTCGTTCGGATTAGCGAATTCCCCCCCCCCAAGAGACAACAATAACTAGCGTTTAAGACAAAAAATAATAAAATTCTAAAGGTACATCAATTTAATTCTGTAAATTAATGAAGTAACTCATAGAAAAAAGCTACTGTAATGTAAAACTTAAAAAAATAATACAGTACACAAGTTTATTTTATTACTAAATCACTTAAGGAATTGAACAACGTAGATACGAATATAAATTAAATTACACTTTAATAAATATTTCCGATATTTCGGCAACGTCATGTTGCCATTTTCAAAAGGAACTTACAAAAAAAAAGGCACATGCACGTAGGCAATACAACACAGTAACTGAGAATGAAGATGTGAAGCTATTGTTCTCCTAAAAGTCCTGATGGTGCCCTCTAGCGGGCTAAGTAGGTGTTCTTGGCCGTTGGGTTGAAGGTCTGCTGATGTAGGCCTCCCAAATTTGAGGCAATCACATACAACCAAACTTGTTGAGGTTTGGAGAGTTTTTTTTAGGGCTGAGGCTGATTCCATAAATAGTCTTTCGAATTTGTATTTGCTACGATGTATTACTGTAGCTTTCTTCCACCATATTCTGTGGCATGTATCCAGAGCATGGTCTGCAACCCAGATTGGCTATACTTGTGAAAACGGATGTAGTCCTTGTGTTCAGAAATTCTGATATTTGCAGTCCTGCCTGTTTGGCCAAAGTAAGACAGTTTACAACTGCAAGAGACTATGTATACACCAGGTAGGTCTAGGGGAAGTGGTTGGTCTTTGGTGGAGTGGATAAGGGATGCCAATTTTCTGTAAGGCCTGTAACAGGAGGTCAGGTCACGTTTTTTTAAGATTTTGGTAATTTTTTCCAAGGTGCCTCGGATGTAGAGAATGGTGATGGATTTAGAGCAATCCTTGTGGAGGGGGGGGATTGGGGGCTGTGGTTTGTAGGTTTTAATATTTTTTGGATTTTTTTTTGGGGGGGGGGGGAGTAGTCATTGGCTGAGAAAGTGTTGAGGACGTGATTCAGTTCAGTGTTTAGGGCCATGTCGTTAGAACAGATTAGTTTAGCTCTGTTGTATAGTGTTTTCACCACTCCATATTGTTGTGGGGGGGGATTGCTGGTGAATGTATCTGCCTGTATGGGTGGGTTTTCTATAAATTGAGAAAATCAAGGCTCAATCAGGCTGGCAGGTGACTAGTGTGTCTAGGAAAGGGAGGCTGTCGTTTTTCTCTTTTTCCAGGGTGAACTTTATTCTGGAGTGTTGGTTGTTTAAGTGTGTTAAGAAGGAGAGGAGTGTTTCAGAGCCATGTGGCCAAATAGCGAACGCATCATCAACGTAGTGAAGCCATATGGTTGGTTTTTGTGGGGCAGAGGCTAAGACTTTTTCTTCAAAGGTCTCCATAAAGAAATTGGCCAAGGGTGGGGAGAGTGGTGAACCCATGGCTGTTCCCTCTATTTGTAGAATTTTCCCTGCCAAACGAAATAGCCTGAGTTCATCGTGAACTGAAATAGGGCTAAGATATCGGGAGAAACTACGTTCAATTCCTTAAGTGATTTAGTAATGCATCACCAACGTATAAGCCTGTCTACGAGAAGTTTATTTTAGTAAAAAATTTAGTTTGTATGTAATGTATTGTTGAGGATTCTGATTTAATAAAATTGCATATTTCAGTACTTAACTTAATTTGCATAAAAAATATCACTTTCTTATACATAACACAAAAAACGTTTCACAAAATAATAGAAAAAAAAAAAGTTTTTTTTATTTCTTTGTAAAAAAGTCACTGATTTTCTTTTGCTTCTTGGAAGCTAAACTTTTTTCAAATGCTTCTTCTCAGAGCTAGGAAAAAAATTTTGTGGAATGGCATATCATTCTGCTTAGCCCATTCTATATGCATATTAAAACTGTCAAATGCCTCTTCAGGTTTTATTTTATTTTTTTTTCCAAGTTCTTTATCATCATCATTGTCTTCTAATTCATTCTGCAGTGTCATATTTATAATTTCAGCATCTGATTTGATTCAAAATTCATTTTCAGTTCTACCTGTAATCCATTCCGTAGCATCTGTTTATGAAATTTCAACATCTGGATTAATATTTTTAACCAAATTATGCACGTTTTGAATTTCCTCTTTTTGTGTATCACTGTAGTTATACTGTACTGTAATAATAATAAAATAAATAATAATAGTTAAAATAATAATTATTAAATAAAAATAATAGTAAGCAAAATAATAATACATCATAAAACTTTTTTTTTTCTTTCAAACCGCAGTTCTGATTACTGAAGGGTTCAGACTAAAGAGGTTCGGATTAGCAAGATACCACTGTGTGTGTGTGTATATACTGTATATATCACACCCACCCCTACACACAAATGAGAGGTCATGAGG
This sequence comes from Typopeltis vanoorti, assembly GCF_054136105.1. Lineage (NCBI taxonomy): Eukaryota > Metazoa > Arthropoda > Arachnida > Uropygi > Thelyphonidae > Typopeltis > Typopeltis vanoorti. The sequence continues at coordinate 75,124,977 of NC_143550.1, read as the reverse complement.
TATAAAGCAAATAAATGCCATGAATGGGATGGGGACATGAGCAAAGTAAGTGTTGATATTCTCTTTGAAGAGCTGAAGGTTGTAGTCTTCTTTGGGAAATACTTCATAGAAAACAATGATCCAAAGAACTGATGTAGATGGGATGGAAGTTGAATGGTAATAGCAGGTTCAGTGAGTCAGCAGTTCAACTGTAAGATGATGATGATGGACAGCTGTTGCTCATATTACTTTTAAGTCTAGCAGAAATGGGGAGGACAGTCATGATCTGAATAGGAACTAGGGAAATATCTGTGCAAGAGATACAAAACAGAAACCAACCATCTATTAGACAGACAGTGAAGAGAGAGAGAGAAGGGTCATCAATCAAGTGAATGGCATGAAGTAATTTTTTCAGGTGTTGAAGAAGTTGCTGCTAATAACCTTCTTGATGATTTTAGACAATAGTGATGTGAGAGCAAATAGGTCAAGAATATAATGGTATACACTAGCACTTTTATTCACTGTACTCTGTGAGATATCAGAAGGAATGATTACCATTGGCATGGACAGTGAGTTTTCTACATTTAACCCTTTCAAAATCCGACTTAGACTATACTATGGCTTGGATATTGGGTGGGAATTATGAGCAGAATGGAGAATGAAAGCCATCATTTGAACAACAGAGAATTTCTGTAACAAGGCGTGCGCGCACACACACACACACACACACACACACAAACACACACACACAACAAGTATCTGCATCTGGAGAACAGAAACAGTAGTCTAACCATAGAAGGAAAGTGCAAGTCTTGAGACTCGTCTCACTTGGCATTGTTGTAGTGCTAAAGGACAAGGGATTATGAATGGTTGAGAGGAGGACATTCCACTAAGAATGAAATGTGATCTGAATTACTAAAAGTCACTTCAACAGAGTACATGGTAGGAGAACTGGTTAAAATAAGAATCAGTGTTAGGTGAACAGAGAGGACTGTTCATTTCTCAACCAGTAATTCTGGTTTGGAGATGAACAATTTGCTTGTTCATCAATGCAAATTGATGTCAATGCTTAGAGCAAATACATCAGCTTCTCTTCCTTGTTCAGTGGAATTGGGAAAAGGGAGCCAACTGGAGGTGGATATTAAAATCACCAAAGAAAATATCTTCCCTGTTGGGATAATTGGATTGCAGGAAAGCAAGCTTCAAGGATAAGAAGTCAAAGATGGTCAGAATGATTTATTATTATTATTATTATTATTATTATTATTACCTGACACCTCCAGGCAGTCCAAAGACTCATCAAGGGAAGGCACTTACTCTACAACTCTCTGTCTCCATCACTCAACCCAGCAACTACAACGAACTGCAACTACACCACTGCCATCTACCATCCACTACCACTAGTATTTTCACAGACAATCAGAAACATCCATATCCATGGCAGGATGCAGACCCACAGCTGGAGAGTGGATACACTAACCACTCAGTCAACCAGGCCAGCATTTCCACGACTGCAGAAGTGGTCGAGACAACATAATATAGAGCAATGAAATCTTAAGCCACCAAAAAAAAAAAAAAGGAGATCCAACATTTGGAAACATATGAAAAGGAATATCAGACTGACAAAAGCATGTACACCATACCTGTGCCAGAAAGAATAATACATAGTGTAGTTTAAAGTTAATGTGGATGTGGTCATTGTAGCAGTAATTTTGGTTTTAGTTAAAAACAAATCAGGTTGGATATCTGTAGGTGATGGTGCACATAATTTAAGTTGGTGTTTATACTATGGATGCTGATAAAGTGAATGTGGAAGAAAGTTTCTATTTGTATGGCTTTTGAGTTTTTAACAATTTTGAGGGTCATTTTTGAGAGGTTTCATTTTTATTTTAATCACAGTGGACACTATTAAGTGTTTCCTGTTATGTTAGTATTTTTGAGTTGAATAGAAAAGAGCAGAGAAACATACTGTGGAAGAAGATAAATTCTTAGACATGTTGTCCATATGTACAGCATCCAGTCTGCATGCTATAATGTCACCTCTACCAGTGCTCCTCAAACACTACTACACAGCCTAACTCTAGGCACAACCTGGCAGCAAGATTATGTACCAGCTGATCAGGAAGCCACCTACATATTTGACCATCAGGTTTGGTCTTATACACCATCTGGTGTCCATCGCTTACAACAGATGTTAGAAGATTGATGGGGGAGGCATAAAATGGAAACCCTGCTCTGTGGACCAAATATGGCAACAACCACTTCGGGTTTCACTAATAAGCAAGATGGTAGTGTTTTGCTAGTCTATGAAAGTCATGTGAAGTTAGTTATGAAATTGTGAATTTACTTGGTGATATTGTATTTGAAGTAATTTTCATTCTATAACTGTAATTAAATGCATTGTGTTTAAAGAAATTTATAATTGAATTTGTGAATTAAAGATACCAAGAAATTATATATTTGGTTTAATCCTTTATCCAAGTGTAAGCAAACAAGTTTGCCCATGAACTATTTTCAGGACTGGGGCAACTCGTATACAGAAGCTTATTACTTCATGACTTATGATGTAAAGTGATAAGCTTCTATATGCGAGTTGCCCCAGTCCTGAAAATGGTTCAGGTGCAAACTTGTTTGCTTACACTTGGATAAAGGATTAAACCAAGTATATAATTTCTTGGTATCTTTAATTTATAGCATAACCAAGTGGAAAAACATCTAACAACTATCTCTAATCCAGAGTATTCTAATAATAATAAGTTGTGATGGAAGTTTATTTTGCACTTGGTTAGACTATAATAAATTTAGTTTAATTCTTTATCCAAGTATGAGCAAACAAAGTTTGCACCTGAAAATATCTTCAGGACTGAAGCAAGGTGATGCAACTGTTGGCAACTCGGAGCAAAGGTGGACCAAGCTCTCATCACTCCTTGTCTCAGTATCTCCACCATGCAAAAGTTTCAACACATACCGGTTTCGACCTTTATTGAGGTCTCATCAGTGAGAGGCAGACATCACCTCTGGGTCTGCCTCCCACTGATGAGACTTCAATAAAGGTCAAAACTGGTCTGGGTAGTGGCCCTTCCCTCAATGCATAGCATTATACATGTCCACAAGAGCATGTGCTTTGCATGGTGGGAGATGCTGAGACAAGGAGAGATGAGAGCTTGGTCCACTTTTGCTCTGAGTTGCCAACAGTTGCACCACCTTGCTTCGGTCCTGAAGATATTTTCAGGCACAAACTTTGTTTGCTCACACTCTGATAAAGGATTAAACTAAATTTATTATAATAAGTTGTGATACCTTTTGGCAACTAGTATATGAAAATATGACTTTTGAGTTACTTCAACCTTGGTATCACCTCTGGGTCTGGCTCACACTGATGAGACCTCAATAAAGGTCAAAACCAGTCTGGATAGTGACCCTTCCCATAATGCATAGCATTAAACATACCTGTAAGGATGTGTGCTTTGCATTATGGGATACTAAGGCAAGTGATGTGAAGTCATAAGCTTCTATATACAAGTTTCCCCAGTTCTGAAAATAGTTCAGGTGCAAACTTTTTGGCTCACACTTGGTAAAGGATTAAATCAAGTATATAATTTCTTGGTATCCTTAATTAATTGTATAACCAAGTGAAAAACTTCCAACAATTGCATTTGTGAATATGTGTGAAAATCATACAGTAACAAGTCAAGACAGCAACTATGTTGTGTTCACTTGGCAAGCTCATTGTTCTCATTCACTACCATTCTTAATATACACTTAACATTTTAAACAATATACTTAAAATTTCAGGGCATACTTCTATTTATTAAAAACATGACAATGAAGGCATATAAATTTTAGGGAGATGGCATGTTTTTCTGACTAGAGTGAAAGCAGAAAAGAATGATACAGAGTTGAGTAATTTAGTTGTGTAAAGAAGCAAGAAGCAAACAAGTGCATATTAACATTCAAGAAAACACAAGACTCTCCAAGGTAAAGGAGAGAATGGAAAAGAGAACAACATTCTTAAACACTTATGGAAGATCTTACCCCCACCCCCCCCAAAAAAAAGCAAAAGTGGAAAGCACTGAATTTGGCATAAAGCTTCTTGTCATAAGTTAAAAAGATGAAAGATGTTGACTGCACTCTATGATAGCATCCACTCCAACCTCCTCAGATCTAATAAAAAGTTTTACCTAAGCAGTAAGAATTATGTCTGTTAAAGCTGGTTTAGAGCTTGCTCTTAGGATAACTGAAGAAATAGTTTTAACTGTTTTTCACATAAATGTACTCAACAGTTTGAATACTTTGATGTGAAGTATTCACTAAGCTTGAAGCAATTTCAATTACTGTGATATTGCATAGAACAATATTACATGTTTTGCTTGTTAGACAAACAAAACAGGAGCTGTTTTATTCATACAAGTATTTGAGTTTTTATCCACAGTTAATTTCGTATATTCATATATGGTAGTACAGAATTTTCTCATTTATTATGACTGTTGTTTTCAGAGCAGATCTAGAAAGCATCAAAGAATAAGTTTTTACTGAAAATGAAATATGTGATTAAAAGATGATTGCTGGTTTAAAATTATATATAAAGATAAATAAAATAAAATAAAATACAGAATCAAGCATGCAATTAAATTCAGGCTTTTCAGTTTTTTTTTTTTATTTTATTGGAAACAATTTGAAACCAAAGATTAAAAAAAAAAAAAAAAAAACTGTTAAGCATCATGGTGATATGATAATAAAATATAACAATACAAGTTTCATAAATCGTTAGACTTACATTGTTAGTGATACAACTTTTGCTAATACCCTTGATGATGTGAGTGTGACAAATTATGAAATTTGTAGGGCTATATTTTATTAAACTCATTATATTAAAACATGTGGTCTCAATACCAGAAGATATCTAAAAAAGAAAGAATCGAGTTTTATTAACATTGAAGTTCATAAGGCTATCGAAACCCAATTAAAGAATTCTTAGGGTTGCAAAAGCGATAGTCTAGAAGTAAGTCATTTTCATTTTTTAATGCAAAATTTATCAAATGAAAAGATCAGTGGAATTTATAGTGATCAACAAAGCTATAAATGAATTTTCCATTCTTCTGGAGAAGTTTATTGAAATATAGAAGGAAGTAAATGTGTGAAAGAACAGAGACCTAGGAGAACAGCAGATACAAAGTTTAAGGATAGAGATCCTCCATCAATTCAGCATCACACATAATGTTGCAATCCATGAGGAAAGTTGTTAATCCAGCTGTAAAAGATGGAAAAACAGACCATAAAATTACTACTTAATAGGATTGAGTGCTATACTTAAGCCATAGTGAGTTTTCGGTTTTTCTGGTTCTAGGATACATTGTGTGTGGTCAGCGAATTTAGTGCTCCTGTAAAATTGGTGATTTCTGCATGTTTTTATTGTGTTTTCCCTTAGAAAATTATTGTTTTGTAGTATACTAGTGTAGATTTTGGTGTTCTTTAGTGTATTTAATCACATATTTTTATAAGATATTTCAATATTTAGTATACGCTTAAAATATCGCCAAAAAAGGGCAAGAAATGTAATTCTAAAAAAAGCACTGCAGGTGAGAACAAGAGGGTTATTAGACACATGGTTATTAGATTAACCCATAACAAGGTTATTAGAGACATGGAGGAGGTTAATGAAAATGAATTAACCTCCAAAATAGTGAAGTTGAAGCAGATCATTATAGGGATGATGCAGGAATTGCAAAAAAAGTCGAGAGATGTTTAAATGAACGGAGGGAGAAAAAGAAAAATAAACATGAAAATAGGAAACAACAAAGCAAGGAAACAGGTAAGTCGAGAAATAACGGAAATCAAGTAAGTGACATTGTTAGTAAAAAGAAAAAAGTTATTTGGTATGGTGACTCTATAATAAAACATGCTATAGATGAGTGATTTATAACATCGAGTTTTCCTGGGGTGAAAATTAAGAATATAAAGGAAGCAATTCAAAAATAGAAAAGAAAAGTAAGTGAAATCGTAGTTGTAGTAGGTACTAACAACTTAACGAGCGATAAGTTCAGAATGAGACAAGACATCAAAGGATTGTTGGAAGAGGCAAGAGTGAAGAGTGAGAAAGTGAAAATGTCAGTATTTTACCTCGCTATGATAAAAATTAATTAAGAAGAAGGGCTATGATGGCAAACGATTCAATGTGTAGGCTGTGTAGAAGGAATGGATGCGAGTTTTTAGATGTGTGGGGTGAGTTTGAGGGAAGAATGGATTTGTATAAGAGGGACGGCCTACACCTGAATGCATTTGGTATCAGGAGTCTAGAAAAACTAATAACTGGTATGAGGCCTAACACAGAGAGTCAGGGAAACTAAATTATAAAGGGAGGAATGATGTGAATGTGTGAGTGCAACAATGTTATGTAATTGTGTTAATGACAGGAATGGGCTTTGTCACGGAAATGTTGACAAGGAGATAACGATTTCGGGTTTGTGTTTGTCCAGTTCGGACCCATCAAATGTGTGCAGCGATGTTTACATATGTAAGGCATTAGAGATTAATAGAGATCTGCGGGTTATCTGAACTGGATGAACACAAATCCAAAATCATGTTTGAGTTTGTGGTTAGAATTAAATTGATAAGTAGCATCATTAAGCAGGAACAGAAAGAAAGAAAGAAAGAAATTTATATGGAAGATATATAGAGAAAAGATGATCAGTAGGTTCATGGACAGCACAAAGCACATGCAAGAAGGTAACCAGCATAGTAAAGAAGACAAAATCATATTAAGAGAAAAAAAAAAAAGAATAATAAAATAGCTAACTAGACCAAAAGAAATAAAGTGTTCTTTCACACATAGCGTGAAAGAATAGATATTGTAATGACAGGTGTGATGGGAACTGATGTGAGAATACAGGTACCTGAAGTGGAATGGTACATCAATCTGTACATCAGCAGTAACTTTTTTTTTTTTTAAAATATCAGCCCACACACATAAGATATCCCAAGATCTATAACATGCCAGTGCCATGTGTGGGCAAGCAGTTAAAAAGAAAGGAATTTGTTGATGTCTTTTTCTTGAAGACCTTGGTGAGTCCAGGTTTCAGAACACCAGGTTTGGTGAGTTTGGAGCTGATCTGTATATCGGTGTTGACCAGCAGCTGCTTGTGTTCATACATGCTTATTAGAGGAAAGTGGAGAAATAGTAGTGGCCAGTTCACTGGAGCAGCAGCAGCAGCACCCATGGTGCTATGAGAAAGTGACTGGAGGGGATCAGTGAGAGAGGGGTCATCAATTAAGCAGATTGCTCTAGTCTTAGGTGTATCCTCTAAAAAATGGAAACGGTGTTCTAATGTTGAGTTTTAAATAGGAGAGAGAGAGAAGTATTGCTTGGAATGAAAAAAAAATACCAAGTTTTTAATAACTTTTAATGGCAGAATTACCAAGCTTTTTGGAGACTGAAGATGCAATGGACCTGGTGTGCTTGTGCCAAGATATGTTGCTAGATGCCAAAGTCAACCCAAGAAGAGAAATCTGGCTGGTAAAAAAAAATGGTCAAGTGAGAGAGTGAGGCATGGTCTTTCTTCTGGGAAATGAGACAGGATTGCATTTTGGTGGCATTAAAATTCATCAAGCCTTCTTACCAAACTATGAATAAGACTGGATGTCAGAGACTGAAGATCATTGATGTAGGAGGAAGAGAGTCAGTGAGGGAGGTGTCATCAATTAAGTGAACTAATCTCATTTTAGGCATACCTGGCATACCTCAAGATACACCAGAATTGATTAAAAAACCTGATACGAGGAAACCGTTTACCATGACCAGCAATGAATAATTAGAGGAAGCTGGAAATCATCTGTTCACAAAAGGAAGGAGAAGGAATACCTTGGAAATAGATCATAGTTTGGAAAGAATGCCAAAATGCCAGCCAAAATCCAATGACTCAGAAATATCAAGAGTGATGATCTGAGTTTCTCTAAACTTTTCCAGAACTAGAAGATCTGCTGTGGAATGAGAATGGTGCAATCCATACTGGTGATCACTAAGTAAATGATAATTCTCCAAGTAGTGAAGCATTCGGCTGTTGATGAACTTTTCCATTATTTTTGGGAGGAGTAGTGAGGTCAGACAAGTTGATGTTTAGTGGCGTAAACACACATCTAGAAATAATAATTACTATCTGTATTTATTTAGCTAATAAATTACTACACCAATACTTTGCCTTGACTACCAAGGTATTGGCACAAAGAGATACACTAAGCACAAGCATGCAGACACACTAGTAGAAAGGCAAACACAGACTGAGTGAAAGGATCCTACAGTCCTAACTGGTACACTCTATGGGTGCAGTGATGGAATCTTGCTGAAAGTATCATTATGATGGTTTCTCAGATTTTTGGTAAAGTGAGGCAGTCAATTATGTTAAAATTATGGTGATTAAGATTTCATGATTCACCAAATACTAACCCAATTTGACTACCTCAATTTACAAAACTCTGGGTACCATCACTGTGAGACCTTTAGCAAGATTCAATCACTGCACACAAAATGTACCAGTCAGGCCATATGTCTCAGTCTGAATTTGCCTTTCTGTTAGTGTGCATTTGTGTGTGTTGTTATGTATGTTCCTATCCGGCTACACCATTGTTATATTCTTTCCTTTTGCTGCTTTGTTATTATCGTGTCTTAAGTTCTTTATGTTCTATCTTAAATCCTTGTCATACTAACTAAGCCTGAAATCTCTAACTTATCTCTCAGGGGCTGCTTCTCTATTTGGAACTCTAACAAAATTTATTTATTTTAGCTGCGCCAGCCAGAGTCCTAGTACAGAAGAATTCTTGTGCAAAGAAGCTTTCCCAGAGTTTAAGTATTACCTAATCTTATTAAAGTATTAAGTGCCTATAGAAACTTCAACATTGCAGTCATGGCCTAAACTTTCTAAACTTTCTTTCATTTCCCCTTATTCACAGGTTCAAACTTTAGTGAGAGGTAATTTCAATCTCATGCTCAGACAAACTCAGACTTACATAGAAAAACATGTTGATTAATTATCAAAATTTCATACAATAAACTTTTACATATCAAGGTATGTCATATCAGAATTCTAATTCATTAGTTGAGCTATAAGGAACACATTAATTATCTAAACACTCTAATTTTTATATCTCTAGATTAAGTAAGCACATATTTATCATGAAATAGTAATTCAAAATTCTAAGTAAAATTTGCTAACAAAGGTCAATTCACATTCAACTAAGTGTTGCATACTCTAAGGCTCTCAGACTACTAGTCCAATATGATTAATACGTTACTGAGCACAAAAGTCACTTAAAAGTTCTCTTTCTTTTCAATTAGAAATCTGTTCTCTTTTTGCCCCAATACTAATCATTACAAGAATAAGGAATCTACTGTACATTACCAATGTCCTGAGAGGATATCGTGCTTCTTTTCGTCCGTCCTTTGTATTCAGATGTCTTTCTGCTTTATTGAGTTGCTTCCACGTGGAGATTACGCTAATTAATTGATGCAAATCGCCATTTTCTTGCACTTTGCCATATATCGATCGTCTACTGGATCGATATCGTCATCTCGGCCATCCCTTTTGAGGAACTTATTCCACTGTTTCGCATCGGTAAACTTTTACCGATGGCCCTAGTTGGTGTCTGCCATCAGCTCACGTATAGCATGCCCGACTTCTTCAGCTAGCAACTGGGAAGGAGAATACTTCCAGCGGCGTCGATCGGTCAGCGCTCTGCTTGTCCACACGAGAAAACCGGAACAGAAAAAATGGGGGGGGGGGGGTTCAAACCTGAGTGAACTCACTTTTTATTCTCCTTTTTTAGCGCCCTCTTTTCGTAATGGAGGATCTCTCACTGTGCTTTCCTATTCGCCCCTATGCGATTACATCACACTTCTGCTCCTTGAGGAGCGCTCATTTCGCCGAACGCGAGTTCGGCTCGCCTCCCACGAACGCGTCCGTTGTGCCGTGACGTCATCGTAGGCAGTTAGCTAGCACCCTTTGAACCTTTGTTTGCACTTAGATTTACATTCTTATACAGTATAATTTAGACATCAATAATTTTAACAATACAATTCTATTTTGACATACAATTTTCTTCTCAACTTTACTTCTTTCTAAGGTAATTGTAACAGGTTTTCTTTTATATTGTTCTTAATTAACCAATAGTGCAAGCATTTCTAGCTCAGAATTTTGTTTTTTGTTAAATCTTGAATGAATGACTTTTTTTGTTGAAAGAGTCTCCATTCAAGATCTAACAAAGGCCCCTCCTTTTTCTAAAAAAATTCTTCACTAGAAAATTTTTTCCTAACTCTTTCCTCATTTATCTGGGTCTGACTCTTCCATTTTATCCATCTAAAATTCAAATTTCCTTTTGGCCAGGATGCATTCCCTGAGTTTTTGTAGATCACTTGACATATGCAAGTCATGTTGCCCTGTTCATCCTGCCTTCCTAGATATTGACAAGTGTCACTTGTTGTCCTGCTGCGAGCTTGTTACCATCACTGATGTGGTTGCCTCCTACTGTCCCTTTTTGCATGGCACTGTCTCTCACTTGTGATCTTGTTATCTTCTGATACTTTGACTTTATCATTACCCTCAGCACCAGGATTCTCCCCCTCCTTTGGTAGGACAGTCTCATTTGATTTTGGCTGAGAGCAAACCTCATGCTTCTCCTCTTTCCTTTTCAACTCGGCATCCTTAATGCACTGATGTTTGTTGTTCAGAGGGACATCTCTCCTTCCTTGGTCTCAATAGTTTTCATTTGTCACAGCAATATTCCTTCTCCCATGGAAATGAATTTCTTCTGTATAGTAGTCGCACGAGAAACCATATTGTTTCAGGAAATCCTCCCCCAGAATCAACCCAATTTGAGAGAGTGAGTTCTTGGGTAGGACCAAGAAGTTATGCCATGCATATAAGCCAAACTCTGGCAGTCCCACTCTCAGTCTTATTAATTTAGTGGCATGAGTTGTGGAAGGGGATATTCCTAAAAGTCGGATGGGTTTTTTCAGCCGTTTAATTCTTCCATTAACACAGGGCTCCAGTTCCTTGAGACACTTCTCAGATATAATGGAAGCTTGGGAACCGGTGTCAATGAGTGCCTTTAAATCCTTTCTGCAGATTCTTGCACTTACTGCCATTCCAGGGAAGTGACACTTGCCTTGTTTCCCCCTTTTATCAAATGGTCTAGCGCATATGTGTGACGTTGTTTCTGATTGATACTTTCCTCTCGAGTTTCTAGTTGTAATAAAACAATCTCGGGCAAGGTGTCCCAATTTGTTACAATTGTAACACCTAGGAACTTCTCAACGAAAAGCCCTTTTATCATCTCTGTTCGAGGACAAAGGAGAGCTCGTCTGACACTTGGCAGACAGTTCTATCAATTTCTGCATTAGGGAATCCATTCTCTCCAGCACTGGCTGTTGCAATCACTCAACTTCTCTATGAATCATACTAGTTATTTTCTATTCTGGAAAGGAAAGAGTCTCCTGATCCTTGGGAGGACCTAACGTCAACTGACTCATGACTGAGTCAAGCCGCTCTATAACTGGTTGTTGCAGCCTTTCCACCTCCTTCCTGACCAGGGAGTGAACTTCACTAAAAGGCCAGGTATCAGCCGCAACAATGTGCTTAATGTATTTCTTTATGGACATAAAGATGAACTGGTGACCAATTTATCAGCAAAAGAAATTGAGTCATAAAATTTAAACACATGACAAGATGCCAAGAAGAAAGCTTTTCAAAACGCTAGTTATATAGTGCAAATGGGACATTATGACATTATATCGAACAATGCATAGTCTCTGTTTAAGCTGTAAAAGTCAGCAGTTAGATTTGAAGGAGGTACAGGAAGATAGATGGCTTGATGTTAAATCAGGTGTCCAACAAGGGAGCACATTATATCAGCAATGTTAATCTTAGCCTTTTACTTTATGCAGATTATGTTATATTTCTAAATAAATCCAATACAGGTCTGCAAGATTCCCTGACTAAATTGAATAACTTTGTGATAAATTTAGTATGAAAATCAGCAATAAAAAGACAATGAAAATAGGCAGAAACACTGAAAACTTCAACTGCAACTTGAATGGTGAACCTACAGAACAAGTAAAACATTTCAGCTATTTAGGCACAAATTTTAGTGAAGATGGTAAATTAAATATGGACATACATAACAGAATAAGCAAAGTTGGTATGGTCAGAAATCAGCTAAATAAATTTATATGAAATAAAAAAGAAATTAGCCAAAACACTAAATTAGCTGTATACAAGACAGGGTTCAAACCTATTTTAACTTATGGATCTGAGAGCTTGGTTAAAAATAAAACACTAGATCAAAGATTAGCAAAACAAGTGTTTGTTGCCCAGATTGGCAGAAAAAAGACCTAAAAGATGGATTAATACACTAAAAGCACCTTAAAAGACAGAAATATGAGATCTAATAATGTTGGAGTCTTGACAGATAACAGATTAATTTGGAGGAAAATTGTTGATCATAAGCTAGTAAAATCTTTTCATGTAACTTTTTCATGTAGTACTATCATAATTATCCTGTACATATCAGGGGTTTGATTATGATCAGGATAAATTTTGTCAGTAATTATTATCTCTAAATGTATGTTTACTCCACTGAGCTTCGACATGAGTGATAATCAATGTTCAAGCACCCATAACAGATTATCATGGTCTGGATTATAACTTGGTGGTTGGCTTTTATCTCCTGATTTTGGAAACAGGCTGGATGAAAGCTTGTTTCCAAGTTGTTGGATGGATGTTAGATGAGTATTACATCTTGAAGATACAAGCAAAATTTCAGAAGAGGCATAGTGGGGGACAGTTTGGGAAATAGTGGGAGGAGATCTTCCTTGGTCAACATTATAAGAGGTAAATGGAAAAAAACGATACAAGAGGTCTGCTTTATCTTCAGGAGATGTCACTAATGTACCATCAGGATAGGAGACATGCAGAGTGCATTTTAACCTTATGAAGTCTGCTTTGGATTTGATTTTCTTTTTTTTTTTGTCCCCCCAGTTTATGATGAGTTATAGTGTAAGCTGAGTAAGAGCTATGGTTTGAATAAATGTCAAGGATTTTGAGTGGAGTGGGGAAGAATAAAAGCACTCATTCTGCTGTCTCGATTTTTACATTTGTATACTACCAAAAATATATATAAATAAACAAGAATCTATATGTACAAGAATCAAAAACATCTACAGCATAGTTGTGACAGGCAGTAAATTATAAATTTCAAATTTAAATTTAAAGAAATGAAATCACCAAGGAATGAGTGAAAAAAATGTTTACGTGAACTGAAGCTACAGATCATTCCTTGAATTCAAGAATGAAAATTGCCAATTACCGTATATGCCAGCATATGACTGGCATATAAGACGAGGCTAAATTTTAGGCTATTTTTAGGTTTTAAGCTTATGTCGGTTGTATAAGATGATCCCAAATTTCTTCTTTCTTGTATTAATGCAACGTTAGGTATTGTTGTTATATCCATTATTTTTTTGCATAGCACAGAGTTAGTATTTATGCAAATTACCTCTAATTAAGTGATTAGCCCCAATTTTAATTATTTATTAATTTTACATTTTTTTAAATTTTAGGATTATTAAAATTGTTATTTAAAATCATGGAACCAGCAACGAAACGAAGAAAGTATGAAGCTTGATATAAAATAAGGGTAATTGAAATAGCAAATCAAACTAATAACTGTGCTGCTGCAAGAAAGTTTGATATAACTGAGAGGATGGTAAGAGAATGGAGGAAGAAAGAAGATATTTTTAAAAAATTGCCAAAGGAAAAAATGTACGATCAGAACAGGGATCATCCGATGGCCGTAACTGGAAAATCACATTGCAGAATGGGTATTCAAACAAAGGCAGAATGGTTATCTTGTTACAAGAAATATGATTAGAGTATATGCAATAAAATGGTCAAGATTGAATCCGGATGAAAGTATAGAATTTCAAGCTACTTCAGGATGGTGTAATTGTTTTATGAACAGACAAAATCTGGTAATATGACAAAAAAAGAAAATTGCTCAAAAACTACCAGCAGATCTTGACCACAAACTTACCAGTTTCCATAAATTTATTATTCAGTTGAGACAAGAACATAAATCTCTATTGTCAAATATTGGAAATATGGATGAAACTCCTATGAGCTTTGATATGATAAGCAATAAAACGGTGGAGTCTAAAGGTAGTAAGAGTGTGCTAGTTCGAAGTATAGGTCATGAAAAAACAAGGTTAACAGTTGTGTTGTCATGTTTGGCTGATGGAACCAAATTAAAACCAATCTTCAAACATAAAACTAAACCTAAGATAAAATTTCTTTCAGGTTTTTTTGTACATTTTCACGAAAAAGGATGGATGGACGAAATGGTGTGAAATTATGGATAAATAATGTGTGAACACACGACCAGGCAGTATAATGAAGAAACACAGTTTATTAGTATGGGATATGTTTTGTAGTCATTTTTAACTGAGAATACTAAAAAGTCTTCTAGAAAAAAATAACACAAAAATTGCTGTTATACCATGTGGTTTAACTTTTATATTGCAACTAGATGTCTGCTTGAACAAACCATTTAAAGATTACATGCGAGAAGATAGAATAATTGGATGTTGACTGGTGAAAAATCATTTACAAATGGTGGATCTATGCACGCTACATCACTGATATGTTGTGCAATTCTGTGGTCAAAGCATGGAATAAAGTAAAAGTAGAGACTGTCATAAAATCATTTAAAAAGTGTGGTATATCTAATCTTATGGATGGTATGGAAGATGATCTGTTGTGGGACACTGATGATGATGAAAATGAAATCAATTCACCGGATTCGAACTGGGATCCATATGACGATCATTTAAACAATGATCGTCATATGGATCCCAGTTCGAATTTACATATTTACAGATGATGAAGAAAATTAACATGAAAATTGAGGTAAATAATTATTATTTGAGTATAAAGAGCTAATGTGTAACAAAAAATTAATCTGATTTGTATATAAACACAGCCTATTTTCTTATATAATGATGTATTGTAACTACCTAAATGTTCATCCAAGAAATTAAGCTTCCCTTTTTTATACTCGCTGTATAAGACGCCCCATAATTTCGAGGAGTTTGCTGTAGTATTTGAGAGTCGTCTTATACTTCGACATATACAGTAGTTTCAGTGTTTTCTTTTTATTTTAAAATTAAGAGTTCAATTTTAAAATAAAATTTCAAATTGAGAGTGAGTAAGCAAGTAAAATACACACACGGACAAAGAAATTAGCGCACCAAGAAGGAAGCATGGGATTCAACTGAAATTTTATTGGTGTAATGATACAGGTGAGTGATGCACATGATGGCAAGAACAGAGCTGAAGGACAATTACAAAGGCATCTGTGGTACACAATCCAGTCATCATCAATAGCACATTGCACCGCCTCGTGCGACGTTACACGCTGCAATACGGCCCAGCATGGTGGCGAACAGATGCCTGATGTTGTCCTGTGGCAGACTGGCCCACACGTGTTGGACACTGTGCTCCAAATCCCGGATATTGCGGCACGGTGGGAGCTGCCGTTTCAGCTGCTCCCAAACATGCTCAATAGGAGACAAGTCCAGGGAGCAGGCAGGCCATGGAAGTGTCTGTACACGACGTAGGCAGGCCTGGGCAACCTGAGCCGTGTGCAGACGGGCATTATCCTACTGGTATAGCGCTCCTGGTATCCCGGCCATGAATGGGAGAATGTGGGGCCGTAGGATGTCATCCACATACCGCTGCCTCATCAATGCACCACGTACCACTATGAAGGGTGATCGGCTATCGTAGGTTATGGCTCCCCAGACCATAATGCCTGCAGTGCGGCACTCGATAGCGAGGTCGGGATTGTGTTCTTGACAAGGGGGGTCCTCCACACCCAGACACGATGATCATCTGTCCCCAAGACGAAGCAGCACTCATCGCTGAAGACCACACGTCGCCAGTCTGTGGCGTTCCACGTTGCTCTTACTTGGCACCACTGCAAATGGAGTTGGCGATGTTGCGGTGATAATGGGAGCACACGTAAGGGGCGCTGGGATCGTAGATTCGCCTCCAAAGCGTGGGGAAATGGTTCGTGGGCACACAGGAGCCCCTACATCTGCCTGTATAGTGGAATGGGTCACCACGAGATCCCTCTGTGCTTGCCGCACGATCCATGGATCCTCTCTAGAGTTGGTCCTCCTGATCTGACTGGTGCCGCTCTGCCGTGTGGCAGTGCCAGAACGTGTCCACAGCTCCCAACACTGTCGGACGGTATAGTCAGAACAGTTCATGTGCATGCCTATATGGTGCGCCGACCACCCACCGGTTTTCAGATCAATGATCATGCCTCTGTCAAAGTCCATAAGTTGCTTAAATCAACATCTCTGGCATCTACCAGGTATTATTGTCACTGTACTCTAGCTTGGGTCGGCTAGTGCTTTTCGCTTTAATCAGCTATTGACTACACGCTGGCTTTATAAGGCTGTCGGTTCGTGCTTGCAGCGCCACCGCAAGGTGTGTGGCATGCACAATCGCACCAAACTTGGATCATTTGCATACCACCCCACACTCTAGCTATTTGCTTAGTTTCGCTGTTGTACCATGTTTTCTTCCAGGTGCGCTAATTTCTTTGTCCGTGTGTGTGTGTATATCCACTCTTCACACACACACATATATACATATCACATTGTTTTTGGATTTCTTCAGTCCATGTGATCATGTAAATATTTTTTGTTGTTGTCGTCTAATTTTTTATTCTAATTTGATTTACCAATCAACCTGGTAATCCTCACTCTTCCAACATCCTGGGCCTTTTCTTGACCAATTCTATCCAAATACATTGCTGATGTTAGTTCTCTTCTTAGCAAATCTGGCCATGACCTTGTCTGTGTTTCTTTTTCAAAAGATCATCCTTCTACAGTCTTTGTTGGGTTTTCTTGACATAACAATAGTGCGGGATGACTGCATGATTTCTGTGCTTCTTTTCCATGGTCTTAATATTGTTTTAACTCTTCTGATTCTAGCACCTAGTCATATAATAACCTCTTAAATTAACCTATTAACACATTTAACCCATTCTCTTGAAACCAAAATAAAAATCTTCAATTTACAAAAAACACAAATATATACAGCAACAAATCAACTACTTAAGTATGCAAGAGTCAATGCAATTACATAAACCAACACTCATTATCTTACATGGACAATACTTCCAGAATTTCAGTTTCTTGCTTCGTACAGAAATTTTTTATAAAAGAATTCTATAACTTTAATTTCACAACACTTTCCTTCCATCCAGAGTGTTGAATTACATTCAACTCCAGCATAGAAATCAAATGTAATCTGGCATAAGAATCTTTTAATTCATCATCAGCATCCAGGATTGAGCCATAGGCACAGATAACTATCCTACTAATACTACAGAGTGATAAAATAAAAGTATTCCTGTTTAAGGCCTTGTGGAGTAATACCCAGTGATCAAATGCTGCAAACTTTGCAGGAACACATTTTGCATCATGCATAAGCAATATCTGAGGAAAAAAAGTAGTTCCCAAATTCACCACCAGGAATAGAATAAAAGAATTCCTGTTTAAGGCCTTGTGGAGCAATAATTCAAATGTGATTCAAATTCCAATGATTCAAATGCTGCAAAACTTCGCAGGAACATATTTTGCATCATGCATAAGCAATATCTGAGGAAAAAAAGTAGTTCCAAAATTCACTGCAGGGGCACTGTATGATGTACAAATGTAGATGTGGTAATTTTTCTGTTTGTGTAAGGAGAAAAGTGACACAAGCATAAACAATATATTTTTATTCGCTTCCATTAAGCATTCATTGACTGTACTGTTCAATTTTCTGTCCTTCCAGTACACCCCAAACTGCATCCTTTGCACAGTGTGTGTGCAACACCAGAATGCAGCTGGTCGGGACTGATGTTGCACACATGATGTGTTATGCTGTCTTTCAACATTAGCAAGTTATCAGGATGATCTTGTTAAATCCTGTCTTTGAGAAGTCCCCAGAATCAGAAATCACAGGGGTCAGATGAGATGAATGAGGTAGCCAAGCAGTGGGAAATACACTGCTGATCACTCTGGCTTCTGTGAAATGTTCACAAAGACCCTCTAGTAAGGATTGACCAATGTGTGGAAGAGGGCTTCATCCTGCATGAAAATAACTGAATCCATGCATGGGTACCGCTATAACTGTGGCACAACAAAATTGTTTATCATAATGTGATACCCTTTGGCAGTAACTAAGCAGGGCACAGTATCCAACTGGCGAATGTCCTCAAAGAAGAATGGTCCAATGATAAACGAAGCCGTGAACCCATACCAGACAGTAACTTTGGGTGAATGCAGAGGAATTGTTGGACTGATTTTACCAATTTTTCATTCAGATGAAAGTGAGCCTCATTTCCACACAAAATCATCCATGGCCATGCAGTATCCAACTCCATTCAAGCCAGAAATGTGAAAGTAAATGTCAGCTGACTTTCAGAGTCCTGTGGGCAGAACTCCTGTCTCAGGGTTATCTTGAATGGGTAGAAATGTATAATCCTCCATAGAATTTTCCAGACAGTTCTGTAAGGCACATCCATATGTCATGGCCTGCTCCACAACAGCAGTAGCATTCACTTGTTGTGAATTGATTGGTTTGCAGTCATTCATCGCAGAACACATGGAGATGGTAGACATGATCGACATTTGTTCAGGCGACAGAATTTGCAGAATGCAGCAACAGCTTTGCAATTAAATGCCCCTGGTGGTGAATTAGTATAGCTTCATGAACAAAGCACACTGAAAAAAGGTTTTAGAGCCATCACTGTGAACAGTTTTAACAACCAGAGTGAAGGAAAAAATCATGTGTCCATTTTATATGCCTTCCTGGCACCTGATGAGTTGCATGATATGCAAATTCCATGCATTTAGTTTTTGCATATCATGCAACTCAGCAGGTGCCAGGAAGGTCTAAAAAATGGACACAGGATATTTTCCTTCACTCTGGTTATTAATTTTGGAACTATTTTTTTCTCAGATATCACTTTTGCATGTCACACAATGTATTTTTGCAAAGCTTCACAGTAAGATTCTCCACAAGGCCTTAAACAGGGATATTTTAATTTTGATCACCCTGTAAGCCAATGTCAGGTGTAAGAAAAAAAATGAAGTATATGTGGATTCAAGCTGAAATTTGGGATATATGGTTGACATGTTCATTTGAACAGCAAAACTAACTATGTGAATCAATTTCTTCTTCTGCTGCTCTCTCTCTCTCTCTTTTTCTCTCCCTTTCCGAAAGGTGTATCTTCCATACTTTTTCAGCTGTCTATCTCTAGCACAGTGAATTTCTGAGAGAACAGCTATATCAAAGTTAAGTCTTTTCAGTTCACAGGCAACAAAAACAGGTCATTGTTAATGTCAGTCAGCAATATGATTATCCAGATTATCCAAACTTTTAGGCTAGAATGCAGATGTGTTGTTTTGATTGCTGAGTGATGACCCTACTGAACACAATTATGGTTTGAAAAGCAGACTATTTTTAAGGCACTTTTTTTGGTCTTCTGCACATCTATGGTGAGTAAAGCAGTGCCCAGAAAGGGCTGCTCAGTCACGAGTGTAGATGCTAATATGCTTGTTTGCTTCAATCCCTAAAATTCAAAATTGAAACAAACACCATCACCTACTTATTACCAGTTTTCATACTGGGAACTTAAAAGATTCCAGTCCTATAGATGCTGCTGATATCATGACTGATAGCTGCATGTGGATCGTGATTGGTCCATGCACAATGTTGTGATGACTAAAAATACCATTTTGAGTGAACACCACCTCACCTGTGAACTGCACATGAGAAGAGTCATTTATCCTACATTAGAAGTGCTAACAAAATACCAATTGACAATAATGATCAACTCATAGAAGTGAACCTGCTGGAAATGATAATATACGCTGATTTTCATGCAGAACTGTCCATACAAACATGTTCACATTATGAAGTTCACATACAACTGCTTGAAGAACAGATACCTCTTCCACTGTAATCCTCTGTGCAAGACACAGTAAGTTTTACTCATTTTCCAGTACCTTTGGAAAATCCTTGGTTCATCCTCCTCCTCCTTCATTTCTGTGATGAAAAAGCTGTGCTACATTCACAAAGGTGGAAAAGTGAAAGTTCAAGAGAATAGAAAATCTCATGATAAAGAGACTTTCCTTGGTTGTTGATATACAACGTGAGCATTTCTGATGGCATGTCCATAACAAAAGTGTCATATCAGCCAATTAAAATAATGTGAATCCACTCTCTATTGCAATATATGAACCCACTCTCTATTGCAATATATGAACCTACTCTCTATTGCAATATACTGGAAAATTACTTAAAAACACTGAAACAGATAGCAACTGCCATTACTCAGGGTGAACCTGTTAGACTGAACACAATCCCAGGCACATCTTAAGTGCAGTTATGGATGTTTACAATCATGTGATTAATTGAGTTGCATCTATTTGCTATAGTATAAGCACTGACAACATGCTTACATGTTGTCTGTGCTTATGCTATGACTACAAAAGGACTGTATCTCAAATGCAAAGTTTCCAACCTATGTTCATTGGGAACCTTTTTATTATTTATGAGGTGTAAAATGTACATTCAAAGTTTATGCAAGGGGTCGGGGGGGGGGATCATTGTGTATACTGCAGTAACTCATAACTCTGCTCTGCTTAGATGGAATTTAACAAAAATTGGGATTTAGAAATACCTAAGATTTAACTTATATAAGAATATTCATATAATAACTGAACTGGTTCTGGTGTAGCTCTGTAGAAATGTAGTTGCATTTTTTTTTTTTTTTTGTGATTCCCACTCAAAAAATGTTACAAGCCTATGGTACATTAGTACCATGAGTGATTTAGTGTTTTTTGTTATTTTGACTTTCGAAAATGCAGTTACGGTAAAATAACTGAAATGATAAGAATAATTTCTCCCTAGCTTTATGAAAGTTAATGAAATTTGGAATGAGTATTATGGACCATTTTAGCAAAATAAAATTATCTAGAGGTACTCATTGTAAACATGGCTCTACAGTAAATGCTGTCATTACACAATACAGGTATGCTATTAAGAAATATATTTTTTTTTATGATCTAGAATCATTTCCACTGATGAGCTATTTCGTGGGAATATATCTGCTCCAATTATCAGATCAGAGTTAGATAAATTAATAATACATGAGGAGTACAAAGAGCAAGCAAAGAAGGCGACCGACTCATAAGGGTAGAAAAGTGCAGTATGAACAGCAATTAGCAAATGAGACTAAAAGAAATCCTAGGGAGGTTTTTTTTTTTTTTTTTGATATGTGGCCAGTAGAAGGAAGAGTGATTATGGGAGAATGTTGTTGTTCACTGATAATGGGAGAATGATAAACACCAAGGAGGATATAGTGGTGGCATTAAATGAGCAGTTCATTAAAGTATTTTATCCTTGTGATTGTAACATAATACAGAACTTGAGAGCAGTGGGAATGGGGGGAGGAAAACAGCTGATGCTGAGTGAGCAGGAGGTATATGAGAAATTGAGTAAACTTGATGCCGACAAAGCCATGGGACTTGATGGTATATCACTTCATGTTTTAAGGGAATGTTCCAAGGAATTAATAACAGCTTTAACTTACATTTTTAACATGAGTCTTAGATTATCCCAAGTTCCAAAGGAATGGAAAGATGGCAAAATTATTCCGTTTCATAAAAGGAGTGATAAGACTAAGCTATGAATTATAGGCCAACTGCTTATCTGGAGTTATGGTCAAGAGAAGTTAGTGAAGACAAGGATTCAGAACTGGGTTGACAGCAGCAGAATTCTCTTTAATTGACAGCATGCATTTGTTGAAGGAAGATTGTGTTTTAGCAATCTGCTTGCTTATTATAACAAGGGATGATGAATACATTGGACAAGAGAGATGCATATACAGTGGTATATTTAGATTTTGCAAATGCTTTTGATAAATTGCTACATGACAGGCTAGTAGTTAAATTGGAACAGATGGGGTTGGATGGATTGGAAATTGGCTGTCTGATAGGTATTAGCAGGTTGTGTATAGGGGAGTAATATCCCAGAAGAGGAAAGTCATTAGTGGTGGCCATGCTGGCCACTACTAATGTCACAACATGTCCCAGGGGTATGTTTTGGGGACATTATTGTTTATTTTATATGTAAATGACATTGGAAAGGGCTTGAATGGTGACATACAGTTGTTTGCAGATGATGCAAAGTTGGGAAGAGCTATGAGAAATAGAACAGATATTATAGCCTTGCAAGAGGACTTGAACAGACTCTGAATAGACAAATGTGTGAGGATGCCAATCTAATGAAGCAAAGTGTAAGGTTTTAAAATATGGGAAGCAAAAATGGGATACAGAGTACCAGACTGGTTTCATCTCCTCCATCTTAGAGGAGATGAAAGATCTGGGGAAAATGATGGTGGATAAGGACTTGAAATTTTGTGGCCATTATGCTAAAATTGTGAGGACAACACAGCAGATTATGGGAATGATGCAGAGAACACTGATGTAGAAATGAGGATGTTATGATTCCAATGTACAAGGCTTTGATCAGACTGTGTATGGATTACTGTGCAGAGATTTGGTGGCCTGGATTTCAAAAGGACAGATTAAGAGAATGCAAATTGCAGAGACTAGTGGATAGAATGAAGAGGGGGGGGGGGAATATGATTGAAATATATAAGTTGGTAAGGGGTTATTACCAGATTAATGTGAATGAGATTTTTCATAGCATATCTGGAAACAAGGGAAGAACCAGGTCATTCCTGGAAGCTGCATAAGGCAAGCAGTTCTTTGCAGGGAGAGTGGTGGGTAATTGAAATGCAATGCCTGAAAGTATGTTGAGTGCAGGGACAGTGAATGCATTTAAGTCAACATATAGTGAGCCCTGCATGTGAGATTGGGACCTTGTGTAATGAGTCTCTTGACTTGACTCCATAAAGGGCTGTGCTGCTGATGATGATGAAAATAATAATAACAACTGAGCTTCATTCTCAACACCGTTCTCTTATCATCTTTCAGCTCAATCAAATGATACAGTACGGAGCTGAAATCAAATTTCAGTTCATACTATATCATCCCTATATTTTATAATATAAATTAAAAAATGTTATATTACATAGCAAAAAAAATTGTTATATACTATTTGCAACCAAAATTAGCTTTTGGTTGAAATAGGATAGCTTCAATACCAAATAAGTCTTGCTATTATTTAATACTGTTCTAAATTAGGAACGACATGAAATAAAGTTTTCAGGAAATTTTTTTCATCTTACACTTATTAATTTAGAAATATCTCAAATGTTTAGTTTTCTTGATTTCAATGACAATGATTATGATGATATGTCTTTGGGTTATCTTGATTAAGTACTTGCAGAATGATCTGAATAGGATGGAATTGTGGGCATTTTAAAATGGCTATCAGATATCCAATGTTGTATTATATTGGTGGGATTATGGCAGAAGAAACTGATCAGAGTAAGGATCTTGAAGTTTTAGCAGATAGGAAGTTGAAGTTCAACAGCCTTATAGCAAAGATTGCAAATACAACTGGGAGAATAATTGGAATGCTGAAACAAACTCTGGCATGCAAAGAGAAGGAAGTCCTTTTGCCTCTTTACAAGGGGCTCGATGAGACCTCACTTGGACTATTGTGTCTCCTGGTTTCCATGGTTATTCTGATAGAGTGGAGAGAGAGTGCAAGGGAGAGTGTTAAAAATGATATTAGGATTCCATAATTCTAATTGATTATGAAGATACTAGCAATCAAGAGAGAGAGAGAGAGAAGTGATATGATTGAGAGGGTCATACAGGATCTCAGTAGATGGAATTTTACATTTTAGGGAGGGTGAGAAAAGTACGAGAGGGCATCTTTGGAAGCTGAAAATGAATGCTACCAAGAAGTGGGTGAGATCTAGATTTTTCTCTCACAGAGTGGTGGGTGACTGGAATGGATTGCCAGTAAATGTTGTGTGTGTGTGTGTGCAAGGCAGTGTGAATGAATTCAAGATCAAGCATGACAGCTGGTGCATTTAGAATGTGGGCTCTGTCAATGAGTCCCTGATTTTCTGGATGTCTCTCTTAATAATAATAATATGCTATTCATCTGTTAACTGCAACTCTTCATACTAATACTTCATATACTTTAAATACTGATAATCTTCTGTTCCACTGAGTTCGAGATTGTTCAAGAAGGCAATTTCAATGTTCATTCTGTTTTTTCTTGTTTAAATGCAGGTTATACAAAATTGTAAGGTGAGTACAGCTTTTATTAACTAATTAAAAATTATAAAATAACAGGTAACTAATATATGTGGTAAAGAAAACTTACATGGCAAGGAAACTTAAATGTGATAAAAACTAACTGATAAACTTTGAATATGGGGAGAAAAAGTCCTCTAAGTTTTTTAAATATACGCTATAGAACAAAAGTTCATGGTGGAGCTAATGAATTTTGCAATCTTAACCAGTTTTATAAAACAAATTTAAATTTGTTAAGAAATTTTCAATTTATTTAAAATTTCAGATTTTAATTTAAATTTTATTCATACCTATCTATCTATACGTGTGTGTGTAAATTTGGAATTAATTTAAATACTTACAGTATTCTGCAGTTTCAAGATCTATATAGTATATTGAACTCCTAGAAAAAAAATATTCATATTTCAGCATGGACAATGATTCTTTCAGCATAGCTAGAAATTAATCGAAATTGGAACACCTTCAGAAATCAAAAATATAACTCTGACTGAATTATATTTAACTCAAATTTATTTTGCATCATATGCTGGTATCATATGTGTGTGTGTGTGTTTATGCACTTGAATCCCTTGGCTTTATTCACAGATACAAATACTCTAAGAATAATTGAAATTATTAAACATTATATTACTTGTTAATTTGAAACTACCTGTAATTTGCTACCCGAATATTGGTCAATTTTATAAAATTTACTCAGATAAAAATAAAGTATACAAAACAAAATCCTTGAACAATGTCAAAGATGAAGAGTGAAATGCATCAGATGCAGTACTTAATTTATTGAAAATTAGCAAACAAATATTTCATACTGAAACTAATAATACATCAACAGTGAGGAATAAGCAAAACAAGCAGTTTAAAGAGAGAAGGGAATATAAGTCAAATAATCAGCTAAGCAGTTAAACAATTACTTATTATTTGCCTTATTATAATATAATAATATTGTTATTATAGGTGCTGCACATTAGAAGAATCACATTAAGTAGATAATTTATCATTTCTGATATTTACAATGGATAAGAATCTCCCAACTTTTTGAGATAGAGAGGCAATCATTTTGATTTAAATTTGGACTTGTAATAAGGCCTATTAATGTTTTTTCAAAGACATTCATATTTAAAACTGCTTCTATGCAGAAGGCAAGCATCATTCTAGAGGATACTGTGTTACGTCTCAATGCTATTGTATAAAATCCAACTTTTGTGGTTTAAGGTACTCACTCAATATAAAAGGGTGGTCTGAAAGTTCTTGCCCTTGACCATAGATGGCAACAACAACAAGATTTTTTTCTTCTAAGTTGGTATATCTGTCATAAGCATCCAAATGAAATTGCAAGTCATTCTATAAAGTAGTTTGTTTTATACAGCTGTCTGAAGCAAAATTGTTGTCTGTATCAATTGAAATGGATAAAATCGAGTATCATGAAGTTATAAAATTCTTTGTAAAAGAAGGTTTGGTGGCAAAACAAATTCATTCGAAGTTCATAAAAGTTTATGGACACTCTTCTCCTTCGTTTTCGACAATTAAGAAATGGGCTGCCAAGTTTAAACATGACCGTACCAGCCTTGAAGATGATCCACATGAAGGACGTCCAAAAAGTGTAACAACATCAGAAATCATTGATCAAGTGCACGATATGGTATTGGATGACCGGCGAGTCAAAGTGCATGAAATTACTGAGACTATAGGCATTTCAAAAAAACGTGTAGGATACATTTTGCATATAGAATTGGAAATGATAAAGCATTGCACAAGATGGGTGCTGCGCTTGCTCACAGCAGATCAAAAACATGCACGCATGAAAATCTCTGAACAGTGCTTGGAACATTTTAACAAGAATAAAACGGATTTTGTGCATTGATTTATTACTATAGATGAGACTTGGATTCACCATTACACACCAGAATCCAAACAGCAGTCAAAACAGTAAACAGAAGTTGGTTGTTCAGTGCCAAAGAAGACAAAGTCGGTTCCATCAGCAAGAGAGGTCATGGCATGGGTGTTTTGGGATACTAAAGGCATTTTGTTTATTAATTATCTTGAAAAGGATAAAACAATAACTGGGGAATATTATTTCGATCTTTTAATCAGACTAAATGAAAAAATTTGTGAGAAAAGACCTGGTTTGCAGAAGAAAATAATCATTTTTCATCAGGACAATGCACCTGCCCACAAAGGTGTTTTAGCAATGGGAAAATTAAGGGATCTGCACTATGAATTGTTGGAACATTCACCCTATTCCCCTAGATTTGTCTCCCGCTGACTTCTATCTCTTCACAAAACTAAACCTCTTTCTTGCTGGTCAGCGTTTTTCTTCGAATCAAGGCGATTGCAGCTGTAGAGGGGTATTTTGCAGATCTTACTGAGAACCACTACAGTGATGGGATAATGGAGCTGGAACATCGCTGGAATAAATGTATTAGTCTTAAGGGAGATTATGTTGAAAAATAAAAATAATTTTGACATTATAAATTTGTTTTTTCATTGTTAGGCCGAGAACTTTTCAGACCACCCTCTTAATACTGATATTCACCAATCCTTTTTTTCCACAGAATGGCTATCAAAAGTATGTTAGTTACACTCACAAGGAATCTGTAAAAATCAGCTAGAGATAGAAGCAAAAGTTTGCTGTTTGTAGCTGGTAAAAGATTAGAAATTTTGTTGACTAGAAACTATTTGGGTATTAGATGAATTTCTTCAAGATTCATCTGTTAATAGGTTTGAAAATGCCTAAAATATATGAACCAAATAGTACGTTCTACTGCAGTATCCTTGAGCGTAAAGTTGTAAGAGTCTGTTACACTGAATTGTGATGAGGATTGTTGCAATCCAATTCCATTAGTGCTTTGATTATGAGAAGATGCTATTGTAAAGATAAACAACAACAAACATTATGTACGCTGTTATAATTAAGGATTTGACTTGCAACTGTAATTCTTTGGGAGGCATGCTGCACAGACTTTTGATGTATACATCTGCCATTGAATGTAGGTTTCTAATATACCACTAATTAACAAGGGACCAGAGAAACAACAAAGAAGGATAAATTTTAAAAGGAAGGATAGAAAAGGAAAACTCTCCTTTTCGATAGTGGACTATAGGAAAGCGATAAGTGCAATTTCAGAATGAAACAAATGACAAACAGATCATCTACATAGCAGACCCAGAAGGACCGAGGATTAATGATAGAAAACAATGTATTCTCTATCCTTTTGTCTCTTGTTACATGACATTAACATTAATTACATAAAAATTATGGCGACAATTACCATGTTGGAATAATAACTTCAAACCAAAATGGGGTGCTTAAGGGTCAAAGCTGTATAACTGACAGGAGACCTCCACATAGCCTTTAAAGGAATGTGGAGAACCGACCAGGGCTTCTGACCTAATGTCCAATCCTCACCTTCTCGTGGTGCACCCTGTTGGGTATCTACTTGGATACTGAACAAACGAGGATGGGCTGGCAATTTGGGATTTAGTCGATCAAATTGTATTCTTATTGGTTAAACCAAAATAAAAAATGATCGTACAACATGACAAAATTTCATGCCGGCTGGGGCGTCGGCCGGTTAAACAAGGCCCCCGTTGTTTTCGCCAGGGGACCAGGGCGAACAGCGAAAAGTCAGGTACTGGAACAAATCTGAAAACACACTCCAACTCAACATCACCAGAGTTAAAGATCGGTACTATCAACATAAGAAGCCTGAATGGCAAAGAAATGGAGCTA
Source organism: Typopeltis vanoorti (assembly GCF_054136105.1). Taxonomy (NCBI): domain Eukaryota; kingdom Metazoa; phylum Arthropoda; class Arachnida; order Uropygi; family Thelyphonidae; genus Typopeltis; species Typopeltis vanoorti. Next base: position 75,096,919 of record NC_143550.1, on the reverse strand, counting down.
GCAGAGGAATTAGATAAGTACCAGATCGACATAATAGGGGTGACTGAAACAAAAAAGACAAAAACTGGTGAGATCTTTCTGAGCAATAAATACAAAATGTTATATTCAGGCAATGACAATCAAGGAAAAGAAGAAGTAGCCACAGTATTCAACACAAAATATGAGGCTAATCTTGAATGGCAGGCAGTCTCAAGTAGAGTAATGTAGGCAAATATGAGAATGGGGAACTGGACGATGAGACTCATTTGTGCCTGTGGTCCCACAGAAGGTTCTACTAAGGTAGAATTGGAAGAATTTTTTGAGGCTTTAGAAAAAGCAACCGACACAATGAAGAAGGAAAAGTTGGTCCTTGTTGGGGATCTAAATAGCAGAGTAGGAAATGATTGTCAGACATACAAAAATATTTTGGGAAAATTTGGAGAAAAGAGCAAAGCTAATAATAATGGCAAATATCTGTTGGATTTCTGCTCAGGACATGGACTGGTTATTACTAATACCATGTTCCAACATAAAAATGTGCACAAATTCACATGGAGAGAAGAGGCAAGGAATAAGAAAAGTCTCATTGACTATGTTATTGTTGATAGTGATGTTTTCTCCCTGGTGCGGGACACCAGAGTGTACAGAGGATTTGAAATTGGAAGTGATCACTATTTAGTCTTCAGCAGGATAAAATTGAATTTCATATTGAAAAGAATAACATGTAAGAATGTTTTAAAGCGAATAAAAGTTGAGCAGTTCTCAGATGTGAACTGTAGACTAAAATATACAAAGATTATTCAAGAAAAAATGAAAGAGTTTGAGAACAGGAATCAAACCTTGGAGATTCAGTGGCAAGCCCTGAAGAAAACACTGATTTGATTCAGCCAGAGAGGCATGTGGTGAAGTTGTCTGCAAGGATAGAAAAATTAGACCTCCATGGTGGACACAGGAAGTTAAAGAGGCAGTGAAAGAAAAGAAAGCATATCAAAAGTTCCTGGCAAATAAGTCAGCTTGTGCTCTTAGAGAATACAGAGACAAATGCAAGAATACTAAACACTGTGTAAAACTAGCTAAGCAAAAGTTATTATTATTATTATTATTATTATTATTACGGGCAACTCCAGGGAGTCATTAGACTCATCGAGGGAGGCCCCAAATCATTTTCATCACAACTATTCGACATTCATACAGTATCTATCATACCTCGCCTTAAACTCATTCACTGTCACAGCATCCACCACAGACTCAGGGAGCGCATTCCACTCATTCACTACTCTAAAAGTAAAGAACCCAGCTCTAACACCTTTACTAACCACACTTTTGCCCAGTTTCCATGGATGTCCCCTAGTCCTCCCACAACCAGCCCTGTTCTCAAAAATATCTTCTGAATTAATTTTATAGAAACCCTTCAGTAATTTGAATGTCTCAATCATATCTCCCCTCCTCCGCCTATCAACCAATTTTTGCAACCCACAAATCCTCAACCTGTTCTCATACGGTTCATTCCACAGACCTGCTATCATCTTGGTCACTCGCCTCTGGATCCTCTCCACCTCCTCCCCATCAAGAAGAAACCTAGGTGACCAAATCTGAGCACAGTAGTCGAGATGAGGTCTTATCAAGGCTCGATACAGAGGAACAATAACCTGCTTGTCTCTGCTTGTCAACGTATTCTTCAGCAACCATTTTCTTCTATCCAATCTTGTATTTTCCTCTTGACTATTTTCTCTAAGACCTTGATAATGATTCCTGTTATGCTGATTGGCCGGTAATTTTCAACAGCAGCCTTGGAACCACCTTTGTGCAGTGGAACTATTTTCCCCTCTTTCCACCCCCTTGGGACTGACCCAGTCCTGAGGCTCAAATTAAACATAATGGTCAAGGGCACTGACAATTCTTTGGCCGCTTCACGTACGACACGAGCTGGTATACCATCCAATCCCACAGATGTATTGACATTGAGGTTCTGTAATAGACTAGTTACCTCTACCTCATTCATCACAATTCCAGTATAAGCTGTTGGTTCCTCCATTTCCGCAAAGCCACCACCTGGATGATATACTCTTGCAAAGTGCTCGCTCAGTAATTCCACAACATCGACTGATTCAGTTACCTCCCTACCCTCAGCATTTTTTAAGATCATTCTACCATGAGCATTTTTCCTTTTACTTGCAACATATTGAAAAAACTGTTTGGGATTCTCTTTAGCCTGCATGGCCAATTTCCTTTCGTAATCTGCTTTTGCTTTTCTTACCACCCTTGTTACCATCCTGGCCTGAGTTTATACTGTTCATGCACCTGATGGTCACCCTTCTCCTTAAATTCCCTCCACAATTGTTTCTTTTTTTGCAGCTCAAGCTTAATAGTGTTATTCATCCATTTAACCCCTACCTGATTTATTATTCGGACTCTTGGTATACAGTCAACCATTGCCTCCTGCAAACAGTTCTTAACCACCTCCCATGCACCATCAACATCCAGCCCTTGCAGTTTTACATGCCATGGCATTGAGCCAAGCACACACCTAAGCTTGTCATACTTACCAGCCCGGTAATTCCACATATACCCTGTCTTAATTGTAAATTCGACTCCTTTAGCCACCTCCCAAGTCATGACCTTATGGTCACTCTCACCAATTGGTGGCAACATGGTCATGTTCGTTACAGCTACATTCTCAGTTGCAATTACTAGGTCCAGCACTCTCTGCCCCCTGGTATTTTCCAATACATGTTGCCGTAGATAGTTGTCCCTTAATAACTGCATAAAATCCAATTCCTTCCTCCCATGTGCCCTCTCCTCTTTCCAGTCAATGTTACCATAATTGAAATCACCCATAATAATTACCCTCCTTCCATTCATTTCTTCTATTTGCTTATGCATACTATTCCCACCATCCACTCCATCACCCGGTCTATAGCAGCACCCAATTGTATATTTTGTTCTGCTAGATTGTATCTCACACCAAACAGCCTCAAATGTGCTTTTTTCCCCATCCTGCAGTTCAACTTCTATACTCCTTGGCTGAAGCTCATCAGCTATCATCAATAACACTCCTCCCCCCTTTTTATTCACCCTGTCACTCCTGAACACGCTATACCCATCGCATTCAATCCCACTAGCTTTATCATCTTCTGTCAGCCATGTTTCACTAATACCGACAACCTGTGGCCTGGAAGTGCCAACCATGGCCAAAAACTCTTCCTTCTTGTTCCTAATACTCCTGGCATTAGTGTACATGAATCGCAGAAGCCCATTTGTCCCATCCCTACTTTGATTCCTTATACTAATTATCCCATTCTGATTTGTTGTCCGTCGTACTCGCCCGGGCGTAATATACTCATTCATACACTTAACTGCCCCCCCCTAAAGTCTGCATATCTACTCCCCCCCCTCTTAATAAATCTAGTTTCCCTGAGTCTGTACATCCACTTCCACATCATTCATCAACACTCTTTCAAGTCTCCGTACACCAACTCCATTCAAATGTAACCCATCCATCTTATATAAGTCCTTTCGCCCATCGAACTCATTCCACACATCCACAAATTCCACACCACTCTCCATGCATAACCCACGCATAAAGTCATTGGCAATTATGGCCCTCCTTCTAAACACTTCGCTGTCATACCGCGGTAAGATACTCACCATCCTAACTCTCTCACTCTTCTCTTTTGCTACCTCAAACAACTCCCTCACATCCTCTATCATTTCCATTTTGTCCTCTTTCAAATCATTCGTTCCTGCCACTATTATCATCTCTTTCACCCTCTGTTTTTGCAGTCGAATAGATTCGCTGACGTCCTTTATGTTCGCACCCGGCTGGTACGACTTCGTTAAACTCTCAATTATTACGCCTCTTAATAGCGAATCCCCATACAGCACTCGCTCCTTCATTTTATTGACGTTTACGTACATTCTATTTTTTGCCGTCACAGACTTCCGCCGGTTATTTGTCGGTACGTTCAACACACATTTTTGCATACGCTCCAGTTGTCGTTTGGCTCTGTGTATCGCGCCATGTAAACGGGCAATTTCGCTACTCGCATTTATCTCACCATTTTCATTATCGATCAAATCATCCATTCCTTCGGTGTTTCTACCTTCATTTACACTTTCAGCGACGCTCTCACACATATCTGGCACTACCACGCAATTCTCTAGTACACCGCCATTTTCTACATTCTGACTACCGTTAACGATATCAGTCTCGATACACGAAACACGCTTGAAGTCCTCATTCTCTTTACACTTTCTACACATATTAACTCCACTATCACTTTCTAACCAGACTCCTACCGCTCTTCGCAAGGCATACATCTCACAGACAGCACATTGCATAAATTCTTTTACATCAAAACTCTTAAGCAAGCATGGCGACCTGGCCGCCATTTTTTTCTTTATCGGTGCCATGTGTACGCTATCTTTTCTTAAAAATAATAATTAAAATAACAGAAAACACGCAAAAATTGCACAGACACACCAAGAATCAAAAAGCAAACAATACTACTTAAAATTCTGGTAAAATATCTAATGTTAACACAAAATAATACTGATCTTTCCAGGAGCTCTCGACAAGCCGACGATCTAATCCGTGCGACACCAAGCGACCTCGATGGGTTATGGGAGGACTTTGGCAAGAATACAGAAAATAAATATCAAGAAGATGGCAAAATATTCTGGAGGTTGTTGAAGAAGCTTAGGAATGGAGGAAAGAGTGCTGTAAAAGGAGTTAGAGATAATAAAGGTGACATGAAAACAGGAGAAAAAGATATCCTTGAAGTATGGAGTAATTACTTTGAAAAATTGCTAAATGTAACAAGCAGTGATGACAGCACAGTGATAAAAAACACTGACCAGGCATGCAGTCAGGAATACATATCCATACTTGAAGTAGAAAAAGCCATCAAAGGCTTGAAATATGGAAAGGTAGTAGATGATATTCGACCAGAAATGCTGAAATATGGGTATAAAAGTCTTACAGTGGCTGCACTGCATAGTTCAGAAAGCCTGGACAGAGGGACGAATTCCCAGTGATTGGAGTAGAGCTCTCATAGTACCCATATATAAAAAGGGAAATAAAACTGAATGTGAGAATTACAGAGGTATTTCCCTATTGAGTGTTTCTGGCAAGATCTATGCAAGTATACTTGAGAAACAGTTAAGAATTGTGGAAGAAAAGCTTGGTGAAGAACAAGCTGGATTCAGGCCAAATAGAGGCTGTCAGGATCAGATCTTCACTTTATGACAAATAGTTGAGAAATCATGGGAATATAACAAAGATCTGTATTTAAGTTTTGTCGATCTGGAAAAGGCATATGACAAGGTGCCAAGAGAGAACTATTCAATACGCTACAGTTATATGGTGTCAATGGGGCATTATATCAAGCAATACTTAGTCTTTATTTGAGTTGTAAGTCAGCAGTTAGAATTGAAGGAAGTACAGGAAAGTGGTTTAATGTTAAATCTGGTGTGAGACAAGGATGTACATTATCCCGTCTGTTATTCATTATCTATATGGATCACATTATGAAGGAAAGTGGGCCATATTTTTTTCCAACAAGCATTCAGCGTAGAGGGTTGTAATTCCTTAATGGAAAGAGAAATAATTTTTACACAATTCAATATTGAAAACTCTTTTCACACTTGAGGCAGTGTCATGTTCGAATTAGATTCCATTTTTCCCAAAATTAATTGAAATGTTCGCCGAATATAATATGACTTAAATGTTGATATTATTCCTTGGTCGAGCGGTTGAATAAGTGAAGTAGTATTAGGAGGCAAAAAAGTTATTTTAATATTCGGATGGCTTAAATTTGTTGGGTGGCCCGGTGCGTTATATCTAAAATTAGTAGAATTTTGAAGCCCATATTCTTTATCTTTGTGTAACTTTCTACATTGGGTACAAAACACTTGAAAAACCAATTTTCAAACATGCTAGCTGTAACCCATGCCTTTTTGTTGGCCCGCCAATAAACAGGTAGGATGGACTTGTCGAGCCCTTTCATCCCACGAGGATTTGCAGATCGGTTTATAAACATTGGCTTTGTCATGTAATCACCTGATGCATTACTACAAAACAGTACAGTTGTTGGATTCTGATTATGTAGAGATTAAAGTAATTATTATTTGCTTCAGAATCCAACATGATCTTCCATCACATAGGCTAGACTTGTAAATATTATTTAATGTAAACAACTTATTTTACAATTTAATATTCATATAACTACCTTTAATTTTATCTAATATTTAATTATTTCTATGTTAATATAGAATTTATATTTGATAATTTAACTGCACATTAATTGAAATGTAAATATTCTCTATTTATTCCTATTTGTAGAAATTTAACGTTATGTAATAGCTCAATTTTATTATGTTTTGTTTTGTTGTCATGGAGACGCATGTAAGTAAACAGCACGTTTTTGGAACACCACGTGAGGAGAAAGCTTATTGAAAAAAGTTTTAAAGAAATCACGAGAACAATTTAGGCGGGAAGAATGGATATAAAAAGCAACGAACGCTGAAATTATATTATTAAGAGAGAGAAAGGAGAGGATTGGAATTAGGTTGGAATTGGAGCATTCGGGAATCACAGTGCGATAATAGCGAGTCGGCAAGTCCCTCAAGCAGCTAATAAAGTCTACTAGTCGAGAGGCGGTTAGCTAATAAATTGTAGAATAACAATTACAGCTACGGAAGACAGCTGAGTGACTACTAAATAGACTAGCGATATTTGAGTTGAGATTTAATTTCAGGGCCAACCTGTCAAGGACACACAGAATCTTGAAATAAAGCACGGAGTTACTAGAATAGTAGAGGCTGTAAAATTGAAGTTTGCCGTTAGCTGTGCTTAGAATTATAGTGCCTAAAGAATTAATCGAATGCCGGAGGAATGAACAACCGTGCATATAAAACCTTAAGTTAAGGAATTATTCTGTATTGCCTTATTTCATGAGTGATCAGTAGTACTTTATGCAACAACGTTTGTTTATGTGTATTGTGACAGATGATTAATTCAGTTATTGCTTAGAAGAATTTATTTAATGAGTGCCGTTTACTGTTTAAAGTGTTTACAGTTGTAAAAAGTGTAAATGTATAAGTAGATGAAGATAGAAGATTATCGGTAAGATTATTCCAACTATTAATATTCCTATACAGAGAAGTGTGAGAGTTTCATCCTAGAATTTCCTTATACTAACAGTAACTATTGAGGAAGTTAGCTAAAGTGAAAATTTAAAAGTGTTTGTGAAGAGGTATTACTGTAATTTTTGTTGTATTTGGAACTTAAGGAACTGTGAGAAGACCGTATCATAGAGATAACAGATTTACCATTGTATGAGTTGAATGAATGAATTTACCTGAGGAGTTAAAATGTATGTGATATCTTAATTACTGATTTGAACTTAAGTGTAAAATTTGTAATTCTAAAATTAAATGTTTGTTTTTGTTTTGCCTGAATCTCTTTTACTGCACCATTCATAAAATATTCGAACCAAAGCAGGTAAATTGAGTAAGTTAAATATACTCGGCCAGTATATATAATAACAACATATAAAGGAAGGGTAGTTGGGAGTTGGTTTATCTTCAATTCTTGAACTAATTCAGATATAAAGTGGCGCAGTCTTTAAATATAAATTTTCTTTATATTTGAATTAGAAATCAACTTACAACTTATCAATTAGTTAAGAACATCGTAATAGTAATCATGTCGGATACAAAGTACAGATTAAGAAGAAGTAGGATCCAACACAGTAATTCTATCTTTGGAAACTTTAAATCTAGGAGCTGATCCTTCATTTTTCGAAATATAGGTGCGTTTTGGCATTTTCTTCCAATATAACCCAGATTCATCTGCATTGAACACCTGGTCTGCACTGTAACCACCTGCTTTAATGATTTTTGAAAGTTCTGCTGGGTATTTCCAGGCAGCTTCAACATCTGCTGATGCCGATTCTCCCTGGATTTTAAGATTATACAAAGAAAACCACTTTTTAAAGTTTTCGAACCAACCCTTACTGGCAGAAAATCCATGCTGAGAGATTTCTTCTGAAGAATCTTAATGAAGTTCTTTTAAATGTTTATAAACTTTGAGAGCTTTTTGCAAAAAGAATTTTCTTTTGAGTGCAATCTTCTATCCAAATCATTAGAGATTTCTCCTTTTTTCTATTAGAATATCGCGAACCCGAGTAAAGCGCTTTGCACTTACCGTTGACCCAGCAATAACACTTTTTCGGATTTTATGTTCATTTTGTTTGATTGTTTGAATTGATTTGATTTGAATTCATTTAAATTCAGAGTCCTTGCAACAACTCCGGGTTTTTCTACAATTTTCGACCGATCCAAGATTTTAATTTTTTCTCCGAGAGAAATGAATTTCCTCTTCAATGTTGGTTTTTTCCCCTTTCGTTGCAGTTTTAGTGGCCATTACATAAAAATAAACTTTTACGTTTAAAAAAAAAAAGCATTAGATATGTATGTAACTCACCAGAAAATCAACTGCTCTGCTTGGGAATTATGATTTTAAATGTGCTTTCCTGGCAGAAAATGAAGACAATTTTCAATAAGAAACACTTTATACAGTAAACCCTAGATGGCGAATCTATGGCACTCGTGCCAAAGGTGGCACGTCTGAGAATTTTGTTGGCACATCAACGATTTACAGGTGATATCCTTTTATACGCTTATAAATTATTAAAGTTTTTTTTTTAATTGTTACAATATGTACAAGCTGAATTTTGTTTTACACAAGACAGCAGCTATAAAGACATGCATATGACTGGTGCGGTATTAACAAAAGATCGCGCAACCCAAAGACAAAAGCAACCGACAAGTGTTGAGTTGAAATGCTAATTCTCTTCAATCGAATTCCATAACATCTGAAACTGTAATAACAACATTCACTATTAGTTTTAACACATTCACAACAGGGTGTCATTTATCATTCCGATGGAACTTCTCATTACTGACTGGCTCAACTCACACAAATGTTTCAACCCTTGGTTGAATTTTATGGCTTCTTGTTTGCGTTTGAGGTGGCAGGTGAACTCACACATTCATTATATGGCGTGATTCAATTCTTGGTAGTCTTTTATTTTAAGTTAGCCTTTGTGATCTGTCATAATGACATCGAGAATTTCAAATGCAATTAAAAAACACTTATTTCATAATTGAAAAATTGGACAATAGTTTTTAATGAGATACAGTGTTTCAGTGCAACATATGGTTCTGCTTAAGTCTATACAGCGTAGTTTCTGTGAGAGGGGTCATGTGATTTATTAGTTAGTGCTGTTTTTATTCCATCTGTCTCTAATTGCACTATTTGTTGAGAATGACACAGACTGCAAAAGCCTCTGTACAGTACCTTATTCAGTGATACATAAAACTAAATTCGATACTTATTACTTGCGCAATACGGGCAGACACAAATTTAACGAAGGTAAAATTTAATTTTTAAGTCTTGCGGTGAAAAATATGAAAAAAAACATATATAAAAATAAATAAAGCATTACTAGAAATTGTAGACCGCGTTATATCGAAAACGCGTTATACGAGGGTTACACATACATAACAAACTGAAGATAAGGATATTTTGGATACTAGAGTTTTAAAAATTATTAAATTAGATATCAAGCAACATAACAGTGGTCAAAAACATTCTACCACTATTCACCGTTACCGTCTTTCCACCACCTAGAAATATCTATGCCATCATGGGCATAGATATTTGTGACTGTCTTTCTTTCTTACTTACTCTGTGTGGAAAGGGCATCTGCGACCCTACCACTTCTTCTAGCAGAAGGCATCACTCCCAAAACCTGGTGAGGTATGGGAGTGACTATACAGCATTTATGGACATCAAATGGGAAATTTTTTTTTTCACTCCTTTGGGACTTTTGCTGTTTTTCAAGATTCTTGTTAAACAGGTAGGCCAAGTCTGATGTTAACTCCTTGGGACATTTCCTTAAGACACCTGGTGATAGGTCATTAAGTCATATTTACCATAAGGCAAATGACATCTAGCTTAATTAACTCCTCATATACTTCTTGCTCGCTCACCATTAAATCTTCTCTCATTACATTTCCTACACTTGAGATTCTGATTTCACACTGAGGATGATACATCCTGATGAACTGCTCAGGGAATATCTGGACTACATCCTCTGCAGCAGTTACTAATCTCCCCCTTTCATCCATTAACATCATCTTACCATAATCATTCTCCTATCTACTTGCCTCATATCTAAAAAACTCCCGAGGGTTGCTAATTTCTGTTCATATTGTACTTCTGCTACCCTTAGCAACTTAGTCACCCTACTGGTCTGCTCTTTATGTAACTGATTATTATCATTATTTATCTTGTGCTACCTCCAAAGTGCCTTTTCCAGATTTCATGCTTAATTTCATCACTGATCCACTTGAACCTACCTTATTCAGCCTTCAGACCTTCTGTCATCAAGGTACACCTGCCATTTCCTTTGTTCTGTTTTCTGTGATTGGTTTTTTTTTCTATTTCTCGTAATTTTTATTTCATTTCCTTTATTTCTATTTTTTATTTTTTTTAGTTCCTTTGTTCTGATTCTGGAGATTTCTTTTATTTCTCATGAATTCTTTTGTTTTATTTTCTAGTGATTTCATGTTATTTATAATTTATTATATATATATATATATATATATATATATATATATATATTTTTTTTTTAGGAGGAAGGGAAGGGATTTCTTTTATTTCTCAATATTTTCTTTTAAGTTTTCAGAAATTATGTTTCTTTGATATTTCTTTGGTGTTATTTCCCATGACATATTTTATTTCTTGTGATTTCTTTTTTGTTTCATGACAGTGGAGCTATTAATATTTTCACCTTAAATTCAATGTAGTGAATATTGCATTATAATGAACTATGTGTCTGGTGCCTAGGGGTTCACTATGGCATTCGTCTATGGTAATGTGTTTCTTGTAGAAAGGCTTAGACGTTGGTTAAACATGCTTATTAAGGAACTCACAACGTACAAGGGATATAAATTAAATTAAACTTTAATTTAATTTATATCTATATCTCCAATATTTCGTCAATGTCACGTTGCTATCTTCACAGGAACTTAAAATAAAGACACATGCACACAGGCACTACAAACAGTAAATGAGGACTAAGCAGGAAGCTATTGTTTCTTCTAAAAGTCCTGAAGGTGCCCCCCTAGCGGGCTATGTAGGTATTCTTGGCCATTGGGCTGAAGATCTTCTGATGTAAGTCTCCCAAATTTGGGGCAGTCTCATGCAACCAAATTTGTTGAGGTTTGGCATGTTTCTTAGGGCTGAGGCTGATTCCACGAATAGCCTTTCGAATTTGAATTTACTACAGTGCATTACCATGGCTTTCTTCCACTGTATTCTGTGGTGTGTATCCAGAGCATGGTCTGCAAGACCAGAGTGGCTGTACCGGTGAAACTGGATGTAGTCTTTGTGTTCTGAAATTCTGATATTCGCTGTCCTGCCTGTTTGGCCAAAGTAGGACAGCTTACAGCTGCAAGGGACCTGGTATACACTACGTAGGTATAAGGGAAGTGTTTGGTCTTTAGTGGAGCAGATAAGGGACGCCAATTTTCTATATGGTCTGTAACAGGAGGTCATGTCATTTTTTTTAAGATTTTGGTAATTTTTTTCGAGGTGCCTCGGATGTAGGGATTGGTGATGGATTTAGAGTAATCCTTGTTGCAAAGGGGGGGGGTTTACTGGTTTCAATATTTTTTGGATTTTTTCTTGGGGGGGGGGGGGTAGCCATTGACTGAGAAAGTGTTGAAGATGTGTTTAGTTCTGTGGTTAGGGCACTGTCATTTGAAGAGATAAGTTTAGCCCTGTTGTGTAGTATCTTAATAACTCCATATTGTTGTGTGTGTGGGGGGGGGGGGGGGAACTGTTGGTGAATGTATTTGCCTCTATGGGTGGGTTTTCTATAAACTGAGAAACAAAAGTTCCATCAGGCTGGCGAGTGTCTAGTGTGTCTAAGAAATGGAGGCTGTTGCTTTCCTCTTTTTCCAGGGTGAACTTGATTCTAGGGTGTTGGTGGTTTAAGTATGTTAGGAAGGATAGGAGTGTATCAGAGCCATGAGGCCAAATAGCGAACACATCATCATCAACGTAGCAAAGTTGATGGTTGGTTTTTATGGCGCAGACTTTTGAAGAGGCTTTCTCTTCAAAAGTCTCCATAAAGAAGTTGGCCAAGGGTGGAGAGAGTAGTGAACCCAGGGCTGGCCCCTCTATTTGTTTGTAGAAGTTTCCTTTCCAAATGGAATGGCCCAAGTTCATTATGAACTGAAATAAGGCTGAGATATCGGGAAGAAATTTAGCTTGGATTAGTTCTAAGGTTTCTTTGAGTGGGACATTTGTGAATAAGGAGGAGACGTCAAAACTGACCATTATGTCAGTATGTTGGAGTGTAAGGTTTTCTATGCTGGCTTTGAAGTGGGCTGAGTTTTTTATGTGTGATGGTGTGTTGCCAGTATAGTGTGTGAGTGCTTTGGGCAAATGTTTAGCTAATTTGTATGTGGGAGCATCAATGCCATCCACTGATACACTCCTCTCCTTCTTAACACACTTAAACAACCAACACCCCAGAATCAAGTTCACCCTGGAAAAAGAGGAAAACAACAGCCTCCCTTTCTTAGACACACTAGTCACCCGCCAGCCTGATGGGACCTTGGTTTTCTCAGTTTAGAGAAAACCCACCCATACAGGCAGATACATTCACCAACAATCCCCCCCCCCCACCTCAGAACAATATGGAGTTACTAAGACACTACACAACAGGGCTAAACTTATCTCTTCACATGACAATGCCCTAACCACAGAACTAAACCACATCTTCAACACTTTCTCAGTCAATGGTTACCCCCTCCCCAAGAAAAATCCAAAAAATATTGAAACCAGTAAACCACAACCCCCCCCCCCCCTCTTCACAACAAGGATTACTCTAAATCCATCACCAATCCCTACATCCAAGGCACCTTGGAAAAAATTACCAAAATCTTGAAAAACATGACCTGACCTCCTGTTACAGACCATATAGAAAACTAGCGTCCCTTATCTGCTCCACTAAAGACCAAACACTTCCCCTATACCTACCTGGTGTATACCAGGTCCCTTGCAGCTGTAAGCTGTCCTACTTTGGCCAAACAGGCAGGACAGCGAATATCAGAATTTCAGAACACAAAGACTACATCCAGTTTCACCAGTACAGCCACTCTGGTCTTGCAGACCATGCTCGGGATACACACCACAGAATACAGTGGAAGAAAGCCATGGTAATGCACTGTAGTAAATTCAAATTCGAAAGGCTATTCGTGGAATCAGTCTCAGCCCTAAGAAACATGCCAAACCTCAACAAATTTGGTTGCATGAGACTGCCCCAAATTTGGGAGACTTACATCAGAAGATCTTCAGCCCAATGGCCAAGAATACCTACATAGCCCGCTAGGGGGGCACCTTCAGGACTTTTAGAAGAAACAATAGCTTCCTGCTTAGTCCTCATTTACTGTTTGTAGTGCCTGTGTGCATGTGTCTTTATTTTAAGTTCCTGTGAAGATGGCAACGTGATGTTACCGAAATATTGGAAATATAGATTAAAGTTTAATTTAATTTATATCCCTTGTACGTTGTGAATTCCTTAAGTTATTTAATAAGTATGGTAATGTGTATCACTACTTACATGCATACAAACCATACAGTTATTTTTCACAAAAACTTCAACTTATATCTTCAACAACTATTGTTCACCTGAACTATGAAAACTTTATATAATTCCTTCTACAAAAGGATGGTACATGTACATTTGTCTGATCTATCATTTCATGTTAAAAAATGCAAAACCCTAGAATTTGATTTGTGATCTGCTGTGGCTCAAAATTTCTTTGCACTCTGATTCATTCATTTACAATTTTTATCACTTTCCAAATCCTGATAACTTATTCATCCCAGAAACATGATTTACTGCAGTCTAGTTAATGAAACAGTGAAATGTCATCTTTCTTGGGAATGTTATTGTTCATAACATTGGCGCACCCAGGGAGAGGCCAAGGGGCCCTGGCCCCCACCGAAAGAAAAAGGAAAAAACACTACAAAAATTCCTAAAAATCTTTCCCTAATTAAAATTTTTTTTTTTTTTTTTTTTTAAATTTATGTTGTGTCGTGTCTTCTATTTCTATGCTACTTATGAATTAGCGGTCACATAAGGTGGGAATACCCTACAGCTCTCAGGAATCCTGGCCGCTGTGAACGAAGTACTGCTCGGAGCTACTTCGTTTGCCCAAGCTGGGCCAGAGGAGATCACAAGTATCATGTATTGGCGATCACTGCAGATGCTCAGTTAGATTTGTGCCCCCCCCCGCCCAAAAAAAAAGATTAAATCTTGAGTGCTCGGCCCCCTCCAAGATTAAATCCTGAGTGCACCACTGGTTTATAAAGCACAACATCTTTCCCAACTTCATTGATAGAGCTGGAAAAAAATATCATTGCCAGCAAAGTCTTTGATGTTAGTGACTTAGCATATGTCCATTTACCTACCAGATTACTGGATAGCCCTCATTCATTCACATCAGAATGTGCTTTGTGCTGTACCAGTGAGAAAAAAGGAATGAGACAAAGCTTAGCAGAAATGTGCAAGCACAATCGAATTCCAAATAAACTGTAGACATTAGAACTCAGACACCATAACCAGATCCCATTTCCTTTTCACTGAAATGTCTATTAACCAGCCACTAACAGTCTTGTGTCCTTCGGTACTACAATGGTAACACAAGATGATTTCTACTCCTTCTTTCATGATCTGATTACTGTAGAATGGGTTTATTTATTTATTTTATTTTCTGCTTCATTACAATATATATATATATATGTTAAAGATACCAAGAAATTTTATACTTGATTTTAATCCTTTTCCCAAGTAAACAAACAAAGTTTTGCATGTGAAATATATTCACATTTGAGCTATTGTATATAGAGGCTAATGACTTCATATCACTTGCCTCAGTATGTATCCCATAATGCAAAGCACACCTCCTTTCAGGCATGTATGATGAATTGCATAATGGAAAGGGCCACTACCTAAACCGGTTTCGACCTTATAGGTGAATGGGCTCTAAAAATAAGACGATCCCAAAAGATCGCCCAACTCAGCGTTGTTCCACTCAGTGACAGGCTCACCCCATCACCGAGAAGAACTTCTCAGCACTGGCTCTACCCAGTAGCAGGCTCACCCCACCACCAAGCAGAGCCATAATCTCAGCGGTGGTCCCACTCAGAGACAAGCAAAATCCTATCCCCAAGCAGAGCCTCTCAGAACCCAAGCCTAACTCGCACCAGTTTCAACCTTTATTGAGGTTTCATCAGTGAGTAGAACAACCAGTTTCGACCTTTATTGAGGTCTCTTCAGCGGGAGCTAGACCCAGGAGAGATACCAAGATTGAAGTAATGCAGAAGTCATATATATCTCATATACAAGTAGACAAAAGGTGCTTGACCTTCTTAATAAAAATCTCTGGATGAGAGAAAGATGTAGAAAGTTTTTTTTTACCTTGGGTGTAATATATGTTAAAGATACCAAGAAATTTTATACTTGGTTTTATTCCTTTTCCCAAGTAAGCAAAACAAAGTTTTGCACGTGAAATATATTCATGTCTGAGCTACTTGTATATAGAAGCTAATAACTTCATATCACTTCACATTTTTGTCTACTTGTATATGAGATATATATGACTTCTGCATTACTTCAACCTTGGTATCTCTCCTGGGTCTGGCTCCCACTGGAGAGACCTCAATAAAGGTCGAAACTGGTCTGAGTAGTGGCCCTTCCCATTATGCATTGCCTTATACATTCCTGAAAGGGGGGGGGGTGCTTTGTATTATGGGATATATACTAAGGCAAGTGATATGAAGTCATTAGCCTCTATATACAAGTAACTCAGACATGAATATATTTCATGCGTAAAACTTTGTTTTGCTTACTTGGGAAAAGGATTAAAACCAAGTATAAAATTTCTTGGTATCTTTAACATATATTACACCCAAGGTAAAAAACTTTCTACATATATATATATATATATATATATATATATATATATATCTATTCTATATATATAAACAGATAAGCCGAAATTTGAAAAGCTTTTATATCACGTGTTTTGTCTCTTCATTGTTTTGAAACGTCCAACAATGTGTTTGCCTTCATGAGACAAGCACATTGTTGTCTCATGTCTCGAGTCATCAGAATTGAAGGAGAACAGGCTTACCAGCCTGGAATTTGGGGGGGTTGGATTCTGTAGGTGCTGGGAGGTGTCAGAGTCCCCCCTAGTATATATATATATATATACACTTTTTTTAATATTTTACACAAGAGTACAAACAAATCTTGTATGTGAAATATCTTTCTAGTATCCAATAATGCAAAATATGCTACCTTTCAGATAAGTATATTGCTATGGTTCTATTTTTTATTTATTTTTATTTTTTTGATTAAGTGCAAAGTAAATTATACTAGACAAGAAATTATATTATTGTTTTTATCCTTTAACCAAGCATGGGCAAAACACCATTTACACACAAAATATCTTTATGAATAGATTACTTGCATAAGGAGGCTCTCATGTCCTATATATTCTGTTTCATAAGAGAGATAATCCTTTATGATTCATGTCCTTTGCCTTCTCTGTACTCTGGTTGTTGTTCATCCATCTTAAACTGTGCAGTTTTCCCCCTCAGATTCCTGCTTCTTTGATCTTTCAACTCAAAAGCACCTTTAAGTTCCCGGGGTTTATTCTTGCTAGTTTGCTACACAAACCATTTCACTGAATGATCACAACTGATTTGAATGTCTCTTATTATTTCTGTCATACAGATGCATCTAACCAGCAAATGTTTGCAAACGTCCAGAAACATCTGCCATTTGCTTAGTTAATTTTTTTTTCTGTGATAATACTCTGGAGAAGATTTTCATTCTCCGTTTTTTTAAACCTATCATCCCTTGCTTATTTCTTCTGGATGCCTGACAACTTCTTCCATAAATCATTCATGCTGCCCATTGATTCTTCTTGATCTCCAACTCAATTTCCTACTTCTGTTCCACAATAATTTACCTGCATTAGAGCCAAAGCATTAGCCTGTGTTTCTTGATATTTCTAAAATCAAATAATTTTTAATATGCATTCAATTTAAAAGATTCTCATTATATCTTAATCAACTGAGATCAATTGCTAATACTCATTAAAACAGACCTTCTATTATTGCAGTAAGTGAGACCTAATCTTCTTGGTGTCTCATGCCATCCAACACACACAATGCCTTTATCATCAGGTGCCCATACTGCCTATAAGTGAATTAATTTTATAAATATTTACAATTAAAAAAAACTAAATCACACAAATTTAAATATATCAAATTTCTGATTATTACTGTAATAAAAATGCTGTATGCTTATATATATATTTCCTTAGATTTTTATAAGTTTATCTAATTATATTATAGTAATTATAAGTATATTATCACTCATTATGATGTGTCATATGGTGTGGGAGATTATGACATGTCATTCTAAATGTGAAAAACAGCAGTATTCTTAGGATGATATACAGGTGAGAAGTAGTATCCTGAATGAAAATAACACACGGTTTTTTTGGGACGTGGAGAAGGAGGAGTCATGGATGTGATATACTTATAATAAGGAAATGCTATAGGTGTTAAGTCTAAGAAGAGAGAGAAACTGGTATTATCAAACATGAGGAGAGGTATAGTGATCTTTCTCAAACAAAATACAAGAATGAATTTAAGTTAAGGAATATTACATCCCATATTGTTTCATAGCCGAATATAGTAAATATATAAAGTTCGGCAAGTCCAAGCGTAAGCAAATACCTGGATAGTGTTACAGCTGTACACTTGGACTTGCCAAACTTTATATATTTATTATATTCGGCATGAAACTCTTTGAGTTTCTTATTTGGCTATGAAACAATATGGGATGTAATATCCCTTAACTTAAATAAGTTTATGTCGCCGAATTGAAGCTTTTGGCTCTTCGTATAATTAATACAAGAATGAATTTTGGTAGCACTGAGGTCAAAAAAGGTTATCCTCATTCCATGGATGTATATAATAAGATCAGTCAGTATTTAAGGCACTGATTGTGGAAAATTCTTTATCTTGGAAAACATCAGTGCTAATTTTAAAAAATTAAACGAATAATATTTTATTTACATGCAATGCTCAAGGTCATTAATATTTATTCAAAAAAAAAAAAAAAACATAGCGTATTATGAAGAGCCTCTAAAATCATCATTACTATTCACAATAATCATTATTATTGTTATTCTACAAATTTTTACTTTCATTAAACTGCATGTCAATTTCAGTGCCATCAAATGCATTATTAATTGCAGACTTTTTTAAAAAGACTTCATAGCTGTCTTGTGTTTCATAAAATATCATGAATTCTTCATTTTATATCTAGCTGGCATCTTTTTTTGCTATTCTAGTTTGAGTAGGCATGCCTCCTTATAAATCCATAAACATTATATAGTATTCCAACAAAATCAGTGATACTGTGTGCTGCTGCATTCTTCCTTTAAAAATTATCCTTTTTGAATCCACAAAAAATGTGTGTTCTCTCTGTAGTCTATTATCAAGTACTGCAAAAGTTCTTTTAGGTCAGGGCATTTTGTAATATGTGTATGAAAGCAGTGTTTATCCATGCCTAATTTCAGTAATTTTTCTACTTGCATTCTCTATTCAGGTATCATTTTTCTCAGTTGGACATGGCCCAAAATGTTATTCAGCTATCTATCTATCTGAAAATATAGATATCTGATATATATATATATATATATCAGATGATAGCATATCAGATGATATCAGATGATATATATCAGATGACCAAGATGATAGCAGGTCTGTGGAATGAACCGTATGAGAACAGGTTGAGGATTTGTGGGTTGCAAAAATTGGTTGATAGGCGGAGGAGGGGAGATATGATTGAGACATTCAAATTACTGAAGGGTTTCTATAACATTAATTCAGAAGATATTTTTGAGAACAGGGCTGGTTGTGGGAGGACTAGGGGACATCCATGGAAACTGGGCAAAAGTGTGGTTAGTAAAGGTGTTAGAGCTGGGTTCTTTACTTTTAGAGTAGTGAATGAGTGGAATGCGCTCCCTGAGTCTGTAGTGGATGCTGTGACAGTGAATGAGTTTAAGGCGAGGTATGATAGATACTGTATGAATGTCAGATAGTTGTGATGAATATGATTTGGGGCCTCCCTCGATGAGTCTAATGACTCCCTGGAGTTGCCCGTAATAATAATAGTAATATATATATATTTTATTTAACTTGTTAAAATAAACATTACACGACAGGTAACAAGGACTATTTACATATTATAAGTATATAAGTATACATATTACAGAGAAAGAAACATTTTCCTTTCGGGTGTACAATAGAGAATGCAATAAACGAATTCAAAATTTACAGTTTAGTTTCAAGTCTGAGTTATCTTTCAGATGAAGCACATCGTCGTCGTCAATCCAGAAGAGGGTACCAGTTGGATTCCACTCCTCTATGAATTTCACGACAGTTCTTGTTTCTCTGAAGTGCTCAAGTTCCAATAAAAGCCTGCTTTTTAGTTTCCGACGGAGGATGTACATGAGGGTTTGTGCAGTTTCAGTGATGGATGGGTGCTGGTCATTTCTTGTCTGTTTTAGGTAGAAGCTGTAGATGACGGCCTTAGCGCAGATGAAGAGGAAATTGCATGTTCTGTGTCTGTTTTCTTCTGTGTGGACTAAATTCCAGTAGTCTTCTTGGCTGTGTGCGTAGATACAGGTGCTAGAGGCAGTATTCAGGGCATAGGTGATTATCACTTTGTTTGAGGGACAGGTCAGATATGTGTGTTCCAAGGTACCTGAAATGTCACAGAATAGACACAGATCCGTTTCTCTTAGCTGAAATTTGTGGAGCTTAGAGGGAGTTGGCAAGATGTTATGCCATAGTCTCCACTGTAGTCAGAATCTGGTTTGGCACATTTTGATTTATATGGCAGATCCCACTGAATACTGAGTGGCATATGCAGCCTTATAGATGAGTGTATTAAGGATGAATATAAGAAGGGCAAGGATGGGGACACTGACATGAGGAAGTGGTATATTTTCTTGTAGTTGAAGGGAAGAATTGGAAATGAGGCTTTAGATTGTACAAGATGAAATATCAGCCCCGGAGCAGTTTCTAGAAGGAATACGGATTTCCTGAGGTGTAGCGATATCTGGATAGGCTTTTATAATGGAGGCTTGCAGCTGTTGATATTGCTTTTCAGTTTTTGGATTCTTCATTGGTAGGCTTGTGAATGCTTTCCACTTTAGGGTGTGGGTTAGGAGGTCTCCTATGACTCTTATTCCTGCCCAGTTCCATGTAGGGAAAAGAAAAGGCTGGCCAGTTGTGAGACTTGTGATGTTTCTGTTCGAAAATAGTGGTTCTGTAAGTACAGCTGACTCTGTTGATCCTGTGAGTGTGTGATGAAGTCCTGTGTTTTTCCATCCCTGTAGAGCATCTTTGTAAAAATGAGGTAGTTTAGGAGGAGATGGTGCAGGACTGGCCATTCGGAGGATTGTGGAAAGTGTAAGTCCTCTGGTGGATGATTTTGTGATGTAATCGAAGGTGGTTACATAAGTGTGATTGCATTGAAGTGTCTTTAGGAGAAGGATTACCCTGAAGGACCTAATCTTGTTTTCAAGGGAAATCAGGCCTTGACCTCCCTTGCTGAGTGGCTTGCAGAGTTGAGGGTATGTTGTCCAGTGAGTTTTGTTCCAGAGGAAACGTTTGATTTCTTTTTGAATGTGGTAGAGAAATTCTTCAGGAGGTGCGAGTACTTTGAGGGTATGCCATACGACACTCGCAGCCATCTGGTTAACTATTAGTACTCTTCCTCTAAGTGAAGATATGGAACGAACACTATTCCATTTACCTAGCACCTGTTTAAAATGGTTGTGCAGCTGTGTCCAGTTCAGTGTTATATATTTTGGTGTTGCCAAGGTGCACACCTAAGTATCTTTGTCCTTCGCTTGATCAGGTACATTCGATCAGAGAATCATTTCTAGACTTCCATCTGCCTGACCACAAGCCCATGGTTTTTGCAGAATTTAATTTGGCCCCTGAGGCTTGTGCATATAGTCTGCGTGCTTCCTCGGTTACTGTCATTTCTTCTTCATTTCGGACTATTACAGTGACGTCATCGGCATATGCTGATAGGGTAATTTTTTGATGTGGCTCTATTATTCTGGTTTGTTTGGAGATGATGGTGTCGTGTATCACACACTCACAGGATCAACAGAGTCAGCTGTACTTACAGAACCACTATTTTCGAACAGAAACATCACAAGTCTCACAACTGGCCAGCCTTTTCTTTTCCCTAGAAAGAAGGGTTCTATGGCCAGTGTGTATAATTGACCGGAGAGGGGAACATCCTTGCTTGATCCCTCGAGAGTATGACAAAGTGCGAGTGAGCCTGTTGTTGATTTTTAAACAGAAGTTGCATCTCTGTAAAGCAATTGCACTGTTTCAATGATGAGAGGACCATAGCCAGATGCCTTTAGAACTTCATAAAGGTACTCGTGCTCTACCCTGTCGAAAGCCTTCTCCTGAGCAAGGCTGACAAGTGCTAGGTTTTCATGTTGGCTGTTTGCAATGTGGATGAGATCTCTTATTAAATGGAGGTTATCATGTATTGATCTTCCTGGGACGTATGTCTGATGTTGGCCAATAACTTCAGACAGTGTTGGCTTTATTCGGTTTGCTATAACTTTGGAAATTATTTTGCAGTCGGTATTAATTAGGGAAATTGGATGCCAGTTTCGAATATCCATGTGGTCTCCCTTCTTTGGTATCAATTGTGCTACTGAGGTCGTGACGGATTGTGGGAGGCCATTGATGTAGGCTTCTTGCAGTGTTTTGAGGAGAAGTGGTCCGATCTGATTCCAGAAGACTTGGAAAAACTCTGACGTGAGACCATCAAGGCCAGGAGATTTGTTCTTTGGCAACGGTTTTCAGTTCATCTAGCGTGATTTTCTTTTCTGAGTGGTTCCGATCTGTTGCAGAGATTTTTTTTGTTTCTTTCAGTATTTCGTGAATGATATGATGGGATGTTCCTGCAGTGCTGTATGCATTCTTGTAATATTGTAGGATTTCAGAGGTGATTTTACTTGGATCTTCTGTGATGCTGTCATCTTGAAGTCTGATAGCAGAGATGGAATTTGCTGCCTGGCATTTTTTTTCCAAAGAGAAAAAATATTTTGTGGGGGCATCTGAAAGATTTATTTGTGTATGTCGCGATCTAAGTAGAGCACCTTTTGCTGATAATTCTGCCTGTCTTTGCATGGCTTGGAAGGCAGAATGATGTTCAGGGCTTTCTTCTGGGAGATACTTAAGCTGTTCTTCAAGTTGTCAGATTCTAATGTTCCTCTGTTGATTTTTCTGGTGACTGTAGATCTGCCTAAAGGATTTTATTCGTGATTTTAAGTGGGGTCACCATATTTTCATTGGTTCTGTATCCACTTTCGAGTGAGTGAGGTTGGTTATTAAAGCCTGAGTGTTTATTATATAAACTGGATCTTTCAGGAGAGTATTGTTGAAGATCCAATAGGCACTTCCTGATTTGGATGCTTCCAAAGATAATGAAAGTTGCAGCTTGACGAAGCAATGATCCGAAATGTAGGAAGGTATGTGTGAGATGTTTCTAACTAGAGGCAAGGTGTGTTTGAAAATGTAGTATCTGTCGAGTCGTGCTTGGTAGAGTGGCCTATTTGTCGCTGTGATTGCTGACCTCCATGTGTAGGATTTCTTATCAGGATGTTGATGCCGAAAGACGTCGATGAGTTCATTATCGTTTACCAGTGTTTGAAGTTTGTTTATTAATTGGCTACGATGTTCAGCACACTGAAGTCTGTCTTTTTCTTGGTCAAGAGTGCAATTAAAGTCTCCCGCTATTATGACATGTTCTTGGTCTATACCAGAAAGATGGTTTTGAAAGAAATCCAGGATTTGTGATGCCAGAGCATCCTGCTGTGGTATATAGATGTTGAACACATGCAGGGTATGGTTGGGTGCTATTATGAGAGCATACAAGGCATATCCTGGTATATCAGCAATCACTTTTAGTTTATAGGGAGATCTATGATGTACACCTAAGCTAACTCCTGCTCCATGATGTTGGTGAGTTGCAGAGTGCTGTAAGTCATAAGGCCACTCTGCCCATCTTCTGGATAAATTGGATAAGTAGTTGATGTTTGTTTCTTGCAGAAGTATTAGGTCTATATGATAATTTTGTACCTGGTCAAGGACTATTCTGTTGCGTAGAGCAAAGGCACATCCTCTTGCATTGAGAGAGAAAAGGCTTATAGACATTATGATTTATGAAAGTTTGATTGTAAGTTTAATCTAGTATTGGTCCTGGTATACTGTGTTTGTAGCCCATTAATTAGGTAGTAGATTCGCTTACTCCTGTTAACCTCTGCTCTGCTCTTTTTACATTTCAGTTTCGAGTGCAAGTCCTGAAGTTGAGATATTAGTTCCGGGATTCTTGTGGTGTATTTAAGGGCTATAGTTAGTTTGTGAAGAGAACCTTTCACTTTCTGTATGAAGGATGACAGCTGCTTCATGGTTAGGGGACCCTCAGTGTGGGGAAGTTCGCCCTCAGCTTCCTCTTATTCTAGGTTGTCATGTGGAAATACAGTTTTCCTCATCGGCTGGGAACTCTGTTTCTCCTTGGCTGGATGCAGGTGGTGAAAGGCCATTTCGAGTAGTTTCTTCTATAGGGTGAGGTTTTGAATTAATGGGAGGCTGAGTTGGTGATTCTGGTTGCTGGGTCTGGCGATTGCTTTTAATTAGTTCGTCCTTGTCATCTCTGTTGGGAGGATCCATGTTTTCGTGTTGTGAGACTTCGTTATCAGAGCCTTGGATCTTATTACTTGGCAGGCGTTCAAGAGCGACATGAGCGTTGTTTTTTTCAGTTCGGGATTTTCTTTCCTCTGAAGTTTGTGATGAGGAGAGAATTTTTGGTTTACTTTTTCCTATGCTTTGATTTTCTTCATGTACGATGTTATTCTGTTCAACTGGTTTGCTATTCTGGGCTGGGATGTTTGTTGATGAACTGTTGGTAATATACGGACATTGTTTCCTAATGTGACCATCTTCATGACAGAAGAAGCACTGTGATGAGGAAGATAAGTAGAAAGTATAGGTTATTCCATTTATGTCAGTGTTGATTAATTTTGGGAGGTCGTGTAGTGCGTCGTTGTTTGGAAAGTGCATTAATGCCTGCCTTCAAAAACTTTTGACATGGGCAAATTTGGGCTTCTTCGTGGCTGCTGACAATGTGCGTATTTTTCCTGTGACAGAACCGTATCTTGATAACATGGATCTGATGAGTTGATGAGGAATTTCAGGGGGAACATTTGATACTGTTACTTTTGTCGGGGCCAGTGCTATTGAGGCTGCTTCGAAGTGATAATCACCGATATCGATGCCTTTTTGCAGTACCGTTTGTGCCCATGAGATATGACTAAAATATACCTGCACAGTTCCAGCTACGTGGGAAGCGTCAGTAATATTTTTTGCAGGTACAATTTTGGCGATCACTATCAGATACTCTTCTAATGGGATGTTTTCTTTGGTAGGCGAAAATAACAATTCCATTTTCTTGGGAAATGACGTTGGTAACAGTGGTAGTTATTTTTGCATTAATCGGTTTACTGCTAGCTGATGTGGCATTCATGTGTGAGATCAGTGTTTTGGGAGATGATAGGTATTTCCATTAGATACAACAGTAGCGTAAGATTTTGAATTGACTGACCTGTTTTCCATGTACATAGCTCCGGTGAACTTTGCTCTTCCTTCCGGGTCCGAAATCATAGGGGGTCTTTGAATTGCTAAATCTTTGGTAGTACATGAATGTGCAGTTGCCATAGCAAGTAATCCTTTGCCGGCTATAGCCTCATATCTATTATCTATATACTGATATATATAGATAATAGATATCAGTTATATATCAGAGCTATATATCTGATATATGCTCTTCTGCACAGTTTATCACATTTAATTTAAAACCGACATCACATGAAATCCTTTTCTGTTTATTATATTTCTGTTAAGAGAAGAAAATTTATTTTTGATGAAACGATTATTACTGTGTGTTACTGAATATTCTACTATTATCCTTCCAACAAAATGAAAATCTCAAGTGCTTTTGAAGTTCACACTGATGCAACTTCAGACCATAAAATATCAGAGAATTATGAGATTCCTGCAAATGCAAGATTCTATATTATTTTCCAAAAAAAAACAAAGTGCATCTTATAGTCTTGAAAATACCAAGAATATATCAAAATCACCAGGAATACTTTTCGTTTAATCTGACACCTAAATATCTGGGAATAACTCTTGATAGAACTCTAACATATAAGCAGCATATGATTAATATCACTGCTAAAGTTTGCACCAGAAATAACATAGTTCAGAAGCCTTGTGGTACTATATGGGGCTCAAGTGCCACAACTCTGCGGTGCACTCTATCACATAATGCATTTTAATTTCAAATAATTCATAAACAGTTGATAGTGTTGTAAAGTTTTGGTATAATGCAAGACCAAAAAAATGATTTCCAGATGCCATGCAAAATGAGAACTCTGGTTTCTGCTCAGGCTGCCAAGCAAGCAAACAACCTTGAAAAGAGAAGCTCTTAAAATAGTTTAATGTAACTATTATTTTTCAGGAAATAATAACATACACAAAATAATAATTATAGTGACTTTAGTTAAATGTAAAAAAAAAAAAAAAAAAAGTTAAAAATACAAAAAATATATAAAATTGAGAAAACTAGAAACAAATGATTAGCCCACCCACAATACAAAGTATGCTATAGGTTTGCAAATAACCTTTCATGGGTGGGAGCAACAAAAAAAAATTAATAAAAAAATAATAATAATAATACTTTCCTATATTTCAGAAACATCACACTGCCATCATCAGGAATCCCAAAACAATGATCTGTGCATGCTGAAGAAAGGCAACCAAAGTTGGGCTGAGAGTCCTAAAATGGCACCCACTAGGGCTAAATTGGATGATCTTGGCCATTAGGTGAAGATATGAGGATGATGTGTGCTTCCCAAATTTGGGGAGAAAAGTTTCTATAGAAACCTAGAGAATCCACAATAGGTCTGTGGATTCTATAGGCAGTCTCACGTATAAAATATCAAGATTCCTCTAACCTTCTCTGTCTGCTCACTGGCCACTCAAATTCTTTGACAAAAAATTCCATAAGAATAAAGGACATTAAACTAGCAGTTATAGACATGTTAGTAAGCTTTGACATTGTCTCTCTCTTCACTAATATCTCTCACAAAGAAACAATAGAATTAATCCAAAAATTTCTACCAGACATAGTGGAATTATTCAAATTTGCAATCACATCAAGTTACTTCACATATAAAGATGAAACATATAAACAACAGAAAGGAACAGCAATGGACTCACCCTTATCACATAACTTAGCCAACTTTTTTCTTGAACGCCTAGAAGACAGAATTTTCACTCTTGATCCAAAACCAACAATGTGGCTAAGGTACATTGATGATGTCTTTGCAGTTTGGAGTCACACAAAACCCAAACTCTACTCATTTCTACAAAAAAATCAACACCCTGCATCCTCATATCAAGTTCACACTAGAAAAGGAATCATCAACAGGTATATTGTTTTCTTGATGTTCACATCCATTGCAAACAAAATGGATCCATTTCCACTTCTGTCTACCAAGAACCAACTTTTTCAGATTGTTATATCCATATTGCATCAGCTCACCATCCATCTCAAAAATATGAGCACACAGGATTTGTTCTTCTGAAGAATCCTTAAAACAAGGATAGGAAATTATCAAAGAAACAGTCTTACAAAATGGATATAATCCAATAACAACCCAAAAAATAATTAACCACTCTCCTACAAATCAACCCAGACAAAAAAAAAAAAAAAAGAAACCCACAGGATTCTCATTCCATATATTAATTAGCATCTCTGAACATGTGGCAAAATTATGAGAAAATATCAAATTACTGCAACCTACAAACCCATCAACCAAATTCACAACTTGCTGCCATCTCCAAAAGACAAACTCTCACCAATGATGCCACCTGGCATATACCAAGTAACATGTTTGTGTAACTTGTTTTACTATGGACAAACAGAAAGATCTATAAATAAACATATCTCTGAACATCAAGACCACATCCACCTTATGACATCACAAATCTGGCTTTGCACAACATGGAATCGAAAATGCTAACCACAGGATCCAACAGCAAAAAGTCAAGCTATTACATAGATACTACAATGATTTACTAGTCAGTTTTGACATCTCCGCCCTCTTTACAAATGTCCCAATCAATGACCCAATCCTTCTTATACAGAACAAATTCCCTCCAGATATCACGGCACTCTATGCGCATATATTACGTTCTGGTTATTTTGTTTGGCAAAACGCTTTCTACCTACAAAAAGAAGGCACAGCCATGGGATCGCCATTATCCCCCCCCCCCTACTGCTAACTTTTATATGGAACATTTTGAGCAACATGTTCTAGATTCCTCTCCTATAAAATCCAAAGTCTGGCTTAGATACATTGACGATGTTTTCGCAATCTAGTCCCATGGCCGCTAGACACTTTCCTTAGCCACCTAAACAAACAACACAAACGCATACAGTTCACAATTGATACTAGATACACCTGTCACACGTCTTCCTTCTGGTAGTCTTTCCTTCACTGTGTACTAGAAACTGACACATACAGGTCAATATATATACACATAAACTTCTACCACCACCGAACACAAAAACTAGGTGTCATTAATACTCTAAAAAACAGGGCTTTGAAGAGCTGCTCCAGTGAACAAGCTCTGAAAGATGAATTTAAAGTTAGCAATACTTTCCTAAAAAATGGTTACAGCCAAAACACTATTGACAAAATTCTCTACAAGACCCCAATAAAAAACAAAGATAAACCAGACTACAATAAAACTATAACCATTCCTTACATTAAAGGGACATCAGATAAAATAAACAGAATACTACAAAAATACAACCTCAAGGCCACCTTTAAATCTCCTGCAAAATTAAAAAGCTTACTCAACTCATCCAAACTCCCTCCGCTGGCCCACCCTGGAGTATACCATCTTTATTGCACCTGTAATATATCATACATAGGAGAAAGGACGCACAATTCTGATCAGACAAAAGGAACATAAACGACACATTAAATATAATAACTATGGTGAAGCTGGCCTTTCCAATCATGTCCTGAACACTTTACATAGAATTGACTGGAAAAGCACCAGTTGTTTACATCACACCAAAACGTGGTATGAACGCAAATTTAAGGAAGCCTGTGAGATTCTTATCAACGACCCCAATCTGAACAATAATGATGTTTTAAAAATCCCAAGCATATGGAAGGTGTTAAATTGTGAATGAAGATATTTTATGTATTTAATACTTCATTCACATTTAACATAATCCACCATGTCATAAGCAAGACTTGTAAATATTATTTGTTGTTGGTCTCTTGCTTGTAATATATTATTCATAAAAATGCTTTGAGTTTTGTTTGTTATTAATTAATTATTTAATCTTAGAATATGTAATAGTAATGAAAAGTCTCTATATAAATATGTCATTCATTTTATATAGTTTATTCTGTAAAATTTATTATAAGAAACTGTGTATATGTAAATTTAAATGTATATCATATGAATTGTGATATATCTTTTTTTTTTTCTGTAAATAAGAGTGATTTTATGTAATTCTTCTGATCGGATTTGATTGGCTGCTGAAGGAGAAATGGAGTTTATTTTAGTTAGCTCGTGCTGAGAACATGAGCTACTGTGTATAAGGAGAGAAGCCAAATGATATAAGCAGAACTAGTTAAAACCAGATTTTGGCAGGAAGAAAGAATGTAGTTGATTGGAAAACGAAAGTAAGTAGGGGAGAAGCCTTAGAAACAGCATAGAGAGCGGTAGCGTGTGACAGAAGGGGAGTTGATATATGCCATAAAATCGACTAGGAAAGGACCAGGAATTAATAGGCATTTCGAATTATTTCTATGGGAGTTCTGATACTACAATATTTTCCAAATGTTTAGTGGAAGAATAGTGCAGAACCGAAGTTAATACATAGAAGAAAATAAGGAATTAGTAGATAACTGAAACCAAGTGCATCAAGACTTGTATATTTCTGTATCTATAATTCAATTATTTAGTGGAAGATTTCTTTAGAATTGTGTTGCCATAAAGTAAAAGTCAACAAGAATTACATATGTGCCTATGCGAATTCGATGTGTAGAAGCAGTAACCCAGTAAGAGTTGTCCTTTCTGTAACCTGTGAAGCTATAACAGTTAACTCCGTTGGATATATTCTGACCTTAGCTGTGGTGTTATGTCGATTAATGGTCGAATGTTAGATATACTAAAGTACTTTCCCCTTGAAATAATAAGTGTCATGTTGTTCTATTAAATATTAGCTGACTGAGAAAGAATAAAGTGTAGCCTGTCATAAGATTAATTATTGTAACATTTGGAAGGTTGAACTTTTAAGAACTATTTTCAACTTGATTGACTGACCATAAAGAACAGTAAAATGAATGTTTGATAATTTATGCTTTGTAATTATTCTGAATACTTTAAACTGAGCTAATATATTTGTGATATGATTCATCCAATTGGACAGAGAGAACTATGTCAAAGAAGTACTAATGCTTTATGAATTAACAATTGTTAACATTAGTCAGGATCCTCAAACCTAATTGAGAAGTTATTAATGTCTGAATGTGAATTCTTATAATATTTTAATTGGATAACCTTTTGCAGACAGTCATACTTAAAATGTATATATTGTACTTTTCCACATTAAATGTTTTCTTTTGTTGAGTTAAACTTGGTGTTTGCCTGATTTTCTTTCATTGCAAAGCTCATAAAATTAATCGAACCATTGCGGAAGCCTTAAATACTAGTAATAACCTCGGCCTGAAGATAAAGTGATAATATAAGTATAGTTGATGATTGATTCCTCTATATTATTTAGACTAATCTGAATATAGGGTGGTGCAGTATAATATAAATTTCTTTATATTCAGATGAGCATCAATCAACAACTAACCAAGTATAATGGAAATTAAAGAGGTAAAGATAAGAATAACAAACCAACATAAAATTGAACAGTTAACTAGGTAGGACGTCACATATTTTCTATCTTTCTCTCTAAGAGTTAACTATAAACAGGACTGTAATCCAGAATCCTAAATCTAAAATAACAATTGTAATGTTAAAAATAAGACATCACTGTTACTGAAAGAAGACTATCTATAAGAAAGAATGTTTTTCTCATGTTACCTTAAATATAATTTAGCTTGATGTAGTTTCTAAATAATTAATTAATTTGTACTTTTTTTATTTATTTATTTTTATTTTATTTTTTTATTAGAGGTCATGCCAGTAGAATAACCAGTGATCAAATCATTGTTTCTCTAGCTTACTGTGTGTAATATAACTCAGCTTGTCCTTGTATATACTCTAAATGATGATCTTAATATCGAAAGTTCAGGAAATTAAAAGAGTTATTTATAACACATGGTTATAAAAGTCCATAATTCCTACTTCATAAACCTAATCTTAATCAAAATGACTGTCTCACTATTCCAAAAGTTTGGGACATCGTTATCCTCAATTATATTCAATAATTTATTTGCTATATTTTAATTAAATTAAGTAATTTTAATTTCAGCCCAGTAGTTTTAAATCCATGAACATGCGATTATATGTAGAGGGATTCCAATTTAAGCATGCACACTACTGTTTTTTGAATTCAATTCGTATTGTTGTTTGTTAGTTGTACCGACATCTTATGATACATAAGATGAAATATTTACATAATAAAAAAGTTATTTACTGGGGCATACATGTTATTCTTCAGCTTACCATATTGATGGGCCCCTGCATGTGATGGAATTTCCATGGATAATGGTAATTCTGGTAGAAAAGCTTATATGTTGACTAGTCATAACTATTGTTTTTCAGGAAATAACAACATATAATAAATATTAATTATAATAACTTAATTAATACTTTCCTATATTTTGGCAACACTTCTTGAAGTGTTGCTGAAAAGAAGTGTTCCACAATTACAGCCACTCTGAACTTGCTGCCCATGCTTTGAGCACCCACCACAGGATACACTGGACTCTACTATGGCCACTCTACTGCACTGCAGCAAATACAAATATGAGAGGCTATTCCTCGAATCTAACTTGGCACCAGAGAAACTTTCCAAACCTCAACAAATTTGGGTACATGAAGCTGCCCCAAATTTAGGAAGCACCATCCTCAGATCTTCAGCCCAATGGCCAAAACCACTCAATTCAGCCCACTAGAGAGTGCCATTTAGGATTCTAGACCTGACTTTGATTGCCTTTCTTCAGCCTCATTTGTGCAGTGTGAGTGCTTGTGTGCACATATCATTGTTTTGATCCCTGATGATGGGAATGCAAGATTGCCAAAATATAGGAAAATATTAAAGTTGTTATAATTAATATTTATCATAGTATATGTTGTTATTTTATTTCCTGAAAAATGAAAAAAACCTTTCTACCAGTTTAATGTATTACAGACAAAAAATGATCTTAGCAGGAATACATCAATAATCATGAAACTACATACTATCACATGAAACCAAAATTACTATTCTTGAGTCAGACTAATTGCATCTTCACATCATCATCCTTCACAAAACATAGGTACAAGGTTAAAAGCCTTATACACTAACCATGCACAATTTGTTCTTCTGAATCTTTTCTTGATCACAGCTATACAGTAAGAGAAAACATTATTTCAGTTCAGAACTATTGTTCCTATGCTACTGTCCTAATCTTAATTGTACAGACTGCATGCCTTATAATCTTTTTGAATTTATTCCCATTGAAGATTCCCCTAACTGTTTCCAGACTTTGCATCATTCCTAAAATTAAACACAATATACTAATGCTTCATGAAGAGGACATTTTTCAATGCATAAACATTGCATCACATTCGCGTTAATAGCCCGTGTGTGTGTGTGTGTGTGTGGTCAAAATACATACACGTTGAGCCCTTTGAAAAGATGTGCAGATGGTGTAGCAGGTCAAATTCTTAGTGTTCTAGCAGTTTTAAACCACTCAGAATGTGAGGCAGGGTCTGCTCTGAGACAATAGCACCTAGAGGCTGTGAGTGGCTATTGTGTCAACCAATCCAAATGAACATTGCCATTTGTTGCGAGTTGCTGTTTTTGTTTTTTGAGTTTCATCTGTTCTACATGCATGAAGTGTGAACTGATGTGGTAGGCAAGTTTTTATATAAAATATAGACAATTTTTTTAATATATAATTTTCAATGAATTTATAACTTTTTTGCCCACATTTACAATGGAAAACAGTATTATAGTCAAAGGAGGTAAGTCTCGTCCTATTCTTCCAAATTTTACACATTTGAGTAATTCAAATATACCAACCAAATATAGCATTCTCCTTCATTATTTTCTAATATACAGTATATTAACAAACACACTGTTTCTCCACTCTGTGCAGATTTGATTACAATTAATTGATAAATTAAAGTATTCAAAGTTATCCTACAATTTATCGCATTAGACCAATTAAGATGAGCAATTATGTGCTATACACTCTTAAAACTTTCACACATCGATAAAATGCAATCATACAGTCAAAGTGATGTGAATTTTGTGGTGCGGGATGCATAAGCCACAACAACACCCAACTGAAATGGTCACGTGATGCCACTGATACCTACGTCTCTGAACTCAAATAATGTTTCCTTTTACTGTACAGCTGTGATCGAAACACAAATTTATACACATGCTGTATAAAATTGCTGAATAAAAGAACTGGTAACAAGATTTAAATTCTGTATCAGAATTTAAACCTTGTTACCAGTGTTGAATCTTGAATGGAAAATTTTATTTTTTAATTTGGTTTATTCAGGATTCAACAAGAATTGGAAAACAATTAAGAGATACTTGAGCTTTAGTATAGAAACTGATTGTGAAAGGAGTATATAGAATGAATAATTTATATAATGATACAAAGCGTGAATCAAAAATGACAATTATTTTGTGTGAAGAATTATGTTTTAGTTAATTGTAATGGCCATAATATGTTCTATGTGAAACGTATGTAATCTAAAGTTCAAGGTGCTTGGGTGAGCGTTACACTTGCGGTAGTGTAAATTATCAGAAAGCAACTCACGCTCGAATTCGCAGAAGACGTTGACCTAAGGAAACGCGGTGACCCAAATGGACTAGCGGGAAAAGAAGGTGAGTGTCGGGTAAAGATCCGTAAGAGATTTGCAGTAAGCATCGTCAACATTATATCTGTTCCCAGGATATAGTACTTAATTTATGTTTTAGCACACTGTAGTTTATTCTAGAATACTGGATGGTGATGTCTTTTGTGTCTGTAGATGCTGAAAGTAGATGGATTCTTACAGCTATTGGAAAGTGATCTGTGATTGGCTGTTTTAACACTGCTGTCTTGATTTTTGTCAGACTTTGTGTTCTTACAAACACATGATCCAAACACGAAGCATAACCATTGAAATCCCTCGTCGGAATATTTACATGTTGCTCAAAGCCATACATGGCAATTAAATCCATGAAATAGAGAGAATAACAGCTGCTGCTTAGCAGATCAATATTTATGTCACCAATTACGATAATATTATCATAATCAATGTGATGTAGTACAATATCCAGTTCTTGTGTAAAGTCATAAAGCATAAAAGAGTGAGATCTATAAATAGTCATTATGTAGTAATTGTAGTTCTCTAAGTAAATGTTAACTTTCTTGGCTGTTTCCATTTTTGTACTGTTGATATGTTTAATAGTTAATGGCTTTGAGAAAAGAGCATTAACCCCCCCCCCAGATCTGTTATAATTAATCCTACAGTGATAATATTTTTAAACCCTTCTAAATAGTATAGGCTAGCTTCATGCTCCTTTATCCATATTTCTGTTAGTATTAAAATATCTATATTATAATCTAGGTCATTTAATATTAGTTTTAGATGTCCATTTTATCTGTTATATTCCTAATGTTTAAATGCAATCTTTTTAGATCAGGCTCATTATTGAAAAATAAAAAATCTTCCTAATTCTGTTGTATTATTGCAAATTATACAATTATCAAAAGTAGTCATACATATATCTCACTATCCACAGTGGAGTAATCAGGGATTCTTTCGTTATTTTGAAAGTTTTTGAAAGTCTTCTTCCCACTTTATTCTCCATATATGAGAAGTGTCATCTTTTCTCATGAAGAGTTTACCGACCTTGATCCAGAGATACTTAGAGTGTTTATCTCATTTAGATATTTTTTTACTGCATAAAGTAGATGCTTCATGTTTGCAGTCAAATGTTCTTTCAGGTATATCTTGCCATCTTTAAAATTACTACTTATATCTCTAGTACTTATTTTGGATTTTATGTTCTTGTGTCCTAGCATCTATCCCTCGTCTCCTTAGACTTGAATTTTAGAATAATATGTTTTGGTTTGTTTTTTTGTGCATTATGGAATCTGTGAGCTGCTTCAATGTCCTTCTCATTAAAATCCACTTGAATTTTTTGTGAAATCTTTTTGATTATTTCATACACGCTTTCATGGGGCTCTTGAGGAACACCTACTATTTCCAAATTTCTGTTTATCGCTTGTTGAGTGAGATCATCAACAGTTTGATTAATTAAAGATCACACCATAAATGTAAATTGGAATTTTCCAGTTCTGTATTTTTAGATTTAAGTTCTTTGATTTCCTCTGTTAGAACAATTATTGTGTATAGAAACTTGTCTATTTTAGCAGATGTATATTCTGCAAAACATTTTAGTTCACTTACCTCCTTCTTTAAGTCACATATCACACTCTTTAAATTAGCAATGGACATAGCTGCACTGGTTGTTGTCATTGTCGAGTTCATTGAAGAGCTTCTAGATATGACCGTGAAACTATAGAACTGCTTTGGCAATCTGTTGAACTTTGATGGAGTAGAGCTTTTCTCTAGGGTTATTGTCAATTTTCTGTAGAGCAGCAGCAATTGCTGGACAAGAATATATATGGACAGGTGTTAGTTCAACTCCTGGATGGTTCTTGCATGCAATTAATGAGCTGCGCTGGTGTCAGGGATGAGTGACTCATTTGCCTGCATACTGCTTTGGGACAAAGGACTTGACCACTGTGAGCTTGGTTGCTCCCTAAATTTGCATGGAATACATTTCCAGCTCTGCTTTCTGTCTTTTAATAATTTTTTGCACTGACTTTCACTCAGTCCTGCACAGTAAAAAATGATAATTGTTGTTACAGTTAAAGTTTACGCACTTTATAATAGTCTTGTTATCAACAGCTATTTCCTCACATACTTTGCAGCATATCGGCATTTCTTAAGATTAGCAGTAAGTTAATCCTCCAGCTCTTTGTTCTAATTACTCACCTTCTACATAGGTCAGAAGATTATGACAGTTGTTGGTAGGCCTCGGGTTTGGAGATATTTTTCATATACTGTTAGGATACTATAAGGGGCACACAATTATCAGTTATATCACCTTGTAGGGTAGTTGATAAGGTACATGACACAACTAGAATTTACTTACTAATTCACAATTAACCACCTTAAAGAATGTTTAAATTGGGAGACTATGTCATAACTGCTTACTGATATTGCATCATCTAGCAGAAAAATATGGAACATATAGTCTGATAAATAAAAACTTAGCATCATCTTATTCCTGGGCAGGTTGTAAGGTTTGTGAATATTCACAAAATTGGCATACCACTTTACCCAGCAGTGGATGATTTGAGTTTTCTTACTTATTTCCACTGAACTACAGAAGAAGCCAAACTTCAGAAGATCACATTGGTTACATTGACTCCTTCATTAAATTTTTTTTTTTTAACTATATGAGAAAAATTTTAATAGGAAAATGCACAAAAATACAAGCTCAACTATTGCAGTAAAAGGAAAGAAACCATTTCTCATGTAGAAGTTTGTTTCCACCCAATCAAATACAATGTAAGCATTGTTTTGGCTCTTCCTGCTTTAAAAGGAATGGTAAAATTTTCAATCAACAAAATGGGCTCGATATAGGTTTTCGATTATGACCTCCCACTTTGAAATTGAACCTGGAGAATCTAAAGCAGCTTTATCAGAATTTTCTGAAACTACCCATGTAGTGGCATTATATATACAAATAATATTATATCTATAAGGTGTCAAAAGTTCCAGCATTATCACATTACTAAAAACTAGAGCTATTAGTATTTTAAAATATAATAATGATAAAAAACCTAAAACCAGCTTGATCCTCTCTAAAGTCAATTCACTCTCAACAATTATCAAAAAAAAAATTGTCTCTAAATTATTTATACACAGAAAATAGAGTTTCCATCCAATACAATATAAATGGCTTGTGCAACAGAGTGATGCATTTTGAAGACATACCTAATTGTTGTAAAGAAACAGTTTCTATACAATACAAAAACATCAGAGTTCTCTTATGAACCAATTCAGAAATCTCACAGATTCTTTTTTGCAACTCCCATAGATAGGATACTATTACAGAGGTCTATGAATTTATTGTTGCTGTTATGAAAAGACTTCCTACAATACTTCTTGGAGGGATTAGTGAAATGGATTGTTCCCTGGTTTTAATGGCATATTTCAAACAAGACTTCTTGCCTTGTCCTTTCAAGGATTTAGCTATAGTTTTTTTTTTATTTTATATTTTATTTTTTTCAGTATCATAGGTGAGTTAGGGTTAGATAATGCAGTTCTCCTATTCGACAGAGACCAAGCACAGTTTTCCAAGCCACTTTAGCCCACCAATAAACAAGGAGGTAGCCACTGGCACAGAGCATGCTGGTTGAAGAGAAGCTATACTATCGAATCAGTCAACTATTCTATGCTTACACAAGCAGCTTTAATAGAAACCAGGGAAATCCATTATTTGGTCTTCCAGCA
Source organism: Typopeltis vanoorti (assembly GCF_054136105.1). Lineage (NCBI taxonomy): Eukaryota > Metazoa > Arthropoda > Arachnida > Uropygi > Thelyphonidae > Typopeltis > Typopeltis vanoorti. Next base: position 75,059,820 of record NC_143550.1, on the reverse strand, counting down.
CACTATACCTTTGCTATGCCATCACCCTCCTACAAACTATTCAGAATAAATGACAAATGCAATAGATGCATCAGCATATAAAAGCTCCTCTCGTTATAAATTGTTACTTGGTTCAAAAACATATAGTTGTTATTCTTTTAAATGAGTTGTAGCTATTTTTAAAATTTATGGTTTTTAATTTCGTTTTTGTTATATTAATTCTACACATGATGGAAGCAAAGCCTATAGCAGATAAACACTGTGAACAGGCTGGAATAATGAGCAAAGTAAACTGTCGATATTCTTTTTGAAGAACTGGAGTTTGGAGTCTTTGAGGGGTACCTCGTACTCCTTGTAGATTTAGCAGAAATGGGGGGGGGGGGGGGGCATGATGGATGCCAGTTCAGCTGAACAGTGCCCAGGAAAACATCTGTAGAATACACAATATGCAAACTAACCATCTCTCTATCTATTGACTGACAACCCCTTCTCTCTCACAGTCAACCAAAGAGCTCTCTTCTGAACAGCATCAAGAATTTTTTTTTAATGGTTTTAGGGACACTAATCCAAATGCAAGAGTATTCTGAGGTTGAGAAGATTTGAGATATGCACAAGTAAGTAGCTGGACAGATGAAAAGTAATGTCCTGAATGAAAAGAGATGTCAAGTTTTTTGCTACAGAAATGATGTGATCGTGAAATGCTAGGAGTAAGAATCAGTCTCAGAAGAAAGAGAGAGAGATCTGAGCTGTTAAAATGAGTATTATCAAAGGCAAGAGGAGAAAGTTTAAGGTTCTACCCCCCCCCCCCCAATAAAAAGACAAAACTGTTTTGAAAGCACAAAAAGAGCAAGATTAATCATATGAGTGGAGAGTGCTATCAAAGTAACATACATTTTATACACACTCACACCAAACTAGAAAATGCAAAAATAAATGTATAAACCAATAAGCTTTTTACTGACACTAATCACCAGTGTTTAGTGTTTTAGTAATCAACCTGTGTTTACTTGTCACCTGTAAATAATTGCACATGCATGCAATTATTTTTTTAAATCTCACAAGACTAAATTTTCCAAGCTTTAAAATTGCTTTGGTTTAATAATTTACTGTATGGCTAGTTATAATAAATCAAGAATTGTGTTTTATATACTAAGCAATAAGTCAATATATATGTTTTTTTAAAAATTAAATGACTGGATATCGAGGGATAAAACTAAAATAATATAGTTTATTAGCACAACTAGTTTTGTCTTTTAACAGATTTCTTCAGGTGCATAAAACAGAAAACCAAGCAAAAAAACTTGAAGGAATAAGCTTTAAACAAACAAAGCATTAGCAAACACAGTTCAGTATTAAAGTCTTGGCATTTGGTTATTTAAAACTGTTCTCTGGATAACCTCATTTTTGGGTGTGCTCATGCATTCAGAATCGCGTCATTGTGCAGCTATCAAACTTTGGCATTCACAAGATTCTGAACACATGCGCACACCCAATGAATCCAGAGAACAGTTTTAAATATCCAAACGCCAACGCTTTAATATCGAACTATGTTTGCTAACGCTTTGTATGTTTAGAGCTTATTCCTTCAAGTTTTTTGTTGATTTTTCTGTTTTATGCACCTGAAGAAGTTTGTTAAAAGATGAAACTAGTTGTGCTAATAAACTATATTTTAGTTTTATCCCTCGGTATACATGCATTTAATTTTTAAAAAACATATCTGTCCGTCGAGTAAACCAATCATGCCACACACACACGCACACACACTTAAAGAAATAGAGAAAAAATTAGAAGAATAAAGAGTACAAATTAAAATTTTATATTCTGTACCTGTCCAGGGGAAATATCATCAGGAAGATTATCTAAAATACTGACATGTCCAGTAGTTATATCCATTACACATAAAACTGAGTGGTGTTTCCCAGCTAATGCTTCTCCCCAGTCTTCCTGATATATGTATTCTTCTCCCTAATTATGGTGAAATCACACAAATTTCTGGTATGATTTTTGAACATAAGACAGTAATCAAATATTGCATAATATAACTGATTTAGAAATTATAAGTCAAAATATTTTAAATACAACTGCATCTCAGTATGGAATAAAGCACTGTTGAATGCAAACCAATCAATAACTAATTTAGAAATTACAACTACTAACCATTAATTATCAAACACTTTAATAGTATAAACAGCATCAAAGTTTCAATATTGTAGATATGCATAAAACAACATTCTGACTGTACATATTCAAATCAAGATACAATATCTAACTAGATTCTACAGGAAAATGAAATTTAAAACTGGGGTTTCGTGCAGGATGAATAAACAGAATCTTATTTTATTTCATTATATTTTATCTGTACCCTCTAGGATTTCTGTGCCTCTTTTCAACAGTCTGATTATTGTTTATATTCTGATTAAAACACCTGCACCAACCAAATAACTGAAATAATTCTTACCGGAATGAGGGCCTTCATTCCCCACTCCACTCAACATCCACTAGTTCCTCAACCAGTGTCACTTGTTGAGGTTGTTGATCATAACTTCTGCCGTTCCTTGTTTACCCTTCTCTCACTCTCATGAAGATAAAACCATAGTAACATCATGGAAAAATGAGGCAGACCTCTTAGTATTAGTCTTTTTTCCAACTCCTGTATTGACACCCAAGACAATTCAATTCTCCTTTATTATATCACAAACTGCTTACTACTTTGGTCTTTCACCAGAAAGACATCAGAAAAAAATCTTGCTGCTAATAAGTCTGCTACTCCAGATAGTATCCCTCCAATTGTGATAAAAACGTCTGGACAAACCATAGCCACATCAGCCTCCAAGACACATTGTATTCTCTTTTGTAAAAAAATACTATTTTTCTCCTGCACAACTCCTAACACTATAAAACTGAAATCCAGCCAACTTTAAAATACTGTTCTCACATTTGGAATGATGCACCTGAAACCTCTTTAAGAATGTTCAGCTGCATCCAGAAGAAGACAATCTTCTTAACGCCTAACCTTAACCATAGGTGGCAACACAATCGGCAAGATTTTTTTTTTTCTAAGTTGACATCTGTCATAAGCATGCATGTGAAATTGCAAGTCATTCTATCAAGTAGTTTGCTTTATACAGCTGTCTCATGCAAAAGTGTTGTCTGTATCCCTTGAAATTGATAAAATTGAGTATTGTGCAGTTATAAAATTCTTTGTAAAAGAAGGTTTAACTCCAAAAGAAATTCATTCAAAGTTCATGGGCACTCCTCTCCTTCATTTGTGACAATCAAGAAATGGGCTGCCAAGTTTAAACATGGCCGTACCAGCCTTGAAGATGATCCACGTGAAGGACGTCCAAAAAGTGTAACAACATCAGAAATCATTGATCAAGTGCATGATATGGTATTGGATGACCGGCGAGTCAAAGTGCATGAAATTACTGAGACTATAGGCATTTCAAAAGAACATGTAGGATACATATTGCATACAGAATTGGAAATGATAAAGCACTGCACAAGATGGGTGCTGCGCTTGCTCACAGCAGATCAAAAACATGCACGCATGAAAATCTCTGAACAGTGCTTGGAACATTTTAACAAGAATAAAACTGATTTTGTGCATTGATTTATTACTATAGATGAGACTTGGATTCAGCATTACACACCAGAATCCAAACAGCAGTCAAAACAGTAAACAGAAGTTGGTTGTTCAGTGCCAAAGAAGACAAAGTCGGTTCCATCAGCAGGAAAGGTCATGGCATCGATGTTTTGGGATGCTAAAGGCATTTTGTTTATTAATTATCTTGAAGAGGGTAAAACAATAACTGGGGAATATTATTTCGATCTTTTAATCAGACTAAATGAAAAAATTCATGAGAAAAGACCCGGTTTGCAGAAGAAAAAAATCATCTTTCATCAGGTCAATGCACCTGCCCACAAAAGTGTTTTGGCAATGGGAAAATTAAGCGATCTGCACTATGAATTGTTGGAACATCTACCCTAATCCCCAGATTTGGCTCCCTCTGACTTCTATCTGTTCTCAAAACAAAAACTCTTCCTTGTTGGTCAGCGTTTTTCTTCGAATCAAGAGGTGAATGCAACTGTAGAGGGGTTTTCTGCAGATCTTACTGAGAACCACTACAGGGATGGGATAACGGCGCTGGAGCATCACTAGAATAAATGTATTAGTCTTAAGGGAGATTATGTTGAAAAATAAAAATAATTTTGAAATTATAAATTCGTTTTTTTATTGTTAGGCCAAGAACTTTTTAGACCACCCATGTAAAGTGAAAATCTGATCCTGACAACCTGTTTGGCCTGCTCTAAACTTTATGAATCAATTTCTCATTCTCTTCTTCATTTTATCTGCTTTTATTGAAACAGCCTTCCCCATTTTCTTCATTGAATGCTTCAAAAAAATACTTTAATGGATTATTTCTTTTATCTTTATTTACTTGCTCAGACATGACAATGTCAGTTATATATTTTGTGACCTCTCATGTGAGGGTTAATACACACACACACACACACACACATATTAAAAAAAACAGCTAATTAAATTTTAAGTAGATTGTGCACTGCACGTGATTGTGGCTTTATTAATTTAAGGAAACAGTTTCTTGATAATCAGAAATGATTTGATGGTATCCATAAATACCACAAGGTACATCAGTTGGGTTTTAATGGCACAATAATAGCTATCGTCATACTGAGCAAAAACAACATATAATAAATAAGAGGCTTATATATGTCTAAAAGCTATATCATCATCATCATAATCAAATTCTTGACATATATCCTTGAGGGGGAAGGGATGTACAGGATCTTACTACATGAAAAGTTACATCATTACTAACTTCGAATCTACAATTTCCTCCAGATCAATCTGTTGCCTGTCAAAACATTATCAGATCTTATATTTCTGTCTTTTAAAGCATTTTTTCACTGTATCAAACCACCTATACCTTGATCTTCCTCCAGGTCTTTTTCCTGCCAACCTGGCAAAGAACACTTGTTTAGCTAATCTTTCCTCTCCCATTCTGTTTAAGGCCAGACCAACTAAGTTTAGCTCTGCAGACACATTCCTGAATGATACCAATGTCAAGTTCTTTCCTAATAGCTTCATTTTTAATGTGATACAGCCATTGAGGCCATCTGTTCAGTCCCTTAATCTTTCTCAGGATTCTCATATTGGTCCCCAGTCTTTGATCAAGTTTTATTTCTAATCCAACTCCCAGATTCATAAGTTAAAATGGTTTGAACACTCTCTTGTATGCAGCTAGTTTAGTGTTTGACTAATCTCTCTCTTATTCCATATAAATTTATTCAGTTGACTTCCTACCATATCAGATTTGCTAATTCTGCTATTTTCCAATTTAATCTGATGTCTTCACTAAAAAAAGTGTGCCTAAACAGCTGACATGCTATACTCGTTCTATAGGTTCTCCACTCAGGATGCAGTTGAATGTTTCAACCGTTCCTAACTATTTTCATTCTCTTTGTTCTTTTTAATGCCGATTTTTATACTAAATTTACAGCAGTTATCCAATTTGGTCAAGAAATCCTAGGAACTTGTCCTGGATTTATTTAAAAGTATAGCATCACTGAATAAAGTAAAGAGCTGAGATTAACATCTTCATTTTTGATATAAGGTTTAATACCAATTTTCTTCATAATGTGATCCATATAGATGATGAATAATGGTGGAGATAATGTACACCCTTGTTACACCCTGTACCTCCTTCAATTCTAACTGCTGATTTACAACTCAAATAAAGACTATGTACTGCTTGATATAATGTCCCATTTACACCATAGAACTGGAGCGTTTTAAACAGCTTTCCTCTTGGCATCTTGTCATATGCCTTTTCCAGATCTACAAATCTTGAATACAGATCCTTGTTATATTCAGGATTATAGAACAGGATTACATATGGGTGAGTCTTTGGTGAATGATTCAGTAATAAATAGTATGGGAGTGATTCGGAGTCAACATAATAAAACCACAAGTGGCCAAGAAGAAATGAGATGTAGTGAGAGTGGGGGGGTAAGTAATAGAGAGTTGAGTAATGAAGCTGGGAGAGTCATGCTGAATAGTCTAGAGAATGAGTCCATGAGTGTGAACTTGAATGAAGTTAATAGTGGTAAAATATATGGTGATTCTATGATTAAGGGTATGGAGAGTGGTATGCATGAGGAGTGCTTGGCTGATGGTACAATAGAAAGAGTGGCTTTAGCAATAAAGAGAGGGCATGAAACAGACAAGATGACAGTTATGGTGGGTACGAATGACCTGAGAGGTAGTATAAATCGGGTAGGAAAAGATTTAAGAACATTATTAGATATTGTGAAGAGGAAAAGTGTCAATGGGAGAATAGTGTGTGTGCTGCCTCGTTTTGACAATTACGAGTTAAGTAGACGAGCAATGATAATGAATGATATGATTGCAAGAATGTGCAGAAAAAGAGGTCTGGAGTTTGTTGATGTTTGGAGTGTGTTTGAAGGAAAAAGGCAGTTGTATGCTAGAGATGGACTGCATCTTAACATGGAAGGACATAAGAGATTGAAGAAGTTATTGTTTTCTGAACAGGTTGAAGTTATTGGGCAGGGAAACTAATATTGAAAAGGTTGAGTGTAAGAGAGAGAAACTTTAGCACTGATTGTGTATTTATTGATCCTTATAGGCAGAATAAATTGCAGAAGAGAGGGGAAAAAAATCGGCATAGGACTACGGTAGTTAGTGACTTATATATCAGTTCTAAAGCCGGTACAAGATCTAGAGGGAATCTGCAATTTTTGTATACCAATGCTAGAAGCATTCGAAATAAGAGAGAAGAATTTTTGGCATTAGTCAGTGAAATCTCACCAAAAGTTGTAGGCATTAGTGAAACTTGGCTGTCAGCAGAAGATGTGGTCACTGGAATTGAATGTGATGGGTACAGTATTTTCAGGGAGGATAGAGAAGATAGAACAGGGGGAGGAGTACTGTTGATGATAGCTGATGTGTTGCAGCCAAAGAAAGTAGTATATCATGATGATAGACATGTGAATGAGAGTTCATTTGAGGCAGTCTGGTGCGAAATAGTGACCAACGCAACCAAATATACAGTTGGATGCTGCTATAGGCCAGGGAGTACAGGGGGAGATATTGAATTCATGCATCAGCAACTTAGTGCAATGAGTGAAGGCTTAGTGATTATTATGGGGGATTTTAATTATGGTGATATCAATTGGAAGGAGGAAATATCACGTAGCAAAAAGGAAATGGAGTTCATACATCTGCTACGAGATAATTACTTGAAACAGCACGTAACTGAAGGGACACGTGGTGTGAGAGTGTTGGACCTGGTTATTGGTTCAGAGGTTATATGCATAAGTAAGGTGACCTCGTTACCTCCAGTTGGTGAAAGCGATCATGTGGTATTGACTTGGGAGGTTGCAAAATCTGTGGATTTTTCTATTAAGAAGGGGTATGTACGAAACTACAGGTTAGGCAATTATAACAAGCTTCGGAGTGAGCTTGCAGCCATCCCATGGCAGAACATATTGCAAGAGAAAGATGTTAGCAGTGCTTGGGATAAAATCAGCGGGTATCTGAGGAAAGCAATATCAGATTGTGTCCCCATGGTCAGGAGGTCAAACAAGGCAGGCATTAGATGGATGAGCAGTAGTATCAAGCTCGAACTACAAAAAAAGAAAATGTTATGGAGAATTTACAAGGAGAAGGGCGATCAGGACACCCATGAGCAGTACAAGGCTCAAGCTAGGAAGGTTACCAGCATAGTTAGAAAAGCTAAATCAGATTATGAGAAGACCTTAGCCAAAGAGATCAAGGGTAATCCCAAAGAGTTCTTCCGCTATGTGGCAAGTAAGAGGAGGAATGACTTCGGAAGGATAACCTTAGTGGGTGCTGATGGTATTGAGGTGACAAAATCAGATGTAATAGTCGAGTTACTGAGTGATCACGTCTCAAAAGTCTATCACCCAAGTGAGGATATCTCTATACCTATAGCAATACCTAATGTGAGAATTGAAGCTAAAGAATCAGAGGTATTAAATATATTGCGAAACTTAAATGCAAACACTGCGGTAGGCTTAGATGGAATATCAGCTCGGGTGTTGCGTGAATGTGCAAATGAATTGTCAACCCCTCTTACCTGGATATTTAATTTAAGTTTGAACTCTGGTATGGTCCCTAGGGAGTGGAAGTTAGGCAAAGTGGTTCCTTTGCATAAAGGTGGCTCTAAAACTGCAGTATTGAATTACAGACCAATCACCATCTCAGGAGTAGTGGTAAAAGTATTGGAAAAGTTGGTTAAAGACAAAATTCAAGAATGGGTGGATCAGGATATGATACTCTATAGAGGCCAACATGGTTTTGTTAAAGGTAGATCCTGCCTTAGCAATCTATTAACTATCCATAATAGAATAACATCAGAGTTGGACAAAGGAACTGGCTACACAGTGGTACTTCTGGATTTTGCTAAGGCTTTTGACAGGATACCCCATAGAACACTGTTACGCAAATTGGAGCAGATGGGAATGGATATTAAATTGGTGATATGGATAGGAGAATGGCTCAGGGAGAGATACCATAAGGTGGTGTATGGAGGAGCCGAGTCCAGAATGAGGCAGGTGACCAGTGGTGTGCCTCAGGGCTCTGTGCTTGGGCCAATGTTGTTTAATTTGTATATAAATGATATAGGAAACGGCTTAAAGGGAGATATTCAGTTGTTTGCTGATGATGCAAAGTTGTGTAGTGCAATAAAAAATCAAGCTGATGTTGAAAGTTTGCAGGAGGATTTAAATAAGCTGGTAAAATGGGCAAAAGAAAATGGATGTCAGTTCAATGTGGAAAAGTGTAAAGTCTTGCATTTTGGGATTAAAAGATTACCAGCTGTGTACTACATAGATGGAAAGGTACTCCAAGAGATTGATGAGGCTAGGGACTTAGGGGTATTGGTAGATAAGGAGATGAAGTTCAGAGGACACATTGCTAAGGTGTCCAAGATTGCACATAGGATTACTTGGTTGTTGAGGAACACACTGACATCCAGAGATAAAGAGGTTATTATTCCCCTTTATAAAGCATTGATACTTCCACATTTGGATTACTGTGCTCAGGTCTGGTCACCTGGATTCCTTGGAGATGAGGAGGCTGTGGAGAGGGTTCAGAGAAGAGTGACCAAGTTGGTGAGTGATATAAAAAATGCTCCCTACATTGATAGATTGAGAGCTTGTGGATTGCAGAGATTGGTTGATAGGCGAAGAAGAGGGGATATGATAGAAACATTCAAATTACTAAAAGGTTTTTATAGGATTGATGCAGGGGAAATGTTTCAGCTGTGTGATAGTGATGGAAGAACAAGAGGTCATCTCTGGAAATTAAAGAAGAGTGTGGTTAACAAAGGTGTCAGAACAAGGTTTTTTGCCTGGAGGGTGGTAAATGAGTGGAATTCATTGCCTGACTTTGTTGTGAGCTCTTCATCTGTAAATGAATTCAAGAAGAGATATGACAGATATTGTTTTGCTAGTTTGGGTCTCCCGCGATGAGTCTACTGACTCCATGGAGATACCCGTAATAATAATAATAATAATAATAATAATTCCCATGATTTCTCAACTATTCGTCTTAAAGTGAAAATCTGATCCTGACAACTTCTCTTTGGGCTGAACCAAGCTTGTTCCTCTTCCCAGATTCTCCTCCACAATGTTTCTTAGGCATTTCTCAAGATTACTTGAGATCTTACCAGTAACAGTCTAATACTGATTTGAACATCTTTGAATATCTGTATAGAGCTTTCTTGTATGCAGCTAGTTTAGTGTTTTGACTAATCTCTTTCTTATTCCATATAAATTTATTCAGTTGACTTCTTACCATACCAGATTTATTAATTCTGCTGTCTATTTCTCAATTTAATCTGCTATTTTCACTAAAAATTGTGCCTAAAACAACTGACATGCTCTACGTGTTCTATAGGTTCTCCATTCAAGATGTGATAAAGAAATTCCTCTATAATTCTCACATTCAGCTTTATTCCCTTTTTTATAGATGAGTACTATGAGACTCTACTCCAATCATCTGGAATTTGACCCTCTGATCAGGCCTTCTGAATTATGCAGTGTAGCCACTAAAACTTTTATACCTCCATATTTCAGCATTTCTAGTGGAATATCATCTATTCCAGCTGCCTTTCCACATTTCAGGTTGTGATAGCTTTTTCTACTTCAAGTATAAATATATATTCCAGATGGCATTCCTGTTGAATTTTTTCTACCACAACACAGTCAATGCTCATTTTATTTAGCATTTTTTCAAAGTAATTACTCCGTACATCAAGAATATCTTTATCCTCAGTTTTCATGTTCTGTTTATTATCTCTAATTACTTTTATAGTACTCTTTCCTCCATTTCTCAGCTTTTTCAATAGCCTCCAGAATATTTTACCACCTTCCTGATATTTATTTTCAATGTTGTTACCAAAGGCTTCACATGACTTTTATTTAGCTAATTTTATGCAGTGCTTTGCATTCTTATATTTTTCTCTGTATTCCCTAGAACAAGGTGACTTACTTGCCAGGTACTTTCGATGTGCTTTCTTCTTTTCCTTGACTGCCTCTTTAACTTTTGGGTCTATCATGAAGTTCTGATTTTTCTATCCTTGCAGATTACCTTGCCACATGCCTCTCTGGCTGAATCAACAAATTTTCTTCAGGGTTTGCCAAATCAATCTCCAAGGTTTGGTTCTTGTTTTCAAACTCCTTCAGTTTTTCTTGAATAATGTTTGTGTATTTGAGTCTACAGTTCACATCTGATAGCTGTTCATCTTTGGTTCGTTCCAAAACTTTCTTACACACTCTTCTTTTTAATATGAAGTTCAATTTTATCCTGCTCACCATTAAATGTTGATCACTTTCTATTTCAAATCCTCTGTATACTCATGTGTACTGAACCAGCAGAGAAAGATCACTATCAACTATAATGTAGTAAATAAGACTTTTCTTATTTCTTGCATTTTCTCTACATGTGAATTTGTGCACAATTTTATGTTGGAACATTATGTTAGTAATAACTAATCCATGTCCTTAACAGAAATCCAGAAGGCATTTACTGTTATAAAAACTATATATAAGTCAAAATAACAACAAAAATCATAAATGAAACAATTCTCAGAAATATACTATTTAATAAATAAGACACATAAAAAACGTTATAGAAAAAAAATGTAAAAGAAGAGTATAAAAGAGATGAAAAATAATAAAAAATATTAAAATTCATAAAATGTACATAAATATGTTTTTTAAAAATATATTTACAATAATTTAAACTAAAAATATATACTTCATATAAAGTAGTAAAGATTAATACTCTGTAAAAACTTAAAAATGAGGTTGACAGTTGATGAGGCTGATAAAACCTGCCTAAGTGTGTAAAGCTTAGACAGATTATAAAACAGGTCAAAATAATGACTATGCTTGTTGGTCAAGTGAGGAAGGTCAATTAAAATATGAGTGATGGATAGACTCACAGAATTCACATATAGGTGTTATGACCTCTCAGAAGGAAGGAGTATTTGAGATGACAATTACCTATGCAGAGTCAGGTAAGAACAACTTCTCTATTCGAACCCAGCATACACTAAACTGCCATAATTTAATTTCAGGTTAATGTAATAAAGCTTAATATTACTCTCTCTGCTCCAAGACAGCTGCCAATGGTATAGGAGTGTTTGTCTGATAATCTGCTGATAATTTGTGTATGGTAAGGCCAGATGTGGATATTTTAGAAATTATCTGACCTGGATGCAGCATCTGCAGCCTCGTTTCCTTAATCTGAACATCGCTTGGAATTCAACAAAAGCATACATCAAAGTGGAGCTTCCATAACTGAAAGAGGAAGTGAATTCGAGAAGCAGACATTGTTATAGATCTAGTCTTCTTATTGCCTGAAGAGAACTTTATGAGTCTGAATATATTACACTCCTTTGGTACTGGTGGAATCTGATATATTTCTTGCATTTTCTCTACATGTGAATTTGTGCACAATTTTATGTTGGAACATTATGTTAGTAATAACTAATCCATGTCCTTAACAGAAATCCAGAAGGCATTTACTGTTATAAAAACTATATATAAGTCAAAATAACAACAAAAATCATAAATGAAACAATTCTCAGAAATATACTATTTAATAAATAAGACACATAAAAAACGTTATAGAAAAAAAATGTAAAAGAAGAGTATAAAAGAGATGAAAAATAATAAAAAATATTAAAATTCATAAAATGTACATAAATATGTTTTTTAAAAATATATTTACAATAATTTAAACTAAAAATATATACTTCATATAAAGTAGTAAAGATTAATACTCTGTAAAAACTTAAAAATGAGGTTGACAGTTGATGAGGCTGATAAAACCTGCCTAAGTGTGTAAAGCTTAGACAGATTATAAAACAGGTCAAAATAATGACTATGCTTGTTGGTCAAGTGAGGAAGGTCAATTAAAATATGAGTGATGGATAGACTCACAGAATTCACATATAGGTGTTATGACCTCTCAGAAGGAAGGAGTATTTGAGATGACAATTACCTATGCAGAGTCAGGTAAGAACAACTTCTCTATTCGAACCCAGCATACACTAAACTGCCATAATTTAATTTCAGGTTAATGTAATAAAGCTTAATATTACTCTCTCTGCTCCAAGACAGCTGCCAATGGTATAGGAGTGTTTGTCTGATAATCTGCTGATAATTTGTGTATGGTAAGGCCAGATGTGGATATTTTAGAAATTATCTGACCTGGATGCAGCATCTGCAGCCTCGTTTCCTTAATCTGAACATCGCTTGGAATTCAACAAAAGCATACATCAAAGTGGAGCTTCCATAACTGAAAGAGGAAGTGAATTCGAGAAGCAGACATTGTTATAGATCTAGTCTTCTTATTGCCTGAAGAGAACTTTATGAGTCTGAATATATTACACTCCTTTGGTACTGGTGGAATCTGATATATTTCAGTGCAAGCTGTATCGCATACAGCTCTGCTGTAAAGTTGTTACATTCTAGTGGTATTTGTACAGATATAACGTTGCCTGGAAAGATGGCAGAAAATAATACCACTATGTTGTCCGATTTTGAGCCATCTGTGTAGACAGGCACAAAATCAAAGTATTCAGTTCTATGAACTTCGAAGAGCTGCTGGTAGATGCGAGTATGGGTGGAAAATTTTGCTAGCCTGCTGAAAGAAAAGCTGCATGATGGAATGCATGGTTGTCATAATGGAGTGAGTTTTCTAGCGTCTGAGTTATGTTATTTGCACACTATTTCTGGAGCTTATAGAATAGCTTTTATCTACAAAACAAATTTTTATGGCAGTCTCTCAAGTGTTGTAGAGATTCTCTCACAGTGGCCAAAAGATAGTTGAACATGTGGGAGTGTTCTGTCAAGGATTTTATTTTACTTAAAATAGAGCATTGGTTAGTGCAACTGTGCCAAATTTATAGGCATTAGTGAGACTTGGATAACAGCAGATGATGTAGTTACAAGGATAGAATGTAATGGAATTAGTATTTTCTTGGAAGATAGAGTAGACAAGACAAGGGGAGGGGTGATACTGATGATAGCAGATGAATTGCAGCCAACAAGAGTAGGAGCCCGTTGGGCAGGTGGCAGTTCTCTTGAGTCAATATGATGTGAGAACATGGCCTATAGGCCAGGGGAAGCCTGGGAAGATGTGGAAGACATGCATCAGCAGATTAGTACAATGAGTGCCAATTAAGTAATTATTATGGGAACTTCAACTTTGGAGACATACATTGGAAGGAGGAAAGATCACATGGCAGGAAGGAAATGAAATTTATACACTCATTGAGAAATAATTACTTGAAGCAGAATGTGATAGACAGGACTCAGGGTATACGAGAGTGTTGGATCTTCTTACAGAGTCCTGTCCTTAATTAAGGTGGCTACATTGTCTCCAACTGGAGAAAGTGATCATGAGGTCTTGATTTGGAAGGCGGGGTGTTTAAAGGTCAAAGCTGTATAACTGAGAGGAGACCTCTGTATAGCCTTTAAATGAATGAAGAGACCTCCACATAGCATTTAAAGTAGGAATGCACAGACTGCAGCCTGTATGCGGCCCTCCGTTGATTTGCTGGTGGCCCATCTCACCATGTATTATTTTAACTTTAACAAGTTACACGATAGGTAATTTTTAAAAATGGAACATGCGCAAAGCAAAGTAGCTGTGACATCACGATTGCTTGTCTACTTATGATAATCGGTTAGTAATAATGTTAACAAATTTTATAATTCGTCTATTTGTCATATGAGTATTTTTTTTCATAGGTGAGGTTGCTACAATTAATTATCACCCCTAGGAAACAGTAAAAAATAAATTCTACAATGGATAAAGCAGGGCCAAGTAGGAAAAGCAAACTACAGGATGAAAAATGGCAGTTTCAGGATAGCTGGACTGAAAAATATGGTTTTGTGCAGTCATTTAACAATATTGTGTGATTGATTTGCAAAAGTGCTGTAGCCATACCAAAAGAATACAATATAAGGAGACACTATGAAAGTCTGCATTCTACATTTTCAAATCTATCTGAAGAACAACGTAAACAAAATATTTCATTTTTGAAATGAGAATTGACAGGTCAGCAAGTGATGTTTACAAAACCTATTCAAGATTCAGAAATCACAACAGAAATAAGTTTTGAAATATCTCGCCTTATAGCAAAAAGGTGCCGACCATTTACAGACGGAGATTTTGTTAAAGATTGCCTTGAGATAGCTGCTAAAAAAATTTGTCCTGAATCAGCCAAAAATGTTGAGAAAATTAAGTTAAATTCAGGATGACTGTGCAAAGAAGAATTACTGCAATGTCGAAAAATGTAAAGGACCAATTAACATCTTATTCAAACAAATTTGCCTATTTTTCATTAGCTATTGATGAATCAACGGACATTACTTCCACAGCCCAGTTGTTAATATTTGCACGTGGAATAACGCAAGAGTTTGAGGTAAGTGAGGAGCTAATTGGAATGAGTTCATTGTCAGATCAAATAAAAGGTAATGACATCTTCACTGGGCTTTTGGAACAGTGTTCCAAAATTGATTTAGATATGACAAAATTATCAGGTATCACGACTAACAGCTCCTTCCATGATAGAAGCAAATTCTGGATTGGTAACATTATTGAAACAGCATTTGGTACGGCACGACGATGAGTTGATACAATTCCACTGAATAATCCACCAGGAGAGCTTGTGCCCTAAGAAACTTGTATTTGAACATGTCATGAATGTTGTGGTTTCAACAATTAATTTTATAAAATCCCGCGGCCTTAATCACCGACAATTTAAAAAGTTTCTTGAAGACAATGAAAGTAAATAATAAATTTTTACATAGAAATGAGGTGGCTAAGTCGTGGACAAACATTGGAGCAGTTCCTAAATTTAATTGATGAAATTGAAATCTTCATGACTGAAAAAAACAAAAACTACCCTGACATAAAAAATCCGGATTGGTTATGAGACTTAGCCTTTCTGGTTGAAATTACTAATCATTTAAATACGTTAAATACGTGACTTCAGGGCAAAGATCAATTGGTTACTCAACTTTATGGCCACATTTTGTCTTTTCAGTGCAAGTTAAATCTATTTCAAATCCAACTGAAGTCAGGGAATTACATCCATTTTTCTAATTATAAGAAATTTTCTGAAAAGTTCAATGTCAACTTCAAAACTGTATGTTGAAAAGATTGAGAACTTGATATCAGCCTTCAAGGATCGGTTTTCTGATTTTAAAAAAGTGAAACCTAGTTGCTAGATTTATTTAGCAATCCTTTTGCCATTTTTCCTGAAAATGCACCCAAATCAGCACATCTTGAACTCATCGACATTCATAACGATGAGAGCCTGCGTATAAATTTAACGAAGGCAATTTATTAAACTTCTATCGTTGTGTCAATAAAAACAATTATAAATGGTTGCTAGATAATGCATTAAAATATGCAAGCCTCTTTGACTCAACATATATTTGTGAACAAACTTTTTCAGTCATGAATATTAAGAAATCGAAAAATAGGAATCGCTTGACTGATGAAAATTTAGAATAAATTTTGTAGTTGGCTACTACAAAACTCGAATGAAATATCAAAACAATTGTCAAATCAACGCAATGTCACACATCAAATTAAATTCACTTACTTTTTATTACCTTTTTTGTAACAATTATGATAGGTATAAATAAAATAAACAATATATGATAGATAACTTTCCTGGTTTTTTTTGACGGCCCTCCCATAAGTAACAGTAAAATAATGCGGCCCTCGACCTTAACAAGTTTGTGCATCCCTGCTTTAAAGGAATGTGGACATTGGGTCAGAAGCTGACCAGGGCTTCTGACCAAATGTCCAATCCTCACCTTCTCATGGTGCACCCTGTGAGATATCCACCTGGATACTAAATGAACAAAGATGGACTAGCAATTTGGGATTTAGCCAACCAAATTGTATTCTTATTGGCTTAAACCACAATATAAAATGATGGTACAACATGAAAGAATTTGATGCCAGCTGGGGCGTCACCCAGTTAAACAAGGCCCCCATTGTCTTCGCCAAGGAACCAGGACAAACAGCGAAAAGTCAGCTACTTGAACAAATCCTGAAACACACCCTAATTCATCACCAGAATAATTCGTGATTGGTACTATCAAAATAAGAAGCCTGAATGGCAAAGAAATGGAGCTAGCTGAGGAATTGGATAAGTAACAGATCAACATAATAAGGGTTACTGAAACAAAAAAGACAAAATCTGGTGAGATTTTTCTGAGCAATAAATACAAAATGTTATATTCAGTCAAAGAAAAACAGGGAAATCAAAGTGTAGCTATAGTATTGAACACAAAATACAAGGCTAATATTCTTGAATGACAAGCAATATCAAGCAGAGTGATGTGGCAAATATCAGAATGGGGAACTGAACAATGAGACTTATTTGTACCTATGGTCCCCCAGAAGGCTCTACTAAGGTAGAAGTGGAGGAATTTTTTGATGCTTTAGAGAAAGCATCTGAGACAATGAAAAAGGAAAAGTTGGTCCTTGTTGGGGATCTAAATAGCAGAATAGGTAATGATTGTCAGACATACAAAAACATTTTGGGAAAATCTGGAAAAAAAAGCAAAGCAAATAATAATGGCAAATATATGTTGGATTTCTATTCAGGACATGGACTGGTTATTACTAACACCATGTTCCAACATAAAAATATGCACAAATTCACATGGAAAGAAGAGACAAGGAATAAGAAAAGTCTCATTGACTAAGTTATTGTTGATAGTGATATTTTCTCACTGGTGCAGGACACTAGAGTGTACAGAGGATTTGAAATTGGAAGTGATCACCATTTGGTCTTGAGCAGGATAAAACTGAATTCATATTGAAAAGAAGAACATGTAAGAAAGTTTTAAAGTGAATAAAAGTTGAGCAGCTTTCAGATGTAAACTGTAGACTAAAATACACAAACATTATTCAAGAAAAAATGGAAGAGTTTGGGAACAGGAACAACCAAACCTTGGAGATTCAGTGGCAAGCCCTGAAGAAAACATTGATTGATTCAGCCAGAGAGGAATGTGGTGAGGTTGTCTGCAAGAATAAAAAATCAGAACTCTATGATGGATACAAGAAGTTAAAGAGGCAGTGAAAGAAAAGAAAGCATATCAAAAGTTCCTGGCAAATAAGTCAGCTTGTGCTCTTAGAGAATACAGGGATAAATGTAAAAAAGCTATATTTAAAGCTGTGTAAAACTGTGTAAAACACTGTGTAAAACTAGCTCAACAAAAGTCATGGAAGGACTTTGATAAGAACATAGAAAATAAATATCAAGAAGGTGGCAAGATATTCTGGAGGTTGTTGAAGAAGCTCAGAAATGGAGGAAAGAGTGCTATAAAATGAATTAGAGATGATAAAGGTAACATGAAAACAGGAGAAAAAGATATCCTTGAAGTATGGAGTAATACTTCAAAAAATTGTTAAATGAAACAAGCAGTGATGACAGCACAGTAGTAAAATATGCTCAACAGACCCAAAAAAAAGCCATCAAAAGCCTGAAAAATGGAAAGGCAGTGCGAGCAAATGATATTCGATCAGAAATGCTCAAGTATGGAAGAA
This sequence comes from Typopeltis vanoorti, assembly GCF_054136105.1. Classification (NCBI taxonomy): domain Eukaryota; kingdom Metazoa; phylum Arthropoda; class Arachnida; order Uropygi; family Thelyphonidae; genus Typopeltis; species Typopeltis vanoorti. Next base: position 75,041,681 of record NC_143550.1, on the reverse strand, counting down.
TAAAAGTCTTAATAGTGGCTGCACTGCATAGTTCAGGAGGCCTGGACAGAGAGATGAATTCCAGATGATTTTAGAAGAGTTCTCAGAGTACCCATATATAAAAAAGGAAATAAAACTGAATGTGAGAATTACAGAGCCATTTTTGAAGCAGTACTATGCCATAAATATCTGCAAGGAAAGGATGTTCACAGTGCATAGGGGATAATCAAGGGGGGCAGGGGTATCTGGAGGAAGCAATATCACACTCTGTATACTGAAGATCAGGAGGATAAACTGGGTAGGAATTAGATGGATGAGTAATACCATTAAGCAAGAGCTGCAAATACAAGATGTTGTGGAGGGTATGTAAGGAGAAAAGTTACCAGACTATGGAAGGATAATTTTAATGAGTGCAAATGGCAGATGAAAGCAGTTTCATCTGTCAGATGAAACTGTTTTGAGCTACTGCATGATCATTTTGCAAGGGTATATCACCAAGTAAAGATATTGTTATGATAGAGATGACTGATGTCAGAACAGAGGTTGATGATTGGAGGTACTTAGGATATAGGAGAATCTGAATGCAAACACAGTTCTGGGATTAGATAAGATATTGGCTGACATTTTAAGAAAAGGAGAAGGGGAAATGGTGATGATTTTGTCTAAGATGTTCAATTTACATCTCATTTAATTTATTGACAAAGTTTCAAGAGAGTGGAAGGAGGATAAAATAATTCCTCTGCATAAAAGAGGATCTAAGTCCATGGTAACAAATTATAGACCAATCAATATCTCAAGAGTGGTGCTAAACGTACTGGAAATGTTGGTCAAAAAAGAGAATTTGGAGATGGGTGGATAATACTCTACAAGAGGAAGCATGCTTTGTGGAGGGTCAGTCATGACATTGTAATCTACTAACTTTTTATAATAGAATGAAGGTGAGTTAGATAAAGGGAATGGCTACACAATGATACTGCTGGATTTTGCAAAGTCATTTGACAGGATAACACATAGAAATCTGTTACATAAACTGCAACAAATGGACATGGATATGAAACAGGTGATATGGATAAAAGGGTGGCTGAGGAGGAAGATATCAAAAAATAGTACATGGAGGTGAAGAATCTTCAGGAAACGGTAGGTGATTAATAGTGTGTTGCAGGAATCTGTGCTTGGACCACTGCAGTTTAAGTCTAAGTTTAACCACTGCAGTTTAAGTATGGGTCAGATAATAGTTAATCAATGTGATGTGAGCTTGCAGGATGACTTGGGATACAAAGATTACAAATCTATGTACCATACTGAGGGAACAGTACTCTAGGAAATTGATATTGATATTGAGTTTTCAGTAGAATGCTATCAGCTGCTGGATGGGAAAAATATCGACAATGCATAGGAATCAATTAAACAATACTTAAATGATGCAATAGCAGAATATGTCCCAAGAGTTTGAAGAATAAATAGGAGAGGAGTCAAATGAATGTGTAATCTTATTAAGCAAAAGATTCGTAAGAAATGGATAATATGGAAGGAATACCATGTGCATAAGGATGATGTCCATTATGAAAATTATAAGCAGCATTCCAGAAGAGCTACAACTGTTGTACAGAAAGCAAAGTCTGAGAATGAGAAGAAACTCGCCCTGCAAGCTAAAAACAACACACAAGAAATCTATCGACATGCTGCAAGTAAAAGAATGAATGAATATGAAAGAATAACTCTTCTGAATGCAGATGGTGTGAGGGTGACAGATGCAAAAGAGGTTGTTCAACTAATGAGTGCCCGCTTTGCTAAAAGCTATCAACTTGGTATGTGCAACATTGAGTTCACCGCTACCTCTTCACTTGAATGAAGAAACTCGGGTGTATGAAGAGGAGGTATTAGAGCTGTTACACAAACTGAATAAGAATTCAGCAATAGGGACTGATGGAATATCAGCATGGATGATAAAAGAGTGTTCAGTTGAACTGGCTATTCATTTGACTGCGCTATATAATTTGAGTCTTAGAACAGGGGAAGATTCCACACGAATGGAAAGAATGTATGGTAATCTGCTTACACAAGAGTAGTGCAAAGACCGATGTATCCAACTATGAATCAATCAGTATGAAAAGCCAAACGGCTATTTTTTTCTGGCAAAGTTAATTAAATTAAGGGGATAAAAATCCCTTATTATTTTACAGCCGGTATGCGAAACTCTAAGATCGAAAACTACGATCTAAGAGTTTCATACCGACAAACTATCGGCGAATCCAAGCGTAAGTGACCACCTGGTAGTACCACACTAAGGTAACTCGAAGCAAAGGTGGAGCAAGCTCCCTCACTATCCTTGATATTTTCTCATAATGTAAAAACACACAGCCCTAGGAGATGTAATACTGCTTTACATTATTCGCATACTGGCTGTAAAATAATAAGGGATTTTTATCCCCTTAATTTAATTAACTTCGCCAGAAAAAAATAGCCGTTTGGCTTTTCATCTTAGGTTATAATATGTTATAATATAATATATGGGGCACACTTTCTGGCATTCGTATAGTGAAGGTAAGCAAGTTCTTTTCACTTAAACTTTGATATCATCCAGGTCTAGCTACTCACTGATGAGACCTCAAAAAAGGTTGAAACCGGTCTGGGTAGTGATCTCCCCTCATAATGTAAAGTAGTATTACATCTCCTAGGAGCTGTGTGTTTTTACATTATGAGAAAATATCAAGGATAGTGAGGGATCTTGCTCCACCTTTGCTTCGAGTTGCCTTGGTGTGGTACTATAGTTCACCCACCGATTAGAGGTCCCTCGACACTTCTGCGCATGTCAGAAAAAGGAGAATCCATTCCGATAATAGGGTAATCAATCTGCCTTCTGGAATGTGTTTGTTTATTATTACAGGTCGGAAAATTTAGCTTTTCTTTTACAAACATTGTAGGTTTTAAAGTGTAACTATTTTGCTTGTATAACAGTTGGAAAAATGTACGTAGAGTATTAACAAAATTAAAAAGGTATAGCATAAAACAAAAATTTAACTAAGTTTATTTTTAAGAAAGTTTTCTATAAAATAAAAATAATTATACAGAAAAACAGAAATTTTTTCAAATGAACTTAGATATTCTAAACTTACAGTTGAGAGAACTGAGACACTTTAATGTCCTAAACCAATTAATTATTTATGACTCTTTTAAACAAACCCATGCAAAAAAAGGTTGGAAAAAAATACCATTATCAAATCCTTTTAATCTTCATAGTCATCTGAATCGGTGTCCGAATCGCCATCAACTTAAACTTAAACTGATCACCAAAAAGGTTCACATAATTCTTCAATAATTCCGTCTCTGTCCCAATACATACTCTCCAATGAGGTGACATGAAAGCAATATTTTCCCCAGTTTTGAACTGTAATACTTTCAATCTCCTGTTCTGAAAGCTTAAAAAAAGTTTCGACGTGTCAATATCTCCAGTTACGTTGCGATGGCGAATGAAACTTTTCACTTCTGCCCAAACATACTCAATAGCATTAATATCGCAATGATATGGTGGTAGCCTCAAAGCTAGAAATCCATGCTCTTTGAGCACCGTGTCGATTTTAAATAGTTTAGTTGTGGGCGAGTTTCTTTTGACCAAATTAAGCAATTCAATTTTTCGCATATCTGGGGAATGAGAAATGTTATTTGCAGAGAGCGAATCCATAAGAACTTGCTTCTTATTAGACCAATTTGGAACTTTGTTTGATCGAATAAAGTGATATGAAGCGTTATCAATTATAACAACAGCATTTTTAGGAAGGTTTGGAATCAGTTTTTCTTCTGCCCACTTTTCGAAGATCGTAGAATTCATTTGCCTATGGTAATTGGCTTTGTATAGTAAGTTTTAATTCGGTAAAAAACCCATTTCTCCACCCTCCCCCACAAAATTATGTGCCGCAAGGCATTTCCAGTTCGTAGCACTCCACATTCTTCTTTAGACTGCCAACATTTTCCATAATTGAAATTATTATCAATCCAAGTTTCATCTAGATACACAATGTTTTTTTTCCCTCCCTAAAACGTCTTATTGCTCTCAAATACTAGATAAAAGTTCTAGATAAAAGAATGTCACTTCGCTCCATGATAAGTTTCCTTTTATTCTGGGACTTTTTTAAAACAAAATCTGATTTCATGAAGTATTTTCCTTAAAGTTTCTCTTTTCCAAGGAAAATTAATTTTTTCTTTAAGCACAGGAATCAATTTCGGGACACTTGGCACTCTTTTCTCGATCACGTAAAATTCATGAATAGTTCTTCTTACAATGTCTACATCAAAATCATTCAAAGCTATAGTGTCGATGGTTTTCTTTACTCTGTTGTTTTTTTTTAGGAGATTTAAATTTTGGGTTACCTTCACCTTTTGATTCCCTACGAATTCTTTTAATAGTCAACCCCGATACGCTCACAATTGCACTTGCACATTTTATGACTTGAAAAAGGGAAACAAGAAGACGATTCTTTTTCGCAGAATGTCAGCACATTATTCAATATTCTTTTGCAAGAGCTACTGAAACGTTTAACAACAGAACCTGTTGATTGTACTGGATCCATCATACAAATTAATAATAAAAAATAATGCAAAAAAGTGACAACAAAAATCAAGCTAGTACTAGTACAGCGACAGATAAGAAAGCGCGTGATTTTGCATGTTGGTGACGAATTCGTACATCCTTCATTTCTTTCTCCCCTTCAGCATGAATCGACTATTCTTGGCAAAATGCCAAGGAGAGATCTACAAACAGTGGGCAAACTATACCAGGTGGTCACTTATGCTTGGATTTGCCGATAGTTTGTCAGCATGAAACTCTTAGATCGTAGTTTTTGATCTTAGAGTTTCGCATACTGGCTGTAAAATAATAAGGGATTTTTATCCCCTTAATTTAATTAACTTCGCCAGAAAAAAATAGCCTTTGGCTTTTCATCTTAGGTTATAATATGTTATAAAATATAATATATGGGCACATCTTTCTGGCATTCATATAGTGAAGGTATGTAAGTTCTTTTCACTTAAACTTTGATATCATCCAGGTCTAGCTACTCACTGATGAGACCTCAAAAAAGGTTGAAACCGGTCTGGGTAGCGACCTCTCCTCATAAAGCAGTATTACATCTCCTAGAAGCTGTGTTTTTTTACATTATGAGAAAATATCAAGGATAGTGAGGGAGCTTGCACCACCTTTGCTTCGAGTTGCCTTGGTGTGGTACTACCAGGTGGTCATTTATGCTTGGATTTGCCAATAGTTCGTCGGCATGAAACTCTTAGATCGTGGTTTTCGATCTTAGAGTTTCGCATACTGGCAGTAAAATAATAAGGAATTTTTATCCCCTTAATTTAATCAATCAGTATCTGAGGAGTGGTGATGAAGATTTTAGAAAAATTGGTTAGGGCTTGCATTTAGAAATAGGTTGACAGTGAATCTCTACTTGGTAATCTGATTGCACAAGAGTGGTGCAAAGACCAATGTATCCAACTATGAACCAATCACTATCTCAGGAGTGGTGGTGAAGATTTTGGAAAAATTGGTTAGGGCTTGCATTCAAAAATGGGTTGACAGTGAATCTCTACTTTGCAATGAACTGTATGAGTTTACTAAGGGAAGGTCACGTTTTAGCAACTTGCTCACATTCTGTAATAATGTTACTATTGACCTACACAAGGAGAATGGATACATCATGATACTTTTGGATTTTGCTAAGGCTTTTGACAGAATACAGCATGGAAGACTGTTGCACAAATTAGAGAATATGAGTTTGGATTAAAAAATATTAGAGTGGATAAGAGGAAGACTGACTAACATATTAAAAAGTGGTATACTGGGGATGTGAGTCTGCAAGATTTAAGGTAACTAGTGGTGTATCACAAGGATCAATCCTTGGTCCGCTGTTATTCAATCTGAACATTAATGATATTGGGAAGGATTTGACAGATAACATACAGCTAATGTTACCTGTATTATTTGCTAATGATGCACAGATAGCTTGGGTTATCAGGAATACTGCTGATATGCAATACTTGTAGAATGAATTGAATAGGCTGGAATTGTGGGCATGGGAAAATGGATATCATTTCAATGTCAGTAAATGTAAAGTCATGCACTTTGGTGTGATTAGATACCCAATGTCGTATTATGTTGCATGGATAATGCTAGAAGAAACTGATCAGGCTATGGATCATCTTGGAGTATTAGTAGATAGCAAGTTGAAGTTCAGGGGCCATGTGGCAAAGACTGCAAATAAAACTCAAAAGATAATTGCAATGCTGAAACCAACTTTCACATGTAAAGATAAGCATGTCATTTTGCCTTTTTACAAGGCCTTAATAAGACTTCAGTAATTTTTCTGATTGTGCTGCTGTAGCTGTTTCAATAAGTATATCTTCTGAATGCAGTTCCTTTACATTTTTCGGAGTTCCTGCCAACCCTTCCGAACCATTCAAGATGAAGAAGGGGACATTTTTTCCCATTGGATGTTCACCTATTGAGTGTATGACTACGAACAGTGGTGTATTTGTTGCAGACTCTGATGTTTTTTTTTGTTTTTGTTTTTTTGTTCCTTACTTTGCTTTTGTTGATGATTCAATGTTTTCTGGACCTGGGTATTATAAATTAAAAATACCAAGAAATTATATTCTTGATTTCATACTGGTTGAGTATTGTTGAGGACCACTGCTAAACAAGAGGATGAAGAAGTATTCATTCTCAGGAGGACTTTAGTTTGGCACCAGACACCCCACCCACTATGGAGCCACACATGGATGCCCACTCATTGGCTAGCAATGACTGTGCTCGGGACTAAAATGTCAACAGCTACTTCAGATGCTATACGAACCAAAGCAAGTCTCAGGCCTGTCCCCAGACCATGGGGAACAGAAACACCCTTGACCCTTGTAGGTAAGTCTACCAGCTGATTGATCCTTGCCAGTGTAAAATCTTGTATAGAGGGAAATTAGAATAAAATTTCTTCTATACCGATTTTACTTGGGAAAATCAAAATAATATACTTGTAATTTAATTAATACTTACTTCATTTTTGCTGTACTAAACCTGAAAAAATATTAGAATAAATTGTATTAAGAAAATTGTACAAACAAAGAAATAACTCAGACGGAATTAAGAATGTAAGACCTGAGGCTATCGCAATTCGCGAAGGTCAACAAAGTATGGGGTTTCCCACCTTAATTCAGCGATCTCAGGGTGGCTGGGAATATCCCCCCCCCCCCTAAGAAAATCTGGGCGATTCAACTTGTAGGAGTTCCAAAGTCGGGAGAGCAGAATAAAAGGGGAAGAATCGATGGAAACAGGGCTCTTTTTTTTTGTTCGGGCTCTCACTACGAGGAGTTTCCTGTGTGTCCTGCCGTTCCAAGGACGGGGATTCACATCCCACCAACAGAAGCCCGACGATGATAGAAGGTTTGTAATAGCAGTGATGGTCTATTCCAGAATTCCCACCGCTAGGTTCCTTGACGATCTCCGCGTGTGAAGTATCATCGATGTCATAAAAAGTGCCCATGTGTGAATTTTACTGGAAAGTAGAAGATGGTGTCAACGATCTCTAGGATCTTGTATAATGAACTGGATCTAAGTAGCAAGTAAGACCTTTTCTATAGGACTTTCCTAGATGTGAAATTTATGGCAAAGATTGCTGATTTTATAGTTTGTTAGCATTAAGGACAGTAGTAAACAATTGTGAAGTAGTTTGCAGAGTTATGAAGAATTAGCTAACGTTATATATATGTGAAAGTTTGAGTATGCTTAATGATATTTATAGTCTGGGTTAACTTTAAGTAAGGTTGTGTATAGGAAGGTTCCCGTGTCTGATCTATATGTGAGCGTATTTATTGCACTAGTCTTTTAGCTTAAGTGAGAATTGTTTAATTAATCTAGTGGAGAACCAGACATGTGGATTTATAGTATTTCCATGTTAAATTTTTTGAGTGAATTAGAGCCTGAAGAATTTTTGTATGTGTAGTATTAACTTATATATGTACCTTGATTTAGTATGAATAAATTGTTTTGTTTGTCAAATAACTCGCCTGATTCTGCCTTACCAATGCACTTCTCATAAAAAGATAGAACCTGCATGACCTTAAGAGTAAAAGTAGCCACAACTGACGAATAGTAGATTTAAACATTGCTTGACTTAGAGATATTTCCGTGTTGTACTGGGTGTTATTCTTGCATGTATAGGAAAGATATACAATTCCTCTGCTTGATCTCTGATGGCACAGTCATAAATACAAATAAATTTTCAGAGATCAATGTGAGAAAAAGCAAGCCATTTAGACAAAGGAATTGGCTCCAGCCAGAGGCAATTCCTAATTTCTAGAATACGTACACATGAAGAAGCATAGTTATGACCTTGAGAAGGGGGGGGGATTGATAGACTGAAAGGATTAAAGGTGATAGACTAATTCAAGCAACGAGAAGATTACAACAACTTGGAGTTACAACTGTTAAGTGAGTTGAGTTAAATAAATATATAAGACTAACAAACGATAAATATTGAATACACAAGAAAAATCAGAGAAAAATTAAAAAAAAAAAAAAACAAGCATATTTTACACCAGGCAATCCAAAACCACCTGTCTTACTAAAGTAAAGACCAAAATAGTGAAAGACTAACAGGATCTCCCTCTTCCAGATATCCATGGGTCATACCGCATGACAAACACAGCAGCAAGGCAGATCCCAGTGATGGTGGGTCTGCAAAATAGGATAGTAAAAAAGAATGAGGAGAAGAAGAATGAAGAATATGGGAAGAAAAGCATAAACAAAGAATAAGATCAAAAAGGGCCAATGCCATCACCGGCAAGCCTTCTCCACCATGAGGAGCTACCTCACATGGATGGTCACATCAAGATGAACAAGGGTGCAAAATCTGACCATGTTTAAAAGAACTGACACCAAAGGAAATGTATGACAACAACTGGATGGGATGAAGTCTTTGCACATAATAATTGCAAAAGTGTACACATTAATAATAGGGAAAAGCTGACATTTAATTACTCTGAATGATATTGTCATATTCTTATATACTAATCAATAAAGTTTAAAGACGATGATTTATAAGCTTAAATAATTAACCAAAGAAATTATAAAACATATTGTATGGATTTCTGAGTTTATATGGATTTCTGAGTAACAATGACATTCATGATATCCAAGTACGCAATGGCAATTGTAATTCAGAATTACAGAAAAGTTATAAGAAATTTCACAATAAATTAGAACTTCTATGTGATAGAGAAGATTTGACTTTGGAAGGAGAATAAAGACTAAGTGAATAAATGATAATTAGGGTAAAATCAAGGGTAAAATTTCAAAAAATAAAAAAAGCTAACTTTTCTAACATAGGTGTGATAAGATAAGAAGTAATCATAGAAAGGCATTATTTAACAGAAGAGGTATCATCAGGATACTTCAAATTCCTGATATGAAGATATCAGGAATTTGAAGATGATATCACAGTATTTTGTACACCTCTTGAGGGTGTACAAAATACTGTGATAGTGCCAAACAATTAAGTTTACATTATTACAGGTTTATAATCAACAAATTTCATTCAAATTAATATACTACAAGGGTGATTCCAAATGTTTCTGGCCTAACTTTTAGAGGAGAGAGAAAGAAAACAACTGTGTCACTTTTCAACATCTTTGAATTAATATTTCTATGCCCTTGAAAAAATAGTCTGTAATTTTGTCTGCAAAATGGCCTAAAACTGCATGTTTTACCTCATTGTCATCTGCAAATTTGGTTCCTTGACGGTGTTTCTTCAATTTCACGAAGTAGTAGCCACTGAGTGCTAGATCTGGGCTGTGGGTGAGTGTTCAATCTCCTGGAAGCCACAGCCCTTCACTGCAACCTTTGCAACAAGAGCCGTATGGACTGGAGAATTGTCATACAGCAGGCTAACACCATGACTCATCTCTTCTCCTTTATGGTGTCACGCAGTTTGGGCAAAACATATTGTTACTTCGTTAGTTTTCTATAAATTTGCTACTATTATCTTTCCTGTGCCAACTAAGAATAAATCTCTAAACTATCTCTCTGGGACCCGTTTCCCTTTTCAGCTCTGACGATATTTGTTTGTTTTAGCTGCGCCAGTCAGAGCTTTAAGACAGAAAATTCTTATCCAAAGAAATCTTCCCGGAGGTCAAGTGTTACCTAACTTTGTTAAAGGAATTAAATAGTTTAAAGTAATTTAGCATACAGTCATGGCCTAAATTGCTCTTAACTTCCTTTACATTCCCCTTATGCATAGATCCGTGGTTTTATGAGTGGTAAAATCAGTCTCATGCTCAGATAAAACTCAGGCTTACATATAAAAACATGTTTATTAAATGGTCAAAGAGATTACAATTAAGTTTAACATGCCAAAGGATAATCACATTTTTATCATTACTAAATCACTAGCTAAGCAAGTAAGAAATGTTCAAGCTGACAAGTATGTTATTCACATTCCATGGGTAAATTAAATCCACACATAGCACAAAACATAAGTCAATTTCTAAACTAAATTTTCTGTCATTTTACTCCTTCATATTAGATTAGGAACTGCACAATGATAAGTTCTCAGACTACCAGCCCAATACAGTCAATAAATCATTGCACATGGTCACTATAAAGTTCTCTTTCCTCCTAGTCAAAATACTTGTTCCTTCTTTCATCTAAAGCTAATTATTAGATGGGTAAGAGAAAAGGTTTAGTACTTTATCACCTTGACGTGATGATATCGTGATTCTTTCGTCCATCCTTTGTTTGGGGATATCTTTCAGCTACGGTAGGTTGCCTCCATGCGGAAGTCACGTGCTAGTCACAAATTGGGCATTTTTCTTTGCTGGACACGTGCTCATCTCATGGTTTGCTGTTGTTAGCTCGACCATCATTAAGGGGAATCCTTTGCTATCTCACATCGGTAAAACCTTTACCGATGGCCCGAATTGGAAAACTGCCATCATCTCGTGTATAGCCTTGTCTGACTCGTGTCAGTCAGCAACAGGGAAAGGTTGCAGCTCGTCATTGTTAAGCTTCCTTCCGATCATCAGCATCGCTGGTCCGCATGAGAAAACAGGAACCGGCAACAACAAGAAGGCAAAGAAAACAAGAGAGAGAGCTTCAAACATGCCTGAACTCACTTTTATCCTCCTTCATAGTGCCCTCTTTCCACCTTCAAATCTTATTCAAGGCACCTCCCTGTTTGCATTTCTGCTCCTCGATGAGCGCTCTTTTCGTGGAAAGCAAAAGGAATTCGTGTTCCATGAACGCCTCTGCCTCGGGGTTTAGGTCATTGGCAGAGGTCAGCAAGCAACCTTTGGACTTTTGTTAGCACTTGGATACACGTTCTTGTATAGAGCACAATTTAACATTAAAGCTTTAAACAATACATTTGTGTTTAGATATGCAATTTTTTTAATTTTCATTTTTTAAAGAAAATGTGACATGTTCTGTCATATAATATGCTTACTTTGCCAGCAGTACAAGTATTTTCTTACTTAGTATTGTGTTTTAGTTAAATCTTGAATGAATGATTCTTTTCTTGAAAGAGTCCTCATTCAAAATCTAACAATATAATTAAGCGAAATATAATATTCTGCATTCATGGTGGTATTCCTCTCCTTGAAGTCAATCAAGAGAATTCCCTGGCAATCCAAAAGATTGCCATGATCTTCTTGGTGGACTGAGTGACCTTGGCAATTATCAGCGTGCTTCACTTGGTTTGTGCCACTCCATGCATTCCCTTTTGGTAAGAGGGTCATAATGAAGGACAATGGTTTCCAGCACTTCTTTTTGATTTCCTTGATGAAGCTATAAAAAATTGTGGGAACAGGTCACATGATACTCCTTCTGAACTGAAGAGAGAAGTCAAGGCACCCACATTGCACTAACCTTTGTCATTGTCATGTGAAGTGAAGTTTCTTGTGAATGATGCAAAAGACAGTTGTTATAGAAAGCCCCAACCTTATTGAGATTTCTTTGAGCTATATCCATCTGTTAGTGAGCAGTTCCTCCTCAACAAGAGAGAGAGAGACATTTTCCTAAGTCTTTACTTTCACAGGCCAACCATCACAAGGATCATCTTCGATACTCTCTCTCTCTTCCTAGGCAATATTGTTTAGCCCATTCCTTCATGGTGGAATATGAAGAAGAAGCTTCCCCATAAACACCACCAATGGCTGTTTGATAGTACTTGGAGAAAGCCCTTCTTTGGTGAAAAACTTTATCACAACGTGATACTCAATTTCTAACATTACAGCCACTTAGCATTCCATGTGTTAGTCAAACAAGTGCCTCCAACGGAATGATGCAGGTGGAGAGTTAAAACTGGTACACTAAACTCCCCATAGATGGTGAGCTTAGTCATTGTCTATCTTTCTCGCATTGCATTTTAAAATTGGCACAAATTTTGTATGTCAAGTCAGAAACTTTTGAAACCTACCACTTCCCAATATCTACCCTCAATAGGAGTACCAGATACTGTGATGTGATAGGACCAAACATTTAAGTTTGCATTGTTACAAGTTTACTATCAACAAATGTCATCCACATTAAAATGTTATTTCTCATCATCATCAAATTCCTGATAATTATTCTCAGAGGTGTGTATACAGGATATTATTGATGTTGAAAGTTTTTTTCCACCTTGTTATACTACAAAATTAAAGATGCCCAGAAATTATATTTTTGGTTTAATCCTTTATCCAAGTGTAAGCAAACTATGTTTATGCGTTAAGTATCTTCATGACTGGGCTACCTCTATATAGCAGCTAATGACTTGACATCAATTACCTTAGTAACAGGGAACACCTGAAAGAGTTTACACGCAAATCTGAAAGGGTGTGTGTGTGTGTGTGTGTGTGTGACCCATAATGAAGATATTAGTTGTGAAGATATTTCATGTGCAAACATTGTCTGCTTACAATTGGATTAAAGATTAAACCAATGATATAATTTCTTTGCATTTTTCATTTATACAGGATATTATGATAGTACTACATGAAAAGTGACATCATTACCAACTTCATATCAACAATTTTTCTGCAAATTTTGTTATCTGTCAGCACTCCAAGGCTGTCAGATCCTATATTTTGGTATATTAAGCACTTCTAATTATATTAATCAACCTAGATCTTGGTCTTCCTCAGGGTCTTTTTCCAACCATCTATTCAAAAAGCTTGTTCTGCTAATCTTTCTTCTCCCATTCTGTTTAAGTAACCACACAACTTGAGGTTTTAGTTCTGATCGCATACTCCTGAATGCTAACAATATTAAGTTCCTTCCTAATATTCTCATTTTTAATATGATTCTGCCATTAATGTCACCTGTTCATTTCCTTTTACTCCAAATTCTCATAACTGTAGTTTTCAGTCTCTCTATTTCAAGTGTTCCAGTTCTAATCCATTTCTCTGGTCCATAAGTTAAAATTGGCTTAAACACTATCAGTTTAATGTTTGACGAATTTCTTTCTTTTATGAGACATAAAATTATTCAGTTAACAACCCACCATACAAGCTTTGCTAATTCTGTTGTCTATTTCTATATTTAATTGGCATCTTCACAAGAACAAACAGTGCCAAAATAGCTGAGATGTTTTATTTGTTCCATAGGTTCTTCATTCAGGATATAGTTGATGTTATCAATGTTCCTGCCTATTTTCTTACTCTGTCTATTTATTGCTTATTTCATATGAAATTTATTATAGTTATTTAGTTAGAGAATCTGGCAGACTTGTAATGGGTTTATTTAGGAGCATAATATCATCTGCACAAAGTAAAGAGATGAGATTAGTACCTTCAATTTTGATATCAGATTTAATACCAGTTTTATTCATAATGTGATACATATAACAGTGAAGATAATGTGTACTCTTGTCTTACATCAAACTATCTTTTTGCCTCATTCAGTTTTGTTACTGAATTACACTCAAATACAGACTATGCATTGCTCAATATAATGTCACATTTACACCATATAACTGTTAACATTTTGAAAAACTTTTCTCTTGGCACATGCCTTTCCAGATTTACAAAACTTATATACAGATCCTTGCTATATTCCTATTTTTTTTTGCAACTATTTTTGTTAAAGTGAAAATCTGATCCCGACAACTAGTCTATTTAGCCTGAACCCAGCTTGTTCTTCTCCAAGCTTCCCTTCTACAATTTTTCTTAGTCTTTTCTCAAGTATGCTTACATTAATCTTACTTGGGACACTCAGTAAGGAAATTCCTCTACATTTCTCACATTCAGCTTTATTTCCCTTTAGATGGATGCTTATTCGAGCTCCATTCCAATCATCTGAATTCAACCTGCTGACAAGGTTATGTGATTTATGCAGTGGAGCAACTGTAAAATTTTTATGTTTGAGCATTTCTGGTCAAATATCATCTATTCCAGCTGCCTTTCCATATGTGAAGTGATGGATGGCTTTTCTACCTCAATTAATGATATCTATGTATTCATATCAAGTACTGATATATAAAAGTGATAGCAATGCTTGTCAGAATTAACAATTTAAGTAGTGATAAACATAATATGAGAGGATATGAAAGACTTAATGGAAGAAGTGAGAAAGTGAAAATGGTTAGTTTATTACTGAGATACAATAGTAATAAGTTAAGGAGGGCCATGATAGCAAATGATTCAATACAAAGGAAATGGGTGTCAGTTTTTGGATGCATAGAGCGAGTATGATAGTAGTATGAGAGGATGGCCTGCACTTCAATGATATGGCATCAGGTGTCTCGAGAAATTATTTATTAGGTGAGACTTAATGCAGAGAATCAGGGAGACTAGATTATCTTGGCAGGAATGCTGATAATGTGTATATGTGTGTTCAGATAGAGTATGCAGACGTAATAGTGATACGAATGTCCATGAGCATGGTTATGAATCTGCTGAAGGGATGGACCACACTTTGGATAAAGGCATTTTGAGTGTGACTGGAAACAGAAAAGAGAAAGTTGCTCATCTGAGCCAAGCAGATTGCAGATGTGAGGAGATAATAAAAAAAGCAAGGAGGTAACTTGTAATGTCTAATCACAAATGCCAGGAACATTAGAAAAAAAAGTGGTTGGGTTTGTTTGCTTTGGTGAATACATTCTGGCCTAAAATTATTGGCATTAATGAATCCTGGCTCTCAGAGTCAGATGTAGTAACCTGAGTGTAAAGGGCATAGCATTTTTAGAAATGACAGAAGAGATACGAGAGATGGAGATGGAGTATAACTAATGATATCAAATGACTTTAGTCCTGTTAGGGTAGAAACTCATGAAAGAAATAGCAGTAATAATTTCTCATATAGTAGTGAATTTGAGGTGTGTGGAGGTTAAGCAAACAGTATGAAATATATCGTGGGGTGCTGCTGCAGAAATGGTGGTTTAGTTGCTGAGGATGAAGGAACACATAAAATTACTCTGATGGATATTAAACAAGTAATTATTATGGGTGACTTAAATTATCTGAACTTTGATAAGGTAACAGACAAAACTCATGATAGGAATAAAGAAGAATTTATTGAGCTGTTGACAGACAATTTTCTCAAGAAGCAAGTAAAAGAAGCAACTTGAGGGCAAAGAATGTTAGATTTGATCATAGCATTAGAAGGTATCTATGTTAAGGATGTTATTTTTCCACAAGCTCATGACAATGTTCATGCCATACTGACTTGGCAAGAACCCAACTATACGGATGTTTCAATCAGGACAGGTTACATGCTGAACTACAAAGCTGAAAATTATGACAACCTTATAAAAATACTTTCTCTAGTCCCATGGAATCAACTACTGAATGGGGAGGATATCAGCAGTACATGGAAAGCTCTGAAAAAATGCTTAAATAATGTTGTGTCAGAATGTGTCCCTATATGTTGAAGAACAAATAGGTTGAGAGTTAAATGAATGTGCAACCTTATTAAGTAAGAGAACCATAAGAAGAAGATGATATGGGAGGAATATCTACAGAATAAGAGTGAGAGGAGATGAAATATATAAACATGGGTCAGAAAAGTCACAAGTACTGTTAACTTGTGGCTAGGTCCTTGAAATGTATGTATAATTTGAGTCTCATCTCAGGAAATATTCCACAGCAATGAAAATAATTTATGATAATCCCATTGCACAAGGGTGGTGCAAAGGCAGATGTATCAGTATCTCTGGGTTGAATGTTAAGATTCTAGACAAGTTAGTAAGAACTTGCTTGCAGAAATGGGCTGACAAACAAGCAATACTTTGCAAGGAACAGCATTGGTTTACTACTATTCTGGTGTCATTATTGTATATTGTTACTTCTTTTTTTTTTAGGTTAGTTAGCATATGATGATACAATGGCCATGAGGCCCATACCTGTGGCACCAATCTTATGATACTAATACAAAGCTACTGCTTATAATGTATTTTTGTTTGGCAATTGGGTGGGTTCTCATGGCCTGTTGCCTGGATGAGGGACGAAAAACCGAGATTCTGGAAGGAAAAAATCCTTACACCCCAGCATCAGACTAGCCAACTCACCTTCAACTGAAAAGCCCTGAAGAAAGTTCTTCACATCCCAGATGGAATTCGAACTCAGGTCTTTCCAACCAAAGGGCACCACTGAAACCAAATGAGCTATGAAAAGTCATCTTTTTTAGGTAAAATATTCTCACTGGGAAGATATTTTAATATCACAATATAGTTTTAAAAAGAATCAGAAAAAATTATGAAGAAAAAGAAAATCTCATGACAGAATTCTGACCGAATGTTTTCTTAAGCTTAATATTTGAAAACTTTGCTTACTTTTTTGACTTCCTCCTTTCCATAACTAGAAACTTCATCTTCATTATTACATTCTGGATACCTGTGCTTAAAAAATGACTCTTTTTTTGGTTGCTTCTTTTCTGCTACATACAGTAAATGACTTTCACTACTTGCCCATTGTAGAGTCCCAAACTGTCCTAAGAATATAAACTATCTTATAATTTTATCAATTATGAAAGAAAACTTTTATATGTTATTATAATAATGAGCCTAAAAGACTTCATTCAGGCATAGTAAACTTATTATATCTTTTTACTTTAAGTAAAAATATTCATACTTTAATTAAAAACCCTTAATACACAGATGAGTAACACCAGAAAAGTGATTTTAAAATTTCCATTCCTTCAAACAAAAATTAAAATATCAGTTGGTGACATGTCAAGTTAAAATGTGTATATTTAGACTTATGTATACCATTTTCCAATTTTTTCCCCAGCAAGTATTTACTGCCAGTTAAACAATATGAATTATAAGAATTATGCAATGCGTTCTTCCCTTTGTTCCAGTGAAGAATACTAGAAGAAGCCTCACACCAAGTAAATAATTACAAGTAATTAACCTACGCTCAAAAATAAACAGGAGTATTGAATTGATGGGGAGAGGAAAAAGACAATCTACAATCTACAATTTTCCTCCAAATCAGAATGTTACTTGTCAAGACTCCAATATTATCATTATCAGATCTTATATTTCTATCGTCTAAGGCACATTGTACCGTATCAATCCTCCTATATCATGGTCATCCTCTGGGTCATTTTCCTGCCAACCTGGCAGAGAACACTTGTTTTGCTAATCTTTCCTTGCCAATTCTGTTTAATTGACCATACCACCTGAAATTAGCTCTGCTAGTGCATTCCTGGATGCCAACAATGCCAAGTCCTTTCCTAATATCCTCGTTTTTAATATGATATTGCCATTGATGCCATCTGTTCATGCCTCTAATCTTTCTCAGGACTCTCATATCTGCAGTCTCTAGTCTTTGGTCAAGTCTTTTACTTCTGAACCAGCTCTCAGATCCATAAGTTAAAATTGGTTTGAACACTGTCTTGTATACAGCTAATTTAGTGTTCTGACTAATTTCTCTCTTATTCTATATGAATTTATTCAATTGACTTCCTACAATACCAGCTTTGTTGATTCTGTTGCCTATTTCCATATTTAATTTACCATCTTCACTAAAAATTGTGCCTAAGTAGCTGAAATGTTTTACCTGTTCCACAGGTTCCCCATTCACAACACAGTTGACATTTTCAACAATTCTACCTATTTTCATTGTCTTTGTCTTTTTAATGCTGACCTTCATACCATATCTATTACAACAGTTATTAAATTTAGTCAGAGAATCTTGCAGACTTGTAGTGGATTTATTTAGAAGTATAACATCGTCCGCATAAAGCAAAGAGCTGACATTAACATCTCCAATTTTGATATCATGTTTAATACCACTTTCCTTTATAATGTGATCCATATAGATAATGAATAACAGTGGGGATAATGTACATCCTTGTCTCACACCAGATTTAACATTAAACCATCTTCCTGTACTTCCTTCAATTCTGTCAACTTACAACTCAAATACAGACCAAGTATTGCTTGATATAATGCCCCATTTCATTTTTTAACGATACTTGTGATGACATAATGATTAGAAATATATACAAATTTACACAAGAATAATGTTTAATTTGCCAAATATTTCGGTCTGAATATTACAGACCTTCTTCAGTGGCTACATAGGAATAGTTTTAAAAAACAAGATGGAATATGAACAATTGATCATTCACACATAGAACAAGCCGCGTGATGTCATATCACTAAGTATTAGAAGAGTAAACATTTTTAAAGTCATAATTAAAGATATTAATTCAGAAATTCATATAATAATCTTAAATAACATTAGACTAATATAGGAAATTTGCAAAAAAAATTAAAAAATAAATAAAAAAAAAAGTAATGTTTTATCCTGATTAAACTTCCCCAAATTTTTGATATAGATATGCAGTCATTACGATTCAAGTTAGGATGTTGAAGTAAGGCCTCCACATTTTCTTGAAATATTTGGCAAATTAAACATTATTCTTGTGTAAACGTATATATATTTCTAATAATGCCCCATTGGCACCATATAACTGTAGCGTATTGAATAGTTTCTCTCTTGGCACCTTGTCATATGCCTTTTCCAGATTGACAAAACTTAAATACAGATCTTTGTTATATTCCCATGCTTTCTCAACTATTTGTCGTAAAGTGAAGATCTGATCCTGACAGCCTCTATTTGGCCTGAATCCAGCTTGTTCTTCACCAAGCTTTTCTTCCACAATTCTTCTCAACCATTTCTCAAGTATGCTTGCATAGATCTTGCCAGGAATACTCAATAGGGAAATACCGCTGTAATTCTCACATTAGGTTTTATTTCCCTTTTTATATGTGGGTACTATTAGAGCTCTACTCCAATCATTGGGAATTCGTCCCTCTGTCCAGGCTTTCTGAACTATGTAGTGCAGCCACTGTAAGACTTTTATACCACCATACTTCAACATTTCTGGTCGAATATCATCGACTCCTGATGCCTTTCCATATTTCAAGCCTTTGATGGCTGGTAATCTTTTAATCCCAAAATGCATAACTTGACACTTTTCCACATTGAACATTACAGTGTTCAGTGTACCGTGAACATTACACAACACAACAATATACAGTGAATATCATTAGTGCTGTGTAATATGATGTAAGTTTTCGGTCCCACAAGCCAAGCTGGAGAACTCTGCTTTTAGTTTCTGCTTGCATTTTTACAAATATTTTCATGGTTGTTGTTAAGAATTAGGATCAATAACTTCCTTGCTAACCACATACAACAACTATTCAACATTCTTTCACAGTTAAATTCCAAATTCACAGGATAAATTTTTCTTTCTTTCTCTTCAGAACTAGAACATTCTATTTCTCTCAAAGTTATTACAAGTTTTTCAAAAGGTCAAGTGACAAAATGAATATCACTAAAATTCTTTAGCATTAATTGAATTAGCAGCAGTAGAAGATTAAATCTCAGTTCCATGTTGAAGTAAATGGGATCTAATTCTGATCCCATTTACTTCAAAACATTTCTGTGACATTTCTGTAACAAGTGAAGTTTAAAATTGGACCTAATTATCCCACTAGTTAATTAGAATTCTAGGAAGGCATTAAAAACCAACAGGGAACACTCATATCTTTTTTCTTCTATCAGTGTTAATGTGATACTTCCACAAGTATAATTAGAAGAATTTTGCTACAGTAACAGACATATGTTGAATATAGAGCCTTGCCAGGAAGTTTGATTGGATAAATCTGTGTCTGCAAATGGTTATCTTAATGCTATAATCTTTATACTTTGATTTTTACTCCAGGGCACGGATGCAACTCAGGATTACAAAACAATCAAGCAGATTTGAAAAATGTATCTGGATTGCAATTTTTTTTAAAAAAGCAAACGAATTAATAAATTATTCAGAATGCTGCATTCCCAGCTCTCGGAGAATAGGTGACTTGGTATACAGAAGAGAACAAGTTGATTAATGACCCATCACTCACACTTTTTTTACCCAGACATTTAGTTTCTGCTTCTGCTTGCATTTTTACAAATATTTTCATGGTTGCTGTTCAGAATTAGGATCAGTAACTTCCTTGCTAACCACATACAACAACTATTCAACATTCTTTCACAGTTAAATTCCAAATTCACAGGATAAATTTTTCTTTCTTTCTCTTCATTCATTCCCTCTACTGCTGTCTTTTTGGAATAGCCTTCCTTCTTGTGTAATTCTTAAAGAATATAATCTACAGGCTGAACACCCTTTTTGTGTATGGGATTACCATAAAAAAAATTGCATATATTCAATTAAAATCTCTCTCAATTATAGTAGCACTTAAGTAAAAACATAATGATGGTAAACCACCAGTAACTTTACATTTCTGAAATACTTTCCCCATACACAACTTGCTGATACCAATTTACCATCCAACTCCATCTTTCCCAATCTGAATACCAACTTGAACTATGGAAACCTTTTAAAGTACTACAAATTCTAGATATGCTACAGTATATATACATTCTATAACAAATTTAGTTTAATCCTTTATCCAAGTGTGAGCAAACAAAGTTTGCGCCTGAAAGTATCTTCAGGACTGCGGTCAGGTAGTACAACACCGGGCAACTCTTAGCAAAGGTGGACCAAGCTAACATCACTCTTATCTCAGTATCTCCCATAATGCAAAACACATCTCCTTGTGGATATGTATAATGTTATGCATTAAGGGAAGGGCAACTACCCAGACTAGTTTCAACCTTTACTGAGGTCTCTTCAGTGGGAGCCAGGTCCAGACATGGAGATACCAGGCATAAGCAATAGTGAGGTCATCTTTACCTATAGGAGTTTCCAAAAGGTGTGCCACCTTTTTATTAAATTATTCTGGATTTAGAGAAAGATGTTGAAAGTTCATTTTTTTACTTGATTAGACTATAATAAATTTAGTTTAATCCTTTATCCAAGTGTGAGCAAACAAAGTTTGTGCCTGAAAGTATCTTCAGGACTGGGGTAAAATGCTCACACTTGGATAAAGGATTAAACTAAATTTATTATAGTCTAACCAAGTGAAAAATAAACTTTCAACATCTTTCTCTAAATCCGGAGTAATTTAATAACATTATACATATCCGCAAGGAGATGTGTTTTGCATTATGGGAGGTACTGAGATAAGAGTGATGTTAGCTTTCTCCACCTTTGCAACGAGTTGCCTGATGTTGTACTGCCTTACCCCAGTCCTAAAGATACTTTCAGGCGCAAACTTTGTTTGCTCACACTTGGATAAAGGATTAAACTAAATTTATTATAGTCTAACCAAGTGAAAAATAAACTTTCAACATATACATTCTACTTGTCCAATATATTTGTCATCTTGCAGTAAGAAGCAAATAAATTGCTAAAACACAACCTCCACTAACAAACGCATGAAAATTAGATAATCTTGCTCTTATCAACACAATTCTGATCATAACCTTCCCCAACTTCTCTAAAAGCTTAACTACAATCCAGTTACATAGACTGGCATGTAATATGAAGCCTCGGTTTTGTCGGGTACACGACAACTGGGTGACGGACAACTAGGTGATGGACAACTGGGCAACGGTCAACTGGGCGATGGCCAATTGAGTGACAGAATAAAAGATCAAGTATGCAATTGTATTCTGCTGATCTATTACCAGGTAAATTTAAATAATATTTTTTGAGAAATGAGTTAAAAGAACGGTATAAATATAAAATTTGAAAAATATCGCTTATAATTAAGTTTATTTTTATTGTGTAGAATTATGAATTTTATAGAAGTCATATTGAAATTTCCAATACAAAAAATGATTCAACTAGTTAATAAATATTTATATTATATATTTTCGTTTATATCATATATCAAAATTTGCAGGATCATTTAAGAAAGAGATGGTTAAAAAGAGTGCTCCGAAAATGATAACTGCACAATATTAAAATAAAGAAAACAATAAAAATACAGTTTTTTAATTCATTTAGTAATGTTATTTTGTAATTAACAAACATAATTTGTAGTTTAATTTCTAGTAATCTAACCTAAACTAACTACACAATAAAAATAAACTTAAAATTAAACTTAAACTTAAAATAAACTTAATTATAAGCAAGATTTTTCAAATAACCTAACCTATCCTTACCTAACTATGCAATAAAAATAAACTTAAATAAACAATTATAAGCGAGATTTTTCAAATAACCTAAACTAAACTAATCTAACCTAACCTAACTACACAATAAAAATAAACTTAATTATAAGTGAGATTTTTCAAATAACCTAACCTAACGCCAGCCTGGCTGGCCGAGTGGTTAGCGTATCCACTCTCCAGCTAAAAGGTTGCGGGTTTGAATACCGTCATGGGCATGGATGTTTGTGATTGTCTGTGGAAATACTAGTGGTGGTCAGCGGTAGATGGCGTTGGTGTAGTTGAGGTCAGTTGACGGATTGACAGTTGGTTAAGTGGTGGAGACAGAGTTGTAGAATAGATGCCCTCCCTCGATGAGTCTTTGGACTCCCTGGAGGTGTGAAATAACAATAATAATAATAATAAAAATAAAATAACCTAACCTAACTACACAATAAAAATAAACTTAGATAAACTTAATTATAAGCGAGATTTTTCAAATTGTATGTTTATACCATTCTTTTAACTCATTTTTACCTAGTAATAGATCAACAGAATAGAATTGCATATTTGATCTTTTATTCTGTTGCCCGGTTGACTGTGTCCCGTTTTGTCGCTCCCCTTTCCTCTGCCCAGAGGAAGATATGTTCTCTGCACTCCATCATTTTGAGGCTCTTGTTAGTAACATACATATGAAGAGTGACAAAAAATTACATGGAAAATTCCCTTACAACATAGCGATATGTTACCAGATCTTTTTGGTTCTTTCGTTAAAAATGTATCTACTTAATTCTCACTCATCTCTAACTCATTCCCTGCATCATTCCATCCTCATTCACACGTATAATTTTTGCTTCATCAACAAGAAATATCTCAAATGCATCCTCTGTGGTAATTTCATATCTACCATTTTCATTGTCCTCTACCAGCCTACATATCCCAAGAAATCCCTGAGATTTTTGTTGGTCTCACAGATTAAATAGTACTCATACTATACTTTCAGTTTCCCAAGCAAATGTGTCACTTAGCCTATTCGTCAAACTTGCTTGTGTAAATGATTATTGCCTTCATTCTACTACTTAATCTCACCATTCAGCCATGCCTAAGCAGCAATGATCTCCTTTTCTCTTAATTCTTCACCTTATTTTGCTATAAACTGTCTGCTTGGCTGCACATAATCACCTATCTGGTAATTCTCAAAGAATCCAACTTATGGCTGAGTGACCAAAGTGACCATGAGGAGATCACTATTCAGGTTACTTTTAGCAAGAAGCACATTCAAAACCTTATACACAATAACATCCTTTAATTCATTAATCAATCCAGTACATGATCCTTGTATACCTCTATTACATACTACACAAAATATTGGTTCATTCTGTTGAAAGTTTTTTCACTTGGTTATACAATAAATTAAAGAAGCCAAGAAATTATATTCTTGGTTTCATCCTTTACACAAGTGTAAGCAAACAAAGTTTGCATGTGAAGTAACTTCACACTGGGCTACTTGTATATAGAGGCTAATGACTTCACATCAATTGCCTTAGTATTCTATAATGCAACACACATATCCTTTAAGGACTTGAATAATGCTATGCATTAAGGGAAAGGCCATTATCCAGACCAGTTTCTACCTTTATTGAACTCTCATCAGTGGGAGCCAAACCCAGAAGTGATGCCAAGGTTGAAGTAATGCAGAAGTCATATTTCCATATACAAGTAGCCAAAAGATGTCACACATCGATGTGAAGTCACTAGCCTCTATATAAAAGTAGCCCAGTCATGAAGTGACTTCACATGCACACTTAGTTTGTTTACAATTGCATAAAGAATGAAACCAAGAATATAATTTCTTATCATCTTTAATTTATAGTATAACCAAGTGAAAAAACTTTCAACATCTATCTCTAATCCAGAGTATTTTACTAATAAGGTGTGATACCTTTTGGTTGCTTCTATATGAAAATTGCTATGACTTCTGGGTCTGGCTCCCACTGATCAGACACATGCAAATCTCTTGAATGACCTGGGTTTTCATCTTCCCCTGTTTGGAGTAAATGATTATAAAGGTTCAAAAGCTGAGATTGTTCCTGAATATTACAACATTCTGTGCTTAACTCTAAGACTGCTACAACATTCTGCATTGACATTCTTTCCATTAAAAAAAGTAAAATCTAGTATAAAGAAATCTTTAATCACTTTTGCTACAAACTTCTGCAGCTGGGTACTGACAACATGCTGAGTATGAAACACTTTGTTTCATACCCTAACAGGAGGGATCTTGCTTGGAGAATTGCATATGGCTGGTTTCCAATCAATACCATTAAATAGAGGTAATTGAACATTGGAGATTCAATCTGTGATATCTGTTACTGACTGGAAACAGTAGAACATGCATTCTACAGCTGCCCTTTTGCCCTGCATATTTGGAACAGATTATGTAATGTGCTGGACATTCCATTACTTACAACAGAACAGGTTATTTTTTTTGCAGTACCCAATATCTGTCAGCAATGGGAATAGAATTTTGATTTTTACAATTAATGAATTAAAACACCATTAATGGAAGGTTAGAAAGAAACATGGATTTGAAAACCAGCAATATGATATCCAAAATGCTTTATAATATTGTAATGTATAAATTCAGTCAGATGATTTCTGTATTTAGAAAGAAGCATTCTAAAAGATATAAAATTTTTGGCTAAGTTGTATAGACCACCCACATTATGCAATATTCACCAAGGTGAGATAACACTCTGTTTATTTTAGTTACAAGATGTTTTTTAAATGGTTCCATCCTCTTAATTCAATGTAGTCTTATAGTCAATTGCAGGGATGACTGGAGAGCAATCCCAGGCAGAGAAGGCCAACTCAAGGCAGTTAACCCAGATAAGGCTAACCACCTGGGTATCAGTCATCTTTGCACTTTAATTTCGATTGGTCTTTTGGTCATTCATGTATATGAGATAGGTGAAAAAGGAAAACTGATAGCCTTTGATTTCTTCTTCTTTTCAGCCATTTTCTGTCTGCTGCTGGATGAAGGCCTTCTCCTCCAATTCCTTCCACCTTTCTCTGTTGACCATTCTTCAACAAAATTTGACAATTCATCACTCCACCTTCTTTTAGGACGGTGGAGTGATGAATTTAGGTTTCAGCCTCATTTCCCCTTCTTTAGGAATCCAGTTCATTAGTATGGTGGTCCATTGCTCATCTTCTCTTCTGGATAGAATGTCTGGCCCATTTCCATTTTAGTCGCTTGTGGTGAAGAATGATGTCAGTGATGCAAGTCTGGCTTCTCTTTACCAGGTGTTTCGCTTCTTATCTTTTAATGTGATGCCTAGTACCAATCTCTCCATTTTTCTTTGAGTTGTTGTTAATTTATTTGCCAGTGCTTTTGTTAATGACCAAGTTTTATAACTATATGAGATGACTGGAAGTATACACTGGTTAAATACCTTCCTTTTTAAACAGAGTGGGACATCACTGTTTGGAAAAATGCTTTTCAATTTTCTGAATGCACTCCAGGCAAGTAGAACTCTCCTATTTATTTCCTTTTGGAGTCCACAGTTTAGATCAATGAGATGACCTAAGTATGTATGTGAAGAGACTCTTTCCAAGGAATTGTTTTCTTTTATTATGTTTGTTGGTGTTACAAAATGATTAAACATGATTTTAGTATTTTCTCTGTTTATCTTCAGACCAACTTTTCTGCTTTCATGATATAGGTCTTCTATCATTATATTAAGGTCTTCTGGAGTGTTTGCAAAAATTATGATATGATATCACCTGCATATCTTAGGTGTGTTAAGTTTCTGTTATTAATTTTTTATACCAAGGTTTGTCCAGTTTATATTATTAAATATTTCTCGAAGGACTGCTGTAAAGATTTTGGATGATAGAGAGTCTCCTTGTCGGACACCTTTTTCAACTGATATTTTATTGTTACTCGTGTGAAGTTGGATTATTGCTGTTGCAGTGAGGTATATTGCCTGGAAAAGGTCCATATATTCTTCAGGAACTCCCTGATTCTGGAGTGCTTTGATTATTGCATTAGTTTTGATGGAATCAAATGCTTTTTCATAATCAATGAAGGCTAAAGAGAAAGGCAATTGGTTTTCTTCTACTTTTTCTATTATTTGTTTTACTGCATGAATATGATCAATTGTGTTAAAGCAATCCTGCTTGTTCTACTGGTTGATTTGAGTCTAAAAGAGGTCTTAACCTGTTTGTTATTACTTTTGTGAGAATTTTGTACAGATTAGAGAGAATACCAATTGGTCTATAGTTCTTTACTTCTTCTTTGTCTCCTTTTTTCAATAACAGTATCAGAGTAGTATTTTTCCAATTTTCTGGTATCTTCCCCTCTTCTGGGCATAGATTCAGTAAGTAAGAAAATAAAAATAAAAAATAAAATAAAATAAAAAAAGTAAGAAAAATGATAGCCTTTGACTATATCATGATAAAAGAGCTGAGGTCTTTTTTCTATCTCTCATACTATCTATCTGTTTTTTTCTTCTTTCTCCTAATGTTATCAGGCTCTCTTGCACCCCCTATACTACTCTACTATCTAATCGCATTGTTCAAAACCTATGATAAGCACTCATTTACTTTTTCACCTCAATAAAGGTCAAAACCAGTATGAGATGTATGATTGGGTAGTGGCCATTCCCTTAATGCACAGCATTATACATGTTCGTAAGGATATGTGTATTGCATTATGGAATACTAAGGCAACTGATATGAAGTCATTAGCCTCTACATACAAGTAGCCCAGTCGTGAAGTGACTTCATGCACAAACTATGTTTGCTTACACTTGGATGAAGGATTAAACCAATAATAGAATTTCTTGGCATCTTTAATTTATAGTTGTCTATTCTGGTTTTCAATGTGATCACTTTTTTTTTTTTCCCCAGCAGTCAACACTCACTATAATAAACTTGTAGGGACCACAAAACCAATTTGTTATAATGGATAATTTCATATAATGCATTTTGTTTGGCATAACATTGTGCCTGCAGAGCTTTGGTTGAAGATTTTTGGTATTAGTATCTAATAGTGAGTGAGCTTGTTATAGCATTGTTTGCTATAGTGAGAGTGAACGGCACAGTATAGCCATTCTCATTTCTAATTCTTTTCTCACCATATTACTACACCTTTCATTCCTTTCTTGCTCTCCTGCTCTTTTGTATCTCCTTTGTTATTATATTTTCCTATTATTTATTACTTTATATCAGAAAATTTGTAAGTTGGTCAGTAAAATATTACAGAATACTATAAGCAGAAACTGGAATAATCAAATACAAGGAGAGGTTGAAAAATATAGTTAATACTGATAAAAGACAGAGAATGGGAAACGCGGCAATAATATTATGTCAAATTAACATATTACACTTGAGATCCTGTGATAGTCTATAAATATTTCTATCCAGAGAATCATCATATAAAATTATGTTAGCTTTATAAACTACCTTGTGGACATTATAGCCGCTTAACAAATTCTCAGCACAGACACAGTCACAGAACTGTCCATACTTTCATCTTTTGTTAAGGTCCACTACTAGACATAATTTTTGCATACACTAGGATAAAGGATTAAACAAGATAATTTCTTGGCATTTTTAATTTAATAATACTTACTGCTTCAAAGTCATTGATTTTCTTCAGCAGTAAGCAGAATCCACTGACAGTAGCTACTTGCAAGTCTATCTTGCAGATGCAAATAGGACATGGCAATTGTCTATTCTAATAGTTCAGTGTCACAACTGCCAGCTCTATATATGTGATCACAAGGTTTCAGAGCTAATATCAGCATTTTACTGCGTGCTTCGGTATTTAAAGTAAAAGTTGAAGTCAAGTAATTTGATATACAGAAGATCATAGAATTTCAGTTGGAATATATTATGCTATTTATATACCAGTATGAGGATTATCAAATTAATATAACATAAGTACTTTAATAGCATGATATCAAGTTTGGTAATTAATAAATTTTACCATCATCATAAACTTTTCCATGTGCTTCCACCAACTGCATGTCAATAGTCTGTATTTTAGTGCTTTTGTTCCACACCTGAAATGAAATTAAAATAGCACATAATACAAGGAAGTAGAACCATTAAAAGGATATTTCTTTTTGTGTGTTAAAACTTAAATGCTAGGAGGAACTCATAGCAGGCATAATGGAATAAAATAGCACTAGGAAAGGATTAAAACCATTATTTAATTCTTGCAATACTTCACCTCTGTCACAGAGACATCTATACCAGGAGAGAGTGGCATAAACACATCACATCTTGCTAATCATTTCTAGTGATTTGTTCAGTACCGTAATGAGGGCGTGGCGAAAGAGGCGCCCACCAGGGGTGCAACTAGGTTTGGGGCACAAAATGTAAAAATAAATAGATATAAAAGTCCGCTATTTTATATTGTATTTTTAAATTTCAGCAATACGCAGCTTTAGACCCACACAAATTCTGCAACACACTGCAACTCATTTTGATGGGGTTAATAGTAAGTATTTAACATATTGCATTTAGTAAAATTTAACTTGTTACATTTAAATTTTTCAAAATTTTTGTCATTTTTGGGTTAGGAGGGTGCAAGTTAGACACTTGCGTTGGGTTAGGGAGCATAAGTTAGACACTTGCCACAGGCAGTTCATACCCTCGTTACTGTACTGGATTTGTGTATTACTGAGAGTAAGGTAGGCGAGCTGAGATCTCTTTCACAAGAGAAAAGGCAAGAATGTGTTTGGTGGCACTGAAGATGACAAGGTTATCCTTGCTCCATTGAAGGATAGTATGCAGAATAATGTTTAAGACACTGGTTGTAGATGATCTTGTAGCCTTGGATGTCAACTCAGAGGTCAATCCCAGGGAGCCATCTACAATAACTCTCAGAAAATGATCAGAGAGAAAATTGGCTACCCAATTACAGAGGGTGACAGAGAGACCAAAGAATAGCAATTTGTTTAGCAGGCCTCTATGCCACACACAGTAAAAAGCTTTGGAAATGTCAAGGATGACAGCACAAGTATCTTTGGACCTTTACATGGCACACATCCAGTGGTGATCACCTGTGAAGTCAGCTGTGGATTTTGAATAAAATAATTCATATTGGTGGTCGCTGATTAATTCATGGGTCTTTGAACAGTGAAGGAGATGGCTATTGATGACCTTCTCCATTATTTTGGAGAGGACATAGGTGATGGCAAATGGTCAGTAGTCTGACAGTATAGTTCTATAACTTTTTTTTTTTTTTTGGAATAGGATGGATATGAGATTGCTTCCATGCATTGGATAAGTACCAGATATATATAATAAATTGTAGAGATGATGCAGGACAGCTGTTAGCTCTGGAGCACAATGTTTGAGAACAATTGGAGAGATGCCATCAGACCAGAAGACTTTTTAGTATCCAAGTTATTTAGTAGTTTCCTGATGTCTTTTTTGTTAAAAATTTACAGGAGGCATACAGTGCTTGGATTCTGGTATGGTAAGAGATGATTTCCTTTGGTCATCTATGCAGGAGTTTAAGAAAAGAATGTCGAAAGGAGGTAAACTTTATCTTTGGGTGAAGTGACAGCAGTACCATCAGGATGAGAGAGAGAGATGTGAAAGTGCAGGAGAGCAGAAGTTACACCAGGCCTTAGCAAGGGATTCCAAGGTATGGCTTCCATCTGGACAGAGGCAAGCTTTTTGCTGTTAGCCTGTATGAAACTGGATTTGGATCTGCTGATGACTGATTTGCATATGTAGTCTGCTTTATTATTATTATTGTCATTATGTGACATCTCCAAGGAGTCCAAAGAATCATCCAGGGAGAGCACGTCCTCTATAACTCTCTGTCTCCACCACTCAATCGACCAACTATAGTGAACTGCATCATCTACACCAACACCATCTACCCACTAGTATTTTCACAGACAATCACAAACATTCATGCCCATGGCGGGATTCGAATCTGCTGCCTTTTGGCTGGAGAGAGAATATGCTAACTACTCGGCCAACCAAGTCGGCTAAAGGTATAATAAGCTTTGATATAGGCAGAGTATGAAGCTAGAATACTTGATGCAAGCCACATGTGGTAAGCTACATTTTTTTCTTCAACTGCTTTGATACACTTTTGGTTGAACCAATCAGGTGTCAGGGTCAGATGAACAGAAACAATATTCAGACCAAAGAAAGGAAGAATAGAAATTCCAGAGGTCATCCCAAATGGCACTTTTGTAGTGCAGAGGATACGAGGTTGGGAGTGGATGAACGTTCAGTGAGAGAGGAGAGTTGTACAAGATTGTGGTCTGCATTGCCACTTGCCACCTCTACAGTGTATCTGGAATGAGAACTGGTCAAAAAGAGATAGAGGATTTTGAGAGTAAAGAGCGTTATCAGGAATTTGAGTAAGTAGATGAACAATTTGTGTTCGATCATTACTTATAACAAAGACTTCGCTTCTTGTCTAGCTTGGTTGGTGGTGCTGTAATAAGGGAGCCAGCTGGAATTGTGAACATTGAGGTCACAGGAAGATGACCTCATTATTTAGATAACTGAATTGCAGATGGTCAAGTTTTGTGGAAAGGAATGTGAAGAGATTAGACTATTGTTAGTTTCTTTTCCATCATAAATTGGATTCTAGGACACAGAATATTGAGATGACAGGAGTCTAATGTGTTTGAGCCATGAGGCCAAACAGAGAATACATAATTTATATACCTTAGCTCGAGGCTTGAGGAAAAGGGCTAAAGTCAAGCACTTGTTTCTCAAATTATTCCATGAAAAAATTGGCAGGGATGAAGGTCATCCCAATTGGAAACTCATAGCAGTATTCTCAATCTATTTGTAAATTTTGTTAAGAGAAATATCCGGAATGGATGGCAAAAGAAAACAAACCTGTGATAGGAGAGGGGAAAAAAAATGTTTTAAGTGTTAAGGTTTAAGGTAATACTGGTAAACAGTGAAGTTATGTCAAAGCTGATCAATATACCTGTATTGACATAACTTCATTGTTTCAATAGAAGTTTTAAAATAGTTTTTTTTTTTTTTAATGTAAGATGTGGCATGACCAGTGAGAGTGGGTAAGAGAGAGAGATCTTGCTAACTGTTTGGATAATTTATAGCAGGGAGAATCAGTAACATCTACTATAGGTCTTAGGGAGAATTGGGTTTGTGGATTTTAGGTGAACCATATATTAGGGGTTAGGGGGGGAGACAAGAACTAAAAATGATTTTGTGTGTGCACGATTTCAGAAGGCCAGGTGATTTTTTTATTTTTTTAATTTAAAATTTAGTGGGATCCTAATCTAATGGAATGCAAGTAGAGCTCTGAGAATGATATCCAACTTGCAATTGTATTCCACAGTGTTAACGATTACTGTGCACTCAGAGAGCACTCGATCTGCATTCCATTAGATTATGATCCTGCCTAATTTTAGATTAAAAACTTAAAAAAATCCGCTCAAAAAGGTATCATCCTGGCCTGAAATTGCAAAAAAACTTAAGCCCTTCAGTTCTTATCCTTCTCCCACATATATGGTTTATCTAATCTATTTACAAACAGATAAGAGGGTATCAATATGCATTTCCCTACCCTCACTCCCCCCCTTTGCCAATTTTTCAATGTAAGATTTTGAGAAACATGCTCGTGACTCAGTCCCTTCCTCAAGACTTGCAGAAGTAGCTGATTTTAGATGATATGTTCTCTATTTGGCCTCATGTCTCAAACACTTAGCATCTTTCCTGTCATCTCAATATTCTACTTCCTAGAATACAATTCATGATGGAAAAGAAAACTAACAATTGCCTAGCCTTTCTAGACATATTAGATACATTCCTTAATAATGTTAATATCTCCTTCAGAGTATACAGGAGATTCCTGATACTCCTACAAAGTATACATGAATCCCACTCATGCAGGCAGCCATTCACAAACTTTTCCACCATACCCCCGTTCAACAATGTGATGCCATGAAAAATTCTAACCAATAGAAATTAATTTCTATTGGTCAGAATTGGTTAAAAACCAATTAAAATGCCATGTGTGACAGATAGCACCATCTATGGGGAGGTAAGTGTACCAGTTTCAACTCTCTATCATCATCTGTATCATTCAGTTGGAGGCACTCATTTGACTAGCACGTGGCACGCTAAGTGACTGTAATGTTAAAAATTGAGTACCATGCTATGATAAAGTTTTTCACCAAAGAAGGGCTTTCTCCAAGTGCTATCAAACAGCGATTGGAGGGTGTTTATGGGGAAGTTTCACCTAGGAAGGGAGGGAGCACCAAAGACGATCCTCATGATGCCTGTGGAAGTGATGACTGATGAAAATGTCTCTCTTGTTGAGGAGGAACTGTTCAATAACAGAAGCTGAAGCTCAAAGCAAGGTTGGAGCTTTCTATAAGAACCTTCTTTCGCATCTTTCACAAGAAGCTTCGCATGAGGAAGATCAATGCAAGGTAGGTGTCCCGACCTCTCTCTCTTCAATTCAGAAGGAGCATCATGTGACCTGTTCCTGCAAGTTTTAGAAATTTACTAAGGAAATCAGAGAGTAGTGCTGGAATCCATTGTCACCAGGGATGAAACCATGGTCCTTTATTATGATCCTCTTTCCAAAAGGATATTCATGGAGTGGTGCAAACCAGGCGAAGCACTGCCGAGAAAAGCTAGCATCGCTAAGTTTACCAAGATCATGGCAACAATCTTTTGGGATTGCAGGGGATTTCTCTTGAATTGACTTCAAGGAAAGGAATACCACCATGAATACAGAATATCATGCTTCACTCTTGCACAAACTACATGATGCCATAGAGGATAAGAGATGATGAATGCTGAGTTATGGTGTTCGCCTGCTTCATGACAATTCACCAGTCCTTACAGCTATTGTTACCAAGGTTGCAGTGAAACCCTACAGCCCAGATCTAGTACCCAGTGACTACTACCTCTTCTTGAAACTGAAGAAAGACCTTAGATGAAGAAAATTTGCAGATGACAATGAAGCCAAAGATGCAGTTTTTAAGCCATTTTGCAGATTGTTTTTTCAAGGGCACAGAAATGCTAATTCAAAGATGTGAAAAGCATGTTGAAGTTAAGGGGGATTATGTTGAAAAGTGACACAGTTGTTTTCTTTCTATCACTTTTAAAAGTTAGTCAGGTCGGAAACTTATGGAACCACCCCTCGTACACCATACCTTCCTATTTAACAGTTATAGTTACTACAGGATCAAAGAAAATAATCAGTCCTTCCCCAATCCATGACCTTCTCTTAAGAAGGATTTTAGTAATGGGTTCACCATCCTCTATATAGGAGGCACATCCAAAAAATAGCAAGAGTTTAAATAAATAATGCCTCTGCACAGTTTTTGAGAACCACTTGAAACTAGTTACCCTTATCCATTCTGTTAAGGAGACCAACTCTCTCTCTTCTCTCAGACAGTGCTTTAGATATTAGAATCAAGTGGAAAACACCATGCTCAATGCCAGAAAATTTAAAAGAGGACTGTTTTTAGAATCTGCAGCTATATGACCTTCTCTTCAAAAAGAATTTAGGAACAGGATTTTAATCTGATAATTATGTATACATAAATCTTCCAAAAATATTGGAAACATTAATCCTTTGAGATAGCAGTTTACAACCAAGGCCTTTAACAAGTGCACACAGAGGATCTTCCACCTAGTTTTGGTGTGTGTGAGGGGGGGGGGGATGAAATATTGGAAGAATTTTATTCCATTAAGTCTCCAACATGAGATACTGTTTTTCATTATCTAATCACAATGCCCAATATATTCAAATCAATAATTATTAAAATAAAATATTTTAAGTTTTGTTTAAAATTAGTAACTATAACAAGATTTATGCGAAGTGAGCAAGGCATGTGACATATATCAAAATGTGCAGTTAATAACCAAGAATTTAAATTCAATTTGACAACAGAGGAACAAGCAAAATAATTTACATGACCAAAATGTACAAAATAACTCTGAATATTTTTATATTAATCTCATACATATCAGTACTGTATAAGCTGGGAATACTGCATGGAGTGCTGTTAGATAACAAAGTTAGATGAATAATAAAACAGTGGAATTAATTCATCAGGTTTGAAGGTACACAGCGAACGTATGCTATCTAGCAGATGCAGTGTTTCTACACGTTTAGAGGAAAGTGGATGAACAATAGAAACTAGCTGTATGATTCCCCACTGAACAAAGCTCGTAAAAATACTTATCAAAAAGGCATAAAGACATAAAGGAAGAAACTGAAAATTATTAAGTGATTAGCATAAGTCTGTGAGAGAGGAGGGGAGGATTATCCTTTAAATGGATTTTCCTCTTCTGGATAGCATTAAGCATTTTTAGGAAGGTTTTTAGTGCACAATCCCAAACACAAGAATATAAACAATATTGCAGATTTGGGATTGGAAAAAGTCTGCAGTTGAGGAGCAGTATCTTGAACAAAAGATACCAATTTAAAAAAAATTTTTCTTTTTTTTAAAAAACACTTTGTCAATATACAGATTATGCAATCTTTTGTAGGGTTGATATTAAAAAAATATATAATAATATATCAATTAAAAAAAAATGCATAATTATTTCAAATCCAGAGTACAATCAGAATATGGTGATGTGCCATTATATTGAAAGAGTACTTCTCTGACTCAGAATATCTTTCAGTTACAAATGAATTAGCTCTTACTAAAGAAACTTCAATAAAGCTCTAAGCATGTTTAGGAATTTTTTATGACAATCCCATCCTAGATGATATAAACTTTAGCATTTAATGCTATGGATGAGCTAATAAGATTTAGATAATTCAGGAATCCTGTTCTAGAAGTAAAACATTATTGATAAATTGCTTGCAGGAGATCCACAGGAGCATTAGTACTAGGCGACATCATATCCCAGGAATGATCACATTAAAATAAGCACGTCATTGTAAAACCATAGATAAGCATCATCCACTGAGATTACTAAATATGATAACGGTGAAATCATCAATGATGTTATAAAATGAAATTCACTATAATCAACCACAGAGAAGAATAAACTATTAGGTTGGAGCCAAGGAGTTTGGTAATAGTAAGAATTGACTGTAAAAGAATGAAAATAGCATAATGCTAATGTGCAATGCTATCATTTTTTTGTATATTTATTTATTTTTAAAAAAGGCTTGTATTATTAATACAAACCTCTAAAAGTCAACACACTCATAATGGAAGGACTGACTCAACAAGTCATACTCCTCACAACACCCTTAAACAATTTCCCATGATGGCGTCTTACTTTTTCCTCTTCCTTTCTACATTCTGCATTAATCTACTAATTCCATCAACTTAAGCCCTCAATATTGGATATGGAGACTTTTGACAATAAGTATAATTAGAAAAAAACAAACAAAAAAAAAAGGGTTTTTATTTGATTGTGGATAACTAAAAGATCATGAAATTACTATTCAAGTTAAGTGGATATTGAATCCAACATTATTTCTTAGTCAAATAAGAAATTCAAAGATAAAAAATCTATCTAAGAGCTTCATGTCGAATATAGAAAACCATAAAAGTTCGGCGAGTCCAAGCGTAAGTCAACAGGTGGTACATGCTGGAGCAACTCGTAGTAAAGGTGGAGTAAGTTCTGATCACTGTCCTTAGTATTTTCCCATAATGTAAAACACAACTCCTAGGAGATGTATTGCTGTTATACATTATGGGAGAAGGTTTCGACCTTTTTTGAGGTCTCATCAGTGAGTAGGTAAACCTAGATGTAAATACCCAGACCGGTTTCGACCTTTTTTGAGGTCTCATTAGTGAGTAGGTACACCTATATCTAAATACTGAGGTTGCACGAATACAAAGCTTAATTCTTTAGTGTATGTACCACCTGTTGGCTTACGCTTGGACTCACCAAACTTTTATAGTTTTCTATATTTGGCATGAAGCTCTTAGACAGATTTTCTATCTTTGAGTTTCTTATTTAGCTAAGAAATAATGTTGGATTCAATATCCACTTAACT
This sequence comes from Typopeltis vanoorti, assembly GCF_054136105.1. Lineage (NCBI taxonomy): Eukaryota > Metazoa > Arthropoda > Arachnida > Uropygi > Thelyphonidae > Typopeltis > Typopeltis vanoorti. Next base: position 75,005,185 of record NC_143550.1, on the reverse strand, counting down.
TGAATAAATTTACTTTGCCAAAGGGAAGCCTATTGGCTCTCTATCTCAGTAATTTATTAGTGCATCTTTTGGCGACTCGTACAGTAAAGAAATGAGCTTTTTTATTACTGCAACCTCAGTATTTATATCTAGGTCTACCTACTCACTGACGAGACCTCAAAAAAAAGGTTGAAACCGGCCTGGGTAGTGACTTCTCCCATAATGTATAACAGCAATACATCTCCTAGGAGTTGTGTTTTACATTACGGGAAAATACTAAGGACAGTGATCGGAGCTTACTCCACCTTTACTACGAGTTTCCCCAGCAAGTACCACCTGTTGGCTTACGCTTGGACTTGCCAAACTTTTAGTTTTCTATATTCGGCATGAAGCTCTTAGACAGATTTTCTATCTTTGAGTTTCTTATTCAGCTAAGAAATAATGTTGGATTCAATATCCACTTAACTTGAATAAATTTACTTCATCGAAGTGAAGCCTATTGGCTCTCTATCTCAGTAATGAAATTACTATTTTTAATCTTAGAAATGTATTCAAGCATGACTACAAAATTAAATCTTTCTTTAATATATCAGTTTCAGTTTTTGTCAAGTTATTCTTGGAGATGTTCACTAACACTTTTACATCAGGTAAGGTGACAATTGAAACAAAAATTTTTAATACAGGCCAAAATTAAACTGTTAGTCAACATCTCCATGTATAACTTGACAAAAACTGAAACTAATATATTAAAGAAAGGTTTTAACTTTGCAATCACTCCCAAATACATGCCTAAGGTTAATTTTATTTGTTATAGAAAAGGCTCTAGTTTTTTTTGCACCAATGTTTCTGTAGATGAAGTCCTAGAGTTACTGATGATCTGTTATCTCCAAATATCTCTCAGCTTTTCAAACATTGTCTACACTTCAATTACTTCAGATGGACAATCAAACTTAAAAACAGCTTTCCAGCATAGCAATGAGCAGTCAACGTCTCCATTCCATGCCGATCTATTTATGGAAAATTTTGAAATATGTTTCTTCGTGTCAACAAACGATAAATCTTCAATGGTGGAGATATGATGATGACATATTCATCATTTCAAAAATACAGTGCTACTGATTTATATGATTTCCTTTTGTCTATTAACTCATTCCACCATAAAATAAAATTTATTTTGGAACTAGAAAGTGAGGGAAAACTACCTTTCTTATAATAATTACCAAAAATGCTGAAAAGGGCTTTTCACTTTGTGTGTATTGAAAGCTACTCACATAGGTCATTACCTACATTCATCTTCTTTACACCATGTGTCAAAAAAAAAAACTACATATTATTCATATGCTCAAAAATAGGGTAGTCTGCTATCATAAGAGGTGAAGAAAAACTTAATGAAGAACTACAAAATATATTCCAACAACTTATTCACAATAGAAGCTCATAAACTCATAATAAAAGCAAACTACAGGACTTCAGTTTCCCTCCCTTATTTCGGAAGACTTTCTATCAAGATTGCTAGTCTCCTTATAGCATATGACATCAGGGTAGTGCTCAAGCCTATTTTGGCTATATGGTGTTCACTTCGTTCTCCTAAAGATTACAGTCACTTCTACAAACATCCCGGGGTCTATTGGAGACAATAACAACTGAGAAGACAACTTGGGCTTGGCTTTTCATTTTTCTCACACACGCACCACAACGACTGGAATAAGAGCTCCATGCCTTACACTGAGGACCACCTTACTGCTCACAACATAAAAGAATCTATTGTGGTCATCTTTTTGGAAGGCACACTTAATAGGAATCACGGATTAATCCTTGTGTGATATTCGGAAATCACTTATCAGATCTTTCCATATGTCAGACTTCAACTTTTCTGCCAACTATCTGCACATAATGCTGAACAATAACTAACTCATGCCATCTCACATATTCCAAGTGGTTATCAGATAACCAAAAACATGAATCCGAGTTTTTGGCTATCTGATAAGTATATCAATGCTCAGGCTATCAATCCATCTTCAACATCTCCTATTTACACACTAACTCAGTCTAATCAAGTCCTGGTCCAAGTACAATATTATCCTTACCCTCAAAAATGCTATTAATTTGTATGGCAAATTAATAATCCTTATTGAACATAATTCCATTTATTTTGCATCGCTGCAACCTAGTTGGATAATTAAAAATAAAGGGGGGGCACCCCATTATCAAAAATAGCTATATTTCTTTGTATAATTATAGTTTATGTTTGCCTTGATTGCATTTTTTTATCCATAAGAAGCCACAAGTTTTAGGTGAAATTAGTACATTTTATTATCTTTGTAGCTATCCAAGACTAAATAAAAGTCTCTATTTAAGTCTCTCATACTACTTTTTCTCTGTGTGTCAACTGAGCTCTGCAATTTACATTTTCTCAATCTCTCCTAACAGTCAACATTTCAAAGTCCAGATATTGTCTTAGTTACTCATCTTTGGATCCTCTCCAGTTTTCTTATTACAAACCATTACACCACGACCATGATCTGATCAAGGCTTTAACAGTGGTACAATCGCATTCTTATCTCTATTTGTCAATACCCTCCTTCCGCATACTCTTTTAACTTCAGGTCTCTGCTGATCACCTCTACATCCCAAATCTAATCCACTTATCAGACTTCACAACTCTTTCATCATGCTCTTTAAACTTTAGGTATCTGTTCACCATCACTTTCATATCTCAAATCTCATCCACTTACTGGAGCTCAGTTCAACCAATACAGTGCAGAACATTACATTTCTGCACTCTAAAATGCCAAAGTGTACCTAGCAACATTAAAATAACAATTACACTCATCAGTTTCAGCCAAACGTACATTTAAATCTTCCTGAAGGGACTTCCCCATTCCACTTTATATCTTTCCCCAGTTTTGCATCAAGAGCAAACAAATGAATATCTCTTGTCAATCTACACAATACAATTAACAATTAAGTTAAACAGCAATAGTAGCCCAAAAACCGAACCCTGTCATATGCTTTAACCGCCCTTCCTTTCCTGAGACATCGTCCTTCTTTACACAATTTACTAGTACAGGAGATGCACACTAGAGTGAACACACCACTATAACAAAATGATATGCTATAGTGAACTATGGAAAAGTTCTGGCCTAACAGTTCAATAGAACTAATGCTATTTTAATGCCAGTAGTGTCCGGGACCTGTGTGCAAAACTTTAGTTGGTGCCCCCCCCCCCTCAAATAAAAAAATCACTTTGAAAAAACGTTTTTTTTTTTTTGTAAGTATTTCCTAATCTTTGACGCCTTTACTATCCTGGTGCCTGTGTGCATCGCACACACTGCACATATGGGCTGCGCACCCCTGATTTTAAGCTCACTATTACAAACACTAAAAGAACAACACCTTCAATAGCAAAATGAATTTCCTAGCAAATAACATCACAGTCAATAGACAAATGAAATAGCAAGAAATTATTACAGAACAATGTATATGCATGGCAGGAGCTATACATAAATAAATGCAAGTATGGGAGGGGAAAAAAAAATGGGAAACAGAACACGTGAAATTGTGAGAAATTTCCTATTTTCACTGTTTATGCATGATTTCTGTTATTTATAAACATTGTTCTGTTATCAGTGTACGATGTCTCATCATTTTGCTTTTTCATGAAAATGGAATGGAAAAATCGATGTTTTTCCCCTAAATTTACCATAGTGAACCTTGCATCATAACATACTATTTCTAGGGTGCCTAGGGGTTTAGTATAGTGAGTACAAGCAATCCTCCTACATAGTTTAAAAATATATTAAAAAATATCTTTCTGTAAGTTATCTTCAGAATTTATAATTATTATTTGATCATCGGCAAAAAGGAGAGTGTTTTGTTTAAGTTCACAATAGGAAAAAGTTTAATACTTGATAGAAATTTTTATTCCATTTTATTATTTCATTTAGATAAATATTAAAAAGAGTTGATGAAAGGGGACATCCCTGTCTGACTCCTTAGTTTATCTCTCTCGTTTATGTTAGCTCATGATTTAATCTTATTTGTATTTGATTATTTTCATATATACTTATGATAGCTTTTAGAATATTATTTGGTATTTGTCTTTCTTTTAATATGTTAAATAAAATTATTATTATTATTAAACAAGACCTCCGGAGTCAAAGACTCCTTCTTTTAACTTTGTCAAATGCTTTTACAAAATCAATAAATGTAATATGTGTTTCTAAATTGTATTCTCTTCTTTTCTCTATTATTAATTTTAGGCAAAAGGCTGGGTCTATATATGATTCTCCTTTTCTAAATCCATTCTGTACTTCTAAAATAAAGTTTCCAGAATATTTTATTAGTTTGTTATTTAAAATTGTGCTATATATTTTGTAACAAGAATTTAGTATACTTATACCTCTGTAGTTTTTAGGGATCAATCTACTACTTCCTTTAAAGATAGGGATCACAAATGCTTTTTTGCATTCTATTTGTGGGCGGGGGTTACTATTTGAATTGTTTTATTTACTATTTGACTTGATTTGGTTACTATTTGAATTGATTTTGTTAAAAATAACAGGAGTCTTTCTTTGAATCTTATTCCTGCATATTTATATAATTCTGAAGCTAACTTATCTTCTCCAGGTGATTTTCTGTTTCTTGTTTCAATCAGAAGATTTCTAATTCTTCTTTAGTTATTTTCTTTTCATTAAATATTTGCCAGTTATCTTTTTTAAAATATTTATCTGTCCACAATTCTGTAGAGAAATTCTTCTAATTTCAATTTGGTGTTTAATATATTGCTTTCTTTAGTATCTGTACTTAAGTGTTTCAAAATCTTATATACACTGTGTCTTATTTTATATAAATCATGTTCTAAATTCGAAACAAATTTGTTCCATGATTCTCTGTCTTTTTTCTGACTTCTCTTTTAGCTATGGTTCTTATTCTTTTATATTCTATTTCATCTTTTAATCTTTTACTGCTTAAACGTTTATGATAGGCTTCTTTCTTCATTTTGATTATTTCTTTGGAATTCGTGTGTAGAGGCTTAAGTGCTGTGAGGACATCATGTTGGAGGTTTAATGGATTTTTTACAACGCTCAAAGAATTAAAATAGAATTTAATACTTTCTGTATTTCGTCCTGGTCACTAGGACATCTATGGGGATTACAAAAACAATTAATGTAACATGCACACACAAATCTTACAATACTAAGCCCAACCACGTGGGTGATGTTGGGATACAAGAGTGATACCGAACTGCGTTAAAATGAAGATCAATTTCCATTCCAAAAAAGCACTCCATATATATAACCGTGCCAGCCTGGCATTACTACGCGAGCAAATCGCCTCTACTCTTGCCACCCTCTCAGTGATGAATGCCGCCATTGGCTCCTTATATTCAGAGCTCTCCACCATTCTTAACCCTGAACTTTGGTCAATTCTCTCTGGCATTTTGGTAACCTCCGCACAGAGAGAATTTCAAAAAATAAAAAATAAACACGTCAAGAAATATAGCAACCTGGTTAAAGATAAACCACAACCACAAATTCAACTCCAGACAGTAGTAAACCTCTCTTCAAAAAGGCTCAACGACGATGCCGTCAGCGTCCTTTGCCTCGGTCGTAATTTTGCTGTCGCTCTGAAGGAAGTACCGGTGCTCAATGTTATGGTTAACATCGAACGGGGGATCGGTCACTTACCGTCTGAGATAGCCAACAACATCAGACTTGGTGTAGCCAACATCCTCACTCATTCTTCGCCTCCAAAAAGCAACTTATCGTATGCCCAACGCATGGCTCTCCTGAAACTACGCAAAGAAAAAAGTATCGTCATCACCAGAGCAGATAAGGGTAATGCCACAGTCATTCTTAATACCAGTGAATACAATCGTAAAATGAACATTATCCTCTGCGATCGCGCTACCTACATCCCACTAGAACATGACCCCACAAAAACACAAGTTAAGAAATTAAAAATCTTACTTAAAAAAATAACCTCCTGGCCTCCTGACGTCACGAAAAAACTTAAACGCGTCAGAGCTTCAGGAACAATACGGCAAGATTTCTCCTTAACTTATCGCCTCCAGATATCTTGGGCTGTGACTGGAGCAGCTATCAGTGGGCAGGTCTCTCCATCTTCCCTTCCAGAATTTACGGCACCTCTCGATCTCAGTCTCTCGTGGATGGATAACACAGGATGAAGAAAAGGAAACCCTTCTCATCTCAGAACCAAACCTTTTAAACATCAGTGTCCCTGCACCTTGAATTAAGTTTTTGGGACCCTTAGCATCCCTGTGCGAGTCTTGCGAGTAGTTTTGAGAACCCTGGATAATGTTTCTCGAATATTCGCCGACAATCTTATTTTCTCCCTTTACCTCCTTAATCCTGCCTACGTGCCTTTCCTTTTGATTCGCGCCACACCCTTTCAATATTGACCTTGAAGATCACCTGTGACGGGAACTTGCAAACAATTTTCAAAAGACATGCCGAATTTCGGGCGATGCTCTTGGTTTTAATACTTCTACATCCCTTCTTAAACAATGAGCAAGTTAATTCCCTTTGGACTTATTTTGCTCTTTATACAGATAGCTTTACATAGAAAAATAAAAATACATTTGTACAAGAAAATATAGGTGTGTTCCCTGTGTAAAAGGTCGATGTTTTAGATAATTTATATTTTGGCAACATCGAACTTTTACAGTAGCTTCTATTACTCTTTCCTTTCATAATTTATAATGTTTTAACTGTTTTGAAAGGGAATTACGAATCCAAATCATAACACCTGCTGGTGCTCTTTGGTCTCTGTCAACTCCACTATGTATTACATTAAAATTTTCAGTTCTCATGATTCCTTTTAATTTATTTTTTGTTTCAGTGATTACTGCTATTTGAAAATTTCTTTCATTTAATATTTGGTCTAATTCTATTTCTTTATATGCTATTCCTCTTACGTTCCAGTTTGCTATACGTATTATATTTTGTTGTTTCCATTTTCGTTTTACCTTTTCCATAGATTCATTCCGCTTACCTTTCTCTGTTGGCTTAAAGGTAGAATAATGCTCTCCATGTAATCCAGTGGTAGAGCTGCTACCTTAAGGCTTCTGAACTAGCCTTAAGGTCCTGTTAACAATCAATTTACTGATTAAAAATGGTTGCTGCATGCTAGAGAACTACTTATTATCAACTGAGACTTTAAAACTGATCAAGGGAGGCTATACATCACCCAAATGAGATGTCATACCCTCCCTTAAACTCATTCACATCAGATGCACTCAACCTCAACAGGCAAACTATTCCACTCACTGCTCTGTGAGAGAAAAATCTAGCTCTTACCCCTTAAGTGCAAACAAACTTAACTGCCATGGATGCCTTTGAGTCCTCTTCCCACTTTCCATATAACAAAAATTTTCATCAAATGATATCCTATAATGCCCATTCAGAAGTTTATACATCTCTATCATATCACCCATCTTTCTCCTGTTAACCAGAATCTATAGTCCACATACTCGCAATCTGTCTTCACAATCTAAATCCAACAATCCAGATATAATCTTAGAAACTCTTCTTTGCACCATTTCCACAGCTTCTTTATCCACTTAGAAACCAGGAGATCAAATCTGCACTCAGTAGTCCAGGTGCAGTTCTTATATTTGCCTTGTAAAGAGGCAAAATAATTTCCTTATCCTTACATGTCAAGGTTTGCTTCAACATTGAAATTATCCTCCAAGTTGTATTTGCAATTTTTGCTAAATCTTTGAACTTCAAATTCCTATCCACCATTATGCCAAGATTCCTAGCCTCATCAATTTCTTGTAGAATAACCCCACCAATAAAATATGCTGTTAGAAATCTCATCACACTGAAGTGCATAACTTGACACTTGACACTAACATTAAACTGCTAGCCATTTTCATTTGCCCAAATTTCCAGCCTATTCATATCATTCTGTAAGTGCTAGATATCAGTAGCACCCCCTGATTGCAATACCTATCTTCACATTACCAACAACAATTGAACACCTCCTGTTAGTCATTTCCTAATGTTGTATGTATAGACTGAACACTGAGGTTCACCACTGGTCACCTTAAGTCTGGCAGATCACACCCACCATATACCATGTCTTGATACCTGTCTGTCAATCATCCACCTATCCAAATCAAGAGTTTTATTCCAAACCCATATTGTCCAGTTTATGCAACAGCCTTTCATATAGTATCCTATATATATCTTAACAAAATCCAACAGTATCATAGCACATAGATTCCCTTTATTCAGATAAGCTATAACACTGTTATAAAACATGAACAAATTGCTAAAACATGACCTTCCTTTATAAATTAAAGTTGCCAAGAAATTATATTCTTTGTTTAATCTTTCATACAAGTATAAGCAAAGTTCACAAGCAGTAAAAAGGTATATCACCTTATTATTAAAAGCGTAAACTTTGTTTGCTTACACTTGGAGAAAGGATTAAACCAAGAATATAATTTCTTGGCATCTCTAATTTTAATAATAAGGCGATACACCTTTTCAATACTTGTATATGTGAAATATATGACTTCTGATTAATTCAACCTTGGTATCTCTTCAGGGTAGGGCTCCCACTGATGAGACCTCAATAAAGGTCGAAACAGGTCTGAGTAGTGACCCTTCCCATCATGTATAGCATTTTATATATCAAAAAAAAAGAGGGTGGGTGCTTTGTATTATGGGATACTAATGCAATTGATTGAAGTTATTAGCCTCTAAATATAAGTAGCCAGTCATGAAGATACTTCACATACAAACATATGATCTTCTTATGGATCTCTTGTTTAATAATTCTGCACATGCATTTCATCTCCCACCCTATTCGTTCTTTGAACCCCAGGAATACATTTAGATACTCCCTCATCAAGCACTTTTTTTCAAAGATTCACATGCATTCCTGATATTTTTCCAAATTAGTTACTGATACATGGGAACAAACATAGTATTTTCCTAAGCTGATCATAATTTCCAGTTTTATAGTTCAGCATATAACCTGGCTTAATTGGAACATCAAAATAATTAGCTACTTCCCAGGAAAGTGCAGCATGATCACCATCACCAAAGGGGGTAAAATAGTCATATTCTTAACAGATACCCCTTCTGATGCTATGTACAAACCTAACACTCTTTGATCTCAAGTTCCTTCTTTAACATCTTATGCTACTTGAGAAAGATGTCTTGCAAGAACTCAATAAATTCTGCTTTATAATGAGTGTCTTGTGTATCCATGGAGGTCATGAAAATAATAATCTTCATCATGCTTTTGAAGGATTTGGGCCTAGAGGTGGCCTGTTCCAGCCTTAGAAGTCATTGTTATATCTTTTTAGAAAACATCCTGGTTTTCTGTAGAAAGTATTTTACCTTGGGTATAATAAATGTTAAAGATACCAAGCTATTTTAAACCTGGTTTTACTCCATTTCCCAAGTAAGCAAACAGACAAATATGTCAAGTTTGCGCCTGCACATAATGCAAGTCTAGCTGACCCTGTAGATAGTGCAAGACCAAGGTAACTCATGGTAAAAGTAGAATAAGCTCTGATCACTAATCTTAATATTTACCCATAATGCAAAGCACATCTCATGGAGGAGATGTATGATGCTTTGTATTAAAGGAAAGGCCACTACCCAGACCGGTTTAGACCTTTATTGAGGTCTTATCAGTGGGAGCCAGGCTACAAATATCAAGATTTTAGTAATACAGAGCTTATAAGTATTTTACCAGAACAAGTCACTATAAGGTGTTTTAACCTTATTAAATAAAAATCTCAGGAGGAGATATAAATGTAGAAAGTATTTTACCTTGGGTATAATAAATGTTAAAGATATCAAGCTATTTTAAATCTGGTTTTACTCTATTTCCCAAGTAAGCAAACAGACAAACAAGTCAAGTTTGCGCCTGCAAGTGTTGTAAGTTTAGCTGACCCTGCAGGTAGTGCAAGACCAAGGTAACTCATGGTAAAAATAGAATAACGAGTTACGTAAACCTTTACATAACTTGAATTTTAAGTAAGTCAAATTTGTAAATTGCTTAAGTGTAACTTCGTAAGAAACTGCAATATCTATCATTATTATATGTATGTATATATACAGATATGTACAGTATATTATTTACACAGTATTATTTTAGAAATGAAACATCATGCAGCAGTATTTACTCGGATATAAACTATAAATGTATGAAAAATATATAAAAGAATATAAAAGCAAACTGAAATAAAACACTTTTCAAATAAAATAAATGTCTTTGACAGCTAATTTAGCTCTGTAGTGGGAGAGTTGGCGCTGGTGGTGGATAGTTGTGAAGAGAAATGCTTTTCTCTGGCAACTTCTACCCCACTCGATGTTGAAGGCTGAGCATAGTCGGGGTCGTCTCAGTTGTCATCTTAACGTTGTTGTTGTGAGCGGCATCTCACAAACATGTCTAGAGTAGATTGTGTGGTCGCCCGCTTTTCATCATCATAGATGGCCTTGTAGCTAGACATATAGGAATAGATACGGCAGCTAACATTCTCGAACCACTCAGTGTTCAGATCCATCGATTCTAATTTTGCTAGGGCCATGTCTATCAGGTTAAAAGCCTCGGCTAGTCCCATTGTTGTGAATTTCTTAATGTCTGGAGTTGGCGGTTCAATCAGCATAGTATTTTCTTCAGAATTTCGGAATGCCTCCAACTGAATAAGGTCATTATTAGTAAGCTCTTCATCGTGACTCAAAAGACGCTCAATAACGTCAATGTTATCCACTTCCAGCTCTAATTGCTCTGCCAATTGCACATGTCTCCGTCGCTTGCTGTAATTCTTGTGTCAACTCAAAAGTATCCATCATTGTCTGCTCTCCTTCCTTTAAAAGGATTTCGCACCATTTCTGGGCAGAGTTTCTTCCACACAGCGTTCATTGTTGTCCGCTTGACTTCATCCCATGCCACCCCGATGTTTTTGATAGCGCCAAGGATATTATAATTCTTCCAGAAATCACGTAGAGTAATGCCCTCACCACTATCAATGGCCTTAATTGCTTGGGAAAACATACGCCGCAGATAGTAGGCTTTGAAAGTCGCAATAGCGCCTTGATCCATAGGTTGCAACAGTGCAGTGGTTCTAGGAGGTAGGTAAACAACTTTTACGTCAGAATGAAAGTCATCCAACTCTTCCGGGTCGCTGGGGGCATTGTCCAGGAGAACAAGCACTTTAAACGGGATTCCTTTCTTGGGACAATATTCCTTCACCTGTGGAATGAAGTGGTTATTGAACCAGTCTGCAAACAGCACACGTGTAACCCAAGCCTTGGTATTGGATTTCCAGATTATGGGCAGCCTACTCGGGTCAATGTTCTTAAAGGCCCGCGGTCTCTGGGAATAGTACACCATAAGTGGTTTAAGTTTCAAGTCCCCTGAAGTGTTGCTGTCAATCATAACAATAATCTGATCTTTTGCGGCCTTGAATCCAGGCATAGATTTTTCCTCTTTTGCAATAAATGTTCGTGTTGGCATCCTCTTCCAAAACAGAGCCGTTTCGTCGACATTAAATATTTGCTCAGGTAAATATTCCTCCTCCTCAATTATTTCTGCCAGAAGTTCGGGAAATTTACTTGCCGCTTCTGTATCTGCACTTGTTGCCTCACCCGTGACTTTGATGCTGTGTAGATTTGTACGCTTCTTGAATCGTTCGAACCATCCAGCACTAGCTTTAAATGCACTCTCCGTGTCCGTGATGCCAGCCTTCTCTTGTAAATCTTTATGTAAAGATCTAGCCTTCTCCTGGATAATCAGAAAACTCAACGGTATCCACTTCTGTGTCAGATCCTCGATCCAGTGAGACAACAATTTCTCCATCTCTGAAATCGGACCCAGCCTCTTCTTGGTAATGATTGTGCCCTTCAACGTTACCGCACCCTTCATGCTTTCAACAATGCGAACTTTATCCTTCACTATCGTATTCACTATCAAAATAGGTCGATTTATATCCCAAGCTATTGTTGATATAATTTTCCCGTCTTCATACATACGACTTATTTTCAACTTTTCTTCTAAAGTAATTGTAGACCTTTGTTTTTTAGATTTATTAACAGCGCATTCGGTTTTGCGTTTCGAATCCATTTTAAGGGTAAATAAACAATGAACACTAACGGTGATAAATAAGTGACTAAACTAACCGTGCAAGGCATGAACTACTGACGGGTTGGGGAAAGGAGGAATTGTTTACGGAGTCCTCATTTCTAATTCATTGGTTTCAGTTTGAATTTTATGGCTTTTGCGCTTGCCCTCTGCTGCTCTCGGCATTTTTTACTGGGATCAAAGATTCAAAAGCTGCAAACATGTTCATATGTGCTAGTAGTTGTAATTTTCGAGATTTATTACGTAACTGCGAATTTACGTAAGTTCTGTATTAAATCGCGGGTTACTGTACTTGTTTTGGTAATCTTTCTGTTTTCATTCTTTCAACGTGTTCCATCCATTTGTTTATATATTTTTTATTTTTTCTATTACTGATTCCTGGTTTAATTCTTTCATAATTTCTTCATTTCTTTTGTGATCAAAGACGGTATACTTTGCAATTTTTCTCATAAACCTCATTTTGGCTGTTATTAATCTTTGTTTTGTCTTTTTGTTTTATTGTCCAGATTTCGCTTCCATACGATAGGACTGGTAGGGCTAATGTAGGAAAATAACAGGAAAAATTCTTATCATGAGATTTCTCTTCTACCCAATGTTTGAATAATTAAAGTAACCTATAATGATCACTCGTTTAGTACCCTAACAATCATTCTTTTGGTGATGCACTTCATCCCCTGTAACTGAACAGCCAGGTCTGTAGTAACACCCAACCATATATTTCATCCTGTTAGCCTAATCTTTACACCAATAGCCTCAAACTACTACTACATGGGACATTATTAATGTCTCATGTAGTAGGAGTAAGCAGTAGATGGTGCTGGTGTAGATGATGATGGAGACGGAGAGATGTAGAGTAGGTACCCTCCCTCGATGAGTCTTAGGACTCCCTGGAGGTGTCATGTAATAATAATAATCATTACCATTATTGTTTTCATACATTTCTACTCTAACTGGACGCAAGTCATCTGATATCATTCGTGGTACTCCCAGTTACCACATCTGATTCTGATAGCTGGGTTTCACTGCATCCAATAAATTTAATATTAAAAAAAATAATTATTTAAACCCTCATCAAATCCAACAGATAATTTACTTCTATGTTCCAATACCAAATGATTTTTCACTAAACTGCAGAGTTCCAATACCTTATATTTCTGGAATTTCTGAACCTAATCAGAATCTAGAGTAGAATTTTGAATAAGTTTCACCTTAATCTCACATATTTTCTATCAACAAACTTTCTCATTTGTTACCATCTACAAAATACAAACTGCTGCCTCTAACTAATGTTTACCAGATCCCCTGCGTTGTTGTTTTTTTTTTTTTTTTTTTTTTTTTTTTTTTAACATACTTGGGGCAGACAGGCCATTTTGTGCAGAAAAGAATTAATGAACATCAATACAACACTAAATACTTGAAACCTCAAAAGTCTGGTCTCACAGAGTTTAGTACTGATATTAAACACAGTATCCTGTGGGATGAAGCTCATCTTCACCATAGAAACAGTTTTAAATATGAATGCCTTTTCAAAGAAAGTTGTGAAGCCCTTTCAACACTGTCCAAACTTGGATCAGAATGATTGCATCACTCCCAAAAGTTTGGGAGATTCTTATTTTATGTAAATACCAAAAACGGTTTTTTTTTTGTTGTTGTTTTGTTTTTCCAATATTGTTTCTGTAGCATGTGACAACTGTTTTAAATATAAAATGGATTGTTGTATTTATCTTGTACTCCTGTTCTTTCAATCGCTTGTTGTTTACACACATTGAAAATGTACTATTAATTTCATTATGAATTGTATATGCTTTTCGTTAAAGTTTATTACTGTGGTTACTGAGTTATTTTCTTTCTATGATCATTATGCCACAGGTACCTTTAAAGATTATTTCTATTCAACTGTCAACATAACCAGTCTACTTAAATCTTCATGCAGCAACATCACATCAAAATTCTGTAACTAGCATCATCTGTAAACAATGGAATATCATACTTCAGTGCCCAAACTACATTGTCAGTATATAAATTAAATAACAGCAGCCCAACAATCCTGTAATACATCACTTGTCATTCTTTTCTTATCAGACATCACTTCCCAATAAATCATTTGATAGCAGCTATTAGTCAAATAACTTTATATCAAAGCTATCAATCAATGAGAAATCAAAAGAAATGAGAAATTACTCAGATTCAGAGTAATTTCTCATTTCTATCATTATGTTAAAAAATAAAAAGGAAAAAAAAAAAAAGCCAACACTAAAAATAAAAGCCTACTTTTATAGTGCACAGCCCACTGTAAAAATAAAAGTGTAATCTTAATGTTCTAACAAAATGAGCATTAAGAAAACACAGGCCTTCAGCTGTTTGACTCCAGGCCAATTTTTGAGATCCTTCTCATTTTAAAGGCTAATATCAATCACAGCAAGTCTTTCAGATTCCTCCAGGATGTTTGAATGATATAAAAACGAAATTGTTACTATCATTAGTGCAGGGCTCAAAGAAGTCAGTAGACTCATCACAGAAGGTCCTCCATTCTGCCAACAACTCATCATATCATACCTTGAGAACTCTCAATATCAGCATATTTATTACTACTCTACAATGCATTATGCTCACCCATCATCACTCATGCAAAGAGTAGTTTTCCATCTCTTGTTTCAGTGGCAGTATCTTGTTTTCTCATCATTCACTAGCCTGCACAATAGCTCCACTACATCTAACAATAAGCTTCTCTCACTAGTTTATGTCTCAATTATATTTCCTCTCTCTCTTCCTACTATGTGGGTGGTCTGAAAAGTTCTCGGCTTAACAATGAAAAAATGAATTTATAATTTCAAAAAGTATTTTTATTGTTCAACATAATCTCCCTTAAGACTAATACATTTATTCAAGTGATGCTCCAGTGCCGTTATTCCGTCCCTGTAGTGGTTTTCAGTAAGGTTTTCTGCAAAATACCCCTCTACAGCTGTATTCACCGCTTGATTCGAAGAAAAACGCTGCCCAGCAAGGAAGAGTTTTAGTTTTGTGAAGAGATAGAAGTCAGAGGGAGCCAAATCTGGGCAATAGGGGTGGATGTTTTCCAACAATTCATAGTGCAGATCCCTTAATTTTTTAATTGCCAAAACACCTTTGTGGGCAGGTGCATTGTCCTGATGAAAGATGTTTTTTTCTTCTGCAAACCGGGTTCTTTTCTCACGAATTTTTTTCGTCTAGTCAGGTTAAAAGATCGGAATAATATTCCCTGGTTATTGTTTGACCCTTTTCAAGATAATTAATAAACAAAATGCCTTTAATATCCCAAAACACCGATGCCATGACCTTTCCTGCTGATGGAACTGACTTTGTCTTCTTTGGCACTGAATAACCAACTTCTGTTCACCGTTTTGACTGCTGTATGGATTCTGGTGTGTAATGGTGAATCCACATCTCATCCATAGTAATAAATTGATGCACAAAATCAGTTTTATTCTTGTTAAAATGCTCCAAGTACTGTTCAGAGATTTTCATGCGAGCATGTTTTTGATCTGATGTGAGCAAGCACGGCACCCATCTTGTGCAATGCTTTTTCATTTGCAATTCTTCATGCAAAATATATCCTACATGTTCTTTTGAAATGCCTATAGTCTCAGTAATTTGACGCACTTTGACTCGCTGGTCATCCAAACCATATCGTGCACTTGATCCATGATTTCTGGTGTTGTTACACTTTTTGGACGTCCTTCACATGAATCATCTTTAAGGCTGGTACAGCCACATTTAAACTCGACAGGCCATTTCTTAATTGTTGAAAACGAAAGAGAAGAGTGTCCATAAACTTTTATGAACTTCAAATGAATTTCTTTTGGTGTTAAACCTTCTTTTGCAAAGAATTTTATAACCACACAATACTCAATTTCACATGGATGCTTATGACAGATGTACCGACTTAGAAAAAAAAAAATCTTGCCGATAGTGTTGCCATCTATGGTTGAGACCGAGAACTTTTCAGACCACTCTCATATGTGCCAAACTCTTGTTTTCAGAACTTTGTTAGACACAACGGATTACTGCATTTATTATTCCATAATCCTGATACAATCATAGGTATGGGCTCATGGTTCCTCTCCAGTGTTTCTATATATACACACACCCAATCCTGTTTTTACATGGTATATACATTCCAAAGAATATTGTGTAAAAAAAGACATCCGATAAGCTGTGTATAGAAAAATAGTAGACATCTATCACTACTTCAAAGAAACTTCAAAAATTAGTAATCTTGGCAAAAGAAACACAAATTTTGTTTATTTGAGTATATCCATCCATGTTTTATTTAAAAAACATAAATCTATTTTTATTTCAGCATTTAAAAAAAACAAAAAAAAACTCAATCTTTTTAGAAATAAAAATAAAACAAATAGAAAAATTAAATTTCAAAAAGAAAAAAAATATCGCAATTCAGGAACATGAAAATAGGATTTAATAACAATGATTTTTTTTTCTGAGTCACTTTCTGATAGAAAGTGCATCCTTTTGTGCTAAATTGGTGCAAAATTACTTTCACCCAAGGAAATGTTTTTTGTATCACCTTCATTTGTTTTCATTGACAATCGATTTCCTCTTATACCAGAAACCTTCTGAGGCATTGTTTCAGGTGCAGGTTGATTTATTTTAATAGCAAATTCGACAATAGTTCGTTGTAATCAAGAGTTTTTTGTATAGCTCTTTGTGGCAATCCAAACAAGACTTCAGATCTGATTTTTTGAATTAACTTGTTTAATTATGAGTTCATTAATCAGATAATGATTTTCCTCTATTTTTTTTTGCGAGCCAGTCTAAGATTTCTATTTTTGTTTCTACAGGAATTGTTTTTCATTTTGGCTTCTTTTCAGTTGTTTTATCCGTCACTTGTCAAGGCAGAAAATATTTTCAATTAGTTAAATAAATTATGTTATATAAATTGTAACTTACCTTAACATAAAAAAGATTCAAGTTTATTTTTGCAATTTAACTTTAACAGCATTAGAAATCAATTAACACCACTCAGAAAACTTGGAAATTTCTTATAAATTTTCATTTTTGAATTTAGATGAACATCATATGAAAATATATAATATGAACACGATATGAAAATAACATACTACAAAAAAAATAAATCAAAATAATATTATTGAGACCATATTATATTATAATATGGTCTCAATAATATGGTATTGAGACCATATTATAATATAAATAAGGAGTTTAAATAAAATAAGTAATTAAACCAGACAAGTTTTGTATGTCGTAAGACTTACATCATCAGTGTTAGTGATACATAAAAGTTTTACACAATAAAAGCCTATTAACAATTAATTACACATATTAGACGTTTTTGATAACTTCACAACTGTTAAATATAATTGATAAACCAGAATTACAAATGGTAAATTCGTTACTATATGCGTGTTGGAACATTGATAGTTGTTGCTGTCATGTTCTGTGGTATCACACTTGCTATATCCTAGGTCCATGGCAGTTCAATTTTTCACGAAAGCAGACCATACTTAATGTAAAATTATTTTGCCTTGATTTTTTATTGCATTGTGTAGGGATCCTAAGCATTTTCAAAAATTTTCATTTCTGAAAATGCTTAGGATCAAATAAGCTTTTGAAAATGCTTATTTAACTAATGGGAAGATTTTTAAATGCCACTTCACACCACCATCCATTGCAAAAGATAGGCATAATTAAAACTTTACAAGACAGGGCATACAATATATCAAGCACGTCAATTAAAAGGAATGAAGAACTGCACTACCTGAAACAGAACCTTGCACTTAATGGTTTTGAACTCAAGGCAATCAAAAAAATTCTTAATACATCTCCTACAACCCCCCCTACTTAAACAAGATTTCAAGAATACAATCATGCTGCCTTACATCAAGAATGTCACCATGAGTACAACATAAAAGTGGCTTTTTTACCTTAACGAAAAAATATCAAGATTCCTATATCCTCCACATCATCCCATGAAAAAACCAGACATCTATAAGATTAATTGCTCTTGTGGCATTTGCTATGTAGGCGAATGCCACAAGAGCAGGAAGGTCGGGAGAGATCTACATGTCTGAACACGTAAAAGACATCGAATAAAGAATTGAGTGTAAATCAGGCTGGCATTCCACACACAAACTACTGCCGATCAAGTACTCTGGCAACAAACAAAAATGTCATATATTGATCGTAACTGCTTCACAAGAAAACTTAAAGAAGCCTCGCAAATGCTTAGGATCCCCACACGATGAAATAAAAATCAAGATTAAAAATTAAGTATGGTCTGCTTTCATCGAAAATTGAACTGTGTTATGATCTCTTATTTTGTTCTTATTTTATTTTGTTTCTCGTCCCATATTATAATTTGGTTATATAGATGTATAGAGATCTATGTGTACTTCTGCAGCTTAGATCTATGTGTACATGCGCAAATTAAATTAACAAAGGGATTATCTCTGAGTAGAGCCAATTCTTTAGTTGCAAAAATCTGGAGTTACCTCCTAAGGTTCTGGGAAAATTTATTTGTTCCACTGTGCCACCCAAAACCCTTAGATTAGAAACTTCTAAGCCAAGGAGTGAACTCTCAGACAGGCACTTGATCAATCGTTCTACATATATACCTTGTTTCCAAATATCAATACCCTCAGTATTTAACCTTGATTGCAGTCGTGGTCTTAATTAAACAATTAACTTCTGTTTAGGTCCGAATTTTTATGAGTGGTGCATTGGATTCATAAAATCAGGCAACGAATTAGGTAAAAGCACAAGGGTTTATTAAGAAAATTCATATTATGCATTTTTAACAAAATATTTACATTTATTTAAGTTAACGTATACCGAGATTAGAGAAATTAACACGTAATAAACTGTAATCTATATAGTAAGACATAATCAAGAAACATTACTATCAAACTTTAGTGGTTTGCCCTTTCAATTCCTTTATCTACAATTTCCTCAGGCATTAGATTAATTATCTGTGCTTATGGTTAATGCTATAACACATCAAACTTAATTAACATTTACAACATACACTGAAACACATTACTAAATCTGAAGCATTCAACTTTTTGAATATATATATGTCCTGCCTATAAATTAACTAGAGTTCTATTATTAAGTGTCCTTGTTCTCTAACACACAACGATTCTTTCTTCCATACAAAAATAACTAAAGGTTTGTACTTTACCAGATCCATGATTTCATCAAGCTTTTCTCTCAACCTTTAATGCCTTGTCTTCAGTATATTAACTCTTTGTCCGGACTGTTGATTCTCCTGGGACTGGTTTTGATCTCGGTATAACGATCTTTCCTCTCTTGTGTAGATGGGAATAGTTCAGCCTAGGTTGGTCCACATGGTATTGCACGTCGATCAGCTTAATAAGGCTTTCTTGGCACGCTGACAAAACTTCACTCATTTAGCTCGCTACTTCTCCATCTGTACACCACTACGTTGAACCTTTCATCCGCTCATCATCGTGAATGACTCAGGTAGCGACCCTTGAATGACAGGTGCCTATGTCGAACCCAGGAGCAAGAACAAGAGAACAAGAGCAAGAGAGCTTTGCTGGGTGGTCCCAGCTCTTATATATCTACCCCTAATGGCACCCTTTTTGCATCACGTATTTCCACACGGTACTGAATTCTACTGCGCGGGTCTTGCCTTCTCCCATAGCATCTTCCGAGATCCCCCCACGCACACGCGCTATGTGCTCTGTGCGTATGTGACTGCTTTGGGCTATTTCACTAATCCCAGTGTCTGGCTTTCGAACTTTGAACTTGTATTACTACTTGGCTATACATAATTTACAAAAACTTTCTTCCATTGCAAATATACAAAATTAGGTAGTAATTTCATATATATACTTATCAAATTTGTCAAAATATGTTACATTACAGATTTTTAAGTTATTCAAATTTTTACCCAGATACAAGCATATTCCCTTTATGTTTTAAACTTATTAAATCCCGAATGAGATAGTTCTTATTAAAATATCTTCATTCAAGATTTAATGTTTCAACCAGCATATAGTTAATGAATTTACCATTTGTATTCTGGTTTATAAATTATATTTAACAGTTGTGAAGTTATCAAAAAACATCTAATATGTGTAATTAATTGTTAAAAGGCTTTTGTTGTATAAAACTTTTATGTACCACTACCCCGTGACTGGTTTTAATTGCTTATTTTTATTAAACTCCTTATTTATATCATAATCTGGTCTCAATACCAAAAACTTCCCAAAGGTCTGATAAACTACAGAAACGTAAGTTTCTGTAGTTTATCAGATAAACTACAGAAACATAAGTTTCTGTAGTTTATCACACTACATTAAGATTCATCATCATCATCTAAGATTACATCATCATCATCATCAAATTCCTGCCATGTACCCTCAAGGGGTGTACAGGATATGAGAGCACTACATGAAAAATTTACATCATTACTAACTTCCTATCTACAATTTTCCTCCAAATCAGTCTGTTACTTGTCAAGACCAAATCTTACCAGATCTTATATTTCTATCGTCTAAGGCACTTTGTAAAGTATCGATCTACCTACATCTTGGCCTTCCTCAGGGTCGTTTTCCTGCCAACTTGGCAGAGAACACTTGTTTTGCTAATCTTTCCTCGCCCGTTCTGTTTAAGTGACCATACCACCTGAAATTAGCTCTGCTAATGCACTCATGGATGCTGATAATGTCAAGTTCTTTCCTAATATTCTCGTTTTTAATATGATATTGCCATTGATGCCATCTGTTCACACCTCTAATCTTTCTCAGGACTCTCATATCTTTGGTCAAATGTTTTACTTCTAACCTAGCTCTCAGATCCATAAGTTAAAACTGGTTTGAACACTGTCTTGTATACAGCTAATTTAGTGTTCTGACTAATTTCTCTCTTATTCCATATGAATTTATTCAATGGACTTCCTACCATACCAGCTTCGTTGATTCTGTTGTCTATTTCCATATTTAATTTACTATCTTCGCTAAAAATCATGCCTAAGTAGCTGAAATGTTTTACTTGTTCCACAGGTTCTCCATTCACAACACAGTTGACATTTTCGACGATTCTGCCTCTTTTCATTTCTTTGTCTTTTTATTGCTGACCTTCATACTATATCTATTACAACAGTTATTCAATTTAGTCAAGGAATCTTGCAGACTCCTAGTGGATTTATTGATAAGTATAACGTCCGCATAAAGCAAAGAGCTGACATTAACATCTCCAATTTTTATATCATGTTTAATACCACTTTCCTTCATAATGTGATCCATATAGATAATGAATAACAGAGGGGGATAATGTACATCCTTGTCTCACACCAGATTTAACATTAAACCATCTTCCTGTACTTCCTTCAATTCTAACTGCTGACTTACAACTCAAATAAAGACGAAGTATTACTTGATATAATGCCCTATTAACACCATATAACTGTAGTGTATTGAATAGCTTCTCTATTGGCACCTTGTCATATGCCTTTTCCAAATCGACAAAACTTAAATACAGATCTTTGTTATATTTGTATTTAATTTCTTTTAAATTTTAAATTTAATTTAATTTTAAAAAAATAGTGGAGAAATCCCATGATTTCTCCACTATTTGTCATAAAGTGAAGATCTGATCCTGACAGCCTCTATTTGACCTGAATCCAGCTTGTTCTTCACCAAGCTTTTCTTCCACAATTCTTCTCAACCATTTCTCAAGTATACTTGTATATATCTTGCCAGGAACACTCAGTAGGGATATACCTCTGTAATTCTCACATTCAGTATTATTTCCCGTTTTATATATGGGTACTATGAGAGCTCTACTCCAATCATCGGGAATTCGTCCCTCTGTCCAGGCTTTCTGAACTATGCACTGCAGCCACTGTAAGACTTTTATATCCATATTTCAGCATTTCTGGTCGAATATCATCTACTACCTTTCCATATTTCAAGCATTTGATGGCTTTTTCTACTTCAAGTATGGATATGTATTCCTGACTGCATGCCTGGTCAGTGTTTTTTACCACTGTGCTATCATCACTGCTTGTTTCATTTAGCAATTTTTCGAAGTAATTATTCCATACTTCAAGGATATCTTTTTCTCCCATTTTCATGTCACCTTTATCATCTCTAACTCCTTTTACAGCACCCTTTCCTCCATTTCTAAGCTTCTTCAACAACCTCCAGAATATTTTGCCACCTTCTTGGTATTTATTTTCTATATTCTTGCCAAAATCCTCCCATGACTTTTGTTTAGCTAGTTTTACACACTGTTTAGCTTTCTTACATTTGTCTCTGTATTCTGTAAGAGTAAAAGCTGATTTATTTGCCAGGAACTTTTGATATGCTTTCTTCTTTTCCTTCACTGCCTCTTTAACATCCTGTGTCCACCACAGAGTTCTGATTTTTCTATCCTTGCAGACAACCTCACCACATGCCTCTCTGTCTGAATCAATCAGGGTTTTCTTCAGTTTGCCACTGAATCTCCAAGGTTTGATTCCTGTTCTCAAACTCTTTCATTTTTTCTTCGATAATCTTTGTGTATTTTAGTCTACAGTTCACATCTGAGAGCTGCTCAACTTTTATTTGCTTTAAAACTTTCTTACATGTCATTCTTTTCAATATGAAATTCAATTTTATCCTGCTCAAGACTAAATAGTGATCACTTCCAATTTCAAATCCTCTGTACACTCTGGTGTCCTGCACCAGGGAGAAAACATCACTATCAACAATAACATAGTCAATGAGACTTTTTCTTATTCCTTGCCTCTTCTCTCAAATGTGAATTTGTGCATATTTTTATGTTGGAACATGGTATTAGTAATAATCAATCCATGTCCTGAGCAGAAATCCAACAGGTATTTGCCATTATTATTAGCTTTGCTCTTTTCTCCAAATTTTCCCAAAATATTTTTGTATGTCTGACAATCACTTCCTACTCTGCTATTTAGATCCCCAACAAGGACCAACTTTTCCTTTTTCATTGTGTCAGTAGCTTTCTCTAGAGCCTCAAAAAATTCCTCCACTTCTACCTTAGTAGAGCCTTCTGTGGGAAGAAGGCTCTACTAAGGTAGAGTCTTCTTCCCACAGAAGATGAGACTTATTTGTGCCCATAGGCACAAATAAGTCTCATCGTCCAGTTCCCCATTCTGATATTTGCCTAAATCACTCTACTTGACACTGCCTGCCATTCAAGAAGATTAGCCTCGTATTTTGTGTTGAATACTATGGCTACTCCTTCTTTTCCTTGATTGCCATTGCCTGAATATAACATTTTGTATTAATTGCTCAGAAAGATCTCACCAGTTTTTGCCTATTTTGTTTCAGTCACCCCTATTATGTCGATCTAGTACTTATCTAATTCCACTGCTAACTCCATTTCTTTGCCATTCAGGCTTCTTATGTTGATAGTACAGATCTTTAACTCTGGTGATGTTGAGTTGGGGTGTGTTTTCAGATTTGTTCCAATAGCTGACTTTTCGCTGTTCGCCCCGGTTCCCTGGAAAAAACAATGGGGACCTTGTTTAACCGGGCGATGCCCCAGCCAGCATGAAATTTTGTCATGTTGTACCATTATTTTGTATTTTGGTTTAACCAATAGGAATACAATTTGGTCGACTAAATCCCAAATTGCCAGCCCATCCTCGTTCGTTCAGTATCCAGGTAGATACCCAACAGGGTGCACCATGAGAAGGTGCACCCTGTTGGGTAAAAAAAAAAAAAACTGTAAAAACAGGATTGGTTGTGTATGTGTATATATATATCTTATATAATGCTTAAAAAAAAAAAATGGTACCAGTGCACATTCTATGCTAGCAGCCATTGAGAATTTAAAGGATATGAATAGAAAACTTTAAAAGTATTTACCTTTTATGATATCCTCCTTGAGAACTCTTAATATCGGCATATTTACTACCTCTCTGCGATGCATTATGCTCACCCATCATCCCTAATTCAAAGAATAGTTCTCGCTCTCTTGTTTCAGTGGCAATATCTTGCTCTCTAATCACTATTCAGTGTGATAACATTTTCTTTCTTGAAGATAGTAGCTGTTGCTGTCTGCTTTTTGCCAAAACAGACAATTTCACTGTTTGTTCATTCCTTAGAAATATTCATGCCCATCTTCTTTTCCACTACAAGAGTTCTTTTCATTTGTTTACATACTGCACATCCAAGCAGGGTTGTAACCCACTGAACAAGACAATGCATATGAGCAGACTTAGAAGGTGGAAAATCATTTTTTTTTTTTAATTACTTATTTTCTTAACTGCAGGAGTGGTATATACCCTAACAAGTCCTAGATCCAATTCTCTTATTTTGATAATTTAGCCAGTTAGACTTCACAAAGAAGTCTTTTTTTTTTAATCTATAGTACAGCAACTTAGCTAGTCATCAATATCAGTCATTCCTTGCTACTGGATGCTGATACCATGAACAAAAACTGTCTTTGACACAGTCTCTGTACTCACTTATTTTAGTCATATATACCATATTTAGTGAAAAAACAGAGTAAGAGTTGTAAGTTTTTCCACTTGGTTATGCTACAAATTAAAGAGGATAAAAAATTATATTCTTGGTTTAATTCTATGTTCAAGTGTGAGCAAACAAACTTTGTGCCTGAACTATTTTCAGGACTGGGCAACTCGTATACAGAGGCTAATGACTTCGCATCACTTGTGTTAGTATCCTAATGCAAAGCACATATTCTTACGCACATGTTTAATGCTATGCATTATGAGAAGGGTCACTACCCAGACCAGTTTTGATGTTTATTGAGGTCTCATCAGTGGGAGCCAGACCCAGAGGTTAATGCAAGATTGAAGTAATGAGGAGGTCATATTTTCATATACGAGTAGCCTAAAGGTGTTTATTTATTTATTTAGCATGTGATGATACAACAGCCATGAGGCTCTCTTTACAGGGAAGTATGGCACAATCTCAATCCACCCTCTAATTTTATCTGGGCTCAGGACCAGCATAGCTGATAAATCAGGCTTATGACTGACTCTTAAGTATTCCTGACTGTAATCCGTGTGTTCACAGGGCTGGTTTTCCTGTTCTGGGGGACAAAAAACCTGAGTTTCTGGGTGGAAAAAACCCCCTACCTCTGTATGAGACCAGCTAACTCACCTTTAGTCAAAAGAGACAGATAAAGGGTCCTCATGTCATGGATGGGAATCGAACTCAGGTCCTTCCGACCAAAGGGCTTCATCTATAATGACTGAGCTACACCTTATTATTAAAATACTCTGGATTAGAGATAGTTGTTGGAAGTTTTTCCACTTGGTTATACTATAAATTAATGATACCAAGAAATTATATTCTTGGTTTAATCCTTCATCCAAGTGAAATCAAACAAAGTTTGCGCCTGAACTATTTTCAGGACTGGGCAACTCGTATATAGAAGCTAATGACTTCACATCACTTCTGCATTAGTTCAATCTTGGTATCACCTCTTGGTCTGGCTCCAAATGATGAGACCTCAATAAAGGTCGAAACCGGTCTGGGTAGTGACCCTTCACATAATGCATAGCATTATACATGTCTGTCAGGATATGTGCTTTGCATTATGGGATACTAGTGAAGTCATGAGCTTCTGTATACGAGTTGTCCAGTTCTGAAAATAGTTCTGGTGCAAACTTTGTTTGCTTACACTTGGATAAAGGATTAAACCAAGAACATAATTTCTTGGGCATCTTTAATTGAGCATATTTAGTGTAATTAAAAATAACTGGAATGAACTGCACACTGCATGTCAAAAGCCAAACAAAGTAAAAAATTTTATTGTATCACTAAAATACAGTCCAGCTTGAGGTGCAACTCGTACAAGACACAGCCTGGCATGAACATGCTAATATACAAACAAGAAAGTAATTTAAAATGGTTATAGCAAATATGTTAACAACAGGTGTGGTAAAAATGCAAATTTCATTAAATAACTAAGCTTATTTGAATAGTAGGTAAACATGTAAAAAAAAAAAAAACTACTGAATATTACAAATTTCTAAAGGTGCTGTATCCATATGTCACCGTGTAATAGAGGTGCCAACTTGCCAGACTATTTGCACACAGTCCCAAAAAAAAAAAACTGTGTGTGTGTGTATGTGTAGAGAGAGAGATTCAAATGACTAGATCTGTGCGTAGTATTCCAGATTTACTCAATGTTTATCTCTACTCGTTAGCAATCTCAATATCATAACAATCCTTTGGATAACTTTCACAAGTAGTGCACTGTGTCCCAGAAACTTCACCTTCATTTATCAGTAGCCCATATTTCTCATTTCCTGGGATGCAGAAGTACCAGGAGGGTATGCTGCATTTCGTTTAATTTCTTCTGGCCAACATGCAACACTTCGTTCTTTTTTGATGAATTATGGAGACTACTACTGAGTTAAGAATAATTACTTTCATTTTGCAAAATTTCAACTTTCATATTAAGGTCATCATCTGGAGTATGCACACACATATATGGAAAGAAGCTAGATTACATTTCAAATGGTATGCCAACATTGGCAATGATTTGATCAACCATTATTAAAAACCTACATCAAAACTATATCCTATTTATAACATTGTCAGAAAACAAATTCATATTAATTCTTTTAATACAGCACTAGTGGTTGCCTAATCAATAATTTAACATAAGTGTTTTGGGATACTAAGGCAACTAAAGTGAAGTCAATTGCCTCTATATATACAAGTAGCCCAGTCGTGAAGAAAATTCTTGTGCAAACATTGTTTACTTACACTAAAATATAGGATTAAACCAAGAATATAATTTCTCGGCATCTTTAACATAAGTGTTTGTTATATTGAGTCTAAGATCCTGGAGTAATACAGTCCTAATTATAAATTAAAGATGCCATGAATTATATTCTTGGTTTCATCCTTTATCCAAGTGTAAGCAAACAAAGTTTGTGTGTGAAGAAACTTAACTGGGCTACTTGTATATAGAGGCTAATGACCTCACATCAACTTTAGTATCCCATTATGAACCCAGTCTGGCTAGTGGTCCTTCCCCATAATGCATAGTATTATACATGTCTTTAAGAATATGTGCATTGCATTATGGGATACTAAGGCAACTGATGTGAAGTCATTAGCCCTATACAAGTAGCCCAGTTGTGAAGTTACTTCACACGCAAACTGTTTGCTTACACTTGGATAAAGGATAAAACCAAGAATATAATTTCTTTGCATCTTTAATTTATAGTATAACCAACTGAAAAACTTTCATAGTCCTAATTATAATTTTAATGAACCTTAACAAAAGGTTACATGTATAGAATGTGTGCCATCAATATTCTTGGAACCATCATTCTTCTTAAGATTAGGGCTGTTGATTAGAATTTCACAGGACTCTTTAAATTTGTGCTCATACAAACATTTTGGTGTGATGAACAGTGCCTTTCTAGTCAATTCTATGTAGAGTATTCATGTTATGATCAAAGATTATGACCAGATTTACCTGTTATTAAATTTAATGGATTGTCATGTTCTTTTTTTTCTGATAAGAAATGTGCAACCATTTGCACCAATATAAGGCAAGTTAGAGGTGCATTGAATACAGTATACCCCAGGGTAGACCAATGGAGGAAAGGGATCCTTGGAGAAGTTGAATAAGTTACCGTATTTGCCAGCGTATAAGACACACTTTTCTTTGAAAATAGATCTGAAAAACAGGGTGCTTCTTATAGGCCGATACTCAGTTTTTTATTACTTTTATTTCTGGAAATTTTTTCTGTTCCGAATTACGCGATTTCTTTCTTGCTTCCCTGCAGTGTGTGAGAGTCTTCCAGTTACGTAGTGTTCAGTGGATGTGCATGCGCTACCATCGACGATCACAGCTGTGTTCCTGTTCGTTTAAACTTTTTCATTGCAATTGTGACAACAGCAATCACAAGAACAGAACCTTATGGCAAACCATTTGTTACCTCCTTCCATCCAAAAAAATGCTCCCTGTGCACAACTCACTGATGTTCATCGCCCATCCTTTCCCATATCTAAGCCACCTGCTACCCATTACCATTCTCCTCAGTTTCAATACAAATCTTGCATTTTATAATATTCTCTCAAATGTTGTCCCAAAATCCAGAAAAATTATTATATATATATCTCTGTCCAATGTAATTGTTACCATATAATAAAAATTAAGCATATTAAAACAAGACAGCCTCTTAACAAAACCCACACTATCCTGCAGAGATACTCATATTCTTCATTAACTTTAACCAGACTTTCCAAAATCTCTGCTACTATCCCAGTTCCTCATGCCATGGTATGATCCCAAATTGCTTCCTTAAGCTAACATAATCTCCTGCTCTGCAGTTCCACTTATCTCCTCTTCAGACTGGAGCATGCACCTGACAGTTCACTTCCCATATCAAAACTACATCACTGTCATCTGCTAGAAGTAACAAAGATATTTGGTTGACTTTTACATTCTGAGACACTAACACCAAGTTGAGCACCAGTGTCATTTCTTCATCCCTAAGCAACAAAAAAAAATTCATTAATCCTACTTCCATACTCTTTCCTGATTTCAATCAATGTCATTGTGATTAAACTTTCCCAAGATAATTATCTGACTAGGCATCTCACTACTTCTCCTTTCTGAACATTCTCAGGTCTATATCAACAGCCTAAAATACTGTATCTCATTCACTTCAACCTCACACTATACAGCCTCAGAAGTCAGTGTTACTATCTTAGTTCATCACTTCAGGATGCAATTCCTCTGCTATCACAGAATAGGCTTCTTCCATTTTTTTCCTCTGTACAAGTCCTCCATATTCTATTCCCATCAACTATTCCTCTGCTTCCTCAGTTGGTTGATGAACCAACCAACCAACCTCTTGTGTATGGGCCCAACATAAAGAGAGAGAGAGAGAGAGAGAGAAAGATGTTTGATCCAAATGATTACCAATATTGCAAAGACTACTTGCTTATTCCTAATATTTCAGACATTTGTAAATAAACAATGATCCTCTGCATCCATACTTTATGCAGTCTACTTAGGCTTAGTCTGGCAAGCTGACTGCATTCTTTGCTCTTTCCTTAATCCAAGCCACTTAATTTTGGTTCTTTTGAGATCACTCCTATAATCATTTTTCTATATCTATACTAAAACATTTCATATCTTACTATTCTAACTCTCACACTGTTAGTTAATTACAGACCTCTCTCTCCTCATTGCAGAGATCAATTTTATTAAAAATATTTGTTCATAAAGGCATATTTAAAAATTGGTGTTCTAAATTTCAAGTAGAGTTCAAATAGCAGAAAATTCTTTGGAGAGGTATAAAGTGAAGAATGTGAATAAAAAAAAAAAAAAAAAGAAAAGAAAACTGTTCCAAAATACTAATTCTGATTCATATTACTACCTCAGTATTTTGAAAGAAAATTTGACTATAATCAAGAAATGAACTTAAATGTGCCAATAAGAAAACCAGAAATATGAACTGTATGAAGTTGTTATAGCATCTTGCTTGTTATATTGCTATAATCCAGTGTTGCAATAAGACCATGCTGTTTCATGTTGGTACCTCAAATATTCATCTGCCATTGTTACTTGTACCTTACCTCCATGAACTGTTTCTCCTCTCCTTTCTTGGAAGTACATTTTCTAAGAACAGCTCGATACTTTCCTGATGAGGAATAAGCAGCAAGACATCTGTAATATAAATTAATTTCAGATAACATATTTTCAGTCATGTTTTGATAATAATAATTATTAAATATTAACTTTTCTACATAGCTAACAGTATATTGTTAAAAATATGCATAAAACATC
Source organism: Typopeltis vanoorti (assembly GCF_054136105.1). Taxonomy (NCBI): domain Eukaryota; kingdom Metazoa; phylum Arthropoda; class Arachnida; order Uropygi; family Thelyphonidae; genus Typopeltis; species Typopeltis vanoorti. Next base: position 74,975,275 of record NC_143550.1, on the reverse strand, counting down.
AATTTCAGCTTGAGAAAACATATATATCATATTACTGATTTTTACCTTATGTCTAAAGCTTTACTAACATTTTCTGATACCAAGGGCTGATCCAGAAAAGAAATAAATTTCACACTGCAGTGACAAAATTTTCAAATTTTGGCAGTAGTTTTATAGAGGTCAGAATTTATATATATATATATACACACACACACACTGCTTGGAAAAAAGTCAATGGACACCCCCAATTGACAAGGAGAATCATGCCAAGTTAGTACAATTGTGTCCAGGTGAAATGGCAATGAGAAGAGAACTGAAGGAGTTTGAAAGAGGAATTGTGACAGGATGCAATATTGCAGGCTATCTATTCAGCAAATTGTTGACAAATTGCACCATCGCAGGTCAACAATTAGTGATACCATACCGAGATGGAAGTGCATGGAGTTAACTGCAAATGCTACCTGCAGTGGACAACTAACCAAACTCACTGAATGTGACTAGAGGGTACCATGAAGGACAATACATAAAAAAACACCATTCATTGACCGACACTTTGAATGCAGAGTTCCAGGCATTGACTGGAACATGAATCTGCACAAAACATTCAGAACTGCAACTCACAACATGGATTTCCATTGTAGGACTGCAATATGCATGCCCCATATTAATAGAACTAAAACGCAGTATCATCTTCAGTGGAACATGGAAGCTTAGAAACCGTGTTATGGCGCAACAAATCATAACATCCTCTACTGAGCAGATGGATGGGTGTGGATGTGGCAGAAGAGCCTGGTGAATGACTCTTACCAGAGTGCATAACCCCAAATATGAAACATGGAGATGGCAGTGTGATGGTGGTCCTGTTTTTCCTGATTTGACTTCAGACCTCTGTTCATGGTGCCATGAACACTGAACTCTGAGATGTACCTGAACAATGCAATGCTTATTACTTTGTGGCATTTCTACGGCAGAGCTGACCATTGTCTCTTTCAGCATGACAGTGAATCATGTCATAAGGCTGCTGCTGTAACTGTGTAGTTTGTTGACATGAACATCATCCCACTTGATTGGCCTCCCTGATTTCAACCATATTAAACATCTGTAGGATGAACATGTGCATTGGGTGAAGTCAATGAATGTCTTCCCCAGAGCAATTCAAGACGTTATTATTTGCCTACAGGAAGAATGGTAAAAAAATCTATTGATCACTATCACACACTTGTGGAAAGTATGCCTGTAGGATTGCTGCAGCCATTCGCAGTAAAAGGAGGTTCTACATCCTATTAAGATAAGAGCAATGACTGCTTCTTTCTCACAGTATGGTGTCCATTGACTTCTATCTAAGCAGTGTGTGTATCAGTGGCATCACATGTCCATTTTGGTTGGTGTGCTCTCATGTGGCATAATGCAACCCATGCTACAAAATTCATGTCAATTTGACTGTATGATTACATTTTTTTCGATGTATGAAAGTTTTAAGAGGGCATAGTGCATCAGTGCTCATCTTAACTGGTCCAATACAATTAATTGTAGGATAACTTTGAATACTTTATATCATTTATATCAATAATTTATCAATTAATTGTAAGCAAATTTGTGTACAGTGGGAGAACAAACAACGTGTTTGTTTTAAGATATATTAGAAAACAATAATGAAGGACAATGTTATATTTGATTGGTATATTTGAATTACTCAAAGGTGTAAATATGTGAACCACCATTAATAAGTCATGTGAGAATGGGAAATGTAATGGAAAGAATAAGTGTGAATAGAAATACTTTCAGTAATGGCAAACGATAACATCTATGATAATTATTTGTTAATTGTTGTGTGTGGTTTGTAAGTTGCTGGGTGGAGGGAATAGTATATGATCCTATAAAGTTTAGACATGAATAAGTGAATTTATTATAGCATAATTAAAAAAAAAACTTATGAGGAGAGAGAAAGAGATATGTTTACAAAGTATAAATAACTAATAATAAACAGCCACTATATAAATCTAGTAGTTCAGTTCAAAACTATAAGGAGAGGCTAATCCAATGAACTAATAATGTTGATCAAGTGATTCATTTAGGCGTGGCAGGAATACATGTGGTTTCATGGAGCAGCAAATCATCAGGTAAAATTTGTTGTGTGTGTTAGTATTTCTATGGTTTATGTATATTTCATTTTGTTTTCTAAGAAGTTTCTTTTGTTTACTGAGACTCGATATACATTTTACGCAATAAGAGGATACATAATATCCAATCATTATTGTAATTATCCACACTTTAGGGAATCCTACATTCGTCAGTTTTTTATTTACTTTATTTTATATTTTAGTGTCAGCGGCTCTTTGGTCTTATCAAAAATGGATATCTCACATATGCTAGTATTTTGTCGGAGATCAACAACTTCTTATAATACACGGAAGTATTCATTTTTATTCAGGAATGGATAAATTTTTACCTACGTATGATGTTTACGAAGACTAGAATAAAAATGTTCCTATACCGTTAAAAAAAACTTTCATACCTCAACAGATGCTATATTGTACAACCAAGAAAAACAAGTAGCTTTGTTCATCACTGAATACAGTAAACAGATTTAACATCTGTGTACTATATTTAGGAACTATTAGTGTAATTAGAGACAACTGAAATGAGACATTTAATGAAAAAACACTCTGCTCCGACAGACTATGCTGCATGTTTGCTAACAGAAAAGATTATTGTAGCCATGCTTATTCCACATACCTTTCTCTCTGGAGAGTAATAAATAATAAACAAAGATGACAAAAAAAGTCTTGACTGCACATCACATCCAGTCAACAATACTACTGTATTGTATTGTGAAATAGAGAAGTAGCTCGTGTACTCAGTTTTTGCATCTTTATGCTTGCTCAGTAAATTTGGAAGAGAAGGATAAGGCTTAACTCCTTCGACTACAGTCATACAATCCACAAAAGTACTGAAAACAGGACATTCATTTGATTGTCAACACTGTTTCCATTGTAAATATAGACAAAAAAGTTATAAATGTATGGAAAATTATATATTAAAACCTTGTCTATATTATATATAAAAACTTGCCTACCACATCAGTTCACACTTCACACATATAAAACAGATGAAACTCAGAAAACAAAATCAGCAACTCTTGACAAGTGACAATATTCAATTGGATTGGTTGACACAATAACCAATCACAGCCACTGATTTCTAGGTGCTACTATCTCAGTGTTCACCGTTGCTTTTTGGGAGTTTAAAACCACTGGAACAAGAATTTGACCTGCTGCACGATCTGTACATCTGTTCAGATCGTGTGACTGCAAACCCAGGGCCATTAACATGAATGTGATGCAATGCTTACGTGTTAAAATTAAACACAATATACTAATACTTCACGAAGTATTAGTATATTGTGTTTAATTTTAGGAATCACGCAAAGCTACAAAGAATTAGGGGAGTCTTTAATGGGAATAAATGCAAAAATATAATATCGGTGATATTGTTATTCCATGGATGTACACTAAACACCTAGCACACCCTGAATATTGGCCCAATATATTATTATTATTCATGACACTCCAAGGAGTTCAAAGACTCATCGGGGAAGGACACCTATTGTACAACTCTCCGTCTCCACCACTACACCGAACTTCTATCACCAGTCATCAACATCAGCGCCATCTACCGCCCACCACAGCTAGTATTTTTTGTCTGTAAATTGCATGTGTTCTGAAGGGCCAATTTGTCTGTCTGTGGGATGAAAAACCTGAGTATCCGGAAGAAAAAACCCTACTACCTCCGTATGAGATTGGCTAACTCACTTTCAATTGAAAAAGTCCATATAAAGATTCCTCCCATCATGACGAGAATCGAACTTAGGCCTTTTCCAATCGAAGGGCGCAACATACCGTCATTCTTCCAATTGCGCTATGGAGGTGCTTAAATAAATATATATAGTGCACAAAACTTTTACACATAAAAGTTCTGCATAATATGCAATGTAACCAGTGAGATGATACAACAGTTTCCACCTTCATGCCAGCAGTATGCTAAACTGAGTAAAAACATTGTGTCTTGTTTTCTGTTTCTGGTGTTCTTGTATTAAAATTTCAAAAGGAAGGAAGAACTTGATTCATGTCAGATACCAACACCAATTTTGCATAACAATAAGAGCCTGTATTTCATAAGAAAGTGCTTCCTCACACTCTGTACAATCCTGACATTAGCCTTTTACATATCAACCTTTTTCCTAAGTTTGAAAGAACTGATCATCCGTGAGAAATGCTTCACTACCACTGACAAGGTTTTTGCTAAAGGAAACCAGTTTAACAAACACATAAAAAAAAAAAGGTTTACTGAACATGAACACAGAACTTATCCAAATGTTAAGTATTAGTGATAAGGCAGAATAGAGATTATCCTTGCATATGCATCTAGGAGTAGTAGAAAGTTTAGCATTATCAGTAAACAAATGGATAATCCCCTTTAATTCAAATTATCTCCAATATTTTTAACATACATATTAAACAGCTGCAGTTGAAGCCCAGACTACTGTGTCACATCACTGGTAACCTGCACTCTCCTGGATGGCTCCACATTGAATACTACTTTCTGATTATGGATATTATTTCTGGGAAAACTCCCGTGTTACTCCTCTTAATAAACTATTATATTTACGGCTATTTTGCCTGCTTCTGTTTAGGAGTGCCTCTGTTCAAATGCCATTGGCTTTTTATTCACGCATTCTTAGGGCATTGTAGATGTATATTTACCAATAAATATATGTAACATAAAGGAAGAGAAATTTACACATACCTTTTTCTGGGTGTTGTGGCTTTTCTTCTTTCTGCGATGTGCAAACTACTGTGTGTGTGTGGAGGGGGAGGGGGGGAGGCAATGTGGGAGAATTAAAATAGAAAAAACCCAGAGTTTTTGAATAATATATATATATATACACATATATAATATGTTATTAGGTAGGGATGAGCAGAGAGTTTTTTTTTTTTTTTTAATTTATATAGGGTGGGAAAGGGTAAAAGGGGTTGAAACAGCAATTGATTTTTAGAGGGGGAGGAAGGGGGATTGATGGGATGTGGTCCGTTTCAACTATGCTTGGTCGTTGTCATCTTCTGAACACATGGAGGAAGTGGATGCTATGTCATTTTTAGAGGGGGGGAAAGGGGTTTGATGGGGTGCGGTCCGTTTCAACTATGCTTGGTCGTCGTCTGAAGGAGGAAGTGGAGTCACATGGAGGAAGTGGATGCTATGTCAGGTCGGTAAGGTGCTTCTGCTTTTGAAGTGTTTGTATTATCGCCTATTGGTCGGGGTTGTGACATCAATTTTATGTTGTGAAGCTTCCAAACCTCGGAGATTATGTATGGCCTGTGTGGACGTTGATAGAGTTCGCATCACATTTTATGGCTATTGTTTCCAATATTCTAAGCATTGTTTCATTGTCTTGTCTGTCTACTATGATGACCTTGTCGATCTGAGGGGTGTGTTTTTGTTCAAGGGCATGAACAGCTATTTCTGTTTTTTCCTGTGCTTTGTATTCGATTTTTCTTTTTGATTTTGCGTTTTTTAGTGTTTAAATGTTCTGGAATAGGGATGTTACAATCATGGAAGTGTTCTTGTAGTCTTGCCCATAAAGACCTGATGGTGGAACCTGTGTAGATGATATCACAGTCTTTTTAGCAAGTAAATTTATAGACTACATTGTGGTGTTCAAATATTCTTTTTGTGTGTGAGATTTAGTGGGTTTTAGGAGATTTGCCAATTTTTTGGTTTGTGGTGAATACCAGTTTGTAGTTAGTAGGTTTGAAGATGTATTTATAGGCTTTGTATGTGTTTTGGGTGTATGGTAGTTTGATAATTTTTTGTGCTGAGAAGTTTGTTTTGGTACTTGGGTTGATTTGGCGGTTTTTGGCCGTCCTGTTTGCGTAATTTATTAGTTGTGTAGGATAGTTGCGATTTTTGAAGATCTGTGTTAGTTTTTTTATTTCTGCATTTAGATTACTATGACTGGTTGAAAATTTGTAAGCATTTAGGAAATGTGATAAGATGACCGATTTTTTAACAGAATATGGATGGTATATGAGTGGAAATGGAGGTAGTTTCCTATATGCGAGGGTTTATGGTATACTTTTGTGGCTATTTTGTTGTATGTTCTGATTAATGTCAAGTTTAAGAAATTGATGGATTTGTTCTGTTCGGTTTCTATGGTGAATTTTAGTCTGTTGCTGTAACTGTTTAGAGATGCTTTTAAGGTGGTGATGTGTGCAAGATTTCAAATGCACAGAATATTGTCCACATATCTGCCATAAAAGGTGATGCCGGTGGGGGGGGGGGGGGGGGGGGGGCAATAGGAGTGATTCTATGTGTACAAGGAATAATTCCACTAGTTCTGGGGACGTCCACGCTGGTGTAATAAAGAGGTCGCATCCAATGAAGTGAGAGTTTCGCTATGAATTTTGATATAGGTGCTGTGGTGGTGTTTTTGTAGGAGACTATTGGCCTCATTGGGTACCGGTCTTTGTGGGTTTTTATTTGTCCGAACATACAAGGAGTGAGTGTGGTGCAGGGGGGGCACTGTGTTTTTCATTGTGGTTTTGTCTATTCTGTTTTCATTTTTTAGGGTGTGTAGGGTAATGTTGATTTGTTTAATGAGGCCCAGGGGTGGGATTAATTTGGATTTTTTGGTAGGTGAGTTGGTCGTTTAAGATAGCTGTTATTTTGTTGCGGTAATTGGTTTGGTTTGTGATAACTACTGTATCCCCTTTGTCAACTTTATTGATAATAAAGTTCGGGTTCCTTTTTAGGGATAATAGGGCTTTTTGTAAGTTGGGGATGATGTTTGGTTTTATTATTATTTTACTATTTATGATGTTGTTAATTTTGTGGAAAATTGTAAGAGTCATTCTCTAATTTCGCTTGGATTTCGATAATGATGTCTCTGTTTTGTATGTATTTTGGGGATACACCAAAGTTTAGTCCTTTGCTCAGGATGGTGATTTCGTCGGGTGTGAGGTTGTGGTGCAATAGATTGATGATGGAATTGTTTTTTTTTGTGGGTTTTAAGGCGGTAATATCTGAAGGGTTGGAAGCAGCGCAATTGTTGTATTGGGTGTTTGTTAGTGCATACCATTTCTTTGCGTGTCGAGCTTCTATTAATAGTGTGTAGTCGTTGATGTGAGATTGGGTATTATCCCAAAAGACTGCCCATTCGTTTGGGGTCAGTAGCATTTTCAATCTGTTTTTTGTTTTGTGAATGTATGAATATGCTTGTTGCTTCTTTTTAAATCTGTTGTTTATGGCTTGTTTTATGAGAGCATGGGATGCCCGGTAGCAAATTTTTTTGTTCTCTATAGCATCCACTTCCTCCATGTGTTCAGACGACGACCAAGCATAGTCGAAACAGACTGCACCCCACCAACCCCCCTTCCCCCACCTCTAAAAATCAGTTGCTATTTTCAACCCATTTCACTCTTTCCCACCCTATATAAATATAAAAAAAAAAAAACGCACCGCCCATCCCTACCTAATAACATATTATATATGTATATATACATTATTCAAAAAACCTGGGTTTTTTCCATTTATATTTTAATTCTCTCACATTGCCTAATCCCCCCCCACACACACACAATAGTTTGCACATCGCAGAAAGAAGAAAAGCCAAAACACCCAGAAAAAAGGTATGTGTAAATTTCTCTTCCTTTATGCTACATATATTTATTGGTAAATATACATCTACAATGCCCTAAGAATCCATGAGTAAAAAGTCAATGACATTTAAACAGGGGCACTCCTAAACAGAAGCAGGGAAAATAGCCGCAAATATAATAACTACTTCTGATAGCTATCAATCATTTATAATAAAATTTTAATGGAGTGAAACAGCACTAGCAAATGACTAAAAATGGTATTTGATGCTTCCAATATTTCATCTCAGTTAAACATCATCATCATCAGGAAGTACAAAATAAGACTTTTAAAACGTACACATGCATGCACGCACGCACGCACACAGAAAGGTAGCACAAAACTAACTGAAACACGTGGACGAAAGACTGGATACCGAACTGGGTGAGGCAACTTCTATGGACACCTGACAGTGGCCTAGGATGTAAACTGGGATCTCGAAGTATTAATGTTTCCCATATTTCGAGTTTTATGTAACCATATTTATTCAAATCAGGTTGATTTTTAAGAGCAGCAGCAACAGATTCTAAAAACAGATTTTCTCTTCAAAATTTACTGTGCTGGAGCATGATGGAAATGCATGGAATAAATCCACCCCAAAGTGCAATGCAGCTCTCACAAGTGCTTTACCATGCTTAATACCAACTGATTCAGGAGTTCTTGAGGCAAACTGACCTACTCCTCTTTCAGAACAAGGAGGAAGAGGAGTGATCCCCAACATGTTCTATGGACCAAGATCTGGGGGGCATGCTAGCCACTCAATTCAATTAATATCTTCAGTCTCCAGAAATATTTTCACCAATGCTCATGTGCAATATGGTGTGGCATTGTCATCCATAAAAATTAATTCTTCACCTACAGCCATGAAACAATTAAACATGACATTGAGAAACTTCATTGCAATATTGTTCACCAGTCATAGTCTCTTTTTTCCCAGCACTTGTAGCTAGGTGCATCCATTAAACATAATGCCTCCTCACACACCATGATCCCAGCACTGCTGTATCTATCCCTTTCAAGAACATTCTCATAACACTTTCATGCCAGATCAAGTGTCATTTAGAATCAGAGGAAAGACTAAAACAACTCTCATCGTAAAGAGTATATTAGTCCATCGGTGAAACACCACTGAAAACATGCTCTATGAAGCAGTGAATAAAGGGATGTAGACTACAGGCTTTCGGGCATATAGACCTACTTGTCGCAGACATCTTGCCAGAGTTCATTAAGATATCTGTGGACCTGTGCTTGAATGGTGCCAACTTGTAAGATAACCTACTGTGGTGCATCGATCACATTTTGCTATTATAATCAAAAATCAGTCTTCATGCAACATGGTAGAGCAAGGACCTCTTAGCAAATATCTGGAATATATTCCACTGGTTGAAATGCTGCTCAGAACCTGGATACAATGCTATGTGAGATTAAAAACTCTCTGGCAATATTAGCAATTCTGCACCCTTGTTCAAGCTTTCCAATAATTCTTCCCCACATAATATCATCTAGACGATGTCTTTAAGATATCATCTTAGGGCTCTATTCTTGGACCACTGCTTTTCAATTTGTTCATCAATGATATAGGAAAGGATTTGAGAGGAAGGATTTCACTTGTTTGCTGATGATGCAAAGTTGGGTAGAGCAATTATGAGTGCACAGGATGTCAAAATTTTATAGGATGATTTGGATAGTTTGGAGGACTGGGCTAGGAAAAATGGATGTCAATTTAATGTGCCAAAGTGTAAGGTTATGCACTTTGAGGTGAAAAGAATAGCAACAGTATAGTGCATTGGTGGAACCGTACTCCAGGAGATTGATGAGGCCAGGGATTTGGGAGTGTTGGTGGATAGGGAATTGAAGTTTAGGGAGCACATTGCAAAAGTGACTAAAACAGCTCACAAATCACTTGGCTTCTGAAAAATACTTTAACATGCAGAGACAAACAAGTTGTTGTTCCTCTGTATCGAGCCTTGATAAGACCCCATCTGGACTACTGTACCCAGTTATGGGCACCAGGTTTTTTTCGTGATGGGGAGGAAGTGGAGAGGATCCAGAGACGAGTGACCAAGATGATAGCAGGTCTGTGGAATGAACCTTATGAGAATAGGTTGAAGATTTGTGGGTTGCAGAAATTGGACGACAGGCGAAGGAAGGGTGATATGATTGAGACATTCAAATTACTGAAGGGTTTCTATAAGATTGATCCAGAAGATATTTTTGAAAATATGACTGGTGGTGGGAGGACTAGGGGCCATGAATGGAAGCTGGGCAAGAGCATGGTTGACAAGGGTGTTAGAGCTAGGTTTTTTACTTGGAGAGTGGTGAATGAGTGGAATAAGCTTCCAGAGTCTGTTGTGGGTGTTACGACTGTGAATGAGTTCAAGGCAAGGTATGATAGATACTGTGTGAATGTCGAATAGTTGTTCTTGACATGATGTTAGGGCCTCCCTCGATGAGTCTGTCGACTCCTTGGAGTTGCCCGGAACAACAACAATAATAATAATCTAGACATCCACGACATACAAGACATCCAAGTTTGCAACTTTATTCCTTTGCAAAACTTCCTTCAAGGGAGTGGCTACACAGTGATACTTCTGGATTTTGCTAAGGCTTTTGACAGGATATCCCATGGAATACTGTTATGCAAATTAGAACAAATGGGGATGGATATTAAACTGGTGATATGGATAAGAGAAATGACTAATGGACAGATACCAAAAAGTAGTGCATGGAGGAGTAGAGTCCAAGATGAAGCAAGTGACCAGTGGTATGCCTCAAGGCTCTGTACTTAGACCATTATTTAATTTGTATGATACAGGAAATGACTTGAAAGGGGATATTCAGTTGTTTGCTGATGATGCAAAGTTGGGTAGCACAATAATTAAGCAAGCTGATGTAGAGTGCTTGCAGGATGATTTAAATAAGCTGGCAAAATGGGCAAAAGGTAATGGATGTCAGTTCAATGTGGAAAAGTGTAAAGTTATGCATTTGGGGATTAAAAGGTTACCAGCTGTGCACCACATTGATGGAACTGTACACCAAAATATTGATGAGACTAGGGATTTGGGGATGTTAGTGGATAGGGAGTTGAAGTTCAGAGGGTACATTGCTAAGTTGTCCAAAATAGCTCATAGGATTATTTGGTTATTGAAGAACACACTAACATGCAGAGATAAAGAAGTTATTATTTCTCTTGATAAGGCAATGATACGTCCCCATCTAAATTACTGTGCTCAGGTCTGGTCACCTGGATTCCTTGGAGATGAGGAAGTGGTAGAAAAGATTCAGAGAAGAGTGACCAAGTTGGCGAGTGGTGTAGCCCTACATTGATAGACTGAGAGTTTGTGGATTACAAAGGTTAGTTGATAGGCAGAGAAGAGGGGGATATGATAGAAACATTTAAATTACTAAAAGGTTTTTATAAGATTGATGCAGGGGAAATATTTCAGCAGTTGGATAGTGGTGGAAGAACAAGAGGTCATCCCTGGAAATTAAGAGTGTGGTTAACAAGGGTGCGAGGACTGGATTTTTTGCTGGTGAATGAATGGAATATGTTGCCTGACTCAGTTGTGAGTGCTTTGTCTGTAAATGAGTTTAAAAAAGGTATGATGGATATTGTGTGGATAGCCTGGGTCTCCCACGATTAGTCTTCTGACTCCAGGAGATATCCATATAATAATAATAATAACTTTTTTTTAATTATCAAATAGATTTTTAGTTATACAAATCAAATAGTTCCATGGCTGGAATGTAATCATGCCATACAAGATGAGCCAGTCGATACATGTATCTTGATTTTTTAGTTATTGAAAAATTAATTATGAAATAGACCTGCACTTATCTGTAACAAAAATATAACAGTTAGAAAAAAGAGTAAAGATGTAAAGGGTAAAGATATAAAGATGTAAAGGGTGAAGGCTAAAGATGCATTCTGGAAAAATAAAGATCTGCTCAGAAGTTCTGTGAGTGTCGAGACAAAAAAAAAGAATGATAAGAACATTAGTGTGGCCAATTTTCACATATGGAAGTGAGACCTGGATATTCAAGAAGAGAGTAACAGATCATGGCCTTTGAAATGTGGTGCTATAGGAGGTCTCTGAAATCCCATGGACAGAACATGTGACAAATACAGATGTCCTACAGAGAATGAGAACACACAGAGATCTTCATTACAGGAAATGATCCAGAGAAAGATGAGATTGACAGGACATGTGCTGAGAGGTTCAGCAGGACAGAGGATACTAACAGTTTTAGAAGGAAAAATTATGGGAAAAGGATCAAGAGGCAAAAAAATGAAGGACATGGCTTGAAGATATAAGATCATGGACAGGATCACATGGCTATGCAGAAACAAAAAGGAAAGCCACCAACAGAGAGAATTGGAAGGACATGGTGCTGCACCCTCTCACTGAGGAAGCTACATGAAGAAAAAAAAGAAGAAAAAAAAAAGAGTAATCAAAATAAACAAAAAATGCCTTGTAACCCGTAAAGACCATTTGCATACAATGCTTTGCTTTTTTTATATAAAACACTGCTTCATTACATAACATGAACAAATTAGTAAAGCAAATCTCTCTTTACAGAGTCATACAGGGAGGGTAGACAAAACCTATAATTTACTATGTTTGTAGTCCTGAGTGGATTTCTCTTGAAAATTTCCAATCATTGTTCTGTCACAAATAATAATAATAATCTGCAGTATTTACAGGTCCTTAAGACCTACAATGTGCACAAACTGCCAAAAAAACCCTACTACCTCCATGTGAGACCAGCTAACTCACCTTTGACTGAAAAACTAGATAGAGAAACTTATCCTAGAGAGGAGATTCTCTATCAAGTTTTTCAGTTGAAAGTGAGTAAGAAAAGGGCTTCATCAAAACTAGCACTCTGCTGGTTTTGATGAAGAGCTGCTATTGATCTGTTAATACTTCAAAGGATTTACCAATTTTTCAAAGTAATTATTCTAGACATCTAGAATTTAGTTATCTTCAGTATTTTTGTCACTATTAGATTTCTTTTAGAGTATACTCTTTCCTCTATTGTTAAACCTTTTCTAACTATCAGAATATTTTGTCAATCATGTGATTCTGTCCTCTATATTCTTCCAGCCTTCAATGACTTCTATTTAGCTACCCTTTGCACATAACCAATGTTCCTTCTAAGCTGTAGGCACACACTGTTTGAAAAGGGAGCATGCATGCCTAGTAACTGTGCACATAAAATTTTTGCTTTCAGAAGTTCTAATTTACAGTCAACAATTTTCAAACTTCTATAAAAATGAATTATACAATAAATCATATCTTGTCACTTATTTTATTTAGTAATTTCTCAAATGTCTCCAATCTAATATTACTCTAACCTATTTCAACTTAATACACTCTAGTTACTTTTAGCCTGCACCACAGGTAAATTGATGCCAATGTCAGCAATTTGACAGAGGCATGTTTGTTTAGAGTGTCTAGCCAGTATAGTCACACATGCAAATAGTGACAGATTTTTGCAGCTATGCAGATTTAATAAATTAATTTAATACTTACAATAAGCTATATAAAAAAAGTTACATTAATATGAGAAATATTACATTACTGGTTTTAGTGCATTAAACCCTCAAATTATCACTGTCGAAATTAAAGCAGAAAAGAACAGCAAATTTGTTTAAATTTTAGTGACTGGACAAATGTGTAGAAACAGCAATGCCAATGTCAAAGAAGAACAACATGCACAGACTACCGCCCATCACTACCACCACCAACATTTATCATCTGTAAATTGTGTATGTTCTGATGATCGATTTGTCTGTAAATTGGATGAAAAACCTGAGTTTCTGGGAGAAAAACCCTGCTACCGCTTTATGAGATCAGTTAACTCACCTTCAAATGAAAAAGTCCATTTCTCGTTATGAAAAGAATCAAACCCAGGCCATTTCCAATTGAAGAATGCTCCACTGTTCTTCCCAACTGCGCTATGGAGGCTATTAGGAGGAATATTGCACATAACTTTGTTTTTTCCACATTTCTTTGTATTCTCTAGAGGTAAATTTTGACTACTTGCCAGGAACTTTCAATATGCGTTCTTTTTCCAAGACTGCCTCTGTAACTTCTTTAGTCCAGCCCCCTTCTGATGTTTATATCCTTGAGGAGCACTTCACTGCATATCTCTCTGGCTGAAACAATCAATGCTTACACCATAGTCTGCCAGTCAGTCAGTCACTCGCTAAGGTTTAATGCTTACACTAGTTTACAATTAATGCTTACTAAGGTTTAGTTTGTGTCTTCTAACTATTTTACTGTTTTGCCAATAATATTTACATACTATCATAAATATTTGTGTTTGTTACATATAACTGTGGAAAGGCTGGAGTTCATGATATTTGGCCAGAAATGCTTAAATCTAGAGGTAGAAAAGTTTTGCAATTGTTACACTGCATAAAGTCTGATGAAAAGGTCGAATTCCAGATGACTGGATAAGAGCTCTCTCATACTTTTCATTTATAAAAAAGGAAATAAAGCTGAATGTGAATATTACAGAGGAACTTTTCTACTAAGTGTTCCAAGTATGACTTGTGCAAGCATACTTGAAAAGAGGTTGAGAAAAATTGTGGAAGAGAAGAACGAGCTGGGTTCAGCCCAAACAGAGGTTGTTAAGATCAGATTTTCACTTTATGACTAATAGTTGAAAATCTGATCTTGACAACCTCTATTTGGGCTGAATCCAACTTGTTCTTCTCTTCCACAATTTTAAGATTAGTGATCGGAGCTTGTTCCACCTTTGCCACGAGTTGCCCTGGTCCTGCACTACCTGTGGGATCAGTTAGACTTGCATCAATTGCAGGCGCAAACTTGACTTTTAGTCTGTTTGCTTACTTGGGAAATGGAGTAAAACCAGGTTTAAAATTGCTTGGTATCTTTAACATATTTATACCCAAGGTAAAAATACTTTCTACATTTATATCTCCTCCAGAGATTTTTATTTAATAAGGTTAAAACACCTTATGGTAACTTGTTTTGGCGAAATACTTACAAGCTCTGTACTACTAAATCTTGGTATTTCTAAGCCTAGCTCCCACTGACGAGACCTCAATAAAGGTCGAAACCGGTCTGGGTAGTGGCCCCTTGCCTTTAATACAAAACATCATACATCCCCTTCTTGGAGATGTGTTTTGACATTAAGGGTAAATATTAAGATTAGTGATCGGGGCTTGTTCCACCTTTGCCACGAGTTGCCCTGGTCCTGCACTACCTGTGGGATCAGTTAGACTTGCATCAATTGCAGGCGCAAACTTGACTTTTAGTCTGTTTGCTTACTTGGGAAATGGAGTAAAACCAGGTTTAAAATTGCTTGGTATCTTTAACATATTTATACCCAAGGTAAAAATACTTTCTACATATACATCAAGGAGTTGGGTTAGAAATAAAGAACTTGATCAAAGACTAGAGACCACAGATATGTGAGTTTTGAGAAAAATTAGGGAGTGAACAGATGGCATCAATGGCAGAATCATATTAAAAATTAAGATATTAGAAATAAACCTGACGCCGTTAGCATTCAAGAATGTATGAGCAGAGCTAATCTAAGGTGGTATGGCCACTTAAATAGAATGAGTGAGTAAAGGTTAGTTACAAAAGCAGGTATTTGATGCCAAGATGGAAGGAAAGAGATGCAAAGGAAGTCCAAGGTCTAGGTAGATTGATTCAGTCAGAAGTGCATCATTAGCATGAAATATTAGTGACTACAGTATTAGAATGTTAACAAGTAACAGACTTATTTGGAGGAAAACTGTTCAATAACAATGTAAAATTAATCACGTAGTGCTGTCACAATAGCCTGACTGGACTATTTGTACGAAGTGGTATCAAAAAGTTTCGAAACTAGCTCTGTTTATGCGAAATTACTTTATCTACGTTTACACACCTTCACCTTCAAAATACTCCCCTTGCATATAGCATTCCTCCCAGCATTCTTGCCACTTCTGGAATGTGTCCTGGAAGTCTTCTTTGTGACTGTGCGTGCAGCCTTCTGTTGCCATCTGTTGGTGTGTTACAAACCTAGTCTCGAAACTTTTTGATACCATCTCGTATATAGAGACTAGTGACTTCACATCAATAGCCTTAGTATTGCATAATGCAATACACATATCCTTACAGACATGTATAATGCTATGCATTATGGGAAGGACTAGCCCTTCATGTGCAAACTTGTTTGCTTACACTTGGATAAAGGATGAAACCAAGGAGAGAATTTCACCCATTGAGAATATATATCAGGAAATTGATAATGATAATATATACATAAATTAAAGATGCCAAGAAATTATATTCTTAGTTTCATGCTTTATCAAGTGTAAGCAAACAAAGCTTGTGTGTGAAGTAACTTCATGACTGGACTATTTGTATATAGAGACTAATGACTTCACATCAATAGCCTTAGTATCGCATAATGCAATGCACATATCCTTACAGACATGTATAATGCTATGCATTATGGGAAGGAGAACTAGGCCCTTCATGTGCAAACTTTGTTTGCTAACACTTGGATAAAGAATGAAACCAAGAAGAGAATTTCGTGGCATCTTTAATTTACAGTATAACCAAGTGAAACAACTTTCAACATCTATCTCTAATCCAAAGTACTTTAGTAATAAGGTGCGACACCTTTTTTGTACATGGAAATTTGTGAAACCAATGACCTAAAAATCAGTGCCTCATTAGTACAATTGGAAGAATGATGGTACGTTGCACTCTTCAATTGGAAGAGGCCTACGTTCAACTTTTGTCATGACAGGAGGAATCGTTATGAGTTTTTTCAACTGAAGGTGAGTTAGCCGATCTCATATGGAGGTAACAGGGTTTTTTCCTCCCAGAAACTCAGGTCTATCAACTGCATACAAACAAATTGGCCTTTAGAACACATGCAATTTAGAGAAAAAAAATACTAGTGGTAGTGAGCAGTGGATGGCATTGGTGTAGATGATGGAGATGAAGAGTTGTAGAGTAGGTGCCCTCCCTCGATGAGTCTTTGGACTCCTTGGAGGTGTCACGAAGTAATAACAATAATTGCAAACACACTATTTAAACATCCTCCCAAAAGATTATATGTATGGAAAAGCCCTGGCGACATCTATAAAAACCAAATTGAGTATATAATAATAAGCAAAAGACTCTGAAATGCAGTAACACAAACAATAACATATCCTGGAGAAGACTTGGATTGGACCACAACCCAATGATTGAAAAAATCAAAATAAAACTTAAGGTATCAAGCCAACCATTCATAAGAGAAACTTATAATGCAGACTCACTTAGAACCAAGAAGTTAAAGATTGCTTTATAAAAGAATACAAAAAATCCCTTAACAAGTCTGACACCACACAGAAAATAGAAAACCAATTAATGAAATTAACATGAACTGGCAAACATTCAAAAATAGCATCAACAAAACAGCAAAAAATGTGCTCCCACAATTAAAAAGGAAAAGGAATAAACCTTGGATAAATGAAAAAATATTATAGTTGATGGAACAAAGAAAAAAGTTAAAGAACAAACCTGAATATAATAGATGAATAAAGATATAAAAAAAAAAAAAAAAAAAAGAATGCTGGAAAGCCAAAGAGGAATGAATGGATTAGGAATAAATGTACAGACTGAAAACCTTGATGGAAAGCACAGCAGCAGAAAAATGCATGAAAAGATCAGAGAAAAATGACAAACAGGACAAATAAAGTAAATCACGAAAGTGTCATTAGAGACTCAAGAGACATTCTAATGGATAAAAAAGAAATCATAGAAAGATGGATTGAATATACAAGGAAATTATATGAGCAACAAAGAAATAATATTCCCAAACAGACAGATTTAGATTGCTAAGTTGAAATTTTAGTTTTCTAAGTTGAAAATACTGTCAGAAAACTAAAACCACATAAAGCTGCAGGAACAGATAATATCTTGTCAGAATGGTTGAGGGCTCTAGATGAAAAAAGTCTGAAATTCCTAACAAAATTATGCAATGAGATATATGAGACTGGATTTCTACCAAAAGATATTAATCACTCAATTTTCATTCCAATTCCCAAAAAAACAAAACCTACAAGATGTGAAGAGTTCAGGACAATTAGCCTCATCAGTCAAGTATCAAAAGTCCTCTTATATGTTATTCTTGAAAGAAATAAAAGAAAAATAAACAAAGAAATAAATGATATGCAAAGTGGCTTCAAGGTAAATGTAAGTACAAGAAAAGGTATTTTCAACATCGGAACCATCACAGAAAGACATCTAGAAAAACAAAAAGATACGTCCCTCTGCTTCATAGATTACAGAAAGGCATTTGACAATGTTCAACATGAGCAATTCATTGAAATCCTTTCAAAAATAAGCATGGACAGAAAAGGTTAGCCTAATAACTAATCTTTACTGGGAACATGCATCCTGGAGAATAAATGGAGACCTCAGAAGAATTCCCAGTTCAGAAAGATGTGTAGGGATCCCAGATACATTTGAAAAAAATATGGGACACTTACATTTACTATATTTATTTACTATAGATATATATTATATTTTTATATATTTATATTATATATATTATATTTATATAATATATATATTATTATAGTAAATCAACCATTCCATGCTATTTAAAGCTGAGTCAATATCACGGCACATGCCAAAATGTCAATGCATGCACTGTTCTAATGAACTTATTATTGTTGCAGTGTTGCCATCACTCGCCTTGAGAAAATAACAATGCGTCTACAGTTCCCTATAATGATGGAAAGCATTGTTTGTAATAGAATAGAATTGTAACTCATCGATTTTGTTATTCGGTCTTGAACTATAAAATACAGGACAAAAAGCTGTCCCAAAGAGTTTTCTCAGGACAACGGGACGCATTAACCAAAAACGGGACGATCCCGTATTTTACAGGACGTCTGGGATCCCTAGAGATGTAAGACAAGGCTGTATCTTGTCTCCAATTTTCTTTAACCTATACACAGAAGAAATATTTAATAAAATTAGTAACCTCAAAGGAATCACTGTAGGGGACAGAAATATCAATAACCTAAGATATGCAGATGACACAGTTCTTCTAGATGTTCACTTAAACAAATGACCTTAAGATTCTTATAAATGAAACCCTCAAGTGCAGCAAACAGTATGGCCTCAGTTTCAACTATAAAAAGGCAAAAATCATGACAATTTCTAGAGAAAAGGAAATACCAAAAATATACATCAATACAAAGGGAAATAAACTAGAACAAGTGCAAACATACATATACCTCAGACACTTGATCACAGAGAATAGCAGGGCAGAAGATGAAATTAGGAGGATTGAAATCACAAGGCCGACTTTCAATAATATGAAAAATTACATCAAGAGATTGACACACACACACGGTTAGCCTAGTGGCTATATGTTTCGCAACCATATGATTGGGAAAGGAGTGTCCTGGGTTTGATTCCCGCCACCGATGTGAGGAGCTTAAGGATCTTTCTCAGACACAGAAAAGTTAGCTGGTCTTGGGTGTAGACAGCAGGGTTTTTCTCCCCAGTTTATCTAGGGTTTTTCCTCCAGCAAGCAGGCCCCATGAACACACAGGGCCTGCGAGATACAGCCATAGGATATACCGGGAGGCATAAGGCTAGTCACCTTATCCTCGGGATGGGTACGACTTAGGAGCTCAGGTTAGCTCTGTAACAGGCCAATAGGCATAATACATAGTAGGGAGAAGAACATCTAGAGAATTAAATCTGAAAATAACACTAAGAATCTCCAAATGTTACATATGGTCCACATTATTATATGGAGTAGAGACACGGGCACTCCCCAATCTGAGTGTGAAAAAACTGGAGGCCTTTGAAATGTGGATGCTGCATTTATTCAATTATAAGGATATCATGGAAAGACAAAAAAGACAAACAAAGAGGTACTAGAGATGGTAGACAAAAACAGAAGTCTGATGAAAGATATTAAAAAGTTAGCTAATTTGGACATATTCATATTCTTGGACATAACTGACTACAAATGACACTTCTTAAAGGAAAACTGTTGAGGGAAAGAGAAGGAGAATAAGACAAAGACTGGAGTGGATGAAAAATATAGAAGAATTGACCTATCTCTCACGAGGAATTCAACAGAGAAGCACAGAATAGGGCATGTTGGAGACACACGGTAGTCAATCTCCTGGAGGGAGAAGATACCTGACAGGACAGGATATGGAAATATGACTTCCACATTACTTCAACCTTGGTATCACTTCTGGATCTGAATCCCACTAATGAGACCTCAATAAAGGTCAAAACCAGTGTGGGTAGTGGTCCTTCCCATAACATAGCACTATACATGTTTGTAAGGATATGTGCATTGCATTATGGGAAACTAAAGCAACTGATGTAAAGTTATTAGCCTCTACATACAAGTAGTCCAGATGTAAAGTTACTTGACACACAAACTTTGCTTGCTTACACTGGGATAAAGGATGAAACCAAGAATATAATTTCTTGGTATCTATAATTTATAGTATAACCAAGTGAAAAAAATCTTTCAACAACAAAAAAAAAATATACATAGTTCATCCCTGAAAGCTTCAACTTTCAGACTGTGACAGACATGGACATGTATAAAAGCTTTTTTTTTTTGTGGTTTAATTTACAACACAAAGAAAATAAATAAGATAATTATTTAATTATTTAGCTGCTAATATTTCACTGGTTTATACCCATCTTTGGAGCACAAACAGTTTGTTACAGTATGCAAAGCACAAAAGTTAGTTTATAGTGGGAAGTTTAAAATTCTACCAGATAATATAACACAAAGAATTAAAGTTGCTGCCATCTACTGGATAAAGAGAAATTTTATAAGTATTAATTTGATCTTAAAATGACTGTTTCCCAGATTTTTGGAAAAGTGAGGTTTGGGAAACATTTCATAGCTGCTGCTGCTAACTCCAATAACAGTCTCTCCAATTTATAATGACTTCTATAAAGCATTCTGGTTGTTTTTCATCTATTCCTGTGTGAAGGGGATGTTCACAGTCTGCCAGTACCAACTTGCACAATGATGGTAGCAAATGTATTTCTTATATTCTTCAAGGCAGATGATGTAAACAAGTGATAGCTGTATTAATTTGCCAAATATCTGGGCAACATCATTTTAAGATAGAATTAATACTTATATTGCTCTTCTTTATCCAACAATAGATGCTACGAAATTAGGACTCGAGTTGTTTTTTTCCTCTCTCTCTCTCTCTCTCTTGTTTTGTCCTTGACAATTTTAAACCATCCCCACTATTAACTAATTGTAACTGTTTGCATACTGTAACAAACTGTGCTCTGAAGATGCTGAGTATAAACTAGTGAAATATTAGCATATAAATATCGTAATTTTTTTTTTCTGTGTTGTAAATTAAACTGAAAAAAATCAAAGATCAATGGAGATTATTTCCTATTTCAAATCCCTTGCATGTACTTGTCTGTGTTAAAGATATCACTATCAACAATAACATTAGAACTTTTTCTATCACCATTCCTTACATCCGAGGCACCTCTGAAAAGTTAACCAAAATCCTAAAAACATATGACCTGACGACCTGTTACAAACTAAAAAATTGGCATCCTTATCTGCTCCACCAAAGCCCAGCCACTTCCCCTAGACCTACCTGGAGTATACCAGACCCCTTGCAGCTCTAAACTGTCCTACTATGGCCAAACATGAAGGAGAGCTAATATCAGGATATCCAAACACAGATTACATCTTGAGTTGTAATCTGTGTTTTCACCAATACAGCCATTCTGGGCCTGCAGACCATGCTCTGGATACCTGCCACAGAATATGCTAGAAGAAAGCCACTTTACTACACCACAACAAATATAAACATGAAATTATTCAAAATTAAGTGGATATTGAATACCACATTATTTCTTAGCAAAATAAGAAACTCAAAAATAGGAAATCTAATCTAAGAATATCATGCGAATCTAGAAAACTATATAAAGTTCGGCAAGTCCAAGCGTAAGCCAACACCTGGTAGTGAAATGCCAGGGCAACTCGTAGTAAAGATGGAGCAAGCTCTGATCACTGTCCTTAATATTTTCCCATAACGTAAAATTGTCCCATAATGTAAAACACAGCTCTAGGAGATGTATTACTGTTCTACATTATGAGAGAAGGTCACTACCCAGACCAGTTTCAACATTTTTTGAGGTGTCATCAGTGAGTAGGTAGACCTAAATGTAATACCAAGGTTTCAATAGTCAGAGCTAATTTCTTTACTGTACGAGTTGCCAAAAGGTGCACAAATACAATTACTGAAATATAAGAGCCAACAGGCTTCACTTCGGCAAAGTAAAATTATTCAAAATTATGTGGATATTGAATACCACATTATTTCTTAGCCAAATAAAAAACTCAAAGATAGGAAATCTAATCTAAGAGTTTCATGCCGAATATAGAAAACTATATTTTAGTAATTGTATTTGTGCACCTGTTGGCAACTCGTACAGTAAAGAAATAAGCTCTGACTATTGAAACCCTGGTATTACATCTAGGTCTACCTACTCACTGATGAGATCTAAAAAAGGTCGAAACCGGTCTGGGTAGTGACCTTCTCTCATAATGTAGAACAGTAATACATCTCCTAGGAGCTGTGTTTTACATTATGGGAAAATATTAAGGACAGTGATCGGATCTTGCTCCACCTTTACTACGAGTTGCCCTGCCATTGCACTACCAGGTGTTGGCTTACGCTTGGACTCGCCGAACTTTATATAGTTTTCTATATTCGACATGAAACTCTTAGATTAGATTTCCTATCTTTGAGTTTCTTATTCAGCTAAGAAATAATGTGGTATTCAATATCAACTTAATTTTGAATAATTTTACTTTGCCGAAGTGAAGCCTGTTGGCTCTTATATTTCAGTAATAAATATGAAAGATTGTTCATGGAATTAGCTTCAGCTCTAAAAAAATTCCCAACTCTCAACAAATTTGAGTGCATGAATGAGACTGTCCCAAATTTAGGAAGCTTGCATCATGAGAACATCAGCCAATTTAGCCCGCTAGGGAGCACCTTTAAACTCTAGGAATAACATTAGTTACTGTCTTCAGCCTCATTCACTCGTTGTTAGTGCCTGTGTGCACATATCATAGTTTTATGTTCCCATGAAAATGGCAAAGTAACATTGCCGAAATATAGGAAATATTGATTAAAGTTTTATTTTAATTAGTATTTAGCATAAGTTGTAATTTCCTGAAATAATTTAATAATCAAGTAAAACGATTAGATTTGCCATACACAGCAATATAGAGAACTTTGAATTAAGTTCTCCATATACTTTGAATTAAGTTCTCCATATTGTTGAAACCAAGAATATAATTTCTTGGCATCTTTAATTCATAGTATAATCAAATGAAAAAATTTTAAACATCTATCTCTAATCCAGAGGATTTTAGTAATAAGGTGTGATACCTAATGATCTCTGCATTACTTCAACCTTGGTATCACTTCTGGATCTGGCTCCCACTCATGACGTCTCAGATTTCGGCAAGATAAATACTTTGGTTTTCTTTTGTTTGTTTTTCCCTTTGATTTTATTTTGCTGATGCTAGTGGTGGTTTCACCCCAACTAGCACTGTTTTTTTTTTTTAAAGTAAATATTAAGATTGCTGGTAGTGCAGTTAATATCTGCATTACAGGATTACGTTTGATGATATCACAGTCACCATTTTATAGTAGCTCAAATAGAGCATTTGCTGGTGGTGTAGAATTATTTCTATATCACGAGATTATTTAATTCTCAGTCTTACGACTGAAAGGTTTTTTATTTTTTATTTTTAATAAACAAACGCAGAGGTTTTAGTCTTTTTTCCCCATCTGAGATAATAGTACCAATTCCTCCAAGGGTGCAAGCTCTAGGAATTGAAATTCTAGGATGTGAAGAAGCGAGACGGGTGACTAAGGTTATAAAAGAGATAGTTATTATTATTATTATGTGACATCTCCAGGAAGTCCAAAGACTCATCGAGGGAGGGTACCTACTATGCAACTCTATCTCCACTGATCAACCCACCAATTAATGAACTGTAACTACACCAATGCCATGTACCTCCCACCACCACAACTAACGTTTTCACAGGCAATCACAAACATCTGCCCAAGGCAAGATTCAAACCAGCAGACTTGTGTCTGGAGAGCGGATACGCTACCTACTCAGCCAACCAGGCAGGCAAATGAGATTGTTGATGGCAAATGAGATAGCAAATGATGCTAATAAGATTTATTCTTTCACCCCATATGGCAGAGAGAAATATTTAATTGTAGTTAAAGATGTAGAAACAAGAGACAAACTATTACAAGATTTTACTTTTGAAGGTAGCACAATTATTCCTGTAATGGTCAGGAGCCAGGTAAAACAGTAAAAATCGAAAGATTTGCAATGAAATATATAGAGAACAGAAATGAAATTCTTATACAGACATTCTTGAAATGGGGTAAGATTAGTAACATACAAAAGGGTTTATCAGGTGAAGATCCAAACTAGTTTTCCGGTGATGTCACCTTCAATGGATAAGACAGCTGTACTGAATTTTGTCAACACCAGTACAACCCAAGTTATGGTAAACTTATCCAGGAGTACAAAGGCAGTACCAGCTTTGTGGTTCTTATGATTACTAGGATGGTAACTACCCAAATCTAAACTTTTCAACTGCATGGAGATCAGACATATCGGTAATCAGTGTCTCAAACCCTGTCAGAAATGCAAAAGTTCTGAACACTGCATTAATACCTATCCTTTTAGAACTTTTGCTGAAAGAGTGGGAGCACTAGTAAGCCTTATTAGAACCCCATATATATATATATATATATATATCAGAGAGGCATAATGAAGAGTTCCTGAATCTTCCAATTCAGTCTAGTAAAGACGGTGCTTTTAAACATACTACACTTGGTAAAATCACAAAAAAGTGTGCAATGAAATCAGCTAGAAATTTTCCAAAATTCCAGAACTGCAGGAGCCACTTCCCCAGTCAAATACGGATGGCATATCAGTTGAAATTACCAATAATGAACCTAGTATAACAACTGAACAGATATAAGATGAAATGCAAACACATGAAACTGTTCTACAAGGAGAAACTGTAGAAGAAACAGAAAAGCAAGTAAGACAACTGAAAGAACTTAATGTGTAGACAGGATCATCAAAAAGGAAAGATGAAAAGATGAATTAATAAAAAAATATTGAGGATAAACAAAAATAAATTAAAAAAGGAACTACATCCAAAAGAAAAAATAGTAATGCCAAATGTAAGGATGGAGAAGGTTGCAGATTGTCAAATGAAAATTCTTCAGACTCAGAAGAGTTTATGAACTATGAAGAACCATCTCATTCTAATAAAGGGAAAGCGAAAGAGACGAAGAAAAAATAATAACGTTTACTGATTATAAGTTTTCTCAGTATGATTATCATCTGTATGAAAACAAAATAACTAGCTTCCAAATCAGTAACAAGATAGGCATGAAATTCAAATAATGGAAAGCAACTGTAAAAATTTCGAAAACAGTTTACAAGAAGCAGGCTACACAATTGCTCTTTTCTTTCATGCTTACACAATAATTAGAATTCATTATGGAAAATTATGGAGACAACTACTGTGTTAGAGCAAAACTTTAGTTTAATATAAACCAAAATGAACACTCAATGTTTCGACCTTCATATTAAAGTCATCATCTGGAGCATACACACATAAACAGAAAAACAAGCTGCACTACAATCTACATGGTTTGCTAAAGTTACTGACCAACTGTTACAACAATTATTAGCCTGACCTCTGGTGAAAAAAAAACTTTACTACACCAAAACTAAAGTCCCATTATTCTTATCTATTAGGTTACAAAAATTAAATTGGGCTGGAGAGCAACGTGTTTATATATATATATATATATATATATATATATATATATATATATATAAAATAAAATAAAATAAATAAATAAACTGTGATTATACATATAAATTTCAACCAATTGGTATGGAATAGTTTCCAATAAAAGCTGAAATTGCTTAAAATCCTAAAGTATGCTAGATACTAAGTAGGCTGAATGTGCCATCCAAATTCTTGGAATTTTTATGCCATCATTATTGTTGAGATTAGGGTGGTTAATCAAAAATTTCACAGGCTTCTATAAATTTTAGTTTATAATTTTATAATAATATAATATAATATATATTATTATATGATTATATTATTATATATTATATAATATAATTTTATAATAATTTTATTCTTTAAATTTTGGTTTATATTAAACTAAAGTTTTGCTCTAACACAGTAGTTGTCTCCATAATTTTCTATAATGTAGAAAATTGCTCCTCAACAGATTGAAGACCTCATCAGGTTCATCCAAAATCTAGAAGTTAAAGACTTACCAGTGACACTTCATTAATCATAGCATCTCCTTTCTGCATTGCCTCATTAAATGTATGAGGATTCCACAGGCAAATTAAACAAGAACCTATATGGAAACTTAAGCTATGCCATAATATCAGGTTTTTGTTTCTCCAAAAAATATACTTCTGCAGATATAAAGATATAAAAATTTAACAGATAGACATCCACTTCTTTCTTATTGGAGCTTTGGAAGATTTAATAAGGCTAGAGCAGGAGTTCTTATTCTTGTTCCCCCCCACCACACACACACACACTCTTTGGGGTCATTCTGTAATATCCAAAGGGATGCAGAAGGGAAAATCTTGACAACTGACTGGAAATACTGTGGATGTGTAATAAGGTTTATAAGTGTTTATGCTCTATCCAATGAAACAGTAAGACAAAAATTCTTCCAGGAATTGGAGCCATATTTATATGGTGTCCAATACATCATAGCAACTGGAGACTGGAATTGTATGTGAAAACCCCGCATTAGACAAAATAGGACACCCCAGGAATGGAAAAATGTGATATGCACAGTTAAAACCATGTCTTGACAATGCTCAACTAGTACACATATGGAGGATTTGCAATCCTAATCTCCAGGCTTACACGTACATGAATCAAGGTATTGGTACCAGTCTTGATCAAATTTATATCTCTTTGGTTGTTAGATCATAATCCAGTTCTACTTAAGTTCTACTGCATGGAATAAGTAGAGATCAGTTCTGGATCATGGAGACTTCCACCAAATTTCCTGTTGATATTTTCAACCTAATTCCAGACCCTCTGTTCAAATTGGAATAATATTACCTGGAAATGGGATATATGGTTAAAATTCAAAGCAGTAAAACAGAAAATGATGGAATGGGAAAAGGAACAAGATTTTCTGAAAAGAAAAAAGTTTAAAGAGAGAGAGAGAGGAGCTGGTTCATAACAAATCAATGCAATGGTATAGAATGTAGCAACATCATTAGAATCATTAAAATAGAAGTAGAAGTGGAAAGGCAGAAATAACTAGAAGAAAGATATTTTAAAATAAGAATACAACAGCACTTAGCATATTGCCCTTCAATAGACAATTCACTAAATTCCACAAAGAAAGGACTATCACTTCACTAAATTCCAAAGAAAGGACTATCACTCAAATCTGCATTTGAAAGGAGTCAAGAACATCCCTGACTCCCTTCAAAAACACTGCAAAAATCCATTTGAAGATAATAGTACTGTTGGAAATTATAACTCTTGGAGCATTAATGGCTTTCCTGTTCATATTCAAGATGGGCTTGACAGACCCATTAGAGCATCTAAAGTTACCACAACCTATAAAGAATGCCAGACAAGAAAATCCCCAGGACTTGATGACCTAAGGATAGAACTTTACTGCAAGGCCTACAATTTTATTTCTCCCATTCTAGTTATACTATTGAATTCTTTTCTCTCATCAGAACACATACCAAGTGAATTTGTAGCAAGCCATACTGTCCTCAATCAAAAACTAATAGAGATCACACCTTAATCAGCAGCTGGAGACCTATTTCTCTATCTAATGCTGACTACGAGATATTTTTCTGCATTATCAATAACAGGCTCAAAGTGGAAATGAAATACATGATTAAAAGCACACAGGTATATGAGTTTCAGGCCAAGCAGAAGAATTTAATCTGTTTCTGCTACATGAGCTAATCTGCTTAGTTAATACGAAAAGGGAGTCAATGGCAGTGCTATCAGTAGACCTTACACAAGCATTTGATAACGTCTGACATCCCTTTCTGTTCCACATCCTCCAGCAAATTGGTGTAGATAAAAAGTTGCTATCCATTTATCAAAGTTGAAGGAGCCTATGCCAATTCAACTACTTGCCTGCTAGTTATTGGGTTCCTGTCAGACCTAGTCAAAATTCGAAAAGGAGTAAAGCAAGGTTGCCCTCTTAATCCATTGCTCTTTGCATTGGTTCTTGAACATTTCTTACAAGAAGTCAACAATACACATGCTGTGCGAGGAATAACAGTTCCTTCAACTACGAAGGAAAATGAGGTATTAACATATGTCAATGATGTAGTGGCCACTTTGAAGGATAATGATTCCATATATATCTTTTTTGGTATTTTGGAAAAATTCAGCAAGATCATAAAAGTTTTTGGAAAGTGAAATATTGGAGATATTCCTTTTGGATTAACCCTAAGAGAGAACCCCTTCATTATACTTGGAATTCCCTTCTCCACTTACCCAACATTATCAGTTCAAGACTTATATACAAGAACTTTGAAACCTTAGAAGACTGGAAAATAGGACCACTTTCCTTTTCTTCTAAAGCCATAGTACTCAAAACCCATAATCTTTCCTGCAAAGTTGTACATAATAAATATTAGACATAACAGAAGCCAAAGAAAAGCAATTATATAGTAAGCCTGTGCAATTTTTTGGACCAGTCCATACCAAGAAGTTAAAAATTCTGCTATTTAAGCAATACAGCTTCAAAAATCCATAAAATATTGCAGAACAATTACACATGTGCTGACCTTCTCCTGTATTTATTTTGGAGGGATCTTGCTTGGAGAATTGCATATGGATGCCTTCCAGTCAATACCATCAAATGAAGGTACTTTAACATCGGAGATCCAATCTGTGACATCTGTTACCAACTGGAAACAGTAGAACATGCATTCTACAGCTGCCCTCTTGTCCTGCATATTTGGAACAGATTATGTAATGTGGTGGACATTCCTATTACTTACAAGAGAACAGGTTATTGTGTTGAATTTTTTCTTGACAATTATTCATAAGACTATTACACTTATGAATAATTGTCAAGAAAATCACTATTACACTAACCATCACATTGAGTGGGATAAGAGCCTTATGCCATACATAGAAGATAACTACCATTCAAGAACCTTTAAAGAAGCAGCTACAGTCGTCCGTAAAACTGAAAACCTAAACAAGAATCAAGGTCTAATTTTACCAGAAATTTGGAAAACTTTTATCAGATCATTAAATATCAAAGAAATGAACTTTCATAACAATTACGTCATGAGTCATCACGAATAAATCACGTTAACTAGACACGCACATTGTCACGCACAATACCAGTTTTTGTATGATTTAGAACCATCAGTTATAACCTAGTCTGTAACCTTCATTTTATGCTTACTGATTTGTATTCCCTGAGGATGCCAATAGAAACAGATTGGCGAAACATGTAGGAGGATAAAAATAAAACTACTTGATAAAGATTTTATAAAAAAGTGTAATAGTCTTAAGAACAGGTTATTTTTTTTTGCAGTACCCACCAACTGTTAGGAAGAGAATTTTGATTTTAATAATTAATGAATTAAAATATTATTTATGGAAGGTTAGAAAAAAAACATGGATTTGAAAACCAGCAATATGACATTAAGATGGTTTATAACATTGTATTGTGGAAATTTTATTGTTTATCAGATGATTTTTGTATTTAGAAAGAAGCATTCTAAAAGATATCAAATTTTTGATTAGATGATGTAGAACAACCACATTATGCAATATTCACAAGGTGGAGATAAAATTCTGTCTATTCTTGCTATGAGAGTTTTTTTAAAATAGTTCCATCCTCTTAATTCAATGTGGTCTTATAGTCAATTGCAGGGATGACTGGAGAGCAATCCCAGGCAGAGAAGGCCAACTTAAAGGAGTTAACTCAGATAAGGCTAACCACCTGGGTATCAGTCATCTTTGCACTTTAGTTTCAATTGGTCTTTTGGTCATTCATGTATATTGAGATTAGTGAAAAGAAAAACTGACAGCCTTTGACTATATGATGATATAAAAGAGTTAATTCCTTTTCTCTTTCTCTCATACTAATCTATCTGTCTGTCTGTCTTTTCTTTCTCCTAATACTATCAGGGGCTCTTGCATCCCTATACTAACTACTCTAGGCCTATGATGAGCACCCGTTTACTTTTTCACCTCAATAAAGGTTGAAACTAGTCTCGGTAGTGGCCCTTCCCATAATTCATAGAATTATACATGTCTGTAAGTATAAGAATGCAAGTGGCCCAGTCGTGAAGTGACTTAATGCACAAACTTTGTTTGCTTACAGCTTTGTTTGGATAAAGGATGAAACCAAGAATATAATTTCTTGGCATCTTTAATTTATAGTATAACCAAGTGGAAAAAAAAAAAAAAAAAAAAAACTTTCAACCCTATAATTCTGTTCAGTTTTTCATTAATAATAATTTGTGACAAACTGAACACTATGCAATACTTCTGTTCTCTAAATGACAGATACAGTTATATTGAGTAAAATGGATACCAGTAATACTGAACAACAAATTAAGATGAAACAGTTCATAGATTATTATCTGTCCAGTTAGCCAAGTGGTTACACATTCTGCAACTGCCTTGAAAAGGAGTGTCCTGCATTCGATTCTCGTCGCTGATGTGAGGAGCTACGGTTCTTTCTCAGACAAAGCCAAGTTAGTCGGTCTTGGGCATGGACTGCAGGGTTTTTCTCCCCAGTTTATTTGGGTTTTTCCTCCTGCAAAGCAGGTAAACCAGTCCTAAGAACACAAAGCTCAGACAATTACACATGGTTGAGCGTGGGGGTAACGACCCCACCTTGTAGTGAGTTATGAAACCCAAAAATGGGAGGCCAAGGTGCTACATAGGGCTGTGAGGAAGAAGAATAAGTTGATAGATTATGTTAATAGAAATAAAATGACTAGTTTTTCTTATGATTATCATAAAACTGAAGAGATGCAGATATAAGAGTTACTGTAGAAAATTAGTAGACTGAACAGATGGGAATCAACAGAATAATTATATTATAAAAAAAAAGCCATCAGTACTTGAAGATTAACAATCTTCAAGTACTGATGGCATTACATTGCTAATCTTCAATAAAGCATACGCAATCTAAGAAGGTACTATCAATGACACAATGGAAGATGAAAAATTATTATTATGCAATAGATTCTGGTAACAGGCTTATACGTTGGCTATCCATAACTATTATTTTACAGGAAATAACAAAATATACTAAATATTAATTATAATAATTTTAATTAATATTTCCCTATATTTTGGCTACCTGCATATGTGCATGCAGACCCTAACGGTGCCTCTTAGTAAGCTAAATGGGATGGTCTTGACCTGGCCATTAAGCTGAAAATCTGAGGAAGAGTGCTTCCCAAATTTGTGGGAGCTTCGTGCACCAAAATTTGTTCAGGTTTGGAAAGTTTCTCAGAGCTGAGGCAAATTTCAGGTGAAGCCTCTCATATTTGTAGTTGCTACAATGCAACTACAAATATTCCAGAATATCTTGTGGGTGTCCAAAGAATGGTTAGCAAGTCCAGAGTGGCTGTAATGGTGGAACCAGATGTATTCCTTGTTTTCAGAAATTCTGATAATGGATGTCCTGCCTGGTTGGCAATAGTATTGACAGTTTGCCACTGTGATTTTAAACTAAAATGATTACACAAGTAAGCTTCCATTCTTACTTCAAGATGGTTCTATATACCTTCCTTTAGACTATGATCTCACCAATGCACAAATCAAAATGCTTCACAGGCCTTAAAAAGGTCACCTCTTGGCCTGTAGAAGTAACACCAACTAAAACCACATAACTTTAGATCCTCCTGAATCGGGCTAGCAAAAATCCATAAACAAAATGTGCCAATACGTCCCATTGTGAATGGCACTGATTCACCCACATACCAATTAGCCAAACCTTTAGACAAAGTGCTCGCATAGTATATGGACACCTTCATTTATACCTTCGTTCATAAAAAAAACTCAGCCCACTTTAAAGTCAGTATAAAACTTCACACTTCGACACACTGACATAATGGTTAGGTTTGATCTCCTCTATATTTACTAATGTCCCACTCAAACACACCTTAGACTTCATCCAAGCTATATTTCCTCCTGATATCTCAGCCCTGTTTCATTTCACCAAGTACTTGGACTATTTCTTTTTGCAAAGAAAATTCTACAAACAGATAGAGACAGCTATCAGTTCTTCACCCCAAGCCAACTTCTTCATGTAGACCTTTGAAGAAAAAGCCTTAAACTCTGTCCCACATAAACCTACTGTCTGGCTATGCTATGCAGATGATATGTTCTCCATTTGACCACATAGGCTGGATACACTTCAATATTTTCTTAATGTTGAGTGAAACATTAAGAAAATGTTTCACTAAGAAAATTCCAAACATCTAAACAATCAACACTCCAGGATCCAGTTTACCTTAGAAAAGGAAAACAACAACAATCTCCCATTCCAAGACACTCTGATTACATGCAAGCCTGATGGATCACTGGCATTCTTCATTTACAGAAAATCCACACATACTGATAGATACATTCACCAGCAGTTGCTGTACTCTGCACTTTAAAATGTAACACCTGGCACTTATTAATATTCAAACTACAACCCTTCTGATTTGTCCAAGGTATTCAAATGGTCTATTCAAATCTTCCCAGAAGGGAATTAATATCAGCAGTGATCCTTATGATTCTCCAGATTTTTGCATCATCAGCAAACATTCACAGTTTCGTGTCTCAGGAATGAGTTGAAAAGCATAAAAGAAGAGATTAGGTGATTGGAAACAATGAATGCAAAGCAAATCAGAGTAGGAATGTGTGAGAGAGAATTATGGGAATGATAGAAGAGAAAACAGGAGAACCAGTAAAAGAAAGGAAATTAGGAAAATGTGAGACAGTGCAGGAACCATGGATGGAGTGATGACAGGATGGCAGGTAAGTGGAAGAACAAGGAGAGAAAGTGTCAGAGGAGAGAGAGTAAGGGATGCAAGTGATTAAGGAAGAAACAGACTGGTAAGAGGTGTGATGTATGATGACTCGATGATCTGTGGTGTGCCAGACAGAATGCCCGAGGATTGTCTGGAGGAATGATAGATATGACAATGGCAATTAAGTGAGGTGAAAGGGTGGATGAGATGATTATGATGGTGGGCTTGAGAGGCAGTGTGAACTGGTGGCAAGAGATCTAAGGTTCATGCTTGAAATTGTAAGGAAGAAGACAGAGAGAGGGAAGATAGTGTGTGTTGCCCAGGTATGATAATGTAGAGCTGCAGAGGAGAGCATCAATAATGAATAGTATAATAGCCAAAATGTATCGAAAGAGAGAATTGGAATATGTGGATGCTTGGAGGGCATTTGAGGACAGAGAGGAACTGTATGTGAGAGACAGCTTGCATTTGAATGAGGAAGGACATAGGCATTTAGAGAGAATGCTGTTCTCTGAGTAAGTCAGTGTGTCAATGCAGAGAAACTAGAATTATCAGGATGGATAATAGCAGGGATAGCCTCTTGTGGGAATAGGTACTTGGGAGAAGGGGAAATACATGCTGAATCCAGTGGAGTCTGGATGGGGTAATGGTAGATATAGAAACAGGCACAATGCTTTGATTCTTTATACTAATGCCAGGAGTATCCAGAATAAAGGAGATGAATTGGCAGTGCTGATAGCATCAGCATGTCCGAAGATTATTGGGATCTCTGAGACATGGTTGACAGAAGATGATATACTGACAGGAACAGAAGTAGCAGGGTATAGCATTTTTCTATAGGATAGGAAGGGAAAACATGGTGGCAGCTGTTTATGATAAGTGATGACTATGTCCTCATAGAGTGGAAGATTTGGAAGGCAATGGAACTAATGATTTTGAAAGCATATGGTGTAACATAGAGGTTGACAGGATATTTAGTAGGGTGCTGCTACAAGCCAGGAAGCATAGAGTTTAGGATAAGGGAATGGAATTTCTGGAATTCTTGAAGGATAAACATCTTAGGCAACATGTAGTAGAAGGAACATAAGGTTCAAGAGTTTTAGATTTTGTTATTGCATCAGAAGAGTCGATTATAACTGAGATGGCATCTCTGCCCCCAGTTGGGGAGAGTGATCGTGTGGGTTTGACTTCAAAGAGAAAGGAATGTATGTGGAATTATATGCAGGTGATTATAACAGTCTTAGATATGAACTTGGCACAGTTCCATGGATGGGGGAATTGAAAGGGTGAAATATCATCAGTGCTTGGGAACCTGTGAAGGAATATTTATTAGCAGCAATAGGAAGCTGTATATTGTGAGCAAAGAAGAGAACACAATTTGGTGTAAAATGGATGACAAAACTGTGTCATAGCTGGTCCTAAGCCTAGTTGAGAAAGCAGGAGGGTAGTGGGAGAGACCTGAGTAGGGGAAAATACATCGTCCCCATCTCAGGAAGTAGGGTAACCAAAACATCAGGTAACCTGAACTTCTCCCACAATTGCGAGCATAGGTGATGCAAAGAGGAACATCTCTACTATGTAGAACTCTGTAGGTCAATCACCTGCAAGTTTGAATTGAAAATTATTAAAAGACCTCGACCCCATAAAGGTAAAAGAGGAGGATTAAGTAAGTAAAAAAAATCAGTGGATGACAAACAATATCAAACATTAACTGTGGGTAAAAAAGAGGTTATGGAAGAGATATAAGGAGAGGGGTGGAGAGCAAATGCTTGAAGAATATAAAGACAGGCCAGGAGAGTGACTAGTATGATAAGGAAGGCAAAACTGGATTATGAGAAGAGATCCAAAGAAAATCCTAAGGAATTTTTTTTGCTATGTGGTCAGTAGGAGGAGAAATGATTGTGGAAGAATGACATTGTTGGATAAAAATGGGAATAGATTAACTGATGCAAAAGACATAGTGGAACTGTTCAGTGAACACTTTATTGGGGTATTTGATCCTGAAGAAGTAGGTTTTAATACTAGAAGGATAGGGCAGCTTCGAGGTTTAGAAATGCGAGAAGAGAATGCATTTCAAATACTGAGTACTCTGGATGTCAATAAAGTAATGGGACTGGCTGGGATTTTGCCATGGGTTTTGAGAGAATGTGCTAAAGAACTGGAAGCTCTATTGACCTGCCTTTTTAATGAAGGCCTGGCCATGGGAAAAATACCTAGAGTGGAAGGAGGACAAGATAGTGCCAATGTATAAGAGTGGAAGCAGATTGGAGGTGTCAAACTATAGATCAGTTTGTATTTCATCAGTAGTTGTTAAGATCTTGGAGAAATTAGTCAAGGATCATTTACAACATTCGGCAGATAAGGGTGATATTATCTGTAAGCATCAGTAAGGATTTTAAGGATTTGTTAAGGGGCGCTATGTTTTAGTAATATGAATCACCTTTTATAATAAAGTGACAAGAGCAGTTGATGAGGGAAAGGCATATTCTGCCATTTTTTTTAATTTTGCAAAGACATTTGATAGGTACTACATGATAAGCTGATATTTAAGTTGCAGTAGATGGGTTTAGATGTCAGGTTAGTGAACTAGATTCAGGATTGGCTATCTGATAGGTATCAGAGATGTGTGTGTGTGGGAGAGCAGTATCATGGAGGCAGAAGGTTACAAATGGGATCCCACAGGGGCTCAGTACTGGGACTTGTATTCTTTAACCTTTATATTAATGACATTGTCAATAGATTGCAGGAGGTTATTCAGTTGTTTGCATATGATGTGAAGCTGGGAAAGGTTATTAGTAATAGTGCAGATGTGGTAGCCTTGCAAGAGGATTTGAATAAACTGGACAGATGGACAAATGAATGAGGTACAGTTTAATGCAGCTAAATGTGAAGTCTTGAAGTTTGGGATACATCACTGAAATGCTGCGTATGCTGTTTGAGGAACTGTACTGGATGAAGTGGGAGGAAACGTATCTGGGGGTGATGATTGATAGAAACCTGAAATTCAGGGAACATAATGTAAAGGTAACCCAGAGGATTGCTGCAATACCGAGAAGGATGCTGACGTGCAGAGATAAAAGAGTTGTCATTCAATTGTCTAAAGTCCTGATCACACCACACTTAGACTACTGTGCTCAAATTTGATTCCTAGGATTTGAAAGGGATAAATTAACTCTGGAAACTGCAGAAGCAGACAACAAAGATGGTATCAGAACTGTACAATTTTAGTTATGAAGACAGGGTGAGGGAATGTTGATTGCAGAGTTTGGCAGATAAAAGAAGGAGAAGCAATATGATTGAGACTTTAAACTGTTGAGAGATAGTTACAGGGTTGACATTGGGGAGTTTTTTTTCATTTCGTGGAACAGGGAGAAGGAATGAGAACAAAGGCCATCCCTGAAAGTTATGAAAGGAGGTTGTGAGCAAGATGGTGAGGAATAGTTTCTTTGCATGGAAGGTGGTTGAACAGCAGAATGCATTGCCTGATAGAGTGCTGAGAACATGAACAGTCAATGAGTTAAAGGAGAGTGGTACGACAGACTTCGTATTTTCTAGGCTGAGCCTCCACGATGTGTCTTGTGACTCCATGAAGGCCTGAATCAAATAATAATAATATACAACAGTTTTTTTACATGTCTGCTTATTTGGATGCATAAGCTGAATTTATTTAGTAAATTCTTATCTGTTTCACTTTGGATATGACTGAAAACTCACAGCTGATGACACGTCATTACATAAAAATATATAGTTTTTCAGGACAAACTGATTTTGGTTTCCTGCTCAGCATTCTCATTCCTTTTCCCAATTAAGAATCAATATCCTGCAAGATTAACAACATTCATTATCTTAGAATTTTAATTTTAATGGAAACTCACAAAAATTTTGTTTTCAAGCACTGATTTACTTACTCTGATGAACAGTCACAAGGAATTCCAACACAAGCAATTTCAAATTGGCCTCCATCATTCAGCTGTCCAGAATGAAATTCAGAAAATTTTACCATTTCTGAGCGCTCTAAATCTCTAACAGTCCACGCAGAATGTATAACCATATTATTATCTTTATCTCCTGGAAGTATAGTTGCTGAAACAGGAACAGGTATGGTGGCATAATCCTTGTATAGACTAACAGCATTACCTACCTACAAATGTTTCAATATGTATAAATATTACAAGTGGATTAAATTATTCAATATCTGTCTCACTAAGATACAACATTAATTTATTAACTCAAAAAAAAAAAAAAATTTCAATACACTAAAATATAACTATTCTTAGGAAACAGATTTTAAAAAAATTATCTACATATAAAACAATGATTAGAAAATAATTTTTATATAAAGATTGAAAGTGTTAATGTAGAATTCATTGATATACAGATAGTCCTTGACTTACAATGGGGTTCTGTTCCAACGTGTCCATCGTAAGTCGAGGACTTTTTTTTTTTTAATTCTTGATTTGTTTGATTTCTGTTATAATATTTTCATAAATTAGGTTTCTATTTAACTTAAAACGGTTAAAATTGTATAAACTTACATAAACGTTTATAAATTATTTATTAGCATATATACATATAAATACTTCATCTTCCTTTTCCCCTCTTTTACCTTGCGGTGTCGAGAGTTTTATTATTTAATCATCAGACCTCAAACCGTTCATAGGATAACATGGTCAGCCCTATGCCCTGTAGTATTGAGTTCTCAAGGCTGGTTTGCCTGCTTTGCAGGATGAAAAACCCCAGGATAAAATGGGGAAAAAACCCTACTGTCCATGCCCAAGACTGGCTAACTTGGCTATGGCTGAAGAAGATCCTTCAGCTCCTCACGTCACCGACGGGAATCAAACCTAGGACACTCCTTCCCCAGGCATACGGTTGCGAAGTGCACAGCCACTAGGCTAACCAAGCGCACATATAAATACATAAATACAAAATTAAGAAAGAAAAATTTAAGAAAAAAATACATAAACACATATCAACAATCACCATTTTTGATATATTGAAAGTTTATTTTTCAGTAGGTTAGACTATAATAAATTTAGTTTAATCCTTTATCCCAGTGAGAGCAAACAAAGTTTGTGCCTGAAAATATCTTCAGGACTGAATATAGTGTTGTACTATCTTACCTGGGTAAGTAGTACAACACCAGGCAACTCGTAGCAAAGATGGAGCAAGCTACCAACACTCCTATCCCAGTATCTCCCATAATGCAAAACACATCTCCTTGTGGATATGTATACTGTTATGCATTAAGGGATTGGCCACTACCCAGACTAGTTTCGACCTTTATTGAGGTCTCTTCAGTGGGAACCAGGCCAGGTAAGATAGTACTACACTATATTCAGTCCTAAAGATATTTTCAGGCGCAAACTTTGTTTGCTCTCACTGGGATAAAGGATTAAACTAAATTTATTATAGTCTAACCTAGTGAAAAATAAACTTTCAACATCTTTCTCTAAATCCAGAGTAATTTAATAAAAAAAAGGTGGCAAACCTTTTGGCAAATCCTATAGGTAAAGATGACCTGCTACTGCTTTATGGGAGATACTGGGATAGGAGTGTTGGTAGGTTGCTCCACCTTTGCTACGAGTTGCACTACTTACCCAGGTAAGATAGTACAACACTATATTCAGTCCTGAAGATATTTTCAGGCGCAAACTTTGTTTGCTCTCACTGGGATAAAGGATTAAACTAAATTATTATTATTATTTTTGATATGTGTTTATTTCAGATTTTTCTTGAAAATTTCAGCAGTTTCAAAATTGACACTAGCCACTTCTCCCATTATTCATACGTTATGTAAATTAAATCGGCTTTTGAATCGATAAAACCAACCTTGACTAGTGTTAAATGTATGCTCGCCATATTTATCTTCTTGTTGTTTATTTAAATTGTCAAATAGGCTGCGTGCTTTTGTTTGAATTGTAAACAAACTGAAAGGAATATTCTTGTTGATTTGATCATCTATCCATATCGTTAAAAGCTTCTCCATTTCATGAATTGGCCCTTCTCTTTTTTTTGTTAAAATTATACATTTCATACTAACTGCCTCCTTTTTTATTCTTGATTTATCTTTTATAATTGTGGAAACAGATGAATGTGATAGTTTTTCTTCTTGCGCTATTTCACTGACTTTCTTTCCGTTGCCATATGCTTTAATCACCTTCATTTTAACATTTAAACTTAAAGCTATCCACGCCTTTTTTTATGTTGGAATTTTAATGAGTAGTATTACTTCTCTTACTGGACATGATAGGGTTACGACGAGATACAAAAATTGCAACAACAGAAACGAACACTTAGACAGCTGATTAGCAACTAAAGTGTCAAAGGCTTGATAAGTTAGAAGTGGGTGAATCATAGCAGCAGCAGCTATTGCGTATTGGTGATAGGCTTTGCTTGTCGACTAATGACGACTCTGCAATGTGTATATAAGTCTTCTTTTTCTTCCCATCAGGTATTAGGCCTAGTGGCCTGTTATGGAGCTCTCTTTAGCCCTTTTAAGCAGTACCCATCCCGAGGATAAGGTGGCTAGCCCTATGCCTCCCAGTGTGTTCTATGTCTTAGCTATGTGTGTTCGTGGGGCCAGTTACCTACTTGCAGGAGGAAAAACCCCAGATAAACTGGGGAGAAAAATCCTGCAGTCTACGCCCAAGACCGGCTAACTTGGCTATGTCTGAGAAAGATCCTTAAGCTCCTCATG
The DNA here is from genome assembly GCF_054136105.1 of Typopeltis vanoorti. Classification (NCBI taxonomy): domain Eukaryota; kingdom Metazoa; phylum Arthropoda; class Arachnida; order Uropygi; family Thelyphonidae; genus Typopeltis; species Typopeltis vanoorti. Next base: position 74,935,756 of record NC_143550.1, on the reverse strand, counting down.
TCGGCACCGGAAATCGAACCCAGGACACGCCTTTCTCAGTCATATGGTTGCGAAGCACATAGCCACTTGACTAAATGCACGGACTTATACAAAAGTAATGTGATATATATGTATGTATATGCTGGCGACAAAGTTAAATTAGAGAATTTTTAATAATAATTTTTGGCTGCCGTAAGTCAAGGACTACCTGTATTAATAAATAATACCAATGTGAACTTAATAAACAAGACGACCACACAAAATGCAAATGACTGCTATACATGTAATGCATACATATATATATATATATATATATATATTCTAATTCATTTACTAGGTGAAAATGATATGGAAATTAATAAGGTTTGAATGACTAAACACTGAGAATAATAAAGAATGGGGTTTAATAGGAACACTACTGTTTCATATACTACTACTGATAAACAACTTCTTCAGGCATCTAACTACAAAGAATTATATACACAAAAAACTACAGAAACATTACATAATAATGACAATAGATCTACTATAAACTGGTATAGTTTAAACTGGATCACGTGATACATTTCAAGCTGTATGTAACTGCATGTGAGAAATATTGAGAGAACGCCAGTACTGAACAGTAGAAATGTGCGTATCAGATAAATTGTAGCTCAAGCTATTATTCAGGTGGGTTGAATCAAGTGAAATTTCTTTAAATTCGAGAATGCATCTCTCAAGTTCATTATAACACTTATGTATGTTTGAAGTTTGAGACCAGTCCATAAGATGCTGGCAGCTTTTGTCAGAGTTTATAGAGAATAAGATGTGGCTGGAGAAAGTGATTGCTTGGGTTCTGTTGTAGGAAATATCTCTTTGATGTTCCTCGACACGGAAAAGGATAGATTTATCCATCTGACCATAGTAAGGCTTTCCACAATTACACATAATCTTGTAAACTCCTGGGTACTGAAGGAAATGATGTTTTTCTTAAGGTCAACTAAGGATGGAATAGAGTTTAGGAAATGTAGTGAAACACGTTCTGATGTTGAATTCCTTAAGAATTTTAGCTAGTTTGGGAGAGAGGGAACTGATAAAAGTTACATACAGCTGGAACTGTAGCACGTAATCCAGTTTAAACTATACCACAGTTCATACTAGATCTGTTGTTGTTATTATGTAACGTTTCTGTAGTTTTCTGTGTATAAAATTCTTTGTAGTTAGACACCTGAAGAAGTTGTTTATCAACGGTTTGGATGACTAAACGGTGTTTAGTAATCCAAACCTTATTAATTTCCATATCATTTTCACCGAGTAAATGAATTCAAATATCATAATTTATGATGAGGATATACATTTTCTCATCAAGGATTATCAGAAAACTCTCAGAAGCATTGGATTATTCATCAACAGAGTAGTTTTCCTCAAAAGATGTAAGTCCAACTCAATCATACCTCGTTTTCTTAATTTCGAGGAATCAATTAAAACAATCCAAGCTCAAAGAATTTACCATATGGCTAAACTGGAACTTCTGTCAGAACGTATCGTAGACACCAAAAGTAACCTAGCCTCTCTTTTCTCTAAATTACTTAAGTGGTTTTCTAGTGAAGACTTAAAGAAGTCTTCACTAGAAAACCACTTAAGTAATTCTCTTGACAATTTGTCTTGGAACAAAACAAAAGAAATTAGTGCACTTCAAGCTTCAAAATCCCAAAACGCAAATAAAATTAAACTTATCAAAAAATTCGATTATCTAAGTCACAAGCAAGATCATTCCTCATCTCGTTATGCCTCTACCTTTTCAAAAAAAGTAGTTATGAACAAATCACCTCATTCTCTTTCATCGGCGGAAGAAAGTGTTCTTGCAAAAGGCCTCAATTTCGTTCTTGCACCTATTTCCATTCCAAAAGAACTTTTCCTTACAAAGATAGAAAAAGTTGCATCCCCTCTGCCAACCCAAGAAGCAAACTTTCTACGTATAAATGCTATATTCATGATAAATAATGCTAGACCCCCCCCCACTACTGAGAACATTTCTCATAGTGAAAGATTAGCCATTAAAAACTTAAAGAAAAATAAAGACATAATTCTTCCAGTTGATAAAGGGAATGCCACAGTCATCCTGAACAAAACTGACTACCGCAACAAAATACTTGAATTATTGGAGACAGACACTTACTCTGAAGTTAATAATGATCCAACAAGAGAATTTCATAACAGAACCAACAATCTTCTAAAAACTACTTCAGAATTACCAAGGCGCATCTGTCTTTCTCTCAGATCTGTTTATCCTTTAATTCCACGATTATACGGCTTTCCGAAAATCCATAAAATTAATACTCCCCTAAGACCAATAATTGAAGGTATCGACTCACCAATTTACAATGTGTCTAAATATCTCATCTCTTCCTTAAGACACCTAACAGGAAAATCTTCTTCTTATATAAAAAATTCCGCTGACTAATTTTACTTCGTTTCGAAGGTAAAAAACCTCAAACTAAACAAATCAGATTTAATGGCAAGTTCTAACATAGTGTCTCTTTTCACAAATGTTCCTACCCAAGAAGTTCTCAATCTCCTTAAGAGTAAATTATCTAAGAAAATCTTTGCCTTACTCTCACACTGTGTCAATTCAGGATACTTTAGATTTGAAGACAAGATGTTTAAACAAAATTCAGGATTAGCCATGGGCAGCCCGTTCATAGCAAATATTTTTCTTGAAGACTTTGAAGAAAAAGCAATTAGTTCGTCTACACTAAAACCTAAAATCTGGCTGTGTTTTATTGATGATGTTTTCCTCATTTGGGAGCACAGCCTAGATAACCTTAACATTTTTCTGCATCATCTCAACAACTTTCACCAAGATTAAATTCAAGCTATGAACTAGAGACCAACAACTGTCTCGCTTGTTTAGACTTAAAACTTACAAGATGCTCTGACAATATCAAAATCTCCATCTTCAGAAAGACTACACATAAAGACAGATACCTTCATGCATCCTCCCATCACTACCCTCCACAGAAATTTGGCATTATATCCACCCTGGCACATCGAGCCAGATCATTATTATCAGATGAGATAGAACTTCAAAATGAACTTAATTTTCTAAAAAGGACTTTTCTCAACAATGGTTTCTCTCTAAAAAATATTGAAAATTTTCTTTTTGCCATTGTCAACCTACTACGTAAGACTCATCCCCCCCAAGAGCGTATATCTCTTTGGCTTTTATCAGTTCTCTCTTTCCAAAACTAGCTAAAATTCTTAAGGAATTCAACATCAAAACATGTTTCACTACGTTTCCTTTCATTTAACTCCATTCCATCCTCAGTCGACCTAAAGAAAAACATCATTTCCTTCAGTACCCAGGAGTTTACAAGATTATGTGCAATTGTGGAAAGCCTTATTACGGTCAGACGGATAAATCTATCCTTTTCCGTGTCGAGGAACATCAAAGAGATATTTCCTACAACAGAACCGAGCTAGCGCTCTCCCCAGTCACATCCTATTCTCTATAAACTCCGACAAAAGCCACCAACATCTTATAGACTGGTCTCAAACTTCAAACATACATAAATGTTATAATGAACTTGAGACGCATTCTCGAATCTAAAGAAATTTCACTTGATTCAATCCACCTGAATAATAGCCTGAGCAACAATTTATCTGATACGCACATTTCTACTGTTCAGTACTGGCGTTCTTGCAATATCTCTCACACGCAGTTACATACAGCTGGAACTGTAGCACGTAATCCAGTTTAAACTATACCGCAGTTTATACTAGATCTGTTGCCGTTATTATGTAATGTTTCTGTAGTTTTTTGTGTATATAATTCTTTGTAGTTAGACACCAGAAGAAGCTGGTTATTAACGAAACTAGCAGTGTTCCTAAACCCCATTCTGTTTCTCGGTGTTTAGCCATTCAAACCTTATTAATTTCCATATATATATATATATATATATATATATATATATATATATATATACAGTAAGCGATATCTGGCAATTTGTTATCCAGCCATTCTCTTTCATTAAAATGTATGGAGTTTCTTAAAAAGAGTTCAAAAAACTAGCCAATACCAATGTCTGAGCTAATAAACTAAGTCCAAAAACATGTTTTTTAATAGTGTGTAGGATAGCATACCTGTTAAAATTTCTGTCCCAACAGCACATTTTTACTTAAGAAACGTGTTCATCTCTTCACATAGCACCTTATGGTAGTTTTCAGCTAAGCTATGCTTCTAATTAGGTTCAAGAGCTCATTTTAGTGAGTATAGGAGTGGTGAACCTGAGGTACATGATACTGGACCTCAGGTTCCCCCAATGCTATTATTCTTCGAGGGCTAGGGATGAATCCCTCCTTTCCCGCTAATAGAGTATTCAAGGGCTAGGGATAAATCTCTCCTACTTTTTTTTTTTAGTCTCTTACAGCAGGAATCTGACTTCTCTCCCAAGTATTTGCCTTACCAAGTTTGGCTAAACACACAAAAGAAGGCAATGGCAAACCACTTCTGTATATATTTTGCCAAGAAACTTAAGCCTCTTCAGTACAGAGGCTTAAGTTACTGCGATATGGTGTCAGAAGATAAGATACCCAGATTGGAAGGCACTAAAATGGCTACTGGGGAATTGCAGAGGGAGTAATGATATTAACAAGCTGGAAGTTCTACTTCTGATACAATTAATTTCAGAGGATGTCTCTGCTTTACTCTGATTTACATAAAATAATCTGGAATGTAAGAAGCATGTTTCAAGGAAATGAAACAAATTAGAAGAACTGAAGTTAAAATTTTAGGAATTAGTGAACTGAAATGGATAGGAATAGGGTCACTTTGATACTAATGATTTCATGATTTATTACTCTAGAGATGAAAGTTTTAGAAGAAATGGAGTAACATTCATAGAAGAGAGTATGGAAAATGAATTTTGGGTTACAGCCCAGTGTCTGACAGAATAATTCTAATCAGAATAAAGGCATATCCAGTGAATATCATATCCATAGAGATGTATGCACCTACTACAAGTGCAAGTGAAGATTTTACAGTAGACTGCAACAAATAGTGTACAGTAGTGTACAGTATCAGTAGAAAATCTGATAAAACAGATTTTCTACAGATGTTATGTGATTGGAATGCAAAAGTGGGAGAAAAAGAATAACGAAGCATCGTTGGAAAATTTGGTTTGGGACTGAGGAATGAAGCAGGAGAAAGGATGTTGGAGTTTTATGTTGAAAACAGTTTCTTTATTGCAGACACTTACTTTCAACAACATAAAACTGTACACATAGAATGCCAAACAGTAATTATATTGTTGCCAACAGAAGGTGGAGAAGTGCCAAACACAGTCAAAAGTTTTCAAGGCAGCAAAAACACAGTCATGTGTTTTTGCTGCCTTGAAAAACACAGAAGGAAAAAAAAAAAGACTGTATCAAATTTTATTTAAATCATATAAATGAAGCATTCAAAGTAGATATCAGAAATAAATTAAAAAGTTTGGAGATTACCACAAGAGAATTGTTAGAACTATGGGAATCATATTGCCTAATGATGCACATTTAATTACATGCATCATTAGGCATGTTACATGCGGTCCCTACGTTGTTGCGTAAACTCCAATTATATACAGAGTTTACACAACAATGTAGAGACTGCATATAACATTCCTATTGATACACATGATTAAACTATCATTCCAGTCTTTTAAATTTATAGAAATAGCAGCTGTTGGGAAAAGTTTAGTTGTTTTTCCTTATGCTAAATAACCTTCTAAAGATGCCATCAGCCATATAGACAGTGAAAGATGTTGACAAAATACTGTATATTCAGTGCTAATAAAAAAAAACATATGTGGGTTTAAAACTTAGTTATTTATTATTCATTCTCACATTCAATTTTGTTTTTCTTTTTATAGATGAGTATTATGAAAGCAATCATCTGGAATTCGATCCTCTAACCAAGACTTCTGAATTATGTCACATAACCACTGTAAAACTTTTATATCTTCATATTTGAGCATTTCTGATAGAATTTCGTCTACTCCAGGTGACTTTCCACAGCTCAGGTTTTAGACAATGTGTTCTACCTAAGTACTGATATGTACTTCTGACTGCATTCCTCTTGAATGTTTTCTATCAGTGTGCTGTCACTTGTTTCATTTAGCAATCTTTCCATTACTCCACATCCCAGAAACTAATTTCCAAGTAATTAGGTTCTCCTTAGAATATCCCTAGGTTTCATGTCTCATTCTTGACTCCTTTAAGAGTACTCTTTCCTCCATGTTGGTAGCTCAGTTGGCAGAGCAGTGAACTGTAGATGTTGACAATGCAGTTATCTATAGAAATTATTATTAGTAGTAATAATAATTTCTAAACTTTTTCAATAGCATATTTTGCCATCTTCCTGATATATATTTTCAATGTTCTTACCAAAGTCTTCCTATGCCTTTCATTTAGCTAGTTTTACACAGTTCTTCACTTTTCTGTGTTCTCTCAAAGCACATACTGACTTACCCTACATGAACTTTCAATATGCTTTTTTCTTTTCCTTGACTACCTTAACTTTTTAGCTTCCTGAGTCCACCAAGAAGTTCTGATCTTTCTCATACAGCCACACAACATGCCTCTTTGGCTGAATCAATCAGCTTTCTTCAAGGTTTGCAGTGCATCTCCAGAAAAAAGCTGATTGATTCAGCCAAAGAGGCATGTTGTGTGGCTGTATGAGAAAGATCAGAACTTCGTGGTGGACTCAGGAAGCTAAAAAGTTAAGGTAGTCAAGGAAAAGAAAAAAGTATATTGAAAGCTATGCAAAAAAATAACGGATATGCATAGATATAAAAATAACTGATATAACAATACCTGACATTGAATTAATACAAGAAAGAAGAAATTGGGGGGAGGGGGGGTCGGTTGCATAAGACATTTTCTTATGCAACCGACAGAAGCTCAAAACCTAAAAATAGCCTAAAATTTAGGCCTCATCTTATATGCCAGTCGTCCTATATGCTAACATATATGGTAATTCTGCTATTAATGCTTTTCACTTCCCTAATTTTTCTCCATCAACTATTAATAAAGTTGAAAATTTATTCAACTGGTTACCAACTATACCAGCTTTGCTTATTCTGTTGTATATTTCCATATTTAATTTGCTCATTTTACTGTAAATAGTTAAAATATTTTAGTTCTTGTAGAGAGTTCTCCATTAAACATGGAACTGATACTTTCCATGTTCTTGTCTATTTTCATAATTTTTTTTCTTTCTATTGCAGTTAACATCTCCAATTTTGATATTCAGATTTAATGCAACTGTCTTTAATAATGTGATCCATATAAATGGTGAATAACAGCAGAGGGTAAGAAAAGAGTGCACACACCTGAATTTTACAACAAACCATCTTACAGCACCTTCTTCATTTCTAATTACTAACTTACAACTTGAATATAGACAAATGTATTGTTCTGTATAATGTCTCATTTATACTATATAGCTGGAGCCTGTGAACAGCTTTTCTTTTGGAACCTTGTCATGTGCTACCTTTTCCAGATCTAAAAAAAAAAAACTTAAATAGATCCTTGTTATATTCCCATGATTTCTCAACTATCTGTCATAATGTAGAGAATTCACTGAATGAAGAGAATACCAACTGTGAAATGTTTAGGCAAATTAGTTAGGCATGTAAAAAGGTGATCTGATGGGAGACTTTAATTACAGCAATATAGAATGGAAGGAGGAGATAATGTATGGAAATAAAGAGAGCAAGTCTATGGAATTTCTGAGAGATAAGTATCTTAAGCAGCATGTGATTGAAGCAACTAGAGGCTTTAATGTTTTGGATTTGGTGATAACTTCACAAGATGTAGTTGTAAATGAACTGTTGACACTGCCGCTGGTTGGTGAGAGTGACCATGAGGTACTTGTTTGGGAAGTGATGAAACAAGAAAAGGTTACTGCCAAAAATGGACACATGCGGAAGTATAAAGTAGGTGATTATAGGAAGCTGGGTCAGCATCAGTACGTTGGGTAGATGAGCTGAGTGAAAAAAGATGGTGATGATGCATGGAAACTCACAAGGCAGTATCTGATAAAAGCAGTGTATAACATACCAAGGGTTAAGCAAGTAAATAGAGTAGGAGTGAAATGGATGAACAGTGAAATTAAGCAAGCTGTGTTGGAAAGGAAAATGTTATGGAGGAAGTACAAGACAGTTGGTGGTGTTCAAATCCATGAAGGGTATAAAATGCAGGAGAAAGGGGATGAGCATGGTAAAGAAAGAAAAGGTGTAGTATGAGAGGTCAGGCCAATGTTAACTCAGGGGAATTTTTCTGCTATATGGCAAGCAAGAGGAAGAATAATTATGGCAGATTAACACTGGTGGAGAATCATGGTGCCCAAGAACAGAACATCCATGCAGCAGAATAACACCTGCAAAGGGCATAGTGGAATTACTGAACAAGCACTTTATTAGCATATATAATACTGGTATAAACGATGCCATAGAATATATACGAGGGCTGTTCAATAAGTAATAAGACTAATTTTACTGTCGCAAAACCACTCATCACAATATTAATTTCTGTGGAATAAAGAAATGTTGTTGTCTGTATTAACAAAAGAGGTTGATAGATGGCGTGTACGGGCCGATGTGCCAGTGTCATGTGACTAAACGCAAGCTTGTTTCGGCGCGCCTACGAGCCGCGACCAGTCGTCGAAATGGAAGCGTCCTTGGAACAGCGTTATGCAATTAAATTTTGTGTGCGTTTGCAAAAATCGGCATCTGACACTTTTAACATGATATGCGAAGCTTTACACGATGAAGCAATGTTGAGGGCAAGTATTTTTCGCTGGCATAAAACTTTTAAGGAAGGAAGGCAAAATGTGGAAGATCTGAACGTGAGGGAAGACCTTCAACGTCCATCACAGAGACAATGATCAACAGAAGCAATTATCATCAAGGAGGATCGCAGAATTACAGTATGCCAGCTGCATGTTGGCCTGAATATTTCTGTGGGAAGTGTTCACTCAATCATGGCTGAACATTTGGGACTGAAATGTGTTTGCATCTGATGGATTCCAAAACTCTTGACACCAGAGCAAATGCAGCATCGAGTAGATGTGTGCACAGAATGGAAAGAAAGACTGGAACAAGAAGGTGACAATTTCTTAAACGCATCATTACAGCCGATGAAGCTTGGTTGTATCACTATGACCCTACAATGAAACAACAAAGCAGTGAATGGAAGCATCCGTCTTCACCTACCCCCAAGAAAGCAAAAACTGTAAAATCGGCTGGTAAAGTTATGACCATAATGTTTTTTTGACTACGAAGGCATTGTTTACCAACACGCTGTAGAACCGGGGAATGCTGTAAACGGCTCATACTATGCAGATGTTTTACGGACAATGGTACAGCACGTCAAAAGGAAGCGTCCATTGCTGAAGAATGGCTTCTTATTGCACCATGATAATGCAAGGCCATATATTGCTGGTGGTGGTGGTGTAGTGGACGTTTTGCAGAAGAACAACATAGATATCCTACCACACCCTCCATACAGTCCCGATCTCGCACCGTGCGATTTCTGGCTGTTTCCTTAGCTCAAGAAACCACTAAGAGGCCGCCATTTCAAAAGCAACAAAGCATGTGTAAAAGCTGCAGAGGCGGTTTTGAAAGAACTCTCAAAAAATGGACTTTCAGATGTGTTTAAGAAGTGGACACAACGTTGGGACAAATGCATTGCGTCTCACAGTAGTTACTTCGAAAAAGACCATGTAAATGATGATGATTAAAGGTAATCTGTTTTCTGTATAAATATAGTCTTATAACTTATTGAACAGACTACATATATAGAAGAGAGGCAAGTATTAGGAGAATTGGAAGTGAAAGAATCAGAGGTATATCAGATATTAGTTGGGTTAGATGTTAATAAGGCTGTGTGGGAATGGATAACATATCACCATGTATTCTTAAGGAATGTGCACTATAGTTGGCTATGCCCTTGACCTGGTTATTTAATGAAAGTCGCAGTGGTAGGGTCCCTAAGGTGTGGAAAGAAAGCAAAATAGTACCACTCCATAAGCATGGTTCTAAGACAGACGTCTCCAACTATAGGCCAGTCTGTATAACTGCGGTTGCAGTCAAAGTGTTGGAGAGATTGGTAAGCAACAGAATACAGGATGAGTTGATGGACATAGCATTCTTTATGATAGTTAGCATGGATATGTAAAAGGTAGGTCCTGTTTTAGTAATTTACTTGCATTTTATGATAAGGTAACAAGGGTGTTGGATAAGGGAGAATCATATATACAGTAATATTCTTGGACTCTGCAAAAGGGTTTGATAGATTACCACATGATAAGTTGGTGTGCAAGCTGCAGAGGATGGGAATAGATAGTATATTGGTTAGATGGATCAGAGATTGGCTCTCTGAACAATACCAACAGGTTGTTTATGATGGAGCAGTATCTCAAAAAAGGAGGATAACCAGTGGTATGTCCCAGGGTTCTGTTCTTGAGCATCTGCTGTTTAACTTGTAAATGATGTATCATGTGGACTGACTGGGGATCTTCAATTGTTTGCTGATGATACAAAGTTGGAAAGAATTATAAGTAGAACTGATGTTAATTGCATTGAGGAAGATTTGAATAGATTTTTACTTGGACAAAGGAATGGGGGTTGTAGTTTTTACATCAATAAGTGCAAGGTGTTGCATTTGGGGTGCAGAATATAAGGCTGTGTACTATATGAACGGTGCTTTACTGCAGGAAATGGATGAGATTAGAGATTTAGGAGTGATGGCTGACAGTAGACTGAAGTTTAGCAGGCATATTGCAAGCATTTCAAAAGTAGCACATTGTAGTGCTGCTATGATAAGAAATACTCTAGCATGTTGGAAGTGGTTGTATGCTGTATAAGGCACTGGTAAGACCACACTTGGACTACTGTACTCAGATCTGGATACCTGGTTTTCAATGTGATGTGGAGACACTGGAGAGGGTCCAGAGGCAAGTAACTAAGACAATGTCAGGACTTTGGAATGCTGGCTATGGAGAGGATGAGAGAGGTTGATGAAATGTGGATTTCAGAGCGTGGACTCCACACACTGCTATCAGACTGGAAACAGGTTAACTTTGATTCATCACTCCAGAGTACTGTTTTTTACTGGTCAATTGTCCAGTTCACATGCTCTTTGCTAGATGAGCCGCCTTGTTCGTTGTTGTGATGTTTGGCTTATGTGCTGCTGCTCTTTCGTGGAAACCCAATAAATGGAGGTGCAGTATTAATGCTCACCATGGTGTTAATGGCACTCTGGAACCAATCATGGATGATCTGTGCCAACTCTAGCCGGTTTTTGCATGCCGCCTGTTTTTAACATGCTCCTGTCCCTGTCAGTCATTTTCGGCAGCCGTTCCTGGGTGTTTTTGCACTAGTGATGTCAGAATGTCTTCATTTTGTTGATCACATTGCCAACCATTGATTTTGGATGCTCCAGCTGAGCAGCAATGGCATGTATGGACATGCCACCAATGTGAGAGCCCACGATGATACCTCTCTCTCTCTCTCGAAGTCACTGAGTTCACGTCGTGTTGCCATACCACCTGTATTCAACTGGTACAATGAAATATTGCTCTCTACTATCTCTACATCTGTTTTTATGTTATTAACAAACCTGGAATATTCCATAACTTCAAATAACAGGATGTCCAGACAATTATTGGTAGATAGTGTAGACATGAGTCTCCAGTTTACCTCTGAAAGCTGCTAAATGTTGATTTTTTGTAAAACTTTTGCATATATTTTTCTATTCAATAAGATATTTATGTTTATTCTGCTTAAAACTAAATGGTGACCCCCTTTCTATTTTAAATTCTCTTGTATACTCTTGTATCCTGAATCAGTATAAAGAAATCACTATTAATAACAAAATCTATAACAGTCCTTTTTCTGCTGTCTAGCTCTATGGAAGAAAATATATATCGTTTCCACAAAGTTGCACAGGCACAGTTGTAGAAAATGTTTGCACTTAATTATAAAAAGTAAATTATAATAGCTGCCTGGTTGGCAGAGTGGTTAGCGTATCTGCTCTCCAGCCAAAAGGCTGTGGGCTCAAATCTGCAGTGGGCATGGAAGTTTGTGATTGTCTGTGAAAATACTAGTGGTGGTGGGCAGAAGATGGTGTTGGTGTAGATGACGACAATGGTTGTTGCAGTTCGCTGAAGTTGGTGCATTGAGTGGTGGAGTCGGAAAAAAGTTGTGGAGTGGGTGTCCTCCTTTTGAGCGGTTGGAAAGCTTAATCCTTTTCCTGAGCATAAGTAAACAAAATTTGCTCATGAAGTATCTTTATGACTAGGCTACATGTATATATAGATGATGTTGACTTCACATCAATTCCTCGGTATCCAATAATGTACAGCACTCTTCCTTTTTGGATATGTACAAGGTAAGCTGCAAAAATTTCTAGCCTGACATAAAATTCAGTCCAATTTTAAAATGCCATGTGTGACAGATAGCACCATCTATGGGGAGGTTAGTGTACCAGTTTCAACTCTCTAACTGTGTCATTCAATTGGAGGCACTCGTTTGACTAACACATGGCATTCTAAGTGGCTGTAATGTTAAAAATTGAGTACTGCACTGTGATAAAGTTTTTTACCAAAGGGGTTTCTCCAAGTGCTATCAACAAACAGCATTTGGATAGTGTTTATAGGGAAGCTTCTTCTTCATATTCCACTATGAAGGAATAGGCTAAATAGTTTCACCTAGGAAAAGAGAGAGAGAGAGAGAGCATCGAAGATGATCCTTGTGATGGTCGGCCTGTGGAAGTGATGACTGAGGAAAATATCTCTCTTGTTGAGGAAGGACTGCTCAATGACAGATGGCTGAAGCTCAAGAAATCTCTGCAAGGTTAGGGCTTTCTACAACAAGAGTATTTTGCATCATTCACGAGAATCTTCACATGAAAAAAGTCAGTGCAAGGTGGGTGCCCCAACTTCTCTCTTTAATTCAGGAGCATCGTGTAACCTGTTCCTGCAAGTTTTTAGAGCTTTGCCAAGGGAATCAGAGAGAAGTGCTGGAATCCATTGTCACCAGGGATGAAACCATGGTCCTTAATTATGATCCTCTTTCAGAAAGGGAATCCATGGAGTAGTGCAAACCATGTGAAGCACTACCAAGAAAAGCCAAGGTCACTCAGTCCACCAAGAAGATCAGGGCAACAATCTTTTGGGATTGCCAGGGAATTCTGTTGATTGACTTCAAGGAAAGGAATACCACCACCGTGAATGCAGAATATTATGCTTCACGCCTGCACAAACTATACAATGCCATAAATGAGAAGGGATGAGGAATGCTGAGTCATGGAGTTTGCCTTCTTCACGATAATGCTCCGGTTCATATGGCCATTATTGCAAACCCTGCAGTGAAGGAATGTGGCTTCCAGGAGATTGAACACTAACCCCACAGCCCAGATCTAACACTCAGTGACTACTACTGCTTCTCAAAACTGAAGAAGACCTTCGAGGAAGAAAATTTACAGACAATGAGATGAAAGATACAGTCTTCCATTTTGCAGACAAAAGTACAGACTATTTTTTCAAGGGCTTTTCAAAGATGTGGAAAGTGTGTTGAAGTAAAGGGAGATTATGTTGAAAAGTGACACAGTTGTTTTCTTTCTATCACCTCTAATAGTTACTCAGGCCAGAAACTTGGGAAACCACCCTCGTATATTGCTATATAATACTGGTATGACTGATGTGAAGTCAATCACCTCTATGAAAGTATCCTATTCAGAAACATATTTCACATGAAAACTAGGTTTGCTTACTTTTGGTAAAAGAATTAAAACAAGGATATATTTTTTTGTCTAGTATAACTTAGTTTGTAACCAAGAGGAAAAACATTCTACAACTATCACTGATTCCAAGTATTTTAATATGGTTATACAACATTTTACTACATAATATGACTTCTCGGTATAACAGTGGGGGTCTACTTCCCACTGATAGACCTGAATAGAGGTCAAAACACGTCTGGATCCTTACAATTCTTACAATAATGCACTGCAATATACATGTATTATACATTGCTATGCATTATAGGATAATGAAGCAATTGAAGTGAAGGCAACAGCCTCTAATCATGAAGATACTTTAGTGCACACTTTCTTTGCATATACTTGGTTAAAGGATTAAATCAACAACATAATTTCTTGTCTAGTATAATTTAATAGCGTAGTCAATAAATTTTTTAATAGCCAATATTTAATAGCCCAGTCAATAAATTTTCTTATTTCTTTTTGTTCTCTCCATGTGAATTTGTGCACATCTTTATGTTGGAACATGGTATTAAAAATGATTAGCCTATATCTTGAATAGAAATTCAGTAGTTAACATTACTATTAGCATTGCTCTTTGCTCCAAATTTTCCCAAAATAATTCTATATCTTTGGAATTTATTTCCTACTCTACTATTCCAATCTCCAACAAGAACCAGATTTACTTTTTCTTTGTGTCAGCTGCATTCTCTAGTGGCATGAAAAAGTTTTACATAGCTCTGTAAAGAATCTTAACAATAAACAATAGCATTCCTGTTATCAAGAATACTTTCTGTTGTATTTCACAATTCATTACATCTTCTACTGATTAACAATCTACTGGTTTACTCTCTTTATTCTGGATATTTCTAAAATACAAGAAATTTCTAGGGGAAAAAAATCCATCAATTCTTAAAATTACAGTAAATTTTCATGAAATTTTTGTAACAAAATTAGAGAGAGAGACTGTACACTCAAAAGACCTAATGAATATAAAATCCTCAAAGATCTAAGCAACAAAACTGTGGAAAAAGCAGATATTAATACCATTAAAATAGAAACATGGCAAAATTACTACTGTTAGATCTTGAATGATGGCTCTATCAAGAATAGAACTGCTGCATTCAAGATTTAACAAGAGAACAACATCAAACAAAACCACACTTGTACTCTTGGCAAAACAGACATAATATGTGAAGATGCATATATTAACTTTGCTTAAAAAGGAATTAAAATATAAAAGAGGTTAAATCTTAAATTAAAATGAAATCGAAAGAGGAAATAAATATTAAATTGTACAATGTTTAAGATTATTGTCTAAAATAGATAGAATCTTAATTTCTCAAAAACATCAATGTTAAAATATGCCATGTATAAAGTCATGTATCATCGTGCAAATGAAAGTTCAAAGGTTGCAGCTTGACCACCAATGACATTCGTGGAAGGTGCAAGAAATTCGCATTCCCCGAAAAAAGCGATGTGCGTACAGCAAGGAGGTGACGTCACTCGGAGACAGCAAATGGGAGAGCATCATAGACAAGTTTGAAGTGCAGAAAGAGAGCAGCTATAATGGGGTTTAAAACGGATTCATATCATTGAGAGAGGACATTTTTTTTTTTTGCTTCTTTTACATTTTTCTCCTGGTTCCTGTGGTGTTGCCCAGTCACATGCCCTCATGTTAGAAACGGCAACGCGAAACGTTCGCAAGCCTAGAAGAACAAGTAGTGAATTCGGGACGAGCACGTGACTCTCACGTGGCGGCAATCCATCATACAGAGGGACAATCTATAACAAAGAACAGGAGGAAGGATCATCCCTTTTATGTGACACATCTTTCCTTTTATGTGTTATCTATTGGTGATGAAGGTGTAAAATGGACAGAGTTTAGAAAAGAAGAGAGAGAGATAGAGAGATTTTGAGACAGTTTCCTGTGTTATGTTAATCGAATTGGGCTGGTAGTCTAATTTCATAACTTGTCTAGACCAAGTTTAATGTATGGGTCGTTAGTAGCAGTAATCTAGTTTAATACCGACATCCATGTTTGTGATATAGATGAACATAAGATTCTCATGAGTGTGTTTGAATAGCCTGTCTGTTTGATTATTATTACCCTGCTTTACTTGTATTTTAGTATTAACCTCGATTTGCTTGATTATATGTGTTGTTTAAATTGTAATGTTCTTGGATAAATAATAAATGTGTTTTCCCATGTATACCTGAGTAAGAGATTGAATTTTACCACTCACAAAAATATCGAACCTATGTTTAGAGGAAAAAGGGGGAATTTAAGATTGTCAAGGCCATGACTGTATACTGAGAACTCAATCTACCTAACTACTTAATCTATATAAGGTATTACTTGAATTCTGGGAAAGCTTCTTTGGATCAGAATTTCTATCCTAGAGTTCTGACTGGCGCAGCATTAAAAAATAAATTTCGTCAGCGCTCGAAGAGAAACGGCCCCCAGAAAGTCAGTTTAGAAGCCAGATCTCAGTAGGCACAAGGAGAACAATAGGGGTAAAATATATAAGAAAACAACGACGTAACAATGACGCAGCCGACAGGATGTGTTTGATCCAAAGAAATAAAAGAACTGGATCAAATACCGTGAGTTGGTCTACGGTCTCATACTCAGCAATCAGGACATTTTGAAAATTTTGGAAAAAGAAAAAGGGAGGGAACTTTGAAGTTTAATCTTTATATAAGAGTATAAGCCAAGTGTACAAGAATGTCTCTTCCATCTAGTTCGGATCTGAGTGACCCAGAATTTTTTAAAAGCATATTTTAGCAATTTTTTCCTCAGTTCTCTGGAGAGGACTCTGATGATGTGAGGGCCTTTTTTGACTACATAGAAGAGCTTAGGAAGATTGGGCAATGAAGTGACTTCCAGCTGCTTATTCTGCTTTGCAGAAGCTAGTTGGAAGAGCAAAGAGTTTCTTTTACTCTTCACCACTCCTAAGAGAGACTTTGGATTACCAGAGGTTTAGGGAAATCCTCATTTCCCAGTTTTTCAAGGGTGAAAAGTGTGGGACCCAACCTCTGGAAGCTCCAAAAAATTGTGCAAAAGGAAGGAGAATGTGCCACTGACTTTCACAACAGGCTGCTCTCATTTGCTAGTACTATAAATGTGCCCGACGAGGAGAATGATCACTTGGAATGGGCCATATTCCAGCATTTTAGAGTTGGCCTAAGGCCAGAACTGAGGGAAATAGCATTCGAGAAGGGGATAACTACTCTGAGGGATTGTTTCGAGATTGTAAAAGAAAGGGAACAGCTGCTTGGGGATATTTGTCCCACAGCTGTAGCAAGCCCAGTTAATATGATCAAAGAAAGTATAGATGTGGGTAGAAATTCCAACCCAGCAAGGGAATGGACAGGAAAGAGAAACAGAAGGTGCAGGGAGGTAATGGAAGAAATAAGACTGAGTCAATCTGTAGTGTTGTTGCCTGTGAATTTAGCGAAGTTCGCTCCTTGATCAGACAGGAGGTAGAGAAGTTTCAACAGCCGCTTATAGAATGTCTTGACTCAGTGATTAATCAATTGACGTTGGAATCTCCCAAGAATCATGAATCTATTTCCTCCTAAGAAGAGGGGATAAAAAAATAGTTCAGAGAGAGGTAGAAAGATTGAAACAGCCTATGTTAGAAAGGATGGACACAGTGATGAGAAAGTCGACTGAGCTGTCTGCCAGGTGTGAAAATAACTCTCCTTTGTCCCTGGACAGAGAGAGTAGAAGAGGCTGCTGCCGAGAACCTCCTAGGTGCTACAATTGCAACAAGTTGGGGCGTATTGCCCGAGACTGCTTTGTATCACCAGGAAACTCAGAGCAAGGTATCAGCCTGAAGCGACTTCCCACCTTTGTGCTACACAACCTGATAGGAATGGGCAGCAAGGCACAGGATGGTTGCCTGAGATGGCAGTAAGTGGAAGAATCTGAGGGAAGGATCTCAAAGCACTCTTTAACACCAGTTCCCAAGTTTCCATTATTTCTGAGGAATGTCTCAAGGAACTGGGGGCTTGTGTGAGTGAAAGAATCAAGAGGCTGAGAGAATTCGTCTATCTTTTAGGGATATCCAACCCCCCACAACTCAAGCCACCAAAGCAGTAAGACTAAGAATAGGATTGTGAGCATTTGGCTTGTATGCCTGGCATAACTTCCTAATTCTGCCCAAGAACCCACTCTCTCAAGTAGGATTAATTTTAGGGGAGGATTTCTTAGGGAAACATGGTCTCTCATGCGATTATTCCAGTAAAAGGATCAGTTTCTCTGGGAAAGAAAATACTAAGGCAACATACCTTAGTATTTTCAGAGTAAAGGAAACATCACTCTGAAAAGTAGACCCCAGAACATAGAGGATGTTAAGTTGACAGAGAACAAAAAGAACATGCGGATTGCACTCAGCCAAATTCAAAAGAGCTTTCTTTATCACATGAGAACCAGAAATCTGATGCCGGAGGTATAGATCAAGCTGAAGGATCAGAGAATAAACAACTGGCTAGAGTGAAACAAGGAAAATCCAACGACGAACCGGATGAAGATAGCCAAGTCAGCAATAATAGTAAATACGAGAAGGCTCACAACAAAATGAGAAATGACCCAGATGTGCCTCAAGGAAGGCAGTAAGGCAAGGCAATGTTTACAACATGTGTCAAGTGTCCACTCAGAGCACAGAAGATGCATCCTGGGCCAGGATGAGTCTAATATTGGGAGATCAAGATGGAAGAGTCATCTCCAGAGAGGAAAGGGAAAACCAGAAGTTGGAAAAATTTTCTAAGAAAAATTTTTTTGAAAAAGGAAGGGGCCTTTGTTAGATCTTGAACAATGGCTCTATCAAGAATAGAACTACTGCATTCAAGATTTAACAAGAGAACAACATTAAGCAAAACCACACTTGTACTCTTGGCAAAACAGACATAATATGTGAAGATGCAAATATTAACTTTTGCTTAAAAAGGAATTAAAATATAAAAGAAGAGGTTGAATCTTAAATTAAAATGAAATCGAAGGAGGAAATAAATATTAAATTGTACTATGTTTATGATTCTTGTCTAAAATAGATGGAATCTTTAATTTGTCAAAAACATCAATGTTAAAATATGCCATGCATAAAGTCATGTATCATCGTGCAAACGAAAGTTCAAAGGTTGCAGTTTGACCACCAAAGATGATGTAACGAGCGATGAGTAGGCATTCGTGGAAGGCACAAGAAATTTGCATTTCCTTAAAAAAGCGATGCACGTACAGCAAGAAGGTGACGTCAATCGGAGACAGCGAATGGGAGAGCATCGTAGACAAGTTTGAAGTGCTGAAAGAGGGCGCTATAATGGGGTTAAAAAATGGATTCACATTGTTGAGAGAGGACTTTGCTTCTTTTACGTTTCTCTCCTGGTTCCTGTGGTGTTCCCCGGTCGCATGTGCCCTCCCCGTGGGTCTCCTGCTCGAATTCCCGAGTGGATCAGCATGCCTGATACCCGACAAGACGTGTGAATATGGCAAAGCGACAGCATGTTTCCCGTTGCTGAGTGATGCAAATCGAAGAAAATATAGCACGATATGACAGCAGTGTTCAAGTTTTAGACCATCGGTGTGGATCTAACTGATGAGAAAGTAGCAAAGGATTCCTCTGAAGGTAAATCGCGTTAGCAACGGCAACGCTAAAAATTCATAAGCCCAGAAGAACAGGTGGCGAATTCAGGACGAGCACGTGACTCCCACGTGGCGGCAATCCATTGTACAGAGGGACAATCTATAACAAAGAACAGACGGAAGGATTGAGAAAACATCTAACAAGGTGGTAATGTACAAATCTTCCCTTTTATGTGTTATCTATTGGTGACGAAGGTGTAAAATGGACAGAGTTTAGAAAAGAAGAGAGAGAGAGATTTGAGACAGTTTCCTGTGTTATGTTAATCGAATTGGGCTGGTAGTCTAATTTCATAACTTGTCTAGACCAAGTTTAATGTATGGGTCGTTAGTAGCAGTAATCTAGTTTAATACCGACATCCATGTTTGTGATATAGATGAACATAAGATTCTCATGAGTGTGTTTGGATAGCCTGTCTGTTTGATTATTATTACCCTGCTTTACTTGTGTTTTAGTATTAACCTTGATTTGCTTGATTATATGTGTTGTTTAAATTGTAATGTTCTTAGATAAATAATAAATGTGTTTTCTAATGTATACCTGAGTATACATTGGAATTGAGTGATTGATTGATTGACAAGAGATTGAATTGTAACACTCATGAACATATCGAACCTATGTTTAGAGGAAAAAGAGGAATTTAGGATTGTAAAGGCCATGACTGTGTACTGAGAACTCAATCTACCTAACTACTTAATCTAAATAAGGTATTACTTGAATTCTGGGAAAGCTTCTTTGGATAAGAATTTCTATCCTAGAGTTCTGACTGGCGCAGCATTAACAAATAAATTTTGTCAGAGCTCAAAGAGAGAAACAGCCCCAGAAAGTCAGTTTAGAAGCCGGATCTCAGATAAGCATAAGGAGAACAATAGAGATAAAATATATAAGAAAACAATGACGTAACACTACCAAGATCTATAGTATGATGAAAATATTCAAAACAGAAAACTACCCTTTGTAAACATCTAGGATAACTTGGAAAACATCACTAGAAGAATTAGCCTAAAGCAAAACAGGAAAGGCTCCAGGAGAAGATATAAATTTGGAACTTATCAAATATGCAGGACTTGAATTCTCACTCAGGTTACTTAATTTTTATAATATGATCTGGAAAGAAGGAAAATGCCCACAAGATTGGACCAAAGCAATATTTATCCCCATCTACAAAAAAGGACACAAATCTGATTGTAACAATTATCGTGGAATCAGCTTACTCAGTGTTATAAAGTATATGCAAAAATCTTAGCATACAAACTTAAATGTATAGTAGACCCAAAATTAATAGAAGAACAAAATGGATTCAGAAAAGGCAGGTCTTGCATAGACTCTGCATTTACTTTAAAATTATTAATTGAAAAACACAGAGAAATAAACATAGAAACACACATAGCTTTTATAGATTACACCAAAGCATTTGATAAAATTATCACAGATAAACTATGGGATATCCTAGAAGAATACGAAATGCCAAACCAACTCTTTAGCGCCTTATATAATATATATCAAGATAATAAAATATCTGTGAAGTACAATAATTCAACATCAAGCTGGAAACCTAAACATAGAAACATAATAACACACGTAGTAGAAACCAATAAATAGAGGAGCAAGTCAGGGTTGCCCTCTCTCACCGGTTTTATTTAATATATACATGATAAAATCATAAAAGAATGGAAGATAACTAATGAAGGAGGATTCAAGATAAACTGTAACACCAGATTAGCTATTCTTATTTTTGCTGATGACCAAATAATCCTTGGAAACAATGAAGATGAACTCAAAAATCATTATGCAGTCTAAATAATCTGATAAAAACATATGGTATGGAAATATCAACAGACAAAACAAAAGTCATGGCCTTCAAAGGTGCTAATCCAATAAGAAGCAAAACAGTAATAAACAAAATAATAGAGCAAGTAAATACATTCAAATATTTAGGTTGCACGATGAAAATGAAGCTGATATAGAACCAAAGATATTAAACTTTTTAAAAGTAACAGGCATTATAAATAAAATTTTTAAACCCAATTATGTACAAAAACACACACGAATAAGAATCTACAATACAGTAGCTAAACCAACCTTACTTTATGGCAGTGAGATATGGACAATAAAAAAAAGCAGATGAAAGAAGAATTGAATCATTCGAAATGAAATTTCTGTGCTGAACTGAAGGAGTCATAATAATGGGCAAAACAAAAAGCAGTGAAATCAGAAAAAAACTTGGAATTACAACCTCCCTAAAATGAAACAGTTATTTGCTATAGAGAAAAATGGAAAGAACACATACTGAGAATGAATAGAAGCAGAATACCTAAACAAATTCTAAATTACCACCCAAAAGGTACTCGATGCAGAGTAAGACCCTTAAAAAGATGGAACTGAGTCTGGAACAAGCCATTTGGCCTATAAACCTGGAAAAGAAGAAGACAGTAAATTTTTAAATTGCAAATTTATTGCATTTACTCTTTTATTGATGCTACAATACAGCAAAACGTCTATGCATTTCACTACTTCTTATAACCTGATCACAATTAACATACAAAGAACAAATATTAAAAAAACATATGATGAATTAAAAACTGAAATCTATGTTTATTCTTGTAACAATATTTTCCAAGCCAACATACCAAACAATACATATTCCTTTATTAATTATTATTCTAACAGTAATTATTATCATCATACTGACCATAAGATGTCTATGACTTACTGTGGTCGGAGGTCCTCACAATGGTCATCAAACCATTTTAAAATTTGTTCACCATTCTCATACTCACCACACTATCAGGTGATGCATTCCAATCTCACCCACTGTTCTCCAAATAAAACAGCTGTTTCACACTGCCTTGCTCATATTCTTCTTATGCAACTTCTGATGATGACTTCTTGTTCAGGTACTTGTCTTTCTTCACTAAATAAAAAAATCTCATCTGCAAGAATCAGGTACCACCCTCCTCACACGATTATACGATAATATGATTGACACACACTTATGTGTGTGTCAATCGTATTATTATTAGTATTATAGAAGTTCCTCCAGTGAATAACTCATCAAGAAAGGATCTCTTCCAAATCTTACGATGCTTAAATACCTATCCAATGTATCTTTAAAAGACTGGCATCTACCAGTGGCATTTCACACACATTCTATATTAATATGTTGAAGAGACTGTACAATGAACAGAGGGTGAGAGGGAAAGAACAAGACACTATCCCTGGATCAACTTGATGGTATGGGTAAGCAAGGGAGTGAGTAGAAGATATTTTATTATTATTGACATGTGACCTCCATGGAGTCAGACTTATCATGGAAGGTACACACTATTACACACAAAGCTCATCCAACTGTGTCTTAAACTGATTCAATGTGTCCCCATTCACAACATATTCCACTCACCAACAGTGCAAAGAATCTGTTCATACAAAGAACTGCTCCATGCAAAGAATCTGCTCATACCTTCCTTATACAGTCTCCAGGGATTGCCTCTTGTTCTATTCCCTTCCCTTCTCTCATTCTAAGAAAAATTTCATCCATATTAACTTGGTAACAACCCCTGACCAACTTATATGTCTCAAATTATACACTTTCCAAATTCTTTGCATTGTTTCAATTGCATTCTTTCAGTCTATCTTTTACACTCCAAAGACCAGTTCCCACATTCCCAGGTCTCTGTTCAGCCTTTTGTGAATCTTCTCTGGAAATATCCTTGCCACCATGAAAACCCAGTAACCAAGTCTGTGCACAATAATCCATATAAGGTATGATCAAGGCCTTATAATGAAAACATAGCCTCTTTATATCAATGTTCCCTGTATCACTATCCAATGTGATGACTTCACAACTTGTGCAATGCAATCCATGAATTTCAGGTCCTTTTCCACCACTAATCCCAGATCTCTCATCTCCCCTACCAAGTATATACTTTGCATCCCATTGTGCAATACCAAATTTCAAAACCTTACACTTTGCAACAATGAACTAACAGCTCCACTTATCCACTCATTCATACAATCTATTTAGGTCCTGTACGGCCATAACATCTGCTTGACTGTCTCACCAATTTTGCATCATTTGCAAACAGTTGCATAATATACAAAATGAACAATAATGGCCCCAATACAGATCCATGCACCACACACTACTAGTGACTTTTCTCTTTTGGGATACCCCCCCCCCAACTTTATGACACTATCCTACAGCCAGTCAACAATCTGACACATTAGTCTGCTATCCAATCGCATCTATTTCAGTTATTCGATAGCTTGTCATGTGGCAATATATTGAAATCTTTTGCAAAATCCAAGTAAACCAATGCCCAATATGCATCTCCCTAATCCAATACATCTCTCACCTTGTTATTATTATTATGATAAAAAACCTCCATGGACTCAAAGACTCATCGTGGGAGGTCCACTGTTATACGCATGGTTTATCATACTGCAACTTAAATATATTTACTGTCTCTGCACTCACCACACTCTCGGGCAATGCATTCCATCCCACTCACCACTCTCCATGCAAAAAAAAACTGCTCCTCACACCCTCCTTATACTTCCAGGGATGACCTCTTATTCTCCAGCTATCTTCACCCATTCTGTGCAAATCCTCCCTGACATTAATCTGATAATAACCTCTT
The DNA here is from genome assembly GCF_054136105.1 of Typopeltis vanoorti. Classification (NCBI taxonomy): domain Eukaryota; kingdom Metazoa; phylum Arthropoda; class Arachnida; order Uropygi; family Thelyphonidae; genus Typopeltis; species Typopeltis vanoorti. The sequence continues at coordinate 74,911,710 of NC_143550.1, read as the reverse complement.
AACAGATTATATGTCTCGATCATATCCCCCCCCCCTCTTCCTTCTATCCACCAATTTCTGCAAATTGCATTTTGTCAATCTGTCTTCATACTCTACATTCCATAGACCAGAAACCACCTTAGTCAATCGCCTCTGAACTTTTTCCAACGCATCCTCATCTTTTTGAAAACCAGATGACCAGATCTATGCACAGTAATCCATATGTGGCCTGATCAAAGCCTTATAATAAGGAACCATAACATCCTTACTTCTACAAGTCAGTGTCCTCTGGATCATTCCCATTATCCGCTGTGTGGTCTTCACAATTTTAGTAACATGTCCCCAAAATTTTAGGCCGTTGTCTACAATCACTCCCAGATCTCTCATCTCCTCTCCCTCTTAAGATATTTCCACTGATTGTGTACTTTACATCCCATCTGTTTCCCAAATTTCAAAACCTTACACTTTGAAACATTGAATTGACATTCCCACTCATTTACCCATTCAGTCAGTGTATTCAAGTTCTCTTGCAAAACTACAGCATCCGCACTACTCCTGATAGCTCCCCCCAACTTTGCATCATCTGCAAACAACTGCATATCACCATTCAGACCTCTCCAAATCTCATTTACATACAAATTAAAGAGAAATGGACCCAAAACAGACCCTTGAGGTATACCACTAGTAACTTTCCTCTTCTGGGATATTGCTCCTCCATAGACAACTTGCTGATACCTATCAGACGGCCAATCTCCAATCCAGTGAACTAATCTACTGTTCAGTCCCATCCATTCCATTCCAATTTAATTACCAACTTGTCATGTGGCAATTTATCAAACAGCTTTGCAAAATCTAAATATACCACTGTATATGCAACACCCTTATCCAATGCATTTGTCACTTTATTATAAAAAGTAAGCAGATTGCTAAAGCACGAGCTTCCTTTAGTAAATCCATGCTGGCTGCCAAAGAATATTTTTCTGTTGTCAACCCAATTCTGAATCTTAGTCCTAACTAACTTCTCTAATACCTTAACCCCAACTCCAGACACAGTTATAGTACATAAATTGGTAAAACATAATCTCCCTTTAATAAATCCATACTGACAATCACAGAGAATACTGTTGTCATCAACCTATTTCTGTATCCTAGTTCTCACTAGTCTTTCCAATACCTTTACCACAACTCTGGATATACAGATAGTCTATAATTTGTAGCCACAGCCTTATCACACCTTTATGCAGTGGACCAATTTAACCTTCTTTCCACTCTCTTAGGACTTGTGCTGTTGTAAGACTTATTAAACAGGCATGCTAATTCTCTGGAACATTCTCCATGACAGAGAATGCTGCAGCCTATAGCTTCATTGACATTAAGCTTATTTATTCCCTCAAATACCTCCTGCTCACTCACCATTAAGCTATCCTCTTCTATTTCCTGTACACTTCAGTTTCTCATGTTTTCACCCAGATGAGGATGAAACACCCTTATACATTTTCACTGAACACCTGAACTGTCTTCTGCAGCAGTTACCATACTACGATTTTTATCATTTGACATCATCTTTCCATAATCACTCTTCTTTCTACTTGCCACCTATCTGAAAAACTCTCTAAGGTTTTTCTGGACCTGATTTGCTAGTTTCTGTTTCATAATGTAGTTTTGCTGTTCTTACTAAGCCACCTTTCTTGCCTACCCTTTATACTCCTCGTGCATTTGATTGCTACCATTATTCATCTTCTGCTGCCTACACAATATCTTCTTCTTCTAAATTTCATGCTTAATCCCTTCATTCATTCATTTGACACCTACTTTATTCAGTTTTCTGACCTTCAGAATGCATTTGTGCATTGATGATGTTAAATATTTTTGGCAAGTTGACATGCAGCATTTATTTATCTCTCTCCCTCTCAAACTTAATTCCATAGTATAGCTCCAAACTATCTCCTCAGTTGCTAATAATCACCAGCCTTATAATTCCACATACATCCTTTCCTCACAGAAGTCTTCATATGGCTAGCCACAACCCAAGTGATCATTTCATGATCACTCTCACCAAATGGAGGGAAGCATGAAATCCCAATCACAATATCTCATGAAATGATCAGATCTAAAACTCTTGATCCGCATGTGCTGTCCTTTACATACTGCCTAAGATAGTTGTCTCTCATTTTCCTCATTCCCAAATGCTCTTCATAATTAAAATCACCCATAATAATCACCCTTCCCTTATTCACTAACCCAAGTTGCTTATACGTTTATAAAAACATTTCATCACCACCACTCTCCAACTAAATATCTCTTCCTGCCAACCTGCACCTCGTACCAATTGAAAACCATTGCTACCGTTTACATCTCAACTTTGTGCAGACAAAATTTGCCTGCTATTGTCAATAGTACCCCCACCTCCCTTCTTGTCCTTTCTATCCTTACAAAAAATATACCCTTCCACTTCTATTTCCATCGGGATATCATCCTTATCCAATCATGTTTCACTTATTTCAATAATTTTTGGATGAATAAACCAATCAGCAAAACTATTTCATCTCCCTTTCTGATACTCCCTGGTATTTGTAAAGAAACAGAACAATTCACTTTAAAGTCTATAACCAGTCCCCCCATGGCACCTGTAGATCGTGATTTCCCCACACAACTAATCTCAACTGCCTTTATCACAACTTACCCTACCTATCTCTTCAGACTCAACTACACCTTGTACATTCCAAGCCATCCCATTCCCATACTGACCATACACACATTCTCTACTACTTCCAACATTCATTCTCCTTATACTATGGCTTCCTGTCAACCTCGAATCTCCTTCTCCCCTCCCCAGTTCATCTTACATTGCCATTCTATCATTATCACTAATAGTACTACTATTCTCATTTACAACCACTTCAGTCTCACCAGTTCCTCTCTCCTGAATATTTGCTTTACCTCTTACTTCCTCTACTCTCTTGTTCACATAACTCATTGCTCCTCCTTGCAGCAACAGCGTGTCTCTAAATGAAATCAATTTAAATGCAACCCATCACTTTTGTACATTTCCATCTTTCCCTCAAATACATCCCACACATTTACAATCTCCATTTCCTTTTCCTCACACCGCTCTGCCAACATGATCTCTGTTCTCTGTGTTAACTCAACATTATAATATCTTGGCAATACACTGACTTTCTTTTCACCCACAGTTATCTTTTACTCTACTCAACAATCTCCTGATATTCATCCTTTTATGTGGAGAGAGGAATGTACTATTCTATACTACAGCTCCACAGCAAGAATTTTTGTGAATCAGTTTAAGATCCAGTATGTTGGATATGCTGCTGGCTGAGTGAAACCTTTTGCAATAAACCTGCTTACTCCATGGAAGTTTGTTAACTGAGCTACCAGCCAAGACATTAAGGTTATCATGGATGCAAAGTGCATATTAAAATTATAACACCATTGATATTACATTGAAATATATGATGGATACGAAGTGTATGAGGATGCATATTTGATCCATAATGGCCGGTAAGGTGGTTAATAATAATGAAAGAATATCTTGATGAGACTCTCTAAATATTCTTTCTAGAGTTTTATGCCATGTTGAAAAACTTATGTAGAAATGCCCAGTTTCCCAAAACTGAATTAACAATAAAAAAAAAATCAAAAGAACATTGTATAACAGCAAGGGAATGCAAGCTAAATGATCATAGTCACATACTGTAGAAAACAAACATATTTTAGAATTGATTGACTTTGAAGTTTTCATAGATCAGTTTATTCAACTGCAAAAGTATTAAGATTAAAAGATTAAGATTAGTTATGGCTGACTTCATTAAAAAATAAATAAATAAAAATACAATGATGAAAAATATGTTATACTGAAGAAGAATAACAGAGAGTGCTGAATAGGGTGCAGCTCCTATAATGCATCACTTTAAAATGGCAATAGCTAACTGATTTGCAATAGAATATTATGTACTGAACCAACAAGTTTGGTTTTTGCATTATCATAAGCTTGCATTATTCGATGAATTATAACATAATATACTCTTCATATCAGATAGATGTGTCTGGACTGCAATTCTCATTACAATGGTATTTAAGCAGAATGTATCATCCCATCCATTGCCGGCCTGGTTGGCCAAGTGGTTAGCATATCTGCCCTCCAGCCAAGGGGCTGTGGTTCGAATCCTGCTGTGGGCATGGATGTTTATGATTGCTTGTGAAAGTACTAGTGGTGGTGGTAGTTGGCAGTAGATGGCGTTAGATGATGAAGGATGATGGAGTAGTGAGACGAAGAGCTGTAGAGCAGATGTGCCCTCCCTCGATGAGTCTTTGGATTCCCTGGAGGTGTGATGTAATAGTATAATAATAATAATATATATATATATATATATATATAAATATATATTCATTTAAGTCTGATGTGGAGTTGGAATGCCTGTGTTTATTTGGCTAGAAACTGTTGTATTAATGCAAAGAAATATAAACACCAAATGTTATCTGCCATTCTAGATAATTCTGTGTTGCCTACACTATAGCACATTTCTATGTAAATGATCCAAGTATCTATGTAATAATGCACCATGTCATAATGAAAGGGCTTTGGCACATGATTGGAAAAAAATTTAAGTTTAAATGATCAGCATGGAGTGCCAATCTAAATCCTATAAAGGTTCAGCCAGTTGAGGCCTGATCTTCAAACGACTTTCTTTTTTCCTGGAAAGAGAATGTCAGCTGAAGATGAGGGCAATGCATCTAACTTCACTGCAAGAAGTACCATTTTGGCAGCAAAATAGGCCAAATCTTGTTTATCAGTGTTTAGTGTATAATCAACCTAGCAGAGTGGTAACTCTGTTGTTTTCACAACAGTCTGTGAAACAAATATCCACAGAATTTTTACAATATACTGTGCATTTATATAATGATTACTGAAATTTCAAAAGCAGAAATAAATTCATCAGAAAATGTTTAAGGCAAAACTTCATATACTTATTTCCTAATATGCACAAGAAAAACAAAGTACCCAACAGTTTGTCCCCCCCACAAAAAAAAAAAAAAGAAGTACTACTACTACTAATGAAATTTGGATAACCATGTTGTAATTCCAATTTGTTATGCTTATACCAAAAAGTGCTTATATCTTCATGAAAGACCAATGAATCTCACCAGGTCCAAGTCATACACAAAGAATTTACAGCACTTTTATGAACTGTCTGCATAAAATACACTGTAATACCAAAAGAGCATGTAAGAACATTTAATAACAGTTTAAACTTAATATATATATATATATATATATATATATATATATATATATATATATTTTTTTTTACTCAGGCATTAACGAAGTGTTCATCTATGATGGTATTTAGCGCAATTGGGTAATAACTTCAATATTTTTAACCATTCAAGTGGTTCTTTATAGAAAAAAAAATTTAAATGATGATCTCCAAAGAAATCAAATTTGTAATCATAATAGCTCGTCGAGCATTAAAGTCATTTCTTTTATATCAGAAACGATAATACCGCAGAAGTTTTTACAGTTCCATAAACTGTATAAAACTTCTGAAGAAAACACAAGACTGTATTATATATAATTAACTGGAGTCAACTAGATAGGCATAATTAAGGTATCTAACTGCATAAGCATATATATTTGAATGTAACAAAATACTGAGTCCGATTTAAATAAATTGTAAGCATTATGTGATATACCTCTATTTTCATGATGAAACCGTAATTACGTAATTGCCTACCAGTTGGAATCTTATCTGCTAGAACAATATTATACTAATGTGCTAATAGTAGGTTTAATGTGGAATTTGGCCAATTTTGCCATTTGACGGGCTCTGCGTGATTTCGTCAGTTGAAGACGATCTTCATACACCCGTGCATAGATATTAATATTTAACCGTTATATTCAGTGAAATTTGTTCTTCCCGGATTAAGAAAACAGTGCTGCAGCTATAAGAGATAACTCTTTTAATAATTTTCCAAGAGCTTATTATCCTTTAGCACTGAACGTACATGCTAAAAATATCTCTTCGAGTGATAAGAAGCTTCCTTATTCTGTAACTTATACATTTGAATATACGATGGATGTAAGGGGATTCAAATTACAAAACGCCACGGTTCAAACACAAAACTGCCATCATCATAAGAACTACAAAATAAATAACCAGGTAATCTAAAAATTTAAAGTAATAGTCTCTGATACATTGTCGTTAAGAGAAGTCTACACTGAAAAATATTTATTTATTTAGTTAGTTTCGAAATACGATACAACATCCTTCAAGATTTTTGTAACGTTTTTATTAACTACAATAAGGGTTTTAATGCACATACGAGTATATTTACTAAATATCCGCAAAAGTATTTCTTGTGCAAATCTACTCAGTTGAAAAATCTGAATATAAAGGAAACGAAAAGTGCATTCTGTTTGAAAGCGCTGCAAAAACAGGTCAGAAAATTTTGTACAGCAAGATTTGACACCAAGGTTAGTTCTTCCCCATCCTGTCCTGTCATATCAAGTGTTATCTCCATCTAGGAGGTTGGCTATTATAGATCTCCATCTATTTCTGTTTCGGGATGCTCTCTTACTCTCAACATAGTCCAGTCTCAGCCAATCCTGCTTTGCCGAGTGCTTAGCGTATCCGCTCTCCAGCCAAAAAAAAAAGGCTGGAGGGTTCGAATCCCGCAATGGGCATGAATGTTTCTGATTGTGAAAATGCTAGTGGTGGTGGTAGTGGGCGATACGATGGTGTGATGTGGCGGTTACGGTTCGTTGTAGTTAAAGGATTGAGTGGTGAAGACGGAGAGTTGTACAGTAGGTGTCATCCCTCGATGAGCCTTTGAAATACTTCATTGTGTCACGTAAAAATAATTTTAAAAAAATCAGCTAACGCCATTTATTCCAATATAGAAATAAAAGGCGAGGCCGTTCTAGCCCTATCTAATTTTTGGAGAGTGAGTGGGCAGTTCAATCTCCACTGGTACCCAATCAGGGATAGCCGGCCCAAGGCTATCACTAATTAAGCAGCATGCAGTAAGGAGACGGCTCATCAAATGCCGCTCTCTCGTGGTCCCTAACCCTAACACAGTATATTTAATATTTGAAATAGTGTTGGTTCTGCGGTCGATTTTCTTGAGTTTACGGGACGAAAAACCCGAGTTTCCTGGAGGAAAAAATCTACTTGCCCGTGCTAGAGATCAACTAACTCGGAAATCGGTCGCAAAAAAAAAAAAATAGAAAAATTTCCTCTAGTCGCCGACTATATTTGAAATCATGTTTTTCTTCAGGCGGTCAAGCAGCGTGGTATGCAAATACCACAACCACTGAGCTACACAGGCTCTTCGTAACAACTTCTCCTCGTATGGAAGCATATAACAAAGTCCATTCTCTATTTGGGGTTCCTCGTTAAGTTCTCATCGAAGACAGACGCCGAAATTAAAGAAGTTGTCCAAAGATATAGAGAGAATTATTCTGAGGACATCGAGTTGAAGTTTGCAGATGAAATGGTTCATTTCAAGTATTTCATATCACAGTTAGAATACTTCAAAGCTGATAAAACAGTGCCAGCATCGCGATCGTACAAATTCATTTTTGAATATGTGGTGCAATCAACATTTCAAAATGTTATGACAGCGTTAAGAATTTATAGGTGTCTCATGATCACGAACGCTACTGGTAAACAAACCTTTTCGAAGTTAAAACTGCTGATAAATTCATATCGATCTTCAGAGACACAAGATGAACTGAATTCACTTACCATTATGACCTGAATTCACTTACCATTATGACCTGAATACGAAGTCTTGCAAAGGGTAGACCTCCAAGATATCCTGAAAGATTTCACCACAAAAATATGGAGAAAAATAAATGTTTAGAGTTTTGTGTTTATTAAAATTAAGAATGCCTTACTTTTTTGTTTGATAATATTGTGTAATAATATTTAATAATTGTTGATGTTTGTTTTGTGTAATAAAATTGCTGGTTGGTAAAATTAAAAACATAAAAAAAAAAATCAGCTAACGCCTTTTTATTCCTGTATATGGGGAGTAGGCGAGGCCATTTAGCCCTATCTAACTTTTGGAGACTGAGTTGGCAGTTCAGTCTCCACTGGTACCAATCAGAGATAGATGGCCCAAGGCTATCACTAATTAAGCGGTACTCAGTGAAGAGAGACGGCTCAAATGTGCCGCCATCTCGTGGTCCCTAACCCTAACACAATATATTTTAATGTCTGAAATAATGTGGGTTCTACGGTCGATTTTCTTGAGTTTACAGGACGAAAAACCCGAGTTTCCGGGAGGAAAAACCTGCTTGCCCGTGCCAGAGATCGACTAACTCGGGAACCGGTCGAAAAAAGGCTTAGAAAAATTTCCTCTAGTCGACGACTAGACTCGAAACCAAGTCTTCCTACGTGCGGCCAAGCGCCGTGGGTGGCAAACGCCACATCCACTGAGCTACACAGGCTCATTAAAAATATATTAGGAGTTAATTTGCAGGGAGGATTCCAAGATATAGACTGCCTAAGGGCTTCCACAGGGTTTAATCTGCAACAGTGACACTCCAACATATCTAAGCCCTACAGTCATTTGGTCAAAGTGAGATATGTCTAATGTTGAATCAATGCTCAGAGAAAAGTACTTTGCTTCCTGTATTTCCTTTACAATAGTTTTCAGAATCTTATTTCATATTATACCGATTACTTTTTCGCAAATTGCGAAATGCAAATTGGAGGGTTTTCCTCGACCTACCATATTTGACTAAATGTTAAATTAGAAAAAGGTCGTACTCCGCGATTAACTCTAAAATTCCCAAGTAGTTGCCATTATGTTGAGAACCAAGGATTTCTGTATCATCGCGAAAAGCTAATCCACGTGATGAGAGGAATTTGATCACTGACAATATTCTTTGCAGAACTTTGATCCGGTATTCTTGTTCTTTGTTGAACTGAATTTCCAAAGAGCTGTCGATTCGACCGTCTGTGCGTCATCTACTGATCAGTGTCTATACACAATATGCATTGGAATGTCCTCGTGCATTATCATTCGCTGTAAGGCATTCATCCAATCAGAAATCCATCCGAAAATTGAGTTCCGCCTTTGTGTTTCACGAAATGGAAAACAGTACACATTTCCTGTGGACAGAGAGCACATGATCCATTCTCTTTTGATTTGTTCACCACTTAAATGTTTTCGAAAGATCACAGAAAGGGAAGATTTTCTTTTATGATCTTCATACTGCCTGATTGAAGTCGAAAAATCACAATCAAAGTGTTGACTTTCCACAGGGTCTCTATTACACCAAAAATCCTCCACTTCATCGGTAATGTTTCGCCATAACCCAATGTCATTTTGATATTCTGGTCCCAGGTTATCTCTGTTTTGATGATGTAACTGAACTTCTGGCTCAGTTTCAGCTGCACCCAGTAATTGAACCGTATCCTCATCTTGAGGAACCTGTTCAGAGGGAAGGTCTACCGCCATCACTTCGCTGGCAGACGTACTCGAAGAGGCCTCGGTTCGTTCTTTTGTTGACTTAGGAGTAAAGCCAAGATGGAAAAGATTGTGACTTTGTTATTATTTGTTCATCAAGCTTCTTCGCATTCTCTTGCAGTTCTTTTCGTTTTTCTGCACTGCTTTGGTAGCTCTTCTTTTCAGGCGCCAACATTATCCGACTATAGAAGAGAGACGACAAAGAATATTGTGGAACAGCCCTCGCGTGTGGTTTGTACATAATCAAATTATTGATTGCTAAACACACAGTGAATGTGTAGTTAATTCACACTGAAGTAGATTCAAAATTTAAGGTAAGGCTTTACAAATGAAAGAATATTTTGTGCATTTCTTTAAGTATTTATTTTTATTTTTTATTTCTCACCAAATATTTTGTCAATATAGTTTTTAATTCAGAATAAATTTGAACATAATGAAGTTGAAGAAAATTATCCGGAGCTGCAAATAAAAAAGAAATGCGTCAAAAGAATCGAAAAAGAGAAGACGAAAGGGCAACAAATAAATTTCTCAAACAATCTGTAGTTTTATCCACGTAGATCTTAGATGAATTAAAAGATTTAAATTTAGATATTAAAAATTTGAGGAGACAAAGATACAATAACGGGACGAACATACGGCCTTCAGAGACACAAATGCAGTTTGATGTACTGTAAAGTACATCAAACTTGCACTTAAAACTTTATCAAATACTAGAAGGAAAAAGAGAATTGACGCTCTTCGTTCGCTTAGATATAATATAGGAGAAGTTTTAGATTATTTTGTGGAAGATTATGATAATATTCAAATTGACAATAGTATAAATATGAAGGAAAAACATTAGCTTCGAAAATTATACATTATGGATATTTTTGTTCACTTATATGATTCTAGTATGAAACTTGTCCAGGATCAATATAGTGAGTAAAATGTTTCAGAATCCAAACACAAATTTCAGCGACTGTATAATCGGGTTAAATAATGTAATCTACTTTACTAAAGAATTCAGATCGGATGAAAATCTTAATGTTATACGCCTGTGTTCCGCTACGCTAAACCACCCCGAAGAAAGCGTGTCTCAATTCGATTTCAGTCGCCGATAAGAGGAACTTTTCCCTAGTCTTTTCTCGACCGGTTCCCAAATTAGTTGACCTCTGGCAACGGCAAGCTGGTTTTTTCAATCGGAAACTCAAAAAAATTGACCGTAGAACCCAAAATATTTCATACCATAAAACTCTTGTGTTAGGGTTAGGGACCACGAGATGGCGGAAATTGTTGAGCCGTTCCATCTGCTGGCAGTTTAAATCGGTGATAGTCTTGGGCCAACTATCTGTGATGCTGCTAGTGGAAACTGAATTGTCCACTCAATCTCCAAAAAGTGATGGCTAAAACGACGTCACCTACTCCCAATAAGGGAATAAAAAGCGTTAGTTAATTTTTTTTTTTAATTGAATCGACAAAAGTGTTAGCATTAGATTCAGAAAAATCTCCTCAGTTCAAAAGCACTACATTACGCAGACGTAAGAAAAGATTGTTCTGTTATGAATGTTCGGGCGAAGCGCAAGTTGATTCGCAATATAACTTTAGAGCAGGCTAACAATATTTCCTTTAGACTAAACAGAACATTGGGATGACAAAAATGGGACGAAGTTATGTAATATTCTGTTTTAATGAAAAAGAAAAAGTTTAAACTTAGAGCTTAGATTACGCATGGTTAAATGCCATGTATGGTCTGTACTGCTGTACGGTGCAGAAACTTGGACCTTGAAGACAACATCAATAAAAAGACTTGAAGCCTTTGAGATGTGGTTATACAGACGAATGTTAAAAATCCCATAGACAGCAAAAACCTCCAATCAGGAAGTACTGGAACAAATGGGGAAATCACGTGAACTTTTAGATACCATAAAAAAAAGGAAAACCATTTATCTTCCATTTGATTATAAAATGGAAGATAAATGGAAGAAGAGGGCAAGGAAGACGAAGAAAATCTTGGCTGGCAGATATCAGACAGTGGACTGGTATGAACTCTGAGAGACTGCTCAGAATAGCTGAGAATCGCTGAAAATTTGCCAAGGTGGTCGCCGACCTCCGATAGGAGATGGCACTCAAAGAAGAATGAAAAAGTAAGATGATAAAAAAAATATTATATAAACACATTATTTTTGCCAAGTCTTTTGAAACCACCAAAATTGGTGTTCGTGTTATTTGCACACAGAGCAAACATTTTGTTTTGTAAGCCAAATATTTCACTTACTTCCTTTAACATGCCGGATGCTCCACAAGGTAAGGAAATAAAGTCTATAATTTTGTCTTGAACACCACAATTTGGCAAAAATTACTACACAACGATTAGAAAAAGTTTGATGTCTTTTTTGTTTGATGCATCTAAACTGACTGTAATGCTTTTTGTTTTATTCAAATCTTCTATTACTTCGTCCAGTATACAGGGCGTTTCAAAACGAATGTCCCGATTTGAAAATTCGGACTCTCCAGGACAGACAGAAGTGGAAAGAGTTCATTCGGCCTCATCATCATCCACATAGATGATGGAAGAGAGAAGAAAAAGAATATCTCTGCAACCGCGAACCACAAATGAATGCGACATTGAGCATTTGTAATTATGGTGAGTGAAACTTTAGGCCTTACTTCGTACTTAGTAATTTATTTTGTAACTGTACCACAGTTTTGTTATTAAATATAATTATTTGAATTCGGGTCATTCTTTTTGAAACATTTTGCATATGATAAAATGTTTGGTAAATATTGCTTCTGATTTGATACGTGTTGACGAAAATTTTGGTTCATAAATTTTATTTACCAAAGTCGATGAGTCCTCTGCTCGAAAACATTGTTCGTGATGCACAGTATAATAAGCAATAAGAGCTTCACTTGCTGAAGTTTTATTGCTTTCACTGTCATCATGTCTCACCATTAATTCTTTTCAGCATACTTATTTTTCTGGCTACATAGATGTTGGTTGATGTTGATTCTGCTTCCATGAGCAACAGAAAAATGGGCATTACAATGTTGGCATACCACTTTTGTTCCGTCACTACACAGTTTATCCATTTTAATAAATTTGAATTCTTTCTGAAGATCTTCATTAAAACTGTCGTTTGGTCTCTTTGACATTGCAAGGATACAGTTAAAGCTTTAAAAAATAAGACTTTAAACTTTGAAAAATATGAAATTTAAACCAGCTGCATTGAATAACAATGCCCCCGGTTAGCATACAGACAAAACAAAAACTAACGGTACTGCAGAACAGACGCCGCGTCTGAGATACGCAAGTGTTGCCAACATGTATTTTTAATTTTCTCAGAATAAATCACTGCAGATATTGATATTTAGTGTCGAACAATACTTTATACAAATTACCGGTATCCATGATACTGATATACGATTGTATGTTTTGAATAATAAATTATGATTGACCAATCACAAGAAACAGAGGAACCAGGTAAGTTATTACAACACTACGGATATTGGGAGAAAGAAAGATCGAGTGCAATAAAGATTTATATCTATGCTTTGTGGATTACCAAAAAGCCTTCGACAATGTTAATCACTCTGTTTAATTTGATATTTTCATAAAATAGGAATAGATGAAAAAATTATCAGACTGCCCACCAGAAAATTTGAAGGAGAGGATACTGAATGAAAGAGGATACTTTCCCCTAGAAAGGGTGTGACGCAAGGGTGTGGGATGTCCCCCACTTCTTTGTAATGTGTATACTGAATGGATGATGAGAGAGAGAGGCCTTGGAATACCTGAAAGATGGAATAAAGATAAATGGACATCTGATAAATATTATAAGATATGCAGATGATATTGTACTTATAAGCGAAACAGAGGAAGGTATGCAAAGGACTTTGAATAGACCGAACAGAGTTGGAAAGGACAGATATAAAATGAAAATAAACGTTCAGAAGACAAAAACGCTAAAGTTTTCAAGTAAAGGAAATGATGGGATGGAAATCATTTTAAATGATAAAAGAATAGAGAATGTAAAAGGTTTTGAATACCTTGGGATATGGATTACAGATGCTAATAGATCTAATTATGAAATTAAGAATAGACTTAAAAAAGCAAAAGCAGCATTTATCCAAATATACCACATATTAGGAAACAGAAATCGGTTCAGTTAAAAGTAAGAATCCTTAAGACAATGATCTGTGCTGTGGCGATGTAAGCCCTGGATGATCAATAGGAGATGTGTGACCGATTGAATGCATTTGAAATTGAGAAAAATGGATCGTATCAGCTGAACTGAAAGAGTGAGCAATGAAGAGGTTCTTAAAAGCTTCGAGATGAAAAGAGATTTTTCATCTTGAAGCTTTTAAGAACCTTATTTTTCATTTTCTATTTTCTATTTTTCTTTTTGGATACTATATGACTAGTATCCAAAAAGAAAAATAGCGTTTGCAGGACATTTAATGAGGGGGTTCTTCTGGAGAGCTCTCCAGAATAGTATTGCAGGGGATTTTGGAAGGAAGGAGAGCGGAAGAGAAAGACCCCGACTGCAATGGAAATACAACATCAAATACTGGACGGGCAAGGGTTTTACAGAAGCAAAAGATAGAGAGGCAGGGAAGCGGACTGCTCATCAGCTGCGACCCACTTAAAAGAGGAGGCCACAGGATTAGATTAGATTAGATTAGATTGACCAATGTTAAAGTATAGAAATAGTTTTTATTAAAAACGGGACAAAATTGACATTTTTATTAAAACGACGGGACGGCTGGGAAATATGAAAAAATAAAAACGGTATTGTGGCGTTCAAAGCGGTACGTATCGTCAACCTACTTTACAGTTGCATTTTCCCCCCAATTATCGGCACTATTATTAATTCTTTGATTGAACGGCTTCATCTCTTGACATGCCACCTTAACATATTTCAGTTTTATCCAATGAAATTTCTAATATGGGTGAGGACACTTTAAGAAAACATTGTGATGATTTACAAGTTGCGGTGACTGATTGTGAAGAAAAGTATATTTGTGACATCGAATGACATAATGAAATACAAATTCTATAGGACATCATTCATGATAGTCATAGCTTAAATACTAAAAATATTATAATATACTAGTATATACGTAAAAATTAAGAAAGTGTCTTTATTAATTAATCAATTTCTCTTCGAATATATTTTTACCCTTCCAGTTTCAGTAGCAAGTGGCGAACGATCATTTTCCAGACTGAAACTAATTGAAACATATCTAAGATCTAGTGTTTCACAAAAAAGACTGGTTGGACTGTCAATGATCACAATAGAAATTTATGTCTGTGAGAAACTAGAAACAAGAGAAATTTTGGATAAAATCAAGAAAGATAAACTTTTAAATCGTTTAAGTTTTTCATACATTTATTTTTTGATTAAAAATTAAACGATCCTTATCATTGTGCAATTTTTCTAATTTATACATCTCTAGTTATAAAAACTCATCGGCAACTTATGTATCTGTAATTCAAGTCTATGTGCATTTTTGTATGTTTTGCAATTTTTGTTGCTTTGTTAATATATGCATAGGTGTTTTGATTTTTTTTAACCTTTAAATTTAAAATAAATTTTAAAAAAGTAAGGAGCGCTCAACTTAAAATTGCATCGTTGTGCCAGCATCCCTTGTGTGGGCAGTGAATGTGACACTGTCGGAAGTGAATGTGTTAAAGATATGAAAACTATCGAGTTTCCTATTATATTTTCTTTTAAAAATGTTCGTAGCAGCGTGCTATACTAAGGAGTAACAACAGTAGTTGAAAAAAAAAGAAAAATGAGTTAATCGACCATTCAATACGCATACTCCGACAATTATAGTTTAGGAAACCATGAGATGCTGTAATCGTCTTATTTGCTCTCCTCCCCAGATGACTATTAACATCAGTAATGACCTTGGAACAGTATCTATAATTGCAAAAGAGTAATGTTGGCAAGCAGTGCCGGATTTATGTATAAGCTACAAAGGCTACAGCTTAGGGCCTCGCAATCTGCCGGGTCCTCAAATAAAAAAAAAAAGAAAAATATATAAAAATTGATAAAAAAAAAAATGTTCGTAGAAAATCATTATTTAGAAAATAAACGCATACTTTATTATTTTTTAAATAAAAATTAAAAGACAATACTTTTTCATATATTAAAAAGGTGTACATATTTTAAATTTTTCTGAGACCAGCTAATGTAATTTAAAACAGTAGGGGGCCTCTGGGTTTTGTATAGCTTAGGTCCTCAGCAAGTCTGAATCCGGCCCTGTTGGCAGGTAAACTATATGCAAAATTGTATCTCTTCACTTTTAGGATTATAATAGCACCTTTTAGGAATATAATAGTAATCTTTCCTATAAATGCAACAGAAAGAACGAGTTGAGCCTGATTGTCTACTGTACTCTCTTTTTCAGATACCATTTAAACTTAGTGATACTGCACAACCATTTTTGATTGGCTGGCAGTAGAGATTGACTTCCTCAGTCTACAAACCTTATTCTCTCTAGTCTAGGGATGCACAGACCGCGGGCCGCATGCGGCCCTCCGTTGAATTCTGGCAGCCCACCTCACCGTGTATTATTTTTACTTTGACAAGTTAAACGACAGGTAATTTTTAAAAATGGTACATGCGCAAAGCAAAGTAGGTGTGACGTCACGATTGCTTGTCTACTTACGATAATCGGTTAGTAATAATGTTAACAAATTTAATAATTCGTCTATTTGTCATATAAGTATTTTGTTTTCGTAGGTGCAGTTGCTACAATTAATTATCACCCCTAGGGAACGGTAAAAAATAAATTCTACAATGGATAAAGAAGGGCCAAGTAGGAAACGCAAACAATTGGATGAAAAACGTCAGTTTCAGGATTGCTCGACCGAAAAATATGGTTTTGTGCAGGCGTTTAATATCGTGTGCTTGATTTGCAAAAGTGCTTAGCCATACCAAAAGAATACAATATAAAGAGACACTATGAAAGTCTGCATTCTACATTTTCAAATCTACCCGAAGAACTACGTAAACAAAAGATTTCATTTTTGAAATGAGAATTGACAGGTCAGCAAGTGATGTTTACAAAACCTATCGAAGATTCGGAAATCTCAACAGCAATAAGTTTTGAAATATCTCGCCTTATAGCAAAAATGTGCCGACTATTTACAGACGAAGATTTGTTAAATATTGCCTTGAGATAGCTGCTAAAAACATTTGTCCTGAATTTGCCAAAAATGTTGAGAAAATTCAGTTAAACAGGATGGCTGTGCAAAGAAGAATTACTGCAATGTCGGAAAATGTAAAGGACCAATTAACATCTTATTCAAACAAGTTTGCCTATTTTTCATTAGCTATTGATGAATCAACTGACATTACTTCCACGGCCCAGTTGTTAATATTTGCACGTGGAATAACGCAAGAGTTTCAGGTAAGTGAGGAGCTCATTGGAATGAGTTCATTGTCAGATCAAACGAAAGGTACTGACATGTTCACTGGGCTTTTGGAACAGTGTTCCAAAATTGATTTAGATCTGACAAAATTATCAGGTATTACGACTGACGGAGCTCCTTCCATGATAGGAGCTAATTCTGGATTGGTAACATTATTTAAACAGCATTTGGGACGGCACGACGATGAGTTGATACAATTCCACTGAATAATCCACCAGGAGAGCTTGTGCCCTAAGAAACTTATATTTGAACATGTCATGAAAGTTGTGGTTTCAACAATTAATTTTATAAAATCCCGTGGCCTTAATCACCGACAATTTAAAAAGTTACTTGAAGACATTGAAAGTGAATATGGTGACTTAGTTTTTTACACAGAAGTGAGGTGACTATGTCGTGGACAAACATTGGAGCGGTTCCTAAATTTAATTGATGAAATTGAAATCTTCATGACTGAAAAAAAAAAAAAACGTCCCTGACATAAAAAATCCGGATTGGTTATGTGACTTAGCCTTTCTGGTTGAAATTACTTATCATTTAAATACTCGACTTCAGGGCAAAGATCAATTAGTTACTTTATGGCCACATTTTGCATTTTCAGTGCAAGTTAAATCTATTTCAAATCCAACTGAAGTCAGGGAATTGCATCCATTTTCCTAATTATAAGAAATTTTCTGAAATGTTCAGTGGCAACTTCAATACTGTCTATGTTGAAAAGATTGATAACTTGATATCAGCCATCAAGGATCGGTTTCTGATTTTAAAAAAGTGAAACCGTTGCTGGATTTAGTTAGCAATCCTTTTGCCATTTTGCCTGAAAATGCACCCGAATCAGCATAGCTTGAACTCATCGACATTCAAAACGATGAGAGCCTGCGAAATAAATTTAACGAAGGCAATTTATTAAACTTCGATCGTCGTGTCGATAAAAATAGGAACCGCTTGACTGATGAAAATTTAGAATCAATTTTGCCGTTGGCTACTACAAAACTCGAACCAAATATCAAAAAAATTGTCAAATCAATGCAATTTCACGCATCAAATTAAATTCACTTACTTTTTATTACCTTTTTTGTAACAATTATGATAGGTATAAATAAAATAAACGATATATGGTAGATAACTTTCAAGATTTTTTTGTCGGCTCTCCCAAAAGTAACAGTGAAACTATGCGGCCCTCGGCCTTTACAAGTTTGTGCATCCCTGCTCTTCTACATTGGAGCCATAGGATCTCGACCAGAGATCTCCATCCGCCAATGGTTTTTGCTTCTTTGACCTGTCTTTTTTTCCAATCTTTCTGAGCTCTTCTTTTTCTCCTCTCTACCAAGTCATCTTTGATCTTCCTGCCTTCCTCTTTCTTTGCAAATTCCGCTCTGGTACTTGTTTGACATTGTCTTTTTCAGTTTTTTTTTTAGTACATGCCGTATTCATCTTCATTTTCTGATGGAATACATTGCTGTTTTTTTGCCATAATTCTTTATTGAACATCTTCCAATGCCATGCGATTTGCAGGATCTTCTTACACATATATTTACAAAACTTTGCAGTTTTTTTTTCTATATGCTTTTGTTCTTGTCCATGTTTCTTAATCATAAAGTGGAAGTGATATAATGTTTGTATTAAATAATGTGATCTAGTTTTTTAAACCTATTTCCTTGGATCTCTCCATGTTTTCCCTAACCTAATAAAAATTCTTTGTGCTCTTTGTATCTTAGATTTTATATCCTCTGCTGCTGCTCCCTGTTTATTTATAATTTACCCTAGGTAATCAAAGTTCTTCACTCTTTCTAAAATTTGACCATGTAGTACTGTCTTTTTTTTTTGTTTGTTTGATATTTATTTTCATTTTGTTTATTCTTCGTCCAACGGGCTTTTTCATCAAATTATATTTTGTTTTCCTTATATATTGTTCTGTCAGCAATAACAGAAATCCTTGTCTTCCTTTGTTGTTTTTCATTGTAAATAACCCAGTCACTAATTATAAGAAATATTGCTGTGGAGAAAAGACAGCGCTCTCTTTCTTCAGTTTTAATTTCAAACTTCTCTGAAAGTTCTTCATTGTAAATTATTTGTATTTTATAAAAGTCCCCTCCCCCTTCAATTGGAAGATCTGCATTCTCAGCTGATGAAAGAAACAGACAAATAAATGATGAACCCCCACTCACTATTCGGCCAGATCACAGTGCCCCAAAGGCTAAAATCCCGACATTGCTTCCTAGCAACCATGGAAACCTAAAAAACCCTCCAGAGACAAGACTTCTATAATGGCTTGCACTATACCCTGAGAATAATACTGGTATTTTAACAGCCGAACATTTTTTTTTATTTATTTTATTTTCATTTATTTCATTTTGAATTTTATATCCTAAATAGGAGGGCATATTTTTAAAGTCAGGATCATTAGTTACACGTCATTTGTGTTCTCATATAAAAAGATCGAACTTTTCTAACATCTCAATGCATTTAAAAAATTTGCCATTGTTTATTACTTTTACCACGAAGAGTTAGATTTTGTTTGCCTTAAAACTGTACTACAAAAATTATTCTTTTTATAACTTCATACCAACGTTTCCTTTCATTATCTAGAACTGTTTGTTGCAAATGAACAACACAAGTTTTATTTTTTAAGGATGTAATTAATTCTGTCCATTTTTTTTTTATTTATTGTTCAAATGATTTCAATTTTTCTCATGACGATTCAGTACATTGCAAGATGTTGTCTATGAATAAAGTTAAAAACTTTATTAAACTAAAGTTAAAAACTGCAGCAGATTTTCTTATATATGTTTAGAGCAAATGCGAGTGTGAACAACATTAAACAAATTCAAATGCGCGTCATGCTGTAAATCCGGCTTGTTCAACCCACGGTCCGCATGCGGCCAGGACGGCTATGAATGCAGCCCAACGAAAAATCGTAAACTTACAAACTTTATAATTATTAATACAATTTTAACATGCTATTCATTTATAAGCGATGAATTTTTTTAATTTAACACGTTCTTTAGCAATGAGAAATTCGTAAAATCATTCTCAAATAATTGTATTTATTCAAAATTGCCGCCCATGCGAGTAGTTACTTCTCGACATAATAAATGGTGCGCTAGCGCTCTTGCTTCCTACTTTTACCACGCAATAGATGTCTCTCTATGTGTGCCATGGATACGCTAGTACGGCTTTCAATGTACAATCCTAAACAGTTGAGTTGACACTGAAGAAAGGTGCAGATGTTATGTGTGTTTGTGGCGATTTGGCGAGTAATTTTTTTAGTAATTAAAATTTGACGATTTGGTGATTATTAAACCTTGCTTTCTAATTTTCAATCAAATTTTTTTTTAATTCTAGCATGGCTTGCACATCGTCTCCAAAGAAAACCGAACCAAAAAAAGAGAAAAATTATAGAAGGAAGATTGTTCAACGAAAAGTGGATTGATGACTACTTTTTTGTCGAGGCAAATACTAAGGCAATCTGCTTAATTTGTAAGGAATTTGTGCCGGTTTTCATAGATTACAATTTGAAAAGGCATTACACGCAAAAACATGCTGCGAAATTTAGTGCGTATCAAGGAATGTGTCGTAAAGACAAATTAACGGAACTGAAAAAACGTCTATCATCTCAACAAAGTTTTTTTTTTTTTAAAAAAATAACAACTAAAACGGATTCTATTTTAAAAGCTAGTTATATGGTTGAAAACCTGATAGCAAAAAAATCAAAACCTTATGCCGATGGTGAGTTTATTATTATTATTTTAACGGTGTCTCCATGGAGTCAAAAGACTCATCGCGGGAGACCCGACATTGACAGACTAACCATTATTTACACAATACCTGTCATACCTCTCCGTAAATTCGTTCACAGTTGAAGCATTCAACTAAGGTTACACGTCATTTCTGTTCAACACAAATGACGTGTAAATAAACAAGTTGAAGCATTCAATTTGTTTATTAAGCAATGTATGGAAAGCGTGGCAGATATAATTTGCACTGATAAAAAAATGGTATTTTATATCTGCCACACTTTCCATACATCAGTTTGTCTCACCAGACTATAGCCAGACAAAATGATGAAATAGGAAAATCTATCGAAAAAAGGTTTGGAAAGTAGAGCTGATAATTTAAAATTTTATGCTTTGGAAATAGACGAAAGTAATGATCAGTAGCGACCGGTGAAAATTTTAAGTGGGGGTGCTGCATATGCAAAATAAAATTTAAAAATTATTATTTTTTTCCTAATCAGTAACCAATTTATTAATAAATAAATTTACGTTAAAAAATTGCCTTATTGAAAATATTTCACACTCACGACGAAAAAACTCCAATAATAAATGTTTCGTATCTCACAGAAATAACGCGCGCAAGCATACTGTACACTGCCCAAATAACAGTGTCAGATTCACTGGTTACATGCAATGAGCAGCGCAAACGAATATCGGCGAGTCTGGCTGCGATTGGTTGAACGTGATAATTCTTACACTGCGTTAGATCGCAATGCATTTGTTTCGTAATCTAAAGCGTTAATCGAACAATTCCGATTATAACTGTTCAATGAATGTCAAAACATAAGCTGTAACCTTTAACATGTTGTATTGCATTTATATAATGTTGTAAGCATTATTATTTATAAACACAAACAAAATTTAATTTTTTCATTTTTTCCTTCGGGGTATCGCAGTGCTTATTTACGGGCCGTCAATGGTACTGATGCTACTAATACAGCTCAATTGGCAATTATTATTTGCAGTATTGATGACGAATATAATATCACTGAAGAAATGGCTTCTTTAGTGTCATTAAAATTAAAAGACACAATTAAATCAAGGGATTTATTAGAAGCAGTGATAAATACGTTAAATCGATTTTCTTTGTCCATTGTGAATATATCTGGTATAGCTACTGATGGTGCTCCGGTGATGATAGGTAAAAGAGACGGACTTGTAAAATTAATAGAAGACGATGCAATTGCCTCCCAAAATTTACGTATAATGAAATATCACTGCATAGTACACCAAGAAAATTTATGCGCAAAAGAGTTAAAGATGGATAAGTCACGCAGATTGTCATCAAGGCTGTACAGTTAATAAGGGCCAAGGGATTGAATCATCACCAATTCCAGAAATTCCTTAAATTTATGGATGCTGACTACGGGGACATCATTTACTTTTCGTAAGTAAGATGGTTAAGTCGAGGTAAAATGTTGAAAAGATTTTATGATTTGCGAAATAAAATCAAGTCGTTTATGTAATCAAAAACAAAATTTGTGCCAGAACTTTACGATGAAAACTGGCTCACAGATTTGGCATTTTTAGTAGACTTTACCGCTCATTTAAATGAGTTAAACATGCGTCTTCAAGGTGAAAACCAACACTGATTAATACAATGTTTCAAACTATAACAGCGTTCGAAATGAAACTGAGACTATGGTAATTTCAAATTAAGGTAAACAATTTTATGCATTTCGACACGTTGGCTAAACACGGTTCTGTGAACAACGAAAAATATGCAGCCTTGCTTTTCGATTTGACACAGGAATTTGAGAACAGGTTTCAAGATTTCCGGAAAAATCATCAATGTTTTGGTATATTTGCGACTCCATTTTCAGTCGACATAAACATATTTTACCTGCGAAATTTCAAATGGAATACATAGAGTTACACTCTCACATTCAACTTAAAGAAAAGTTTGATCATGTCTCTTTACTGGACTTTTATAAGATATATCTTCCCAGAAAAAAATATCCCTCGCTTCACAATCATGCCTTATTCATGCCATCGCTATTTGGAAGCACCTACATTTGTGAGCAGCTATTTTCCAGGATGAAACACACGAAGAATAAAACTAGAACCAAAATATCCGATTAACACCTTGAGAATTCACTGAGAATTTCAACTACTTTCAACGAACAAAATATCGAAGCATTAGTGTCTCAAAAACAATGTCAAACATCTCACTAATTTCATGTTGCTGTCTTGTCTTTTACTTTTATAATAAAAAAATTCTTGAATTAATGAAGTTTAAATTACTTAAATATGTTAACTATATATTCTACGTTTTTTTGCTCATCAGCTATCGTTAGTGTTAGTGTATTTTTGTTGTGGCACAAAACAACACGTCTTCTTCCAATGTGGCCCAGGGAAGTTAAACGTTTGGACACCCCTGCTCTAGACTTTCATATCTGCATTTATGATGGGCATAATTAAAAAAAAAACACTTATGAATAAATGGTAGCAGGAATACTTTTGGGTTGATGGAGGAGCAAATCATCATTTACAATGCATTGTGCTGTTATGTGTATTTCTTTCTTGTTTAATGTATTTCACTTTATTTTCTGATAATTATTTTATTTGCTAATGATCAGTCTTTTTTTATATAGTAGTATAATATATATATATATTTATACATAAATAATTTTGTTCTTAATAAGTTTAATTCTTGGAATTTACTTTTCTACCTGAGTTTTACAACCCTGAGTTGTAGATAAACACAGATCTGCATATCTGTTAGTTTCTATTACCATATATTCCATTAGATCATCATTTAGAAATGCAGAGTACACTGCACATGGATTCTCCACATCAAGTGGTAAAAGTCGCTCATCGTTTCTACTGTACTCCTGAATCAGTACTGTCTCGTTACTCACAGGATACCATTTGTTTGAAAATAAAAATTCAGAAACCTTACTTTGTGAAATAACTTCCTCATCAGATGAGGAACTGCTCTGTTAATATAATACCTGATTGAAATCATCATCTGAATTATTCACTACATCTTTGAAAATTCAAACTTCATCAGATGCATTTTTTTTCCTTAATAACGGCAGTTCAGGAAACTCATCACGGGGACATGTGGATTTCTCACATATGTTTCTAGATTGTTAGTTTCAACAGATGCATTTTTCTTATAGAATATAGAAGGATTCATTTGCAGTTAGGAATAAATACATTTTTACTCGCTATGTGTATACTGTCCGAATACTGGAAAAAGCTATTCCTATATAGTTGAACAACATGTCCTCCCAACAGCCACTATACAACAGATGCAAGAAAAATAAGTAGTTTTATTGTATCACTGAATAAGGCACATTTGCAGTCTGTGTAATATATTTGTCAACAAATAGTGCAATTAGAGACAACTGGAATAAAAATGGCACTACCTAATGAAACACGTCCCCTCCCACAGAAACTATGCTGCATAGACTCAAGCAAAACCACTTGTTGTACTACCAAACACAGTTATCTAACTAAGAACAATTGCCCTAACATTTCACAAATTTTCAATTAGATGAAATAAGTGTCTGTTCATTTGATCTGAAATTTTTGATGTCATTAAGACAGATCACAAATGCTTACTTGAAGTAAAATTCTACCAAAAGAGTTGCAACTAACATGCTGTATAATCTTTGTGTCAGTGAGCCTGACTGCCCAGTATAGAAGCAACACACAAATGGTAATGAGAAGTCCCATGGGTACAATAAATGTGCGAAACACTTCCCAATGTGTTAAGGAGGGGTATGATAAGTACTGTGGGAAAAATAGCTATCATGTGAACAATGGATCTCCTGCAATGAGGGCTCTGACTCCATGGATGGCTGTATCATTATAATAATAATAAGTTAAACTAGTTTGATTACTGTTTTGTATACAGCAAGTTTATGGTTTTGAATAATATCTTTTATTCCATACACATTTACTCTACTAGCTCTAGTTCCTACCTGATTTGTTTATTCTATTATAGATTTAAAAATTTACTTCATTAAAAATTGTGCTAAAAAACTGTAATATTTTACTTATCCAAAGGTTCTTTACTGAGAACATTGATTTTTCCATGGTCCCTGCTTACCTTCATAGTTCTTTCTTTTTATTACTGATTTGATACTGTAAAATGAGATACTTGGAGCCTGTGTAGCTCAGTGGATGTGGCGTTTGCCAACAACGGCGCTTGGCCGCACGAAGGAAGACTTGGTTTCGAGTCTAGTCGGCGACTAGAGGAAATTTTTCTAAGCCTTTTTTCGACAGGTTCCCGAGTTAGTCGATCTCTGGCACGGGCAAGCAGGTTTTTCCTCCCGGAAACTCGGGTTTTTCGTCCTGTAAACTCAAGAAAATCGACCGTAGAACCCACATTATTTCAGACATTAAATATATTGTGTTTGGGTTAGGGAACACGAGATGGCGGCACATTTGAGCCGTCTCTCTTCACTGAGTACCGCTTAATTAGTGATAGCCTTGGGCCATCTGTCTCTGAATGGTACCAGTGGAGATTGAACTGCCCACTCAGTCTCCAAAAGTTAGATAGGGCTAAATGGCCTCGCCTACTCCCTGTATACGGGAATAAAAAAGGCGTTAGCTGAAATGAGATACTGTATGGGGAATAGCACGTTTTGTGAAGGGTAGATCATTCCTCATTAACTTTGCTCAGGTTTTATAACACAGCGACAGCTGAACTGGATATGGGTAATGGGTTTACAGTGATACTCCTGGAGTTGGCTAAGGCCTTTGACAGGATACCACATGCAATTCTAATCCGTAAACTGCAAAATATGGGAATGGATATAGGGTTGGTGAGATGGATAGGAGGGTGGTTGATGGAGAGATACTAGAGAGTAGTTTAATTAGTAGTAGAGTCCAAAAGACGGCCTTTGACTAGTGGTGTGCTGCAGGGTTCTGTTCTTGGACCACTGCTGTTTAATCTATTCATTAACGATATAGGGAAGGATCTAAGTGGAACAGTTCATTTGTTCGCTGATGATACAAAGTTGGGTAGGGCGATAGCGATAGTGAATGCAGAAGGTGTCAAAATCTTGCAGGATGACTTGGATAGATTGGCGTTCTGGGCTAAGGGGAACGGATGTCAATTTAATGTGATAAAATGTAAGGTTATGCATTTTGGGGTGAAAAGATTAGCAACGGTATACCACATTGGTGGAACTGTACTCCATGAGATTGATGAGGCCAGGGACTTGGGAGTGTTTGGTGGATAGGGAGATGAAGTTTAGGGGGCACATTGCAAAAGTAGCTAAATCAGCTCATCAACTCACTTGGTTTTTGAAGAATACTTTGACGAGCAGAGATAAGCAATTTATTGTTCCTCTGTATAGAGTCTTGATAAGACCCCATCTCGACTACTGTGCCCAGATTTGGTTACCTAGGTTTCTTGGTTTCTTCTTAATGGAGAGGAGGTTGAGGGGATCTAGAGGCAAGTGACTAAGATGATAACAGGTCTATGGAATGAACCTTATGAAAACAGGTTGAAGATTTGTTGGTTACAGAAATTGGTTGATAGGCAGTAATGGGAGATATGATTGAAACATTCAAATTGCTGAAGGGGGGGGTTTCTATAGGATTAATTCAGAGGATATTTTTGAGAACAGGACTGGTGGTGGTGGGAGGACTAGGGGGACATCCATGGAAGCTGGGCAAGAGTGTGGTTAGTAAGGGTGTTAGAGCTAAATTTTTTACTTTTAGAGTGGTGAATGAGTGGGTGCTATGATGGTGAATGAGTTCAAGGCAAAGTATGATAGATACTGTGTGAATGTCGAATAGTTGTGATGGGCGTGATGTTTAGGGCCTCCTTCGATGAGTCTAAGGATTCCTTGGAGTCACCCGTAATAATAATAATAATAATAATAATAATAATAATAATAATAATAATAATAATAATATCACTGAATTCGGCATACGAAATCGAAAAGACTTTCGAGAGAACCTGTGATCTCAGCATTATAAGCCACAACATTTAGATTTCTTTGACTTCTGTTAGGATAGTGTATGAGAATAACAGGATTTATAATCAATAAATATAAACTCTTTTTTGTTAACGTCAATATAGTGGCTTGTCTCTTTCTCTCGTTTATTTTCATATTATGATTATTATTATTATTGTTATTATTATTATAATTATATGTTGTGCCGAGATGTTTTTGATTATTTGCTATATAACACAATACACGTGTAGTACATGTATTATGATGGCGGCTTTAGTAATGCATGTTGCGAAGATTGGTTCTCGTTGTAGTACTCGATTACCACAGTTGTCCACAGTTTTAAGTGTAAATATGGTAGGTAAGTAAGAAACACTATCCGCAACTGTTTTTTGTATTATTTTGCGAGATATATGTACAGTGAGTTCATGACCTATGACGGAGTTCCGTAGCAACGATTAAATCGTAAGTCACTATAATATGAATCATGAGATATGTTAACTATTAACAAGCCTGAATTCTGACATTTGTAGTGCTGTTTTCGTTATATTTAAATTAATTTTAACATTTGTAGTGTAAAAAATAATGAAACGTTA
Source organism: Typopeltis vanoorti (assembly GCF_054136105.1). Classification (NCBI taxonomy): domain Eukaryota; kingdom Metazoa; phylum Arthropoda; class Arachnida; order Uropygi; family Thelyphonidae; genus Typopeltis; species Typopeltis vanoorti. The sequence goes on along the minus strand of NC_143550.1, from coordinate 74,884,526 downwards.
CCTACCATTAAAATGTTCACATGGAAACACAGGAAGCAAGAATAATTCTTCAAAGCCGATGCTTTATTAATTGAACAATATATCAGATGTAGGGGCGGCTAGATAATAAAGCTTTTTGAGGATCTTTAACGAGATACATAACTTGTAGAAGATGTTCATCATCAAGGAATGAGGTGACAGCAGGAGTGTTCTTTAAAAATCTGCATCATCATCTTATCTTGTATTAGGCTTCGGGGCTTGTTACAATCTCATTCCATCTTTTATATTGTCTTCCAACTGATCTCTTCCCCACAGGTTTGTATTCAAGGATTTGTTTGGTGATTGTGATGAGTCTTTTGACTCCATGGAGATACTGTTATAATAATAATTCTACTACTGTCCATTCTTTCAATGTGCTGTTTCCATTTCCATCTATAGTTGTGGATATAGTCTATTATTATTATAAAAAAACCTCCATGGAGTCAAAGACTCATTGTGGAAGGTCTACTGTTATATATACACAGTTTATCATACTGCGCCAGTTTATCAGGGAATGCATTCCAATTAGTCACTACTCTCCATACAAAAAAACTGCTCCCCACTCCCTTGCTCACATTCTCATTATACAGCTTCCAGGGGTGACCTCTTGTTCTCTTCCTATCTTCATCCATTCTGTTCAAAACCTCCCTGACATTAATCTGTAATACCTCTGGTAATAGATGAGTAGTTATAACAACCAGTTATAAGTACAAAAAACAGGCGAGGAAGGTGACTCATTTGATAAGGGTAGCAAAAGTGTAGTGTGAACAGCAGTTAGCTAAAGCGGCCAAAAAAAAAAAAAAAATCCTAAGGAATTTTTTTGATATGTGGCCAGTAGAAGAAAGAATGATTATGATAGGATGGGATTGATTGGTGAAAATGGAGGAATGATAACGGCTGTGGAGGATATAGTTGAGATATTTAATGAGCAATTTATAAAGGTATTTCATTCTTATGAATGTGACATCATGCAGAACTTGAAAGCAGGAGGAGGAACTGTTATTAAGTGAACAGGAGGTATATGAGGAATTGAATAGACTTGATGTAAATAAGGCTATGGGACTTGATGCTATTTCACCATGTGTTTTGAGGGAATGCTTCAGAGGATATAGTTGAGATATTTAATGAGCAATTTATAAAGGTATTTTATTCTTATGAATGTGACATCATGCAGAATTTGAAAGCAGGAGGAGGAACTGTTAGTAAGTGAACAGGAAGTATAAACATAAAAATCTGTTCACGTGTCTTCTCTGTCAGCAACGTGCAACCTTAGCTACTAGAGTGTTTACAACTTTTTTAATGTTCCTTTCAATTTGCATTTTCTAGTATTTTTTATACTTTTCTGTCAATACCTTGAAAAAGCTAGACAGTTTGCTAGCGAAACTGGTAAGCAAAGAATGTTAAAATATTTGTATATGGTCAGTATTAAACAATAATTTTTTTATGCTTAACTTTCAAACGATCAAATATGTTTAATTTGAACAGGAGGCATATGAGGAATTGAATAGACTTGATGTAAATAAGGCTGTAGGATAGGACTTGATGCTATTTCACCATGTGTTTTCAGGGAATGTTCCAGAGAGTTAACAACAGCTTTTATGTATCTTTTCAACATGAGTCCTTCACTGGGTCAAGTTCCAAAGGAGCAGAAATAGGGTAAAATTGCTCCAATTCATAAGGGAAGTGATAAGAGTAAGGCTTTGAATTATAGATCAGTCTGTGTGTCTGGAGTTGTGGTTAAGGTATTAGAGAAGTTAGTTAAGACCAAGATTCAGAATTGGGTTGACAACAGAGAAATATTCTTTGCCGGCCAGCATGGATTTACCAAAGGAAGATCGTGCTTTAGCAATCTGCTTATTTTCATAATAAAATGACAAATGTGTTGAATATGAGTGTTACATACACAGTGGTATATTTAGATTTTGCAAAGCCATTTGATAAATTGCCACATGACAAGCTGGTAATTAAATTGGAACAGATGGGACCAAACAGTAGATTAGTTCGCTGGATTGGAGATCGGCTGTCTGATAGGTATCAGCGAGTTGTCTATGGAGGAGCGATATCCCAGAAGAGCTCCTAAGGATCTGTTTTGGGTTCATTGCTGTTTAATTTGTATGAAAATGATATTTGGAGAGGCCTGAATAGTGATATGCAGTTGTTTGCAGATTTATGCAAAGTTGGAGAGAGCTGTCAGGAGTAGAGCAGATGCTGTAACTTTACAAGAGGACTTGAATACACTGACTGAATGGATAAATGAGTGGGGATGTCAATTCAGTGTTGCAAAGTGTAAGGTTTTGAAATTTGGAAGCAGAGATGCGATGTAGAGTACACAATTGGTGGAAATAACTTGGAAGTGGTAGAGGAGATGAGAGATCTGGAGCCAAGGATCAAAAATTGAGGGTACATGTTTCTAAAATTGTGAGGACAACACAGTGGATAATGGGAATAATGCAGAGGGCACTGACTTATAGAAGTAAGGATGTTATGGTTCCTTATTATAAGGCTTTAATCAGGCCACATATGGATTATTGTGCACAGATTTGGTCACCTGGTTTTCAGAAAGATGAAGATGTATTAGAAAAGGTTCAGAGATGATTGACTAAGGTGATCTCTGGAATGTAAGGGTCAAAGCTATATAACTGAGAGGAGACCTCCACATAGCTTTTCAAGGAATGCGGAGAACCGACCAGGGCTTCTGACCTAATGTCCAATCCTCACTTTTTCGTGGTGCACCCTGTTGGGTATCTACCTGGATACTGAACGAACGAGGATGGGCTGGCAATTTGGGATTTAGCTCACCAAATTGTATTCCTATTGGTTAAACCAAAATACAAAATGATGGTACAATATGACAAAATGTCATGCCGGCTGGGGCATCGCCCGGTTAAACAAGGGCCCCATTGTTTTGCCAGGGAACCAGGGTGAACAGTGAAAAGTCAGTTACTGGAACAAATCTGAAAACACACCCCAACTCAACATTACCAGAGTTCAAGATCGGTACTATCAACATAAGAAGCCTGAATGCAAAGAAATGGAGCTAGCTGAGGGATTAGATAAGTACCAGATAAACATAATAGAGGTGACTAAAACAAAAAAGACAAAAACTGGTGAGATCTTTCTGAGCAATAAATACAAAATGTTATGTTCAGGCAATAACAGTCAAGGAAAAGGAGTAGCCATTGTATTCAACACTAAATACGAGGCTAATCTTCTTGAATGGCAGGTGATCAGAGTGATGTGGGCAAATATCAGAATGGAGAACTGGACAATGAGACTTATTTGTGCCTGTGGTCCCATAGAAGGTTCTACTTAAGGTAGAAGTGGAGGAATTTTTTGAGGCTTTAGAAAAAGCAACTGACACAATGAAAAAGGAAAAGTTGGTCCTTGTTGGGGATCTAAATAGTAGAGTAGGAAATGATTGTGAGACATACAAAAATATTTTGGGAAAATTTGGAGAAAAGAGCAAAGCTAATATAATAGCATTTATCTGTTGGATTCTGCTCAGGACATGGACTGGTTATTACTAACACAATGTTCCAACATAAAAATGTGCACAAATTCACATGGAGAGAAGAGGCAAGGAATAAGAAAAGTCTCATTGACTATGTTATTGTCGATAGTGATGTTTTCTCTCTGATGCAGGACACCAGAGTGTACAGAGGATTTGAAATTGGAAGTGATCACTATTTAGTCTTGAGCAGGATAAAATTGAATTTCATATTGAAAAGAATAACATGTAAGAAAGTTTTAAAGCAAGTAAAAGTTGAGCAGCTCTCAGATGTGAACTGTAGACTAAAATACACAAAGATTATTGAAGAAAAAATGAAAGAGTTTGAGAACAGCAATCAAACCTTGGAGATTCAGTGGCAAGCCTTGAAGAAAACACTGATTGTCTGCAAGGATAGAAAAATCAGAACTCTGTAGTGGACCGGTATGTTAAAGAGGCAGTGAAGGAAAAGAAGAAAGCATATCAAAATTTCCTGGCAAATAAGTCAGCTTGTGCTCTTAGAGAATACAGAGACAAATGTAAGAAAGCTAAACACTGTATAAAACTAGCTATACAAAAGTCATGGGAGGACTTTGGCAAGAAATAAGTATGGAGTAATTACTTCGAAAAATTGCTAAATGAAACAAGCACTGATAGCACAGTGTTAAAAAAAAAAACACTCAACTGGCATACAGTCAGCAATACATTATTATTATATCACACCTCCATGGAGTTCAAAGACTCTTCAAGGGAGTGCATCAACTCTACAACTCTTTGGCTCACTACTCCACAAACCTTCATCATCTAACTCCAACACCATGTACCGCTGACTACGACTAGTAGTGCTTTCACAGACAATCACATACACCTATGCCCACGGCAGGATTCGAACCCGCAGCCTTTTGGGTGGAGTGCAGATACGCTAAACACTCAGCCAACCAGGCTAGCATATCCATACTTGAAGTAGAAAAAGCCATCAAAGGCTTGAAATGTGGAAAGCCAGCAGGAGTAGATGATATTCGACCAGAAATGCTAAAGTATGGTGTTATAAAAGTCTTACAGTGGCTGCACTGCATAGTTCAGAAAGCCTTGACAGAGGGACAAATTCCCGATGATTGGAGTAGAGCTTTCATAGTACCCATATATAAAAGGGGAAATAGAACTGAATGTGAGAATTACAGAGGTATTTCCCTACTGAGTGTTCCTGGTAAGATATATGCAATTATACTTGAGAAACAGTTGATAAGGATTGTGAAAGGGAAGTTTGAAGAACAAGCTGGATTCAGGCCAAATAGAGGCTCTGAAGATCAGATCTTCACTTTACAACAAATAGTTGAGAAAGCATGGGAATATAACAAAGATCTATATATAAGTTTTGTCAATCTGGAAAAGGCATATGACAAGTTGCCAAGAGAGAAGCTATTCAATACGCTATAGTTATATGGTGTCAATGGAGCATTATATCAAGCAATACTTAGTCTTTATTTGAGTTGTAAGTCTGCTGTTAGAATTGAAGGAAGTACATGATATCAAAATTGGAGATGTTAATGTCAGCTCTTTGCTTTATGCGGACGATGTTATACTTCTAAATAAATCTGCTACAAGTCTGCAAGATTCTCTGACTAGATTGAATAACTGTTGTTATAGATATAGTATGAAGGTCAGCAATAAAAAGACAATGAAAATAGTCAGAATCGTTGAAAATGTCAACTTGATTGTGAACGGGGAACCTGTGGAACACGTAAAACATTTCAGCTACTTAGGCACGATTTTTAGTGAAGATGGTGAATTAAATATGGAAATAGACAACAGAATCAACAAAGCTGGTATGGTAGGAAGTCAATTGAATAAATTGATATGGAATAAGAGAGAAATTAGTCAGAACACTAAATTAGCTGTATACAAGACAGTGTTCAAACCATAACTGGTGATTAGTTTACGGAATTAACAACACATATAAAGTATATTAATTAAAGGTAACTTTAATGAATAACTTCTATATTTCGGCAACGTCACATTGCCATCTTCAGGAACATAAAGATATGGTATGTGCACGCAGGCACTAGCACAAAGGAAATGAGGAAGAAAGCAAGAAACTAATATTGTTCCTAAAGTCCTAATGGTGCCCTCTGGCGGGCTAATTTGGTAGTCTTGGCAGTTGGGCTGAAGTTCTCATAATGTAAGTCTCCCAAATTTGGGGTAGTTTCATGCACCCAAATTTGTTGAGGTTAGGAACGTTTTTTAGAGCTGCTGAAGATTCTTTGAACAATCTTTCGTATTTAAACTTGCTGCGATGAATTATTTTTGTTTTCTTCCAACGAATTTTATGGTGGGTATCTAAGGCATGGTCTGCCAGCCCAGAGTGGCTGTACTGGTGAAACCGGATGTAGTCTTTGTGTTCTGAAATCCTGATATTTGTTGTTCTGCCTGTTTGGCCAAAGTAGGACAATTTGGAGCTGCAAGGGACCTGGTATACACCAGGTAGGTCTAGGGGAAGTAGTTGGTCTTTGGTAGAACGGATAAGGGATGCCAACTTTTTATATGGTCTGTAACAGGAAGTAAGGTCATATTTTTTGAGGATATTGGTTATTTTCTCAGAGGTGCCCTGGATATAGGGGATGGTGATAGACTTGGTGTAATCTTTATTGTGGAGGTGGGGGAGGGGGGTTGTGGTTTACTGGTTTTAGTATTTTTTGGATTTTTTTGGGGTTATAGCCATTGGCTAAGAAAGTGTTGGGGATGTGGTTTAGTTCAGTAGTTAGGGCCTTGTCATCTAAGCAGATTCATTTTGCCCTGTTATATAGTGTTTTTATAACCCCATATTGTTGTGAGATGGGGGGGACTGCTGGTGAATGTACCAGTATGGGTGGGTTTTCTGTGAACAGAGAAAACCAAAGATCCATCAAGCTGGCGGGTGATTAAAGTGTCTAGGAAGGGGAGGGTGTTGTTTTCCTCTTTTTCTAAGGTGAACTGGACTCTAGGGTGTTGGTTGTTTAAGTGTGTTAGGAAGGAGTGGAGTGTGTCTGAGCCATGTGGCCAAATAGCAAACACATCATCCACATAATGAAGCCAAATAGTGGGTTTTTGTGGGGCGGAGTTTAAGGCTTTCTCTTCAAATGTCTCCATAAAGAAATTGGCCAAGGGTGGGGAAAGCGGTGAACCCATGGCTGTCCCCTCTATCTGTTTGTAGAACTTTCCTTGCCAAACGAAATAGCCTGAGTTCATTGTGAACTGAAATAGGGCTGAGATATCGGGAGGAAACTTGGCTTGGATGAGCTCTAGGGTTTCTTTGAGTGGGACATTAGTGAATAGGGAGGAGACGTCAAAACTGACCATTATGTTAGTGTGTTGGAGTGTGAGGTTTTCTATACTGGCTTTAAAGTAGGCTGAGTTTTTTGTGTGTGATGGTGTGTTGCCAGTATAGTGTGTGAGCGTTTTGGCTAAATGTTTGGCTAATTTATATGTGGGGGAATCAATGCCATCTACTATGGGATGCAATGGAACATTTTGTTTATGTATTTTTGGGAGTCCATATAATCGGGGGGGGGTCTAGAGTTATAAGGTTTTAGTATGCACATACCATATCTTTATGTTCCTGAAGATGGCAATGTGACGTTGCCAAAATATAGTAGTTATTCATTAAAGTTACCTTTAATTAATATATTTGGTCGATACTTTGTGACGTCTCGTGCGCATCGGCAAAAAAACAATTCGAAAAAATACAAAGTCAGCACTTGAAAAAATACGAAAACCTGACAAAGAATTCTACCTCCTTACCACAGCCACCACTCAACACTGTAGTCAACCTCTCGTCGGCAGTTTTAAAGCCTGAAGCACTCACCGCACTTTCATGTGGTCACAATTTCGCCCTGGCTCCTAAAAGAATACCTGCCGAAGAAATCATGATCCAGATAGAACGTGGGATTCGCAACCTGCCTAACCATATCACCAACAACGTTAGACTGGATGTAGTCGGTGTTCTCACTAAAGCCAAACCTCCAAAAACCAACTTATCCAAAAACGAATATGCTGCCCTGCAAGAATTGAAAAACAACAAAAAAATTGTAATCACCACGGCAGATAAGGGAAATGCCACTGTGGTGCTCAATCAAAAAGACTACAAAGGTAAGCTAACTGCTTTAGTACTAGACCGTACGACTTGCCTCCCATTGAATATAATCCGACCAGCTCTCAGATTAGAACTCTCCACAGACTCCTTAAGAAAGTCACTTCTTGGCCTGTGGAAGTCACCAACAAACTTAAACCTTATAACTCTAGACCCCCCCGATTATATGGACTCCCAAAAATACATAAACAAAATGTTCCATTGCATCCCATAGTAGATGGCATTGATTCCCCCACATATAAATTAGCCAAACATTTAGCCAAAACGCTCGCACGCTACACTGGCAACACACCATCACACATAAAAAAACTCAGCCCACTTTAAAGCCAGTATAGAAAACCTCACACTCCAACACACTGACATAATGGTCAGTTTTGATGTCTCCTCCCTATTCACTAATGTCCCACCCAAAGAAACCCTAGAGCTCATCCAAGCCAAGTTTCCTCCTGATATCTCAGCCCTATTTCAGTTCACAATGAACTCAGGCTATTTCGTTTGGCAAGGAAAGTTCTACAAACAGATAGAGGGGACAGCCATGGGTTCACCGCTTTCCCCACCCTTGGCCAATTTCTTTATGGAGACATTTGAAGAGAAAGCCTTAAACTCCGCCCCACAAAAACCCACTATTTGGTTTCGTTATGTGGATGATGTGTTTGCTATTTGGCCACATGGCTCAGACACACTCCACTCCTTCCTAACACACTTAAACAACCAACACCCCAGAGTCCAGTTCACCTTAGAAAAAGGGTAAAACAACACCCTCCCCTTCCTAGACACTTTAATCACCTGCCAGCTTGATGGATCTTTGGTTTTCTCTGTTCACAGAAAACCCACCCATACTGGTACATTCACCAGCAGTCCCCCCCATCTCACAACAATATGGGGTTATAAAAACACTATATAACAGGGCAAAATGAATCTGCTCAGATGACAAGGCCCTGTCTATGGAACTAAACCACATCCTCAACACTTTCTTAGCCAATGGCTATAACCCCAAAAAAATCCAAAAAATACTAAAACCAGTAAACAACAACCCCCTTCCCCACCTCCACAATAAAGATTACACCAAGTCTATCACCATCCCCTACATCCAGGGCACCTCTGAGAAAATAACCAATATCCTCAAAAAATATGACCTTACTTCCTGTTACAGACCATATAAAAAGTTGGCATCCCTTATCCGTTCTACCAAAGACCAACTACTTCCCCTAGACCTACCTGGTGTATACCAGGTCCCTTGCAGCTGCAAATTGTCCTACTTTGGCCAAACAGGCAGAACAACAAATATCAGGATTTCAGAATACAAAGACTACATCCGGTTTCACCAGTACAGCCACTCTGGGCTTGCAGACCATGCCTTGGATACCCACCATAAAATTCGTTGGAAGAAAACAAAAATAATTAATCGCAGCAAGTTTAAATACGAAAGATTGTTCAAAGAATCTTCAGCAGCTCTAAAAAACGTTCCTAACCTCAACAAATTTGGGTGCATGAAACTACCCCAAATTTGGGAGACTTACATTATGAGAACTTCAGCCCACCTGCCAAGACTATCAAATTAGCCCGCCAGAGGGCACCATTAGGACTTTACGAACAATATTAGTTTCTTGCTTTCTTCCTCGTTTCCTTTGTGTTAGTGCCTGCGTGCACATACCATATCTTTATGTTCCTGAAGATGGCAATGTGACGTTGCCGAAATATAGAAGTTATTCATTAAAGTTACCTTTAATTAATATACTTTATATGTGTTGTTAATTCCGTAAACTAATCACCAGTTATGTCTGATCAACGTGTAAGCCTTGCTACTAGAATAGTGTTCAAACCAGTTTTAACTTATGGATTTGAGAGCTGGGTCAGAAGTAAAACACTTGACCAAAGACTAGAGACTGCAGATATGATAGTCTTGAGAAAGATTAGAGGCATGAACAGATGGCATCGATGGCAATATCATATTAAAAACGAGAATATTAGGAAAGTACTTGACATTGTCAGCATCCAGGAATGCGTTAGCAGAGCTAATCTTAGGTGGTATTGTCAGTTAAATAGAATGGGCGAGGAAAGATTAGCAAATCAAGTGTTCTCTGCCAGGTTGGCACTAAAACGACCGACAGGAAGACCAAGATATAAGTTAATTGATACTGTACAAAGTTTCTTAGACGATAGAAATATAAGATCTGGTAATGTTGGAGTCTTGACAAGTAACAGACTGATTTGGAGGAAAATTGTAGATAGGAAGTTAGTAATGATGTAAATTTTTCATGTAGTACTATCATATCCTGTACACCCTTTGAGGGTACATGACAGGAATTTGATGATGAGGAACATTGAGTATGAAGACAGATTGACAAAAAATATTCTATCATTTTTTGTTCATTCATTTCTTCCATGATTTCTTTATTTCTTTTATGATCTAACAAGGTGTATCCTGTGGTTCTCCTGATAAATCTCATTTCTGCTGCAGTTATTCTTCTCTCATCTCCTTTTCTAATCATCCATGCCTCACTTCCATAAGTCAGCACTGGTCTTTCCAGTGTTTTATTAGCCCTGATCTGAGTATGTTTTTGTACCTTCCAGGATTTAAAAACTTCATTTAGAATATTTAAAGCTCTATTGAAATTTGTAATTTTCATTTCTGTGTCTTTTTCTTCTCTGTAGGTTAGGTAATATCCAAGAAATATTTGAAAGAGTTGACTTGTTCAATAATTATTGTCTAAACAGATTTTACTTCTTATTGGTTCTCCTCCTTTGAAAGCAAGTACCTTTGTCTTCTGTTTTGAAATTTCCATATTAATTTTTTTTACTATTAAATTGAGATGATGGATAGAGTATTGAGATCAGTTTCAGAGGTTGCAAGTATAGCCTGATCATCTGCAAACAGTATTGTATCTATATTAGTGTTTTTGTTAATTGGGATATAATCATGTACAATGAGTCTTCAATGTCTTACTATAGAATTCATATAGATTGTGAAGAGAATGTGTTATAGGCCACAGCCTTGCCTTTCTCCCATATTTATAGGTTCCCAGTCAGAGATTCTTCTATTAACTTTTACTGCAATCATGTTGTCTGTATATGTATCTTGGATCGCTTTAATTAGGTGAACTATCATTTATTAATATCTCAAAAAGTTTATTGCAGTTAACTCTGTCAGATACCTTTAGAATAATCAATAAAAGCAATATGGGTTTCCACATTGTATTCTTTATGCTTTTCCAGTAAAAATTTTAAAATAAAATATCCATCTATACAAGAGCAGCCTCTCCTGAATTCATTCTGCTTTTCTCCTATCTTATCTTTATAGAATTGGGACAGTCTATTTTTCAGAATTTTGTATAGATTTTATATCCATAGTTTAGGAGACTAATTCCTCTGTAATTTTCAGAATTATTAATATCACCCTTCTTGTGTATAGGAATAACTATTGCCTTTTGCCAGTCTTTTGGTGGTGGTGGTTCACCATTCCATATTTTATTTATTAGTTTTAAGGAAACAAATTTTGAGGTTTGGGCCTGTATATTTGATTAATTCAGTATTTATCCCATATTACAATCAAATTCAACTTGGTCTGTTCTTTTTTTTTTTTTTTTGCATAAAATTCTCTGTAGCATGCCATAGCTCTATATTTCCTCAAATAACTGAACTGCCTTTTTAACAGAGGCCAATGCTTCTGCCAATTTTTTTTGGGCTTGGCTTCCCCTTCTTGGTTTTGCTGTTTGTTCGCTTCTTCTGTAGTTTTCTTGATTCTAACTCTGTAGTCTTCATTTGGAGTTCTTTCCTCAACTTCCAACAGATGTTCTGCATGTTCATTGTAAACCTCCAACTTTTTAGGTAGCAGAATTATCTTTTCACCAGTCTCTTGTAAGAGTGTGCCATTGTTGAATCCTCTGAAAATTTGAACATTTACACTATCTGATGAGAAATATCTGGATGCCTTCTCATCCCAACTATCACTAATATGAAAGGCATTAATATGGAGTTGTTGCTATAGCAGCCTTCATTCTTTTATAAGGCTTTTCACTGAGTTTTGGAAACATCATTTGACTTCACGAATGTTCCAGAAGAGCATTCATGAGGCCAGTTGTTGATGTTGGGTGATTTGGCCTGGCTTTGAATCAACATTCCAATTCATCCCACAGATATTGATGGGGTTGAGATAAGGGATCTGTGCAGGCCAGTGAAGTTTAACACCCATCTAATCAAACCATTCCTGGAAACCTGATTTATGGACAGGGACGTTGTCATGTTGATACAGGAAAGGGCCTTCACCGAAGTGTTTTGCCATAAAGTTGGAACCATAGAATTGCCTAGCATGTCATTATTGGCTGCAACATTAAGTTTCCCTGCCAGTGGAACTAGGGGAACCAGCCTGAATTATGAAAAGCAGCCCCACAGACCATGATGCATCCTTCGCAAAACTTCAAAGTTGGTACAACACGTATGGGCAGGTAACATTCTCCTAGCACGTACCAAACCTAGACTTGACTGCTGGATGGGGAAGGTTAATTCATTGCTTCAGAGAATGCATTTCCATTGTTCCACTGTTGACAGAGTCCAATGTCAACAATTTTAACACCACTTTCACCTGATGCTAGGCATTTCCCTTGCTGATTTTAGGCTTTTGTGCAGTTGCACAGGCATGATCCATGCTTTTCAGTTCCCGACAAGCAGTTGTGTTGCTGGCAGAGGCATTTCTGAACTTAGCAGCTGGTATTTCAACTGAGGATATGTTATTTTTTTTTTTCACCATTGACTTTAGCACTCAGCAGTTGTGCTCTGATTTTATGTAGCCTACCAGGTCACGATTGTGTTGTTGTTTCTTCTAAGTATTTCCACTTCAAATTAACATCATTTACTTTAGCAGTGCAAAAAATTTCCAAATGCAGTTGTTGCAAAGGTGGCATCTTGTATGATGGTGCTATGTCAAAAGTCACTGACCTCTTCAGTATAGTCTCTTTTATTTACTGTTAATCTTTTTGTAGAAAGTTTTTTTCATTTCGTTATAAATTAAATTAGAAATGCCAAGAAATTATATTCTTGTTTACTTCATTATCCAAATGTAAGCAAAGTTTGCAAGTAAAGTTACTTCACAACTGGGCTACTTGTATATGGAGGCTAATAACTTCAATGAACCTGAGTAAACTGGTTTCAGCTGAGGATGACAAGATTTGTCTCCAGTAAATTGAGCTATTCCTTCTGCAAAACAGAAAACAAACCAGTCACTTGCTGGAATGACTGATAATATACTAATTTAACTGTTAAATATAACCAATTTAATCTGCATGCTTGTTTCTTAACATAAATATTCTGTGGGAGAACATCTTGAAGTAATTTAGAACATTTATAGAATGTTCATTACACTGTCATAATTTGAAATGGGTATAATCAGGACTCAACAAATATGTTTGCCCATTCACCTATGGCAAGTAGATTTGGCCACTTGAGTAGCTGCAGACCGGACAAAATAGAATATTAATAAACATAGCTTTCTAAACAATTTTTTTTAACTTTAAGAAAACATAGAAGAATATGCATAATTATAAAGGGTCATTCTTGTAACAAAAATTAATGTAACAAAGTCAAATATTTTCCAATTCTTATTATTTAATTTCTTCTTCGAATGGCTCTCACATAAAGGAAAATGTTCTCCGAACATAATGCAGCACCACTGATCACTATGGAATTTTTTAAATTATAAGTCCTATCAACTTATTAGAACATATTTAAAAATGGGAAGGGTGGGGCTTTAGCAGTTACATTTTTGTGGCAGGTAGGATTTTGCATAATTTGCTAAGCCCTGGATATAGTCATATAACTTTGTATTTGTAACACTCATTAAGAGATTAATGTTATTGATTTTTACTCTTAGAGTCTTCATTGTTCCCAAAAAATGAAGTTTGCTCATCATATTCAACAAAAAGTGTTATGGACAGGTAAATAACCATACATGATATTGATACTTTATGATAGCACAGTTTCTGATTTCATAAATAATTCATATTTAAAAATGTTAGCCATGTATTGTTAAGAAAATGACAAAAGAAGTTGAGTGCAATTTATTACTAGCTGTTTTGCTGATGTTATTTTCTTAGTATTTTCATTCATGATACTGTTTGTTTATTTTTTATATAACTCCCACCCATTAAAAGTAATAATTCTAGAGTACATTAGTATGCTAGGTTTATTACTTATACTTGACTAATGACTATTTTATATTTTTTCTATTCGTGGAGTGGCCATTTCATACTGGACAATGAAATTCATCTGCCATGTAAAAGACAGTCACAAACATTCATGTCCATGTCAGGATTCCAACCTGTGGCCTGTTGTTTGGGGAGCAGATAAGTTAACCATTCAGCCGACCAGATCAGCAAATTTCTGCTATTGTAGTATTGATTGAATTTCAGTGGGAAATTTACATTCTCACCAGTGTAATTCAAACAGCCGTTTTTTTCCCAAAATCCTGCCACCTCTTGTGAAAGCAGTACTTGCCTCACTGTTTTTTTTTATTACATTATTTGATAGTTCATTTTTTATTTTTATTTATCTCATTTTTTTAAAATTTTATTTATTTATTTTAGATAAATCAGGTAAAAAGTAGAGGACTAATTGGTTGAAATCAGTTGAATGATGCAAGAAAGTAAAATTTGCAAGCACCTTTATAGGTGTTTGCAAATTTTACTTTCTTCCTCCTGTTTGAGCAATATGAGAAAAGACTGATGTAGGTGAAAATGTGTTGAAAGATGCAACTTATACAGGTATCAATAGAGGAATCAAGACTCCTTAATTTTAGTTCACTTGGACCAAATTTTTAGGGACATTATACATTGTTAGATAACCATGTTTCAGATTAGGCTGTACAGCTTGTAGAGGTCTATTGCGGAAACAGTAGACTTCTTTCACTTTATATCTTTCACTTTAGTCCAGTTAAATTGAATTTCTAATGGGATATTAGGGGTCTCTGCCTACGGTGCCCAATCCCCCGGTTTCCCCTTGAATTATTCTGATGACTTGAATTTCTAAGACTCGACACTCAGGATAGTCCCTGAGTGTCGAGTCTTCAAAGCGGGGGAGGTCTGGCACTCCCCCAGTTCCGGACTGGTAGGCCGGTTCTATATATATATATATATATATATATATATATATATATATATATATATATATATATATATATCTGCATCTGAAGAAGTGACTCTCTTCACTGTTCCCCTTCAGGGACTTTAACAAATAAATTCCAAATATGATTAAATGATGTGATGCATAGATATCTGATCATTCAGAAATCCCCCCCCCCCCTTCACTTTTGCCCAGTCAAGCTTAAATTCTTATCTCAAATTCCTGATATGCACATATACACATATACTCTAATAGTACTACATGGTAAGTTTATATTATTTCTAATGGTCTAGAGACAATAGATGGTCTGTTAATGGTTAGGATTCCAGTTTCATATCACATACTTTGTCTTTTAAGGCACGTTTCTAAATGCATCAATCCACCTAGATCTTGAACTTCTTCTAGGTGTCTGTTTTTGCTATCATGACATCAAACTCCTGTTTTTCTAATTCTTCCTCTCCCATTCTGTTTACATGATCCTATCCCCTTTAATTATCTCTGTTCACAGACACAGAGATGCTAATAATATAAAATAACTTCATTTTAAGAAGTAACTTTATATTATTAGCATCCCTATTCATCTAATTTTTTAACTCGTATTTGTGTCTAAGTCTTTGATGAACCATTTTATTTTTAACTCTGTTCTCAGATCCACAAGTTAAAATTGGTTTGAACACTGCCATGTGTAGTGTTTTGGCTAATCTCTCTCATAATGTAATTTAAATTGATGATTCATTTAAATCAGTTGGCTGCTTGCAGGACCAGCTTTGCATAATTTGTTTCTATATTTATTTCTAAATACCTGAATATTTTATTTATTTTTTATAGGTGCTTCCTATAAAACAATAATGTAGTTGGTTTTTTTTTTTTTTTTTTGCCAATATTTATGCCAAATCGCTTACAACAGGAATTCAGCTTAATTTTAAAAACCCTGATGACTTGTCTGGATTTATTTAGGAATATAACATCATTTGCATAAAAACGGCTGAGGTGTGTGTTTTAAATTTTGATTTTTAGTTTTAATACAACTTTCCCTCATAATGTGATCCATTTAGGTAATGAATAATAGTGGAAATAATATGCATACATCCTTCTCTTAAATTTGATTTTACATCAAACCATCTTCCAGTATTTTTTTCATGACATATAGACAGTATATTGATCTGTGTAATGTCTTGTTTATTCTTTATCATTATAGTCTGCCCACAGTTCAGAGAACCATAGCTGGCACAATGCCAAGAAGAATCAATTTATGTTGAAGGGGAGAAAAGAATAAGGGATATTATACGAATTTGTTACCAACATGCAAAATGACATGCTTTATATGTAAAATTTTCCAACTGTTATACAAGCAAAATAGTTATCAGTTTAAAAACTGCAATGTTCATAAAAGAATAACTAATTTTCTGATGTAATAATAAACACTCATCCAATGAAACAAATTGATTACTCTATTATTGGAAAGATTGTCCTTCTTCTGCCATGTGCAGAAGTGTCGAGGATTCTCTCATTTGTGGTTGAACTATATAGTGCTTTAAACATTTTTCTATGGTTGTCATGTGTCTTTTCTAGATCTATAAACTGTTTTTAAACTGTTTGTTTTAAAGTAACAGTCTGATCCTGACAACTTCTATTTAGCCTGAATTTGACTCTCCCCCCCCTTACCCCCAGAAAATATGGTTCAAAAGCATTTTAATATCAAATTCGCCATTAAAAAAAAAATACACACACACACTAGGGGGGGATACCCCCCCCCCCCCCCCCCGAGTTCCGGACTGTTAGGGTGGTTCTCCTTGAATTCTGATGACTTGAATTTTGAAGACTCGACACTCAGGGTCTCCCCTGAGTTTCAAAACATTTCAGAAAACATGCCATACAAACATAACATGAGGCTTATCATTTTATATATATAGGGTAGATAATGGATAAGGAAGCTGTCCTGTTTTCATATGTTCACATCAGGGTGAGAAGAAACCTCTCGAATTTCCTATTTGCATGTAGGCTGATGCACCACATATCATAATGGATTCTTCAATTATAGTCAAATCTGTGCAGGGGTGAAGGAATGTGTTTGTTTCAGAATATAGCAATTCCTCGATTAGTGCCCTAATGCGTTCTTTAAAACAGGCTCATTAATCGAAAAAGCACTAATCGAATATAATAACCTCAGATTTCTTTTTTGACCCTTAATTTTTTTTATTAAAGAATTAGGATATGTCTTATTATAATATAATAAGACATATCCGAATATAAATTTATTATTCTACTTCTTAACAAAGAATTGAGCTAACGTAGTTTGGCAGGCATTTTTTTTTTTTTTATACAACCGACGGTATGGCCCTATTGCCTCTTCTACTCTTCTGCAAATTTTACTGCTTCTCTCTTCATCAGGGTCAGCCTCTAAGCATTGCTGCTTAAAAACTTCGATTGTGCAAAAAATATTTTCAAATTGTTTCTGTGAAATCTCTTTTGGCTGACTATCAGTGGTTAAATTTTCTACATATTCTTCAGGATCTTCCCGCTGTGCATCTAAATTTAGCAGGTCGGAATCACTGAATTCTTCAGAATGAGATTTAATTAACTCTTGGACGTTATCATTGAAGGGGAGAAAGAAAGGACGTACGAATTGGTCGCCAACATGCAAAATCACGTGCTTTTTAGATAAAATTTTCCAACTGTTATACAAGCAAAATAGTTACCACTTTAAAAACTACAATGATCATAAAAGAGAAGTTAATTTTCCAACATGTAATAGTAAACAACTCATCCCAGAAGACGGATTGATTACCCTGTTATCGGAATGGATTCTCCTTTTTGTGAAATGCGCCAAAGTGTCGAAGGGTCTCGAATCTGTGGGCATACTATAGCAGACGACATAAATTTCAGCGGTAAAAATTTGGAAGATAGTATACAGCATACAAAATGTTTTAAATCGGTAACTAAATTATTTCATTCTGGGGAGTGATTTCTTAAAATAGTTAGCCATAAAAATATATAGATAGAAAATTTTTAAAATCTGTAACATTTCTTTTTAAGATGTATATAGGTGCACTAATCGAATTTGGGTATCGAAAAAAATGACGCACTAATTGGAGGCACATTAATTGAGGGATTACTGTATATTAAAAACATAATTAAGGAGAATCCTGTATTCAGAATTGATGTATTTAAATTACTAAAAGATATAAATATGTGAACCAATATTAATGAGCACTTGAGCCATGGGAAAATGCTAGGCAGATATAAGGGACTAAAAGAGCAGTTGTGAATAGAATTATTTTCATTAGAGTCAATTTAGAGTTGTGATAGTTTATGTATCCGATAAATTGCTTTGATGGAGCAAATTACATGTGATCCTGTTAAGGCTAGACATCTCTTTTTCTCTTCCGTCTAAGACGGGTTGAGTCTTCTCTTGAGCAGGATCTTCCATTCTTCTCTATTCCTTGATGTCTGAAAAAGTTCCTTATATGTTCTACATCCCCGAGATGCTCTTTATTCATTTCAGTCAGATAATTTTTGGTCTTCCGGGTCTGCTTTTTTTCAGTTGGAAAAATATTGATTAGGACGTTAGGAAGTCTGTCTGCGTCCATGCGTATAGTGTGGCCAAACCATCTCGGTTGTTGTTTACTAATTTTTTCTATTGTCTTTTTATACAATAATTCTTGTCTGACTGTGCTGTTTGTTTTCTTTTCTATCCAACTTGTTCTATTTATTTTTCTTAAGCATTTCATTTCAAATGCCAGCAGTTTTTTCTCCTCTCTTTTCTTAACTGTCCACGCTTCTGCTCCATAGGTGATGTGGTATAATTATTGATTCATATAATTTGATTTTGGCTTGCTTAGATATCTTGTTTGTTTTCCAGATTTTCTGTAATTTTCCCATGGTGGTCCATCCTATCGCTATTCTGTGTTTGATTGTTTTGAGTTTATTTATTGTTTCTGTTAATTTTGATCCAAGATATATGAAGTTGTCTACTTCTTCAATTTGTACTCCATTTAGGGTGGCTGAGATGGTAGTTCTGTTCCTCCCTATTTTCATCACTTTTGTCTTTTGTATATTTATTGTCATGTCATATGTTTTACAGGTTTCGTTTAGCTTGTTTATCAACCTTTGTAGTTCATTTGGGGTTCTTGTAATAAGAATCAGATCATCCACATATTTGATATTATTTATGTTTAAACCATTGACATTGATTCCAGGCTCATTGTTTTTTGCCTTCTTTACAACTTCATCTAGATATATGTTGAATAGACATGGAGATAATGGGCATCCGTGCATTACTCCTTTTTGGATCTCTATGAGTTCTATTGAGTGTGTTGTTTTTAATTATTGCATTTGTCTTAGAGTAATATTTTATCAGAAACTGTATTATATATTTATCTATTGCTTTTTCTAGTAGAACTTTAAGAAGAATTTCTCTATTGATGCTATTGAAAGCTTGTTTAAAGTCCACAAAACAACAATATAGTTCTCTATGGTCTTTCCAGCTGAACTCTGCTAGTTGGTGCAATGTGAAAATCTGGTCTATTGTTGAATAGTTTCCTCAGAAACCAGCTTGTTCTATGCCTATCAGTTCTTCATAGGTGTTTTTTAATCTATTTTGTATAATTCTTACGAATATTTTATAGGTGTGGGAGAGTAAATTGATTGGTCTGTAATTTCTACAGTCTCTTTTGTCTCCTATGTATATCGGAATGATCTCTCCTGTTTGTAGTATTTTATTGAATAGGGTTGTTAAATATTCTATTGATGTGCTGCCTCCACATGACCATAGTTCAGTAGGGATAGTATCAATGCCTGGTGCTTTGTTTTTCATCTGTTTTATTGCGTATCTAACTACTTCTTGTAAAATTTTTGGGTGGTTGTTATTTTCTTCTATTGTTGGCTTTGTAGTTTTGTTTCCTTGGTGAAAGATAGTCTTAAAATCGTTTGACCAGATTTTTCTTATATCTTCAATATTCCTGGTTTCAGTCATCTTGTTGTTTATCATTGTTACTGTTTTTGCTGAGAATTCCTTTGTAATTTCTCTTATAGTGTCATGGAAGACTTTTAGGTTGTTTTGTTGGTATGCTTCTTGGCATTTCTTTTCTGCTAACCATTTTTCTTTGGCTTTTTTGCATAGGTTATCAACTTTATTTTTTAGTGCTCTGTATTTTTCTCTATTCTCTTCATTGTTTTGTTGGTTTACAAGTATCTTGGCCTCTCTTTTCACTTCTATTGTAGCTTCAATTTCTTGGGTTATCCACTGTTTGTTTATTTTGGGTTTGGTACCTAGAGTGTCTTTTGCAATTGACACTTTTTTCTTCTTCCCAGTATTTTCCACTGTTCTGGAAAATGGAGGGTTTTAATTTCAAGCACATTTGTTCTAAAAATCGACTTCTGCTTGAGCTATCTTTTAGTTTTAATAGGTTGATGTTTTCTTGTTTTCTGATATTGATTTTCCTGTTGAATTTTATCTTCATTTTGGCAGTAATATTTCATGGTCAGCATCGAAATCTAAGCTTCTTAATGTTCGTACATTATTTACTGTTCTTTTCCATTGTTTGTTTATGGTGATATGGTTTATGCAGTTCTTTATATTACCATCTGGGGATGTCCATGCATATTTGTTATTAGGGCATTGATAGAACAATGTGCTTGCAATCATTAGCTCATTTGCTTTACAGAAGTGGAGTAATTGTTCTCCTCTGTCGTTAAGTTCTCTGTATCCAAATTTCCCCATCACATCTTTTTTGTCTGCTGTGAACTGTTCTATTTTAGCGTTAAAATCTCCCATCACTATCATGAGTTCTCTGTTTTTGGAATTATCTATTTCCTGTTGTAGTTCTTCATAGAAATTTTCTATTTCTTCCTCTGAATGGTTACTGTCTGGTACATATATTTGGATTTTTTTAATTGTTTGACCTTTTTCTTTTGCTTGTAGTTTGGCTGTGATTATTCTAGGAGACACTGGTTTTATTTCAGTTACTGAGTGTGTAAGTTTCTTCTCAATTAATAATGTTATCTTTTCTTCCTGGGAAGTATAGTCTTCCTTCTGGTAAATCCATGAATCCATCTCCGCACCAATGTGTCTCTGATAAACCTAAAATACTCCATTTCAGTATTTTAAAATTTTCCTGGACTAATTGCAATTTTCCAGGTCAGTATAATGATCTTATGTTGAGGGTGGCTACATGTTTCACTTCCTTGGCTGACCACATTGCTGATTTCTCACATACTCTATGTGGTCTTCGAGTAGGCACATCGGCTGTCCCATACGCAGTAGCACTATCTCGATTTGTAGACTTTCTTTGGTTTATGGAAGTTACTGGCATAATAATGTAGCCAGCTTGCCATGCCTCTGCTCCATTCTTTGGTCCATGGCTCTTTATTCTTTATTCAGAGCAACCCATTTGGGTTTCCCCCATCTGCCACCCAGGGGATGCACCTGGTAGGAATGTGGTCTCCCCCCCCCCCCCCAAGAGTCTAGACATGCATGTTTGCATTTATAATGGAAATTCTGAAAAAGAAACAAGAGAGAGAGGGGGAAAGCGATTTGTTTGCAAAATATAATTAACCAGTAATGAACTAAACAGCAGCTGTAGACATTGTTAGCTTAGTCAATAGCTATAGGAAGGGCTTATCCAATGAACTATAATGTTGATCAGGTGATTCATCTAGGTGTGGGTTGATGGAACAAGCAGCTTCATCTTGTACAATTTGTTTTGCTTGTTATGTATATTTATTTCTATTTTTTTTATTTCTATTTCTATTTGTTTTCTAAGAATTTTTTTTATTCACTAATAATCAACATACACTTTTTTTTTACATAGTAATATCATCATCAGTCATTATCGATCCACTGTTGGATGAAAGCCTTTCCAAGATTATTCCAAAATTGTCTGTCCATGGTTCTCCTTTCCCACATCACTCCTATAAATCTGATGATATAAATCCACCATGATTTAGGTCAGCCTTGTGGTTGTTTTTCCTCTCATGGAATCCAATCCAGTACTTCTTTTGTCCATCGTTGATCTTGTCTTTGAACAATATGACCATCCCATTGTCTTCAGCTGTTTCACTCTTCCTATGATGTCAGACTTTGGTTTGATTTTATTTGATAGTAATATATACATAAATAATTTATCATTGCAGAATTATCCACCTGTCTGAGAATTTTACCTTCATCATGTGAGTGTTTTTTTTTTTTTTGTCAGTGATGCTTCTATCTTATCAACCATAGATACCTTGTACATTCCAGTACTTTGTTGGAGATTACCAGACTTAGTCTTCTTCTTATAAAACATAGGATTCATTTTTATTCAAGAATAGATGGATTTTTACTCACTGTGTCTGTTCTTTCTAAGACTGTAATGTAAATATCCTGGTATAGTGAATGAATCCCAGGTAATGAATAAATAGGTTGTTGATAACCTTTTCCATTACTTTTGAAAGTTCTGAGGTGAGAGCAATTGATTGATAGATGGCTGATGTTTGTCTCCCTTTTTTTGGGTCAGGCTGGATGTAGGCTTGTTTTGATGCTGTTGGATAGATGCCAGTAGAATTATGATAGTTTATTTATGCAATACAGGATGGGTGTCAGTTTTAGAGCACAAGTCTTGAGCACAATTGGAGGAATACCATCTGGACCAGGAGCCTTATTAGTATCAAGATTAATCAAGGTTTTCCTGATATCCTTTTAGCAGATGTTTAGAGGAGGCATGCAGTGGGCAGTTTGTTGTAGTATGGGAGGTGATTTGCTTTGGTTGTCCAGGCAAGAGTTAGAAGAAAAAAACTGATGCCAAGAGGTCTGCCTTTTCCTTGGGTGAAGTTACATGTTGCTATCAGGATACAAGAGAGTTCGGAACAGGAAAGAACAGAAGTTACACTCAACACCCTTAGCAAGGGACCAGAAAGCTTGACAGTCAGTTCAGCAGGAGGCAAGTTTATTACATTTCATTCTTATGAAGTCTGCTTTGGAATCATTGATAACTTTTTTTTTTTACACTTGTTTTGGGCTATTGTGTAAGCTGAATGAGAAACTGGAGATTTTAATTTAAGCATCAAACATGAGCTGCATTTTTATCATGGACTGCAGAGGCTTTTTTTTTTTTTTTTTGAGAGCCAAGACTTTGGTTTGATTATGTGAAATTCAGATAATTGAGAAATCACTATATTCACAATAAACCATAAATAGAATCATCTTGATGCTATTTCTCATTGTTACAGGTTTCAAAAGTTCATAATCATATTTGGTTTGCAAGGTAAGCACATGTTTGAAAAGACAAGATAGAGAACTTACTTGTCGTACTTCACCTTTTATAAAAAAAAATTCCATCCACTTCAAATCTTTATTCCAAAATTTAGTTTTAAGCAGTACTGATATCATGGTAATTTTTACATCACTTCTTTATTCACCAGTATATCCCTTTGTAACAACTTAATGTTTTCTCCTTCTGCCATTACTGATCTCTTTAATTTTGTCATCCATACCAGCTACTTCACTTGGAAAGATATAATTTATAAACAAATAAAGGACGAAGTGGTTGGTCCTCTCCTCTGTCATCCTCCTCATAGTCAATTTCTATATGTAGCATTTCAAAAAATATGCTCTTAATACTGTGTTCTTAACCCTTTGGTCTGGTTAAGATAAATGATGTGTTCTTCATTTGGCCCTGTGGCTCAGGTGCATTAGGCTCTTTTTCCTCCACCTCAAACTGCCATCACCCTAGAATCCAATTCAAACTGCCACCATCTTTCAGAGTAGGTTATCTCAACTGTCCAGTAAGGTTTTATATCCCATATCCTTTATACTGCTTTAAATGTCAGGGATATTGTCATTCACAAACTGAATGACACAGATGACAGATCAAGAACCTGTCTTGATTCTGTCATCTGTGCCCAGTGTGGCAGTAAAGATCATGAGAATAAAGACTGTAAGAGGAAAACACTGAAATTCTCTGAGTTAGACCACCTGGCATACTCTTTGAGCATGCCAAAGGTGGAAAGACGAAAAGGTGATACAAAAATTAAACACAGAGCAATGCATCGTCTGTCAGGAGGTGAAGAGGAAGTATACCACAACAGTAGCAACAACTCCTGCCAAACCCTCTTATGCTAAGAAGGCAACTGTCAAGAAAGAAGACAGTGCCAGTCAGGGTGTTGACACATATGTTAATCCTGCCTTCTCACAACAACATCCCTGAAAGGTATGACTTATTTGCTGTCTCTTTAGAGCAATTAAAGAGAAACCAATATGGACTCACTCCTGAAGAACATGCCAAAAATGATCCCACTACATGAAAATCCTCTTATTAAAAAAAATAATGGAATGTGCACCACTGAAGATTAAAAACATACCTCTAGACCAGGCACGGGCAACCTTTCCTAGTTCGAGGGCCAAATTATCATTCTGTCTCCGAGTCAAGGACCGGACCAAATTATTAAATAAAATAAATTAATGTTAAATGAATTAAAACAAGTTGCTACTTCATATTTCATTTATTTATAATATAATGTCTTGTCTCAGATCATAAAATCGTTTTAACATTTTACCTTTACCCAACCACCTCACTTCACAATAATAAGACACATCTTCATAATCTGAAAATAGGTCTGCCAAATACTCCTTAAATTGGCGGTGATTAAGTACACATGACTTAATAAAGTTAATACTGGCTACCACAACTTCAATAACATTTGTGAATTTAATCGATTTTGCACACAGATTTTTTTGGTGGATAATGCAGTGAAAATTTGTTAAATTTTCCAGATGGATTTGTAGTTCTATTGCTCTTTCATGAACTATTCCAATAAATCCTTTCTGTGCACCAACCATTGCAGGGGCTCCATCAGTGCATATACCAGATAGTGAACTCCATTTAAGCCCAAATCTCTCAAAGACTGTGTTGACTGTTTCAAATATATCTTCACCGGTAGTTGTTCCTTTTAACGGCCGAAGCGCCAATAATTCTTCTGTGATGTTGAAATCCGCATCAACTCCTCGAATAAATATTGCTAGTTGTGCTGTATCGGAGGCATCGGTGCTGTCATCCAAAGCAATTGAAAATGCTTCCAATCTAGCAATCTTCTCTCTTAAACTTTTTTTGATATCATCAGTCATAATTTCTATCCATTGGACAACAGTACGTCTCGACAAACGAATATTCTCAAAGTCTTTTTTCTTTTCAGGACATATTATACTTGCAACATCCAGCAGACATTCTTTGATAAATTCTCCTTCACCAAATGACTTAGAATGCTTAGTGATTTTTTCGCTTTGACAATGCTGTGGTGCTGCGTTCTTTGCTTGTTTAACATTTACTGCTGGGTATCCAAGTTCTTCTACAACTTCTGTATTTCATCTTTTCGTAGTTGTCCATCAATTTTTGGGTTTTCAGCATGTCTCGAAGTAAAGTGTCTCTTCAAGTTATGTTCTTTGTTGACGGATACGGATTCGTTGCACAGCAAACATGCAGGCAAACCTTTATTCAGAATAAAATAATAATCCTCCATCCAGTTGTCTTAAAATTGACAATTCTCTGCATCTACTTTTCTTTTTTTTTGCAATAACCCCTGACATTGTCCCAAATTTATAAGCGATATTCAGAACTGTCAAACAAAACTGTCTTCTACACTGCAGGCACCAAACAGAACATAACATCAATGCAGGCACTGAACAAAGCACAACACCAACGCAAGTACCGAACTGACACATTGAACACGTTCACACACATGGCATGTGTGAACATGTTCACCGTGAGAAGTGAGAGAGAGAAACCTTGGTTGCAGAAAACATAATGTGTTTTGCACAAGTCATATGACGTCAGCTTAATGTGAGTTAGTAGAACACGCATATTTTCTCCCACCATGAATCAGACAAACTTCGCTGAAATAGATTAGGGCCAGATCTGGGCTGGGGGTTGCCCATATGTGCTCTAGACCCTTTAACAGATGGCCCATCAACAGATAGCATGGATACTTCCATTACCCTTTGGGAAGATAAATGAATTAATATACTTAGTGCCCTAAAGGAAATGGAATTTGATGTCTTAGATATTTTTTTACAGAAGAAATTATGGATACTAGTCATTCACAATTCTAAAAAAAAAAAAGTCCAAGACTAATGAAAACAAAACCTCTGAACATAGGAAGTCAAATGATACCATCAAAAAGAAATAATGAAAGCATTCCAATTGGAATGCATATAGGGGAATTGTCATGGGTTCTGACAAAACATTAATAACATCAAGGCTGTCTTGCAGAAGTATAAATCAATATGCTTCTGCCTGCAGGAAAGATACCTGAAGCTAAGCGATCTGGCATTCCATGATTTTACTATTATTTGCAAGGATAGGGCAGGGCCATCGCCTGCCCACTAAGGAGTCGCTATCCTTGTGTGCAACCATATCCCCTTCTAGCAAGTCCCATTTAACACCAGCATAGAAGTAGTTATCTGATTCTCAGTTGGAATTCTAATAATAGTAGCTGCATCTACCTTCCTCCTGTCACAGATATTTCTCAAGATGACCTTGATGACATCATATTGCACTTAACATCCCCCATATTTTTAATGGGGGATTTAAACAGACATTGTTATGAGTGATTAAAGTAGCTGTGACCGAGTAGCATTAAAACTGATATCAAAATCTCCAATTTTGATATTGGTTTTAATGCTCTTTTCTTCATAATATGATCTATGTTGATAAATAACAGTGGCTATAGTAGGCACACCCTTGTTTTACTGTCGATTTTTATCTTCTATAACTATTTTTCATCTAATATGATTTTTGCCTCATCTTCATTATTTTGCAATCTAATCATCTGCATACATCATTATATTAACAGAAGTTCTTATTCACTGACTACCTGTTTTATTGTTGTTTCCTTTGTAATTCGATCAATAAATACTTAAAATAGAGTTGGAAACAAACTATATCTCTTATGCCTTGATTAATTTCAATTTCTTCTGTTAATTTATTATTTAGCAATAATATTTATAGCTTGTACTAATTGCAATGGATATTCTTTTTTTTAATTTATTTAATTTATTTTTTTTATTATATCCCATACAGAAGATCTTGGTTTTAACATTAAAACATCCACCCAACACCATGCAAATAACTGATCTTAGCTTTGCTGATGATGTTGTACTTATTGATACAGAACCAACAAATGCACAAAAACATCTCAGTCTATTAGAGGCACAGGCTAAACTTATTGGTCTGCAGATCAGCATCCAATAGTCCAAAACATTCTCAATAGGTTGTGAAAACTTTATACTTCAAATTAACAATAAACCCTTTGAAAGAGTAAAGAACTTTCAATACCTTGGATCGTACATCAGCAATACAGAAAATGATATCAGAAAACGTAAACAGCTGGCTCTAGTCTTCCATAACAAACTAACTCCGCCCCATCAGGAAATCATTATTATTATCATTAAAGACAAAATTAAGACTATACCATGCAACCAAGATCCATCTTCTTGTATGGTTTTCAAACCTGGACAATAAGCACCAAAAAAACTACAGATCTAATTAACTCCTTTGGAACTACATTCTCAGACTTATCCTTGGATACACCTGGATGGACTATGTCACTTACTCTGCTGTGCTAAATCTGGCTAAGCAAGAACCACTTGTCAGTATAGTAAAAAAACTACAACTCAGATGACTTGGGAATCAACTCAGACATCCTGAAGTCTCACCCTTTTTGGAATCCTTCATCCTGTACAAACCAGATGGCAAACGCAGTAGATGAAGACCATGCAAACAATTTTGACAATACATATGTGAAACCATCAGTAGGCTGAACTGCAAAACTCCATCTGACATCTACCAGTTAGCTCAGGATAGAGAGACTTGGAAGACCATAATTTGCAATATTTAATTTTGAATATAAATCGCTTTTCCCTTTTCACATTGTATCATATTGTGAATAAACTAGGTATGTATGTATGTATAT
Organism: Typopeltis vanoorti; assembly: GCF_054136105.1. Lineage (NCBI taxonomy): Eukaryota > Metazoa > Arthropoda > Arachnida > Uropygi > Thelyphonidae > Typopeltis > Typopeltis vanoorti. Next base: position 74,856,837 of record NC_143550.1, on the reverse strand, counting down.
TATATCCCATAATTTTTCACTATGTATTTTATCAAAATCTTTCTCGCAAAGGCTCATGCATATGCAAATTAAAATTTTCTTTTATTATTTTATTTTAAAAATCTTTGCACTGAAATGCAGTGCTACATACTCTGATTTACCAGAGCAAAGGCTCTGGTAAATCAAATTTGCCCCAATAGGCCAGAAAGGCTGAAGCTAAAATACATCAAGATCTATCCCACGCTGGTAGAAGGTATTCTAGAAGTCATTTGTTGTTGATGATGACGATGCCAAGCCACCAGTGTGCAGGGCACACTGGTGGCTTTGCATCATCATGAGGTCCTAATGAAATATTTTCTTTGTGAATTTTTGGAAGTCCATATAGCCTATTAGTTCTATCATAATAAATATATATATATATTTTTTTTTTCATTTATTTCAGTAAATTACACAGACTACAACCATGTTAGGAACAATTACTTTAATTTCCCAACATTTCATTTCAATCTTCATGTTACATACAAAGGAACACAATACTTGTACCCTTCTATATTCTGTTATTTAAATGTTTGGCTGTTTTAAATAATAAATAATTTTAGTAGTCAAGATGTTTTCTTAAAGATAACTTTTCCATGGTGGATACAAATATGTTGAAGATTTGGTATGTAAGTAGCAGTTTTGTTGTTATGTCTTCTAGTCATTTCCAAGTTTTAATAATCTTGTGAACATAGGTTCTCCATTTGATATTTGTCATTATCATCATCATATTCCTCACATAATATCCAAGGGGTGTACAGGATACATGAAAAAGTTACATTAACTTTCTATCAACAGTTTTCCTCCAAATTAATATGTTATCTGTCAAAATCCAACATTTTCAGATCTTATATTTCTTTCTTTTAAGACAGTTTTTACCATATATATCCATCTACATCTTGGTCTTCCTCTGGCTCTTTTTCTTTCCAACCTGGCAAAAGGACACTTGTTTTGCTAATCTTTCCTCTCCCATTCTATTTAAGTTACCATAACACCTGAGATTAGCTCTACTAACACATTCCTGAATGATAACAATGGCAAGTTCTTTCCTAATATCTTAATTTTTAATGTAATACTGCCATTGATTCCATCTGTTCCCTCCACTAATCTTTTTTAGATCTATAAATTCAAAATTGGTTTGAACACTGTCTTGTATACAGCTAATTTAGTGTTTTGACTAATTTCTCTCTTATTCCATATAAATTTATTCACTTGGCTTCCTATCATACTGGCTTTCCTAATTATGTTGTCTATTTCCATATTTAAATTTACCACCTTCACTAAAAATTATGCTTAAGTAGCTGAAACGTTTTACTTGTTCTATAAGTTCATTCAGGATACAGTTGATTTTTTCATTGTTTCTGCTTTTTTTCATTGTCGTTTTATTGCTGATTTTCATGTCAAATTTATTATGACAGTTATTCAATTTAGGTAGGGAATCCTGCTGACTTGTACTGGATTTATTCAGAAGTATAACATCATCTGCATAAAGATTCTGTATTAATATTGCCACTTTTGATATCAGATTTAATACCACTTTCCTTCATAATGTGATCCATATAGATAATGAATAACAGTGGAGATAATGGACACCCTTGTCACACACCTGATTTTACCTCAAATTATCTTCCTCTACCTCCTTCAAGTCAAATTGCTGACTTACAGCTTAAATACAGACTATGTATTGTTCAATATAATGTCTGATTTACATCATATAACTGTAGCATTTTGAAATGCTTTCCAGATCTACAAAATGTAAATACAGATCCTTGTGAAGCGAAAGTCTGATCCTGATGGTACTTGTTTTTCACCAAACTTTCCTTCCACAATTTTTCTTAGCCATTTCTCAAGACGGCTTTTTAATGAGACGGCTGGCCGACAACCGCCATCTCATTAAAAATCAACTGGTCACGAAACATGTACCAAAACACGAAATGCTGAATAGACTTAAATGGATATCGACCCAGGCCTTGGAATAATATTTATGAATAGGTTTTCATGTCAGAAGCTTACATAGAGTTGGAGCATTTCAAGAAATCATATATGAATTAAATAGATATAAAATGGATATAGTAGCAAAACAAGAGACACGATGGACAGGAGAAGGAAATTTGAAGAAAGAAAACCTTTTGCTACTTTATGATGGAAACAACTCTGATAAACATGAATTAGGAACCGTTTTCATCATTAGGAAAATATTGCAGTCATTTCTGATCGAATTTTGAAGCTTTTAACGAAAGAATAAGCAAGCTAAAAGTACAAGCAAAATGGTTCAAGATAACCTTTATTAATATACACACACCTGTAGAAGAGTCGATAAAAGATGAATTCTATGAAAAACTGGAATTAATCCTTGAAAAATTCTCCAGCAAGATATAATAATTTTATTAGGTGATTTCAACTCAAAAATTAGAAAAGAAGAAATTTATAAAAAAAATTATTGGAAACCAAAGCCTTCATGAAGAGACAAATATTAATGGAGAAAGATTATTTAATTTGGCTGCATCCAGAAATTTCATAATAAGCAACAGTACTAATTTTTATGACTATTTGACCTATTTTTCTTTTGGAGTACCCCTTGTATAATGTCATTGGCTTTTTACTCATTTTTTTCCCACGAGCTCCACAGACAATTGTCATTCGAAATGGCTCACACCCTATTACTTCCACCTCTAATCTTGATTCATCATATTCTATCCTTCTCCTTTTTCCTAAAAATATTTTATCTTTCTCCTTTTTTTCTCAAAGAATTTATAGTCCATCCTTGGAAATTCGGTTTTAATTCACATGCCTTTGTTTTGTATACAATCTAGTTCCCACATTTCTACCCCCCCCCCCCCATTCCTTTTGGTCATACTTTTGCAGTGTTATTTAAACTTTTATCGTTATACACCTGGTGCTTCTTCAAAAGAATACATCCTCGAACATCCTACAAAGGTATATCCAAAATTATTCCTTCCATATATTTTTTGTTTATCTGTGTCTCTAAAATTCAATAATGCTTTAAAATAAAGAGCCAATGACATTATATAAGGGGTACTCCTAAAGGAAAATAGGCAAAATAGCCATAAAAATTAATACTAATTTAGAGGAGTAGCATGGAAAATTTTCCAGAAATAATATTTATAAGCAACACTATGTTTTTGAGGAAGAATATACACAAACGAACATAGAAATCTCCATGGTCTTACATTCAATCAAATAGACCATATCATAATCAGTAAAAGACATTGAAATTGCATTCAAAGTATCCAGAGCTTCAGAGGAGCTGAGTGTGATAGTGACTATTTTCTGATTGATATCTTACTTAAGATTAAAATAAACAGTAAATATTTTCAGCACATGCAAATCAACTGAACTACAATATTAATAAACTAGATAGAAGAGAGAGAAAAATATGAGTGTGAATTAAAACAGAAATTGAAAAATATACTACCAGAGGAGAATGAAAATATTGAAAACATCTGGAATCATATCAAGGATAGCATAAAAGTAGTAGCAGAAAATTCAGAATTCTAAGTAAAATACGGCATAAAAAATGTTTCAATGAACTATGGTGATAAGCAGTAAGAAAAAAAATAAAACACTTGGCTTAATAACCCAGCTGATATTCATGCATCTCTGAGATACAAAAAGAGCAACAAGGAAGCCAATAAAATAATAAGACAACAGAAAAGAAAATTCTTTCATGAACAGATTGAAGACATACAGAAATACTTTACAGTAAATAATCCCAGAAAAATTTTCCATGAAACTAAAACCAAAAAACAGGCTTGCATATGAAAACAACAGTAAACAACACTTGCAATAGACAAACACTAACCACTAGAGATGAAATAGCAAACAGGTGGAGAGAGTACTTAAACAAACTCCTAAATTGTGATGAACCTACTGTGTCTTTCAAACAGAATACTTATCATACTTGTCAACCAGAAATAATTAAATCTTCCCTGGCTGAAGTAGAGGAAAGTATAAAGCTGCTCAAAAACAACAGGGCACCTGGTACTGAAGGAATGATAGCTGAACTCATTAAATATGGGGGTAATTAATTAACCACTCATATACATAAGCTGGAAAATTTAATTTGGAGAAAAAAAAGAGATACCTGTGGAATGGAAAGAATCACTAATAATTCCTGCTTATAAAAAGGGAAACAAATATGAAAATTACAAGGGAATATCACTACTGACATCAGGCTACAAAATTATTTAATATTATACTAAAAAGAATCTTATCTTGTACCAAAGAAAATATTGGTGAATATCAAGTGGGATTTCAAAGAAATAGATCAACATTTTACCAAATATTTATACTTAGACAAATACTAGAAAAAAATGGCAATACAATCTGCAGGTCCATATTTTATTTGTAGACTTTAGAAAAGCATATGATAACATTCATAGAGAACCTTGGAGAATATTAGATGAACTAGGAATATCTCATAAGATAATATGTCTAATCAAAATTTGCACCACTGACTGCCGAAGCATATTATTAGCTAATGGAATTAGATCTTAAACTTTTGATATTAAGACAGGATTGAAACAAGGAGATGCCCTTTCGCCCATCCTTTTTAATCTAGCATTAGAAAAATGCATTCAAGAAATTGTAAAAGATAACATAAACAGAACAGTAATATTAGGATATTCAGATGATATATGCCTTGTTGGAGAAAATGCTGAAGACATTAGAACAACATTTAGAAAACTCAAAATTGCTGCTGAAAAAACTAGAATTACAAATCAACCAGGATAAAACTGAATATTTAAATGTATGCAGAAATCACAATCAAGGGGAAAATGAACATTTTACCATTGATAACCAGAAATTTACAAGTACCACTTCCTTCATATAACTTGGAACATTGATTACTCAAAATAATAAAATTAGTTCAGAAATAAAAGCTGGAATACATATCTCCAATAGATCTTACCATTCACTACATCATTATTATCTTCCAAAATTCTATCAAGCAGAATTAAAACAGAAATATACAAGATAATCATTAGGTCTATTGTTTTGTATGGAGCTTAACAGACCAAGATGCAAAAGCATTGCATGTATTTGAAAATAAAATTCTCGGAAAAGTCTATGGATCTGTAAGAGATAACACAACAGGAGAATGGAGAAGAAGACATAACCAAGAACTGTATGAACTCTGTTGATCCCCACTTCTAGTTGATGAGATTTGAGCAAGCAGATTGAGATGGCTTGGACATGTGGAAAGAATGGGTGAGGAGAGAATGGCTAAACAATAATTCAAGATGAAGGCTGATGGAAAGTGACTCAGAGGTAGGCCATGGATGCATTGGAGAATAATATCCAAAAAGACTTAGATGAGATGGGAATTCAGAACTGGAATGAAAAAGCTCAAGATAGAAAGGAATCGAAAAAGCTGGTGCATGCAGCTAAGAACCTTTAGAGGTTCAATAGCTAAAGAAGAAGAAGATTTCTCAAGTATACTTGTATAGATCTTACCAGGAACACTCAGTAGGGAAATTCCTTTGTAATTCTCAGATTCAGTTCTTTTTCTCTTTTTATAGATGGGTACTATGAGAGCTCTGCTTCAGTCATCCAGAATTCGACTCTGACCAGGTCTGTTGCATTATGCAATGCAGCTGCTGTAAAACTTTGATATCTCCATATTTGAATATTTCTGGTCGATTATCATCTACTCCACCTTATTGGTAAGTTTCTTTATGTTGCCCATCCAACTCATTCGCTGTCTTTCTCTCCTCATATCGTCAACTTTCCTAATTTTTCCATGATTCATATGTTTGTATAATATGTCCAGAGTACATTAACTTCTGTTTAGCAATCAATGCCTCCAGTGAGCATTATGTTTTTATGTAATTTAAAGCTTTTTTTCCAAGTCATTCCTGCTGTCCATGAAACTTAATTGTTTCCTCCACATCCATAATTCAAATGAACTAATTCACTTTCTGTTTATTTTTTTAATGACACAACTCTCATATCCATACTTGACCTCTGGAAAGTCCATTGCTTTAAAAGTTCTAAACTTTTTGCCCTTATCAAGCATCTGTATCTTTCATAATTTTTATCAAGTTTAACAAGCTGTTTTTCCCCACCACTACCCTTCGTTTAATTTAATTAAAATTACAGAAACTAGCACTTTTGTTTTAATTATTCATATTTATAAGCATTTTTTTTTAAATTAAGAATCAACTGCTCTTCCTTAGTTTCTGCCATGAGAATCATATCATATGCATATCTTACTATTCCCCCCCACCACCACCACCATTCTTAATTCCTGCTTGGTCTTTAGCTAAATTAGCTATTCTCATTACGTACTGTAAATATTCCTTGCTTCACCTCTTTCTCCACTCAAACACTGTTTCTCTAAAGATTTTTTTACTGAAGTTTTATGCAGTTTTCTGATTATATGCACAGTTATTCTCATTACTCTCATCACATTTCACAGTCTGTTATGAACAATATAATCAAAAGCTTTCTTATAATCAATGAAAACAGATGATTACATCCTTTTTGAAATTTTTTCTTGTTCTTTCCATAATCTATCTCATGCTATTGTTATCTAGTCTCTTGTTCCTTTATTTTTCCTAAAATATGCCTCTTCGTTTGGCAATTTTCTATTCATATATAGTTCCAGCATTTTTTTGGATTACTTTCAACATAACTTTACTTGCATGTGAAATTAAAGAAATAATTCTGTACATTCTCATATTCTCTTGGATTTGATTTTTTTTTTTTTTTTTTTTCTTAAGAATTGGGATCATTACAGCCAACTTCTATACTGCCTGTAGTCATCTTCAATCCCACCAAAATGCATTCACCCTTTTCTCCTGCAAAAGGGATCTCATCTCACCTACCCATTCTCTCTAATACATAAATCGCAAAATCACCAGACTCGATCATATCTCTCTCTCTCTCTCTCTCTATCCCCCCCCCCCCTGAACTGACATTTGCTTCCAGCTTCTCCTGGCATAAACATATGAATCTCTAAACACTAGGCATTATTTTCCATTCAAGATGCTACTTTTCATCCATCCAGCTACTACCTCTATACAAATCCCAAATCCACCCATTCTTAAAAAACTGTTCACATGTTTGAATGGTACTTAAAGCTTTTCTAAAATTTTTTGATGCTGAGCAGAGGAGAGCAGCTTGGCTCATAGATGATCCCACCCTTGTTTCACTTCAACCTCTATCTCATGGACACATTATTTCAGTTCTGTGTCTTTTCTTTCAGACTCTTTGGTCCTTCTCCGCTGAACTAGCAACTATTATTCTCTTACTTTCTGAGGAAATAGTGGTTGCACACTTTTAACAGGTGTAGCACTTTCTTTTGTGCCTGTTAAAAGCTATCCAACATCCATTTACAGTACACTTGCAAACACATTAAGTCAACTTCTTATCTTTCTCTTTTATTTCATCTACCTCTCTACTCTGGAACAGCCTTCCTCATGAAGTGTTCCAACAACTACAACTTCAACTCTTCAAGAAAAATGTCAGTAAACTTTCTTTTCTGACCCTCACCAAAAGTGCAGTACACTGGCATCTTAGTCAATGAGCTTGCCTCCCAAAGTTAACTCCTTCCCTCCTAACACATATACACACATACAGGGTGTTCGGGATAAATTTGACATATTTATAATTAATTATATTTTTCCGTAAGTTACGTGTATTAACACACACTTCTCTTCATTTAAAAGTTTGGACCCTTCTTCATTCATATACAAGATGTCAGAAAGGATGGATAGCTGGAACCCACCTGAATCATGGAAGAGAATAACTTGTATCATGATGATTCGTGCCCGCCATCAAAATAAGGATATTACGACTGCTGCCCAATTCTCCCTGAATACAGTAAAAACAATCAGGCATGAACTAGAGACTTGCAATGGTGACTACGAGGATGTAGCAAGAAGAAAGATCCCTAGCAGACGATCTGATTGCGTTCGTACAGCAGAATTCCTCGCAAATCTGCAGGAACAGGTGTTGAAGAACCCTGGCATTGGAATTCGGGCTTTGTTCGTGGAGTTACTAACTGTAGTCAAGCCCTGGATAACAAGGGTAGCCAATGGTAGGCCGTATGTATGGCAGCAGGATTCGGCCCCTTGCCACACCTCTGGGAAAAGTCAAAAATGGTTGTCTGAAAATTTCTACGACTTCACCAGTCCAAATGTTTGGCCTCCAAACTCCCCAGACCTTAACCCCATGGATTATTTTGTATGGGGCGCAGTTGAAAAAGACACCAATCGCACTTCCAGTAATACAAAAGCCCAGTTAATGGATAAAATTAAAACAGTTTTTGCGGCCCTTCCCAGGGAGACTGTAGCATCAGCTTGTTCGAGGTTCGAAGCAGAATTGAAGCTGTGATCGATGCTAATGGTGGTTATTTTGAGTAAATCTTGTTGATAGTATTGTAATTAACTCTGCCTGTAATGTTTTTTTGTCAATTCATTAAATTTAATAGATACAAAGAAGATTTTCTTTTTCCTTACGAAACTGTCAAATTTATCCCGAACACCCTGTATATGGCATTAAATTTCTACCAGTCTCCTGAAACTCAGGTTAAAGCAACATTTAGGAAATGAAAGAATGATTATCCACTGAATTAGAAACTTTTATTTAATACTGTTTTGGACTTCCTTTAGCCCAAATTACAGTACATCTGTGGTTTGGCATAGATTCTACAATTGGATTACATCTACAATGTACCAGGTGTTCACCAGACAGTTCTTTAACTGGCTCAGATTTGATGGAAGAGGACTGTTATGCTTGCTGAACCACTGCTGGATAAAAAGTCAACATTGCTGGATGGACTTGATCAGCAACATTGTTCAGATATTCCTTGGAGAACATTTCCAGCCATATCAGGGGATCCATTCTGTACCAACAGAACATGCCCCACCATGACACCACCTCCAGAACCTTGAGTTGTATTTACAAAGCAAGCTGGGTTGATTGTTTCATGGAGCTACTGCCAAACTCTCTGTGTACTGTCGATACAGAACAGGATGTACTTGTCAGACCACGTGACTTTTTTCCAGTGTCCATTCACAGTGTTTCTAACACCACTGTAGATGAACTTTCTGGTTCTTTGCAAAAATCAGTAGTTTCTGTATAGGAATGTTTGTCCATATAAGCCTTCTCAGACAATAGTGATCTCGTTCCTGATAGACTGTCTTAGCACCAGTTACACCTCTTAAACAAGCAATGCGGGTTATTTTTTCCACTGATTAAACACCCGGGATATTTCGCCTTTTGAGAAACTAGTCGGCTCTGGTGTTTTCAAAATCATGACTCCAGCCAGATGAGCACCCCACAATAAGCCCTTTATCGAACTCCGAAAGATCCTTTGATTTTTCCATTGTGATCAACACTATTGATTGTACTGACCAGCAGCATTCTTAAACAGTTCTAGAACATGTGGCCAAATATGACCAAGTATTTTGCATGTATGCTGTGTAAGTGACGTTTATGCACATCTGCATAAAGGATTAGAAAACTTTAGTGGCTGGTATGTGTCGTATTTATTTGGTAGATGATTTCTTTTGTCCAGTATAAAATTACCTTACTTTGTACTGGAAATGTGATATGCATTTGAAAAGTTTGTTTGTTCTGTAGAGTAGTGTTTTCAGGTTAGCTGTGGGAAGGCCCACAGTCAGGTTTACAAATTTTTGTGAGTGGATTGCACATATAACAAAATTGATCATAATAATGCTCAGTCCTGTGCTGCCAGCAATAGCATTGCCATACTGGATTATGATATTTTACTATTCCTGGTAAAATTCGAGCCACCCTTTCACAGTCTATATTCATAATGTCAATTAATAAAAATAAATAAATATGCTATATAGAACTAAGTTTAATTTTGTATGTGACATAGCAAGTGTAAATGCCAACTCCTTTTTTTATTATAACATTCTGTTAAGTTTATTGCAACTAAGTTTATTATTAATTTACTTTAGGAGTAGCTGGATTGTTATGACTGATGATGGTTCTACACTAGTCTGTTGGCATCCAGAACAGAAATTTCCTTATGAACATACAAAGGTAATTGCTGACTATTTTGTTCTTCTTCTGGATCCTTTCAGTGTTTGTTTAGAACTGTGTCAAAAAGAATGTGTAAACGTTGTTTTTATTAAAGTTGCATAGTTTTTTTTAAACAGAATAGAAAACTATTGATTAATTTGCAGTGAGTATTTTAAGTATATAAGAAAGCACTAAATGTTTCTCTTATTTCAGTTTTATCTTCTAATAGATCATATTAAATAATAACAGTTATTATTATAAAAGTAAGTTATTATTATAAAAGAAAGTAGTCATGACTTACACATGTAACAAAAATGATATATAATTTATTCAAAAACCCCAATATATTTCATCTAATGTTGTGGACATTGTCAGGGATATACTATTAACTAGATTCAAAAGATGAATCAAAATAATGAGTCATGAATCATGCGTCTATTAGCTCATATCTCGGTTGCAGCTGAAGTATATGATATTACACTATATTAGAGTTCAAAAGAACAATTGTAGTAAGTTGCATAGATTTAAAATAATTTATTAATTAAAAAAAACTTATGAACAATTAATGATCACTTCACAAAATTTGGATATTGACATACACTCTAATCAGTTCAGGTTCAGACGATTTCTTAGCATTTCGCATGTTTCAGAGAAAAGATGATCAAATTTTAAATTGCTGGAGCAAAGAAGTTTTGTCTGGTTCCAAAGAACTCTGTGTCTAGTGTCAGTAGCATGAGAAGCGAAGCCAGATTTGTTAGATTCCAAAAATGCGATGTCTTGATGTTCTTCAATTCTGATCAAGGTAGAACAGGCAGTCTCTCCAAAATTGAAAATATGATGTAAACGGGTACGTGATAGACACTTGGTAAAGAAAGAGATGATAGTGTAGCCTTTTTTTTTTTTGTTGATGATAGGAAGACAGTTTCCCAGCTGGTTTGAAGGAAGCATGTAGATATTCATCAACTGAATTTATGAAGAATCCTTGCTATTTGTTCTAAGGTTCCTTTAAGGTAGGGTATTGAAATTTTTTTCACATCGGATTGTAGTCTGGTAGAAGGATGATAATTATCAATAATTTTTTGAATGGTGGTTTTGTTGTATCCATTACCCTTCAGTTGTTCCTCCTCCCCCTCCTCAGTTATATGGCTTGCCTAAGATTCATAAACTCAATTCTCCCCCTAAGACCCATAGTAGATACCACTGATTCTCCCTGCTATAAATTATCCAAACAGTTAATGAAATCTCTTCCCCCCCCTCCCTTATTGGTTATACTATGTCATACATAAAAAATTCTTCCCATTTTAAAAGCTCCACAGAAAATATAATTGTTAATGATACTGATATCCTAGTGAGCTTTTACATCACCTCATTAAATGACACCTGATTGCTTTTTTAAAAAAAAGTTTTTCCCCTTGATATCATTGACATCTTTTCCTTTGCTATCTAATTCTAGTCATTTCTATGTTCTCCCCAGGACCTTTTGAATGGACAAACCATCCAGCTGGTTTTACTGACCACCCAGCTAATTAATGTTGTGAATTAACAGGGTTAAATAATGAGCAAGAATGGAAAAAAATAATTTGACATTTTTTAATTAAGCGATGAGAAATCGAACTGGAGAGTCTCGATACTCGTGAGACCAGCTCAATTCTTGCATTGCAAGCCAATCTCGAGAGCTTCGGATATTCACTTTGATGCACACCAATCTGTATGTGGAAGAAGACAAAAATCGGGATCTCGAATACAACAAAGAAGATCTTTGTTGTATTAGTTATTATTTTTATTATTATGAGTTATTAAGAAGATATTTGTTGTATGTGTGAGTTATATTCGAGTAAATATGGTACTGAATATTTTCAACATTTGTGATTCAAGACAGATGTTGGAAGTGGAGTATTTTAAGCTAACTAAAAATAGTAATAATACTTTAATAGTTTATAAATGATATTATTTTTTTAATACATAAAACAGTATTATGAATAAATTAATAAATTGTCTTGTATGACTGGGTTAGGCTCATACCAAAGTGGAGGATTTTTTTCCCAGAAACCTTTTTTTTTTTTTTTTTTTTTTTTGTCCCTCAACACACCTGCAATATACAAAAATGGTAATAAAAATAATAAAATGTCAGGAATAAGGATTAACCAACCTATTTCGTCAGATTTGGTTTCGAATACCTGCATGGTGAACTCTGGGTCTATGTTTAAGCATAAATTAGGAACACAGAATACATGCATTTTTTTCTTTACAGTTTAATAAATATATGAATATATCAATAAATGTATTTGCTGCACCACTTGTAGGGTTATTCAGAGTCAGTACAATCTAATAGCAAGCATATTGTGTTTAAATAAGCTTGCTATTACATGGACTAGCAAATATAGGAGCTTCATGAACATATTTCAGAGTATCACAGGGTAAAATTTAGTCAACATTACAAATTATCTTGCTTATAAATTCACCAGATACAGTATTAAACACGTGACTATGATATAGTAAGTGAGAGTGGTAGAATATACTCATCGGACTAGTGAGATATTTGCATGGCTCATGAGTCAGCACTAAATTTTTCAGGCCCTGTGTATGTGTGTGTGTCTGCACCATACACAGCACTTTTTTTTGTCAAACAACAGGTGCCATATGCATTCTTTGCTAGCAGGAAAAGTTTAAAATTAAAATGACACAGTATTTGAAACCCACATGTCACTGTTAATAAAGGTACCAGTATGCCATACTGTCCCCCCCCCCCCCCAAAAAAAAAAAAAACTGCACATACACACATACCATTTTAATCTCACTAGAACTTTAGACAACTCACAATTCCAACATTTGTAGTGGTAATCCTGTGATATATGCCTGTATCTGTTATTCCCACCTTCAAATCATATACTGAAGATGCATATCTTTCCTTTGGATGAAAGGTCTATTAAAAAAAAGATTGTTGTTGTGTAACTAATCCAAGTGGGGAAGTAATGTTTTTGCCAGCAAAGGCTGGTCAATTGGTAGAGCCTCTGCTAACCAGTGGCTCGCAGAAAGTTAACAGGTTTGAGTGCGGTTAGTAGTTAGAAGGGACCAATCATTCGATGGTTTTGGCACGTTCTCCCTTGATGAGTCTTTGGACTCTCTGGAGGTGTCACATAATAATAATAATTATAATAATAAAAGTCCATTCTTTCTTTGAAGGCATCTGTAAATCTCTCTCTGTCTTGCACATTCTTAAGAAGTTATTCTACATCCTTCTCTCCTATATGAATTTAAAGAACAAAGATAGATGAAGGATCTTTGTTCTTTGAGATAGCAGTCCTTGCTTTCATAAGGACTGTTATCACTTATTTATTAGAATCGGATGCGGCTGATCTGAAATAAGGTAAGCAAATAGATAATATTTTTCAGCATGAGAAGTCAAGCTTAGCATATTCTGATGTGCAGATAACATGTTTAGGTGAAATGACATTACTTTGCTTCATCGTGGAACCTTCAAATCTAGCTAAATCTTTCTTCAAAGAACCTCGTTAAACATGTCATCAAGTTAATTTTAACAAGAACAATTTGATGTTATATATACATATCTTTACACACGCACACATACACATGATTAGGTCATGTGTTTATATGCACATTCATCATAATTATCACACTTTCATCTGCATTCATGATGTGGTATTTACTCATTCTTGCTTTCTCTTTTTAGTTCTTTCCAACAATTCTAATTGTCCTGGCGCTTTTTTACTCATAATCAATGAAATGTTTGCAAATTAATAAAATATTAACATCTGTTCATTTCACATCTAAATGCTATATAAATTAGTTAACACATTATCCAGACATATAGGTAGTAAGATGGATTACTGAATTTTTCAAATTCAGTAATCCATCTTAGATTTCCAAAAAATTCCACCACTGATGTTTCCATCATCAATATTAGAATGTCTCCCAAGAGTTTGGAGAATAAATAGGATAGGAGTCAAATGGATGTGTAATCTTATTAAGCAAGAGACTCTTAAGAAATGGATGATGTGGAAGGAATACTGTGTGCATAAGGACGATGTCTGTTATGAAAATTATAAGCAGTAGGCTAGAATAGTCGCAACTGTTGCACAGAAAGCTAAGTCTTTCCTCTGCAACTGGCTGCAAGCTAAAGACAATGCATAAGAATTCTGTTGATATGCTGCAAGTAAAAGAATGAATGAATATGAAGAATAACTTCTGAATGCAAATAGTGTGAAGAAGATAGATGCAGAAGAGGTTGTTCAACTAATGAGTGCCCATTTTGCTAAAAGCTGTCACCTGGTGTATGCAACATTGAGTTCACTGCTACCTCTTCACTGAATGAAGAAACTCAGGTGTATGAAGAGGAGGTATAAGAGCTGTTGCACAAACTGAATTAGAATTCAGCAATAGGGATGGATGGGATATCATTATAGGTGCTAAATGGAGAGTTAAGCTGAAATGGATATTCCTTTAACCAGGCTATATAATTTGATTCTCAGAATAGGGAAGATTGTGAGGGAATGGAAAGAATGTATGATAATCCCATTGCCCAGGGTAGTGCAAAGACTGATGTATCTAACTGTTGACTAATCAGTATCTCTGGAGTGACGGGGAAGATTTTGGAAAAGTTGGTTAGGGCTCACATTCTGAAATGAGTTGACAGTGAATCTTTACTTTGCAATGAATAGCCTGAGCTTACTAAGGGAAGGTCATGTGTTAGCATCTTCCTCACATTTTATAATACTGTTACTATTGAGCTAGACAAGGAATGGATATACCATGATACTTTTGGATTTTGCTAAAGCTTTTGACAGAATACAATATGGAAGACTGTTGCATAAATTGGAGAATATGGGTGTGGATTATAAAATTTTAGTGTGGACAAGAAGATGGCTGATTGCCAGATATAAAAAATTAGTATATGGGGGATGTGAGTCAGTGGTGCTTAAGGGCTGAAAGCTGTATAACTGAGAGGAGACCTTCGCATAGCCTTTAAAGGAATGGGGAGAACCGACCAGGGCTTCTGACCTAGTGTCCAATCCTCACCTTCTCGTGGTGCACCCTGTTGGGTATCTACCTGGATACTGAACGAACGAGGATGGGCTGGCAATTTGGGACATAGCTGACCAAATTGTATTCCTATTGGTTAAACCAAAATATAAAATGATGGTACAACACGAAAAAATTTCATGCCGGCTGGGGCGTCACCTGGTTAAACAAGGCCCCCGTTGTTTTCGCCAGGGAACCAGGGCAAACAGCGAAAAGTCAGCTACTGGAACAAATCTTAAAACACACCCCAACTCAACATCACCAGAGTTAAAGATCAGTACTATCAACATAAGAAGCCTGAATGGCAAAGAAATGGAGCTAGCAGAGGAATTAGATAAGTACCAGAGTGACATAATAGGGGTGACTGAAACAAAAAAAACAAAAACTGGTGAAATCTTTCTGAGCAATAAATATAAAATGTTATATTCAGGCAATGACAATAATAGAAAAGGAGTAGCCATAGTATTCAACACAAAATACGAGGTTAATCTTCTTGAATGGCAGGCAGTCTCAAGTAGAGTGATTTGGGCAAATATTAGAATGGGGAACTGGACAATGAGACTTATTTGTGCCTATGGTCCCACAGAAGGCTCTACTAAGGTAGAAGTGGAGAAATTTTTTGAGGCTCTAGAGGAAAGCTACTGACACAATGAAAAAGGAAAAGTTGGTGCTTGTTGGGGATCTAAACAGCAGAGTAGGAAGTGATTGTCAGACATACAAAAATGTTTTAGGAAAATTTGGAGAAAAGAGCAAAGCTAATAATAATGGCAACTATTTGTTGGATTTCTGCACAGGACATGGACTGGTTATTACTAACACCATGTTCCAACATAAAAATGTGCACAAATTCACATGGAGAGAAGAGGCATTCCTGATGATTGGAGCAGATCTCTCATAGTACCCATATATAAAAAGGTGGAAGAAAAGCTTTGTGAAGACTTGGTGGACTGGTTATTACTAACACCATGTTCCAACATAAAAATGTGCACAAATTCACATGGAGAGAAGAGGCATTCCTGATGATTGGAGTAGATCTCTCATAGTACCCATATATAAAAAGGTGGAAGAAAAGCTTGGTGAAGAACAAGCTGGATTCAGGTCAAATAGAGGCTGTCAGGATCAGATCTTCACTTTATGACAAATAGTGGAGAAATCATGGGAACATAACAAAGATTTGTATTTAAGTTTTGTCGATTTGAAAAAGGCATATGACAAGGTGCCAAGAGAGAAGCTATTCAATACGCTACAATTATATGGTGTCAATGGAGCATTATATCAAGCAATACTTGAGTTGTAAGTCAGCAGTTACAATTGAAGGAAGTACAGGAAGATGGTTTAATGTTAAATCTGGTGTGAGACAAGAATGTACATTATCCCCTCTGTTATTCATTATCTATATGGATCACATTATGAAGGAAAGTGTAATCAAACATGATATCAAAATTGGAGATGTTAATGTCAGCTCTTTATGCGGACGTTATACTTATCAATAAATCCACTAGGAGTCTGCAAGATTCCTTGACTAAATTGAATAACTGTTGTAATAGATATGGTATGAAAGTCAGCAATAAAAAGACAAAGACAATGAAAATAGACAGAATCGTCGAAAATGTCAACTGTGTTGTGAATGGAGAACCTGTGGAACAAGTAAAACATTTCAGCTACTTAGGCACGATTTTTAGTGAAGATGGTAAATTAAATATGGAAATAGACAACAGAATCAACAAAGCTGGTATGGTAGGAAGTCAATTTAATAAATTCATATGGAATAAGAGAGAAATTAGTTGCAACACTAAATTAGCTGTATACAAGACAGTGTTCAAACCAGTTTTAACTTATGGATTTGAGAGCTGGATCATAAGTAAAACACTTGACCAAAGACTAAAGACTGCAGATATGAGAGTCCTGAGAAAGATTAGAGGCATGAATAGATGGCATCGATGGCAATATCATATTAAAAATGAGGATATTAGGAAAGAACTTGACATTGTTGGCATCCAGGAATGCATTAGCAGAGCTTATCTCAGGTGGTATGGTCACTTAAACAGAATGGGCGAGGAAAGATTAGCAAAACGAGTGTTCTCTGCCAGGTTGGCAGGAAATCAACCCAGAGGAAGACCAAGATATAGGTGGATTGATATGGTACAATGTGCCTTAGACAATAGAAATATAAGATCTGATAATGATAATATTGGAGTCTTGACAAGTAACAGACTGATTTGGAGGAAAATTGTAGATAGGAAGTTAGTAATGATGTAACTTTTTCATGTAGTACTATCATATCCTGTACACCCCTTGAGGGCACATGTCAGGAATTTGATGATGATGGAATGTGAGTCTACAAAATTTAAGATAACCTGTGGTGTACCACAATTACTGGCCCACTGTTATTCAGTCTGTACATTAATGACATTGGGAAGGATTTGAGAGGCGACATGCAACTATTTGCTGATGATGTAGGGATAGGTATGGTCAGGAATGCTGCTGATATGCAGTACTTGCAGAATAATTTAAATAGGCTGGAAATGTGGGAATGGGAAAATTTATGTTAGTTCAATGTCAGTAAATGTAAAGTCATGCACTGTGGCATATTTGGATATTCAATTTCATGTTTTATTGGTGGGATTATGCTAAAAGAAACTGATCAGGCTAATAATCTTGCAATGTTAGTAGATTGAAAGTTGAAGTTCAGGGGCCATGTAGCAAAGATTGCAAATACAATTCAAAAGATAATTGCAAAGCTGAAACAAACTTTCACATATAAAGATTAGATGTCATTATTTAAATTAAGGGGATGTTAAATCCCACATTGCTTTAAAACCGAATAAGAAACTCAAAGATTGGAATCAGAGAGTTTCTTGCCGAATATAGTATAGTAAACTATAAAGTATCGGCGATCACTAAGCGTCCGCTAAATGCAAGTGGCCCAGCACGTAGTGCCATACCGGAAGTCTCGCAGCAAAGTCGGTAAAGTTCTGATCACTATTCTTAGGTATTTACCATAATGTAAAAACACATTTCCTAGGAAATGTATGCTGTTATTACATTATGGTGGTGAGGTCACTACCCAGACCGGTTTCAGCCTTTTTTGAGGCTTCATCAGTGAGTAGCTAGACCGAGTTAATACCAAAGTGTATAGCGAAAAGAACTTTATACTCTGCTATACGAGTTTCCAAACAGGTGCAACCATTAAGTTACTTAAATATAAAGAGCTAATAAGCTTCATTTCGGCAACAAAAACATTATTTAAATTAAGGGGATGTTAAATCCCACATTGCTTTAAAACCGAATAAGAAACTCAAAGATTGGAATCAGAGAGTTTCTTGCCGAATATAGTATAGTAAACTATAAAGTATCGGCGATCACTAAGCGTCCGCTAAATGCAAGTGGCCCAGCACGTAGTGCCATACTTCCGGTATGGCACTACGTGCTGGGCCACTTGCATTTAGCGGACGCTTAGTGATCGCCGATACTTTATAGTTTACTATACTATATTCGGCAAGAAACTCTCTGATTCCAATCTTTGAGTTTCTTATTCGGTTTTAAAGCAATGTGGGATTTAACATCCCCTTAATTTAAATAATGACATCTAATCTTTATATGTGAAAGTTTGTTTCAGCTTTGCAATTATCTTTTGAATTGTATTTGCAATCTTTGCTACATGGCCCCTGAACTTCAACTTTCAATCTACTAAAGACTTCCGGTATGGCACTACGTGCTGGGCCACTTGCATTTAGCGGACGCTTAGTGATCGCCGATACTTTATAGTTTACTATACTATATTCGGCAAGAAACTCTCTGATTCCAATCTTTGAGTTTCTTATTCGGTTTTAAAGCAATGTGGGATTTAACATCCCCTTAATTTAAATAATGTTTTTGTTGCCGAAATGAAGCTTATTAGCTCTTTATATTTAAGTAACTTAATGGTTGCACCTGTTTGGAAACTCGTATAGCAGAGTATAAAGTTCTTTTTGCTATACACTTTGGTATTAACTCGGTCTAGCTACTCACTGATGAAGCCTCAAAAAAGGCTGAAACCGGTCTGGGTAGTGACCTCACCACCATAATGTAATAACAGCATACATTTCCTAGGAAATGTGTTTTTACATTATGGTAAATACCTAAGAATAGTGATCAGAACTTTACCGACTTTGCTGCGAGACTTCCGGTATGGCACTACGTGCTGGGCCACTTGCATTTAGCGGACGCTTAGTGATCGCCGATACTTTATAGTTTACTATACTATATTCGGCAAGAAACTCTCTGATTCCAATCTTTGAGTTTCTTATTCGGTTTTAAAGCAATGTGGGATTTAACATCCCCTTAATTTAAATAATGTTTTTGTTGCCGAAATGAAGCTTATTAGCTCTTTATATTTAAGAAAATTAGATGTCATTTTTGCCTCTTTACAAGGCCTTGATAAGATTTCACTTGGACTATTGTGCACAGGTCTCATCTCTTGGTTTCTGTTGTGATTCTGATACATGGTCATGATCTACATTCCGGTACCTAACTACATGATCCAAACATTTCTAAAATCAGACTTGGAGATATATTATCAGAAGGTTTTTAGCCAACAGTAAAGCTGAAAACTATTAAGTAATTGGTCAACTTATAATATAGTCTACAAGATGGATGACCAGGATGTCATTGAATATTCACTTCATTCTCACCTCCTGGCCTCTTTCCTGGAAAGCTTGATGTAGTGAACAGGATATATAGTTCCATCATGATGTTCTGGTAATGAAGCAATGTTGCTAGAAGAAATGGAACTGTAATATGAGAGAGAGATTGCTGTTAGTTTCTTGAGAAAGAGAGTGTGAGGTACATGATTGGTTTGACAAATGATGTTTAAAAGTGCTTCTAAGTAAAAATGTATGCTCTGCAATAAAAAGAGCTAGGGATAAACTGGCTCTCTGATAAGCTATAAGAGAAGTTCTTTGATAAATAAAGTGGTTTGCAATCAGATTGATAGGGAAAAAAAGTTTTTTTTGCTATTGACTAATATAATGTGTCATCATTCTTCCATATTTCAGGTCAGTATTTGGTTCTGCACATACAGTGATTATTCTGCTGTTTTCTGAATTACTGATAGCATTAATATATATATATATATATATTAATTACAAGTAAATGAAGTTTGTTATCCTGTTTGGCAAAGTAGGTAGCATCTCTGACCTCATTTAACAGGCTTTGATTCAAATTTTGCTGTAGTATGGATGGTGAATGTCTTTAACTGGTAGATGATTTTCCTTGCCTGTTGTATGAATTACCCTGTTATATGAATTTACCTTATTTGGAGGCCTTAAATGGCTTGAAAGAGTTCTGTGTCTGTTCTCTAGAATTAAGATCCAGGATTATCCAAACCTTTTTACCCATTGTACTAAAGGCATGATTGGTTTGCAGCTTTTGTATCTATGAGATTCACATATAAAAAAAAAAAGGGGGTGGGCATTAAAGTCATGCCTTTCATTATGAATGTCACCTATTTCCTCTTAATATTTCTGCATACCTCTAGCTCACATTTTTAGCACTATAAACTGTTTGGCTTGCAAAATATATTAAAATAATTTGGAAGCTGTTGGAAGTTTTTTCCCCACTTGGTTAGACTATAATAAATTTAGTTTAATCCTTTATCCAAGTGTAAGCAAACAAAGTTTGCTCGTGCAGTATCTTCAGGACTGAGGCAACTTGTGGTAAAGGTGGACCAAGCTCTCATTGCTCCTTGTCTTAGTATCTCCCATAATGCAAAGCACATCTCCTTGCAGACATGTATAATGCTATGCATTAAGGGAAGGGCCACTACTCAGACCGGTTTCGATCTTTATGCGGTCTTGCCAGCAGGAGCCAGACCCAGAAGTGGTGATAATAAGGTGAGACACCTTTTGGCAACTCGTATAGATAAAGATGACTTCTCCATTGCTTCCACCTTATTATCGCCATCACTGGGTCTGGCTCCCCCTGACGAGACCTCAATAAAGGTCAAAACCGGTCTCGAGACCAAGCTCTCATCACAAGGAGTGACTAGAGCTTGGTCCACCTTTACCATGAGTTGCCTCAGTTCTGAAGATACTTCAGGCACGAACTTTGTTTGCTTACAGTTGGATAAAGGATTAAACTAAATTTATTATAGTGTAACCAATTGGGAAAAAAACTTCCAACATCTTCTCTAAATCCAGAGTAATTTAATAATAAAGCGAGACCCTTTTTGGCAACTTGTATAGGTAAAGATGACTTCTCCATTACTTCCACCTTGGTATTACCACTTCTGGGTATGGCTCCCACTGACAAGACCTCAATAAAGGTCGAAACCGATTGGAAGCGTGGGCGATGAATGGCAGTGCTGTAGCCCGTGAAGTTTTAACTGATGCTTGGCTGTTGCTGTCACCCAAGTCCTGGGTGGGGAGGGGAATGAATGGCAATGCTGTAGCCCATGAAGTTAACTGAGGCATGGCTGTTGCTGTTACCCCTCGGATGAGATATGAGCAAATGAGCGGCTCTGCTTGGTGGTGGGGTCAGTCTGCCACGGTGTAGAGCCAACCTGTTCTGAGAGTTCTTCTCGGTGGCAGGGTGAGCCTGTTACTGAGGGGAACAACTCTGAGTTTTTGGAGTTTGGCCTGTACTTGAACATTCAATAAAGGACGAAACCAGTCTGGGTAGTGGCCCTTCCCTTAATGCATAGCATTATACATGTCTGCAAGGAGATGTGCTTTACATTATGGGAGATACTAAGACAAAGAGTGATGAGAGCTTGGTCCACCTTTACCACGAGTTGCCTAAGTCCTGAAGATACTTCAGGTGCAAACTTTGTTTGCTTACACTTGGATAAAGGATTAAACTAAATTTATTATAATTTGGAAACTGATTTATCATATTATTTCATTTTTTTTAATGTGAATTTCACCTATAATTTTAGTAGGTGGAAATCATCAACCCACCCAACGGGTAGGCTGATGGCTATATAATCTGTAAACCCTAGAGACCAAACATTGTATTTCTTTAAACTACTTTAGGCTCCCCAAAGCAGAGGTGGTCTCATACACAAGGTGATAAAATTCATTTATGCCCCAACTGAGATTCGAACATACAGCCTGTTGGCCGGAGAGTGGGTATGCTATTAACTCAGCTATCCAGGCTAGAAAGTTTATCTAACAGATAAACTTTTTTGTTTTAAGATTACTTTTAATTGAAAAAGTTTATTAAAATATATTTGCATCTGTGTGTGTGTGTGTGTGTGTGTGTGTGTGTGTGTGTGTGTGTGTGTGTGTGTGTGTGTGTGTGTGTGTGTGTGTGTGTGTGTGTGAGAATATATATATATACACAGGGTGTTCGGGATAAATTTGATAGTTTCGTAAGGAAAAAGAAAATCTTCTTTGTATCTATTAAATTTAATGAATTGACAAAAAAACATTACAGGCAGAGTTAATTACAATACTATCAACAAGATTTACTCAAAATAACCACCATTAGCATCGATCACAGCTTCAATTCTGCTTCGGAACCTCGAACAAGCTGATGCTACAGTCTCCCTGGGAAGGGCCGCAAAAACTGTTTTAATTTTATCCATTAACTGGGCTTTTGTATTACTGGAAGTGCGATTGGTGTCTTTTTCAACTGCGCCCCATACAAAATAATCCATGGGGTTAAGGTCTGGGGAGTTTGGAGGCCAAACATTTGGACTGGTGAAGTCGTAGAAATTTTCAGACAACCATTTTTGACTTTTCCCAGAGGTGTGGCAAAGGGCCGAATCCTGCTGCCATACATACGGCCTACCATTGGCTACCCTTGTTATCCAGGGCTTGACTACAGTTAGTAACTCCACGAACAAAGCCCGAATTCCAATGCCAGGGTTCTTCAACACCTGTTCCTGCAGATTTGCGAGGAATTCTGCTGTACGAACGCAATCAGATCGTCTGCTAGGGATCTTTCTTCTTGCTACATCCTCGTAGTCACCATTGCAAGTCTCTAGTTCATGCCTGATTGTTTTTACTGTATTCAGGGAGCATTGGGCAGCAGTCGTAATATCCTTATTTTGATGGCGGGCACGAATCATCATGATACAAGTTATTCTCTTCCATGATTCAGGTGGGTTCCAGCTATCCATCCTTTCTGACATCTTGTATATGAATGAAGAAGGGTCCAAACTTTTAAATGAAGAGAAGTGTGTGTTAATACATGTAACTTACGGAAAAATATAATTAATTATAAATATGTCAAATTTATCCCGAACACCCTGTATATATATATAACTTTTTATTTATTCATTTTTTAGCCATTGCCACAAATAGAACCTGAAATAAAAGAGGTAAGTTTCCAATATTTTTTTTTTTATTATTATTCTGTATTAATAGTTATTGCCTACATGAAGTTTTACAAAAAAAAAACTATTTTGTGCTAGTAACAACTCCATTGTGACCATACCACACAGCCCATTATTTGTGCTACTTGATCTAAATAACTTAATTCTGAAATGATATTTTAATATCCCTATTAATACTTTTTACAGAGGATCTTCTCACTAAGTGTTACAGATAAGATTTAGACAAGCATTCTTGAAAAGAAGTTGTGAGAAACTTGGAGAGAAACAGGCTGTGTTCAGTCTAAATAGAGGTTGTCGAGATCAGATTTTCACTTTACAACAAATAGTTGAGAAATTATGGGAATATAATAAAGATGTAAGTTTTGTAGATCTGGAAATGGCATATGGCAAGGTGCCCAGAGAAAAGCTTTTCAAAACACTGCAATTATATGTGATAAATGGTATAAAGGGTTATATAGAGCAGTACATGTCTATGTTTAAGTTGTCAGTCAGCAGTTAGAATTGATGGAAATACAGGAAGATGATTTGATGTAAAATCAGGAGTAAGACAAGGATGCACATTATTTGTAACAGTTATTAATCATGTACATGGATTGCATTATGAAAGAAAGTGACATTAAATCTGATATTAGAATCAAAGATATCAAATACATTTTTGAAAATTATGGAGACAACTACCGTGTTTGAGTAAAACTTTAGTTTAGATTTTGGTTCATATTAAACTAAAGTTTTACTCGAGCACGGTAATTGTCTCCATAATTTTCAAAAATGTATTCGGATCACTGTGTAAGCCTAAAAGAAAGGCAAACTTAACTCTTTGCTTTATGCAGATATTATGTACTCCTAAATGCATCCAGTGGTTTCCAGGATTCTCTAACTAAATGTTAAATATTTTTAAATGTCTTCCATGCACTACTTATATCCTCCCTATCAGCAAATAATGCCATGGAGCAGAACCTAGTATGTTTCTTGGCTGGTCTTATTTCCTGCTTGGTGGTTCAGCATATAATATTTTTTCTGAATGGAACATTCTGTAAACTTAGTCATTTCCTAAGTCAGTACAGCATGATCACTGTCACCAAGTGGAGGCAGAACAATCATATCTTTAAAACCCTTTGTGACTCTAATCAAATGTAACACTCTGTGAGTTTAACAAGATCTTATGTTCTTTCTGTTACATGTTTCTTGAGGAATTTGGCTTGCAATGGGTGAGTAAATTCGGTTTCATTCTTCTCATGCAATTTTGCCACTACCCAATCAATGTTTGGATAATTACTCACTCATTTTGCACTCATGTTTATTTGGTAATGCAGTTCGTTGTTAGTAGCAACCGATCCACTAGGTGAAACAGCAGTCCACATATTTGATCTTGTTAAACTCCATCTCCAGATGGCTTCAGACTCACTGCCACATGAAAAATTGTTATAGGATTGCAGTCATAGATTTTTAACCCGACTGGAATCAAACCATCAAGTGTTGTTAGCAGCATACCCTTCTCTTCTATCCTGTCTATCCTTCTTAAAAATATTGTACTCTTTACATTTGATGCCAGTTAGTATGTCTACCTTTGATGGCCAAAGTCTCACTAATTTCTACGATCTGACGGCCCCAGTGTGTTCACCAAGGCAACAAACTCTGCCTTCTTGTTTCTGATACTCCTGGCATTCACTGTACAGATATAAGTTACTGTCTTTTGTATACTGACTTCTGTAGTTTGCATGACCCAGTTGTGGTCAACTTGATGATCTCTATTTTTTTATCTAATGCCTTGCATATGCTACATCCTTGCACTTAATAAGACAGAACTGGACAAATGCAAAATCGTTTTTTCCTCATAATCATTTCCATGATAATGCACATGCCTCTCATTAACATAGTTGCTCTTTAACACAGGTTCACACCATTCCTTAAATCAGAATCTAGTTTCCCCGATTCTCTTTATTAGGTCTCATACCAGTTAATCATTTTTCCACACTCCTGATATCAATCCAATGCATTCAAGCATAGATCATCCCTCTTATACAAATCCATTCTTTCCTTAAACTTGCTCTAACATCCAAATATTCACACCCATTTCCTTCTACATTGTCATCATCAAATTCCTGACACGTATCCTCAACGGGTGTACAGGGTATGATAGTATCAATACTACATGAGAAACTTACATTGTTACTAACTTCCTATCTACAATTTCCTCCAGATCAATCTGTTATCTGTCAAGACTCCCATATTATCAGATCTTTTGTCTTCTAAAGCACTTTTTCACTGTATCAAACTACCTATATGTTGGTCTTCCTCTTGGTCTTTTTCCTGCCAACCAGGCAGAGTACACTTGTTTTGCTAATCTTTCTTCTCCCATTATGTTTAAGTACTTTCTACATTGTCTGTGCATCAAATTGTTTGCTATCATAGCCCTTTTTTCTTAATTTATTTCTATCATATCTAGGTAATATACTATTTGTAAAAAAAATTAAAGACAGAAACTCAAACTTACATGAAAGAAAATTTTTATTTTTAAATAAAATTTACTCAACTGGTATCCCCCCCAATAGAATGGAAAAAAGCAATTGTAATTCCTATCTTTAAGAAAGGTAATAGAGATGACCCTAAAAACTATAGAGGTATCAGTATGCTAAATTCCTGTTACAAAATATATAGCAGAATCTTAAATAACAAACTAATGAAATATTCCGAAAACTTTATTTTAGAAGTACAGAATGGATTTAGAAAAGGACGATCATGTATAGACCCGGCCTTTTGCCTAAAATTAGTAATA
This sequence comes from Typopeltis vanoorti, assembly GCF_054136105.1. Lineage (NCBI taxonomy): Eukaryota > Metazoa > Arthropoda > Arachnida > Uropygi > Thelyphonidae > Typopeltis > Typopeltis vanoorti. Next base: position 74,830,666 of record NC_143550.1, on the reverse strand, counting down.
GAGAAAAGAAGAGAATATAATTTAGAGACACATATTGCATTTATTGACTTTGAAAAAGCATTTGACAAAGTTAAAAGAAACATATTATTTAACATATTAAAAGAAAGACAAATACCGAATAATATCCTAAAAGCTATCACAAGTATATATGAAAATAATCAAATACAAATAAGATTAAATCGCGAGCTATCATATACGAGAGAGATAAACCAAGGGGTCCGACAAGGATGTCCCCTCTCAGCAGCTCTTTTTAATATCTACTTAAATGAAATAATAATAAAATGGAATAAAAATTTACATCAAGGAATTAAACTTTCTCCTACTGTGAACTTAAACACTCTCCTCTTTGCCGACGACCAGATAATAATTACAAATTCTGAAGATAACTTACAGAAAGCTATTTTAGATCTAAATGAGATATCCAAAGATTATGGTATGATAATATCAACGGAAAAATCAAAAACTATGGCCTTTAAAGGATAAGATCCATCAAGAACTAAAATAGTAATAGATAACAAGATCTTAGAACAGGTGAATTCATTTAACTACCTAGGATGTATGATCACATATGAAAAAGATATAAACGTAAAAATTGCAAAATATTTAAAAATAACAGGTGTAATTAACTCTATATTTAAACCAAACCTAGTTCAAAAACAAACTAGGCTAAAAATATACAATACATTAGCCCTACCAGTCTTAATATATGGAAGCGAAATCTGAACAATAAAACAAAAAGACAAACAAAGATTAACAACAGCAGAAATGAAGTTTATGAGAAAAATTGCAAAGTATACCCTATTTGATCACAAAAGAAACGAAGATATTATGAAAGAATTAAACCAAGAACCAGTAATAGAAAAAATTAAAAAATATAAACATAAATGGATGGAACACGTTCAAAGAATGAAAACAGAAAGATTACCAAAACAAGCCATTAGGAAAAAGAAAACCAGGACATTCTCTTAAACGATTGAACGATAACTTCTAAGGCTGGAACAGGCTGCTAGGCCTAAATCCTTGATACGCATGATGATGATGATATGAAAGTAAATTTATTTGATGTAATTTTTTTTCCATCTAATTATTGAAGCTGTCTTCAATAATTAGGTGGAAAATTATTTAAAATAGAAATTTTTAATATTTAAAATAAAAATAAATTAATGTAATGAGATAATTGGGAATTTACTTAAAATGGGTACAGTAATATTTCCTGTAAAGGAGATAATTGAAGGCCATTAGATCTGTTTAAATTCAGTCAGTGTAGAAATGCCCAAAGCTCTCCTTATATAACTGCTCTATGAGGAATCTGCTTTTCTGTAAAACTTTAGTTTTCTTTCAAAGAACCCTGTCTTTAGTCAAGGTGACATGTTCTGCTAGGCTAGACTGCTCATGTTCATGATACTGTTAATAATTGGTGGATTTTTATATTTCTAGGATATTCATATATATTATATTTATAGATATTATCTTAATATTAATTCTACCATAGAGATGATCTCTGTTTCTAACAATTATTTTTTATTTATTTCCTAGTGTACCTATATGTTATTATATGCACAAGGGTTCACTCTGATTGGTGCAATGATCTTAACTCTCTTTCAGAATCCAAATAATCACTGACTCAAAACCAAAATACAATATATATATATATATATATATATATATATATATATATATATATATATTTTTTTTTTTTTTTTTATTTATCCACATACTTATTCCACATTAAAACTTAATAGTTCCACAATTCCTTTTTCGGAATATACTATTAATTTTCTTCCGACTGTCGCATAAAAATCTTAAGTTCCTTCGAACCTAAATATCAGCCGGCATGTGTTCTAAATTCCTTCCGAACACTATCCTTGTTTACTCTCCCGTTGCTTCGATACCGAACTTGTCATCTGTCAATCACACATCAAATGTCTCAGCGAGCATGCACACTCCTTGAAAATGGTAAGCAAGAAACTAGGTGTAATGGCTGGCACGTTGTCTCCGTTAGCGACAAGAGAATGTCTTCATAAAACACAACTTTCGATAATTTTAAATTACAATAAAATTCTTGTAAGTAATACAAACATCAAATCTGGTAAATACATCAGTTTTTTTTAACTTCTTTACATATCATTTTTGACAGAATAATTTCAATAACGGACACATTGCAAGTGCCGACAATGCATGTTATAAAACTAAAACTAATAAACATTTTAACATAAACAATACGTAAAAATATTCAGAATTTTAAATTATGATTACTTTTACATCACTGTGTATACAATTTATGTTTTTCATGACGGATGACTGCAAATCTGCCAGATTACCCAAAGTAAAAAGCACCACAAGAGCAAGAAGTCTGGTAGACACTTGGAAAGATGAGTGAAGAAAGCTTGTCTTTAGTTGAGGGAAGGAAGGTAAACATCTTCCTGACAGGATGAAAGGATACTACAACATTAAGAAGTTTTAGAACTTTAGCAATACATTCAGAAATTCCTTTAATATACAGAAGTTTAATCCATGCAGTATCTTAAGAAGATATACAGACTGATGGCCTAAAGCTGTTTAAAAGCTTTCTTCATAAAAGACTCGTTAAAATTATTTTTCATAAACCAGATTTGATGTAATTCAATTCCAGCTGTAGAATGTCTTCAGTTCATCTGATGGCCCGTCAGTAATTCCCTTTATGGAAAATATTATTGCATAAGTATTATTTTGGTTCCAGAAAAAAATGTGTAAATGGAAACCATGTAAAAAAGAAAACAGTGCATATGAAAAAATAGAAGAATGATTCTAGATGTGAAAACCTGATACGAGCAATAAGTTATTTTCAAACAAAACATATGAAAATCATTGAATAAAATTCTATTTCATTTTAATGGAATATTTTTTATTTTAAATACTTATTTAAAGTATATACATATGTATCTTTCTTAAAGAAAATAGCGTGTCACTAATAAAACAGAAATTTGTAAAGGCTCAAATACACCTGTGCATATGGTTATTAGTGAAATGTTATTCGCTGTCACTTTCTGACAGTAGAAAATTTCTTCCACACACGAATAACTGTCATGGTAAATTATCCTTATCTAGTTTATCCATAATGTATTGGAATTCTTCTTATGTAGTAAGTTTTAAGTTTTTAGTGGTCTAGTGGTTGTATTAAGGATGTTGTATTAGTTGGCAGAAAATAAAATTCCACATTTGGGTGTTCTAAAACAGGATGGCCAAGTGCATTGTCTATAATCAATAAAATTTTAAAGTTCAGATTTTTTCCCTTCAAATAGCGTTTAACGTCTGGAACAAAACATTGATGGAAACATTCATTAAAATTTTCTTTTGTAACCCAACCTTTTTTGTTTGCCTCCCACTGCATTGGTAATGTGTTAAAATCCACACCTTTCATTATTCACAGTCTTAGGGATCAATTAATGAGTAATGGTTTTAATATGATCTCCTGAAGCATTGCTGCGAAATAATAGTCACACAATCCTTAGCTGCTTTAAAGCTACCAACACTTTTTTAGGATTTTGCTATATAAGTTCTTCTTGGCATTTATTTCCAAAAAAAAAGGCCGGTCTCATCTGTGTTCCAAACTTGATCAGGAGTGTAGCCACCATTTTCAATAATTTTGGACAGTTTTGAATGAAATTCCCTATCTGCCAGCTCATCTGCAGATGCGGTTTCTCCTTTTATTTTTACATTATGAAGTGCTCATCTTTTGAGAAATTTTAAGCCACCTATGCTTGCAGAAAAATCACAATTGTTTGATGTTGTTGGCTCCTTTTCCTGAATCTGTTTGTACAACTGCAATGTTTTCTGTTTAATGACATTTCGAAATCGTATAAAAAGAAAATTAGCTGTATGTTAATTTATTTTTTATTTAATTTTAATTTTTTTTTTAATTGGGAATTTATTGACCATCTGCTGTCTTGATTATGTAGTCACTTTTAAAATTAATTCTTTGATTGCATTTTATTTTGTGTTTCCATTGTTATAACATACTGAAGATACATTTGATACTTTGCAAACATTTCACATCTAATAAATTTACTTTCATGTAAATCGAGTTTTCTAATTTTTTTTTATAAACATGACAGCTTATGTACATAATTTGAAGCAGTAGTATTATTTTCACTCTCTCACTTCTTCCAACAGGCCTTTTATATTGTATTGTATTTATCAGCAAAAAAAAAGTTTGTTCCTACCACAACTATCTTCTCTTTTGCTTTGCTTTTCAATTACATGTATCACTATTTTTTTATTTTATTTTAGCACCTAGAAAACTTAAAGTAATCACACTATCATTATTCACTTATTTTATGATTGAATCTCTGTACTATATAATATTTTTATAATGGATTTTAAGTACTTGATGATTGTCTTTACATGAAATCTTTACCTGATTTAGTGTTTTTTTGTTTCTCCTTTTGTTGCCTATCTTTCTTCCTTCCAGTGCTTCTCTTTGTTTTCCAACTTTTTCTAATTCCCTCATCATCTGTCTGATGATTTGCCAAAATGGCATGATTCTATCCACTGGGACAAGCCATTTTATGGTAATGCTTTAATATTAACAATATTCCAGCAAAATATCAGGAAATATATAATACTATACATACAAAAAATCTGCAGTATTATTACTATAAAAATTAATTTAATTCTAAAGAAATAACACAATAAACAGATAAAAATCACTAATTTAACAGGAGCATTAAATTTACCATCCTTCAATTGATTGGCTGGAATAGAATGATCTTCTACAATGAATTCTGAGATTCCACGAAAGGGCACCAAAGAATGTTACTTAACTTAACCTGATACCTAAATTTGTAAAGTTTTAATCCTGTTTTAATTTTAGTTAATTGCTTTTTCGTGTGAAATAAAAACCATTTCTTCATTTATTTTAGGAAGATTCCCCGCTTAAGGTGCAGCATAGGCTGGTTTCAAAAAATATTTTTCATCCTACTGAAGGGATACTAATGAGGGAAGAGCTGCAAAAATTAACTTTTACTGCCAAGCATAGGTGGTTTCTTAGGTATGCATGCTACTAATACAGTTCAACTGTATTTTTAATAATATAACTTCTGTGGCAGTTTTCATTTAAGTTTTTATTTAATTATATTTCATATTATTTTGCTAATTCAAAATTGGCATTAAATTAACAAAACGCAACAAGCGATTCTAAAGCAATGCCTCCCATTTATTTTCTCATAAAATATAATTTATTGAACAATGGGATTTTTCATTATAGACTTTTGCTATCACAGAGTGAGATGCTGTATACCAAGCTGGTAAAAGTATTTACTCCAACTTTTGGAGCTCTTCACAAACAACTTGTTTTGTCACTTGTGTACAGAATGATATTCTCAGAGGACCAAATAGGCAGTCACAGGGTGCCAGCTCCAAGCATTAGGCAAGATCGTTCCAACCAAATGTTGCAGTGTATCCATTGTGCACAAACCGGTTTTAGGTTGGGCATTATCATGTTTCTTCTGGGTCAAACTCAACTCTCTAGATGCATTTTTGCAATATCTTCATTTACTATTCTGAATTGATCATGGTGCCTTGCTGCAGAAAAATCTAAGCCAAACCTCTATATGTCTAACAGCCACCATTTTGAACTACTTGTGTGCTACTCTCATGTGACTGATCACATTACCACTTTGAGTGGGCAGTAGAGACTATTGCTATCCACTTAGCAACATAACAGAAAGCTTACATAAATTGTAAGAGAAAAAAAAAGAAGGAAATATTACTTTCATACTTCACCTTGTATATGTAGCTAAATTTTCTTATTATGGAAGAGTTTAATTATATAAAACAAGCTTATTGTGCACTTATTTATGGATGAGATTTTTGGCTGTAATGAAAAAATAAGTAAATAATTTGATATTAAAATCAAGACATTTTGACACAAGATGTTAATATAGTTGCTAGATGTTGAACCGTGCATTCAAAGTTATGAAATTTAATAAAAAGAATATTCTATTGTTTATTTCAATATATTAATTTATATAATTAATTCATCATCATCAAATTCCTGACATGTACCCTCAAGGGGTGTACAGGATATGATAGTACTACATGAAAAATTTACATCATTACTAACTTCCTATCTACAATTTTCCTCCAGATCAGTCTGTTACTTGTCAAGACTCCAATATTATCAGATCTTATATTTCTGTCATGTAAGGCACTTTGTATCCTATCAAACCACCTATATCTTGGTCTTCCTCTGGGTCGTTTTCCTGCCAACCTGGCAGAGAACACTTGTTTTGCCAATCTTTCATCATCATTCGCCCATTCTGTTTAAATGACCATACCACCTGAGATTAGCTCTGCTAATGCATTCCTGGATGCTGACAATGTCAAGTTCTTTCCTAATATCCTTGTTTTTAATATGATATTGCCATTGATGCCATCTGTTCACGCCTCTAATCTTTCTCAGGACTCTCATATCTTTGGTCAAGTGTTTTACTTCTAACCTAGCTCTCAGATCCATAAGTTAAAACTGGTTTGAACACTGTATACAGCTAATTTAGTGTTCTGACTAATTTCTCTCTTATTCCATATGAATTTATTCAATTGACTTCCTACTATACCAGCTTTATTGATCCTGTTCTTCATTTCCGTATTTAATTTACCATCTTCACTAAAAATCGTGCCTAAGTAGGTGAAATGTTTTACTTGTTCCACAGGTTATCCGTTCGCGATGCAGTTGACATTTTCGACGATTCTGCCTCTTTTCATTTCTTTGTCTTTTTATTGCTGACCTTCATACCATATCTATTACAACAGTTATTCAATTTAGTCAAGGAATCTTGCAGACTCCTAGTGGATTTATTGATAAGTATAACGTCCGCATAAAGCAAAGAGCTGACATTAACATCTCCAATTTTTATATCATGTTTAATACCACTTTCCTTCATAATGTGATCCATATAGATAATGAATAACAGAGGGGATAATGTACATCCTTGTCTCACACCAGATTTAACATCAAACCATCTTACTGTACTTTCTTCAATTCTAACTGCTGACTTACAACTCAAATGAAGACTAAGTATTGCTTGATATAATGCTCCATTGACACCATATAACTGTAGCGTATTGAATAGCTTCTCTCTCTTGGCACCTTATCATATGCCTTTTCCAGATCTACAATACTCAAATAGAGATCTTTGTTATATTCCCATGATTTCTCCACTATTTGTCGTAAAGTAACGATCTGATCCTGACAACCTCTATTTGTCCGGAATCCAGCTTGTTCTTCACCAAGCTTTTCTTCCACAATTCTTCTCAACTGTTTTTCAAGTATACTTGCATATATCTTACCAGGAACACTCAGTAGGGAAATAACTCTGTAATTCCTACATTCAGTTTTATTTCCCCGTTTTATATATGGATGCTATTAGAGCTCTACTCCAATCATCAGGAATTCGTCTCTCTGTCTAGGCATTCTGAACCATGCAGTGCAGTCACCGCAAGACTTTTATACCACCATACTTCAGCATTTCTGGGCGAATATCATCTATTCCTTCTGCCTTTCCACATTTTAAGCCTTTGATGGCTTTTTCTACTTCAAGTATGGATATGTATTCCTCACTGTATACCTGTTGAGTGTTTTTTACCACTATGCTATCACTGCTTTGTTTCATTTAGCAATTTCTCGAAGTAATTACTCCATACTTCAAGGATATCTTTTTCTCCTCTTTTCATGTCACCTTTATCATCTCTAACTCCTTTTAAAGTTTTCTCCATTTCTAAGTTTCTTCAACAACCTCCAAAATATTTTGCTGTCTTCTTGATATTTATTTTCTATGTTCTTGCCAAAGTCCTCTCATGACTTTTGTTTAGCTAGTTTTACATAGTGTTTAGCTTTCTTACATTTGTCTCTGTATTCTCTAAGATCACAAGCTGACTTATTTGCCAGGAACTTTTGATATATACACCATGGAGCTCTGATTTTTCTATCCTTGCAGACAACCTCACCACATGCCTCTCTGGCTGAAATAATCAAGGTTTTCTTCAAGGCTTGCCACTGAAACTCTAAAGTTTGGTTCCTGTTCTCAAACTCTTTCATTTTTTCTTCAATAATCTTTGTGTATTTTAGTCTACAGTTCACATCTGAGAGCTGCTCAACTTTTATTTGCTTTAAAACTTTCTTACATGTCATTCTTTTCAACATGAAATTCAATTTTATCCTGCTCAAGACTAAATAGTGATCACTTCCAATTTCAAATCCTCTGTACACTCTGGTGTCCTGCACCAGGGAGAAAACATCACTATCAACAATAACATAGTCAATGAGACTTTTCTTATTCCTTGCCTCTTCTCTCAAATGTGAATTTGTGCATATTTTTATGTTGGAACATGGTATTAGTAATAATCGATCCATGTCCTGAGCAGAAATCCAACAGATATTTGCCATTATTATTAGCTTTGCTCTTTTCTCCAAATTTTCCCAATATATTTTTGTATGTCTGGCAATCATTTCCTACTCTGCTATTTAGATCCCCAATGAGGACCAACTTTTCCTTTTTCATTGTGTCAGATGCTTTCTCTAAAGCATTAAAAAATTCCTCCACTTCTACCTTAGTAGAACCTTCTGTGGGACCATAGGCACAAATAAGTCTCATTGTCCATTTCCCCATTCTGATATTTGCCCACATCGCTCTACTTGAGACTGCATGCCATTCAAGAAGATGAGCCTCGTATTTTGTGTTGAATACAACAGCTACTCCTTCTTTTCCTTGATTGTCATTGCCTGAATATAACATTTTGTATTTATTGCTCAGAAAGAGCTCACCAGTTTTTGTCTTTTTTGTTTCAGTCACCCCTATTATGTTTATCTGGTACTTATCTAATTCCTCAGCTAGCTCCATTTCTTTGCTTCTTATGTTGATAGTACAGATCTTTAACTCTGGTGATGTTGAGTTGGGTTTTTTTTCTTTTCGCTGTTCACCCTGGTTCCCTGGTGAAAACAACGGGAGCCTTGTTTAATCAGGCGATGCCCCAGCCGGCATGAAATTTTGTCATGTTGTACCATCATTTTATAATTTGGTTTAAGCCAATAAGAATTACAATTTGGTCGGCTAAATTCCAAATTGCCAGCCCATCCTCGTTCGTTCAGTATCCAGGTAGATATCCAACAGGGTGCACCACGAGAAGGTGAGGATTGGACATTAGGTCAGAAACCCTGGTCTGTTCTCCCCATTCCTTTAAAGGCTATGCAGAGGTCTCCTCTCAGTTATACAGCTTTGACCCTTAAGCACCCCTCTGACCAGCTAATCTTTATATTTTTAAATTGTTATTGTGAAGGTTGATAGAAGGAAATTGTTTTTTTTTGTCTCACACACAGTTTGAATTGTAGTAATAAGAGATGCTTGCTAAAATATTAAAATTTTGTAGGTGTGACACAAAAAAAAAAGAATTAAATTTATGTCAACAACGGATACTTTAATTTTCTATTCTGCATCAGGTAAAATTATACGCTGCTTAGAAGTCAAAGGACACCCTTGTGGGCAAGTTACATCGTGCCATGTAATGAGTCGTGTTTTTAACTCAAAAATTGGAGGAATATATGTGCTCCTAAGTCACTGCAACCATGTCTGTGTGAAATGGCTGCAAGAAGGGAACTAGTGGAGTTTGAAAGAGACATTGTGAGAGAATGCCATGTTTGAGGCCTATCTGTTTAACAAATTGTTGACTATTTGTGCCATGCCAGGTCATTCATTTATACTAGTAGGTCTTAACCTTTTTAGTGATCGGCATCCCCTTGAATCTAAAAATAAGTTCTCGCACCCCCTTGAAAAATGTGTTTCTATTTCTTTATTTAGGAAATTACATCTATTGCAAGATAATTTATTTATTGAAAAATAAACACATACATTTACATATACATACAAAACACTATCTCAGTTTTTAATGGCTATGTTGTTGTTGTTTATTCATAATAATACTTTTGAAGAGAGGCTCCTTTTTTGAAAGAGCCACGCGTAAGTCATCACTTGCATTTAAGCGATTTCTGGCTTTTGTTTTTATGTACAAAAGTGATGAAAATCCCATTTCACACAGGTATGTGGTGGCAACTGGTAAAAGTGTCTGCAATGCTGCTTTTGCCAGCTGTGGATAAGGTTCTAACTGTGTACACCAGAATTGTTCTTAGTCCAGTTTTTCAAATTTCATTTGAGTATATGCATTGGCTCGTATTTCAATAAGATCATCTTTTATTAAATAGCTGTCATCCGTCGAATCTTGGTCAAATAGAAATGGATTCAGTATTCATCTCTGAACTTTGCTAATATTTCCCATGGTAAAGTATCCATGAAATGATTCACTTAATTGTTGGAGGTGTGCAATTTCAGGTATAATTATATTATTTTTTTCATTTTTCAGAATGATTGAATCAAGCAAAGGAAAGTTTGCAAAATTCCCATTTTCAACTCGATGTTTCCAAATTTTTAGTTTTTCAATAAATGAAGATAATTTTTCATTAGCTGTTATTATGTTCTTACCAAATCCTTGCATCGATGTGTTTAATTCATTCAGGTGGCTAAATATATCTGCTAAGTAGGCTAGTCAAAGTATTGCTTCTCTTTTTTCAAAAGCTTTAACTAAATCACAATTTTGGTTAGTAAGAAACTGTATAATTTCCTCATGCTATTCAAATACCCTGCTTAGCATGTGGCCCTTGCAGAGCCACCGTACTTCAGTGTGATAAAGAAGCACAGTATGAACAGCACCGATTTCTTTGCACAAAGCACGAAAGATACGATGATTAAGCGCTCAACCTCAGATATACTTTACTACATTTACTGCAGGGGTTAAGTGTTGTTTTAAATTTTCTGGCAAAGCTTTCGATGCAAGTGCATGACGGTGCAACATGTGATGCATTATTGTAACTTGAGGTATTTTCTGTCTTGATGTATGAAAAAAATCCAGAAAATTTTTGCCCAACAGTGCAGGGGCACCATCAGTGCAAATTGATCCTATCACATTCATCGGTATTTGATGTTTAAAAAAAAAAGTTTTTAATATGATTGAAAACATCAATTCCTTTTGTAGTCAACTCCAGTGACTCACAAAATAAAAATTCTTCCAACATTTCTTTTTCCTTAATGTATCGCACAAATACCAACAACTGACTGCAATTATCAACATCAGTTGACTCGTCCAGTTGAATACTCACTTTTAGTGGACTGACTTTGATATCTTCTACTACTTGCAGTAAAATATCAACACTGAGATCTTGAATGCGCGATCGAATCACATCGTTCGATAACGGAATCTGCTGAATTTTCCTTTGTGCTTCAGAACCCAATAAAATTTTTGCAATTTCAAGTGCACATGGTTTTACCAATTCCTCAGCTATTGTATGGCCTTTTCTTTTCTTAGCACACAGATATGCCACTTGATAAGAAGCTTCTAACAAGGGCTTTTGAACTGCCTCAACGTCAGATTTTGTGATAGTACCGCTGGTATCAAATCGTGCCTTCTTTGACTTCGAGATGTTAAGAGTGTGTCTGCAGATTCACCATCATGCTGATTGTTGAAATGCTCTAACAACTATAACGGTTTAAGATTGGAGTTTGAAAATATTTTGCAACATAAAATGCATTGTGGTCGTTGCATACCATCTTTTTCTGTTGTACAAGCGAATCCATAAGCAACATAATCGTCTTTCCATTGGCGTTTTTTCGATATAACAAGGGTTACTACAATCAATAAAATAATTATAATTTTTCAAAATTGCAGAAAAACCTTTATGTAATCAATTGATCTTATCTGGTATGGGCTTTAGTCACTGATTAATGTTGGTAAATTAAAGAAAATTAGTATTCGTTTCTGCTTCAAACCACCTCGTTAACGTTCGTACTCAGAGTATGCAAACACGTGCGTGTATCAACCAGTTTCTTATTGTACTGCATGTGATGAGGCAAAGGTAGAGAGGGTAGGAGTGGGAGTCCCAAAAGTTGACATAGCGTTCGCTAGTTTCTCACAGGCGGTCAGGCAGTAGTTTCCATGGAAAATTTAGAAACTTCTCTGCCACCCCCGGAAATGCTTTCTCGCACCCCAAGGGGTGCACACACCCCAGGTTAAGAACCACTGATTTATACCATACTGATATTGAAGCACCGGTAGTCAACTGCAAGTGCTACAGTGGATTACCCACCACATTCACTGACGTGACTGTGGGCGGGGTACTACGAAAGATGTGGAGTTCCAGGCATCAACTGGAACATGAATCTGAACAAAAACATTCAGATCTGAGGCTCACAACATGGGTTTCTGTGGTAGGGCTGCAATATGGTAGTCCCACATTACCTAAACTAACATGATGCATCGTCTTCAGTGGCGCGAAGAACATGTGCATTGGGATGGAAGCTTAACACTGTGTTATGGAGCGACGAATCATGCTACACCCTCTACTGAGCAGATTGATAGGTGTGATGAATGCCTGGTGAACGTCTCTTACCAGAGTTTATAACCCCAACTATGATATTTGGAGGTAACAGTGTAATGGTATGTTCCTGGTTTGGCCTCAGACTTCTGTTTTTGTTGTTCCATGAATATTGAACTCCAAGAGGTATCTGGACAATGCAATACTTCCTACTTTGTTGTGTTTTTACAGAACTGACCATTGTTTTTTTCAGCAAGACTATATGCCGTGTAAGACTGCTGCTGTAACTGCATGGTTTGGGGATATGAATGTCATTACACTTGACTGGCCTCCACAGAGCCCTGATGTCAACTCTATTGAACATCTGTGGGATGATGTGGAGTGTCAAGTAAGGTCAAGGGGTGTCCATCCCCATAACATGCCTACAAGAAGAATGGTCCAAAATTTCCATTGATCACTATCATATGCTGTGGAAAGTGTGTCCCATAGGATTGCTATAGTCATTATAGTGAAAGGAGGTCCTACATCTTATTAACCTCCCTGCTGGCTGGAACGTATATATACGTTCAGCAAAACCTGGATATGATTCATACTACCTGTTGAAAGAACGTGGATAAGAAGTGCAATTTAGCTGTCATGTCCATTAGAAGGCGTGATAATCCTTCATGTTGAAGAGAACACTTAACCAGATTACCTCACGCACATAGCTACATTTAGTGATCTATAGCAAGAAACGCGGCGACTGGAATCTTATATATTAGGCTGAATACCTACAAGTTATATTTATTTTTTCTACTTCTTTTATCTTATAATTATAGTTTTTAATGCCAATGCAAAATAACAGATCCTTTCATACTTTCTTCACTTAAATATTCTATCACCTTGGAAGACCAATATCATTATATATTTTTTTGCTAATTATCTTAGTTGCCCTTGGAGCAGAGCTACTGTGATCAAGCGGGTCCCCCAAATGGTGGATAGGGGAATGGCTACGGATGGTTGGTAACTAGCCTGGCTAACAAATTCTCATACTTGGAAATTTCAAGGGAATAAAAACCGGACAGCCCAAATGAAACTGAAGTGGAAAAAAGGACTATGAACTGGATACAGATTGAAACAGGAAACATAAGAAGCATCAATCACAAGATCAAAGAAATAAAAAAAATCTAACAGAAATGAAAATAGAAATAGCAGTAATTTCAGAAACAAAGAAAAAATCAAAAAGCTCTACAGAACTTCAGGACTACAGTTTCATATACAGTGGAGTACCCAATGAAAAACGAGCAGCTGCAGGTATAGCCATCATGATCAGCAATAAATGAAAGACGAAATTGAATCGTATAACATCTCTGAAAGAATAATAACAGCTAAACTTAAATTAAAGAAGAAATTTGTTACAATCATGGGAATATATGCACCCGAAGAAGGAAAAAAATCTGAAACAAAAGTAATTCAGAACACAAATAAACAAGATTACTTAATTATTGTAGATGATTTCACTGCTAGAATTGGATCAAATACATTTAAAGATTTAATGGGTAATCAAGGATTACCCATTAAATAACAATGGAAGAGAACTCAGGGAATTTGTGGCCTATAATAGTTTGAAAATCACCAACAGCTTCTTGAAACATAAAGATATACATAAATATACATGGGAAGCCAGAGGATATAGTAGTATCATTGACTATATAATAGTGGGTGAAAAACTAAAGAAGTTGGTAAGAAATTGCAGAATATACAGATGATGCAATATTGACGCGGACCATTGTTTATTAATTAGTACTATTAAGATCTCAAACCAGAGAAATAGAAACAATACAAGAACACAAAAACAAAAGCAGGAGCAATTTAAGATAGAACTGTTACAGCAAGATAGTATCAGAGAACTATATCAAAGAAGACTTACAAATCATACAAAGAAAATAAATGAAGATACAGATATAGAAAATGAATGGCAAAACATTAAACAAATAATAAAACAAGCAACATATGAAGCCATAGGAACAAAATTGGGGGGGGGGGCTGTAAATTACCCAACCCCCAGCTATCATATACTTACCCTTGAATTCATTCACACTAGATGCACTCACTACCCGTAAGGGCAAATTATTCCACTCACTCTCACTGCTCTCTGGGAGAAAAACCTAGCTCTTACCCCCTTTCTTGACTGCAAATAAATTTAACTTCCATGGATGCCCCTGCGTTCTCTCCCCACCTTCCATATAACGAAAAATTTCATCAGTTGAAATGCTATAACACCCATTCAAAAGTTTATAGACCTCTATCATATCACCCCTCTTTCTCAGAGTCTGTAATCTACATACTCGCAATCTGTCCTCATAATCTAAATCCCATAATCCGGATATAATCTTTGTAACTCTTCTTTGCACCCTTTCCAACTTATCCCCTTGGAACCCGGAAGACCAAATCTGCGCACAGTAATCCAAGTGTAGTCTTATCAAAGCCTTATAAAGAGACAAAATTACTTCCTTATCCTTACATGTCAAGGTTTGCTTCAACATAGCAATTATCCTCTGAGTTGTATTTGCAACTTTTGCTATGTCACCTTTGAACTTTAAATTCTTATCCACCAACACACCAAGATCTCTTGCCTCTTCAGTTTCTTGTAGCATAACCCTGCTAATATAATATGCCACTGGAACTCTAATCACGCCAAAGTGCATAACTTTACACTTACTAACATTAAACTGACAGCCATTTTCGTTTTTCCAGATTTCCAGTCTATTCAAATCATTTTGTAATTGCTGAATATCAGTAGCATCCCTGATTTATGTTTATATATTTTTATTTTTTTTTGATCATATAGAATATACTTTGCAGTTTTTCTCATAAACTTCATTTCAGCTGTTATAATTTTTGTTTTATTGTTCAGATTTCACTTCCATACAATAGGACTGGTAGGGCTAATATATTGTGTACTTTTAATCTAATTTGTTTTGAAATAGGTTATGTTTAAATATAAAGTTAATTATACCTATTATTTTTAAATATTTTGCAATTTATTAATTTCATATATACTTATAACTTTTAGAATATTATTTAGTATTTGTCTTTCTTTTAATATGTCAAATAAAATACTTCTCTTAATTTTATCAAATGCTTTTTCAAAGTCAATAAATGTAATATGTGTTTCGAAATCGTATTTTCTTCTTTTCTCTATTGTTAATTTTAAGCAAAAGGCCAGGTCTATACACGATTGCCCTTCACTAAATCCATTTTGTTCTTCTAAAATAAAGCCTTCAGAATATTTTATTAGTTTGTTACTTAAAATCCTGCTGTATATTTTATAACAGGAATTTAGAATACTTCTATAATTTTTAGGGTCATCATCTCTACTACCTTTTTTAAAAATAGGGATCACTATTGCTTTTTTTCCATTCTATTGTTGGGTTACTTGTTGAATAGATTTTATTTTAAAATAATAAGAGTTTTTTTTTAAACCTTATTCCTGTTTATGTAATTCTGAACCTAACTTATCTTCTCCAGGTGATTTTCCATTTCTTTCAGGCTGATTTCTAATTGGTTATTTTCTTTTCATTTTCATTATATGTTTGCCAGTTATCTTTTTTAAAATATTTATCTGTCCACAATTCTGTATAGAAATTTAAAATTTCTTCTAATTTCAATTCGGTGTTTATTATCCTGATTATTATATATCAGGAAATTATATGATATTGGGGAAATTAATGTTTAAAAAACAGTGTCATTTTACAAAAGTAATATCAGAATAAGATGTTTTGAATATCTGCTAATCAGTCAGAAAGTTGAAAACCAAACAAATTTCTAAGTTGGCTATTTCTTGGGAATTTTTTAATGCGTCTACTGGGAGGTGTTATTTCCTCTCTTTCTCAGTAATCTTTGTTTGCTTACAGCCTGTTACTTGAGCAGAAAGGAATATTAGTAAGTATATCTAAGACACAATTCATTTCTGAGGTGGCAAGTAGCAGCAGTAACAATAGTAGTAACATTCAGGGTAAAAAAGGAAACTTAGTAAATGCAGAAAAGTTGCAGCCTTCTTTCAAGTAGCTCTTACTCTACTAAAAATGAGGAAGGAAATTTTTCTAGCTCTGAAGATAGCAATTCTGCCTATAGTTTAGACATGTCTTTGTGCAGAAGATGCATCTAGTGTGCATTTAGTGATGCGATCATCACTAATGCACACTAGATTGTCTGCATTTTCCTAGGTAGGCCAGGGATTACCAAACACTTTGACACAGTAACATTTTAAGCTTCATCCATCTATTTCTAGATGATGGTATTCTTTCCTTCATAGCAGAACAGAACCAAAGTGTACACTGCGAGAATGTTGGATTGTACTCAGCAACATTAGCAAGTTGAGTACAGTCCACATCGCAGCACACTTTGGAGCCCAATAGATATCAACATGCTACATACATACATTTATAGCACTTTTGATTGTGCAAGGTAACATGAAAAAGCCCACTCTCAGTGTATTGGCCTACAGAATGGATTCTGAATACGTCAATGTTTCATGATGTTATGACTGAAAAACAATTCTGTTGCATCATGAAGTAATTACATTTTCAGAATAATGAAGGATATGATCAGGCAACACATCCTCAGTCTGTAGGGAAGTTAAGGTGGGTGCAATGGCTGTTTGCTTCTCACATTGTGATGTCCAATGACTTCTTTCCAAGCAGTGTATATGTACTAGCTCATTGCATTGTAGATTGTTTTGTCATTATTTTTTTTTAGAAGACATCAATAGATTTCCAAAGCTATCAATTCATCTGGAACATCTATACTGTGGTAGATTTCAAATAAAAAGCATAATAGTGACAAGACAACTGCTTTTTTTTATTTTGCTGCCAAAAGCCAGCTGTTTATCTATGCACTTTATTGAGATACAAATCCCACTACATGCACAGATATTCATGCATCACCAAAATGTCTTCTGATAGTAGACGTGAGACCACTATTAAAATACCATCCTGCTTATCGAGGACTGAAGTTACTTCAGGCCTGCAATAAGCAAGATGGTGTTTTAATGTTTAGTGTCTAGAATAGAATTTCTGGGTTATCTGCCACTTAGCCTATGCACAGCTATCATCTCTCTCTCTTAGAATGTTGGAATTTGGGGAGGAACATAAAAAATATATAGATCATCATCAAATTCCCGACATGTACCCTCAAGGAGTGTACAGGATATGATAGTACGACATGAAAAACTTATATCATCACTAACTTCCTATCTACAGTTTTCCTCTAGATCAATCTGTTACCTATCAAGTCTCCAACATTATCAGATATTATATTTCTTTCTTCTAAAGCACTTTTTCACTGTATAAAACCACCTATATCTTTGTCTTCCTCTGGGTCTTTTTCCTGCCAACCGGGCAGAGAACACTTGTTTTGCTAATCTTTCCTCTCCCATTCTGTTTAGGTGACCATACCACCTGAGATTAGCTTTGCTAACACATTCCTGGATGCTAACAATGTCGAGTTCTTTCCTAATATCCTCATTTTTAATATGATATTGCATTGATGCCATCTGTTCACCCCCCCCCCATCTTTCTCAGACCTCTCATATCTGTGGTTTCTAGTCTTTCATCAAGCGTTTTATTTCTAACCCAGCTCCTGGATCCATAAGTTAAAATTAGCTTGAACATTGTCCTGTATATAGCTAATTTACTGTTTTGATTAATTTCTCTCTTATTCCATATAAATTTATTCAGTTGACATTTAGCCATACCAGTTTTGTTGATTCTGTTGTCTATTTACATATTTAATTTACCATCTTCACTAAAAATCATGCCTAAGTAGTTGAAATGTTTTATTTTGTTGTATTGGTTCTCCATTCATAATGCAGTTGATATTTTCAATGTTTCTACTGATTTTCATTGTCTTAGTCTTGTTATTGCTGATTTTCATACCAAATTTATTACAACAGCTATTCGGTTTAGGAATCTTGCAAACTTGTACTGGATTTATTTAGAAGTATAACATCATCTGCATATAAAGTAAAGAGCTGAGATTAACATCTCCAATTTTGATATCAGGTTTAATACCACTTTCTTTCATAATGTGATCCAAGGGGATAATGTACATCCTTGTCTGACACCAGATTTAACATTAAACCATCTTCCTGTACTTCCTTCAATTCTAACTATTGACTTACAACTCAAATAAGAACTGAGTATTGCTTGATATATTGCCTCATTGACAACATACAACCGTAACGTTTTGAATAGCTTTTCTCTTGGTACCTTGTCATATGGTTTTTCCAGATCTAACAAACTTAAATACATATCTTTGTTATATTCCCATGATTTCTCAACTAATTTTCATGAAGTGAAAATCTGATCCTGATAGCCTCTATTTGGCCTAAATCCAGCGTGTTCTTCACCAAGTTTCCCTTCCACAGTCCTTCTCAACCGTTTCTCAAGTATACTTCCATAAATCTTACCAGGAACACTCAGTAGGGAAACACCTCTATAATTCTCACATTCAGTTTTATTTCCCTTTATATATATATATATATATATATATATATATATATATGGGTACTATGAGAACTCTACTCCAATCAAGTGGAATTTGTCCCTCTGCTCAGGCCTTCTGAACTATGCAATGCAAGCCACTGTAAGACTTTTATATGTCCATGCTTGAGTATTTCTGTCAAATATCATCTACTCCAACTGTCTTTCCACATTTCAGGCTTTTGTTGGCTTTTTCTACTTCAAGTATGGATATGTATTCCTGACTGCATGCCTGTTAAGTGTTTTTTACCACTGTGCTGTCATCACTGCTTGTTTCATTTAGCAATTTTTCGAAATAATTACTCCATACTTCAAGGAATATTAGTAATATTCCTATGTTATTACCCAAGTCTTCCCATGACTTGTGTTTAGGTAGTTTTACACAGTGTTTAGCTTTCTTACATTTGTCTCTGTATTCTCTAAGAGCACAAGCTGACTTATTTGTCAGGAACTTTTGATATGCTTTCTTCTTTTCCTTCACTGCCTCTTTAACTTCTTGTGTCCACCATGGAGTTCCGATTTTTGATCCTTGCAGACAACCTCACCACATACCTCTCTGACTGAATCAATCAATGCTTTATTCAGGGCCTGCCACTGAATCTCCAAGGTTTGGTTTCTGTTCTCGAACTCTTTCATTTTTTCTTGAATAATGTTTGTGTATTTTAGTCTACAGTTCACATCTGAGAGCTGTTCAACTTTTATTCATTTTAAAACTTTCTTATATATATTAAAAAGGCACTACTTATATATATATATATATATATATATATATATATATATATATATATATATATATAAAAATATATATATATATATATATATATAAAAATATAAAAGCAGTGCCTTTTTTTGAGTATGGTATACAGTATGTTGAGAAATTTGATATTCAGCATATTTTTTGTTGTTTAATATTTACCTGGTATTCAAATAAGCTTAGTTATTAATGAAATTTTCATTTTGCATTATGGCTATTGTAGATATTTCTTATATAAAACTTTTTAATTATTTTTAGAATTTTAAATTACTTTCATTTTTTATGCCTGGCTGTGTCTCGCATTAGTTGTGTGTCAAGCAGGAACTCACTTGATGTCATGCTAGTTCCAATTTTTTTTTCTAGACCATTATTTCTGAAATTGGTATTTTGAAATGACTTAATGCTATATAATATCTCAAATGTAATGTTGTGTTAAAGTATAGAGCTGGAAGGCTTCAATTTGGCATAAATTTAAAATGGGGGATATTATGTCTGTCCATATTTTATAGCCAAATATTGAACAAAAGTCTAAATTTGCCAGAGAGCTTATGAGAATCAGTATAATCTTCAGCATAGGAGTTACTTATTATTTGAGATTTTTTCTTTCTATTTTCGGCTACAAGATATGAATGGATGCATAGTATCTTTTTTATTCCAAATTGAAAGCTTCTGGTTCTACACATTAATATTTGATTATGCTCATACCAAGAGATCACTTATGTGGAATATAACTTTCCAACTAGTCTCTGATGAGAACTAATAGTTCAAAACAGCTGTCAGACCAGTGAAACCTAATTTAAGCACTAATAAAATGCATATTAAGTTTCTTTCTATATTTGGTTTATAAACTTAAATTGTTAATAATTATTTTATTAGCTTTTAATATATTCCACAAATTTGTCTTGAGTTCTTCTCACACACAGGAATTCACTATGCTATTTGAAGCTTCTGAGATGGCATATTCTTATCAACCACCTGGAAGGAATATTAATGTATTTACCAACTTGCAGCGATTTGTCAAGCACTTTGGACATCTGTTTGGTCTTCTGAGGAATGCACTCTGTTGAATGCATTCCTCACCATTCGACGAGGACCTGAAAACAAGCTAATCATGAAGAGCTCTGACGTCAAAGTAAAGACTTTTGCAGGGTTGGCATACATCATCTGACTTAGCGATGGCAAAAGTGCATAGTGAATGATAAACTTTAAATATGACAATGCTCGCAAAATTTTTAAATGGGATTATTTCATTTTAAAAACATTGGAAAATAAATATTTTCTGAGGAAAAAAAAAGATAGGTGGAATTACTCGTATACTGCTCCTTATTTATACTATAATAATGAGTGCCTAAGTTCGTTGGCTTTAACAGATCTTAATTTCATCATAAGGTTAACTGTATTAACTTTATTTTGTTTGTTCAAGGTAAATGTGTATTTGGTTTGTTGCAGAAATGAAACTTTGTAAATGAAATTTGTGCATCGAAGCAAAAATTAAAATTGAGAATGCTATGCATCCACTTTTTGTATGTGCATGGGGGGGGGGGGTAATTCAAAGCTTATATTCTCTCAAAAGAGGCATCTCCTTAACAAACTGTATGTATAACTGCAACAAACAAACAAAATTAGCCTTATATTGAAGTTCAGATCTGTCAAAGCCAATGAACTTGAAGATACAGTTCCACTCTTGGTAGTACAGTAAGACTGTTCTATGAGGAGTGGTACATAAGTAATGCCTCCTTTTAATTTTTTATCCCCTCATAAAATATAATTTTTTTCACAATGGCTTTTACTAATTATAATTTTTCTGACCTTTGTTATCAAAATACATGATAAATATTAAAATAAGATGTTAATGTTTAATATTTTGATTTTGTCTTTTTACCTATCATACCTGCATTAATTTTAATTCTATCATATTATTTTAGGTATAATAAGAAGAGGAATTCTAATCCACCTAGAGAAAGAGATGGCCTCTAGACAGAGATTCCTAGCTTTTTTTTTTTTTTTTTTTTTTTTTGTAAACCATCACATGATCCCTTTCGTGAATGGGAATAAATAAATAATGGTACTTAAAGTTATTTCCATTAGTTTTGTATAAAGATGTGAAATCAACTTCCAGGGCATTCTTCTGCTTCCATTTTATTTCTCATACTAGCTGAATTGTTTAATTTTCAAGTCATTGTTGCATTTCTTGTGATAGGCAAAAAAGTAGTCTGATATTCACTTGTTTCTCTTATATAATTATTTTTTTTTTTACTATATCCTTGTCAGTGAATGCTTTTTGTGTATGATTTTGTTATAGAAATAGCAAAAGTGCAGCTGCTCAGAATGTTGCTTTCATCTGAGTTTCAAAAAAAAAAAAAATCATGATTTTAAAATTTGGGGAACTGAAAAGTTTATGGTGCATTTTTATGGTTATATTCCTTTAAAAACTGGATTGATAGACTAGAAAAGTATGAATTTTAATTAGAGAAGTGTAAAAGTTGAATGTCAGTCTAATTTCTTGTAGTGTTCTCGGATTATAACAACAGACATGAATTTAGTGATCGGATTATTAGTTATTTGTGAATAAAAAAAATCCTTGTGTAGTTTTATCAACTGGAACAAGCATGTTGACATTTTCTGTGGAATATTTTTTCAACAGCAGTTATTTTTTACTTTGCCTAGTAATCAATCCATGTTTCTGCTGCTGTTTATAAAGTAAATGTTCTTTTTAAATTGTCTTAAGAAGAATGTGATAGACATCAAAGGCTTGCTTTGATGTCTATCACATTTCAAAAAGAAAATAAGTGATATTGAATTTTTAGTCACTTTGTTTCATTTTATTGTATTCACACAAATAGATTGGTCCATTTAAAATAAAGAAAAAAATGTTTATGGACACATGCGGAATGACAAATATCAGACATTTCACCAAATATACACAAATTACATTTTTAAATCGAATGCTGATTTACTTGACTTAGCCAAGAAGGAATGTATTCTCCTGTTAACTTGATATACAAAGAGTGTTTGCAAAGTAGTGAGGCTGCTCACATTATCAGTGTCTAAGGCAGTGCTTCTCAAATGTTTTCAGATTGTGGCACACTTGGCAATGCAAATTTCTTTCATGGCACACCTGTTCTTAACACCGGTCTCTTGTGTAATTAACAGTAAATTTATAGTATTTTTCATTTTATAGTACATTGACTATATTCAAATTCAAGTACAATATATATTTTTATAGTAAGACATGACAAAAATGAAAATTTGAGAGAGATATTAAATTTTATTATACATGTGCTTTGTTTTAAATATGAAATTAGTATGAAAAATCACCCATCCAAGAAAATCAAAATTGCAAATAATTGTTGCTATACTGTCTGCTCACTGTCTTAGCCTTCTTGCATAGGGTTCCTTTATGTTTGTATTGGGGGATAAAAACATTTCTTTGCTTCAAATCAAACTGTTGAAGTTGGAGTAGCTAAACTTAACAGTGCAGCTATACTAATAACTACTGCAGATGTAATCATTGTATTATTATTTGATTGCAGGTGCTTTAGTTTAGCATTTGCAGCAAAATAAATCAATGTTACATAAATATTAGGCTGGTGAAAGTTTTTATACAAACAATTGTATAAAATTGGCTTATTGGCTAAAGTGCATTCTAATTTGGACAACAATTTTTTTTACTATCAAAATTTGGCAGTGTATCTCATGGCACACTGTTTGAGAAACATTGGTTTGTGGTATTCCTAGGCTGGGACAGAATTTCCTTTTTAAACTAATTTCTTCCCACATCTTTTTTTTTTTTTACTACTCGTTCTAAAACATCTGCAATAGACTGATGTCTTATAAGTAGTAGAGTAGTGAAAAGTGGTTGTTTTGGGACATCTTATATAGAATAGCTGTAGTTCATAAAATTCCTGACATATACTCTCAGCTGAGTGTAAAGGATATTATGGTAGTATTACATGAAAAAGCTACATCATTACTAACTTCCTATCAACAATTTTCCTCCAGATTAGCATGTTATCTGTCAGCATTCCAATATTATCTGATCTTATATTTCTGTCTTCTAAGGCACTTTTTACTGTATCAATCTATCTACATATTGGTCTTCCTCTGGGTCTTTTTCCTGTTAAAGAATACTTGTTTTGCTAACCTCTCCTCTTCTCTCCAATTCCTTAAGTGGCCTTACCATCTGAGATTATCTTAGCATTCAGGAATGCGTTGGCAGAGATAATCTCAGATGGTAAGGCCACTTAAGGAATTGGAGAGAAGAGGAGAGGTTAGCAAAACAAGTATTCTTTAACAGGAAAAAGACTCAGAGGAAGACCAATATGTAGATAGATTGATACAGTAAAAAGTGCCTTAGAAGACAGAAATATAAGATCAGATAATATTGGAATGCTGACAGATAACATGCTAATCTGGAGGAAAATTGTTGATAGGAAGTGAGACTGAATAGATGGCACCAGTGGTGCCATCTATTCAGTCTCTTAATTTTTCTCAGGACTCTTATCTGTGATCTTCAGTTTTGATCAAGAGTTTTATTTATAACTTATCTTTCAGATCCATAACATTAAATTGGTTTGAACACTGTCTTGTATACAGCTAGTTTAGTGTTTTGACTAATTTCTCTGATATAAATTTATTCATGCCACTTCCTATCAAACCAGCATTGCTAATTCTGGTGTCTGTTTCTAAATTTAATTTACCATCTTCACTAAAAATTGTGCCTAAACAACTGAAATATTTTAGTTGTTTATTCCATTCAGGATGAAGTTGATGTTTTCATTGTCTTTGTCTTTTTGATTCTGATTTATTACAGCAGTTGTTCAATTTAGTTAGGGAATCCTGAAGACTTGTGCTGGATTTACTTAGACGTATAACACCATCTGCATAAAGTAAAGAGCTGAGATTAACATCTCCAATTTAAATATCAAGTTTAATACCACTTTCCTTCATAATGTGATCCATATAGATGATTAGATATTAGATCGTTCCACTTACCTCCCCATTGATTACAATCCCACCAACTCGTAAATTAGAAAACTCCATAGGCTCCTTAAGAAGGTCACTTCTTGGCCTTTGGAGATTATCAACAGACTAAAACCCTATAACTCTAGACCCCCCCCCCCCCGTATATGGGCTCCCAAAAATACACAAAAAAAATGTGCCATTACGTCCCATAGTGGATGGCATTGATTCCCCCACTTACAAACTAGCCAAGCATTTAGCCAAAGCGCTCTCACACTATATTGGCAATACACCATCACACATAAAAAACTCAGCCCACTTCAAAGCCAGTATAGAAAACCTTACACTCCAACATAATGACATAATGGTCAGTTTTGATGTCTCGTCCCTATTCACGAATGTCCCCCTCAAAGAAACCTTAGAGCTAATCCAAGCTAAATTTCCTCCCGATATCTCAGCCGTATTTCAGTTTACAATGAACTCAGGCTATTTCGTTTGGCAGGAAAAATTCTACAAACAGATAGAGGGGACAGCCATGTGTTCACCACTTTCCCCACCCTTGGCCAATTTCTTTATGGAGACTTTTGAAGAGAATGCCTTAAACTCAGCCCCACAAAAATCTACTATATGGCTTCGCTACGTTGATGATGTTTTCGCTATTTGGCCACATGGCCCGGATTCACTCCTCTCCTTCCTAACACACTTAAACAACCAACACCCTAGAATCAAGTTCACCCTGGAAAAAGAGGAAAACAATAACCTCCCCTTCCTAGACACACTAGTCACCCACCAACCTGATGGAACCTTGGTTTTCTCAGTTTATAGAAAACCCACCCATACAGGCAGATACATTCTCCAACAATCCCATCACCCCCCCCCCCCTCACAACAATATGGAGTTATTAAGACATTATTCAACAGGGCAAAAATAATCTGTTCAAATGATCAAGCCCTAACCACTGTGAACTAAATCACATCCATGACACTTTCTCAGTGGCTATCCCCTCCAAAAAATACTTAACCCAGTTATCCACAACCCACCACCCCCTCCCCTTCACAAAAAAGATTACTCTAAATCCATCACCATTCCGTACATCCGAGGCACCTCGAAAAAAATCAATAAAATCTTAAAAAAAACATGACTTGACCACTTGTTACAGACCACATAGAAAACTGGCATCCCTTATCTGCTCCACTAAAGACCAACCACTTCCCCTAGACCTACCTGGTGTATACCAGGTCCCTTGCAGCTGTAAATTGTCCTACTTTGGCCAAACAGGCAGGACAGCAAATATCAGAATCTCAGAACACAAGGATTACATCTGATTTCATCAGTACAGCCACTCTGGGCTTGCAGATCACGCTCTGGATACTCGCCACAGAATAAGATGGAAGAAAGCCACAGTAATACACCGCAGCAAGTTCAAGTATGAAAGACTATTCATGGAATCAGCCTCGGCCATGGAACATGCCAAACCTCAACAAATTTGGATGCATGAGACTGCCCCAAATTTGGGAAACTTTTATCAGAAATTCAGCCCAAAGAACTACCAATATAGCCCGCCAGGGGGGCACCATCAGGACTTTAGAAAAACGTTAGCTTCCTAGCTTCAGTCTCATTTGCTGTTATTAGTACTTGTGTGCACGTTTCTTTGTAGTAAGTTCCCAAGAAGATGGCAACGTGACATTTGCCAAAATATCGGAAAGTATATATTAAAGTTTATTTAATTTATATTTCTAGTATACGCTGTCAATTCCTTAAATATTAGTTATCATATAGATGATGAATAAGAGTGGAGATAATGTATACCTTTGTCTGTGCCTGATTGAATATCAAATCATCTTCCTGTACCTCCTTTAATTCTAACTGTTAATTTACAGCTGAAATATAAACATAGTATTGCTTGATATAGTATTCCATTTACACCATATAACTGAAACATTTTGAAGAGCTTTCTGTTGTCACCTTGTGATATGTCTTTTCCAAATTTACAAAACTTGAATACATATCCTGCTTATATTCCCATGATTTCTCAACTACTTGTCTCTTAAAGTGAAAATCTGACTGCTTGTTCTTCTCCACGCTCTTTCCATCCACAATTTGTGTTAGCCATTTTTCAAGTATACTTGCATATAAATCTTACCAAGAACACTCCATTGTGAAATTCCTCTAATCTAATTCTCACATTCAGTTTTATTTCCCTTCTTATAGATGGGAAACCAATTATCTGGAATTCAACCCTCTGACCAGGCCTTCCAAATTATGCAATACAGTAAAACTTTTATACATCCATATTTTAGCAATTCTGGTTGTATATCATCTACTCCAGCTGCTGTTTCATACTTTAGGTTTTTGATAACTTTTTCTATTTCAAGTACTGGTATATATTCTTGGTAGCATTCCTGTTGAGTGTTTCACAATGCTGTCACTTCTTGTTTCATTTAGCAATCTTTCAACGTAATTACTTCAGACATCTAGAATATCTTTATTTTCAGATATTCTAGATGTCTGAAATAAAGTAATCTTTCCTCAATTTCAATAGCCTCCATGACTTTTGTTTAGCTAGCTTTGCTTTACATAATTCTTAGCTTTCTTACATTTTTCTCTGTATTCTCTAAGAATTTTGACTTACTTGCCAGGAATTTTCAATATGTGTTCTTGTTTTCCTTGATATCATTTGTAACTTCCTTCATCATGGAGTTTTGATATTTTTATCCTTGCAGATTATCTCATCACATGCCTCTCTGACTGAATCACTCAATGCATTCTTCAGAGTTTGCTACTAAATCTCCAAGGTTCAGTTCTTGTTTTCAAAATTTCATTTTTTTAAAAATAATGTTTGTGTATTTGAGTCTACAGTTCACCTCTGATAGCTGTTCAACTTTGATTTGTTTCAGAACTTTCTTACACACCCGTCTTTACAATATGATATTGAATTTTATCCTGCTCAACACTAAATGCTTGATCAATTCCAAATCCTTTGTATACCTTGTGTCTTGAATCAGTGGGAAAACATTTTTATGTTGGAGCCTGGTGTTAGTAATAACTAGTCCATATCCTAAGAGCAGAAATCTAGCAAGTATTTACCATTATTATTAGCTTTCCTCTTTTCTCCAAATTTTCCCAAAACATTTCTCTGTGTCTGGTAATCATTTCTTACTCTGCTGTTTAGATCTACAACAAGGACCAGCTTTTCCTTTTTCATTGTGTCAGCTGCCTTACTAGTAAGTAGTAGTAGTATTCATATTAGAGGTAGAAGGATTGTCTTAGAAACTGGTTTCTATCCTCTGAAACATAACAGGTAAACTGGTCAGAAAGACGCATGTATTTAACAGACATAATACTTTGTTGTCTCGGTTGCTTAATTGTCTTAGTTTGTTGTTTATAACTTAGATATCTTACTTCCAAACAGTGATGACAGCTTCCATTAAGCAGGTGCGAATGCTGGTCTTGAAATTCATCTTGCTCTTGTTATCATTCAGGGAGTGAGAGGTCTGATTGAAGTCTAGCGGAATAATGAATTACTGACCATTTAAAACTATACATTTAGAAATTTATGCACATTTAATCTTACAAATACAACATTTATTTTACAAATGATATTCTATCTTTTTCAATTTAGCTACTTGAATACAAATTCTACCCTACGGTTCTTTTTTATAAACTGGTCAATAACATCGTCATAAAAAGTTGGTTGTAACTTAATTTTCCCAAGCAATATGCACACTTGTAAAGGCTGGCTGAAATCACTGGCTAGAGCTACTTTGACTGTGAATGGCCTGTGTTTAAGATGACATGAAGGGAGCGGAAATGGCTATGCACGACCATGAAATCACAGTGCTGCAGCGAGGACCTGGAAGCTCCTACAATCAAGCAAGCCAAGGTAGCTTTGACTAGATGAGCAAGCATCGTCCTTTGATACACAACACAAAGCTCAATTATTGCCACATAAGCTTAAGACGTCTTCTGTCTACAAAAATAAAAGCCTAAATGGAATGCTTATAAATGCATGCATTTATTAACAAATAAATATTACTTCTTTCTCAATTAATGAGCTTGCGCAACAAACATGGAGAATTCGCCCCTGCCATTAAGTAAAGTGCTGATATTGTACCAGTAAATGAAACTCATCTGCCACCAAGAGATGCATAGTACTACAGTCTTGTTCTTTCATATCAGAGATGTATACATTTTAATTTGATCCCCGTGTCTGTGTTATTTCATTTCCTAGATAGCTTCCTTCCATGTTTAATGCCTGTTATCTGGTAGATATATGTCCAGGTTTCTAACGTGGAAGGTGTAAGCAGAAGGTTTGGTTACTATAGGCCAAACCAAATTTCATTGAAATTTGGTATACTCTACATCATGTATCCAGAACATTTTTTCCATTAGTATTTTGGATGAGTTTTAGCCTGTAGACACTGCACTCATGCTATCTCAAGAAGAATATCTTCTCCCCTCCCTTTACGCAAAACTTTTTTTTGACTTATGTGCAAAACATTTCCCATAATCTTATAATGATCCTTCAACAGTCACTCAGCATTTGTAATAATCTGATCTGTAATGCTGGTGCTCTATTGCTTTGAGTGTTAACTCAGAAATATTGACAATATATTTTTTGTAGGGCAATTAAAGTAACTAAAAGTTTCTTTTATTTTCTTCGAAATATGATTCATTTGTATGCAACAATCTTACTGTTCATACTTATGTTGTGAATGATATATGGTATTTAGTTGTAATCAGTTTTGCAGGAGGCTAAATATGGTGAGAGGTACATAGACTTGTAATTCCTGGCTGTTTCAGGCTGCATGGCATCACATCTTGGTGCAGAAACAAGACTAAAAAGTTATTTGGCAAACTGTTTCTAATGAATTGTATCTTGAAGGTGAAGTTTGATTCTATAGACAGTTTAGATTCATGGTGTGTCCTTGGAAGAAATTCCTAAACCTACCAGATATCCCACATCAAAAAGCAATCAGTATTGGCTTGATATTTGATCTGCCTTGTATTACTTTTCCTGAACAATTGAATGTCTTAGTTCAACTCATTTTCTGAATTCTTATTGTAACATTTTGTGCTTTCTAGTGGTCATCTACCAAGTTAGTAGCAGAACTTGATGTATGCACATTCCTTTGGCTTTTTACATTGTTTGTGTTTTAGCTGAGCTCATGCACGACTGACTCCTGCCTTGTGTTTTCTGATAGGTGGTCTGAAAAGATGTTCCCATCAAAAAACATGGCAGCTTGAGTCAGTCATTCATGAGCTCAGCTAAAGTGCAAACAATGTCACATAGCAGATGTACCAAAGGAATGAATGAATATATATATATATATATATATATATATATATATATATATATATATATATATCAAGTTCTGTGCTACTAACTTAGTAGTAGACCACTAGAAAATACAAAATGTCATAACAGGCATTCAGAAAATGTAGCTGCCACTTCAATACTGTTATTAATTTCCTCACAAAAAATTCTGTCCTTCACATATTTTGGATCAGTCCTCATCTGGATGATGCACACTGTGTGCTAACAAATCAAAGCATTGCTCCTATCCCAATCCCTGGAATTTACATAGCTTAATGATATAGTGCCATCATTTTGTGGTTATTGCTCCTGATTTGTTACATGATGAAATTTTGGTTCATAAATTTTATTTATCAATGTTGACAAGCAGTTATTTGCTCAAAAACTTTGGCTGTGACGCACAGTATGATAAGCAACAGGAACTTCACTTGCTGTAATTTTATTGCTTTCGCTGTCACCGTCACGTCTCACCATAAATGAGCTGATGTTTTAAACAGAATCCAGAGTCTTTTCGGCGTCTTTATGTTTCTAGCTACGTAGATGTTGGTTGATGTCGCTTCTGCCTCCATGAGCAACGAAAAAATGGACAATCCAATTTTGGCATATCACTTTTGTTCCATCACTACACATCTTGTCCAGTTTAATAAATTTGAATACTTTATGGAGATCGTCATTAAAACTGCAGTTTCACCTCTTTGACATTGCAAGAATAGACTTAAACCTTTAAAAAATAAGACTTAAAACTAAAAAATATGAAATTTAAATAACCGGCATTGAATAACAAAATTACCGGTTATCATACAGGAAAAACAAAAACTAACGCTACAACAGAACAGACGTCATGCAAGTGTTGTTTTCTCTGAATAAATATTTAGCCTTATGTTTTTTCGGTGTGCAAAACTGAAATAGAGATCCTTGTCATATTTTCACGATTTCTCTGTTTGTCTTGAAGCGAAAATCCTTAGTCTTATGTAGTTCACCGAGGTTTTTTTTTTTAATATAATTTTTCTTATTCTCTTCTCGAATATGGGTTTTATAAATCTTGCTTGGAAATGAATGCAATGCTCATAATGAATTTTATTTCGTTTTTTTTTTTAATATATATGGTGGTCATGAAAGTTCTGCTCCAATCTGGAATCAGACATTCTGAGCAGGCTTTCTGAATTATGCCATACTGTACGACTTTTCTAGCTACATATTTTAGCATTTCTGATCGAAAATCATAAATTACAATTGCCTTTCTACATTTCAAGTTTTGATGGCTTTTTTCCTTAAATGTTGATATGTACTCCTGATTGAATTTCTGTTGAATATTTTTAGCACTTTATCACTTCTTGTTTCAATTAACAACCTCTCAAACTAATATGCCACATATTCAGAATCTCGTTATATTCAGGTTTTATATAGATAGATTTTATAATCTCTAATTCCTTTTACAGTACTATTTCCTCCATTTTTAAGATTTTCAATAGCTTCCATGCTATTTTCTCAAAGTCGTGATATTTATTATTATGTGACACCTTCAGGGAGTCCAAAGGCTCATTGAGGGAGGACACCTACTCTATAACTCCATCTCCACCACTCAAATCCACCAACTACAGCGAAACACATCATCTACACCAACGGCATCTACTACCCACTACCAGCACTAGTATTTTCACAGACAATCACAAATATATCCCACGGCGGGATTCGAGCCCTCAGCGTTTTGGCTGGACAGCAGATACGCTAACCACTCGGCCAACCAGGCCGGTAATTTTTTTTTTCTCATTAATAATCAAATATTATCATTTATAATATTTAGCATTTAGTTTCTTATTAAAGAATACCTGGCCTTTTTTGTTTAGCTACTTTTCCACATTACTTTGATTTCTTACACTTTAACCATATTCTCTCAGATCACATGCTAACTTTTTGTGCAGGAAATTTCGATTCATTTTCTTTTCTTGTTTCTTTTTAAAACTTTCGTACATATTTTTATTTTCATTCTGAAATTCTTTTACCTATTATTATTATTACTTTGCAAATTGGTATCTAGGCTATATTACTAGAATGAAATATATCAGAAATAATTTAATGCTAATCACATGTTTCAATCCTATACAAGTATTGTTGAACAGTTAGATGATGAGGTGGATATTTTGTATTTTTCTTCCAACGCTATTTCCAATAAACACTTTTCTCAAATGCATTGGATGGGCATACAATTTTTATTTCGTTCCAAATGGCTTTTATTCAGTGAGATCGGAACAGTGTGCAAGGGCAATTAATTTTTTCATATTGTTTCGCTGAAATTGTATCGCTGTTGTGAAAGACAGCAGTCTGATGCATGAAACTTCCATAATTTTTTTAAATCAGCTAACGCCTTTTATTCCCTTATAGGGAGTAGGCGAGGCCTTTATACCCTATCTAGCTTTTGGAGACTGAGTGGGCAGTTCAATCTCCACCGGTAGCTAATCAGAGATAGCTGGCCAATTTCTGTAACTAATTATAGCAGCCACAGATGAAGAGGCTGGCAAACAAGTGCTGCCATCTCTTAGTACCTAACCTTAACAAGATATGCTACTGTCTGAAATAATGTAGGTACTACGGTCGATTTCCTTGAGTTTACGGGAGGAAAAACCAACTTGCCCATTAGAAAAAGTTCCTCCAGTCGGCGACCAGACTTGAACTTAATTCTGACTTCGAGCGACTAAGTGCCACTTCCACTGAGCTACACAGTCCTCAATGTAAGACAAAACCCGAATTAATTTTATCTGCATGGCAACAAGAGGTCTCTTTGCAATGCGTACAGTGTGGTTAAATTGCCAGTGTGATCATTTACTGTAGTTCTGGATTAGTTTCTATTCATTGAGCAGAAATATAATACCGGTTGTGCCTCAAGCATTTCTACCTTTCTGTAGATGTAGATAGATTATTATAAAACTTTCTTTTAAACGAACTTTGGAAAATATTTCTGTGCTGACACTTTCTTTAATACGATAATTTTAAGTGTTTACGAGGGATAGGTGAATAATTTCAAGGTTTCAATATATATGTTTATATTTATAGCATTCAGTGTAATCTCGTCCATCTTTTCCCTGCTGTCCAAAGTTGGGTTAACATTGTCCTGTCAGCAAATCTGTTTATCAAAGCAGAAATCTCGTGAATGACAGTGAAATGGTTCTTTCAATGTATAGAGAACAAGTGAAGCACTTGCCATTCATTCCTTCCCCCATAAGATTGGATACATCACCTGAAACGTGGCCTCTCGATGTCATGCAAAATGTGCGATATCCAAACTGAATCAGATTCTTCCTCTATTTTGAAGTCTTGCAGGATGAAACAAGAACACCATAAACAGAAAACCATCACGAAATTCTTATTCACAGTGTGACATTACAACTGACTCGAAGGTGGAAACTATTACATCATCTCACTTGTGCAATGTGGAGAACTTTGAAATGTCACTCGTAATTCATCACTCAATGGTTATTTTTGATATTACAGTCAATTATGGTCTTCAAATTAGTTATTTTAAATAACTGAATAGCAATGCATTAAGATCTAAATTCACTTCTACATCATAAGTTTAGAAATAACGTAAACGCACCGTTGGAGTTGAATTTAATATCTATATATTAAAATGACTGGGGTGTAGATGTTTTTAAATATGCCTTTAAATTTTACATCGATAATCATACACCACGGGAGAGGGCAAGGTCTAAATCATTGACTGCTTTAAAGTATCAGATACAATGAGGTGGTGAGAGTGAGAATTCATTATACAGAAAGGTGTAATAGAAGAAATGAGGTGAGGAGAGGGGGAATATGAGGCATCTGAGTTTTCTTCAATTTCACAGAACCAAAAAGGATGGTGTTGAACCTAGTCGTATCATCATAGAGCAGAACGTTACTTCTTATCAAGAAGAACAAAATACTTAACGAACGGATAGGTTAGAGATGGGTCACCGATTCCAGTTGCGATTCAGAATTGAATCACGCCATTCATATTCATGAAGAGAAGTTCTGCTGAATTTCCGGCTAAAATCAAATTACTTGAACAGAATAAGTTGTCGTTTAAAGATAAAAGTATCAAAGTTGTCTATTTTCAGAAATGAATTAATTCCAATTAAGCTAAAACTTGTTTTATATATCTGTGAACAAATGCAATAACATACTGAAAAAAAATTAAGTGTTAAATCATAAATTCATTTCTGTCACATCAATTTCCAGTTAAAATACCACTTTACCGATCTGAATAGCATAAGGAATAAATTGCAGTTTGGTTGCTCTTCTACATGGATATTTCCAGGACTTTAACTACTTCTTTCATAAAGTTGGCATTTTTTCCCCCCTTCGGGAGTTTCCGTAAGGAAAAAAACAAGAAAATCAACCATACAGCTCTTTACTTCAGACCCCAATATATAGTGTTGTCGAGATGGTGGCAGTTGTTTGTTGTATTCTCCCCAGATGTCGATGAAAATCTTTGGTAGTAATGGTCGAAAGACACTGTCTTTACACGCACACACATGCATATACTATCCTGAAACAAACGTTTCACGAAACTACGTATAATAAAGTAAAAACAAAAATGCAACAAATAAATATATATGATTTCATTACTATAGAAAATCAGCTAATCCCTTTTATTTCCTTATAGGGAGTAGGGCGAGGACGTTTTATCTCTAACTTTTGGAGAATGAGGGGACAGTTCAATCTCCGCTGCTGGCCAATTAGAGATAGCCCAAGACCATCACAAATTATACTCAGCACCAGTCAAGAGATCTGGCTGACAAAGGTTGCCATATCATGGTCCTAATGCTAACACTATATTTTACTATCTGAAAATAGTGTGAAATCTAGATTCGATTTTCTGGAGTTTACATGATGAAAAACCTGAGCTTCCGGAGAAAACCCTCTTCCTGTGCCAGAGATCGACGAACTCGGGAACCGATCGAAAACAAGCTTAGTAAAAGTTACAGTAGTCGGGACTAGAACTAAAAGTACGGCGTTCTTCCTTCAGGCGGTCAAGTGCCGTAGACAGCACGCGCCACTTCAGCTACACAGGCGCTGATTTTATTGCTATTTAAATATTGTTTGCAGTTGCGTTAGAGAGAGCGAACATTTTTTGTTTTCATTAAAAATGCTGCTTATGACCTACTAATAGATTGTCACCTTTTGCTTGAAAACACTACTTTAGGGAACGGTACTGAATTTTTAATTTTATATTTATACATTCAGAGCCTGTGTAGCTAAGTGGAAGTGGGGTTTGTACTCCATAGCACTAGGTCCTGAAGAAGGGCCTAGGTTCGATCTTCGACTACAGGAATTTTTCTCTTCTTCGACCAGCTCTCTGGTTAGTCGATCTCTTGCAAATGGTTTTTTTTTCTACTGGAAACTGATTTTTCGTCCTGTAAAACTCAAGAAAATCGAGCCTAGTTTTTCTATTTGGGACCACGATGTAGTAGCACTTGTCAGCCGTCTCTTCACTGGATGCCATCTATATAATTAGGATGTCCATGCGGTTAGCCTAATGGCTGTGCGCTTCGCAACCATATGACTGGGGAAGGAGTGTCCCAGGTTGGTTCGATTCCCGTCGAAGACGTGAGGAATTTGAGGATCTTCCTCAGCCATAGCCAAGTTAGCCGGTCTTGAGCACGGGCAGTAGGGTTTTTTTCGTCAGTTTATCTGGCGTTTTTCATCCCGCAAGCAAGCAAACTGGCCCCGTGAACACACATGGATCTACAGCCATAAATACTTAATCCCCCATCAGGGGCTCAACTCTCCCCAATAGGGACGAGGGAGAAAAAGGGAGGAAACTTTATACGAATAAATAAATTAGGGATAATCTTGGCCCAGATATCTCTGATTGACTATGAGGGAAGATTGAACTGCTTTCTCAGGATCCAAAAGTTAGATAGATCTAAAATCGCCTCGCATACTCCCTATAGGGGAATAAAAGGCGTTGGCGGATTTATTTATATATCCTCTATTCAAATTAGATGAACTTTCTCTAGGTTCTCTTTTCGGATTTTGACTAACTTAAATTCTAGAGTTAGCCATTACTTACATTTTCCGTCAATAAAGTTAGTTCCTTTCTCTGAAGATACTCGGTTTTTTAATGCGTTTCATAAAATCCTTCACAAAACACAAGCAATAAATACTTGCTGTATGAGTTCTGTAATTTATTTAATGCTAAATACAAATACGTTCCTGCACTTAGCATGCAAGAGAAATGCACCGAACTGTGGCAGTGACAAAATAGAGCTATCATCGCTCTTTCAGGAATGAAAATACTGTAGGGGGAGTTAAATTAATTATATGTATTGCGTAATAAGATCTAGGTAACGTTTTAAATTTACCGGAAGCATGCGTAACCTCGTGATAATTTCCATATCCTTCGTGCGTAGCATAAGGATAGGCTGACCATACGTACCGTTTTGAACGGGACAGTACCGTTTTTTTTTTTTTTTTTTGGTATTTCCCTGCCTTCCCGTCGTTTTCATAAAAATATCAATTTTGTCCCGTTTTTAATAAAAATTATAAATATACTTTAATATTGGTCAATCATAAATTATTATTCATAACCTATAATCGTATATCAATATCATGGATGCCAGTAATTTGTAACCATGGAGTCGCATTGTTCGTTACTAATTATCGATATCTGCAGTGACTTATCCAGAGGGGAGGGGGGTGCATATTGGCAAAACTTGCGCGTCTCAAATGCGGCGTCTGTTTTGCTATAGCTTTAGTTTTTTTTTTTTTGTTTTGCCTGTATGCTAACCGGTCGCTTTGTTATACAATGCCGGTTGTTTAAATTTCATATTTTTTAAAGCTTTAAGGTTATCCTTGCAATGTCAAAGAAGCGAAAACTACAGTTTTAATGACGATCTCCAGAAAGAATTCAAATTTATTAAAATGGACAAGCTGTGGTGATGGAACAAAAGTGGTATGCCAGCATTGTAATGTCTATTTTTTCCTTCCTCATGGAGGCAGAAGCGACATCAGCCGACATCTATGTAGCCAGAAACATAAGGATGCTGAAAAGACTTCAGTTAAAATCATCAGTTTATGGTGAGACGTGATGGTGAGAGTGAAAGCAATAAAATTGCAGCAAGTGAAACTCTTGTTGCTTATCATATTGTGCGTCACGGCCAAAGTATTCGCGCAAATGAATGTTTGTCGACATTGATGAATAAAATTTATGAACGAAAATTTTCTTCAGCACTTACGAAATCAGAAACAATAGTTAGCAACGTTTTATCACCATACATATTGAGCAGTCATAGAGGATTTGAATAAAACAAAAAACCTTACAGTCAGTTTAAATGCATCAAACAAACAAACAAACAAAAAAGACAGCAAACTTTTTCCAACACTTTTTGCCAAATTGTGATGTCCAAGACAAAATTATGGACTTTATTTCCTTACCTGAAATACAGCTCCGCTCTATATCTACCTAAATTCTTGTATGAGTTCTGTCTCTGAAGAATAATGGTAAGCTCAATATGTTTATGTAATAAAAACTTTTTATCGTCTTACTTTTTCATGAATAAATACAGAATGTTACATAACCCCCATCCCGTTTTTCTCTCTAGGAAATATGGTCAGCCTACATAAGGAAGCCATTATATCTTCAGTTCTAGTCACTAATTACAGATTTTTTTTCTAGATCTTTAACGAGTTACAGAGAATGTTTTTTCTTTCCATGAAAAACAAAACTCGGTGTTTTAGCTGTGCGATTGTAAAACTGCCGATTAATTCAAACAATAATACTAATTAAAACATGAAATGATATCTTGTCAAATTTGTTGTCACTTTCATCCATGATGCCATGGGTATCCAACCTTTTGGCTTGCCTGGGCCACATTAAGTGAAGAAGAATTGTCTTGGGCCGCATATAAAATGTATAATATAGTTAATCTATTTAAATAACAAAGCTTCCTTTATTTTTTAATTTTTTTTATTATAGGATTAAAAAAAGAGGGCAGCATAAACACAAAACTAGTGAGATATTTGGCATTGTTTACGTGAAATCAATGTCTGATTCGATGGAAGTGGTTGCAATTCTTAGTGAGCTCTCAAGGTTCTATCAGAAATTTTTGATCCAACTTTACTCTTCGTATGCTTCATTCTTGAAAACAATTGTTCACAAATGTACATACTACTGTAAATTTTAGTGATTACATTAAATCTTTGTTGTCGTCTGCGCCGTTGTAAAAATTATATTACTCTTATTGCACTTGTTCAAAAGTTCTATACTAATATTTTTCTTTACTTAAACTTAAACGCTCTACTTAATATACAGTCATAACTCCGATATCTAAATACGTTGCCTGATTTAGTCTCAATAAAATTTCTCACGTGTACAAAACCTTCATAACTAAGAAATTGCCTCTAGCTGAGCCAATCTCTTTGAACTGGTGTTTTTCTAAATTGAATTCTGAAAATTTATTTCATTTCCGACTGCGCCATCAAAATTCGTAGATAGGAGTTGAGTATCCTTCCAAAGAAAAACACTCAGCAAGACACGGAACTTTCTTCTCTTACTTATTACTGACTCTAGGAACGCACAATTTCTATTCTACAGTGAATCTGTGTGTCTAGGACACACAGATTCGATTTTTATGAGCAGTGCATTGGTATGCAAGAATCAGGAAAATTATTTGACAAAGAAATCAATTTATCGATACTTAATGCATGTACAAAAGGATTAATACTAAAATCACAAGTTAATTCAGGTTCTGTACCTCAACAACAACTCTTGTTTGGAAATACAATTAATCCTCTTAAGTAAACAATTCTCTTAAAAACAACGTGTCTATGGTATTACTTTAGCTAACACTTAGTTGCATGCAGAGCAATTTTATACATGCTAACAAAAGACAGGCTTAGCTAAAAACACAATATTAAGCACATGATATTTCACCTTCAACTGATGCTAATTTTTCTCACACACAACTGAACAAGATAGTTCAATGATTAGCTTAATTCCTAGTCCTCAAGTATACTATAATCAAAAGAAACTTTAGACAAATCACCGTCACAATTTCTTTCTCTAGCAAAACAATATAATAAACCTTACTTTGTAATAGTCGTCTAGTCCACTCTAGTAGATTCTTGAAATCACCCTTCCTCTGTTACTTTCCGACCTTGGCAATGCACATGGGTAACTATTTCTGGGATTGATGAGGTTACTTCCTTTCTTTGCAAACATCAGAAAACTTGGTGGCATGAAAATCTGATAATAACTTTCTTCAAAAACAACTCAAATGAGTTATTTCGCACGTCTGACATCTAATGGTAGGAACGAAGGACTCCGACCTTGAATCTGCGCAACTTTCCCGAACCTGGATCCAGAACAGAACGAAGACCAACTTATTCTGCCACAAACATCGATACTACCTCTCCTTCTGCATGGCTTTCTGCCTGCAAACGATTCACGTCTGCTAAGGCCTACAAAAATTCCCGTTGACGATTACAAACCATCTCCGACGACGATTAGCAAAACTCTAACCCGTTGCCGTAACTGCCTAACGTACATCGTCGTATCGCCGTCCCCTATTTCTGATAACTGATAACTTCTTTGGCTTGATGGATATCAATCCCGTGGATTCTGATCCCTTCATCGGTATGAAAAAGACTTATATTAAAGGTTAGCGAGCACTCGGCTCACCCTGATTAGGGCAATGCGGAAGCGCCTGAGCCAAAAGGTAGTGCAGCTTTCGGGCGCTTAGAAAACTCCTGAATGAGTTGCTTGGAATGAAAAGCTGCTTAGGTGAAAAAGTAGCGGTAGTGTTACGAAGCAATGTGGAAATATATGGGATATCAGCATCAAGATGCAGGAGAGCATGTCAATGGGTGATCATGGAGAAGATGACTTGAGTATTCCTGAGGAATTTCTTAGCGTCGGCTTGGCTGGGGTTCATGTTGCTAAAGGCTATTAGCATCTCCCCTAGTGAGGCAGCAAGAATCTGTGCAGAATTTTCGCTGTAAGCTGTCGAGGTTACGGGTAAAATCCGCAGAGAGAAACCAGAAGCGTTTGTTTTCTCGGCGGGAACACTCCGCACTGTGACTTCCGGCGAAGGTTTCGTGGCTTGAATCTGAGTGGGCGGAGCCAACGCCGCTCTTGTCTTCCGTAGGTTAGATGGGTGAATTGAGCAGCCTTTAAAATTTGCTGGATGGGGGCCGCCACAATTCGCACATTTAGCAGGTGTAGACGATGATTTTGTGCAAGTGTGCGAGGGATGGTTGTCACCACACTTTACACACTTGTAATCTGCTTTACATAACTTTTGTGCATGCCCAAATTTTTGGCAGCGGTGGCATTGAACGGCGGATGCCTTTCTTCTGAGTGGTTCGGTCTTGATGACTAAGTTGCAGACTATAGTAAGGTCATATATTGCTCTGTGGTCTTTACTGATCTCCACTAAGACCAGAGGCATGGGGCGCTTGTCTGCGCGGTACATGCGCGAGATCTTAATTGGTTCAAGACCTTGTGATCTGAGGTCAGTAGCTATTTCATCAGTTGTTATGGTTTCTGCCAGACCTCTGATGACTACCTTAAGGTTTTTTCACTTTTCAGTTGGTATGTGTGATATGGGACTTTCTGTTCATCCATAAGTCTGGTGAGCTGGCGGTAGTCCGTTGCTCCTTCGGGCTGTATGCGGACTCCATCATCGGTGTTTTTAGCTGATGAGAACTTGATGTTATTGTTCTTCATCGTCTCTGCAAGTGACGACCAGTTTTCTTTAGCTCTCAAGATTACT
Source organism: Typopeltis vanoorti (assembly GCF_054136105.1). Lineage (NCBI taxonomy): Eukaryota > Metazoa > Arthropoda > Arachnida > Uropygi > Thelyphonidae > Typopeltis > Typopeltis vanoorti. The sequence continues at coordinate 74,789,958 of NC_143550.1, read as the reverse complement.
GGCGAATCCTCTCTTTGGGCTGTGTCAATGTTCCTGTTCTTTCATCAGCTAGCGCTGATGTATCCATTGGAGCTGTAGTTTCCGACGTCTGAGGTATTATTTCAGGATCTGTTGCACGGGATTTTTTCTTTCTCTTCTTCTGTTTAACTTCCTGAAAGCCACTGGAGTTTGAAAGAGAGATGTCTTCAGTTGTTATTGCTGGCTCGCAGGCGTTGTCATGTGAAGGGTGAGGAAGTTCAGAGGGATGTGTATCCTCTGTCACCACTTCAAGGATCTGGTGTGAGTAGTATGGGGGTCACTTCTGACAAGATCAAGATCAAGATAAGATAAGGAATTGTGACGTAATTGGTTGATGACGTCATTGTGTGCATGGCTTCATGGGTGTGGAATGTTTGGAATTTCCGTGTGGGCAAGTGTGTCACTGGCTTCAGCTCTTGTGTTTTGGTTAGCGTATGGGATTATGGGTGATGGTAGAGATAAGGATTCGTGTTGTGATTGGTGGTGCAGTTCTGACAAGATGAAGATCAAGATAAGATAAGGAATGGTGACGTGGGTGTGTGTTGTTTTCAGATGTAGATAGTGACGTCATTTGTTATTTGTAAATAAATGTCGTCATTTGTTATTTGTAAATAAGTGACGTTGTTGTTTTGAATGGAAAGGATGATATTAGTGGATAAGAAATCGTGTCGTGATTGGTGCTCACTTCTGACAAGATCAAGATCAAGATAAGATAAGGAATCGTGTCGTGGGTGTGTGTTGTTTTCAGTTGTAGATAAGTGACGTCATTTGTTAGTTGTAAATAAGTGACGTTATTGTTTTGAATGGAAAGGGAAATATATTAGTGTATAAGTAATCGTGTTGTCATTGGTGGACACTTCTGACAAGATCTAGATCAAGATAAGATAAGAATCGTGACGTTATGTCTTTATGTGGTATTTTGGTTTGGCTATGGAATTGTGGGCTATGTTTTGAGATAAGATATCTTTGAATTTTCCCAGGGTGACACACATCCGTCATTGTCGTCTGTGGGAATTCTTAGAGTATGTCGTGATGGCTGTTGTGATTAGATTTTTCTGAATAATTAATTATATACTGGTGTCACTCAAACATACGGTTTTTTTTTTTTTAATTGGGGGGTGGGGGGGGGGGGGGGTGGGGGGGGGGGGGGGTGGGGGGGGGGGGGGGTGGGGGGGGGGGGGGGTGGGGGGGGGGGGGGGTGGGGGGGGGGGGGGGTGGGGGGGGGGGGGGGTGGGGGGGGGGGGGGGTGGGGGGGGGGGGGGGTGGGGGGGGGGGGGGGTGGGGGGGGGGGGGGGTGGGGGGGGGGGGGGGTGGGGGGGGGGGGGGGTGGGGGGGGGGGGGGGTGGGGGGGGGGGGGGGTGGGGGGGGGGGGGGGTGGGGGGGGGGGGGGGTGGGGGGGGGGGGGGGTGGGGGGGGGGGGGGGTGGGGGGGGGGGGGGGTGGGGGGGGGGGGGGGTGGGGGGGGGGGGGGGTGGGGGGGGGGGGGGGTGGGGGGGGGGGGGGGTGGGGGGGGGGGGGGGTGGGGGGGGGGGGGGGTGGGGGGGGGGGGGGGTGGGGGGGGGGGGGGGTGGGGGGGGGGGGGGGTGGGGGGGGGGGGGGGTGGGGGGGGGGGGATAACGTCACGATTCTTATCTTATCTTGATCTAGATCTTGTCAGAAGTGTCCACCAATGACAACACGATTACTTATACACTAATATATTTCCCTTTCCATTCAAAACAATAATGTCACTTATTTACAACTAACAAATGACGTCACTTATCTACAACTGAAAACAACACACACCCACGACACGATTCCTTATCTTATCTTGATCTTGATCTTGTCAGAAGTGAGCACCAATCACGACACGATTTCTTATCCACTAATATCATCCTTTCCATTCAAAACAACAACGTCACTTATTTACAAATAACAAATGACGACATTTATTTACAAATAACAAATGACGTCACTATCTACATCTGAAAACAACACACACCCACGTCACCATTCCTTATCTTATCTTGATCTTCATCTTGTCAGAACTGCACCACCAATCACAATACGAATCCTTATCTCTACCATCACCCATAATCCCATACGCTAACCAAAACACAAGAGCTGAAGCCAGTGACACACTTGCCCACACGGAAATTCCAAACATTCCACACCCATGAAGCCATGCACACAATGACGTCATCAACCAATTACGTCACGATTCCTTATCTTATCTTGATCTTGTCAGAAGTGACCTCCATACTACTACTGGTGTGCTCCGATTTTATCTGGCCATTTTTTATGTAGCAAGTTGCCTAAATCCCTGAATAGCGTCAAAAGTTCCTGAAAATTGAGATCGTCGAAGGACTTGTCCATGGCTAGGCTTATGAAAACGAAATAGAAACTAAAAAGTCTTACCTGCTCTGCTTATCGAGCACGAACCTATGGTACAGTAGTAAACTCCGAATTTTAACTCATTTTAAAATAAACTACACTGGAAAAACTTTACGACAAACTCAATCACTGGGCGGCCTTCTAGATCTCCACACTATGTAATCGGATCTGATCTTCCACCTAGTCCCCTTCCAAGATCAAGATGGACACACTAACCACCTCTCGGATGATCTGTCCCCTATTTTGGCCAATGCTTCCTCCTTTTATCTTGCTCATTTGACTTTGGATTCTGCTATGTTTTTAATCCCTTGGGTCTGCACCCACCACCTTTTTCAGTCGTTGCGTCAAGGCGGGAAACTCCCGTACATATTTGACCTTCGCCATAGTAATTGCCTTAGGGCATAAGTTAATCCGTCTGGAATATTTCTTTGTCTGGAACTTTCTTTTGTCACAATTTAATTCATACTTAACTTTTTTTGTTCTCTGCAAAAATTTTGGGGGTTACATTATTTAACAATTCACTAAAAATTATTTCCATATTACTAACATTAAAAAATTTGCTAATTAACCACAGGTATTTAGTATGGATTTTCGTTTTCCAGTAAAATCGGTATATAAGGTATTTTTATACGAAAATCCTTTTATACCAGATTTTACACTACCAAAAAGCACTGACATGAATAAAGCATGATACTGTGAATCGAAGGATATTTTTCTCTGGGAAGATAGCTCTTATAAAAAATTAGCAAAGAGGGCAGATCTGATTGCAACTCTATACATTCCATTTGAACATTCGAATCAATAAAATCACTGATTTTTTGCATTTAGTGCATTTATGTCAACTGAAAATGGAGTCGCAAATATACAAAAAAATTAATAATTTTTTCTGAAGTCTTGAAACCTATTCTCAAATTCTATCAAAACGGAAAGAAAGACAGCATATTTTTCGCATCCCATAATAATGTTAAAAGTTTTTAGAACTTATGAGGCCCATTACTAACAGTCTAGGGTCGCAAGCGTCCTGCAAGTTGGACACCCCTGGTCTATGTTTTCAAAAGGGAGGTAGCGAAATGTCAAATGGTATGTAGATAGTTATAATAATTCTTCTTTTCTGTCAGCCAGAATAATATGTTTCCGCTGTGGCAGTCATCATTTTCCAGTATCCTAAATTTCTCCATTGCACTCATTTCCTGATGAGGATGGAGATCATTGGCCAGTCATCTTCCAAAAGTTAAGGATAAACAATGCTACAAAGGGCTCCTTTGAGGAATAAAAAGCATAGGTGCTGTATTTTTTTTAAATAATTAACTTGTAATCAATCAATTGTTCAAGTTGGATTTAGAAAAAAAAAAATTACCATTCGCAAGCTACATATTTAGTATTAATCATGTATTCGAAAAGTACCAAGAATATAGCTGATGTTCTGCAGAGTTTGTAGACTAATAAAAGAATTTGATGGAATATTTCATAATAGTGATACAAATATAAATTTTGAATTTATATTTGTATCACTTATTATACAATTTTTTAATGTCATTTCCAACCAAGAATGGCTAAAAACCTATAGTTTATTTTTATTTTAATAGTAACAGTGGTTTGTTCTTTTCATCTTTTATATCCAAGGATGGAATTTGAGTCTACTAGTTATTATAAGCCTCACAGGCATATTAGTAGCCGGAAATAGCCATTCCAATGCTATATTTCTAGTGTCTGTAAATGTGCGTGAGGGAAGGTTTGTCTGCAATATCCTTACGAGACCTGCTAACTCACCTTCTGTTGGAAAGTTCTTATAAAGGCTCTTCTCGTTGCAGACTGGATTCGAATCCAGGTTTTACAACCAAACCGCATTGTTATTAATTGAGTTACAGAGGCTTTACAACTGCATTGGTGGATTAAGAGTTAGATAATCCTGAAAACTCACTGTACAAACAAATCTACATGGAAATTTTTTCTAACTGCTTCAAGCCTCAGTAAACACAATGCTGTTTGAAATCCTTCGGTTAAAACCACCAAGTGATTGTAATTATACACCAAGTTTAAATACGAAATTCCTTTTATTCCCAAAAGGGAAGAATAAAAAAAGTTAGAGGATTTTCATATTTAGTAGACTTTCGTCTGATTTAGTCCTAACTAAAGCAGACTAAAGTTAGGACTAAAAACTGATTGCCTATCTTACTGAATACAGGCAACCAGTATACATCCCTCAGTCGTTCACTGATAGTAAGGTCAAGCTATCAGCATAATAAGGATTTTGAGAGAGAGAGAGAGCACTGCAGACAAACGTTGCTCTCATCGCTAACAATCGTATTGTTGTCTGTATGTGAATTCTACGGTCAATTTTTTTGAGATGCGATTAAAAAAAAATAATAACTAACTAATAATAAAAACACATTCAATTTCTTAGCTCTCATTTTTCCCCCACCCACCCAAAGAATAAAGTTACGCATTGATTTTTGTAGGTAGTGTGGAATTTTGTCAGGATATTTGTACCGTCTCTCTCTCTACTATATATTACTATGTGATAGCGTTGATTCTTTGCAAAAGTGATAGGTTGTAGGACCTTCCAACAATATGGATTTTGCCACACCCAAATATTTTGATTATCAGACATGCTTGTTGCACTTTATAGAAAAATGGTTTCTAAATTGGGCTAATATTGGAAGTAGGAATACATTGAATTAAGGCTGAACTTATTATGATCTTTCCTCATGTTATTATTATTATTATTATTTATTTTATTATTTTATTATAGGGAAAATTGATCTGGTGAGCTTTGCATATATTACTCTTGATTTGGTGTATTGGTGAAATTTGTAAAAATGCCGAGTGATGGTGTTTCACTTTTATTCGTAAAATGTCGAAATGAATTGAATGACAACGAGCGAAAAAAAAAAAAAAAAAAAAAATATCAACTTACAAAAAATACATTGACATTAGTCCATAAATTCTCATTTTTTTTTTAATAGTTTGAAACGTTTAGAGAGAATATACAAATTGATATCACTTGCAAAAAAAAAAAAAAAACGAGTGGAATCAATGTAATATTTAAATGAGATATATTCTGTTTAATTTCCTTCTAAATAGTGTATAATTTAAAAAAAAAAAAAATTACTTCGAAAAGGAGCTCACTTCAGACTTCAGAGTCATAGAAACCAAGAGCTTGTGAAGAATCAAATGACAATCCATTTCTGTAATATTCCAGTGTACACCAATCTGATATTCACGAATCTCTCACAGAGAAAAATGCAATAAGATATTCTCTCTCTCTGAATATTTAGAGGACGATAATAGAAGGTACCAGTGCAATCGAAAATTATCCTTATTGCAAGGTAGAACACTTATGCATGATTATAAGCTGAAATGTTTATATGCCTTATAAAATAAAGCATAACATAATTATAATCGTATATTCTACATTTAAAGGAGTCGGATTAGATTCGAGTAATATTCATATGACTGAGATTATAAGAGTTTTGTTTTGTAAAACAAGTTTCATTAAAAAAAAATAATAATTCTTTATCTCCATAGAGTTCTATGATTCATCGAAGTAAGATCATTCTATTTCATGCAATGCATATCATTGTCTCAGACAATATCTTGCACTTACTGTGAGAAAAATTTGCTTCTTATGCTCTTCATACTACGCTCCTATTCAACCTGCTATGGATCATTGCTGGTTCTTTCCTCTCTTGCCATGATTAACAAAAAAAAAAAAAAAAAAATCACCGATCAATCTGTCTATTCGGTAAATTCTTTTTACTAAGTTACATGTTTCTATCATTATCCCACTTTTCTACCTTTTTTTTTTTCCCCCAAAGTGTAATCCATAATTCCTTAACCTATCTTCGTATTGAAAATTTCGTAGTCCTAATATCGTCTTAGTTATCTGTCTCTGCGCTGTTTCCACATCTCCATGAAACCAGCGATGAGCTGCAACAGGTTCTGAACCGATTATTAAATTTTGAAGCAATTTTAGAATCGGTTATAGAAAATGTTTACAAAAACAGAGCCTGTTGCTATAAAATGATTTTAATATTATAAAACGCCTGGAAAATATGTGGTGTATAAAATAAACTTCAAATGCAAAGTTCTAATAGGTGGATCGAGATCTGTGTCGATAACTGAAAGCAAAAAACATAATTAGGTTTAATGGAATGAAGACCGCATGCAAAACAGTTCCGATATTTCGTCTCTGTTACAAAGTCATCTAGAATACAATACAAAAACTGTCTAGTATGATGTTGTTTCACAGTCTTGGCTGTTGGGTGGGAGGTCTATTAGTGTTTCCCCATTCTTGGAAAGTTTAACACAATCATATTTATTTAGATTAGGTTGGTTATCAGAACGATTAAATCTGTTTTTAATTAATTTTTTGCCGCATTCATTCCCTTAAACCCAGGGCCGTCGCCAGATTAGATCGCGCCCTGAGGCAAACAATTAAATATTGCCCCTGATGGATTATAAGACAAAAATATAAGAAAATCTCCAATTGCTATTTTGTGCTTTATTACAAGAGAAACATTGATACAAAACGATTACATAATAATATTAATTAAATGTTTGCTCTACGGGGATATCGCACAATAAAACTGTTTATAAGCACTTCTAAATTTAAACTATTAGCTATCTCCGCTTCTATCGACATAGTTGCTAGACCAACCAACCAATCTTTCTTGGGTCACTGCTGTTCGCAAATAATTTTTAATCAGTTTAAGCTTGGAAAAACTTCTTTCCGCACTTGCTAAGCTAACAGGAATTGTTAGCGTAGCGACGCCGCCTACCGCAATATGGCTGAACGAACGCCATTATTAAGCCATGCCGCGAGGCAGGCTGCCTCTATGCTACACCCTGTCGACGCTACTGCTTAAACCTTATAAGCTTAAACCACCGCCTAAGCCCTAATACCTGCAAAAAACTTGGCTGGTCCCACTGCACGAATACGTCACATTTTGAGGGATCCTCACACTGCAATAAAAAATCTTGGCACATTTCAGTGGAATGGAATTGAAAAAAGATTGTGGCACATTCCTCAAATCAGAACTTTATCGAGAGAACGGTTGTTAAGATTTTTGTCAGTTCATATTCCTTAATAATAAGAATAACGACTTCTCTCTTCCTACTCCTCAGCGTGATCCCCAAAATACCAGTTATTTCTAAGATGAAAAGCCAAACGGTTATTTTTTTCTGGCGAGGTTGATAAGTTAAGGGGGATAAAAATCCCTTATTGTTTTTCAGCCAGTAAGCGAAACTACGATCGAAAACTACGATCTGAACGTTTCATGCCGACGAACTGTCGGCGGAACCAAGCGTAAGTGACCACTTGGTAGTGCCACACCAAGGCAACTCGTTGCAAAGGTGGAGCAAGATCCCTCACTATTCTTGATACTTTCTCATAATGTAAAAACACACAGCTCTTAGGAGATGTAGTACTGTTTTACATTATGAGGAGAGGTCACTACCCAGACCGGTTTCAACCTTTTTTGAGGTCTCATCAGTGAGTAGCTAGACCTAGAATATCAGAGTTTAAGTGAAAAGAACTTACATACTTTTGCTATACGATTGCCAGAAAGGTGTGTCACTGTCACTATATTACTACATCTCCTAGGAGCTGTGTGTTTTTACATTATGAGAAAATATCAAGAATAGTGAGGGATCTTGCTCCACCTTTGCAACGAGTTGCCTTGGTGTGGCACTACCAAGTGGTCACTTACGCTTGGTTCCGCCGACAGTTCGTCGGCATGAAACGTTCAGATCGTAGTTTCGCTTACTGGCTGAAAAACAATAAGGGATTTTTATCCTCCTTAACTTACCAGTTATTTCTGTTGTCCACCACTTTTGTCACGTGACCAGTGAACTGCAGTTTCCTGGGTAATATCATTCTTGTCCTTAGCTTCCTTCGATCTCTCTCTCTCTAGTCTAGAATGCAGACTCTTTTCCATGGTAATATTAAATTGGTATCTATAATCACAATGTAATTGTAATTTAGCACCTTTTATGACTCTTTAAAAAGTTTTGAAGGGCGTTAAATCCATACGGAAAAAACTATTAATTTCACAGATTTCCTCATTATGAATAAATCAATCACTACCCTGTAAGTTTTTAGCGATGCTTTGTAAAATAACTAAGTACTGCAGTTTGCATTAAATCACATCAACGAAATTATATTTGTATGTTAAAAATTCTAACCTATCTACAACGCAGTTTCGATTGTTATAATCATAAATGGTGGAACATACCTTTTAATGATTGCCTTGAAATTGTTTCATCTTTGCTGAATAAGAAAGCCATGTGGGAAACTGATAGGATCAGGCGTTTATATATATAGATATATATATAGAAGGCGAGATCCAATTTTAAGCAATCATATTCTTTCTTACAACTATCTGAGCTATGAGAAATGTAATTTATGATAGGCAACAGGCATTCACATTTTCGAATGCCTGTATTACTTTATCATCCAATATTGTATATTTAGAATAATTCGACGAATATTACTTGATTATTTGTTGTGAATAATCGCTTTAATTTCGTAATATTTAGTAACTGATTACAGTTACTTTCCTAATTACTAATCGGTATAGTAATTAGTAATTGTACAATAATAAGATTTAATTTGGAAGAAAATTGTTGATAGGAAATGATTTATATAAATATATATATGGGAATGATTTATATATATATAAATATATATGGGAATGATTTATATATATATATATATATATATATATATATATATATATATATATATATATATATTATTTACCTAATAACACACCACTGGTTGTTATTACATAAGTTAACAAGCGCTTTATAATTGTTAACTTACAAAACATAATTCTGCAGATTGGCTTTAAAAATAAGAAATATGAAATTCAAGAGAGACAACGATTGCAACAAATTAGTGCACATTCTTGATATAAGAGGTGAGATAGGCAACGATGACCGTGAAGTCCAGTTCCTTCTGAATTCCATAACGATATTCATAATATTTTTGGCCTTTGTTATTACATTATGGCGGGGATGTGACCTCCCGCCATAATGTAATAACAGCATACATTTCCTAGGAAATGTGTTTTTACATTATGGAAAATACCAAGAATAGCGATCAGAACTTTACCATCTTTACTGCGAGTATTAGCTCACGCTAGTAATTGCCGATATTTTTATAGTTTACTATATTCGGCATGAAACTCTCTGATTCCAATCTTTGAGTTTCTTATTCGGTTTTAAAACAATGTGGGATTTAATTTAAATAATATTTTTGTTTTTAAATTCTAGTTTGTTTATTTATAAAACCCATTGTTAATTCAGATGACCGCAGCCTCATAAACTTAATAGTTGTCATACTACTTTTTTCACGAACATATTACTGTGGTGTTTATAAGTCGTTCGTTCATTGTGTCAAGTGTACCAGAAGGAGACACGTAACATCTGCCGCTTACATCGTACAGACTAAGGCAAGATGTTTCCTGTTTTGACCTCAGTTTTACGTTAAGGCCTACCCTGAGGTTAGTAAAACGCTTCACGGCCATTGGTTACCATCGGCGCAGGTAGGGCCTTGCCCCGTGCACATACTAAGAGAGGGTCAATCAAGCAGGTAGTCTGCCGTTAGGCTTAGAAATAGCTGCACCGTGTCACACTGCGCTTTCAATTGCGTTGCCATTTAAGATGTACACATAATAATGGCAAGCGTTTGTAACTAGGATCACCAACATAATAAGATGGATCCTAGATATGAATATTCATCTGATACTGGCCTTTATCATGCAAATTACTTAAGAAATTCAAAAGCAATTGGTGTACTTTGGGGAGTTTTCACAATTTGTTTTGCTATTATTAATGCAGTTGTATTTCTTCAGCCTCACTGGTTAGGGGACACTCCAACCAGCAAAGGAACGGGGTATTTTGGACTGTGGCAAGCTTGTCTTCTTGTTCAGGACGGTCAAGATGTCGTTTGTGAAGGTCGACTAGACGACTTTAGTACTATCCCGTCTCCAGCGTTTCGAGCAGCTACGGTGTTTGTAGGCTTGTCGGTTACAATAATCCTAATCTGCATATGTTCTATGTTGCTATTTTTTGTTTTTCATTCCTCTACAGTGTTTCACATCTGTGGCTGGATGCAAATTTCTTGCGGTAAGTCAAACACGTATTTTAATTTAAAGTTTTCTAAATGTTTGCTTATACTGTTTTTCATACATTAAGCTTTTTTAATTCTAAATACAATTCTGCTTCTAATTTTAAAAACAAGTATGCAAATGATGCAAGACGATCATAACAAGAAATGTATTATATTAGCATTCTGTTTATCAGCAACTGAATCTACAGCAGATTTGATTTCATCGTAATATACAATTTCGTATCGTTTTGTGTGATTTCGCTACTGAAATGAATCCTATTCATATCCAAACTGAGATTATTCAAAAATTTGCAGCTGAGACTGTAAATAGCAATTTCAGTGATTCCACTTATCCAGAGCCGAGATTTTACTTGAATTATTTCAAGGTGCATTGCCTCAGTTTTGTACATTGTTTGATTTTGTATCATTTTGAAATCAAATTATGAATGTTAAATTTAACTCATTTCCGTTCGATAGCAGCAAAGCTATTCTTGTATTATTTTGAAACGTTTTTTCTTCCTGCAAATGATTCATTTGAGGCCAAAATTACGTTGACTAGACAAATTGTTATAAAAGTTCTGAAATACAAAATGCGTTCAGCCAAAACAGAGCTAAGTTGTTATATGATCGATTGACAAAAACGAATCAACTGCTTACACATTTTGTGAAAACGGATTTTTAGGGGGGGGGGGGGGAAGTAGCATACAAAGGTAGCAATGTGTAAAGCTTAGATGAACAGCATTTGCACAATAAATCCAGTCTTTATTATTATTTTGATATTTCCGAGGATTTCAAATAAAACTAAATTTATTTCATTTTATCTGAATAACTAGCATTTGTCGACATTTCTTCCCTTAGAAACTACGATATAGTTTCTATTTTAATAAAGTTTCTATTAAGATAAAGAATTATTTTCACAAATAATTAGTATCATAGAATATTCATTTTTAACCCTTATTTACTGGAGGAAACGATGAATACGAATTAGTCCCATAATTTCTATCCATTTAATGCTCAACTGAATAATACTTAGTTAATGCTTAGGGTTCTGGAAACCCTAAACATTAGCTTTGTACTACTAGGAACGCTTTTTTTTTTTTTCTTTTTTTCTGTATATTTTACATGTAAAGATGCATTGTTTTCTTTCGGGAAGTAGAAAGAACCTGTACAATCATGTAGCATATTAATACATCATCTTGTAGAGGAACTAAACAATTGATTTCCGGTTCCTGAAGACAATAAACAATGATAATAAGCTGTTCTCATGACACTTATTTATAAATATACTTTTGTTACAGAAAATTCAGTTAAAATGCGATCTCATCTTTTAACTTTTTTTTTCTTTCTTCTTTTTGACGAAAATCTCAAAACATTATTGTACATTGTCACTTAAAAATGGAAAAGGTCGTTAAATTTTATTGCACTCAGTCTAGGACCTAGTAATCTAATCACAGTACTTGAGCAATAAACGGATAGAAATTATGGGACTTATTTATATTCGTTTCCTCCAGTAAATAATGGTTAAAAGTGAATATTCTATGGTACTAATTATTTGTAAAGTATATCTTAGTTTCTAATGAGAGAAATGTCGACAAATGCTAGTTATTCAAATAAAATGAACATCTGGAATCACTTCCATCCATTCCTCGATGCGTTCAGTATTTTTTTATTTATTTTATTTTCTGATATTCTTGGCTTTACACACTTGTTCACGGTTTCATTTGACTTCTCTCATTTCGTAAGAAATTGAAGAAGTTGCAACTTAGGTGTTTATAAACAAACGATTTGTGAGTATTGTATAGAATAAGGATATGCTACATAACTTGATGAGGTGGGAGGAAGAAGATAAAGAATTGCGTAATCGCTGAGCTGATATGATATTAAAAAAAAAAAAAAAGTCACAAAAATAGACCACGACGAGTGTGCTCACAATAATAAATAGTGTATTTGCCTTCCTGAAAAACCCGAACCGCAAGCTATTATTTCGAAAATCATCCAATTTTATTCGTGTTTTTAGGCAAAGCGAAAGGACGTTTTTTCCTCCTTGCAATATTTTGGTAATTTAACATTTATTTTAACACTGTAAATATTGTTTCCCCTTGATGACATGCTGTGGCAATGAAAGTATTGGTACCACAGTTCTGATTATTTTGTTCGGCAGCTACTATGTGATGTTGCGCATGCTCCTTTATTATGGGAGGAGACCTAAAGGAAGCCGGAGCAGTTTTTTCCCAAGAGTCCTGCTGACCCTGAGCATATAATAACAGAGAAAAATAATAATAATAACAATGAAATGGCAAAGACATTAAGAATTAAATATTGAAACTACATAATACAGATTCTTCATAATTGTATTTTCGAAAATGGCTGTTTCAGTATTATTATCGGAATCTCGTTTGAAGACTATTTTAATCTTCCCAAAAAGTTGCTTCAATTTTTAAATTCCTATTTAACAGTCTAATTATCGCAGCAACTTTTAACCGTATTTTATCAGATTTAAACTTTTAAAATTATTGTAGAGGAAAATGATGATCAGCTTGAGTAAATTTTATGCACAGAAATGGGGTTAAATGACACTGGTATCACTTGTTTATATATATATATATATATATATATATATACACACTAAATCTCAGTGCTTTATTCATTTGGCATATTGTGAAAAACCTTTTTGTTTTCTCAAACGTTGAAAACACTTCTGGTATGGATTGAGATAACAAGTATGTTGAGATTTCTATTAGCAATATGTCAGTATAATCGAAAAAAAAAAACAGCCAGTTTAAATTATAAAAAGTAATTATTTATTTATTTTGTTTGTTACTGTTATTGTTTCGGAGTATACAGATGGGTCAAATTCTGCAGTTATTTCTGTTTATTTTAAAAGAGAAGCTGAATGCGTTTTGTAGAAGGGAGCGGGTAAGGACAATTTTTTTACCCGCTGGAAATAATTCCATAAACCTTGGCTCCCCCCCCCCCCCCTTTACACACACACACACCTGCACTTATAAAGTGCACCTTCAGTTCACTCATGCATTTCTTCTACACTGCCATCGTCTGTTGACCAGGCTATTTAAGTTATACGTTGGAAACGTATAGCGGTGTAAATGGTACCGCGGTCTAGTTGTACAGTCGTGGATCTTCACCAAAATGCGGAAAAGAGTAATGAATATCTGCAGTTCATTTCACAGCCCAGTTTTTTTTTTTTTTGTTGTTGTTCTGTTTTTGTGAAAACAGAAGGAATTGCATTTCAGCATGCATTCAAACGTAACAGAGACAGAAAACGAATCTGGCAGAATAAGCTAAAAGATTATTGCCCTAAATGTAATAAAAAAAAAAAAAGGTTTCACTAGTTCTTGTTATCCCTGTAACCAGACCAGGAATCTGATCTGTACGAATGTTACATTTATGCGTAACTTTTGGAATGAACATACTGTATGCCTTTGAAAGACTTTTTTAAGACGTCATTGAATATTCAGTATGACATCTCTGATACTGAATATTCAATATAGATAAATTCCAATTCTACATAAAATTAATTAATTTTTGTTTTAAGTGTTTATCAGAACTTTCCAGAAACCCCCCCCCCCCCCCATATACGTGTGTGTGTGTGTGTATATATATATGTAGAAAGTATTTTACCTTGGGTATAATAAATGTTAAAGATACCAAGTTATTTTAAACCTGGTTTTACTCCATTTCCCAAGCAAGCAAACAGACAAACAAGTCAAGTTTACGCCTGCAAGTCTAGCTAACCCTGCGCGTAGTGGAAGACCAAGGCAACTCATGGTAAAAGTAGATTAAGCTCTAATCACTAATCTTAATATTTACCCTTAATGCAAAGCACATCTCCTGGAGGTGATGTATGATGCTTTGTATTAAAGGCAAGGGGCCACTACCCAGACCGGTTTCGACCTTATGAATAAGTAAAGCCGTCTCTAAAAATTCGGACGATCCCTAGGCCACTCAATCGTGGGCGAAAGACCGTCTATCTCAGCGTTGGCTCCACTCAGTGATGGCCTTCCACCCACACACTACCACCGAGCAGAACCGCTCATATTCCGAAGAAAAGCATTCACCGACAAAGCCCCTCACCGGAGAACACTTTCCCCAGAGACTCAAATTGCTCCCTTAAGGCAAAAACATTAAGAGAGCGAACTCATAATGGCCCTCACCAGTTTTAACCTTTTTTGAATGTAAAAGTGAAACGGGCTCTAAAAATAAGACGATCCCGAAAGATCGCACAACTCTGCGTTGTTCCACTCAATGACAGGCTCACCCCTTCACCGAGAAGAACTTCTCAGTATTGGCTCTACCCAGTGGTAGGCACACCACCAAGCCGAGCCATAATCTCAACGATGGCCCCACTCAGAGACAGGCAAAAACCTATCCCCAGGCAGAGCCCCCACCGGTTTCAACCTTTTCTGAGGTGTATTTAAGTAAAGACCTCTCTAAAAATTAGGACGATCCCTAGATCACTCCATAGTGGCCGAAAGACCGTCCAACTCAGCGTTGTTCCACAGGCTTACCCCGTCACCGAGAACTTCTCAGAGTTAGCTCTACCCAGTGGCAGGCTCACCCCCACCACCAGCCAGAGCCATAATCTCAGCAGTGGCCCTACTTAGAGACGGGCAAAAACCTTTCCCCAAGCAGAGCCTCTCAAAGCCAGCCCCCATCAGTTCCGACCTCTATCGAGGTTTCGTCAGTGGGAGCCAGGCTAGAAATAGCAAGATTTTAGTAATACAGCGCTTATAAATATTTTACCAGAACAAGTTACCATAAGGTGTTTTAACCTTATTAAATAAAAATCTCAGGAGGAGATATAAATGTAGAAAATATTTTACCTTGGGTATAATAAATGTTAAAGATACCAAGTTATTTTAAACCTGGTTTTACTCCATTTCCCAAGTAAGCAAACAGACAAACAAGTAAAGTTTGCGCTTGCAACACTTGCAGGCGCAAACTTTAGTAACTTGGTCTTTCACGTAGTGCAAGACCAAGAAATATTAAGATTAGTGATCATAGCTTATTCTACTTTTACCATGAGTTGCCTTGGTCTTGCACTACGTGCAGGGTCAGCTAGACTTGCAGGCGCAAACTTGACTTGTCTATTTGCTTACTTGGAAAATGGAGTAAAACCAGGTTTAAAATAGCTTGATATCTTTAACACACACACACACACATACATATATATATATATATATATATATATATATGTATGTGTGTATATATATATATAATTCGCTTTCCTTAATTCCTGCTCTCACACGGTACCTTATTCGATATGTTTGCAGTTGGACATTGGTAGTTGCAGCTCGTGTTTTAGCATTCTTAGCGGAAAACGAAGGATTTATGAATGCCAGTTCGGTGGAGCAGCGTCTATTGAGAAGTGTAGAGACAAGAATGAGATGGATCGTATTTTAGCCCGTGCTTGAAGTGAGTCGGTAAGAGAGAGGGGATCATTGATCGCCTGGACTATTTTTACTCTACATTCTAAGGTTGGGTGGATTTCAGGAAGGTGGGTGAAAAGTAACATCCTGAGCCCGAAAGGATATCACGTTTTTTTAGAAGCTGAGGAAGCAACTGATATGACTGTTTGCATGTGAGAAGAAACTACAGTCAGAAAAAAAAAAGTATGATCCTTTCTTTGGTTTGTCCAATGGTAAGGGAAGGTGAATTACTTAATATTTAATCCAGAAAAAAAAAAAAAATGCAGGCCTGTGCGTTGTGTTAGTACTGAAAGTGAACGGTTATCCTAACCCCCTCTGGAGAATGGAACGAAGGTGTTTGATTGTAAGGGTTATTGAATCTTGGGATGTTTGAGCACTTCGGGAATTGTCAAATAATTAAGTAGGAGGAACGGAGTGTACTATTTCGATCACCAGCAAAACTATGATTGGGGTTGTTAAGTGGAGGTTTCTGTAGTTTAGAAGTTCATAAGGCATATTCCGGTAATTGGACCACATTTTTTTATTAAGCTGAAAACACAATAAAGAAATAAAACCCGACAAGTTTCGTAAGTCGTTTGACTTACATCTTCAGGGGGTAAAAGGTAACTTAAAGTTTAAAACACAAAAAAGAGAAATTATTAAGAATAGTTCATACTATACAGTTGTAGCCGTCTGACTATTCATAAAATTAAAAATCAGAATGCAGATTCAAAGCAGTCTGAGTTTAAACAATGCTGGATGATGCTATTCTGTTGTTCACGTTCATAATGTCCGAGGTCTGACTGAGGTATATATATTTTTTTCACTTCCACCGGCCGCAATGTACTCTGGCAGAAAACAAACATGTCTTACATAGAAAAAAAAATTGTTACATAAGGAAATTTTAAAGAAGCTGCAAACATGCTTAAAATTCCAACACAATGCAATAAAAATCAAGGCTTAATTCTACACCAACTTTAGTCAGCTTTTATAAAAAATATACCTCAGTCGGCCTTCTGATATTATGAACGTGAACAACAACGTGGCATCATCCAGCATTATTTAAACTCAGCACTGCTTTGAATCTGCATTCTGATTTTTAATTTTATGAATAGTCAGACGGCTACAACTGTATAATATGAAATATTCTTAATAATTTCTCTTTTTTGTGTTTTAAACTTTAAGTTACCTTTTACGCTTGAAGATGTAAGTCAAACGACTTACGAAAACTTGTCGGGTTTTATTTCTTTATTGTGTTTTTAGCTTAATTAAAAAATGTGGTCCAATTACCGGAATATGCCATATGATTGGTGTTATTGGTCAGTCAAAAAACTTCATTCATATACTGTATATGAAAAAGAGGGCAAGACACTGAACAGAGACTTGCCGCACTCCTGCATTGGGGATGCGTCCAAAGATAGAAAGTCCTTCGACATCGATGCACAGTGGCAGTGTGTAGATGCAAAAAAAAAAAAAAAAAAAAAGTTTCCAAGAGGAATCTCTGGCATTATCGTCTGCAGACTCACCTTTCTTTCAAAAAATCCTTAATTTTTTTAGGCAGTGTTGTCGAAATCGTACATGATTCCTTTCTGAAAATTAATAAAACGACAGGTGTTATTTATGAAGCCTAAAGGTAACTCCATTGCTTGCGTATCTCGAGCAGTGAAATTCCTCTCGTCACTTGCACAGAGAAAAATGTACTTTGATCTTCATGTTCACTGGTAGTAAATGTTTTCTAATTTTAACAAGAATTAAAATTGCTTGACAGTTTTTTCTCAAAGTCTTGAATATTAAGGCTCATCTGTTCTCGAGTTGTTTAATGCCGATGGACAGACAGATGCAACGAAGGTAATAGATGCTGTTCACTTACGAACGTTCCTAAAAAAAGAATCGCTAATTTACTTGCGGTCAACTGAATTGCATTGTAGGCGTTGTTACAAAATTAGCCCTTAACTTGTGTAAATGTGCTAATATATATATATATATATATATATATATATATATATATATATATATATATATATATATATATATATATATATATATATATATATATATATAGCGCGTTAAAAGCGATCGTACACTCAATTCTTAAAAGTTTCTTGTTGCCATGGAAACATGCGGCGCTTGGGGATTTTCTGAGATTTTCACTTGGTAGTTGGCTAGAGTAGTCCGCGCAGTTAGCCTAGTTAGTGGCTTTGCGCTTCGCAACCATATGCCTGGGGAAGGAGTGTTCCAGGTTCGATTCCCGTCGAAGACGTTGAGAATCTTCCTCAGGCATAGCCAACTTAGCCGGTCTTGGGCAGTAGGGTTTTTCCACCAGTTTTATCTGGCGTTTTTCATCCCGCAAACTGGCACCGTGAACATACGCTTCTACAGTCAAGAATAATACCCCCCCCCCCCCCAGCGGCAGACTAGGCGACAGTCGGTTGGGAGTGGTACTAACAGGTAGTCGCATCTAAGTAACACGTTATAATAACGTGTAGTGAAAGTTGGCTAGAGTAGTTAAAAAAAAAAAAAAAAAAATTACAGGAAACACTATTCGTGCTTAGAGAAGTGGGAATAGATGTATAATTAATTAATTTAAAAATAATATTAAAAAAAATATGTAAACAATTATAACAGCAATCACTTTCCAAACTTAGAAATAGGCATACATGCTGTTAATTGCTTATATTTTTTAAATTATTATTTTAAAAATAATTATGCATCTATTCCCACTTCTCTGAACTCTAATAGTGTTTTCTCCTATCGGACAGATGCGACCAAGACACGTGATATGTATAATATCACGTGCCTTGGAATCACTTGGCGCATATATTCTTGTATTCAGAACGAATCATTCTTGTATTCAGAATTTAAATGCTGATGCCAATTTTCCTGCTTTCTTCCTGAAAGAATCTCGTGACATATTGAGCGAAATATATAGGAGTAATAAATCATATTTAGTTTTTATCTTACATGTGCGAAACCGTTATTCCAAAAAAAAAAAAAAAAAAAAAAAGTATGTCTAACGCATCATCATCATGCATATTAAGGATTTAGGCCTAGCGTGGCCTTTTCCGGCCTTTGAAGTCATCGTTGTCTAACGCGCATGTCTCTATTAAACAACTAGTTATTACAGTATTATTATCTACGATGTTAGAGGATGTACTTAAATGTATTATTATTTTAATCATTCAGTTGATGTTAAATAGATTAAATAGAGGTCCTATTGACGCAATAAAATAATGGAAAAGTGTTAAATTAGAAGCTACGAGTTTTGGCTAGGTTGGTTGGTGGCAATTAAGGCAATTATGTTACTGCGTGTGTTTTCCTGCTGATTTGTTTTGTAGGATGAAAAACATCCATATTTTCAGGATGGTAACTCTGCCACCCCTATATGAATCTGACTAACTCCCGAGTAGCTACAGACAAGCGTATCTTGAAAATACCAACGGGAACGGAGACGTCGCACATCCTCTTATTTCGATAGCCTATTTGGTTTATAAAAGCATCTTTTGAGAAAGTTTGTACATCTTTTTGAGTTTCTTAAGACACGATAAACAAAAGGTGGTTAAGTCATGAATGAAAATGAGATTTTTTAAAATCTTTTTAAATCATATTTTCATTCATGTGTTAGTTGGTTTCAATCGTGACTTTTCCATTATTTCTCCGACTCGTCATAAACAAAATATCCAGACATAACCAACATTCAGACAGCTAAAGCATATCAAGACATTTCCTGGACAATCTTCCATATCAAAGAATATGAATGAAAGATGCCAAGAAATTATATTTTTGGTTTAATCCTTTATCCAAGTGTAAGTAAACAATGTTTGCGAGTGAAATAGCTTCACGATTGGGCTACTTGTATATACTCGTAGAGGCTAACGACTTCACATCAGTTGCCTTAGTATTCCATAATACAAATAACACACCTTTCAGATGTGTATAATGCAATGCATTATGGAAGCCACTACTCAGAGACCGGTTTCGGTCCGAGTAGTGGCATTCATTTATTTTAACTTAAAAAAATTGATTTATTGAGGTATGTTAAAGTGAGGAATTCCTCTCCAAAAATTAGTGACCCAAAGGGATCATTACTAAACTCATCTCATCAGTAGGAGCCAGACCTATAAGAGATATCATTGTTCGCAGAACATTGCTGGTTTGATGGGTGAAGCACTAATGCTTTTCATATTCCCCTTTGTGTGTAAGGGAGATTCTTTGAGTGGAGTGTTATTGAGGTCTAGGCTTGCCCTGTGAGCGCATTGAGATTAGCTGCATTCAGCTGAACGTAAGATTTATTTGGGTCTTTTATATTTGTAGTATTCCGCTTCATTGTAGTCCGAAGCTTGTTTGATCAGGGGGGTTTGGATGATTATTGCCTTGATGAAGAACTTTTCTGCTAGATCGTGGAGAAGGGAGGAAATATAAGGAATGTTGACTTCTCTGTGAATCTGAGAGTTTCTTATGAACTATGGGGCATCCAGAATCGTCCTCAGGCATTTGCTCTGTATCCTCTGCAGTTTTTGAATATTTGTATTCTAGGTATGGCTCCAAGCAGGAGATGCGTAAGTGATGACTGGGCGTATTATCATCTTATATATAAGTAGTTTGTTATGTACATCCAGCTTGCTTCTGCTGTTGATCATGGGGTAGAGTTGCGCGATTGCTTTAGACGTCTTCGAACCTATGTGTTTTATGTGATTGGTGAATTCAAGTTTTTTGTCAAACAGCACGCCTAAATATTTAACTTCAGTCTGCCATGGAATCTTGACTCCTAATAGGTGTATGTCCTTCTTGCTCTGGACCTTCTTTTTGGAAACATTATAGCTGAGCTTTTTAGGGGATTTAACTTGAATCCTTCAGTCCATCAGCCACTTTTCTAGTATGTGAATACTACTTTGGAGTCTATTGATTGACATCAGGGGCTGAGTGATCTTGCTACTAGAGCGGTGTCATCTGCATACAGTGCAGTGATGGTTGTACTAGGGTTTTGGGTGATGTCAGCTATGTAAATCGAAAATAAAGGGGGGGGGGGGGAGAGAGCCCTGAGGCACACCAGCCAGGATTTTGCGTCTAGTTGATGCAATTTCATTTATTTTGATTTGCATAAATCTGTCTTTGAGGTATGCATCTATTATTTTTATTAGCTTAATTGGTTGAATTCTATGAGTTTATAAAGCAGGCCTTGATGCCTTTGCAACATCTGTGAAGACTGCAAATGCATGGAGGTTCCAACTTTAGCCTTTTGTGATTTGCTCAATCAGTCTATTCTTGTTGAGAGGCTTATACGCTGGTTAAACATGATAACTAATAATTAAGGAATTGACAGCGTACACTAGAAATATAAATTAAATAAACTTTAATATAGACTTTCCGATATTTCGGCAAACTTCACGTTGCCATCTTCTTGGGAACTTATTACAAAGACAAGTGCACACAAGTACTACATAACAGCAAATGAGAACCGAAGCTAGGATGCTAACGTTTTCCTAAAGTCCTGATGGTGCCTCCTAGCGGGTTATATTGGTAGTTTTTGGGCTGAAGTTCTTCTGATAAATGTTTCCCAAATTTGGGGCAGTCTCATGCATCCAAATTTGTTGGGGTTTGGCATGTTCCTAAGGGCTGAGGCTGATTCCATGAATAGTCTTTCATATTTGAACTTGCTACGGTGTATTACTGTGGCTTTCTTCCATCTTATTCTGTGGCGGGTATCCAGAGCGTGGTCTGCAAGTCCAGAGTGGCTGTACTGCTGAAATCGGATGTAATCCTTGTGTTCTGAGATTCTGATATTTGCTGTCCTGCCTGTTTGGCCAAAGTAGGACAATTTACAGCTGCCAGGGACCTGGTATACACCAGGTAGGTCTAGGGGAAGTGGTTGGTCTTTAGTGTAGCGGATAAAGGATGCCAAGTTTCTATGTGGTCTGTAACAAGTGGTCAAGTCATGTTTTTTTAAGATTTTGTTGATTTTTTCCGAGGTGCCTCGGATGTAGGGAATGATGATGGATTTAGAGTAATCTTTTTTGTGAAGGGGAGGAGATGGTGGGTTGTGGATAACGGGGTTAAGTATTTTTTGGATTTTTTTTTTGGGGGGGGGGTAGCCATTGGTTGAGAAAGTGTCACGGATGTGATTTAGTTCAGTGGTTAGGGCTTGATCATTTTTGCCCTGTTGAATAGTGTCTTAATAACTCCATATTGTTGTGAGGGGGGTGATGGGATTGTTGGTGAATGTATCTGCCTGTATGGGTGGGTTTTCTATAAACTGAGAAAACCAAGGTTCCATCAGGTTGACGGGTGACTAGTGTGTCTAGGAAGGGGAGGTTATTGTTTTCCTCTTTTTCCAGGGTGAACTTGATTCTAGGGTGTTGGTTGTTTAAGTGTGTTAGGAAGGAGAGGAGTGAATCCGGGCCATGTGGCCAAATAGCAAAAACATCATCAACGTAGCGAAGCCATATGGTAGGTTTTTGTGGGGCTGAGTTTAAGGCATTCTCTTCAAAAGTCTCCATAAAGAAATTGGCCAAGGGTGGGGAAAGTGGTGAACCCATGGCTGTCCCCTCTATCTGTTTGTAGAATTTTCCCTGCCAAACGAAATAGCCTGAGTTCATTGTAAACTGAAATAGGGCTGAGATATCGGGAGGAAATTTAGCTTGGATTAGCTCTAAGGTTTCTTTGAGGGGGACATTCGTGAATAGAGAGGAGACGTCAAAACTGACCATTATGTCATTATGTTGGAGGGTAAGGTTTTCTATACTGGCTTTGAAGTGGGGTGAGCTTTTTATGTGTGATGGTGTGTTGCCAGTATAGCATGAGAGCGCTTTGGCTAAATGCTTGGCTAGTTTGTAAGTGGGGGAATCAATGCCATCCACTATGGGACGTAATGGCACATTTTCTTTATGTATTTTTGGGAGCCCATATATGCGGGGGGGGGTCTTGAGTTATAGGGTTTCAGTCTATTGGTAATCTCCCAAAGTTTCCCAAATTTGGGAAACATTTATCAGAAGAACTTCAGCCCAAAGGCCAAGAACTAGGGGGCACCATCAGGACTTTAGGAAAACGTTAGCTTCCTAGCTTCGGTTCTCATTTGCTGTTATGTAGTACTTGGTTGCACGTGTCTTTGTATTAAGTTCCCAAGAAGATGGCAACGTGACGTTTGCCGAAATATCGGAAAGTATATATTAAAGTTTATTTAATTTATATTTCTAGTGTACGCTGTCAATTCCTTAATCATTAGTTATCAATCAGTCATGTATATGATATACGGTATTATGGTCTTTACAGAATGCAGAATTCATGTATTTAGCCATATAGAAGTAGTAAATAGCTATCACAACTTGCCATTAAAATACACTGGATTAGAGATAGTGGTTGAAAGTTTTTCCACTTGGTAATACTATAAATTAAAGATGCCAAGAAATGGTATTCTTATTTTAATCCTTTATCCAAGTGTAAGCAAAGAGTGTTCGCGCATGACGTATCTTCACGACTGGGCTACAGAACTTCTATTGTATATAGAGGCTAATGACTTCACATCAATTGCTTTAACATCAACCTCTGTTTATAATCCAGAGTATTTCAATCATAAGGCGTGATACCTTTGACTATTTGTACATGGGCAATATGACTTCTGCATTGCTTCAACCTTGTTATCATTTTTGCGTCTGGCTCCCATTTATGAGACCTCAATAAAGGTCGAAACCGGTCTGGATAGTGACCCTTCCCATAATGCATTGCATTATATATACATCTAAAAGGATGAGCGATTTGCATTATGGGATACTAAGGCAATTGATGTAAAGTCTTTAGCCTCTATATAAAAGTTAGCCCAGTCGTGAAGATACTTCACGCACAAAATTTGTTTGCTTACACTTGGATAAAGGATTAAACCAAGAAAATATAATTTCTTGGCATCTTTAATGTATAGCATATGTATAACCAAATGAAAAACTTTCAATATAAAAAATAATTGATTTTTTTAATTTCATATTAACTAGGCCAATTCTTCCTCTAGTGCAGTTCTTTCATTTTCAAGGAATCTTGCACGAGGGAAGACTTGAAATATTCCCATGAAGGTTTTAGATGAAGTTATTCTTATAGTCTATGAATCACAATATTGTCCACACTCAGGGCCGGCCATCTGGGGGGTACAGTAGGTACAATGCACCCGGACCACACGATCGAGTGGGCACAGTCGGTACACATTTGCAGAAACGTATTTATTATTATGATTTTTTTTTCTAATTTTGCTTATAACTAAAGGGATTTCATCGACAGGATTTTAGGGCCTCCGGTAATAATAATATCTCTGTGTTTCTCTATTATATTAGGATTTTTGCTTAACCCTTTTGATGCGTTTATGCAGCGTATAAAAAGTAACAAACACGATTTCATTTTTACCTTAAAATGCCTGATTCATCATTAGTTTTTTCCTAATCTGTTACACATTTATATCATTTGGCTCGTTATCGAAACCGTTGAAAAAATATTTATATTCTTTTATATGGTTAGTCTAGAGCAGGGGTGGACAAACCATTAACATGCCCGCCAAACGTGGCACGCCAATGATTTTTTTTTTTTTCCGGCACGCAACCCAGGGCTCATCTTAAAAAATAATTAAATAAAAAAATACATTTCAAACATCTTCGCTGACACATATTTTAACTTAATATAATACAATTTTATTAAGTACAGCTATACCACATAAAAATGCAATAATTAATTAAACTCTACCAACTGTTTCATAATAATAAGTAATAAGAAAATTAGAAACAAACATCCTATTTCCAAGCCATCAGTATATCTCCGCGATATACTGATGTACAAGTTTTGTCCAGTTCAGTTGTTGCATTATTCGTCAGGCATCCAGACGTGGCGGGACTCCTTTATCATCATTTGATATATCTTTTCATGTTTCGTAAAGAATGTATCCGTTTTCTAAAGTGCATTTGGATTTGGATTTTATTAAATCGTAAGTCATTAAAATATGGATTGGAAGTATTTATTGTCAATTAATATGTTTAACTTATTAGTTATAAAAGCAAATTTCCTTTACATTGATTTTCGGAAACTAAAGTTTTCAGTTTTTTTCGTAAAATCCCCGCATATATTGCAATTGCTATTTCTTGCTTAAAGTGCAGTTTCCTTGTGTGCATCCTACCCAAATAGCACCATCTGTTTTCCAATTATATCAAGCAAAAATTAGCTGTAATTTACAAGACTTGAGATACTTAATGAACAATCCTTCACGAATGACTAATGAACAGACAGCTATGGTACTAGGCCAGTAAAGATATGTGCATATATGATTGGTGCGGTATTAACAAAAGATCGCGCGAGTCAAAGATAAAAGTCAGCAGACAATTTTTGAATTGAAATGCTAATTCTCTTCAACCAAATTCAATATCTGAAAGTGCCATAACAATATTCACTACATATTTCCTAGCTTTAACGCGTTTACGAATTTTAACACTTTCTGTTGATTTTTATTGTTGCTCTGCATTTGAGCTGGAAGGACAGATTCCCACACATCTAGTTTTTAGTGTTTGCCAATGCAGCATATGGTTTTGCTTGTGGCTAAATAGCATAGTTTTTGGGGGAAGGGACATGCGATTCATTAGTTAGTGCCTTTATCCCAATTATCTCTAATTGCACTATTTGTTGAGAAATATATTATACAGACTGCAAATGTTTGTACCTTATTCAATGATACAATAAAACGACCTGCTTTTACTTGCGTCTGCAGACGTATTGGCTAGTATGGAAGGCGCGTGGTTTGCCACGGGAAGCGAGTCACTACTGCCATAAGGTGAACCTGATTACACTTTTTTTTTTTTTTTTTTTTCTGTGCGAGGTTACGCGAAACTTTTCAATTTCTTTTTTTTCGCAAAGTAAAATCAGGGGTGCGAGTTATACGCGAGGACCAGTTATATTCCAGTAAATACGGTAAGTTTTTTTTAAAGCTATGTGAAATGTATTATCAATATTCAGAATTATGAAGTGTTGTCTGCACGTGATTAGATCTCAACTACGTTAATTTCAACTTAGTTAACAGTGATAGATAAGGGTGAAACTGATGTACTGAATGAGTGTTTCTAAAATTTTGTAATATTGTAAAAACTATGTACATATTTAACTTTTTGTTAATTCATGGGATAAAAATATTTAATATTATTTACTTATTTGGCAGGCAAAGCTTAACCCATAATGTCCATGCCAAGAAAGTAACTCTCTGGAATCTTTTCTGCTGATTTCCTTTTTCTCAAAAAAGGAAATCAGCAGAAAAGCAAAATCTCAAAAAGTCACAAGTAGATTTGTTTTCATGGCTACAAAATAAATCTGACAACGAAATTGCTACGACTTCAGCAGTTGCGATTCGAACTTCAACTGAAGAAGAAAACTCCAAACCAGCTACACAACATTTTCAGCGAAAATGTAGAAACTGTGGGATTCGTCGAAAAAGACGCGTCTGATTATACAAACATTTTAGGTACAGCAAATAACGAAGAAAACAATAATAACGATGGTGATCAAGTGAATATAAATGATCCAGGTTTGTGGCCAAATATTATAACTAATAAATTTAGATTATTTTGTGTTAAAACCGGACCTAAACAACATCATCAAGACGCATTCGTTAAGAATGTTGAAGGTAGATCATTTTCTACATCGTACTATTTAAAAAAATTGCCAAATGGTGAAACTCAGCTTCGCAGCTGGTTAGTTTACTCAAAAGCTCAAGCGTCAGTATTTTGCTTTGGTTGTGTATTATTTTCCAAAAGAAGAGGAAAAGATCAATCAACACAATTTATATATGGTTTTAATAAATGGAGAAAACTGTCATCTGTAATTCGAGATCACGAGCTTTCTGTTGGTTACTTTAATTCTTTTATTACTTGGGAAGAATTACTAAAAAGGTTTAATTTATGTTCGAGTGTTGACAGAACAAATCAAATTAATATAAATAAAGAAACGGAACGTCTAAAATTACTATTCCAAAGAATTGTAGATGTAATTTTATTTTTAGCAAATAATAATCTGTCATTTCGAGGATCCCATGAAACAATAGGAACGCCGAATAATGGAAATTTTTTAAGTTTAATGGAATTATTAAGTAAATATGATCCTGTGCTAATGGATCATGTAAACAGAATTAAAAATATGAAAAAAAGAATTGTGCATCATTTGGCGCATAGATTTCGAGAGGAAATTATTGCTACATTAGGTAATGAAGTCCTTAATAAAATTAAAGACGATATAAAAGCATCCATATATTACAGTATCCAAATAGATTGTACTCATATTTCTCACAAGGAACAAACTTCAATAATTATTAGATATGTAAATTCTGTAGACAAAAAATTAATTATAAGTGAGTCGTTTATAGGATTTATTGAAGTAACTGATGTGACTGGTGAAGGACTAGCAAATTCGCTTTTAAAAAGAATAGGTGAGCTTGATTTAGATGTTATGAATTGTAGAGGGCAAGCATACGATAACGGTAGCAATATGAAGGGAACATATAAAGGCGTACAATCTAGAATAATTAGTTTAAACCCTCATGCAATTTATGTACCTTGCTTATCACATTCTTTTAATTTGATAATTTGTGATGCTGCTTCCAGTAGTATATATTGTAAAAAAATTTTCGGAATATTGCAACGTTTATACTGTGTATTTTCTGCATCTACAAAAAGGTGGGAAATTATACAGAAGTATTTAAATATCACGCTTAAACCATTATGTGATACTCGATGGGAAGCCAAAATAGACGCAGTCAAAGCAGTGTATACACAGTTTGAACAAACTTATAATGCCTTAGAAGAATTTATTGGTGCAATTAACGAAAACACAGTGGTATTCGAAGCTAAAAGTCTACTAGATTCATTACAAGAAATGCCATTTATTTTAAGCTATCGGTGTGGTTTACAATATTGTCAAATATTAATAGTATCAACAAACTGTTTCAAGCAAAAACAATTGTTCTTGACTCTGCTTTTAATTTAGTGAATAAAATTAAAACTGAAATCCAAATTTTAACACATTTTTAGACGACGCAAAAATGATAGCACGAAACTTGAATATTTCCGAAGACTTCCCTGAAAAAAGAATTCAAAAAAGAAAAAGATTATTTTCCGAACTAGCAGAAGATGAAGTTTTACTAAATCGGTAGAGGAATTTAGATGTCACTTTTTCAACGTTGTGATTGATACCGTTATTGTACAAATAGATGAGAGATTTAAAAATATACCCAATGTTATTTCTTATTTTAAATTAATCACTGATATAAAAACATTAGGAAAAAATGAACTAGAAAACCGCTCAAGGGATTTTGTAAAATATTATAGTAAAGATGTAAATGAAGACTTAATCCAGGAAATTGATTTGTTACGAGAATTGATCTTGGACCAAAAAAATGTAAATAATGTGCAAGACATATTGCAATATATATTAAATAATAGTTATAATGAACTATTTCCAAATGTACTAACTGTATTGAAAATTTTCTTTACGTTACCAGTTACTATAGCAAGTGCAGAGCGTTCTTTTAGCAAATTAAAATTGATAAAGAATTGTCTTCGGTCAAGTGTGTGCGAAGAACGCTTAAATGCACTTGCTATATTAAGCATCGAAAAGGAAATTGCCAAAAATTGTAATTTGTCGGAAATGATTAATGACATAGCAAAAAAAAATCGCATATTTCAATAAATACATATTAAACAATATACGTGTTAGTAAAACTAGGCCTCTAAATAGTAAACCTATTTATTTATTTTTATTACTTTAAACAATAATTAATTGTAAATAGTTTTTGTGCGCTAGTTGGTGAGCCAGGTTACTTTTGTTTGTGTTAAATATTTATTTATTTTAATTATTTAATACTTTTGTTTTGTGTTCAGTAAACGTTATGTTAACCTGTTATATTTCGAATGTTTTTTTTTTTTTTTACTGTGCCAAAATCATTTACAGGTAAGCGGTTTTATAATACGTTTATTTCGAATCCTTTAATTTTTACCTTTTGAAAAATATTTTAGGACCCCAAAAGGTTTCTTGCACTCGAGCCCCCTTTATAGAGAAGGTCGGCCCTTTCCACACTAGACAGAAAGCATTGTGAGCCAATGTGTTTTGCAATAGCAAATCTCAGAAACGTAATATCAGGATTATCGCGGCCAGTTAACGGTGACTAACGAAGGAAGAAGAATTACTGAAATATTATACAGCTCTTTTCATACTAAGAAGTTTGTCACTACTATAATTTATAATATAGCTGGGTTATGTGGGCTTATGACTCTAGAAAAAAAAAACTGTCGTTGACAAGTTGCCATTTAACTTCCGTTTTCGTGTATAATATCAGTTCGAGTGACAGGAAAATAGTCACTCTTAGTCACGCACTGATCTTATCGTTTTGGCGAGGAGAAAAGGGAAGGGGCAGTTCCGTCATTTAACTATACAGTTTCCGTTTAAATGCTTTGTGAAGCCTTTGTATTGAACGGTGAGATTTATATCTCCCTAAACAGCAATTTGAGGTCTTTAGTATTATATTCCTTTGTCGACCTCAAGGTCTAAAAAGGATTGTTGTTCCGAATTGAAGGTAAAGTCTGTTGTAAAATGAAAGGTGTAGAAATGATGATGAAGAATTTGCATATGAGAAACATAACAATGAGAGTAATATTGTCCCAAATATGCTGCGTAGGCAACTCTAATGAAAACAATTTTTCTTGTTAATGGAATGGTGGAGATATAACACAAGGAAAACAGTAATGAAGAAAGAGTAAAATGCAAGACGGCATCTCGTGAAATGATAATAATAATAATAATTTTTTTTTTTTTTTTTCAGTGTGCCATTCTACGAATTACTATATTAATGAATACTCCTAGTGTAGTACTGGAG
Organism: Typopeltis vanoorti; assembly: GCF_054136105.1. Taxonomy (NCBI): domain Eukaryota; kingdom Metazoa; phylum Arthropoda; class Arachnida; order Uropygi; family Thelyphonidae; genus Typopeltis; species Typopeltis vanoorti. The sequence goes on along the minus strand of NC_143550.1, from coordinate 74,760,153 downwards.
AAGTACTATACGCTCGTAGTAGAATTTTTTGTGAAGCAACTCTTATCTTGTTCAATATTGTGTGGCCATTTAAGCCTTCAGAAGAATAAAAAATGATTGCTAAAGTATTTCACACGAACAACAAATTTTCTATTTTTCATATGGATGTTGACCACTTGAATTAGGTTTTGCGATCAAAGTTACGCGCCTTCTCTTTTGTTTACTGAACAAATACGTAAACTAGAGAGAGACAGTGTGTTAAATAAACATGGAACCCCTCTAATCAAACCATTTCACTTTCCCAGTATGCAGAAGGTTTCACATTAGAAGCCAATCATCAACCACGTAAAGACACAAGTTATCACACAACATGCGTGCTACAGAGGGATTCGAACCCACAGCTCTGTGTAACTTATTGGAGTTCTGAGATAGTTTGAAAAAAGTACTAAAACTGGTACTTTTTTTTTTCAAATAAATCATTGTATGTTCACAAAGTTAGATCAACATAACATCTGCGGGAGTGGGAATGTTGCCATGATTCATGTCGACCTGAAATTTGGCATTTTATATTAACAGCAGCAACAACAACAAAAAAACTGCTGTTATGCTTAAAACGAATCTGTACTAAACGGAGTGTTGTTCTGTTAGCAATCAAGCATAATTTTGGCTGAATGAAAATTCTTTTCCCTTTTATTATTGCTACGGACAAACGTTATGTAATGTTTTGACAGAGAGTTCATTGGTCAGAAAGCAATGAGATTATTCTTTAACGCCATGGAGTTCGATTAAGTAATTAATTTTAGCAGTAATAAGATTTTATCCCAGGCGACATCGCGAGTAAGAAATTATTTATTTGCGCTTTGAATTGTTGCTTTATTTCATAGAACTGTTTTAGCTTTTTTGCTAGCTTCTAATGATCCAATAAGGAGCAATCCCCTTTCTTGAATTATTCGGTAATCCGAATAATTCGATCTCTTGGAAAATTCACTTACAGCTGTTCAGTGATTAGAAGTAACACATAAGAAGATTCTCTTTAATGGCAATTGTGCTTCGTTTTTCTTAAAAAAAAAAAAAAAAAAAAAAAAAAAAATTAATACCTACTACCTTAATTGGTTGTGTTAAACATTTCTCTCTCTCTCTCTTCGGCAAGTACAAAGAATGCTTATAAGCTTCAATTAATAAGATGAAAGAACGTATTGTGTCATGGGGTATTGGCCGCTTAATTCTCCCAATAAACTACACTAAAAGTTTATTTTTCTGCCACTAATAAGGAAATGCATTCAGTGAACAGCTCAAGCTTTCCGCTTCTTCTCACGGAATGCATTGACCCACAAAATAACATCCTCCACGTAGTAGCTACTGCCAGGTTACACAGGTAGGTCATCCTCGCTATTAGTTCCAAGTAATCGCTCTCTTTTAGAAGTTTACATTTTTTTTTTTTTTTAAAGAATATCCAGACACCGCAACCCTTTAGCGTCAAAAACAGGCCTCTTTATTTTTAATATCCGACATAATTGGTACCGCCAAATACCTGATAGGTTAAACGGCGTATAAAAACTATACGGACACAATACAAGCCGTATATTTAGAAGTAAACAAGAACCCTTTGATATTATCTTCACTTCCGTGGTAATAGTCCAAGTACAAAGCAAGAGATGGCATACGATTTATTTCTTTATGCTTTTAAAGCTGTTACGATTGTAATATGGATTGTTATTATCAGTGGCGCACTCAGGATTTAATCTTGGAGGGAGCCGAGCGCTCATGACTTAACCTTTGGGGGGGGGGGGGGAGAGACTTGAGTAGACCATTTGCGAATACACACTAAACATCGCATACGACCAATGACTGAGCATCTGCAGCGATCGCTAATTCATAAGTAGTATAGAAATAGAAGACACGACACAACATAAATAAAAAAAAAAAATGAATTTTAACTAGGAAAAGATTTTTGGAAAATTTTTTAGTGTTTTTTCCTTTTCTTTGGGGGGTGCCCTGGCCCCTTCCCCCCCCTCTGGGTGCGCCACTGGTTATTATTATTATTTTTATTTAGTCAAATACCTTTTTGTTAAGTGTCAGCAAAGTCGGTTATAGGGGCTCAGCTGTTTACAAATTCTTAATGTCGGTTATTCAAAAGGACTGAGACAGCCACAGTCTACGTTATTTGATACTTATTTGTGAACAACATTACAAACATGTCTAAAATCGCCTTCTAATATATTGGAAAACCTTTGGTGATAATCTTTTTCAGCTTCTTAATCAGCCTAAATAATACCCAAAAGTCATTGCGACATCCAGCAAATTTGTTAGCTAATTTACAAAGGGATGATGAATAAAAGTCTTAAAACCCCTCCTCCTTTCCCAAAAGTAACGACGAAACAATGATAAAAGCTTGACAAATGTATTCTTCCATCGTACCAATATATTGGTACGATGGAAGAATACATTTGTCAATACTTTGATGGAAGAATTAACAGTTTATAAACTGTTAATTTCAATAAAGAATTTTTAAAATTGCAAATGCTTTTTTTTTTTTTTTTTTTTGTTAAATCTTCAGCTTGGCTCTCATCAGTTCTCTTCGTTGAAAAACGAGTATTGTATAATTAAAATAATAAAATAAGACTGTTGAATTATTTAACAAAAAGAAAGCATTTTATTTTCTCTACTTTATGATTTTATCCGCAGTAAAATATCTTTTACACTCATTAATTACGGGAGAATATTTTTATGCATTTATTTCTATTGTTACGTTAACATAAGCAGTGACGTTATTTGGGCATTTAAACCGTTTTTTATTAAGCAATGAAAATAATATAATTGACTAATTCCTTCAAGGTCTGAGAATAACACTTGTTTGTATCACGGAGTAGATATAAATAACAGAAGAATAAATGATGAAATCCATATATGCATTACCATATATACACATTTCTTTGGAATAGAGACTACTTTTAAAGAAGAACTATAACACCAAATAACAAAGTTTCATTTTTGTCTATGAACGAAATATGCTGTTTTTACAAAACTCTATAGCACAGTGTTGTAAAAATTATAGTCAAAAATTTGTGACATGGAGTTCAGTGAGATTTAGAGTTCAAGAGTATTATCTTCTTTTTGCAAACCTCAACAATAGTCATTGATCATGGTAGGATTCTACCTTTCCTGAATCGCATCGGAATCTTTCGCCCAGTTCTTCAATAACACTGAAGTTGTTGAACTGAACTAAATATAGAAACGTAAGCGGACGACATAATAATAAAAATTACCAACGGAATGATACTTACCTAAGGAAAACTAATATTTATTACTTTCATAATCCCCCCCCCCTGAAGCTATGCTTGATAAAGTAACTGACAGTGCAATCAGTATTTTCTATGCAAATTCGATTCCTGATGACAGATACAATAAGGTACCACGAAAGATATGGCATTTTTTTTCAAATGAATCAGTATTATCAACTTCGTTAACTGGAAATTAATTCATGATTTTCAGCCTTGTAAGTTTATTTCAGAAATTTTGCAAAAAGGAAAAGTAACCTTCCTTTTCACAAATTATGCTAGAACAATAGTAGTTATCCACACCATGTGATTTACAAATCTTCCGTTCAGTAAATACAACATTTAATTTTTTTAAAAATTCTTTAGTTGAAAAGTTATTGAAGATTTCTTAAATTTTATTATGCTGGTAATAGTCGGAATGGCGGTGTCTTATTCTTATGTTAGCGTTTCTGGTACCATAATATTAGTTCTCCAGAAGAAAGACTGTTGTAGGCTCGACTCACTCTCGCCTCGATGTCTCAAAATTCATCGATAGCTATTGATAATAGTCAAATAGTAGTTAGGGACTTAAAGAGCTTTGCCTGCTCCCTTTAGGGAATAAAAAAGTGTTAGATGCTTATTATTATTATTTATTAAAATAAAGAGCCAAAAGGCTTTAATTCGGCGATGCAAAATTATATAAATTAAGTGGATATTAAACCAACATTCGGCTCTGAAATTATGTTGGATTTAATATCCACTTAATTTATGTAATTTTGCATCACCGAATTGAAACCTTTTGGCTCTTTATTTTAGTAAATACTTTACGCATCGACCGAGTGTTCGTTTACGGAAAATACACCTCTCCGACGCTTAGAGTTCCTTAGTACTGAGAGTTTTTGCTCTCTTAGATTTCTTCCGGAATTTCGTTCCCGGTGAGGGAGCTTAGATTTCTGTGGATTTGCCGGAGAGAGCATTTTGAGTCTCCAGGGAAAGTGCTTTTCGGAGTGGTCCGTGTGGGACCGTTTCGATGGGTGCTTTTCTCTGGAATATGAGCGGTTCTGCGCAGTGGTGAGCTATTGAAATTTTAACAAAGTACTCGCATCGTCGAGCAAAAAAAAAAAAAAAAAAAAAAAGCCGTTATTTCACACAAAAACTTTTATTAATACAACGTGTGTACTCTTTAATCAAAAAGTATGAGGGAACAATCACCTGTAAAGGCTATCCTTTTTAAACAAATATTCATTGATCTAAACATGAAATATTTGCACACAATCATCTGTGTTAATTTATTTTACATAAGAAAAACATTTTTTAACTATCAAAATATAATAAGAATCAAATCTTTTTATAATCGCACATATGCAATAGTCCGCATTTTTTTATAAACAAAATAAATTTGTTTTGTTTGCGATAGAAGTTTTTATGACAAACAGTCTATAAATAATAAATAAATATTATCTAAACACAATAATATTGAAATACATTATATTTCTGTTTTGTTTTTATACTTCACGTGATCATCAACGGATCAATCAAGGGGCATTATTTTATAGTCCTATTTATTTATATGTGATTACCAAAAGTGAATTCTTATTTGTAAAATGGTAGTAACAGTAACTATAATATTTTATTTAATAAAATCACTTTGTTAGGTTACTGTATGAGTTTGTTGCTTAATATATTTAAAAAAAATTATGTTTTTTTTTTTTTTTTGAAAAAATAAAAAAGTGAACAAGAAGAACAAGGGACTCGCAAATTTGAGAAAAATTTAACAAAGGGTTCGGGCGAAACCCCTTATAGCTCACCACTGGGTGAGCCTGTCACTGAGTGGAACCAACGCTGAGTTGGACGATCTTTCGGTCACTCGTTTTAAGTGGTCTGCGAGATCGCCTTAATTTTTAGAGAGAGACCTTTACTTAAACAGTGTCTCTGACGAAACCAATGAGTTTGAAACAGCTGCCAGCAGTGGCGGCTTGTACATGAGCACTGCAGCACCCCCAAGGAAAAAATGAAGAAAATTAAATTTTGTTTTTGTGTTTATAAATAATAACAATGCTTACCGCATTATATAAATGAAATACGACATGTTAAAGGTTATTACAGCTTATGTTTCAATACTGATTGAATAGTTAATAATTGGAGTCGTTCGATTAACGCTTTAGATTACGAAACAAATGCACTGCGATCTAACGCAGTATCAGAATTATCACATTCGGCCAATTGCAGCTAGACTCTCCGATATTCGTTTGCACTTGTCACTGCACGTAACAAGTGAATCCGACACTGCTCTCTGAGCAGTGTCGCTACAGGTAAATTGTATACTTGCGCGCGTTATTTCTGTGAGATACAAAACTCTTATTATTGATGTGTGTTCTTGGTGAGGATGAAATATTTTCAATAAAGCAATTTTTTAATATGTAAATTTATTTATTAATAAATTGGTTACTGATTAGGAAAAAAGAATTTTTTTTTTTTTTTTACATTTTGTATAAGCACACTTCAAATTTTCACCTGCCGCCACTGGCTGCCAGATCAGTGAAACCTTACGGGCGCTTCGGCGTGCATGCTATTAGGTTCGGCTAGGGCAACTCGTAGTATGGCGGCGAGTGTATTCCTGCAAGCTCTCTGGTCAACTTTCAAATACGAAACTTTTATAGTTACTGTTTTAGGCTCTGAAATTATGTTGGATTTAATATCCACTTAATTTATATTATTATTATTATTATTTTATGACCTGAATAGTCTGGTCCTAGAATAAGGGGTTAGATTCTTCAAGTTGAGCCACTCAATAGTCCTCCTCCTCCAAATATAATTACGAGACTAGTTTTGGCTATTAATTGCAAATTCTTCCGGCCTATTTGCCTGCTTTGGGGAATAAAAAGTCGAGGTTTTTCCTCCTAGAAAGGACGGGAAACTTTTCATTCTCTCAATGAGATCGGATAAGTAACCTAGAAATGAAAAATCCTTATCAAGGCTCTTCAGTCCCAGAGGTGTTTCGAACCCAGGTTGTTTATTCAATGAACAATCGTCGATACCGAGTAAGTTACAGAGGCCCTTTCTGTCAAAGCAGTATTCACGTCATAGTCGAAATAAAGAGAAAGAACGAAGAATACTATCTAGTGGGTGTAACTACAATACTCAGGAATTCCTGTCATGTGAGGCACTCCGAACTTGCCATGACCAGGACAATTCTGGAGTGGACCTATCTAAAGCTCCCAAGAAACTCCTGGAAGAAACAAGAAATCATAGTTAGTTATGCTATCGCATTCACTATAAGAATGTGCTCAAACTTTGAAGATGTTATATATTTTGTATCATAAGGAAGTCGAAATGACTTAAAATCATCGACTAGAAGTTAGGCACTCTTCATGATGAACTAGCGATAACAAATATATTGTTATCGCCAGTTCTCTGTAGAGAACTGGCGATATATATTTGTTTAACCTGGATTAATGAACATTTAGATTTCTTTGAGCATATTTACACTAGTCTTTGAAAGTGATGTGTGGTTTGTTAAGTTTCCAATATACATGAAGGACGAACTCCACACGCATGCTCTCTCTCTCTCTCTCTCTCTCTCTCTCTCTCTCTCTCTGTGTCTTATTTCTCAAGACATCACTTGAAGAATATACGAATATCATTTTTGTAGACGAAAATGTTTAAAACACACAAACTTCCTGGATGAGAAATCTTTTAACCAAGTTGTTTAAATAGAAGATGAGGCGTGAAATATTCTTTCGATCCTGCTGAGAACCATGCGTAAAATGACCCATTTAAATATGCTGAGCTTGTTTAAGTCATGCGTGCCCTTAACGTTTAGAAAGGTGAACTATATAAACTGTTAACTGATTATTATAAATATCTTGGAATGTGAGGATAACTCATCTAAATCCATTTAAAGAGCCCGTTACGGGCATGCTTAAATGCTCCCAAGACGATATCTAAGAGGTCAGGTGAATGAGTTAGTTACCACTCGACCGTTTTTATCTTTCCTACAAGATACAAGAGTCATCCTAGCTAAGTAGAGTATGTAACCAGCGCCCAAGGTAAAAGTCGATGAATGAACATTTGAAATGAATTCTTGACTCTCATCAAAGTCAAGTACTTGTTGAAGTTTTTTTTTTATGCAATTATTTGTTTATTTTTATGTGAATCCGACCGACGAAAGGTTGTAAAATTATCTTATATTAGCACTGCAGGTGGGCAGTAAGTTAAGTAATCTTAATATTCTGCTCCAAAAATAATTTTTACATGCTGCTTCTGGTCTCGAAAATAGGGTAGTGGTGGTAGTGGTTTCTCAGTGGACGATGAAAACTGTGTACCACCTAAATGCTTTTACAAACATCCATACCACTGTGTGGGTCAATCCTACAGTCTGTTGATTGAAGAGTGTGTACACCACTTAGCCAGTAGAAGGCAAATCAAAAAGCTGAGGTGATTTATTTGCTGTTAAAGGCAAAATGTATAATATTTCCACTGTTCTTTACAACGTAGTTATAAAACGTGGTGGGTTGCGAGCAACATTTATTTTTCAACATAGTCCTCTTGCTTTTCCAAACACGTGTCAGATCAGTCCGCAGCTTTTTAATACTTTTGAGAATACCTTGATTATTTTTCAGGCATGAATGTGCAGCAATTTCTTCGACTTCGTTCATCGTTTTTTTTTTTTTCTTCTTTTTCAATGGCAAAAAGCCGATAATCTTAGTGATTATCACTAAGCCGATATCACTAAGATAATTAAGACTGTTGGTAGGTTGAAGAAGGTTTCAAATTTTAGTTCTTAATTGTTTCAATGGTTCCATCAGTTGAATGATGTCGCTCATTTTCATAATGCAAAAGACTCCCTTATGACAGTAATCCTATATTTACTGTGAATATAGGTGTGGTTTGAACTGTTCTATTCATTCTTACACATTTCACTAAACTGTTCAAACGTTCTTCTGTAAATTTCGAAGGATTTGACTCCATTCTGATTTTCTGATTGAAAAAAAAAAAAAAAACCCTACTCCACCTTACTTTCATGCGTGGGTTAAGGATCGTGATAATCTTACTCTAGTAACTAAATAAAGAATTTTTTTTATTTCAAGGTACTTCAGAGCTTCAAATAAGTAAGGTAGTGGAAGTACATCCCAGTTGTATTGTGGATAGCGTTCTCCAATTTCACCTACCTGCCGTGTATTCGGTATGTCATGGATGTCTGTGAATATCTTAAAAGTGACAGAATTTCATTGCGTAATACGAGACCACTCTTGTTTATTGGAGACCTGAACTAGTTATGAAAAAGTTTCCACGGTCTCTAGAATAAGGTGCCCAGATTATTTTACAGCAACTAAGGTGGGATACGTTTACCAACTTTTGAGTGGAATTCACATAAACTAAAATAATAAAGCTTTCGTCTCATGGTCTAAGCTATATTGGCATTAAATCCCTACTTGAGAAAATCAAGATAATGGTTCTAAATATAAGGTATTTTGATGTGCTATCAAGATTTATCATGATTACTATATTAAACATGTCTAAATGTGTTTACAATTGCAAATCTCCGTTGTGTTTGCTACATGTTAGCTGCGCCTTCTAGTTTCACCACTAACGAACATACTAGTATTGGATCCTCCCCCCCCCCCACACACTCAGCAAGGAGTATAATCATCCGAAATTTAAAGAATATTTGCACTGATTGGCGAAATGTGCATTAACCCCCCCCCCCCCCCCCCCAAAGTGCAAGAGTAAGTGTAACCGTTTAAAAGATCTGTTTCGGTGTTTTTCACTCGAGGTTTATTTCTTTTTGTAGGAGGGGAAAAAAATCCTACTACCTTTGCTGAAACCTAATCATTTAAATTCGAATAAATTTAAACTGTGCACATACGTTTGAGTTTCGAAATTCCATTTATGCGACAAATATTTTATATATATATATACTGTATATAAACACATTGGAGATATTTCATGCGCTGATTGCGCCAAGAGCTAATAATACTAATGATTTTCTAATAATATTTTTGGTTTACAGATCAAGTGTTGATCGATTTTATTAACTTAACCAACTAGTTTTGCCACACTTTAACTGTTGGCGTCTTCAGTTAGCCCTGAAGACGCCAACAGTTAAAGTGTGGCGAAACTAGTTGGTTAAGTTAATAAAATTGATCAACACTTGATCTGTAAACCAAAAATATTATTATTAATTCTCATGATCAAGAAAATAAACCTTCATTACTAATGATTTTCATTCTGTGAGTAGGGCAAAACGGACTTTGTTCTTGAAATGGGTGATCCTATCAACCGAAGACTGAAGGCATTTATTATTATTCATATTTTTTATTGCCATATTATTATTAGTGCACTGACACATGGTGCTCCCCTTGGAGTGCCCACTCTACATATATCTGGTATTTACTCATAATCAATTATCTGCACTTATTACTAAATACCAAAAATAAGAGTAACACATTTTACGGATGAACAGTCTAGGTCGCACAATATTTGCTGACCGAACTGTTCTTAACTTCCGTAACCTCTTTTCCTGTCTCTATCTCCTTCCCGACCTTCTCACCCCTTATATGACAAACTCTCTGTAGTTTGTCATTTATAATTTCGGTTGATAATCAAGTCCCCGTCCCACATAGGAAGGAGTCATCTTAGTTATCTTTTTAATAAACATTTCAATAAATACATCGCGTTTCCCAAAGTAACCCAGCTTGCTTTTTTAAACAAATGATTTGTTCTCGTTTCGCATTTTATATTTTGCACTTTATGTGGTCTTTTCACATTTTCTTTCACTGTTTAATCTGAAAAATTCAGGAAATGTCATTGAACTGCGCAGCTCTTCCATTCATTATACTTAGGCTTATAAAGAACTGTGACCGAGTAAGTATGCTGCAAAAAGACATTTTGATAATTCAGTGTGACGTTGTCAACAAAATTTTTTACTTTCGTCACAGTTTTCAGGTCATACAGACAGTTTTTTTTAATCCTCTAAGAGTAAAACTTGATATTAATATATGAGGAATTCTTGAGATATGCGAAAAAAGTTATATAGATTTACTTTCGTAATAGAATTTTAGCATGTATTTGAAGCGTGATGTTTGCTGTAAAGCGAAATCAAATATTAAACAAGATTGCGCAAACAGAAACAACAGAAAGTGGGCAAATATGATATTTGCTCTTCCCGAAGGACAAGATAATTTTCAAAAATTCAGGTTAGGAACTAAAAGACTAGCTAGGAATCATATAGGCTTACTCGTTCTGAGGTAGATTGTGTGAAACGGCAAATAAGGAAACAGAAAACTTATCTGCTCAGTAATACCAGATAAATGCAAACATTTTTTTTTTTTTTTAATATGTGTACTAAAAATGTTGCATGCAGTACAGTTAAATTTAAACTAGATATTAACACAGTTAAACCAGGATGCGATCTCAAAAAATGTTAGGAAATACTGGCAGGTAGAGTGAGGATGTTGTAAAATTAGGTTGAGTTGAAGCGACGTTTTCCTTACTATGATAGCGTTTTTCTAAGGAAAGAGATTCGACCGTGTGAGATGAGCTTCCTTATCGTCCGTTCTCTTCTGTTCACCGTTTTTATTTCATTGCGAGTCCAATTCATCTTAACATTTGCGTTACCCTATAAAGCAGCGTAGCTATAGCCTATTCAATCAAATCGACTAAGCGCCTGTTTGAGGAGTTATTATTTATTATATACGTACTTTTTTTGTTTTGTTTTTAATGGAATGTGGTTTTCCTGTTCGCTTTGCAACCGAGAGATGTTTTCAGATGGAAGAATATCTGCGAAAATCTTCAGATTCATCTGAAGAATATCTTCAGATGAATTATTACCATAACTAGTGAGTGTGCGTCAAATGATAAAATTTTATCTCCCAGTGTAAAATGTAATAATCATACCGGAAATAAATGTGGTTTTCCAGAAAATACTTTATTATCCATGTCATCATTAACGATGATGAAAGAAAAACGAACACTTGCTGAGAAATCCATTAAAGACAAAACTATAAGAAAAAAGCAGCTAATTCTATGAAAAAGATTTCTTATGGTTTTTATTTATCTATTTTCGATCGACATCAAAAGAGAATTGTTGACAGATTCCAATGAATTATTGGATTTCATGCTGATTTGTTATATGAAAAAATATAACAATCAATTAATACAGTCAGAATATGTTCATCAATAGAAGTATGCATATCAGAAGTTCTTTTCTTGAGAGAAAAACCACAAAAAGATCCACCCACTGTGATCTTCTGAACGTTCTATCCAGGACCGTGCTTTATGCACAGGCTCTAGCTGTGGCATCGATAAATTAGGACCAATTTAAGGGCCCCAAACAATGAGGGAGGGGTCCCCGGAGAACCCTAGCGCCTCAGGAAGAGTGTAAGTACAGCCCTGATTCTATCCCATGAAAATTCGGTCTTCTTCAGAGAAATGTATTTTTCCTAAGTGAACTCTCAGTCGATGCGTAAAAGTAATTACTAAAAAATAAATAAATAAAATACAAGCCATAGAGCCAAAGAAAGAATAATTTCTCTGACATTTGATTTCTTTAGTACTGAATGAAAGATTTTGCTGTCTTAAGGTTTCTGCCTTGAGAAAGCTCTTAAGCATCCACAATACATGCCACCCCCAACGAACCCAAACGCTTAACAGCATTTGGGTCGGATGAGGGTGGGAGGGTGGGGAGGATGGCCTGTATTGGAGCTGCCTCCGCAGATGTTTTTCCGTGGGAGCGGGTCTGCTGGGTGGTACAGTGAGCCTGTCATTGAGTAGAACCCCCCCCCCCCCTCCCGCTGAGTTATATAATCCTTCGGGTCACTCATTGTTAGATGATCTGAGGGATCTCCCGAGTTTTTGGAGACTCCCCCTGCAAAACATAAACAAATTTGGGGAGCTGTTGAGCACCCGGGAATTTGGGTCCGTTCAGGTGGCCCGTATTGGGGTTGCCTGGGCAGATGTTTTTCCCTGGAACTTGAGCAGTTCTGCTCAGTGGTAGGTTAAGTCCGTCACTAAGTAGATCCATCGCTTATCGCTGAGTTAAAAGATCCTTCAGATCATTCATTGTTAGGCGATGTGAGGGATCACCTGAGAGTTTGGAGACCTACCCGCACATAAGCAAGTGGGAGAGCCTGTTGAATATCCAGGGATTTGAGTCTGTTGAGTGGCCTGTATATAGGTTTCCTCCGCGGATGCTTTTCGTGTAATATGAGCAGTTCGGCTCAGTGGTAGGGTGAACCTGTAGCTGAGTAGAACTACCGCTGAGGTAAATGATCCTTCAGGTCTCTCACTGAGTGATCTTGGGGATCACCTAGTTTTTGGAGTAGACCCTTTACTTATATATTGGTATCTCAAGAGAATCAACTAGTTCGAAACAGCTATCGTACCAGTGAAGCCTTTATAAAATGCAGTAATAAAAAGCAAACATACGGGCGCATGGGCAGCGGTCGTGTTCTTTTAAGCAGTGCAAGCTAAGGCAACTCCGATGCCGAGGGCTGTAAGCACTCAGGTCAAATTTATGAAACTTTCATAGTTTCTACAAACATTTGACTTTGAAATAATGTTGGATCTTTAATATCCACATTTCCTATGTAACATTAAAATGTAACCGTATATACTTAATGATCTAATATTTCTGATACCCCTGTTAATTTATAATATCAGGTATTTTAAATGCTCCATTTAAAATGCCTCATGATTTTTTATAAGCTCATTACAAAAATACAAAATGCAAAGCTTCTTTTGGTTCAAAATAGCAGTAAGTAATATTTCGAATATAAGTTCAGGATTTTTGTTTTGTGTTTGAGGATTGATGTTCAGGACTTTTGATTTTTTTTCCCCCCCGACTTGAAGTTCATTTTTCTTTAGCGACGAGAATATTTTAAGACAATTTCATTTCTTTTCCCTGCTGAACAATTACCAATAAATATTTATTATTATTATTCATACATCGATCCACTTGGTATTTCTCCATTGAGATATTCTTCTCGTTTCTCTTGGAACAACGAACGACAATAGTGTGTTTGAAACATTGACAACGAAGAATATTTCGACAGTGACAAACATTCTCTAAGTTACTTGGGCTTTGACTTCAATATTGCGGATGCATTTTATGGCTGTAATATTCTTGGATTGCCATTTTGACAACGAAGAGTCGGATCTCCTCGACTTTAAAGATACGTTATGGTGTCAGCTAATATTTATCAACAGTATAAATATACTTGTAAAATTAACATTTTAAGAGTACCTCGTAAAATGTTGAAAACCTTGAATAGCCATTGGCTGTTTTTATTAATACTAGCTTATGCTTGGTTCTTGATAGCCTGTCTTTCTTTCTTTTTTTTAATTTTTTTTTTTTTACGATTATCTATCTATCTATATATAATCTGAAATAACATAAGAAGCCTTACGGTATCTCCCTTCACCAAAAGTCAATGTTTCCACTACGCTCCTCAGAATATCTTTTGACTTTGACGTCTGGTCCGTTATTTTTATGAGCCAGAACAATAGCAACAAGATTACTATAGAAGCAAACGATAAACAAAAAGTTTATTTGTAGGTTATTCGGATAAAGTCTGTTTCTTAAATTGTTTTTTTGTCTATATATTTATCCTTGGATTATATGATTTTTATCTTACATTGTCTAATTAACTAACGGATAGCGCTTCGCTCTCTAATATTTATGAATGTTTTTGAGTGGTAATCGAATTTCATTGCCCGGTACCATTACGATCATATTACTTACTGGAGACCTGAAGTGCTTGAAAAGTTCCATCCTATGTTTGATTTCTAGAGCGAGGTTTTGAATTATCTGACTCTCAAGCCCACCCATAGTACTAATGTACAACAACTTTTGGTGAGTGGGATTTACGTTTAAAAAAAAAAAAAAATCACGAAAAAATAAAAAAAAAATGTTTTTTCCGATGACCTTCTTTCACTTTCGAATAAAATTTTAACCCATTGCCTTTTCTTAAAATCCCGTTTGCATTGATTTTGTGTTATAAAATGCAGACCAGTTGCCATTCCAGTTTCGTTTTCCAACATTTGATTTTAAATAGCCAAAGTTCTTGGGTATACACCATCTCAGCGATCCATCATGAACCAACTTTCAATATGTTGATCTGTTTACGGAGGGATTGTACAAATTTTCTAATTTTCGTATGCATTAAGCTTACGATATTAACCTAATTACATTCGGCTGTTACTTTAAAAGTAATAACAAACGGATGCAGTGGTGGAACAAGATAGGATCGCACAAATGGAGTTCTAAAACATGTTTATTTCACGAAAACATGGCTTGAAAACATGTGAAAACTTTGGCTGTCAAAAGAATAAATCATTTGAAATACAGCTCGTTCTGCTTTGTTTCTCCTCCATTCTGTCCCATAGCATGCTTATTATGTATAGCTCAGCAGTTTCTCATTCGGAGTTAATGAAACCTCTATTACTGGTAAATGATCCGTATGTCGTGCTCTGAATAAATGTGTAACAAGAAAGTAATAATATTAGTAAGCAGCTAGATTATTTTCACGTCTCTTAGAGCAAAAAGTAGGCCTCAGCTACCACGATTACATTGGCGCACAAATTAATTTCTTTTTCTTGTAACTGAAGTTAGTTGACGCAATTCTAATTTATTTTAAATTGTTGAAATAGAAATCTGTAATTTATCACATAAGGCTTTTTTCCTCAGGAATATGTATGCTTTTTCATGGGTTTTATGGAATATTTTATCGTGATTTTATCAGTCATAATATAAAATTGTTTATTTTCGTGTGACTTAATTGCCATACTGTGGCTGTTATGATTCCCAAGGCATGCAGCAATAGTCGGAAAAGGAATCATGGAAAAGTTTCAGCGTGTTTGAATACTTCTTACATCAAAGAAGAGTTCTCACTTGTGCTCGACATGTCTTTAAATGTTACTTTTCTTTAACGTATTATTATAAGTCACACATTTTAAAATTTAGAGGCATTGAAAAGTGTGGGCTGTTTTCGTTGTTTGTGATTCATTCACAAGTTTCAAAAGCAGTGACATAAGATCATTCGCACAATAAGCTCTACATACTTTCGTTACTCTGATCGTAAGACGAAGGACCAAGATAAAAAAAAAAAAGTTTTAAAAAATGTGCTCATTTTTTAAAACATATTTGAAACAAAATTTTTAAAAAGATCTAAGCGATCTTTTTAAAAATTTTAATTGCCTAAACATCAACCTGTACTTGGATCTTATCTTCATCAATGGGAATGGAACTTACTAGCTAAAAAAATAAAATAAAAACTACCTTTTGAACGCACACTGTTAGACAATAATACAAATAGTAAGGTTTAGGACCACAAGATGGCAGCGGTTGTCTGCCGTACTCGCTTTCTCTTGAATAGCTTTAATTGATAACTTTGCTCACTATCAATGATGGCTTAAACGATGAAGCTGACTAGCTGTCCATTTGTCTTCAGGAAGTTGTTAGGACTATAGAAGCTCCACCTGCTTCCTTTGGGGAATTTCTGCTTTTAGAAATATAAAGAGAAAAACCTACCTTCATATATTGAAACAAAAAATGGAATTTCTTACTATCATGATTTAGCTGGAAAAAAAAACAGTTTTTTTTTATGATTTTATTTTATTGATTATACTCTTCGTTCAAGTAGAAGGAGTGAGTTCTCAGTCATGAGATAGCTGGCCTTTTAATGCAACTGGCTTGCAATGGAAAATGAATTCTATAGATGAACTTACGTCATCTACAGAATTCATGATGAACTTACGTCATGAACGGACTGCATTTTTCGATTATCTCATACGGAAATGGCAGGGTTTTTACTCTCAGAAATAGACGGGTTTTACATTCCGCAATACTGAACAAACGCGGTTAACAGATACACACCTGCCCCATAGTCTTAATTACTTCGGCTATAATTCAAAATCACGCAGATCTCCGATTTGCCTGTTGCATAGAGAAAAAAAAAAAGACAATTTTCAAAAGGAAAAACCATATCACCTTTGAACGAGACGTAAGTTCATCTGGGTGTATATAAATATCCCTTATTCTTATAAATATTCCTTTCATACAAGAACGGGAATCGAACCAAGGTCTTTCCAACAAGACAAGGAAATCCTGCACAACCTCCATATAAAGGAGGTTGTGCAGAATCCTATCTAGACGTGAAGGATCTCATATAGCTCCTTCACGTCTAGATAGGATTCCTATGCAGTGCCGTAACGAAGGCGTGGCGAAAGAGGCGCCCGCCACGGGCGCAACCAGTTTTGGGGCGCAAAACGTAAAAAATAAAAATAAATAAATAGATATAAAAGTCCGCTATTTTATATTGTACTTTTAAAGTTCGGCAATACGCCGCTTTAGACACACAAATTCTGCAACACACTGCAACTCATTTTGATTGGATTAATAGTAAGTATTTAACATATTGCATTTAGTAAAATTTAATTTGTTATATTTAAATTTTTCAAAATTTTTGTAATTTTTGGGGTAGGGGAGGCAAGTTAGATACTTGCCACAGGCCCTTCATACCCTCGTTACTGTACTGTTCCTATGCCTTTTCAACCAAAGAGTTTCATCGATACCAGCTTGCTACAGAGGCTGTAAGGGAGCTTTTAAACTACAACATAATATGCTTTTTTGTTGTTTCTAGATAAGTGATATTCAGGTATTACTATATACGGGGGGGGGTGCTGAAAAGTTCTAATAAACACCTAGAACAAAAATGATATTAAAGCAACTGATATAACCATAAGAAAGAAGGAACATATCTTAGAACCCTTTAACCCTCATGTTTTATCAAATTGCAATAATTTGTTCTGTTTCTTGTAGGATATATATAAGAAGATATATCAGACATGTCAATTCCTTCATGGTGATTACAACTTTTCAGCACACCCTCGTACTTTGATTTTGCTCTTGAACATATATAACAAGAAATGGAGATGGAAATGTTAAACATGCTAAAGAATAAATTAAAATTAGAATTGAACCTGTGATAACAAACAGATTTAATTACTCACACAATTTTCGAAACCGTAATAAAGTCGTCTTTAGTGCAGAAACACCAGTTATTTCTACCCTGAGGTTTTTATTCGTTTTTATTATTTTCTTCGTAAGCGTGATATCATTGCCCCAAGATTTATGTGACATATTTTAAAGGTTCGAGTCTCTAGAACTGGCTGAATCGGAAGGCCTAAGCTGTTGACGTACGTACGTAGAGGACATTCATCTTTGTTAGTTTACTTGTACTTTAATGATATCTATGTGCCTTATTTTGATTGACTAGAGTTGTTTATCTAGAAGAAAACAGCCGAGACATTTCATGACTTGGAACAATTATATAACATTATGGCATCGTATGAAACTGACAGGTATGATGAACGACATGCTGTTGCCTGATAACATTCGTACCAAACAAAACGTATAATAACTACTGCAATTGTTATCAGACAACAGTATGCCATTCATCATACCTGAAATGGTTATTCTGTTAGTAACATAAACCTCAATGGGTTTGTGTAAGGGTTTAGAGAGCTACGGATAAAATTTACAATATTCGGATTATTCAACTACTTGTTCTAATACTACTAATAATAGTTTTATTATTATTGCTGTTGACTCGATATGTATTGTGTAGTGAACATCGCTAGCTTTTTTTTGTGGTAGAGGCAAGAATAATTTCGTTTTATTATTGTTATTTATTTTTTTAATATAGTATAATAATACTTAAAAAAAAAAAACGTCTTTTCCTGCGACATCCCCTTCATCTTGTATGTCCGAGGCTAGTGTTTTACTCACCTCACTTTACCTTTTGTTACTGTTTAAAATGAACCTTGGTTTTTTGATAATGACAAAAGTATTCGTTTTTGATACTGGAAAAGTAGCATTAATAGAATGCAAATACCAAAGATATATTTGATAGTGACAATAGTGTATTAGGAATGCAACCTTGGTTGAAGATATTCGTTTACTGAGGTTCAAGTAGTTATCCGATCTCGTGAAGTGATTTGATGACTCATATAAATGCTTTTTATTCAACTGTTGTAAAGGATGTACTCATTGTTACGTCCTTTTGGTTCAAATATAATTTTTTTACATTTTGGTGGAAAAATTTTAATCAATAAACTCATTCTTAAACATTAAAAAAAAAAAAAAAATTTGATTCTAGGTATGATCATGATTCCGTCACTTTTTTTTTTTTTTTGGTCATTTGAAGCTCAAAATTAAACGAATTTCTCGCTTGATGTATGGAAAACGATCTGATACCAGTATAAAACAGTTTAAATAGTTTAAAATAGAATACTTGCGTAACACATTGATCATGAATGTTCAAGTATACTGATATCAGATCATTCGTTTGTATTTTATTTTAGTAACTATTCCAAGAATTCATTTATGCTTCATTATCTGTAAGTCATTTTTTACCGGTTGTAATTGTTTTGTTTTCTACAGTCGTATGTATAACTATTTCTTCTGTTTGTAAATAGAACAATGCGTTTAACCTTGTCGTTTTCCTCTTTGGAAACTACAAGGCTTAAACGCACTACTTTAAAACCTAGATAAAGTGTTCTGGAAAACATATTCCATATTAAACATAATGCAGCATTGAATTTTCAATCGAGGCATTTAGGGGTCACTGGACTTGCATTTAAGCTCCAGATTTAGGTCGTTATAAAAAGCATATCAAATTTTCTATAGAGACACAGACATCAAGGAAATATATGCCAGCTAAGCCTACAAAAAGACTTTTTTTTTTTTAAACCATACTTATTTGCAGACGAAAGCTGAGAGGCGGATTCTGTTCTTGTCTTCGAATCGACATGTAGG
This sequence comes from Typopeltis vanoorti, assembly GCF_054136105.1. Taxonomy (NCBI): domain Eukaryota; kingdom Metazoa; phylum Arthropoda; class Arachnida; order Uropygi; family Thelyphonidae; genus Typopeltis; species Typopeltis vanoorti. The sequence continues at coordinate 74,741,097 of NC_143550.1, read as the reverse complement.
TAGGTCGTGACTAGGTACCACCCTATGACGACGGCACTTAAAGGGTGGAAAAGAGGTTATTGGGTGTTCCCTCGGCATTCCCTAATCTGAAAACAGGTGTAATGATGTACCCAAGGATGAGCATCCACCCATAAGTTCATTGTAACAACGTAAAGTGGCATTTGTAGGGTAGCACACCTAACATTTGTTTAGAATGGCCTTTACCTGGATTCTTGGGTAAAATTAAGAGTTTTTTTTTTTTTTTTTACCAGTCTTGGAAAAAATAAATTCCTTTTTTTCAGTTTGCTATCCTTAGGAAACTATCTGTGTACAATACTTGATCTTAAGCTTGTTTATTTTGCTTTGTTTTTGTTTTTCTTGTTTTTCTGGTAATACTTCAACATATCAAGAATACCTCTGGGCGTTTCGCTTGTCGATATGTATGCAGATGTATGTCAAGGGCAAGTCCGTAGACAGCGGTTTCTATAGTGGAAACGCCCACTAGACGTTAATATCTTGGTGATCAAACAGTCCCGCTCTATAGACAAAAGAGTCTTATGCGAAGAAACCCATTCTTAGGACGAATATATATACTCTTCACTCCTCTTTCCTTATCTAGAATGAATTCTTTTTTCTATAATAGTGTTCTTCTTTGCTTTATGTGCGAAGGGGGAAAAATGATCTGTTCTAAATATGTTATATATAATTTTATCCAGAATTGTCAACAAGTAAATTTGATACCAGTAGAAAACAAAAAGAAAACTCTAGAATTTTTAATTCGAAAACGCATATTTTCTAATTCATTTAAAAGAAGAAAAATATTCGACTATCTACCAGTGGAAATATATTTCTTGAAAACCATCTTGTAATTCAATAGAACCTCTTACCATAAAGATGAAAGAATACCAAGAATACCATCCACAAAGATGCAGGTATAATGCTGATGAGCAGCGGTAATTTTTTTTTTTTTTTAAATCTTATTTTCGTTCGATAAACGGGTGCATGGGACAATCAAATGTTTCATAATTTATATTTTTGTATTCCTACATTCAAAGGCTGTAAAATCAGTTTGTTTATAGTCCGGGGCACATCTGGCTAATGATGCGACTTTTCTGGACTAAAATGTGATTAATATGAAACTTTTATATCAAATCTTTTATATTGCATTGCCAAATCTAAACAAAGTTTATAATTATAATTTTATAATCTGAAGAAGAGGACAAATGAAATACTCGTAACAGTACAAAACACAATTGGATGTTATGCATATCACCATGGAAACCCTTGTTTTTGCAATATTGCGTCTTTTTTCTATGTTATAGGAAGTTTCTGTGGATTGAAAGGCACTCGATGAAGAGATTGATGCCAAAATGTTGATAACGTTTTGGCATCACAGTCCTGACATTTTCGAGGCGCGTATCTGTCAACTTATGTCATAATATTATATTAAAATGAACTAAATAAATCTTGTCCGCTTTTGTTATTTCTTAAATGGGCAGAACTTAACTTCTTGGAAATAGGTTGGTAGCTGGTCTCCACCTTCATCATTACTAGAATATTAGTGGCGAAAGGCTCATGAGAATATGACGCACAGTCACATCATTCCCTGTTCTTAATCCTAATGTTATTGTGTGGAATAATGAGTTCTACTGTATTTCTTTTTTTAATTGTCAGGTAAAAAAATCGAGTGGCAGAGAGAAAAATGTTCCTTATCTGCGCCATTTTCGCTACTGAAAAAAAAAAAAAAAAAAAGCCTAGAAAAATATGCTTCTAACAGGTCACTAGAATCGTAGCTGTAAGGTGGTTATTACAATTTTTTTTCCTTGTCGGTACGGTGTCATACACCTTATCACGCGATTTTTTTGAACTGTACCAACTAGAAGTGTATAAAAATTAAACACGATTCGGAATGTTGTATTTTCTGGATAACTCACTGCCCGTTCTATGTTTCCACTTCGAAGAATTCTAACTGGAAATGTTTTAAAAAAGCAAATGATAATTATACAAAATTTGTTGAAGTTCGGTCACGAAAACCTACAGACATCATAGACCCGAGAGTGATAGACATGATGAGCTGATTAAACTGTTTTCTTTTTAATAGAAAAAGAAACTTAAAATAAGATGAATACTGATATGGTCACCAGAGTTAGAGATCAGTACTATCAACATAAGAAGCCTGAATGGCAAAGAAATGGAGCTAGCTGAGGAATTGGATAAGTACCAGATCGACATAATAGGGGTGACTGAAACAAAAAAGACAAAAAAGCTGGTGAGATCTTTCTGAGCAATAAATATAAAATGTTATATTCAGGCAATGACGATCAAGGAAAAGGAGTAGCCATTGTATTCAACACTAAATACGAGGCTAATCTTCTTGAATGGCAGACAGTCTCCAGTAGAGTGATGTGGGCAAATATCACAATGGGGAACTGGACAATGAGACATATTTGTGCCTATGGTCCCACAGAAGACTGCAAGGTAGAAGTGGAGAAATTTTTTGAGGCTCTAAAGAAAGCTACTGACACAATGAAAAAGGAAAAGTTGGTCCTTGCTGAGGATCTAAATAGCAGAGTAGGAAGTGATTGTCAGACATACAAAAATGTTTTGGGAATATTTGGAGAAAAGAGCAAAGCTAATAATAATGCAAATACCTTTTGGATTTCTGCTCAGGACATGGACTGGTTCAACATAAAAATGTGCACAAATTCACATGGAAAGAAGAGGCAAGGAATAAGAAAAGTCTCATTGACTATGTTATTGTTGATAGTGATGTTTTCTCCCTGGTGCAAGACACCAGAGTGTACAGAGGATTTGAAATTGGAAGTGATTACTATTTAGTCTTGAGCAGGATAAAATTGAATTTCATATTGAAAAGAATAACATGTAAGAAAGTTTTAAAGCGAATAAAAGTTGAGCAGCTCTCAGATGTGAACTGTAGACTAAAATACACAAAGATTATTGAAGAAAAAATAAGAGTTTGAGATCAGCAACCAAACCTTGGAAATTCAATGGCAAACCTTGAAGAAAACCCGGATTGATTCAGCCAGAGAGGCATGTGATGAGGTTGTCTACAAAGATAGAAAAATCAGAACTCCATGGTGGACACAGGAAGTTAAAGAGGCAGTGAAGGAAAAGAAGAAAGCATATCAAAACTTCCTGTCAAATAAGTCAGCTTTTGCTCTTAGAGAATACAGAGACAAATGTAAGAAAGTGAAACACTATGTAAAACTAGCTAAACAAAAGTCATGGGAGGACTTTAGCAAGAACATAGAAAATAAATATCAAGAAGATGGTAAGATATTCTGGACGTTGTTGAAGAAGCTTAGAAATGGAGAAAACTGTAAAAGGAGTTAGAGATGATAAAGGTGATATGAAAACAGGAGAAAAAGATATCCTTGAAGTATTGAGTAATTACTTCGAAAAATTGCTAAATGAAACAAGCAGTGATAGCACAGTGGTACAAAACACTCAACAGGCATACAGTCAGGAATATATATATCCATACTTGAAGTAGAAAAAGGCTTGAAATGTGGAAAGGCAGCAGGAGTAGATGATATTGGACCAGAAATGCTGAAGTATGGTGGTATAAAAAACTTTTGAACTATACAGTGGCTGCACTGCATAGTTCAGAAGGCCTGGACAGAGGGACGAATTCCTGATGATTGGAGTACAGCTCTAATAGTACCCATATATAAAAAAGGAAATAAAACTGAATGTAAGAATTACGGAGATATTTCCCTAATGAGTGTTCCTGGCAAGATTTATCCAAGTATACTTGAGAAACGGTTGAGAAGAATTGTGGAAGAAAAGCTTGGTGAAGAACAAGCTGGATTCAGGCCAAATAGAGGCTATTAGGATCAGATCTGCACTTTACGACAAACAGTCGAGAAAGCATGGGAATATAACAGAGATCTGTATTTAAATTTTGTCGATTTGGAAAAGGCATATGACAAGGTGCCAAGAGAGAAGCTATTCAAAACCCTACAGTTATATGGTATCAATCGGGCATTATATCAAGTAATACTTAATCTTTATTTGAGTTGCAAGTCAGCAGTTAGAATTGAAGGAAGTACAGGAAGATGGTTTAAATGTTAAATCTGGTGTGAGACAAGGATGTACATTATCCCCTCTGTTATTCATTATCTATATGGATCACATTATGAAGGAAAGTGGTATTAAACATGATATCAGAATTGGAGATGTTAATTTCAGGTCTTTGCTTTATGTGGACGATATTATACTTCTAAATAGATCTGCTACAAGTTTGCAAGATTGAATAACTGTTGTAATTGATATGGTATGAAGGTCAGCAATAAAAAGACAATGTAAGTAGGTAGAATCGTTGAAAATGTCAACTGTGTTTTGAATGGGGAACCTGTGGAACAAGCAAAACATTTCAGCTACTTAGGCACGATTTTTAGTGAAGATGGTAAATTAAATATGGAAATAGACAACAGAATCAACAAAGCTGTATGGTAGGAAGTCAATTGAATAAATTCATATGGAATAAGAGAGAAATTAGTCGGAACACTAAATTAGCTGTATACAAGACAGTGTTCAAACCAGTTTTAACTTATGGATCTCAGAGTTGGGTCAGAAGTAAAACACTTGACCAAAGACTAGAGACCGCAGATATGAGAGTCCTGAGAAAGATTAGAGGCATGAACAGATGGCATCAATGGCAATGTTATATTAAAAACGAGGATATTAGGAAAGAACTTGACATTGTCGTCATCCAGGAATGCGTTAGCAGAGCTAATCTCAGGTGGTATGGTCATTTAAACAGAATGGACGAGGAAAGATTGGCAAAACAAGTGTTCTCTGTCAGGTTGGCAGGAAAACGACCCAGAGGAAGACCAAGATATAGGTGGATTGATATGGTACAAAGTGCCTTAGACGATAGAAATATAAGATCTGATAATGATGTTGGGGTCTTGACAAGTAACAGACTGATTTGGAGGAAAATTGTAGATAGAAAGTTAGTAATGAGGTAAATTTTTCATGTAGTACTATCATATCCTGTAAACCCCCCCCCGAGGGTACATGTCAGGAATTTGATGATGATGATGACTGATATGGATTTTAGTATATTTCTCTCTCTATAGATAATAAATTATTTTTGTATGAATCCTATATACAAAAAAGGCTGCAAACCTCTTTTTTGTAAGCAGGAACTATCGCGCGTTTAGGTCCATGGATGGGCTTACAGTTAGTAATCTCTTGAGACCAAACTCAAACCGCCAGTAAGCAGCATGGTGATCTGACACCAGGCGATAAAAATTGGTAGCACATAAATTAGGCATTCACAAATATTGTGGCCGTTTGCATTACCTTGTGATAGTTAACAATGAACCGAATACAGATTTCGTTTTAATGGGTATCAAAGTTCTAGTTTTATCTTTAAAGGAACGGAATCCCCCCCCCCCCATTTCTTCTTTAATATTAGGTACTCTGATCACTGAGATATGAACATATAGACCACTCGATCACTGTTTCAGACCTGTTATTGTCGTATGATAAGCTATTCACTTGCAAGGGGAAATGAATTGCAGAAGCGTGTATCTTGTGCTAGTGGTGTATTGATATCGTCCACAAAAAATATTCTATTTCAACAGTGTCTTTCCGTTCGCATGATGCGAGATACAGGATGGTCCGCATCGACAAGCCATCATTTATACACTTAGCAGTACTACGTAGAGCAAGCAGTTCTGAGCTCATTTTCTCTACTGGAATATCAGTCTCTGAACGTTTTGTTTCTGTTATGTCCTTCTGATTGGCGGGACATCTGTGCTTCTAAAGGGCAGATGGATGTTTAGCCCTCCCATTCCAATTTATTGACTAGAAAACGAATGATTTGTTATATTAATGTAACACCTCGTCATCCTTTCGTGTTATTAGATGTTGCGATCTCATGCCATCTCTTTATAAGCTTTTTCCTCTATTCTTTTCCCGTTTGGTTTATAGATTTGTAATTTTCTTTTCTTTTCTTTTTTTTTTCTTTCTTTTATTCACATGTTGAATCCATTTGTTTCTATAATTATCCATCGTTTTTTTGAGATTAATTTTTGTGTAATTATTGTAAAATTTCTGTTTTTTCTTTTATTTATTTACTTTTTTTTTCAATGTATCTTCTAAAAAATTTAATTTCTGCTACTGGTATTCTTTGTTAGCCTATCCCCCCCCCCCCCCATTGTCCATGTTCGCTTCTATACAACGTAACAGGTGTAGCTAAAAGATTGAAAATATTCTTGATGGTGCATTTCTTTGTACAAAATTTAGCTTAAAACATCATTAATAATTCCGTAATTGATCCATGAAATTTTACAGTAAGAATATATCTAAGTGTATAATTTGTGTTTCTTTGTTTTTCATTTGTTTCGGGTACTAGTACTTAATTTTTTGTACTATATGAAGTATCACGTACTTGTTCAATATTCGAACAATTAAGCATCTAAAGGATGCTTAATTGAGGTGCACGATGTTCGTCTAGTATGTCAAATAATAAAAGTCACTGAAGAACTGTTTACTTCAAGTAATAAACCGTTTAATAAATTCGTGTAGCTTTATGACAACGTCACTCGTTTCGTAATGTTAGACAAAAGGAAGACCTTTAAAGGTATGATTCTAGATGCCGACTACTGATATATTTTCTAAGCACTTTTACAGTAGAAATTTAAGTAGGTTTTTTGACACAGAGAAGTAGTGTTTTTTCCCTCTCCATACACTTGGGTTTTTAAACACGCAACTCAGGAAAAAAAAACACCAAAACTCACACTATGTAAGACTGTAATACCAGTTAGGATTTAGGATCACATTATGACGGCAGATATTTGTCGTATTCTGTCCCCAAAGTCTTCAGTACAATCAGTATTCATGAACTGAACTATCAATGACGACAGAGATTGGAGATTGGTTGCATGCCGACTAAGAGAGTAAATTCTGCCTATTTCCTTTAGGGAATGATACGAATTTGTCTTATTCAATTCATCTTGGTTCTTTAGGAGGAGGAGGGAGGGAGAGAATCTTAAATTATAGAGAGTATTAAAAGGAAATAATAAAATAGATGTAATGCGTTCAGACGAATCCCATTTTTGATAGAATAAAACTTGTACAATTTTTAATAATCATGCGTTTTCGTTTCGGCTTTGTTATATAGTGTAATAAAGACTGGAAAGCAATCCATAGTAGAGACTAGTATGAGAAGTACAAGCTTAGGCGGTTCACAAACACTTATAACAATCAAATGCAAGAGTCAAACAGAAGACTCGCATCAGTATGAACCACAGAATATGAATCAGTTCTTGTGCAACTGGATCAACTGGCAGTCCTTTAGAAATGGTATATTTTTTTATTTGTTTCGTTCAAATTTCTCATTTGTGTGATGCTATTTTATAAATATAATGCTATATAACACAATACAAACTAATCGTAAAAAGTTCAGATTTGTGTGTTATTTTTCACCGTTCTTTCCGTTGAACATATCCAAAATATTGGTTAAAACTATATACCTTAGAAAATTACTAAGTATAAACATATACCACCAACGTTTTGTTTGTTGATATATTGTTTTTGGCAAGAAGATGCTCAAAAATATCCAGGATACCAGGACATCTTGTTGAAAACAGGCATGCCTTGCCTGTTTTCAACAAGCCATTGGATTCTAATACTATTGATAACTGGAATTAAAAAAGATGAATGAAATTTCCACATTGTATCATAATTGATAATACAGGGTTTATTATTATTATTATTGTATATTATATAGAAAGCAAAATATTTCTAATGTCCTTGAATTTGGTTTCCAGTAAGGGGTTCCATCCTTTTTTCTGCTTTTTTTTTTCTTTTTGAAATCATCAACTTCTTAGAGTCAACAGGTATTTAAATATACCTCTTCGAAGAACAAAATTTGGCTATTGTTGTACAATGCTATTGTACCATAGTCAAAATCGGTAGGAAATGAATATCATGGCTAATATATCAAAACGTTAGAGCTGAGATTACTGCTTGCTTCCAATTGCTTCGTTAAGTAATTTTTTTTTTTAATTATTTTATCGGGTTGGTGTTTCCAATAACCTTCGGCACAAGCGAACACACAATCTTCTGTTTATCATGTTTGAGCTCTTTGTTCCAAGTGTAGGTTACAAGGTTAATAGAGCAATGACCCACCCTATCCAAAGTTCGTTCACATTTTTGTGAGAGCGAAGCATTTATTTCCATTTCTTGAGAACATACTTTATAGATTTTTATCTAGCGAGATGATTTCCATGTCTGTTTTCGTGGTTACATTGTTTCGAAATAGCCGTAAGGTAATTAAATGGCAACACAGAGTGGCCAAAAAAAGCGGACTAGATCCAAATCAGTTTGCGAATTGTTGATATATGTAAAAAGACTTCATATGTCCTTGAAGAAACCTGTAACGAAAAACAGAATTAATAAGAGTTATTATAGGGGTGTAGAACATGGAACCACGAATTATTACAACTTGCTGTTTATTCGGTATTCTACAGTAAAACTGTTATTAAGGCGGACGAATAAGAACTCACATAATAAAAGGGCGGATCTACTAACCAAGAACTAAAACATATTGCTTTGTCTAAGAGTTTGAGCAGTGTGACTTTTATTTTCTCTTCATATCACCAATACAATAAGACCTCGATGTTCTCTGGGATACGTCCTTGAAAAATTCCACAAAGGGCAATGGAAAATAACTGGGTTAGATTCCTTAAGTTTTGAAAAACTCCATTTTTTCCCCCCCTCATGATTTTCTCTTATTTTTCCTCGCCCATTTACAAGTACTCGCCCTCAACGGCAATGACGGTTAAATATATATATATTTTTTTTTTCAAAAGAGTTAATACACATAGCATTATACAATGTAAGAAATTAAAAGATATCATCAAATGGAGCTCAAGTGGCTGTATGAAAAAAATCCTGTTTACGTGAATAAACAAGTGACCATCTTGCCATTTTAAGAGACTTTTCAATATTCCTCATGGCCAGGACATTGATAACATTGTTAATCGGGTATATGTCTCAGTCGACTGAGCAGAGTGAAATTCGATCAATTCATCGATATCTAATTATTCTACCCTTCCTATTTGTTTGGCTTTAATAAAAGATTAAAATATATATAAAGTATTGTTTAAAGATGTAATAAAAGGTTTGATCCTATCTAAAAATGCTTTGTGCCGACATTAGCATCATCAATATAATAATCTTTTCAACATTCACTAATTCTGCATAATCTTGGGACCAGCATAATAGAGTCAACATTTTATGAACGTCTTGCAAAGGTTCTCAATATATGCGTGGAAGGTTCTGGTATACGATGGCCACTATTAGGTGGTTTGTTAGGAGTCTGATATTCGATTCAAATGTTAGTTACAGATATGAGATGTGATTAAAACGTTTTTGGACTGACTACCAGATGGCACCGCTACAACTGGTACAAGGCTCCTCCACTAGATTTAGGTAAGGTAGAATTTAGCAGATCATTTGTCGTTTATTTCAAAATCCCAGCTTGCATTATGGAAAAGAATACTTGGCTTTCCAAATACAAAAGTAAAGTGACATTTATGGAATTGTGTTTTACGAATTCATTCCCTGGGATTCAGACTGAGAACGAACATTTGTATTCAGATATTCTGAGACATGAGTAAGAAAAAATTATGAGCGTAGGAAATTCAGAACCAGCCTTCTAAAAAAAAAAAAAAAAAAAAAAAAGTGTTCAAGAATGGAATTAAGCTAAAACACTCTGTATCAAGCTGCTAGGGAACAACTTTGAATGGGACGTATGCAACAGAAGGTAAATGCTATTATCTTAAAGAATGAACACGGAAACTTTTTGTTGTTGTTGAGTGTTATACTTCCTATAGTTGAATTCCTGTACATGAAGACTAAGGGATGTTATATGTCAGAAAGAAAACAACTGCTTGGTTCTACAATCTACATATTACTGAACTTCAGCTAGGACTATCCCTTGCTCAGAGTGAAAATCGTCAAAATAGTCTCCGTGATCTACAAAGCACTTTTCAAATAAATAAATAAACAATAACAACAGCCGATAAGTGAACAGAGAGATAATATTGTATGTGATGTTATCTATGTATTTCTACGTTTATATTCATTTACTGGAATTAACATATTTTTAGATGCCTGCCTCATGGCAATTTTCTTAGTGAAATTAGCTAGACCTATCAGTAATTCTTCCCTGAGTTATGTAATAACATAAAGCAAACGTTGAATAGAATGCTTGTTTGATTTCCGCTAGTCAGTAATAGTTAAACAGTTTTATAGCATAAAAGCTTTATAAACATTGCATGTGACCTTAGCGCATTCAACAAAGTAGAATCACCTTGACCTACACATTCTTAAAATTCTGTCATCACTCATAATACATATCGTTCCCACGACTTACTGCTTGCCAGCGGGGTGTTCGACGCCACATTTCTCTTTATTGAAAAACTCCTTGAAGTCACTACACTCACGAAACATCACAACTAGTTTATGATGATGTAATCTTTTCTTCTTCTGCTGCATTTCAAGGAAACTTAAATTCCATAAAAAAAAGTAAAAAAAAAAATCTTCGTGAAGGTATGTTTAGACATGAAATACAGAACTACACCCAAAATTTTCAACTGAAGTTTTGTATTGGAACAACGATATAAAAAGTAATTACAGATTCACGCAGCCTCCATACAACAAAATTCCACTTAAAAAAAAAAAATATATATATATATATATATATATATACAGGGTGTTCGGGATAAATTTGACATATTTATAATTAATTATATTTTTCCGTAAGTTACATGTATTAACACACACTTCTCTTCATTTAAAAGTTTGGACCCTTCTTCATTCATATACAAGATGTCAGAAAGGATGGATAGCTGGAACTCACCTGAATCATGGAAGAGAATAACTTGTATCATGATGATTCGTGCCCGCCATCAAAATAAGGATATTACGACTGCTGCCCAATGCTCCCTGAATACAGTAAAAACAATCAGGCATGAACTAGAGACTTGCAATGGTGACTACGAGGATGTAGCAAGAAGAAAGATCCCTAGCAGACGATCTGATTGCGTTCGTACAGCAGAATTCCTCGCAAATCTGCAGGAACAGGTGTTGAAGAACCCTGGCATTGGAATTCGGGCTTTGTTCGTGGAGTTGCTAACTGTAGTCAAGCCCTGGATAACAAGGGTAGCCAATGGTAGGCCGTATGTATGGCAGCAGGATTCGGCCCCTTGCCACACCTCTGGGAAAAGTCAAAAATGGTTGTCTGAAAATTTCTACGACTTCACCAGTCCAAATGTTTGGCCTCCAAACTCCCCAGACCTTAACCCCATGGATTATTTTGTATGGGGCGCAGTTGAAAAAGACACCAATCGCACTTCCAGTAATACAAAAGCCCAGTTAATGGATAAAATTAAAACAGTTTTTGCGGCCCTTCCCAGGGAGACTGTAGCATCAGCTTGTTCGAGGTTCCGAAGCAGAATTGAAGCTGTTATCGATGCTAATGGTGGTTATTTTGAGTAAATCTTGTTGATAGTATTGTAATTAACTCTGCCTGTAATGTTTTTTTGTCAATTCATTAAATTTAATAGATACAAAGAAGATTTTCTTTTTCCTTACGAAACTGTCAAATTTATCCCGAACACCCTGTATATATATATATATTATTATTATTTTTTTTTTCAAGTATATGGTGGAGAGTGTACTATGCACATTGCTTGCCCTAGTACAGTGTTATAATACCTCGCTATTTATTTATGAAAACCATTTAAATTAAATGTATGTTACGTTAAAATTTCCGACACAGTACTTACTGTACACCCGAATGCATATTTAAAGTTTCCGACCTAATAATGATAAATGCTATTTCGTTTGGTGTTTGAAACGAAATTTTTAATGAAAGTTACTATTTTATGATGGCAAAGTAATCGAAATCAAACCAATCAAAATGCTTGTCGGCTTTGTAAGCACAGTGATACGAAAAAACAGCTGAAATATTAACGTATTTTTAAATGACGTAACTTCTTAATGTATTTCAATATTTGGTTATAAGCTATTAATTTATTAATACATTTTAGATTAATAAAAATATATTACCATAATTATTTTTAAAAATGACTTTAGTGTTTCTATATTACCATTTATAAATGGCGGAAACCGAAGGGCCCTGCGTTTGGATGAAAATTAGGATGATACAATAAATTAATCAAATCAAGTTTACTGTGTCCACGCGGTTAGCCTAGTGGCTATGCGCTTCGTAATCATATGCCCGTAGGAGAAGTGTCCTAGGTTCCATTTTCGTCGTAGACTTGAGGAGCTTAAGGATTTTCCTCAGCCATAGCCAAGTTAGCCAATCTTTTGCGTGGACAGCATGGTTTTTCCCCCTAGTTTATCTGGAGTTTTTCATCCCGCAAGCAGGCAAACCGGCCACGTGAACACATAGGCTACAGTCATAAGATATAGTACAACAAGGAGAGCAACGGGAAACCACCTTGCTCATAGTCATTTCACTAGCATGGTAGCATAGCTGCCCCATATCATCTGTATGGATGAAAGGAAACTAATCAAATAGGTTCCATTTTCGTCGTAGACTTGAGGAGCTTAAGGATTTTCCTCAGCCATAGCCAAGTTAGCCAATCTTTTGCGTGGACAGCATGGTTTTTCCCCCTAGTTTATCTGGAGTTTTTCATCCCGCAAGCAGGCAAACCGGCCACGTGAACACATAGGCTACAGTCATAAGATATAGTACAACAAGGAGAGCAACGGGAAACCACCTTGCTCATAGTCATTTCACTAGCATGGTAGCATAGCTGCCCCATATCATCTGTATGGATGAAAGGAAACTAATCAATCAATCATTTTATTGTATCACCACCAAAATTAACCAATTCAGGTGATGCAATAAAATTATTTTAATTGACCATAATGAATTTCATTTATCGTAATTAATGTCGACTTGATTAATTTTAATTTATCCCAGGCAGTAGTTTATTCAGGAGTAAAGGCAGTGACTGGTGGCGTGCCACAGGACTCTGTAGTTGGGCCGCTACTATTTCATTTGTATGAATCATTACTGATATAGGAAATAATCTGAGAGAATATATTTAGTTTGCAGATGATACAAAAGTAAGTAGACAAAACACAAAGATGATGTTGAAATTTTGCAGGATGATTTAAATAGACTGCGGTATGGACAAAAGAGAACGGATGTCAGCTTAAAGTGTAAGGTTATGCATTTTGTGTTCAAAAGAGTACTAACTGTACACTACATTGATGGTACTCCAGGAACCTGATGAAGCGTGGGATTTAGGTGGATAGGGAGTGAAATTCAGAAAGCATTTAGCAAAAGTGGCTAAAACAGCTCATAGGGTTACCTGATTATTGAGGAACACCCGATGAGGATAAGCAGGGTATTGTACCTCTTTATAAGGCTTAAATAAGGCCCCGCTTGGACTGATGCGTACAGATCTGGTCACCTGGGTTTCTTGGAGATGTATAACGGATCCAGAGTTGAATGACCAAGATGGTGGAAGGTCTATGGGCTACTTCGTGTGAAGATAGATTGAAGATTTGTGGGTTACAGAAGCTGATAGGTAGACTACGGGAGGAGTATGGTAGAGACATAAATTGCTTAGAGAGTTTTATAGGACTGATATGGAAGTTTTTTAGTGTGAGGGAAAACTAAAGGTCACCCTTGAAAATTGAGCAACAGCATGGTTAGCCAGTGTGAGGACTAGATTTTTTTGCTTGGAGAAATGGGTAGAATAATTTGCCAGTCATTTGTGAGTGCTTTGTTGGTGAATGCGTTCAAAGTAAAATATGATACATATTGGTATGTGGACCTCCCGAGATGAGCCTACGGACTCCATGAAAGTGTCCTTATATAATAATAATAATAATAATCATTGTAACAGTTGCATTATGAAAAAATTGGAATTTCTGGGCTTGAGAAGATTACTAAGCCCTCTTATTTAAATCTGTGCAGTTTAAATAATCTTTTGGAAATGAATTTAGTTTTTGATAAGTGTTCAACATACCGATTTCTAAAATATACACCAATTTAAGCCCAGATCTTCATAAAAGATATGATTTTATACCGAATATTCTTAATAATTGATCAGTATACATGTCCTTCTTTGCAATATAGAAAGATAGTAGGAATTTTGAGAAAAACTGCTCTTTTATTGCTGATGAGGTCTTTCCAAAAATGAATTCGGGTTGATGTGATTGCAGATTCAGAGTGGCTGTTTGTGGTTTATTCTCCTCAACAGCGCTTAATGAACCATTTAGGTGTAATGCTGCAATCATCAGGTTTCTCTATCTGTCTTTGGCAGATTAAGGAACTGCATTATCTGGTGTAAAATGTTCATCTAGCTGGTAAGTCTTTCATTATCACATCCATCCATCCATCCATCGTGTTCGGGATTTTCATGCTCGGCTTTTATTGTCATTTTTAATGTAATCAATTGTTTGATTAACTGGATCTTCTATTCCAAACGTGACCAAACCTTGCAGTTCACTTTTTATTTATTTATTCGTATGGAGTTTCCTCCCTTTTTCTCTCCCGTCCCTATTGGGGGCGAGTTGAGCCCCTTCATGGGGGTTAAGTATTTATGGCTGTAGATCCGTGTGTGTGTTCATGGGGCCGGTTTGCCTGCTTGCGGGATGAAAAACGCCAAATAAACGGGTGGAAAAACCCTACTGCCCGCGCCCAAGACCGGCTAACTTGGCTATGACTGAGGAAGATCCTCAAATTCCTCACGTCTTCGACAGGAATCGAACCTGGGACACTCCTTTCCCAGTCATATGGTTGCGAAGCGCAAAGCCACTAGGCTAACCGCGTGGACGCAGTTCACTTATAAATGATAGGATCTTGGGTCTTAGCGGTTTCATAGTTCCTCATTATATCGTTCATACACTCTGGTAGTTTGATTGTAATACGCTCCAAAATTTTTTCTCTGTACCTTTCTTTCAAATGCGATAAATTTTCCATTATCACCATTTGTTGTTACCACATTTCACGACCGTTGATTAATATCTGTCGTAGATAGATTACATAGATTTTTTTTTTTTTTCGGATTTTGTTGATACTATTATAGATTTCAAAAAAATGTAATATTGTAAAATATCCACGATTGGTGTCTCAATTATCTCTCATCTATCTCTTAATAGATGAGAGATAATTGAGAACACCAATTATCTCTCATCTATTAAGAGTAGCTGTTAATGTTGACAACAACGAAATTCGATCGGTCCTGAAGAATCCTTGAAATGCACTTATATCTAATCTTTTCCTTGCTTATGACAAGACCCCATAAGCATTAATTGGCATCATTAAATTAGATGTAGTTTGCATAACATCATGAAGGGAGTCTGCAAGGATAGCGATGCCATCAACATAAGCCAGCAGGTTGTTCTTCCCTATTCATGTCCATGCTCATTTGTTCATTTAGTTATTTAATGACTTTTTTCTTTTCCAAAGATAGGTTGAACAGGGTAAGTAGCATAGCATCTCCTTGCAAAATCAAGAATTTATTAAAAAACTTGATAAATGTTCTGTAGTGAACCAATATGACATATCAGTTCACTTCTTTGATTGAGTGCTGCGTGTTTTAACTGTCTCTACGATGTTTATTAATAGTTGTGCATTTTTAATAGTGAAAACATGTTGACATTCGCACTGTTTTATTCATTTTGTATAGCCATATAATGGATATAGCTACACAAAGCTATAACTGTGCTGACAAAGAATACATATTTTTATGTATTCTTTGTCAGCACAGTTATAGCTTTGTGTAGCTATATCCATGGCTCATACACAAATTGCCAATGAGTGTGGTGTTGGTTTGGGTACTGTTAATGCGATTTTAAAGAGCTTTAGGAAGACAGGTACCTTTTTCTCCTAACAGAAAATAAAATGTGGGCGAAAAAGGAAAACTACACTTATTAGTTAGGAAAAGTAAAATGAGTCCAAGATTGTTTGCTATAGACTTAAATAGAGACTTGGCAGTTAGTGGGAGTTATGTTTCTGACATGACAGTTTGTCGAAGATTTGTTGGAAGCGGAGAGGACTGCCCACAGACCAAAAAAATATACAACTGTTGACGAAGGCCATGAAGAAAAAGAAGTTCCAGTGGGCAAAAGTGTACAAATATTGGACTGCTGAGAAGCGGAAGGTCATATTCTCAGATGAGAGCCATTTCTATCCAAGGAGAGCGAGTACCCTATGTTCGCAAATCAGTAGCTGAGAAGACTTCTCCCGCCCACCTTCAATAGGCTCCTAAACACCCAGCTAAAAAGATGTTCTGGGGTTATTTAACACATGACGGTCCAGGATCACTTGTGCATGTTGACAGTATGATGAAAAGTGACCAATACATAAAAATATTGGAGAAAAGAGTGGTCCCACAGATCCAGAAAGATAAGGAACTCATCTTCCAACAGGATCTCGCCCCATGCTATACTTCAAAAAAAAAAAAAAAAAAAAGTGAGAGTTCCTCAAAAATCACAACATCCAATTGCTTCAGTGGGCAGATAACTCTCCTGACATTAACCCAATAGAAAATGTGTAGGCCATAGTGAAAAAGAGACTTCGAAAATTAAATTGTGATTCAAAGGATAACTTAATACAATCCATTATAAAAATATGGTTTCGAGATGCAGAAATAAGCAAAATGTGTTCTATGTTGGTAGAATGTATGTCTAAGCGAATTAATGAACTTATTAGGAACAGAGGAACACATGTACATTATTAGGTCAAGCTGGAGTTTAATTTTCATACTTATTTTCTTGCGAAATTAAAATTTTTCTTTAAAATGTGAATGTTCGGATTAACTTGTTCGCTATTGTATATACAAACTGATACGATTAATAACAATGAATGAAATGATTTGAGTACATCGTACGAGCAGTCCCAGCTTCATCTATGAATGAATGCTGTGGTTAATGTGTCACTGCAATGCGAAATACCTTTTGTGATCCTTTTCTATAATTTCTATTTACTTTGTATCTCATATAAATTTTATGATTTTGAAATTATTTCACAGTAAATGTTACAATTTCTTGTATAAGGTAAAAATTGCTTTAACACGAAACGTGTTGACCTATTTCAGTAAAGATTCTAAATTATCACATTTAATCGGAAATCTACCATCCGAGCGCTCTTGTATATACTAGGAATCTATTCCTAGCATTAGAGGCGCAAAACCACTAACGACTAGCAGATACTTACTCAATATGCAGAGTTCAGCTATTTGTAGCTCTGCTCTGATTTCTTACAAAGATATACGGGTTCAACCAGAGGATCTAGCTGTAATGACTCTTACCCTTCTATTACGAAAATGTTTTAAAATTGTGACAATTTCCTCTCCAATTTTTCCTTTGAGGCAGTGCACTCATGTTTATTAAGCTGAAACGAAATCCATACTCCACATGCGTTTGCCTGTAGCATTTTCGTTTGTTTTGGGGTTCTTTTATTAATATCTGTTACTTTGTTTGCATTTATGCAGGGATGAGTAAGAGTAGGCTTCTTTAAAAATTTATATTATGTCTTAGTCTTCATACTTTTCTTTTTTACACTGCATAAATTTCTATGTAGCAAGCAGTTGCAGTGTGGGTCATTTTATCTACTTTGCTAAATCTTTCCATATTTGAATCAAATTTTTTTTTTTTTTTTTTTTAACCGAATATCTTATTAGTGGAGGCAAATACTTGTCATTTTCTCCCCACTGTAAATGGCTCAGCTACTTGTTCTTTTCCCCATTAATCTTCTTATACTGCTTCTCCTCTCTTGTCATTCTGCAATTTTATGTGCGTCTAGCAGTAAAAAAAATCTTTATTCGAGAGCTCTTCTTCCACCCTCATCGCCAACCTCCAAATCTTTAGTTATCAGCATTATCTTGTCGCCAATCTCTTATCAAGCTTTGTCAAATCCTGAGAATGTATGAACATATATTTTCAGCAGCTTCTTCCAAACACCATTCATACACTCTCCTCTCACCTCACTCAATGCTTTATCTAGATTATTTATACAGTTATATCTGATATATAACTATCAGAGACTTTTGGAAGGAATGCAAGATATTCCTTCCAAAAGTCTGATAGTTTCCACACTTTTAGTAGCAGCAATAGCTTGAGGAAAAGTATTTCTAAAATTATATGCCTTGAAGGTAGCAAATAACATCCTGTCTGTGAGTTGCACGAGTGAGCTGACATTCGGTGAGGATGTCAATGGGATGGTCGTTGCAAGTTGAAGACTGACTATGTATATATTTACTTTCTCACGAGATCGGCTGCATCTCAAGACTATGCATTTAAGGATGTAGATAAAATAAATAATATTGGACATACTTTCCTTTTGGTTGACCTCTGTGTTCTATCTGAATATTTTTAAAGACCATTTTCTTCCATTTCCTCGAATGGACTTGTGTAGTTTATAAGTGACAAATATCTCCGGTTTTTACAATTCCCAACCAAGTTTCGCTGTGGGATTGCTCTAAATTTTAAAACAAGACTGCATTCGTACTGTTGACAGAACTAAGAATTATATAATCCGGGAAACCTTCGCTGAAGATCCATCTTCTTCATTTCATCAGGCTGGCGCATCGAATAGTAAAAATAAACTACAGCCTAAAGATTTTCGCCAACATCTATGCCACCATCAACACACTGGTGGCAAAGGTAGACTTGATTCATTCGAAGATCGGCTATTTAGCTTTCTAAGCTGCAGGATTTATATTCATAAATCCTCCACTCCTGCTCAGTTTATTTCCGATCCATCGATGTTTAATGCTATTAAATTTAAAAATTATTTGATGCTCCTGAATTGGGGGTGGGCTACACTTGGTTGTAGCCCTTTTGGTGATGAACTCCTCGTGGTCACACCCATGGGAATCTCTCAGCAGAATACTATAGGCTCATCTCTAACAGTGTTTATCGTCAGCAATAAGTGCAATAAAGCTCACTACTATAGCAGGTTCACTTTCTCACGAGAGAGGTTGCTTCTCAAGATTATGCATTTAAGAATGTAGATAAAATAAGTAATATTAGACACCCTTTTCTTTTCGTTGACCTCAATTTTCTATCTGAATATTATGATAAGCGTAATGTGAAGTATATTATCGCTCTCCCATTGTCATTACCGATGGGGAATACTGCCGTGAGAGCTTCATGGGCAAGTTAGACTATTGTTCGCTGTTCTGATAAACTTGTCCTCGTCTGCTGAAATATTTTCGAGCTTTACGGTATCTCTCGGCGATGTTACAGGTTGAACCACATACGAAAAAGATTAAACGGTACATGATTTTTGTACCCTTTGTTTATAAACCTGCTTTCAGACACCAATAATTCACAAAATTATGTTGATTTTCTTTTTTAGTAATTATACATAACTGTAATAACTGGGATTGCTTTCACGTTGCTCACATAATCTCTCACTATTAACTCAGTGGCATGGGCAAGGAAATGGTGAGAAAGTGGGTCAAGGGATGTTCTGTAGCAGGTGTCGGTAACCTCGCCTGGTTTTTGCTTCTCCTCTTGTTGGCTGTAATTGTCTCTGTTTAGCTCTATTGGGTGTTTTAATAGCTGGCATTAACATGATTCGTATTAGTCATCAAGCCTTCTACGAGTTCAGCCCAGTTTTCAAAGTTGTACGCCTTTTAGTAAAGAACAGTATTTCAATATACTATTTTTTTATTTTATTTCTTGGGGATAATAAAATAGTCTTGAGTGTTTAAGTTCTTTAAGGAGTTCCAGTTGCTCAATAGTCTTTAGATCATATATATATATATATATATATATATATATATATATAAACATGGAAACAAGAATCTATTGGAACGATGTTTTTACATCGTTCCAATAGTACAATGTTTTTATTTCATTTTATTGTTTTTGTTCCGGATAAAACAGAGGTCGATTCAAAGTTAGAAGAATATCTTCGATAGTATGGAAATGAATTTTATTTTCATTTCAAGAAATAAATAAAAAACAGATATGCATTACAAATGGTTTTGAAAGCAATGAAAACATAAACATAAAACCCTAAAAGCAAATTTTAACGATTTTCTTTTTTTTTTTTTAAATTATCAGGCGTTTATATGCGCAGATAAGAGAAGTTTTCTAGGCTTTTTTTCAGTAGTTTCCCGAGTTACTCGATATTTGGGGTGGACAAATATTTATTTATTTTACTCCTGGACTCTGGTTTTTAATTACGCAACCTAGAAATCGATTGTAGAATCACCATTTCAGACAACAATATTAGGGTTTCAGAATCATGACTAGAACGTAGTAGTTGTCTTCTGTACTATCTTCTCGAAGTCTTTAGACTCGTCTTAGCCACGAACTCAAGCATCGATAAGTAAGAGCTGGGACTTTCGTTGTGGAGGATGGAAGAGTTCTGCCTACTTCCTTTGGGAAATTAAAAAAAAAAGCATTAGAAGATTTTTTCATATAAAATTTATAAACGTATAATTGAAAAATCCTCTAACACCTTTTATACTCCAAAGGGGATAGGACGGAGCTACTTTAGCCTTAGCTAATTTTCAAAGATTTAAGGAGCCATTCTCCGTCTTTCAAGCCTTCACTCTCAGTGGGCTTTCAGGGAAAGAGAGAGAGCTCATGGACAGTGCAATCTTGTGGTCCAAAACCTTACTACTTTTATTTTATTGTCTGTAATAAAGGAGTTCAAATTTGATGATTGATTTTTTTTTTTTTTATGTGGCGCTAAAACCAGAGTTTCCTCTAGTTGGCTACTAAAATCGAATTTACTAACGGTCTCTCCTCTTGCTGCCTAGAATTATGAAAGCAAGCCCCATTTCCAGAGGGCTACATAGGCACCAACATAATTGAATAAATTAAAATAAATGTGTAATTTTTATGTGTATTCCACCCATGACAGGTTGTAAATCAATAACGTATTAGCGCTGTGTGGATATAAGGTTAAGATAATATGGAACTTTGCTCCAGAACTTTTCAAGTCACTTCAGGCCTCCAGTAAGAAGAATGGTAGTGTCATACGTGATGAAATTCGCCTTTTAGCTAAAAACATTCACAAACATTCATGCCTACAGTGCTATTCGAAACAACAGCCTGTTGGTTGGAGAACATTTACTCTAGCGCTCAAAAATCATAACAGAAACATTAAACTGAGGTCCGTGTTGAGTGTAGGTAAGATTTTAGTTGTTTAAAATATTGTATTTAATACATTTTTGAAAGTGATTCTTTTTCTTGTATATCTATCTAGATTCATATAAGAAAACGATTTCCTTACCCAGTATAATGATACTTATTATGAAATGCTCTGTGACCTTATTTAAAATGGGATTGAGACATCCCTGTTTTTGCGCATAAGGTACAAAGCAACACCACATGTATAAAAATTGCAGAAAGCAAATAACAGTTCGCTAGAATTAATATATAATGAAGTAAAGTAATGACAACCATTACGTGGAATGGTTATAATCATCTCTGTATGACACCAAATAATTATTGGTTGCCTCAAGGGATAAGGAGAATGATCGATGAGCATGATTTATACCTGCCATTCTGGATACTCTCATATTAAATGGGGAACATCTTTAACTGAAAAACTACAGCTGCTTATGTAGAACAGGTAGGTGAGTAATTACTCAACCTTATCGTCGATTACAAACAGTTGATGCATATTAGACATTAAAACGTTCAGGTTTTTAATGAATACCTCGCAATTCATGATTCGGCTGAACTAAATCTAAGTTTTCAAGGATGAGTAATTCACAAACTGTTGGTTATGATATCGAATATAATATCAGACATGCTAAGCAGTTTAGACAAAGGGAAAAGCGTGACGTGGTTTCTAAACATCAAATGTCGATCCACTCGTCTCTGGATTTGATGACAGGGTGACGATATAGATATGCTCCCTTTACTTTTCTCAATACAATCTCTACCATATTTTGAGAGAAATTTGGTACAGATTGTCTGATATTCGAGTTCCTCAAGTTGTGATTTGTCTGTTGTTAGTTGTTAGGGAAAAAATAAAATGGGCTAACATTTGGTGATATTTTAGATAATAATTCATAACTAGCTCCAATAAACAGCACGATATAACCATATATTTGTTAAAAAGAAAAAGTATGCTGTCTTGCAGCTGCTACTTGGTTTTTAGTGTTACAAATCCGTGAGAGCCATCCTTTAGACCAGTTTAGATTTAGTACCAATTCTAGCATCTCACTGCACAGTCTCTGTAGCTTGTCCTATCGAATATGCCCTTTTGTGGTCAAAGATACTAGGACGAGAAGGACCTTTGTAAGGCTCCCCCGCCCTCTGAAGGCGAGTTATTATTACGTGACACCTCAAAGGAGTCCAAAGACTCATCATCAGAGGGCACTCTCCACAACAACTCACTGTCTACACTACTTAATTCTAGCGCTACATACTACTCCACTATCTACACACCACACCACCTACCTCCCACTAATAGCATTTTATTATTATTATACAAACATCTTGGAGTCAAGACTTACCAATAGTAAGATATATTCTAACAGAGATGTCTGTCATACCTCATCTTAAATTGGTTTAATATTCGTGCACTCACACCTCATTTGACAAAACATTCCACTCACTAACCACTTGCACGAGTTTGACCGATTTGTCCGTATGACGTGCGGTAAAAACAACTTTCTGTGAAGAAAACACCCTATCAGCATATGAGATTGATTAACTCAGCTTCAGCTGAAAAAGCCTATATAAGTCTCCTCTCATTTAAAAAAAAAAAAAAAAAAAAATGTCCGCGGTACTTCCAAATGTCTACGGAGGTGATAGGGTTTCCATCATGGAAACCAGAATTGCTCATCCCCAAAACCAGGCATATTTGTGGGTGGAAATTACCCGTGTCAGATCCACTACCAAATATTAACGCCTTCTGAATAAAAAGAGCATTGTTTTATTTAATCTACAGAGCGTTTTGTTGTATTACTGGCAAAATTTTCACTGTTACCAAAAAAAAAAAAACTGAACTTTTTAACATTTAAAGTTTGGTGCAGTACCAATTTCTAAACGTGCAGAGCAAATAACCTGATCACTTTCAAAAGCTGCTTTACAAAAAAAAATAATAAAATAAAATAAATAAATGCAGTACAGACACGATACTAATGGAAGAAGAATGCAAGTTTTAGTGTGGAGTTTATTATCATTCCACTTGCATCAAAACGAGAACTTTTATTGCAGACGTGTTTTTGCATTTCACGATGAACGTTCTCGAAGGTAGTGACAGAGCATAAACTTGATTCTTGATATTACAGGAGACGATATTATCGTGATAAACACTGTCGACAAAAGTATTTGGACACCTTACGCCGTGCAAATTTTGGATCCAGCCACGTGAAATATTCAGAGACTATCTGCGTAAGTCAGATAATAAAGGGTTGAATGTACTGTATGTTTTGCACTATACTCGATGTCAAGATGCCACTTTCAGCTGAACTAACAGACTTTCAACATGAAATGGAAGTTGGATTTCACATCAGTAGTCTTTCTGCCCGTGACATTGCTACCGGTTTCACTATACCGAAATCTACCGTTGCTTATGTCATTTGTAGATGGAAACTACAAATGACACAAGTTTTACTGCTGTGGTATCACCAAACTTGGTGATACCACAGCAGTAAAACGCCCTGAGAGGCCACTAAGTCGATGAGCTCTGTCTCGGAATGTTCGAACATCCTGGACGTCATCAGTGACTGACCTTGCATTCAACCTGGAAAATGCTGCATGAACATTTGTCAGCACTAGAACTGTCTGCAGAAAGTTGCATGCCTTAGGTTACCATGGTAGAGCTGCTGTGAACGAGCCACACAGCACATCCCCTCCCTCAACACACCAACCGACGTGTGGACTCCTGTCTTTCACACCGTTCTTGGACTGTAGATAATTGGAAAAGGTTCTGTGGGACAATGAATCATGCTTCCAAACGTTTCACGTTGATGGCCGTGTTTGGATATGGAGATTACCTGGGGAACGGTTCTAGCAGGACTGCATCATTCCAACTGTCAAGTTTGGTGGAGGCTCAATAATGGTATTTCATTTGAATGTAGACTGGTCCATTGGTGGACATACCCAAAATCACGACGTCTGTTGGCTTCCTGGACGACTTCATGCTTTCGATGCTGTGGAAGTACTTCGGCAGTAACCCTTGCACTACGAAACCTGTCTTGTATGTTTCAGCACAATGTTCCATGCCATACTGCACTGTATGTCCAAGACTGGTTTCCACAAAACTATGTTGAAGTGTTGGATTGGCTGGCTCAGAGTCCAGACCTCAACCCCATCGAACTTCTTTGAGACGAATTAGATTGCTGAATTCGCTCCAGACCGCAGCGGCATCATCAGCACTGGAGAAGCTTTGTGCAAGGAATAGAAATATATTCCTGTCGAGACATATCAGAAATTGGTTGAAATCATGCCTTGAAGGGTATTTACTGTTATTCAGGCCAAAGGTGGTCCCTCTCGATACTAGAAATGTAATTAAAATGCTTTTTTTTTTTTTTTTTTAAACAACAACTAGGCGTCCAAATGCTTTTGTTAACATAGTGTACATGAAATTCGCTGATGCTGAGTTAGCCGGTATCAGATAGATTTTATTCTCCCTGAAAACAACCTTGCCACTCCCTATACTGGAATAAAAAGGCGTTAGCTGCTTTTTTTTTTTTTTTTTGATGAACAAAATAGTAGCTGCAAACACGCCCATGCTTTAGATGGCTTATTGTCACTCAGCCTAGATGTTAATTACCTATACAAAACAAAATACTCTATAATACAATATGGTGCACAAAAAAAAAAAAAAAAAACAGTATTGAACTTCAATCCCCCCCCACCCTTCAGTACACGTGCGCTATGAGATATGCTGTTCGACTGCACGCACATTAATAGAAGACCATGTGTAGAGTCTACGCCATTACATTTAGCCGTAACAATGGTGATGACGTTGGAAGAAAACACATTTATTGTTGAGAATTATTTTAGTTCACATGGAGTTGGTATAGCAAATGGTCCAAGTCTCCGATCCTCGATGAGTCTTTGGACTCCCTGGAAGTGTCAAATAATAATAATAATAATATGCTTGCGAGCAGTTTGTTCGTCGATTTTCCATAAGCGTGCCCCCAAGCAAAATTTATTATAGTCTAACCAAGTGCAAAATAAACTTCCAACATCTTTTTCTAAATCCAGAGTAATTTAACAATAAGGTGGTACACCGGTTGGCAACTCGTATAGGTAAATATGAACTCTCCATTGCTTCTGCCTGAGTATCACCACTCTGGGTCTGCCTCCCACTGACGAGACCTCAATAAAGGTCGAAAACCAGTCTGGGTAGTGGCTCTTCCCTTAATGCATAGCAGTATACATGTCTGCAACAGGGGCAAATTCTCCATGCTTGCTGTGCAAGCTCATTACTTAAGAAAGAAGTAATATTTATTTGTTAATAAATGTATGCATTTATAAGCATTCTGTTTAGGCTTTTATTTTTGTAGACAGAAGATGTCTTAAGCTTGCACGGCAATAATTGAGTTTTGCATTGTATATCGAAAGCCGATGCTTGCTCGTCTAGTCAAAGCTACCTTGGCTTGCTTGTTGTGGGAGCTTCCAGGTCCTCGCTGCAGCACTGTGATTTCATGTGCGTGCATAGCCATTTCCGCTCCCTTCACGTCATCTTAAACAGAGGCCATACGCAGTCAAAGTAGCTCTAGCCAGTGAGCTTTAGCCAGCCTTTACAAGCATGCGTGTTGCTTGGGAAAATTAAGTTACAACCAACTTTTTATGACGATGTTATTGACCAGTTCATAAAGAAGAAGAACCGTAGGGTAGAATTTGTATTCAAGTAGCTAAATTGAAAAAGATAGAATATTATTATTTGTAAAATAAATCTTGTATTTGTATGATTAAATGTACATAAATTTCTAAATATATAGTTTTAAATGGTCAGTAATTCATTATTCTGCTAATCAGACTTCAATCACACCTCTCACTCCCTGAAGGATAACAAGAGCAAGTGTGAATTTCAAGACCAGCATTCGCCCCCTGGTCCGAAAGATGTGCTTTGCATTATGGGAGATACTGAGACAAGGAGTGATGAGAGCTTTATTCATCTTTTGCTGTGAGTTGCACCACCTTACCTCAGTCCTGAAGATATTTTCAGGCGTAAACTTTGTTTGCTTACACTTGGATAAAGGTTAAACTAAATTTATTATAGTGTCATCATTGCCTTAATGTGGTTCTAGAGCCTATTGATCAGAACACTTCCCCGGGAGGTTCATTTCGAGGCTCACAGAATTCCCGTACCCTTCATGTTCTCCTGATCTCATATCACTTAGTGCCTTTGTTAGGGGTATTATTAAGAGAGACCTCCAGGGAGTCAGGGACATATCGAGAGAGGCCACATACTACATGCACCAGCTGTTATACTTATTCGCGAATTCATTCACACTGCTTACACTCACATCTAATGGCAATTCATTCCTATGAGAGAAAACTCTAGCCATCATCCCCTTCTTAAGGGCACCCATTCTCAGCTTCCAAGCTTTTCTTGTCCTTTCCGCACCCTCCATAAATTGAAATCCTGTATGACTCTTTCAGAAGTCAGTAATTCTCAATCATATCACCCCCCCCCCCCTTTCTCCTGTTTGCTAGTGTCTGCAGTCTACAAATCCTCAATCTCTCTCTCTCTCTTTATAATCAGTATTTTACAATCCTGATAGCCTTTTTAATACTCTCCTTTGCACTCTCTCTACTGTATTAGAATCACAACGGAAACCAGGAGACAGGCCTGCGCACAATAGTCCAAGTGAGGTCTTATCAAGGCCTTGTAAAGAAGCAAAATGACATCCTTATCTTTACATGTGAACGTTTGTTTCAGCATTGCAATTATCTTTTGAGTTGTATTTGCAATCTTTGCTACATGGCCCTGAATTTCAACTTCCTATCTACTAACACTCCAAGACCCCTAGCCACATCAGTTTCTTCTATCATAACCCTGCCAATATAATACGACATTGGATAGCTAATCATGGCAAAGTGAATGACTACATTTACACACATCCAGTTTCCTATGCCTACAATTCCAGCCTATTAAAATCATTCTGCAAGTTCTGCATATTGCAAACCCTATCTATCTTTGCATCATCAGCAAGGAACTGTATGTCGCTTGTAAAATTCTTCTCAATATCATTAATGTACAGATTGAATAACAGTGGACTAAGCACTGATGCTTGTGGTACCCCACTGGTTACCTTAAATCTTGCAGACTCGCATTCCCCATAGACCACTTCTTGATATCTATCACTCAGCCATCCTCTTATCCATGCTAATATTCTATAACCAAAACCCATATTCAACAGTCTACCATGCTTTATTTTGTCAAAAGCCTTAGCAAAATCCAAAAGTATCATGGTGTATCCATTCCTCTTGTCTAGTTCAATAGTAACATTGTTATAAAGTGTAAGCAAGTTGCTAAAACATGACCTTCCCTTAGTAAACCCATGTTGCTCATTGCAAAGTAGATATTAACTGTCAACCCATTTCTGAATGTGAGCCCTAACCAAATTTTCCAAATTCTTCACCACAACTCCTGAGATACTATAAATGTTAAAGATACCAAGCTGTTTTAAACCTGGGTTTTACTCCATTTCCCAAGTAAGCAAACAGACAAATAAGTCAAGTTTGCACCTGCACGTAATGCAAGTCTAGCTGACCCTGCAGGTAGTGCAAGACCAAGGTAACTCATGGTAAAAGTAGAATAAGCTCTGATCACTAATCTTAATATTTACCCATAATGCAAAGCACATCTCCTGGAGGAGATGTATGATGCTTTGTATTAAAGGCAAGGGGCCACTACCCAGACTGGTTTTGACCTTTATTGAGGTCTCATTAGTGGGAGCCAGGCTAGAAATATCAAGAATTTAGTAATAAATTGTTGATTAAAGGCAAGGGGCCACTACCCAGACCAGTTTCAACCTTTATTGAGGTCTCATCAGTGGGAGCCAGGCTAGAATATCAAGAATTTAGTAATAAATTCTTGATATTTCTAGCCTGGCTCCCACTGATGAGACCTCAATAAAGGTCAAAACCAGTCTGGGTAGTGGCCCCTTGCCTTTAATACAAAGCATCATACATCTCCTCCAGGAGATGTGCTTTGCATTATGGGTAAATATTAAGATTAGTGATCAGAGCTTATTCTACGTTTACCATGAGTTACCTTGGTCTTGCAATACCTGCAGGGTCAGCTAGACTTGCATTACGTGCAGGTGCAAACTTGACTTATTTGTCTGTTTGCTTACTTGGGAAATGGAGTAAAACCTAGGTTTAAAATAGCTTGGTATCTTTAACATTTATAATACCCAAGGTAAAATACTCCTGAGATACTAATTGGTCGATAGTTGGATACATCAGTCTTTGCACCACCCTTGTACAATGGAATTACCATACATTCTTTTCATTCCTGCCTATTCTTCCCTGTTCTGAGACTTATATTAAACAGCTTGGTCAAAGGAATAGCCACTCCAGTTGAATACTGTCAGCACACATGCTGATATCCTATGTCCCTATTGCTGAATTCTTATTCAGCTTGTGCAACAGCTCTAATATCTCGTTCTCATACACTTGAGTTACTTCATCCAGTGAAGAGGTAGCAGTAAGCTCAATTTTGCATATGTCAGGTTGATAGCTTTTAACAAAATGGGCACTCATTAGTTGAACAACCTCTTTTGCATTTGGAACCCTTGCGCTATCTGCATTTAGAAGAGTCATGCTTTCATATTCATTCTTTCTTTTACTTGCAGTCTATCAATAGAATTCTTGTGGTTGTCTTTAGCATGTAGAGCCAGTTTCTTTTCATACTCAGACTTTGCTTTCTGGATAGAACAATGGTGATTATTCTAGCCTCCTGCTTATAATTTTCATAATGCACGTCATCCTTATGCACACAGTAATCTTTCCACATCAACCTTTTCTTACGAATATCCTGTTTAATAAGATTACTCATCCATTTGACTCCTACTCTATTTATTCTTCGAATTCTCGGGACACATTCTGATTTATTCAAGTATTATTTAAGTTTAAATGCTTCCCATGCACGGTTGCTATTCTTTCCACCCAGCAACAGATCCCATTCCACTGAACTCAGTATACTCCTGTTGGTCATAATTTCCTGCTTTGCAGTTCAGCATGTAATCTTTCCTGAATGGAACATTCATAAACATAGTCACTTCCCAATGAGTATCGCATCATCACTGTCCCAAACCAGAGGCAGAATAGTTAACGTCTTTTATTGAAACGCCCTCTGACACTATAATCAAATCTAACACTCTTTGACCTAGAGTTCCTTCTGTCACATGCTGCTTGAGGAAGTTGTCCCACAACAGCTCAATAAACATATTTTCATTCTTCTCATGAGATTCTACTGCTACCCAATTGATATTTGGATAACTAAAGTCTCCCATTATGATTAATCTTTTCACGCTTATCTTGTCTATTTGGTGAGGCATTTCTTCATCACTAGCAACTGATCCACCAGATTTGTAACAACACTCTACTCCACTCCACTATGTATTTGACCTTGTTAGATTCTACCTCACACCAGATGGCTTCAAACTTGATGCCACTACTCATACTAATCCAGGACAAATTATCTGTGAAAAAACAAAAAAAAAAAAAAATGCCAATTTTTATTTTGTTCTCATTTAATTCTTAGCTTTTTTCGGTTAATACAGATTATTATTATTATTATTACATGGCACCTCCTAGGAGTTCAAGGACTCATCGTGGGAGGGCATTCTATTCCACTCTGCTACTTAATTCTCCTACTACACACTACCACCAATGCCATCTACTGCTCATCACCAACAGCATTTTATGTCTGTAAATTGCATGTGTTCCCATAGCTGATTTGTCAGTATGCAGGATGAGTTTCCAGAGAAAAAACCCTGCTACCTCCATATGAGATCGGCCAACTCACTTTCAACTGAAAAATCTCATATAAAGCTCATTTACTGTCTGTATAAGGAGAATGTGTGTGCAATGGGGCGAGGAGCAAGTTTTTTGCATGGAGAGTGGTAAGTGATTGAAATGCATTGCCTAAGAGTGGTGAGCGCAGAGGCACTGAACATATTTCAGGCTTGGTATGATAAACTGTGTGTGTGACAGTGGGACCTACTGCGATGAGTCTTTTGACTGCATGGATGTTTTGATTTTTTAAAAAATAATAATAAAGATTCCTCTCGTCATGACAAAAATCGAACTGGGGCCTTTTCCTGTTGAAAGGCACAATATACTGTCATTCTTCCACGAAATTTCATTGGATAATTCCAATGAAACTCAATTTTTTCTTGAGTTTATGGGAAGAAAAACCCAAGTTTCTTGGAGAAAAAACTGGCTTGCCCATGCCAGAGATCTGCTAACTCGGGAACCGGTCAGAAAAAAAGAGTTTAGTAAATGTTTCTCTAGTCGGTGACTAGAATAGCACTTATGTTCTCTCTTTGGCAACTCCCTTTTGTCAAAATATTTTATTGTAAAAAGTAACTTCAATATTCTACAATTTTCAAGTCAACTACACTTTTTTTTATGTAACCCATTTGAAATGTTTCAGTTCATCGAACTTCTATTTCCATAATTTTAAACAAGACATGCAGGTTGTGAAGCTCACAAATTGTTCAACAAACAAATCATTCCTTTGAAGGTCAGTGGAAGAAATTCACAAGAAATTCTTTCCTTATATTTAAAGATCAAATAGTCGTTTAGTTGAATAACCATTCTATTAACAACGCGAATATAAGAAAAACATCAAAGACGGTCGGTAATGCTATTCGCCTTTTGGATTAATATTGCCACCAATAGCTTAATTCAAACTGTAAATTCTATTTGTATGAAAAGCATTTTGGCGCATGGCAATGAAAAGAAAAGCGTAAAAACAATGTTGCAATTTTTGCAAGCAATCAAAAAAAAAAACAACATAACTATGACTACTTTCAAAAATCTGGGACAATTCAGCTAAAGCTTTTTTTATTCCCATAGCATAGAAAGTAGGCAAGGATGTTACAGCTCTATCTAACATTTGGAGACTGAGGGGAGAAGTTCAATCTCCACCAGTAGCCAATCAGAGATAGCTGGCTTGACTATCACTAATTATACATGGCATCCAGTGAAGAGAGACAGCTGAGAAGTGTCACCACCTCATGTTCCCTGATCCTAACATGTTTTTACTGCCTGAAAATAGTGTGGGTTCTACGGTCGATTTTCTTGAGTTTATAGGAAGAAAAACCCAAGTTTCTTGGAGAAAAAACTGGCTTGCCCATGCCAGAGATCTGCTAACTCGGGAACCGGTCAGAAAAAAAGAGTTTAGTAAACGTTTCTCTAGTCGGTGACTAGAATAGCACTTATGTTCTCTCTTTGGACAGTCTAGCACCATGGATGGCATATGCCACTTCCACTAAAAATTCAGGACAGTGTATCAGAATCTGGAACTGGTCAGGAAAAACCAGGACGGTTAGTCATCCTACTCTGTATACAAGTAGCCTAGTTGTGAAAATACTTCATGTTTGAACTCTGTTTGCTGATGAAAGATTAAACAAGAATATAATTCCTTTGCAATGAATAATTTTTACAAATCTTTGCTTGTTTTACAATTATTATTATTATTATTATTTATATGAGCACTCCATGGAGTCAAAAGACACTCATCATGGGAGACTCACCCTATTCATTAACACAATACCTATCATATATCTCCTTAAACCTATTCACTATTGGGATGCTCACAATTACACATGGCCAAAGATGTGATAGCTGCGTAAGATCTAGGAATGTTGTTACTTTCTTCATGCTTGTGTGTGCGTTCTGAAAATGATTATGCCTCTTTAGAAATATTTGAAAATTAACTGCTGCTTCAAGTGCATTTCTGAAAACTTTAACAGGAGAATGTTTGGTTGATAAATGCTAGCATATGGTTGTTCCATTTAGGAAAGGTCACATGCTGAAATGCAAAGCTAGAATGATGACAAGCTCAGGAGAATACTATGTACAGTCCCATAGTATCAATTACTAAATGGGAAGGATATCAGCAGTGCAGTGGCATTGCTAGAGCTTTTGCTGCCCGGGGCAGTCCCTGAGTTTGCTGCCCCTCTCAATACACACCAAACATACTACAAAAAGTCAAAATGACATATAGGGTAAAGTTCAAAGTGCCACCCAGGGCAGATCCCCCCCCCCCCCAGCTACACCACTACAGCAGTGCATGGAAAGCTTTGAAAAGATGCCTAAAATAGTACCTGAATGTGTCCCTAGAGTGGAAGTGAAATGGATATGAACCTTATTAATCCAGAAATCCATAATAAGAAGAAATGTATTGTGAGTATAAAGATGAGAGGAGTAATGAAATTCTTAAAGCTCAGGTTAGAAAAGTTACATGTATTGTATGGAAGGCTACACTGGAGCATGAAGAGAAATTGGCTGTGCAAGCTAAAGGCAACCCAAATGAATTTGGTCATTGGATAAGAATAAACTTTACTGAATGCAGATTGTAACCATTTGTCAAAATAATAAGTGCTCACTTAGCAAATGTGGTGTATGTAACATTGCACACAGTTCTACCACTACACTGGATGAAGAGGTCACATGAGAAGGAGGCTATAAAGTTGTTACTTAACCTCGATAAGAATTCAGCAATATGGACAGATGCAATATCAAGTATGCTAAAAGAATGATCAGTTGAACTGGATAGGCCTGTGACATGTTTGTATAATTTGAATTTCAGCTTAGGAAGGACCTACAGGAATGGAAAAAATGTATGATAGTTTCATTGTACAAGGATGATGCAAAAACTAAAGTAAAGCTTGTTTGTCAACCTATTTCTGTATGCAAGTTTCTTACCAATTGCTTTAAAATTTTCACTACTAATCCAGAGGTACTGATAGGGGTAGTGAAGATTTTAGAGAGGTTGGTAAGAACTTGCATACAGAAATATGTTAAAAAAAAAAAAAAGCTATACTTTGCAGGAACAGCATAATTTTACTAAAGTGAGTTCGTGTCTGAGCAGTTTTCATCATATATTTTATAATTATGTTATGACTAAGCTGGATGAAGGGAAACTTTACTAAAGCGTTTGATGGATGCTGAATGAAAGAGTGTCACATAATTAGAGAATATGGGTTTGGAATATAATTTGGAGTTTGTGGAATGGGTTGGACAGATGAAAGGACTTATACAAGAAGGATGGTTTGCATCTGAATGGATCTTGTGTTCAGAGTCTGTAAAAAGTGTTGCTGAATGAAGTGAAAGTGTACGTGCAAAATCAGGAAAACTAGAGATTTTAGGGAGGGAGCTGTTGAGCAGGTACACAGATATCAATGAGGCAGGTGAATGTATGAATGCACATAAAATGCTTAAGTTAGTACAAACCAGATTGGTAACAAACCAAATGGGATAGTTAGAATAAATCACTAGGATAACAGTGAGTCTAAGGAACTTTTGCACTTTATGTATACTAATGCCAGGAGCATTTGGAACAAGGGAGAGGAGTTTTTAGCATTGGTTAGTTCATCCTGGGCAAAGGTTATTGGCATTAGTGAGACATGGCTGACAGAAGATGATATAGTTAGCGGGATAGAATGTGAAGGGTACAGTGTGAAGGATAGAGAAAAATTTCCTCTGAATTAATCTTGTAAAAACCTCTCAGTAATTTCAATGTCTCAATCATATCACCCAGTTTTTGTAACCCCACAATCTTCAAACTGTTCTCATAAGGTTCATTCCATAGACCAGCTACCATCTTGGCGACTCATTTCTGGATCCTTTCAACCTCCTCCCCATCACTAAGAAACCCTGGCACCCAGATCTGTGCACAGTAGTCAAGATAGGGTCTTATCAAGGCTTGATAAAGAAGAATAATAACCCACTTGTCTCTGGTTGTCAAAGTATTCTTCAGTAACAAAGTGATCTGATGAGCTGATTTAGCCACTTTTGCTATGTGTCCTCTATATTTTAACTCCCTATCCACTAACACACCTAAATCTCTGGCTTCGTCAATTTCCTAGAATACGGTTCCGCCAATGGGGTATACTGCTGATAATCTTTTCATCCCAAAATGCATAACCTTACACTTTACCACATTAAACTGACATCCATTCTCCTTAGCTCAGTCTGACAATCTATCTAAATCAGTTAAGGCAAAGGAAGGTTTTGGTTCATTGAAAGAATTATATTTTATTATTATTATTATTACGGGCAACTCCAAGGAGTCGACAGACTCATCGAGGGAGGCCCTAACATCATGTCAAGAACAACTATTCGACATTCACACAGTATCTATCATACCTTGCCTTGAACTCATTCACGGTCGTAGCACCCACAACAGACTCTGGCAGCTTATTCCACTCATTCACCAGTCTCCAAGTAAAAAACCTAGCTCTAACACCCTTGCTAACCACACTCTTACCAAGCTTCCATGGATGGCCCCTAGTCCTCCCACTACCAGTCCTATTCTCAAAAATATCTTCTGAATTAATTTTATAGAAACCCTAAAGTAATTTGAATGTCTCAATCATATCACCTCTTTTCCGCCTATCAACCAATTTCTGCAGCCCACAAATCTTCAACCTGTTCTCATAAGGTTCATTCCATAGTCCTGCTATCATCATGGTCACTTGTCTCTGGATCCTCTCCACCTCCTCCCCATCAAGAAGAAACCCTGGCGCCCATATCTGGGCACGGCAGTCTAGATGGGGGGTCTTATCAAGGCTCGATACAGAGGAATAACTTGTTTGTCTGTGCTCGTTAAAGTGTTTTTCAGCAACCAAGTGATTTGATGAGCTGATTTTGCCACTTTTGCAATGTGTCCCCTAAACTTCAACTCCCTATCCACCAACGCTCCCAAATCCCTGGCCTCATCAATCTCCTGGAGTACAGTTCCACCAATGTGATAAACTGCTACTAATCTTTTCACCCCAAAATGCAAAACCTTACATTTTTCCACATTAAATTGACATCCATTCTTCATAGCCAAGTCCTCCAAACTATCCAGATCATCCTGCAAAATTTTGACATCCTGAGCATTCACTATTGCTCTATCCAAATTTGCATCATCCACAAACAAATGCATAGTTCTTCTCAGATCCTTCCCTATATCATTAATGAACAAATTAAACAGTAGTGGTCCAAGAACAGAACCCTGCAGCACACCACTAGTCACAAGCCATCATTTGGACTCTACTCCTGAATAAACTACTCTCTGATAGCTCTCCATCAACCACCCTCCTATCCATCTCACCAACCCTATATCCATTCTTATATGCTGCAGTTTACTTATTAGAATTCCATGTGGTATCCTATCAGGGGCTTTAGCAAGGTCCAGTAGAATCACTGTAAACTCATTACCCTTATCCTGTTAAGCCATCACTGTGTTATAAAACATGAGCAAGTTACTGAGGCAAGTTCTACCCTTCACAAAACCATGCTGACCCGCATACAGTATCCCATTTTCATCTATCCAATCTTGTATTTTCCTCTTGACTATTTTCTCCAAGACCTTGACAACAATTCCTGATATGCTGATCGACCAGTAATTTTCAACAGCAGTCTTGGAACCTCCTTTATGCAATGGAACTATTTTCCCCTTTTTCCACCCCTTTGGGACTAACCCAGACCCGAGACTCAAATTAAACAAAATGGTCAAGAGCACTGACAATTCTTTAGCCGCTTCTCGTATGACACGAGCTGATATACCATCCAATCCCGCAGATGAATTGACATTGAGGTTTTGTAATAGACTATTCACCTCCACTTCATTCACCACAATTCTCGTATAAGCTGTTGGTTCTTCCATTTCTGCAATGTCACCACCTGGATGATAGCCTCTTGCAAAGTGCTTGCTCAGTAATTCTCCTATATCAACTGATTTGTTTACCTCCCTACCATTGGCATTTTTTAAAATCAATCTGCCGTGTACATTTTTTCTTTTACTTGCAACATATCGAAAAAACTGTTTGGGATTCTCTTTAGCCTGCATGGCTAATGTCTTTCATAATCCGCTTTTCTCACCACACTTGTTACCCTTCTGGCCTGGGCTTTATACCGTTCACGTGTCTGCAGGTCACCTTTCTCCTCAAATTCCCTCCACAGTTGTTTCTTTTTTTGCAGCTCAAGCTTAATGGTGTTATTCATCCATTTAATCCCTACTTGATTTGTTATTTGGACTCTGGGTATACAGTCAGCTATTGTCTCCTGCAAACACTTCTTAACCGCCTCCCATGCACTATCAACATCCAGCCCTTGCAGTTTTACATGCCATGGCACTGAACCAATCAAACTCCTAAGTTTGTTATACTTACCAGCCCGATAATTCCAAATGTACCCTGTCTTAATTGTAAATTCCACACCTTTAGCCACCTCCCAAGTCAAGACCCTATGATCACTCTCACCAATTGGTGGCAACATGGTTATATTCGTTACAGCCAAATTCTCAGATGCAATTACTAGGCCAAGCACTCTCTGACCCCTAGTATTTTCCATTACATGCTGTTGCAGATAGTTATCCCTTAATAACCGCATAAAATACAATTCCTTCCTCCCATGTGTCCTCTCCTCCTTCCAATCAACATTACCATAGTTGAAATCTCCCATAATAATTACCCTCCTTCCACTCATTTCTTCTATTTGTATGCATACTATCTCCACCACTTCTATGCATACTATCTCCACCATCTATTCCATCACCTGGTCTATAGCGGCACCCCCATTGTATATTTTGTTCTGCTAGCCTCAATCTCACACCAAATAGCCTCAAATGTGCTCTTTTCTCTATCCTGCAGTTCAACGTCTATTCTCCTTGGCTGCAACTCATCAGCTATCATCAATAACACTCCCCCCCCCATTTTATTCTTCCTGTCACTCCTGAACACACTATACCCCTCACATTCAATCCCACTAGCTATATCATCTTCAGTCAGCCATATTTCACTAATACCAATAACCTGTGGTCTGGAAGTCCCAACCAAGGCCAAAAATTCTTCCTTCTTGTTCCTAATACTTCTAGCATTAGTATACATGAATTGCAGAAGCCCATTAGTCCCATCTCTACTTCGATGCCTTATACTAACTATCCCATTCTGATTTGTTGTCCTCACTCGCTCGCTCGCTTGGGCATATCTACTCCCCCCCCCCCTTAATAAATCTAGTTTCCCTGATTCTGCACATCCACTTCATTCAACAACACTTTTTCAAGTCGCCTTACACCGAATCCATTCAAATGCAAACCATCCATCTTGTATAAATCCTTTCGCCCTTCTCGCCCATTCGTAAATTTTATAGTTAGCCTATTTCTATTTTATTTTGCAACTAGCCTATAAACAACAAGTGTTTTAAGTTTTCGTTTTCTTTCTCAATCATTATAATTTCTGCATAGTCATATGATATTATAAAAACTTATAAAAATTATTATGAATATTATACGATACAAACTTATTAATACATGCTTTATATATTATAAACTTAAAGTTTTCATTTGACTTCTGTGTGAAATTCGTTTATGCATGCATTCCAAGTCTTTTGACTGAGTAATACAAGTTCTAAACATATTGAAAACCACTTTAACAGAAAATATAAATCGCAGCATTAAATATTGAATTTATCTGAGTAAATAATGAAAACCTTTTTATAGTTGGGATAAATTCAGTAAATTTTGTTAAATAATGCAAATAGTAACAACTTACGATGACGTCGCAACAAAAACCTACTAAATAGCTGCTATTTAGTAGCATTAGAGAGAGTTAAACGTAACAAGGTTGCCACGAATGTACCGGTAATAAATCTGGCAATCCAGATTCTCTTCTACATACTCTCGTGAAACTCGATTTTCTGCCTTAAATAATATCAAATTGAAAGGGAGAAATTGATTGAGCAATGCTTTAAGCGCTGCCTGTGTAGCATTAAAATGTAGACACTACAGCCCTTCTATAAAGCAACTTTCTACCAGTACTCAGCAACAGAAAAGTCATTAAATGTAATGTAAGTTTGTAATTTTTCACTTTATTAAATTAATTGTATAATATGAATTCATAGATTTTATATCAACGTCCTATTAAATAAATAGCCTAATATGATATGTATAAGTCACCATCTATGATTATGTAGTTAAATTTATAATGCAATTATGCAAGTGACACGTCAACAATGTCAATATTTAAAAAAAAAAAAAAGATGTTTGACACACCTGGGTAAAAAGGTTCACCATCACTGATCTAAATCATACTGCAAAATTCTGACATCATGTGTATTCACTGTTGCTCTATCCAACTTTGCATCATTGGGCAATCTGGGCAAAGGAGAATGGACGATGTCAGGTTAATGTGGCAAAGTGTAAGGTTATGCATTTTGAGGTGAAAAGATTACCAGCTGTGTACACATTGATGGTACTGTACTCTAGGAAATTGACAAAGACAGAGATTTGGGTGTGTTAGTGGGTAAGGAGTTAAAGTTTAGAGGGCACATTGCGAAAGTAGCTAAAGCAGCACATCGGATGACTTGGTTACTGAAGAATACTTTAACAAGTAGAGACAAGAAGGTTATTATTTCTCTTAATCGAGCCTTCATAAGATCTTGATGACTGTATGCAGATCTGGTCATCAGGGTTTTTTTGGTAATGACGAAGAGATGTAGAGATCTAAATGCGAGTGATCAAGATGGTAGCAAGTCTATGGAATGAACTTTATGAGAACAGGTTGAAGACGTGGGTTACAGAAACTGGTTCACTGGCAGAAGAGAGGTCATATGATTGAGACATAGAAATTACTGAAGGGTTATTACAAGAATAATTCGGAAGAAGAAATTTTTCAGAACAGGTCTGGTTGTGGGAGAACTAGAGGCCATTCTTGGAAACTGAGGTGTTAGAAACTAGGTTTTTTGCTTGGAGAGAGAGAGTGGTGGATGAGTGGAATAGGTTGCCAGAGTCTGTTGTAGGTACCATGACTATGAATCAGTTTGAAGTGAGCACAAATGTTGAATAGTGCTTGACACGATGTTCAACACCTGCCTAGATGAGTCTAAGGACTCCATGGAGTAGCTTGTAATAATAATAATATAAAAATATTTGTTGTAAAATTAAGTGTAACTACAGTTTATTTATCATACTACTTTATTATTACAATTAATTTTATTATAATTATCATTGTTACAATGTGACATCTCCAAGGATTCATTGTTGGAGGGTACTACATACATCTCATCATCTCCTCTACTACTTAATTCTCCAATTACAACACAACACTGTTACAATCAATGCCATCTTCTTCCCACCACCACCACCACCAATATTTTTTGTTTGTAATTTTTTGTCTACCACCTACTGGCAAATGGCTGATTTGCCAGTAGGTGGTATGAAAAACCTGAGTTTCCAGGTCCATTTGAAATTGGCTAACTCACCTTCAAGTGAAAAGCCTATATAAGGATCTCCCTATCATCGAGGAGAATTGAACATTGGTCTTTTCACTGGAGGGTGTAATGTTCCACTGTTCTGCCAATTGTGCTACAGAGGCGCCTAGCAAGAGAATATTCTGAAATATTTTCCGAAGGGTGCTTGCTTTTATATTTTCTTCTAGTAAACACTGGCATTATTACTTATGTTTTACTATGATAATACAATATTATAATGCAACACCTCACTTTTGCATTTTTTGTATAATGCTTTTTTATATACTTAATAACAAATAGCAGCTCTTTATTTTCATATAAGCAATTATCTGTTTTGATATTTATCTACCCAGCTATCTGCATGATTGTAGGAGTACTGACATTTCCAGCAGGATGGGATGCAGATATTGTCAGAGGAGTCTGTGGATTAGAAACAGATAAATATAACATTGGGCAATGTGGAATCAGATGGGCATATATATTAGCTATTATCGGTATTTGTGACTGCATTGTTTTAGCTGCTCTTGCTTTTGTTCTTGGCACAAGACATGTGAAACTTCCAGAACAAGTTCTGTCTAATGGTTCAACATATAAAGGTATTTTGTTTTTTTGATTATTCTTTTTATCAATTGATATTTTTCTTTATTTATGTTACCATATTATTATTATTATTCCTGCTACATCGAGTCTACCTAGAACTCAATGAAGGAGGCTGCTCCACATGATAAAATCCATTATACAATACCAGAATATATTTTAGTCTGTTAATACATAACTTTTTATATTTTTCTTGTGATACATTTTCATACTATAGATATCTTCTAGGTACTGAGGACAAAATACCCACTCTCTCTCTCTCTCTCTCTATATATATATATATATATATTTCACGAGAGTATTACACATCTTTGAGTATTTTTCATGCCACCTTAACATCACATACCTGTTTTGCTAACCTTTTCCCTCTCATTCTGTTCAAGTGGCCATAGTATCTCAGCTTAGCTGTACTCTTGGTTTTTAATATGATTCTGCCATTGATATTGTTTCCCCTAATTTCTCTTAGAACTCTCATGTCTGTAGTCTTCAGTCTTTGATCAAGTGTTTTATTTCTACTTGACTCTCAAATCCAAATAATAAAATTTGTTTGAATGCTGTCTTGTAAACATCTAGTTTATGGAAGAAACAGCAGAAAATACACAAAGCTGAACCACTGTGTATGTGAGATAGAGGCTGACGTGAGCTAGTGCTCTATGCAAAACATGTGAACAGTATTCTAGAGATGGACAATTTGGGATTTGTATAGGGTTAGTAACCAGATGGGTGAAAACTACAGCAGAATCTAGAGTGGAATAGAATGCCTAGGTTTTCAACAGCTGAGAAAGCTATTCATGTGATGTGTTTATGCAAGGAGAAGATGGAGGTAAATGTTAGTCCAAGAAGAGAGAGAGAGAGAGATCTAATTGTATTAGATCTCTCTCTCTCTCTCCTTGATTTGTTTATTATGGGGGTAATGGTAGGTGGCTGAGATCTGTTTTGCAAGAGGAAAAGGCAAGCTGGCAACTCTAAAGCACAACAGGAAGGTGACTTGATTGGTAAGAGTTCCCAAGGGGTAGTTATGTGAGTTAGTAAGGGATCATCTTTCACCTAGACACAGGAGCAGTCTTTGTAGAACTAATTGTAACATATGCTACCATAAACGATCTCACACTCAGAAATAAAATATATGGAATAACTAGAGACTATTGCCTTGTCCTCCTGATCCAATCACTCTTAGAAAACAGACACTTTTTTGTGGACCTGGGGGGGGATAGGAAGAGCAGCTGGCATCCCCCCAGGGATTACTTTTCAACATCTATGTCAATGATCTCCCCATCTTTCCAGGAAATTTTATCTACCCAGATGACCTTGCCATAGTTACTCAATCAAATAATTTCAAGTCCATTGAAACTACTCTATCACTAGCCTTAAATAGTCTAACCACATATTATAGCAGTAATCAATTAAAACCAAACTCTTGAAAACCCAGACTGGCTTTTTCCACCTTAACAATAAGGAAGCCAGCAGAAAGCTACAGATTTCTTGGGAAGGCTCTAATATAGAACATTCCTGGAACTTAGTCTGCCTTGGTGTGACTCTCAATTGCGCTCTTTCATATAAAGCACACATAGACAAAATAAAGGCAAAAGTGAATGCAAGAAACAATATACTAAGAAAGCTTATTTCCTCCAAATGGCGTGCAGACCCTAGCACACTGAGATCTTCTGCCTTGGCCTTTTGTAATTCTTCTGCTGAATATGCCTGCCTTGTATGGGCCAGATCCTGCCATGCTGAAAAACTTGACCCAGCATTGAATGAAAGCTGCCGCTTAATTACAGGATGCCTGAAACAAACCGACACCATTAAGAGAGTTGTATACATACTTTGGCTGGTATATGCTTGGTGTGACTCTCAATTGCGCTCTTTCATATAAAGCACACATAGACAAAATAAAGGCAAAAGTGAATGCAAGAAACAATATACTAAGAAAGCTTATTTCCTCCAAATGGCGTGCAGACCCTAGCACACTGAGATCTTCTGCCTTGGCCTTTTGTAATTCTTCTGCTGAATATGCCTGCCTTGTATGGGCCAGATCCTGCCATGCTGAAAAACTTGACCCAGCATTGAATGAAAGCTGCCGCTTAATTACAGGATGCCTGAAACCGACACCATTAAGAGAGTTGTATACATACTTTGGCTGGTATTGCCCCCCCCCCCCCCACTATTTGGCCAGACTACAGTGCCCCAAAGATTAAGATTCCAACATGGCTTTAAAGCAACCATTGAACCACCTAAAACTCTTCAGAGACAAGACTTCAACAATGGTTTGCACTATACCCTGAGAATAATACCGGTATTCCAACAGATGAACATCTTCCACGTGGTGCCCACTTGGACTGAAATACTTGGAAAAGTTCAACAGACTACGAATGATGCT
The DNA here is from genome assembly GCF_054136105.1 of Typopeltis vanoorti. NCBI lineage: Eukaryota > Metazoa > Arthropoda > Arachnida > Uropygi > Thelyphonidae > Typopeltis > Typopeltis vanoorti. The sequence goes on along the minus strand of NC_143550.1, from coordinate 74,698,700 downwards.
GCAAACAAAACCTCATCAAATGGGGCTACTTCACTGGACCAGATAATTGTGAGTGTGAGGCAACCCAGTCCATGGAACATCTTCTTTTTTGCCTCCTTCTTCAATCACCTTGCACAAAAGAGGACCTTATATCCTACACAGAAAGAGCAGTTGATTGCACAAGATACTGGAGGACTGATCATATTTATTGCATATAACTTATAGTTTCTTTTTTCTTCATATTTTACTTATTATTACCTGTATAATTTACCTATTAAATTTAAGCTGTTCTCATTTGTAATGTATCCTAATTTGTTGTAAATAATGTTGTACTAATTACTACACTACTCAAAACACGTGAAGAGTATTCTAAAGAAGGAAAATTTAGGATATGTATATTGTAAGTAGCCAGATGGGTGAAAATTAGCATCTAGATTAAAGAATGTCTAGTTTGGAACTATTTGGTTTGGTTCTTTTACCCCTCCACCATCAGCAATTTTTAAAGTCGCCCTTCCATAGTCATTCCTCCTTTTACTTTCTCCTTAGCAAAAGAATTCTTCAGCAAGCCTTCCCATAATTAGCTTCTTTGGTCTTCTTTACCATACAGGTCTCCCTTCTTGCTTATAGTTTGTCATAATCACCTGCTTTGTAATTCCACATATATCCCTTTTTAACAGAAAATTCTGCATGTCCAACAATCTCCCAGATCAAGACTATATCATCATTTTCTCCAAGTAGAGGCAGCGTAGTAGCTAGATTGGTTAGTGTTAAGTTCTCTGATGTAATGATCAGATCTAGCACTCTTGAACCTTATGTCTCCTCCATGAAATGCTGCCTCTGATAATAATTATTATCTCTCAGCAACTAGATGAATTCGATTTTCTAACCCTGCCTATTCCTCCTCCCAATCTATGTCTCCATAGTTGAAATCTTCCAAATTGTTTGACCTGTACTCATCTTGCTAATTTGCAGTGCATGTCATCTGCAGCAGTTAGCAGCAACCAATTGCATATTTCATCCTGTTGGTCTCTCTATCTCACACCAGATAGTCTCAAATGAATTACCTTCTGTTATGTATCCATGATAGCATTCTTTTGTTGATTGTTTCTACCACCATGCTGTTACTGCCTGTTTTATTTAGCAATCTTTGAAAGTAATTATTCCAGACATCTAGAATATCTTTACCTTCAGTTTTTGTCACCTTTATGATTTCTGATTCCTTTTAAATGATCTCTTTCCTCTGTTTTTAAGCTTTTTTTTCCCAATAGTCTACAAAATATTTTACCACTTTCTTGATATTTATTTTTATGTTCTTACCAAAGTTTTCTCATGATTTTGTGTAGTTAGTTTTACTCAGAGCTTCGCTTTCTTACATTTTTCTCTGTAATCTCTAAGATCACAAGCTGACTTACTTGCCAGGAACTTTATACACTTTCGTTTTTATCTTAACTGCATCTTTAACTTCCTGAGTCCACCACAGAGTTCTCATTTTTCTATCCTTGCAGACAACCTCACCACATACTGTTCTAGATGGAGCAATTTTTTTTGGGGGGGGGGGGGGTTGCCAATGAACCTCCAAGGTTTGGTTCTTGTTTTCAAACTCTTTTGTTTTCTCTTGAATAATGTATTTAAGTCTACAGCTCATCTCTGAAAGCTGCTCAGCTTTGATTTGTTTTAAAACTTTCTTACAAACTCTTCCTTTCAATATAAAAGTCAATTTTATCCTGCTCAAAACTAAATGGTACTCACTTCGAATTTCACATCCTCTGTATATACTCTTGTGTCTTGAACCAGTGGGAAAACATTGCCATCAACAATAACATAGCCAATGAAACTTTTCTTTTTTCTTGCATCTTCTCTCTGTGTGAATTTGTGCACAGTTTCATGTTTGGACATGGTATGAGTAATAACTAATCTGTGTCCTGAACATAAATCCGAAGGTATTTACCATAATTATTAACTTTGCTCTTTTCTCCAAATTTTCCCAAACAATTCTATATGTCTGGTAATCATTTCCTACTTTGCTGTTTATATCTCTAAGAAGGACTGACATATCCTTTTTCGTTGTTTCTGGTGCCTACACTAATGCCTTGAAAAATTCCTTCACTAAGTAGAACCTTCTGTGAAACCATGGGCACAAAAGAATTGTACATCTTTCCATTTTAAAGTTTGCCCACATGACTTTACTTGATATTGCCTGCTATTTAAGAAGATTATCTTCACATTTAGTGTTGAATACTACAGCTACTGCTTCTTTTCCCTGATCATTACTGCCTGTGTATAACATCTTGTATTTGTTGCTTAGAAGATCTTGCCTGTTTTTGTCTTCTTTGTTTCGGTGACACCCAATTCTTCTGCTAGTTCAATTTCTTTTTGATTAATTCTTGTTATGTCGATGGTGTCAATCTTGAGCTCTGCCAATGCTGTTTGGATTTGTTCCGTGATTTGTAACTGGGTGATGTCCCAGTTTATATGAAATTCTGTCATGTTGTACCTTCATTTTGCATTATGGTTTAAGCCAATAAGAATACAATTTGGTTGCTAAAATCAAAACCAAATCTAAACCCATCAAGTCATTTAGTATCCAGGTAGATACCTAACAGGATGTGCACCACGAGAAGATGAGAATTGGAAATTAGGTAGGTAGAAGCTTGTTCTCAACATTTCTTAAAAGGATTGGAGACCTCCTCTTAGTTGTCCAGCTTTGACTCTTAAGCATCCTGTATAGAATCAAAAAAGTCCATATTGTTGTTCCCTTATAATGTGTGTGTGTGTGTGTGTGTGTGTGTGTGTGTGTGTGTGTGTGTGTGTGTGTGTGTGTGTGTGTGTGAAGTAGCAATGAGAGGAGCAGTACAAAAGTAATGTCTTTTTTTTAAAAAACAACAACAACTTTGATTCTGATGTGAGAGAAAGCTTTAAATTGTCTCTCAGTACAACTGGAGGAATACCATTTGGACTAGAGAACCTATTAGTATCAATGCTATTTAAGTATTTTTCTGATGTCCTTCTGTAGAAAGATCAAAGGAGGCATACTTAGTAGTTTGTGGAACAATAAGAGGAGATTTTCTTTGGTCATCTAAACAAGTTTAGAGAAGACCAATGCAAGAGGTCTGCCTTATATTTAGATGCTGCCAGTGTTCCATCAAGATGAAAGAGAAGTGGAAACATAGTAGGACAAAAGTTTTTGTCCAAGGACCTTAAGCAAAAGGCTCAACTGCCATTTGAATACCAGGTAAGCTAGTGCATTTGGCCCTTAAGATTGAATGATGATTTTTAAGCAGTTAAGAGTTGAAGCATAAACTGAGTGAGAGACAAGTTTTTCACTTGAGCCAAGGAGTGGATGCTGCATTTTTAGATTGCACATTTTAACACATTTTCTGGAAAACCAAGGCTTTGATAAGGGTTAGGGGGATTTTGAGAGGAATGGTGAATAAATGCACTCATCCCAGCAAGAATCAGTTATTACCTCTATTTTTTTTTAAACTTTGATTTGGTGCAACAGAAAGCCTTACATGTCACTCAGTGCACAACAGTAGTCTCTAGTTTCACTACAGAGAGTGCTGCTGCAATCACTGACATGGATGTTCTTCTTCATCCTTCCATAGCCAAGATATGGCACCTTCTGACCATCACCTGTTTGGTCCTTTGAAAGATGTACTTTGAGGATGCCACTTGGTGGATGACAAGTAGTTGAAAACAAGCTGTTCATGGAAAGCTCTGACATAGAGTCAGTACCATCGACAGGGTGTAGCATAGAGACAGCCTACCTCATGGTGCGGCTTTATAAGGGTGCTTGTTCAGCCATATTGCAGTAGGTGCTGTCGCTATGCTAACAATTCCTGTTAGTGTAGTAAGTGTGGGAGGAAGTTTTCCAAGCTTAAACTGATTAAAAATTATTTGGGAACAGCAATGACCCAAGAAAGATTGGTTGGTCTAGCAACTATATCAACAGAGGCGAACATAGCTTATATTTAAATTTAGAAGAGCTTATAAATAATTTTATTGTGCAATATATCCGTAGAGCAAACATTTAATTAATATTATTATGTCATCATTTTGCATTAATGTTTCTCTTGTAATAAAAACAAAATAGTAATTGGAGATTTTCTTCTATTTTTGCTTATAATCCATCAAGGGCGATATTTAATTGTTTGCCTCAGGGCATAAGCTAATCTGGTGACGGCCCTGCATAGAGTAAAGACTTTATTGGACTAGTATATAGCATCTTCAAGGCTGCTGTTGAAAATTACCGGCCAATCAACATAACAGGAATCATTATCAAGGTCTTAGAGAAAATAGTCAAGAGGAGAATACAAGATTGGATAGAAGAAAATGGGATACTGTATCGGGGACAGCATGGTTTTGTGAAGGGTAGGTCATGTCTCAGTAACTTGCTCACGTATTATAACACAGTGACGGCTGAAATGGATAAGGGTAATGGGTTTACAGTGATTCTGCTGGACCTTGCTAAGGCCTTTGACAGGATACCACATGGAATTCTAATCAGTAAATTGCAGCATATGGGAATGGACATAGGGTTGGTGAGATGGATAGGAGGGTGGTTGACGGAGAGATATCAGAGAGTGGTTTACTCAGGAGTAGAGTCCACAAGACGGCCTGTGACTAGTGGTGTACCACAAGGATCTGTTCTTGGACCACTGCTGTTTAATTTGTTCATAAATGATATAGGAAAGGATCTGAGAGGAACAGTTCATTTGTTTGCGGATGATGCGAAGTTGGGTAAGGCAATAGTGAATGCAGATGACGTCAAAATTTTGCAGGATGATTTGGATAGATTGGAGGTCTGGGCTAGGGAGAATGGATGTCAATTTAATGTGGCAAAATGTAAGGTTATGCATTTTGGGGTGAAAAGATGGGAGGCAGTTTACTGCATTGGTGGAACCGTGCTCCAGGAAATTGATGAGGCACGAGATTTAGGAGTGTTGGTGGATAAGGAATTGAAATTTAGGGGACACATTGCAAAAGTGGCCAAATCAGCTCATCAAATCACTTGGTTGCTGAAGAATACGTTGACAAGCAGAGACAAGCAGGTTATTGTTCCTCTGTATCGAGCCTTGATAAGACCTCATCTCGACTACTGTGCTCAGATTTGGTCACCTAGGTTTCTTCTTGATGGGGAGGAGGTGGAGAGGATCCAGAGGCGAGTGACCAAGATGATAGCAGGTCTGTGGAATGAACCGTATGAGAACAGGTTGAGGATTTGTGGGTTGCAAAAATTGGTTGATAGGCGGAGGAGGGGAGATATGATTGAGACATTCAAATTACTGAAGGGTTTCTATAAAATTAATTCAGAAGATATTTTTGAGAACAGGGCTGGTTGTGGGAGGACTAGGGGACATCCATGGAAACTGGGCAAAAGTGTGGTTAGTAAAGGTGTTAGAGCTGGGTTCTTTACTTTTAGAGTGGTGAATGAGTGGAATGCGCTCCCTGAGTCTGTGGTGGATGCTGTGACAGTGAATGAGTTTAAGGCGAGGTATGATAGATACTGTATGAATGTCGAATAGTTGTGATGAAAATGATTTGGGGCCTCCCTCGATGAGTCTAATGACTCCCTGGAGTTGCCCGTAATAATAATAATAATCTTACTCAACAATGAGAAAAGCATATAAAGAATGATAGACTTTGTTGAAAAATGATAGAATGTCATGAAAGATGGAGGATTAATTAACATAGCCATTATTAAATACCTTATGCCTTCTGAGAAAAAAAAAGAGAGACATTTACCTTTTGTACCACACCTTATACAAGGTGATTGATGTCACAAGTTTATATTTTCATAAGCTCCATGACTTTCTAAACTGTTTACGCTCTGATTCTGTTTTTTATTATTTTATGCTATAGAAACATACTGATATATATTATAAAATCAATTTTATATATTTCTTAATTTTCTTTATTATTTTTAGGTGAAGTAAACAGTGCCTTTATAGCGGATAATCAATCCATGGCATCTCGAAAGTCTATGACTCTTCAGCCTGTCATGCTTATGCCTCAGTCTGGAGACCCAGAAAGATTCTCTGAATTTTCTCATCGCACAGGTCGTTCCAAAAATAGCAACTATGCTACCTCTGCAAATAATTTTCAACTCTGAAAATTTAAAAGGAAAATCCAAAGATTGGATGAATACTAATACAACAAAATATTAACCTTATGGTACTTTGAAGTATCAGGAAGTAGACTGTAAAGCATCATAATAGAGTTATTGTTCCATCTGTGCAGCGACATTGATATATGTGTAAACATTCAATCATAAACAATTACTTGAATTCATTCAAGCCATGTTTTCCTAATTTTTATGCATAAGTGAAGAATTTTAACTTATTTTAAAATGCTTTTTTGAAGCTAAATATTAAAATAATTGCTTTTATTATGGAACATAATATTTTCAATTGGAGAGTAAATATGTCTGACTATTTCAAGAATATTTCACAGTATATTTCTAGAACAATGAAAAATGCCTTTGTGTAAAATTAATTATGTAGTATCACAGTACTACAGGAACAGATAATGAAAAATAAGAAAGAGTCTCTCTCTCTATCCCCCCCCTTTCCAATTTTCCTCTTTAGCAGCTGACAGCATTATTGGTTATGAACAGCTTTTTACAAGTTGTACAAAAAAAAAAAAATGGCTACTAACAAAGATTAATAATTAAAAATGTACATTATTTAGATTATTTCATTACAGACATTATGAAGACAGGACTCTTTACTATCACACTTTGTTTGAGCACCCAAACACACTAAACTGATAGTAAACACATTTGTAAGAAGAACATGACAAATTTCAAAGATTCAGAACATACTTTTAACAATTATTTCTTCTGTGGAACTAAATTATTTCTTCAATTCTGGTTCCATATTTTTGAGATCAGGACTGGTGGTGGGAGAACTAGGGGACACCTATGGAAGCTGGGCAAGAGTGTGGTTAGCAAGGGTGTTAGAGCTGGGTTCTTTACTTTTAGAGTGGTAAATGAGTGGAATAAGCTGCCAGAGTCTGTTGTGGGTGCTATGATGGTGAGTGAGTTCAAGGCAAGGTATGATAGATACTGTGAGAATGTCGTATAGTTGTGTGGACATGATATTTAGAGTCTCCCTCGATGAGTTTAAGGACTCCCTGGAGTCGCCCATAATAATAAAATTACAGCCAAGTTTGTGTGGTTCTGCATTGAGAAATCAAAAATAATATTTGTTTACACAAGGGAGCAAATATTGTGCAAATCACATAAAGGATTAAATCCATCATTTAATGAATTTTAGCAGGATTTTTTAAAATAGTGCAAAAATAATTTACTTTATAATTGTGAAATTTCTTATATTACTATAGTTAACAAATGGAGTTAACAGACTCATTGCAGGAGGTTTCACTCAACCAGCAACATATCTTTAAACAACAAACTTTAAATTCATTCACAATTCTTAAGACATTCTGGTGATGCATTTCAGCCTATATAAAAAATATACTCTTTATTCCCATTGTCTCTCTCTGTGTCTTCTCCTCCCTCACTCTCAGTGTAATCCCTCATGTATTCTGTAAAATTCTCTTCAATTTAAACATATTCATCATATCACTTATTTTTCCATTGATATACTAAAATCTGCAATCTACATTATCACAACTCCTTCCTATAACTGACATTTTGGAATCTTGGTATTGCTTTAGCAAATTATCTCTGGATTGTCTCCAGACTTTTTCATTACAACAGTCAGAATGGTCTAACAAATTGATGGCTTTGTGTGCTAGTATAATCATCATCTCATCTTTATCATAGTACTTTAGCAATGACAATGTAATTAGTCACAGTGTATGCATTGTGCCTTTTGTATTTCATGTCTCTGTTGAGTTCACGCTTAGATCATAAAGTATGTACGATTGCACTTCTGCAGTCTAAACTGCAAAACCTTGTACTTATATGCATTAAGTCGGTAATCTCACTCATCTCTTCAAGCTATAAGTCTGTTTACATCTTTCTGAACTGACTCGTGCAGACATCAGCATTACTCCTTACAACTCTCTCCAGCTATGCGTCATCACCAGAACAACTGGTGATGATGATGATTATCCCTGTTAATACACACGAAATATCATTAACAAATAATCTGAACAAGAGTGGCCCAAGAACAGAACTCTGTGGCATGCTACTGTTTATCCTCCTCCTTCCCAAAAAACTGCTGATACATTTCAGACAACCAATATCCTATCTACCTGCCTATTATTCATATCATTTCATTCATCTAATACACTTCAAACGCATTTGTGAAGTCCAAAAAATAATTTACTGAATAAGAGTTATGAATCTCTCTATTATCTAGCAAATTCATCATTTTTTCATACAAGTAAAATGACAAAGCCAAGACTGACTGGCTCCTTACAAATCCATGTTGATTTTCAAAGAGAATCCCATACTCAACTTAATATTTTTTTCTATTTCTGTCTATTCTTTTCAGAACATTAACAACAGTTACATACTGATCTATAACTGGAAAGATCTGCCTTAGTGCTACTTTCATGCAATAGCATTATTTTGCCTTCTTTTCACTAAGTAGTATCTTTCTTATTGCAATGCTCTCACTAAAGAGCACAGTTAACCTCTTGTTTGCAATTCTCTGAAAAAAGGCAGCAGTACATCATCCAATGACATTGTGTAATTCACCCCCCCCCCCCAATGAAAGATTGTAAATCTCTAATACATTTGTATTTTGTGGTCTAAATGTTAGATAACCTATTACTGTATTACTGCAATATCACTATCGCTGTATCACAGTGATTTAGTCTAGAGACCCAAAAATGGAAAGCCAATTTAGGTCTTCAATAAGCAGTGTGCTGGGTGGTCTCACACTGGGCAGCAAAGTTTATGTATCACCAAAAAGATATTCCCAAGAACCTATTGTAGACAGTGAATTTAGAATATACACATTGTCTATTGGGCAGAGAAGAGAAATGCTATTCATTTGACCAACCAAGCTAGCAATTTGTTTGTATATTAAACTACACTGCACTTTCTGAGATAAATGGAGAAACCTGACACTACATGTTTAACACATGTAGAAAGACTTGTGTGGTTAATTATTCACATTAAGGTTTTACCAGCATTAATATGTAATATCATAAGAACACAATAAGTATGATAATTTATTAAACTGACATTTCACTAAACAAAAAAAAATACACTTATTACAAATGCAGGGCAGTATGCGCATATAACTGCATAAACAATTCAAAATTCTAATGGATAAAAGTACTAACATCCTACCACAACTATATGATCCAAACAGTGTGTAGCTACTGGGTTAAAGATGATCTTACAATGACCATTTCCCAAATTTTTGGTAAATTAATGCATCCCTACTAGATGAAGAATCAGCAGTAGATGCTTCAATACTGTTAATGAAAATTCAGTAATAGTCTCTCAAGACTTTCAATAGCCTCTGTGCAGTCCTGCTGTTTTCTTCAATTTAATCCTGTATAAAGTGGTTTACAACTCATGGTCTATTAATCCTAACTTTTCACAAAGTTGATAACTAATGTATTTCTTTTCAAGGCAGGTGTTAATTGATCTTCCTCTCTGTATTAATTTCAAGCCTATGGTAAGTCATATTATTACAATAAATTTAACAGACAAAAATCACATTGAGGAAACATTAATTCAAGTTTATTCAAAAACTTTTACGGCTGTATTATTTCTTATAGTGTAATACTAGCATTATAAGAACAAAAAAGCATGTGAGGTAAACAATTAGTATTTAAATTTGTTAATTCACAAATTCAAATAAATTAAATCATGTTTAAAATTGAAAGTGACATCTCTGTTTGTCCCGAGTAAGTTCAGGAAATAAGTTCATGCTAGCAACTAACTTAGTAGGGCATCCAATCCATACTATATTTCAGATATTAGAAGTCGAATAAGAGAAGTAAAGTGGCCACTTTTTTTACTTCTGTAGGAAAGAATACTGAATAGAGCAAAGGTTGGCTGATTGGTAGAGCCTCTGCTACTAAAGGCTCACGCGAAACGTTCAAGTTTGAGCGCAATTGGAAGGGGACCAATCGTTCGATGCTGTTGGCACACTCTCCCTCGATGAGTCTTTGGACTTCCTGGAAGTGTCAAATAATAATAATAATAATAATTTAATTATAACAGTAAGATATTAAACACCATTTTTTAGATAACTATTTCCCAAATCTGAGACACTGATAAAGAATCAGCCTCACTGAGATTTGATTGAGGTCAAAGGCTTAACAGAATTCTTTGAATAATCTCAATAATTTAAATAGCTGTGATGAAGAAGTGTCACATCTTGCTCAAAGAAAGAAGTGTCGTATCTAACCCAAAGAATGAGAAGCAAGCAAACTTATTATGCTACACCATTACTGATATATGGGACTACAAAAATCACAAATTCAATATTTCCTTTCATCAAGTAGTTGATATAGATAGGGCTGTTACTAAACTCAAGTTGTTTGCTGCAAAAATCACTACCAACCTCTCCCTTCCATTACAAACACACACACACACACAGTATATATAAAAAGAACTCTATTCATTTGAAAAAATATAAAAAAATGACATCCCCAAAAATTAAAGCATTATAATCAGTTTCAATAATTACATCTCTGTTTACTAAAGTAAAATCACTCTTTTCTCTCTCTCTCTCTCTCTTTTAATTCAATTTATTTCAAAACTATTTAAAAAACTCTCTTCAGAAATTCATATATTGTGATCAGCCTTGATATTACACCTCTGTTTATTAATGCATCACTAAAAGAAATTTGTAATTATTCAAATTCATCAAGGCAGTTTTATAGAGAAAATAAAAATATATAGACAACTAGATATGAATACAATGAATCCCCCCCCCCCCCCCCCACATTAGCTTCTACGATTCTTAGACATATTTGTTGTGCTCAAATGCTTAAATATTTTTTGCAAAGAAAATCAACAGACTGGAAAATACTTACAAAAACAGTCACACCTCATCACCCAACCCAACAATCTTCTGCCACAAAAGTCAGCTATTTGTGCCATGCTTTTCTCAGCAAATGGCTTCAATAGCTGTGAAACAGATACAATACTATCCCCCCCCCCAACTCTTATTATTATTATTATGGGCTACTCCATGGAGTTCTTACACTTATCGAGGAAGGCCCTAAACATTTGCACAATATCTATCATACGTTGCTTTGAACTCGTTCACCACTCTCCAAGCAAAAATCTAGTTCTAACTACACTCTTGCTCAGTTTCCAAGATTGGCCCCTAATTCTCCCACCACCAGACCTTTTCTGAAAAATTTCCTCTGAATTAATCTTGTAAAAACCCTTCAGTAATTTGTATGTCTCAATCATATCACCCCATTTCTGCATGTCAATCAATTTCTGTAACCCACAAATTTTCAACCTGTCCTCTCCGTAGACCTGCTACCACTTTGGTCACTTGCCTCTGGATCCTCTCCTCCTCTTCATCACCAAGAAACCCAGGTGACCAAATCTGTGCGTGGTGGTCAAGATGGAATCTTACCAAGGCTCGATAAAGAGGTATAATAACCTGCTTGTCTCTGCTCATCAGAGTATTCTTCAGTAACAAAGTAATCCAATGAGCTGCTTTAGCAACTTTCACAATGTGCCCTCTAAACTTTAACTTCCTACCCATTAACACCCTCAAATTTCTGTCTTCATCAATGTCTTATAGTACAGTTCCATCAATGTAGTAAACAGCTGGTAATCTTTTCACCCCAAAATACATATCCTTATATTGGCCACATTAAAATGACATGCATTCTCTTTTTCCCAGACTATCTATTAAAATCATCCTGCAAAATTTTAATGTCGTCTGTATTAACTATTGCTCTACCCAACTTTGCATCATCGGCAAACAACTGAATAGTTCATCTCAGATCCTTTCCTATGTCATTAATGTAGAAATTAAATAGTAGTGGCCCAAGAACAGAGCCCTGGTGCATGCCACTATACAGGTCTTCTTCTCGACTCTACTCCTGAATAAACTACTCGTTGATATCTCTCTATCGACCATTCTCTTATTCACTTCACTAACTTTATATCTATCCCTAAGTGCTGCAATTTATTGATTAGAATTCCATGTAGCATCCTGTAAAAAGCGAATGCAAAGTCCAGCATTATCACTGTATTATATAACGAGAGCAAGTTACTGAGTTACTGATGCATGACCTACTCTTCACAAAACCTTTTTGAGGGTAACTTCACATGTTACCCCCAAAAAAGGGCATCCAAAAAATGAAAAAGTACCAAACATAATAATATAAAAAAGTAATATCAAAATATACAAAAAAGTATTTTAGTAATAAGGTGTGACACCTCTTCACTACTTGTATATGGGGAATATATATGATTTCTGCATTACTTCAACCTTGGTATCTCTTTTGGGTCTGGCTCCCACTGATTGGATATCAATAAAGGCCAAACCTATTCTGGATAATGGCTCTTCCCATTATCCAGAATAGGTCTCTTCCCTTACAGACATATATAATGCATAGCATTATATATGTCTGCAAGGATATGTGCCTTGCATTATGGGATACTAAGGCAATTGATGTGAAGTCATTAGCCTCTATATACAAGTAGCCCAGTCATGAAGTTACTTCATGCGCAAACTTTGTTTGCTTACACTTGGATAAAGGATGAACCAAGAATATGATTTTTGGTATGCTTAATTTATCCTGATATGCTGATTGGTTGGTAATTTACTACATTAGTCTTAGAGCCTCCATTATGCAATGGAACTATTTTCCTCCCTCTTTCCACCTCTTTGGGACTAACTGAGAGCCAAAGACTTAGATTAAACAATGAGGTCAAAGGCACTGACAACCTGGTACTGGTGTACCATCCAATCCCATAGCTGTATTTAATCAAGTTTCTGTAATATGCTATGCACCTCCATTTCATTTACCTAAGTTTCCATATAAGCCTTTGCCTCACTCGTTACTGCAATATCTCTATTTGGATGATATACTCTTGAAAAGTTTTCGCTTAGTAATTCTATCAGTCCTCTTCATTCAGTTACTTCCCTACCATCAGCATTTATTAAAAACAATTGCCATAAACATTCTTCCTTTTACATGAAACATGCCAAAAGAACTCTTTAGAATTATCTTGGCTGCACTGCTAATTTTGTTTCATCATTATTATTACGGGTATCTCCATGGACTCAGTATACTCATCGCAGGAGACCCAAACTATCAAAACAATATCTATCATATCTTGTGTTGAATTCATTTATAGATGAAGAACTCACAACTGAGGTCAGGCAATGCATTTCACTCATTTACCACCCTCCAGGTGAAAAACCTCGTTCTCACACCCTTGTTAACCACACTTTTCCTTAATTTCCAGGAATGACGTCTTGTTTTTCCATCACTATCACACAGCTGAAATATTATAAAATCCTCTGCATCAATCTTATAAAAACTTTTTAGTAATTTAAATGTTTCTATCATTATTATTATTCGTGACATCTCCAAGGAGTCCGAAGACTCATCGCGGGAGGACACCAACTGTACAACTCTCCGTCTCCACTACTACACAGAGCCTCTAATACTAATCACATACATCAACGCCATCTACCACCCACAACCACCATCACCACAGCTAGTATTTTTTTGTCTGTAAATTGCGTGTGTTCTGAAGGGCCGATTTGTCTGTATGCGGGATGAAAAACCCTGCTACCTCCATATGAGATCGGCTAACTCACCTTCAATTAAAAAAGTTCATATAAAGATTCCTCTTGCCATGACGAGAATCGAACTTAGGGCTTTTCTAATCGAAGGGCGCAACGTACCGTTGTTCTTCCAATTGCGCTATGGATGCGCTTATCATATCTCCTCTTCTCCGCCTATCAACCAACCTCTGCAATCCACAAGCTCTCAGTCTATCAATGTAGGGAGCATATATTACATCACTCACCAACTTAGTCACTCTCCTCTGAACTCTCTCTCTCCACAACCCTGTCCTCATCTCCAAGGAATCCAGGTGACCAACTTGAGAACAGTAATCCAAATGTGGAAATATCAATGCCTTATAAAGGGGAATAATAACCTTTTTATCTCTGGATGTTAGTGTGTTCTTCAATAACCAAGTAATCCTATGTGCTATCTGGGACACCTTAGCACTGTGTCCCCTGAATTTCAACTCCCTATTCACCAACACCCCCAAGTCCCTAGCCTCATCAATCTCTTGGAGTACCGTTCCATCACTGTAATATACAGCTGGTAATCTTTTAATCCCAAAATGCATAACTTTATACTTTGCCACATTGAACTGACATCCATTACATTTTGCCAGATTATTTAAATCATCCTGCAAACTCTCAAAATCAGCTGGATTTTTTATTGTGCTACCCAACTTTGCATCATCAGCAAACAATTGAATATATTCCTTTAAGCCATTTCCTATATCATTTATATACAAATTAAACAATAACGGCCCAAGCATAGAGCCACACCACTGGTCACCTGCCTCATCTTGGACTCTGCTCCTCCATACACCACTGGTATCTTTCCCTGAGCCATTATCTTATCCATATCACCAGTTTAGTATCCATCCTCAACTGCTCCAATTTGTGCAACAGTATTTCATGGGGGTATCCTGTCAAAAGACTTAGCAAAATCAAGAAGTACCACTCTGTAGCCATTTCCTTTGTCCAACTCAAATGTCATTCTATTATAAAAAGTTAATAAATTGCTAAGGCAGGATCGACCTTTAACAAAACCATGTTGGCCCTTATAGAGTATTATATTCTGATCCACCCATTCTTGAATTCCATCTTTAACCAACTTTTCCAATACTTTTATCACCACTCCCGAGATGGTGATTGGTCTGTAATTAACTACCGCAGTTTTAGAGCCACCTTTATGCAAAGGAACTACTTTGCCTTCCTTTCACTCCCTAGGGACCATACCAGAGTTTAAATTTAAGTTAAATAACCAAGTAAGAGTGTTGACAATTCTTTTGCACATTCACACAACTCCCGAGCTGATATTCCATCTAAACTACAGCAGTGTTTGCATTTAAATTCTGCAATATACTAAGTACCTCTGATTTATTAACTTCAATTCTTACATTAGTTATTGCTACAGGTACAGAGATATCCTCACTTGGGTGAAAGACTTTTGAAAAGTGATCACTCGGTAACTCTACTATTACATTTGAATTGGTCACCTCAATACCATCAGCACCCACTAAAGTTATCCTTCTGAAGTCATTCTTCCTTTTACTTACCACATAGTGGAAGAACTTTTTGGGATTACTCTTGATCTCCTTGGCTAACGTTTTCTCATAATCTGATTTAGCTTTTCTTACTATGCTGGTAACCTTCTTAGCTTGAGCCTTATACTGATTATGGGTGTACTGATCGCCTTTCTCCTTGTAAATTCTCCATAAATTTTTTTTTTTTTTTTTTTTCAGATCAAGCTTGATGCTACTACTACTCATCCATCCAACACCTACCTTGTTTGTCTTCCTGACCATGGGAATACATTCTGATATTGCCTTCCTCAGATACTCGCCGATTTTATCTCATACACTGCTAACATCTTTCGTGTGTAATATGTTCTGCCATGGGATGACTGTAAGCTCACTGTGAAGCTTCTTATAATCACCTAACCTGTAGTTCCATATATACCCCTTCTTAAGAGAGAGAGAGAAATCCACAAATATTGCAACCTCCCAAGTCAATACCACATGATCACTCTCACCAATTGGAGGTAACAAGGACATCTTACTTATGCATATGTCCTCTGAACCAATGACCAGGTCTAACAATCTCACACCATGAGTCCATTCAGTTATGTGCTGTTTCAGGTAATTATCTCTTAGGTGTATGAATTCCATTTCCTTTCCCATATGATATTTCCTCCTTCCAATTGATATCACCACAATTAAAATCCCCCATAATAATCACTAACCCTTCACTCATTGAGCTAATTTGCTGATGCATGAATTCAACATCACCACTTGTACCCCTTGACCTACTGCAACCAACCAAGCAACCAACTGTATATTTGGTTGCATTGGTTCACTATTTCACACCAGACCACCTCAAATAAACTATCATTCACATGTCTATTCTCTTGATATACCACTTTCTTTGGCTGCAACTCATCAGCTATCATCAACAGTACTCCTCCCACCGTTCTTCTGTATCCTCCCTGAAAAGTTTCACTAATTCCTACAAGAAACAGCCAAGTTTCACTAATTCCTACAACTTTTGGTGAGATTGCACTGACTAATGCCAAAAATTCTTCCCTCTTATTTTGAATGCTTCATGCATTAGTATACAAAAATTGCAGATTCCCTTTAGTTCTTGTACCAGTTTTAGAACTGATATACATGTCACTAATTTCAGTAATCCCATGATTTTTATCCATTCTTTCCTGCAATTTATTCCACGAATAAGGATCAACAAATATACAATCATTACATAAGTTTCTCCCTCTTACACTCGATCTTTTCAATTTTAGTTTCCCTGCCCAATAACTTCAACTTGTTCAGAAAACAGTAACTTCTTCAATGGCTTATGACCTTTCATGTTCAGATGCAACCCATCTCTTGCATATAGTTGTCTTTTGCCTTCAAACACACTCCAGATCAAAAAATTCCAGACCTCTTTTTTTGCATATTCTTGCAATCATATCATTTATTATCATCGCTCGTCTACTTAACTCTTAATTATCAAAACAAGGCAGCACACATACACACTATCCTCCTTTTGACACTTTTCTTCTTCATGATATCTAACAATGTTCTTAAATCTTTTGCTACCCAATTAATACTACCACTCAGGTCATATGTACCCACCATAACTATCATCTTTTCTGCATTATGCCCTCTCTTTATTGCTAAAGCCACTCTATCTATTGTTCCACCAACCAAGCACTCCTCAGGCATACTGCTCTCCATACTCTTAATCATAGAATCACCATATATTGTACCACTCATAACTTCATTCAAATCCAAACAAGCGTTATTCACAGCCTCATTTTCTATGATATTCAGCATGACTCTCCCATTTTCATTACTTTCCCTCAATGCTCTTATACTTACTCCTTCACTTTCATGACATCTTATTTCTTCTAGATCTCTTGTGCTTTCATTCTGTTGACTCCCAATCACTCCCATACTATTTATTACTTCATCATTCACCAAAGACTCTTCCTCACTTAATCCTGTTTTAGTTACTTCAGCTAAAGTAATCTCCATAGTCCTAATTTCTCTATTCAACACATTTAACTCGGTTTTAATTCTCAGAACCTCCTTACTGAGCACTTCCAATTCCTCTTGCAGAAGATGGTCATTTTTCATTTTTACGAATTCCTGCCGAAGCTCTTCCGTTATGGTCCCCACATCTGCTTCCATTCCTAATCGCCTGACACTTCTCACATACGTCAACATTTTCATTCTTCTCATACTCTGCTTTTGCCTTTCTTACCACCCTGGTTACTTTCTGGCCTGAGTTGTGTACTGCTTCTGTGCCTGCTGATCACCTTTCTCCTGAATTCCCTCCACAATTTTTTCTTTTTTTGTAGCTTGAGCTTAATGACGATTTTTATCCATTTATGCAGTCTGCTATTACTTCCCTCAAACACTCCTTTACTATGTCCTGTGCACTGTCAACATCCAGCCCTTGCAGTTGCACATGGTATGTCACTGATCAAAGCAATTTTCTAACTTTGTCATAATTACCAGTCCTGTAATTATGTTTATAATTAATCTATAATTACCCCTCTCTTAACTGAAAATTCCACACATTTAGCCATACCCAGGTGCCTAATGTGTGGCAGTGTGGTCATATTGGTAAATACATATTTTATTATCATTGTAGCAAGATAGGATGAGCGGACCGTGCACTGGACATCACACATGAATAAATGTAAGAAAACTGCAGTAGTGTGTAGAAGCCTTTACAATTTGTGATGACAGACAGTTTTTGGAGTTAAGTAATAAGGTTTTAGGATTACAATAATGAATTCCTAGAACATTAATTTATCAAAAATTTGGGAGATGGTCACTTTAAGATTAATTTCAGTGCAATGGATGTAGACTACTTTAAATCCTTAGAGAGCATTTTGTCCATTCCAAGATTGAATTTTTTTAAAAATTACTTGATTTCTCCTTTTTTGTTACAAGACAATTTTGTACTCGTCACAGAACATGGAGCACAAAATATTAGCAGGAAGTCAAGATGCTGGATAATTTAATGCTTATGTAATAAAATAAACAAGATACTTATCTATTTTTTTGTTGCTGAATTACTGTGAGTCAGTACTATTGTAAACTTAATATGAATGTTTAATACATTTATATTCTATTATTTATAAAATCTGAATGAAAGAATCTCAGTAATTCAATAAACAGGACTGTGTGTATGTGTGTGTGTGAGTGAGAAGAACGGTAGGAGAGAGGATGTCCAAATCAGGTTATGAAATTATATCTGAACCTTTGGAATATACATTATAAGACCAGTATTGCAGAAATATGAAATGAAGAATTGGCTAAGTATGAAGGATAGATATGGTAACATAACAGATGCTTATAAGTTATAAAGATAGCAATTACCACCAGCAGTATTTCACCAGCAGTCTGATACAGTTGGGACTGTATTAGACTGCTGAACATATTTTGTATTGGTGAAACAGGAAGCAACACTCAAAATCATCCATGAGAACTGTACAAAGGATCAGTGAAAATACAAAACGAAAAAAAGCTGCAGAAAATATTTTTGGGTGCTTGAGAAATTAAATTCATTATCATTTGGGAAGAGGAAGGGAGAGAGAGAGAGAAATGATGAACATGCTTAAAGTATATTATAAAAATCAAGTGGATATTAGATCCAGCATTATTTCAAAGCTGAATGTAGAAACTAGGAAAGTTTCATAAAAAATAAGTTGACAAGAGAGTTTACGGGCATACTCCCACTGGCATTTACGAGTCACCCTAGCACAGACCACTTTAGAAAACATGAGCACTGCCCAGGCGTCCATATATATTCGCTTTCTAATTTGGTCCATATTTTTAAGGTTTCACTGGCCTGACAGCTGTTTCAAACTGGTTGGTTCTCGTCAGAGACCAGGCAACTATTTAAATAGCCATCTCTAAAATTTAGGCAATTCCCCAGACCGAGCGGCGGTTTCCCCTACGAGTGACTGAAAGATCATCCGACTCAGCGTTGGTTCCACTCAGTAACAGGCTCATCCCAACATTGAGCAGAACTGCTCATATTCCAGGGAAAAGTACCATCGACACAGCCCTGATCAAGGCCCTGCCGGAAAATGCCAATCTGCAGAGACTCAAATTGCTCTCTCAAGGCAAAACTCCCCCAAGATCTTAAGCTCCCTCAGCGGGACAAGACCCAGAAGAAACTTAAGAGAGCAAAAACTCTCAATACTAATGAACTTGAAACGTCAGAGAGGTGTATTTTTCATAAGCAATTCTCAGTCGGTGTGCAAAAGTATTTATTAAAATAAAGAGCCAAAAAAGCTTCAGTTTGGCATTGCAAAAATTATAAAACTCAAGAGGATATTAGATCCAGCATTATTTCAAAGTTGAATGTAGAAACTATGAAAGTTTCGTAAAAACGTTTTGTAGTATTGAAAAAGAGTTTTTGCTCTCTTAAGGTTTCTGCCTGGTCTCTGATGAGAACCAACCAGTTCAAAACAGCTGTCAGGCCAGTGAAACCTTAAAAAAATGGACCAAATCAGAAAGCGAATATATATGGATCCATGGGCAGCATGCTTGTTTTCTAAAGTGGTCTGTGCTAGGGCGACTTGTAAGTGCTGGCGGGCATATTCCCATAAGCTCTGGTCAACTTATTTTTTAAGAATAAGTTGACCAGATATGCAGCCAAATATACTTTAAGCAGCAATATGGGTATGTAGATCTAGCCTGCCATAATTAGCCACTGACCTCACAGAGGTATAATAAGAACAAATATAACAAAAAAAAAATGGAACAAATAATAAAAATATGCCCCAACCCACACAAAATAACACCAAATTTCCAATAAAAAACACTTCCATATCCATTTTACCAACATTAGAGGCATTAAGACAAACATTAGTGACATACACAATCAATTACAGACATCAAAACCTGATCTCTTTTTCCTCATAGACCCTCAGTTGGCTTCCTTTATGACCACAGTCCACCTCAACTGTCCCAATTGCATCCTGCATGATGTATTCTTCCAAAAAAAAACAAGAAGACAGAACATGTGCTTTTGTGAAATATGATATCCCTTGTCAAATCGATTTCTTACAAACTAATTACCTAAATCTGAGATTGTCCTTCTTGGGGAACTTGAACATCCATAACACAAACTGGCTCCCCTACTCTAATTTTGCGGATCAAGCTGGAAGGGAAGCTGAATCATTTACCATCAGCCATGACCTAACACAAATACTCATTCTACCAATCAGAATATTAGATGATTCTCATCATTCTTCCAACATTCTGGACCCTTTCTTAACTAGAACTCCCCCCAAATACATTGTGGATGTCTGTTCTCCTCTTGGCAATTCTGACTACAATCTTATTATTATCCAAGACCCCCATGGAGTCAAAGAGTCATCTGAGAGGTCCATATACACAGCTCATCATACCGCGCTTTAAACACACTCAAATTCCTTGCAGAACACCACACTCTAAGGCAAGGCATTCCAATCATTCACAACTTTGCATGAAGAAAACCTGCTTCTCACTCCCCTACTCACACCCTCTTTATACAGTTTCCAGGATGACTTCTGGTTCTCCCCTGATCTTCCACTGTTTTCTATAGAACCTCTCCAACACTGTCCTATAACAACCCCTCACTAACTTGTAGGTCTCTATCATATCACCCCCCCTTCTTCCCCCTGTTCACTAGCCTCTGTAAATTGCATCTTCTCAACCTTTCCTCATATTTGACATTCCAGAGATCAGAAACTATCTTAGTCAGTCGCCTCTGGACCCTTTCCAAGATCTCATCATCCTTTTGAAAACCAGGTGATCAAATCTGTGTACTGTAGTCCATGTGTGGCCTAATCAAAGCCTTATGCAATGGAACAAGCATCTGCTTACTTCTACAAGTCAGTGTGCTCCACATCATTCTCAGAATTATTTGCGCTGTCCTCACAATTTTGGCACCGTGTTCCTTAAATTTCAGATCATTATTTGCTATCACCCCAAGATCTCTTATTTCCTCCATGTAATCACCTCAATCCAAAATGCATTATCTTACAATCATTATCTATACAGTGTAAGAATACAACAATATATCCCTACCAAGCATAAATTCTACATCCCATTTTTGTTTCCCAAATATTAAAACTTTAGATTTTGAAACATTGAACTTGTATCCCCATTCCTGCGCCCGTCCACTGAATCTATTCAAGACTTCTTGCAAGGCCACAACATCTTCTCTACTCTTCATAGTCGTTCCAACTTTGTATCATCTGCAAACAACTGAATATCCCCATCCAAATCTTTGCCAATATCATTAACATACAGGTTAAACAGCAATGGTCCTAAAATAGACTCCTGAGGCACACCACTAGTGACTTTCCTCTTCTGGGATATTGTTCCCTCATACACAACTTGCTGATACCAATCAGATAGCCATTCTGATCCAATGCACTTATCTAACATCCAAACCCATCTACCTCTAGTTTGACTATCCACTTATCATGTGGTAATCTATCAAAAGCCTTTGCAAAATCTAAGTATACTACTATGCATCCCTCTCCACTGTCGAAGGAAGCCATCACCTAAAATGATTACTAAAATGACCTCCCGCAAATCCATGCTGTCCATCAAAGATAATACCACTGTTGTCAACCCAATTCTGGATACTAGTTCTTACCAACTTCTCCAATAAACCAGCAAAGGTTGGTCGATTGGTAGAGCATCTGCTACTAATGGCTCACAAAACGTTAAGCAAGCTTGAGTGCGGTTGGTAGTTGGAAGGGGATCAATCGTTCAATGCTGTTGCCACACTCACCCTCAATGAGTCTTTGGACTCCCTGGAGGTGTCACATAATAATAATAATAATAAACTTAACCACAACACCTGACACACAGATAGGCCTATAATTTGATGCTAGAGTTCTATCACCTCCCTTATGAAGCGGCACAATTTTACCCTCCTTCAGAAGTTGTAGTGCAAGACTCATTAAAAAAATATGTCAAGGCAGATGCCAACTCCCTGGCACATTCCGTGAAATACATGGTATATATTATCAAGTTCCACAGCCTTATTAACATCAAGTTTGCTGAATTCCCCATATACCTCTTGCTCACAGTCGGTTTCTCCTCTTCATCATCAACTGCTCTCAAACTCTCCATGACGATGTCACATTTACAAGAATAAAAGACCTTTATGCACTGCTCATTAAGTTTCTCCACTAAATCTTCTGCAAAAGTTGTTCTTATACCAATTTCTCCAATCAATGTCATCATTCCATAATCATTCTTTTTTTTTTTTTTTGCTGGCTACATATCGAAAGAGCTCCCTAGGATTCTTTTTGGTCTTCATTAGCAATCTGTTGCTCATACTTTGCTATCTTTACCAACCAAATGACCAGCCTTGTTTTTGTAATCCTCATGGAATTCGTTATTACCACTTCTGTTATGCTGCCTCCATAATGCCCTTTTTCTCTGTATCGCATGTGTAATCCCTTCATTCATCCATTTCACACCTACCTTATTTAACCGTCTAACCCTTGGAATTGCTTCTATCTAATAGAAGCAATGATGGTGCTTGAATATCCACCAAGGTACATTGATTCTCTTTTCCAGCTAACTCCTCATTCCATGCTACACCTGCAAGCTGTGTCCTGAGTGTCTCATAATCACCACCCTTGTAGTTCCACATATATCCTTTTCTCACAGAGATCCTCACACTGCTGGCAACCACCCAGGTAATAATTTCATGTTTACTCTCACCAATTGGAGGGTGATTTGACATCTCATTTATAATTACATCCACCGACGAGATGATCAAATCCAAGACCCTCAATCCTCGTGTGCCCTCTGTTACATACCGTCTGAGATAGAGTTGTCCTTCAAAAACTCATTTTCTTTACTTCCAGTTGCTCTCTCATCATCCCAGTCTTTACTGCTATAATTAAAATCATCCATAATGATCATCCTTTTCTTATTTGCTTGGCTAATTTGATTATACATTTCATAGTCACTACTATCCACATTACCAGGTCTATAACAACATCCAATTAAGTATTCCATTCTATTCACCTCTATCATACACCACAGTGCCTCAAAACCACTGGCACTATTTCCCTCTTGTATCTCTAGTTTGTATGGGCATAATTTCACTATCATCAATAGCATTCCCCCCCCTCCCTTTTTATCCGCACGAAACACACCATACCTGTCTATCTCTATTTCTGCCAAGATGTCATCCTCATCCAACCATGTCTCACTTATTCCAACAATTTTCGGGTGAACAGACTCAATTAATGCAACAATTTCATTTGCCTTGTTTCTTACACTTCTAGCATTTGTATACAAGTATAGCAGCTTATTCCTGGATCCATAGCTAGTTCTACTGGTACCATTTATTAGTTGTGACTTCTCCATGTTTAACTTGAGCCATTTCTTTTTCTCCTTATTCGCCTTAGAATCTCCTTCAAATCCAACTGTTTTCCCTTGATTCCAGGTCATCCCCCTTCTCTTTTTGTCTACATATGCATTCACATGTTTTTATTAACGGAAAGAATGTTAATGCCAGAATGTTGCAGCAATCTTAGAGTTAAGAATGGAATGTTGTAGTATTTTCAGGAACAATCTCAGCTTTTGGATCTTTATAATCATTTACTCCAAACATGAGAAGATGAAAACCCAGGTAGTACTGAAGAAGGTCTGCACATGTGTGACTGCTCTGCAACATTTAATGGATTTTTGAAGGTGTATTGCTTAAATAGCAAAATTTTAAGACTGAAAACCCAAAGCCTCCTTGCTTCTTTGATAGTTGAAGAAATTCCTTTTCTAGGTATTGGCTGGACTAAAAAATTGCACAGGCTTACTATATAATTGCTTTTCTACAGCTTCTGTGATGTCTGTAATATGTACAACTGAGCAATGAAGATTATGGGTTTAAGTACTATGGCTTCAGAAGAAAAGGAAAATGGCCCAATTTTCCAGTCTTCTAAGGTTTCAGTGTTCTTGTATATAATTTCTTGAACTGGTAATATTGGGTAAGTGGAGAAGGAAATTCGAAGTATAGTGATTAATCCAAAAGGAATGCCTCCAAGATCCCACTTTCCAAAAACATTTAATTTTTGTCTTGTCTGCATTAACAGTTAATCCTTTTTAATGCTGAATTTTTCCAAAATACCAAAAAAGATTAATATAGAATCATTATCCTTCAAAGTGTCTACTACATCATCAGCATATACTAATACCTTATTCTCCTTCATTGTTGAAGGAATTGTAATTCCTTGTATTGTAATTCCTTGTATTGTTGACTTCCTGCAAGAACTTTTCTTGCAGGAAGTCAAAAAATTTCAGCCAAATTCCAGACTCTGCAGAGTCTGGAATTCGGCTGAAAAGATCAACAGAAAATTTGGTGAAGTCTCCCTGGTCCAGAACCGATCTCTACTTGTTCCATGCAGTGGAATTTAAGTAGAACTGGATTATGATCAATCTGACATGTCGATGTTAAGATGTTTTATCTGGAATTATCCTTATTTATAAGGGAAGAAAAAATATAAATTTGATCAAGACAGGTACAAATATCTTGATTCATGTATGTGTAAGCCTGGAGATTAGGATTGTGAATCCTCCCCCACATGTCTGCTAGTTTTGCATTGCCGAGACATATTTTTAACTGTGGATATCCCACTTTTCCACTCTTGGAGAGTCCTCTTATTTTGTCTTGGGGTTTTCAATACAATTCCAGTCTCTAGCTGCTAATGATGCAGTGGGCATTGTATAAATACGGCTGCAATTCCTGGAAGAATTTTTGTGTAACTGTTCCATTGAATGGAGCATAAACATTTATAAACCTTATTACACATCCTCAGTATTTCCAGTCTATTGTTAAGATTCTCCCTTCTGCATCCCTCTGGATATTACAGAATGACCCAAGGAGTGGGGACAAGAATAAGAACTCCTACTCCATCTCTGTTAAATTTTCCAAAGCTCCAATAAGAAAGAAATCAATATCCATCTGTTAAAGTTTTTATTATATTAAGTTTTATTAAGTTTCCATATAGCTTCTTGTTTAACTCATCTGCTTCGTACATTTAACATTTAATTGTGTGCAATTATTATAAAACAACCATCAGTAAATCCAAATATGACTTAAATATGACTTAAAGAGAGTTAAATGCAAGAGACTCACCTATTGTACAAAATGCAGTTCTGTCTTCTGGGCTATGTAAACTGTTTCCACTTCCCAGATTCACACATCTGATTTGATTGAGTTATAGAAGTTATCCTTGTTGGAATGAAGGCCTCTGTTCCCTACTCCATTCAAAATTACCACTCAATATTCAAGCCCTGGTTTTTCCACAATGACAAAGTCTGAGGGGGGTGGATCACTATATTGTGATTGGGCTAAATACTTTAACTTCATTCTAAGTCTACATTGAAACATGCAGCAATTGCAAAACAACCAATAAGCAAATTCAAATGTGACTCTGAAAGAGTTAAATGCAAGAGACTTGTCATTATAGGATATGTGGTTGTCTTCTGGTTCCTTGTAAAGGTGTGATTACAACTTCTTTTTTGTTTGTGCTACCACCTTTCTTTCTCTTTCTCTCTCTAATACACATATCCAAATAGCAACAGTGTAACAATTCCTAAAGAAAAGTTGATCTTCTGGCATTATTCTTCACTCTGAACTTCTGCCACAGATGACCAAGGCAAATTACCTTGAATCATATGAGAAACAGTGTACCACGCTTCCTGTGATCTCTGACTAGAAAAACATTAGAATAAACATATAACTTAGAAAAAAGTATTATGATGTTGATGGTATTTCACTAAATGTACTTAAAAGTAGTGCTCCAAAACTAACATGATCTCTACATTACTTGGCAATCTACTCTACAGCATGGAGGGGGAGCCCATATTCAGCCAATTAAAAAAATTCCACCATCAAACTATCAACTCACTACCCACATCTATATCCTTTAAAATAATGCAGAATTATTTTAAGGCCCACCAGTTAATTAACGAACACCAATGTAGATTTGAACACCAGTGCCACTTCAGATGGACAGCAGATCTCCTTCCCTGCATTGCCCACCTCTGGACATGTGCCATGGTTTAGGAAACCCATTGTTCGAAATACTTTGTTTGAAGATGTTTGAAGATATTTTGAAAGGGTCTGAAATGAAAGGATATTCAGCTAATTCTCAGTCCAAAGGAATTGTAAGATGCCAACAGATCACTTCATACTTAAGATACCCAAGAACAGAAAACCATTTTCTGATTTAGTTTGTTGGGGTGCATAGATTTCCCTTAGAAGATATCTAGTTCAGAATATGATGCCAAGTTGCAAATATGTCACCAATATATTATTATTATTATTATTATTATTATTACACAAGACTTCCCCCCATGGAATCAAAGACTTATCTGGGAGGTCCTTTTATCATACACACAGCTCATCATATCATACTTGATGATTTAAACACGCTCAAATTCTCTGCAGACACCACACTCTCAGGAAAGGCATTCCAATCATTCACAACTCTGCATGAAAAAAAAACTGCTTCTCACTCCCCTACTCAACACCCTCTTTATACAGTTTCCAGGGATGACTTCTGATTCTCCCTTGATCTCCCACTGTTTTCAGTAGAACATCTCCAGCATTGATCCTATAACAACCCCTCACAAACTTGTAGGTCTCTATCATATCTCTCTCCTCTTCCTCCTGTCCATCAGACTCTGCAAGTTACATCTTCTCAATCTTTCCTGATATTCAACATACCAGAGGCTAGAAGTCGCCTCTGGACCCTTTCCAACATCTCTCCGTCTTTCTGAAAACCAGGTGACAAAGTCTGGGCACAATAGTCCATGTGTAGCCTAATCAAAGCCTTATACAATGAACAAGAATCTCTCTACTTCTACAAGTCAGTGTCCCCTGAGCTACTCATAATCATCCCCCCCCCTTTTTAATTCCACATATACCCATTTCTCACAGAGGTTCTGACACTGCTGTCAACCACCCACGTAATTACCTCATGGTCACTCTCACCAATTGGTGGGTGATTTGACCATTGGTGCACCCAGGGAGGGGGTCCAAGGGGCCCTGTCCCCCAAAAGAAAAAGGAAAAAAACACTAGAAAATTTTCCAAAAATCTTTTCCTAATTAAAATTACTTTTTTTTAATTTATTTATTTATGTTGTGTCATGTCTTCTATTTCTATACTACTTATGAATTAGCAGTCACATAATTAGCCGTTTTGAACACAAGGCGAACAAAGTAGTGCTTAATCATGAATCGAAGTAGAACGAAGCAGGGCCAGAGATCATGGGGATCATGTTTTGGCGATCACTGCAGATGCTCAGCCATAGGTTGTATGCAATGTGTAGTGTGTATTCTCAAATCGTCTACTCAACTCTCCCCCCCCCCTCCAAGATTAAATCCTGAGTGCGCCACTGGATTTGACATCTCATTTATAATTACATCCTTTGATGGGATGACAAAATCCAAGACTAGCAATCCTCGAATGCCCTCTGTTACATGCTGTCTGAGATAGTTATCCCTCGAAAACTCAAGAAACTAATTTTCTTTATTTCCAGTTGTCTCATCATTCCAGTCTATATTGCCATAATCAAAATTGCCCATAATGATCACGCTTTTCTTATTTGCGTGGCTAATTTGATCAAAATTTCATTTTCACTACCATCTACATTACCTGGTCTATAACAACATCAGCCAAGTATTTCATTCCATTCACCTCTATCCTATCTCACACCATACTGCCCCAAAACCACTGGCACTATTTACCTCTGGCATTTCTACTTTATATGGACATAACTCTTTCTCTATCATCAATAACACTCCCCTACCCTTTTTACCCCTTCTATCCTCACGAAACATATCATACCCTTCCATCTCTATTCCTGTCAGGAATAGAGATGGAACTAGCCTAGAGAGATGGAACATGTCTCACTTATTCCAACAATTTTTGGATGAACAGACTCAATTAGTGCAACCATTTTATTTGTCTTGTTTCTTACACTTCTAGCATTAGTATACAAACAACAGCTCATTTCTGGATATACAGTTACTTCCTCTGATACCACTCATTCGATGTGATCTCTCCATGCTCAACTTGGGGGTCATTTCCCTTTCTGCTTATTCATTTTAGAACCCTCTTCAATTCCAACTGTTTCTCTTGATTTGCTGGTCATCCCATTCCTTTCCTATCTGCACATGCTCTCACATCCTCTTGGAGCATCCACCTTTCTCACGCTGTGTAGCCCTGTCCACCCTGAGACTTCCTGTTCCTCTTGTACACCCATTATCTCATTTTCCATACTCATGCTACCCACTTCCTCATTCATAACCACCTCTTCAATATATATATATATATATATATACAGGGTGTTCGGGATAAATTTGACATATTTATAATTAATTATATTTTTCCGTAAGTTACATGTATTAACACACACTTCTCTTCATTTAAAAGTTTGGACCCTTCTTCATTCATATACAAGATGTCAGAAAGGATGGATAGCTGGAACCCACCTGAATCATGGAAGAGAATAACTTGTATCATGATGATTCGTGCCCGCCATCAAAATAAGGATATTACGACTGCTGCCCAATGCTCCCTGAATACAGTAAAAACAATCAGGCATGAACTAGAGACTTGCAATGGTGACTACGAGGATGTAGCAAGAAGAAAGATCCCTAGCAGACGATCTGATTGCGTTCGTACAGCAGAATTCCTCGCAAATCTGCAGGAACAGGTGTTGAAGAACCCTGGCATTGGAATTCGGGCTTTGTTCGTGGAGTTGCTAACTGTAGTCAAGCCCTGGATAACAAGGGTAGCCAATGGTAGGCCGTATGTATGGCAGCAGGATTCGACCCCTTGCCACACCTCTGGGAAAAGTCAAAAATGGTTGTCTGAAAATTTCTACGACTTCACCAGTCCAAATGTTTGGCCTCCAAACTCCCCAGACCTTAACCCCATGGATTATTTTGTATGGGGCGCAGTTGAAAAAGACACCAATCGCACTTCCAGTAATACAAAAGCCCAGTTAATGGATAAAATTAAAACAGTTTTTGCGGCCCTTCCCAGGGAAACTGTAGCATCAGCTTGTTCGAGGTTCCGAAGCAGAATTGAAGCTGTGATCGATGCTAATGGTGGTTATTTTGAGTAAATCTTGTTGATAGTATTGTAATTAACTCTGCCTGTAATGTTTTTTGTCAATTCATTAAATTTAATAGATACAAAGAAGATTTTTTTTTTCCTTACGAAACTGTCAAATTTATCCCGAACACCCTGTATATATATATATATATATATATATATACACACACACTGAATTTATATATAATATATATATATATACATTTAAATATATAAAAAAAAAAAATATATATATATATATATATATATATATATATATATATATATATATATATATATATATATATATATTGAATAGTGATGATGAGGCTAAAGGATAAGGAACAATAGTATTAATGAGTCACACTTTTCACAAATGTTTAATAAATCATTTATAGGGAATAAGTAATCCCTACTACTTACTCTTCAATTATTAGATTTCTTATGAAATACTTTTTCCTGATCATATGTCAAGATCAGGAAAAAGTAACAATTTGTTGTTACTTCTCTTGATGAGACACGTTACACAAATGGATATACATTTGTGTAACGTGTCTCTTGCTTTTATTGAATATTTTTTTCTTCTTTTATTGAATATTTTGAGAACCAACTGTCATTGTTGTTTCGGAATTAAGCTGAAGCAGAAGGTTTCCTCTAGCCTTAGCTATATTATGTTAGTAAACTGTGTGTTTTTTTGGCTGAGATGAAAAACTGACCTCTGATTGAGACCAGTCACCTCACCTTCAGATTTAAAAACCCTTATAAAGGTTCTTGCCCCAGGCAGGATCTGAACTGAGGTATTTCCAACAAAAGGCCATCATCAATATTAATGGTAATACAGAGCCTCTTTTTACCTTCTCCCATAGTCTGGTATTGTTAAGTCTATGATATACAAAACTTGCAGTTTGAAAGTTACTGTGTTCTACACTAGAGAATTTTCTACAGAAAATCCACTTATTTATCCCAGGACACAGCTTATAGCAGAGGTCTGGATTTGAAAACTGTCATTGATTCTTGAATATCTTATTATGAAAACACGACATCAGCCTATGCTTCTTTGTTTATCATATGCAGACTCACTACCTGTTACAATAATGTATCATTCTTTCCATTACTGGCCTGGTCTGTTGTGGATAGTGGTTGGAATCCCTGCATGGATTCTAACCACTGAATTTTTTTCCTAGTACATAAGACCATCACCACCACCTAGCTTTACTGGCCTAAAGTAGTTTCCAAAAAAAAGTCCCATGTTTGGTCTCTACAGAAAAGTTTCCAGATTTTAACCTTCCAAACTCTGTAACTCCTTCAGACCCAAGGGTGGTGTCTGCACATACATCCGCTCTAACAATCCTTGCCAGAGAGCACCCAACCTAGAATTGCCCAACTTTGATCTTCTTTGGTTGAAAATATCCCTTCCCCACCCAGTCAAATTCATTTGCTGTCTCTCTAACACCTAATGCCACCAACCACTCTGACCTCTTTAATTTTCTCTCCTTAAAAATTGATTTTCTCCAGTCTCACTTTCCCAACAGTGAAATCATCCTCCTAGGAGATTTTAGTATCCACAACACCAACTGGCTTGGACAGATCATGCAGATCATGACCTTACTCAAATTGTTCACATGCCAACCAGAATGCTAGATAACCCGAACCACTCCCCAAACAAACCTTAGATCTCTTCTACACCAACAACCCACACAGTGAATGTAGTAGCCCCCCCCCCTAGGTAATTCCACCCACAATCTAGTGCTCATCTCCTCCCTCATGCAACAACGCTTACACAGCCACTCCCATACATGAGTAGTTTGGCATTATAACAGTGCCAAGTGGGACAGATTATGTGACTTCTATGCCTCATTCCCATGGTTGGATTATTTCTGGCCTTCCAAGCTAAACATATGCGCTGAACGTATCACCAAAGTAATCCTTACTGGCATGGAAACATACATTCCCGACACCACTCCGAACTGCCATCCCCTAACTAAACCCTGGTTCTCCAAAAGATGTGCTGAGGCTGTACTAATGAAAAATCAAGCATACCATAACTGGCTCACATCAAGAACTCCATCTTCCTTTAGTGCTTATAATCAAGCCCAAAATAGATACAAGAAAAATATCAATGCTTCCAAAACAGAGCTTGAAAGAGATGGCATTCCTCCAATTGTCCTGAAGGCTTGTGCACAAGAACTGACTCCTGTTCTATGTAGCCAGTATATACTCTCTTACTCCACTGGTATCTATCCCATAGCTTGGAAATTGGCCTATTTCCAGGCTGTGGGATATTGTGGGAATTTCAACCCATTCTCAAGAAGGGTGACAAATCACTGCTATCTAACTACTGCCCTATCTCACTCACCTTGATCCTGTCTAAAGTAAAAAATTAATGGCCATGTCGCCATCAATTCACAACTCCTACACTACCTTGAAGGCACCTAGCTAATAAATGACCACCAGTATGGATTCCGTTACTGCCAATCAACAGGAGATCTATTCGCATATAATCACCCATCGCCGGCTTGGTTGGCCAAGTGGATAGCGTATCCGCTCTCCAGTCAAAAGGCTGCGGGTTCGAATCCTGCCATGGGCATGGATATTTGTGATTGTCTGTGAACAGTTGGTGATTGAATGCTGGAGACGGAGTTGTAGAACAGGTGACCTCCCTCAATGAGTCTTTGGAATCCCTGGAGGTGTCTAATAATAATAATCTCTGGACAAATGCCACATAGAAGTTTTGTGAATCTCAAGTGGTTGCACTTGATATCTTCAAAGCTTTTGACCGGCTTTGGCACAAAGGCTTACTAAGCAAACTTGCATCATTTGGTCTGTCTCAGGACTTTTGCAGTCAGATTGCCAGCTTTCTGTCTGGATGCACACTATGTGTAATGGTGGATGGTTCCTTATCCTCCCATGAACCCTCTTTCTTCTATATATCAATGGCCATTCTTTGGGTGACCTCCAACCCAATAAACAGTTTTACAGATGACAGCACATTGCACTCCTCCCTTTCATTTGATAAACCTTGCTCTACACAACTCACCTCAACCTACAGAACATCAATCACCACTGTCCTCAATTCTGATGTCCAAGCAATCCTCCAATGAGGTTCAGATAACCTCATCAATGTCAATGCTAGTAAAAAACGAGTTCTGTCTTATTTTTCAAAGTAATTCCAAGAAAAGATTTCTCTTCTTGGAATTACCTTGACACCAAGATTCTCATAGCATAAACACATCACAACCATTGCATTCTCATCTTCTAAAAAACTAGGATTTCTCTTTCACTCAAGAAATTACTTCATGTCTGAATAGCTGTTAATCTTATACAAATCATAATAGTCCAGCTATTGAATACTCTCTATCATATTTGGGATGGGATCCCTAAGAGTTCCCTCAAAATGCTTGACTCAATACAGAGGAGAGCAATTAGATTGATTAATGACCCATTTTTTACCAACTCACTCCTCCCAATTTTGCACAGATGTTTGGTTTCATTAATATGTATATTCTATAAATATTTCCTGGCAAATGTTCATCTAAAAGAGCATTAATAATTCCCCAAATTAGTACTAAGTTCCTGTTGGAACATATGCAGCAGCTGCTCAACATTCCTTCACAGTGCACTTTGAAACCCACATAAGTTTCTTTTCCTCCTTCTTTCCCCTGATGTGTTTCCCAAGGAATACAATACACAGGCTTTTATATCAAATTAAATAAGTTCCTCTTTTCCCAGCCCACTACCCATATATGGTACTAATGTACTGTAGGTATTACTACAACCAACCTCTTGTGTATGGACTCGACATTAAAAAAATGCAAAATAAAAATAAAATAAATAATAATAAATTACCAAATATTAATTTTTTCAATGTCCCTTCCATTTTTTTTTTGTGTTATGCTCAATTCCCTCACAGTCAAGTAACTTGGCTTTTTAGAAACCTGTTTACTGCTTATGAAGGTTTTGTTTCAAATTTTATTATTATTATTATTAACATCTGACCTCCATGGAGTCAGAGACTCATTATGGAAGTACACACTGTCACACACAAAGTTCATCCATCCATGCCTTAAACTAATTCAATGTGTCTACATTCACAACACACATAGGCAATGCATTCCACTCACCATGCAAATAACGTGTTCCTCATTGTCTCTTGTTCTACCACCCCTGTCCTATTCAATGAAAAATTCTTCCATATCAACCAGAAAACAACCCCTGATTAACTTATATGTCTCAATCATATCCCACTACCCCTCTTATTCATGAGGCACTGCAACACAACGATGGAATCATAACCTGTTTATTTCTGTACATCACATCCTCACCATCATGGACATTATCTGATGCGATGACTTCACAACTTATATGCAACGTGGACCCTGAATGCCAGGTCCTTATCCACCACCATTCCCAGTCTTTCATCTCCTCTGCCTCCTTTAAAATTTCCCCATGAAGTGCATACTTCGCATTAAGTTCAAAACACTACTAGATTTTTTCTCTAAATTTCAAAACCTTGAGTTGATTACCTGGGTGGTTGCCAGCAATGTGAGGACCTCTGTAAGAAAGGGGTATATGTGGAACCACAAGGGGAAGCGATTATGAAGAGCTCAGGAGACAGCTTTCAGGTATAGCATGGAATGAGGAGTTAGCTGGAAAAAGAGATCAATGCAGCTGGGGGATTTTCAAAAACTGTCTAGTGGATGCAATGTCTAAATGTATTCCAAGGGTGAGAAGGTTAAATAAGGTAGGTGTGAAATGGGTGAATAAAGAGATTAAGCATGTGATAAAGAGAAAAAGGGCATTATGGAGGCAGCATAAGAAAAGTGGAAATAACCAATTCCATGAGGACTACAGAGACCAGGCAAGGCAGGTGACTTGGTTGGTGAGGGTAGCTAAAGAGAGGTATGAACAGCAGTTAGCTAATTAAGCCAAAAAGAATGCTAAGGAGTTCTTTCGATATGCAGCCAGCAAAAGAAAGAATGATTATGGAAGGATGGCACTGATTGGAGAAAATGGTATAAAGACAGCTGTTGCAGAAGGTGCGGTGGAGGTACTCAATGAGCAGTTCATAAAGGTCTTTCAATCTTGTGAATGTGATTTTATGGAGAGATTGAGAGCAGTTGATGATAGGGAAGAGAGAATGACTGTAAGTGAGGAAGAGGTGTATGGGGAGTTGAGCAAACTAGATGTAAATAAGGCTGTGGGACTTGATAATATATCACCATGTATTCTGAAGGAATGTGGCAGGTAGTTGACACCAGCCTTGACATATTTTTTTAATACGAGTCTTGCACCGGGTCAAGTTCCGAAGGAGTGGAAGGAGGGCAAGATTGTGCCACTTCATAAAGGAGGTGATAGAACTCAAACATCAAACTATAGGCCTATCTGTATCTCAGGTGTTGTGGTTAAGTTGTTGGAGAAGCTTGTGAGAACTAGGATCCAGAGTTGGGTTGACAACAATGGTATAATCTTCGATGGACAGCATGGATTTGCTAAAGGGAGATCATGTTTTGGTAATCTACTTACTTATTACAATAAAGTGATTGCTTCCTTGGACAGAGGAGAAGGATACACAGTAATATACTTGGATTTCGCAAAGGCTTTTGATAGATTACCACATGATAAATTGACAGTCAAACTACAGTGGATGGGGTTGGATATTAGATTGGTGCATTAGAATGGAGACTGGCTATCTGATAGGTATCAACAAGTTGTTTATGGGGGAGCGATATCTAGGAAGAGGAAAGTTACTAGTGGTGTGCCTCAGGGGTATGGTTTAGGGCCATTACTGTTTAACTTGTATATTAATGATATTGGTGAAGATTTGGATGGAGATATTCAGTTGTTTGCAGATGATGCAAAGTTGGGATGAACCATGAAGAGTAGAGAAGATGTTGTCGCCTTGCAAGAGGACTTGAATAAATTGAGTGATTGGGAATGGGGATGTGAGTTCAAGTTGCAAAATGTAAGGTTTTGAAATTTGGAAAACAAAAATGGGATGCAGAATTCATGCTTGGTGAGAATATATTATTGGAGGTGGAGGAAATAAGAGATGTGGGGTTGATAGTGGATAAGGATTGAAATTTAGGGGACACATTGCCAAAATTGTGAAGAGAACACAAAGACTTCTGAGAATGATGCGGAGGACACTAACTTGTAGAAGTAGGGAGATTTTTGTTCCATTGTACAAGGCTTTGATTAGGCCACACATGGACTACTGTGTGCAGATTTGGTCACCTGGTCTTCAAAAGTACAAAGAGATGTTGGAAATGGTTCAGAGACAACTGACTAAGGTAGGTTCTCATCTCTGGAATGTTGAACATGAGGAAAGATTGAGAAGATGCAATGTGCAGAGTCTGGTGGAGAGGAGGAAGAGGGAAAATACGACAGACACCTACAAGTTAGTAAGGGTTGTTATATGATCAATGCTGGAGAGGTTCTACAGAAAAATAGTGGGAGATCAGTGGAGAACCAGAGGTCATCCCTGGATTTTTGTATAAAGTGGGTGTGAGTAGGGTAGTGAGAAGCAAGTTTTTTTCATGCAGAGTTGTGAATGATTGGAATGCCTTGCCTGAGAGTGTGGTGTCTCAGAGAATTTGAGTGTGTTTAAAGCACGGTATGATGAGCTGTGTGTATGATAAAAGGACCTCCTAGATGAGTCTTTGACTTCATGTGGTCTTGGGTAATAATAATAATAATAAACTTACACTTTGGAATACTGAACCTATAATTCTACTTACCTACCCATTCATACAATGTATTCATGTCCTCTTGTAAAGCCATAATATCTGCTTGGCTTTGCATTAATCTCTCCAATTTTGCATCATCTGCAAACAACTACATATCACCAGTTAAGCCCATCCCAATTTTATTAATATACAAATTGAATAACAATGGCCCCAATATAGACCCTTGAATTACATCACTAGTGAACCTCTTCCTTCGGAACACTGGATCCACATATACAACTTTCTGATACCTATCTGACAGCCAGTTACTAATCCAACTTGCTAGTCTGATCCAATCCCATTTCTTTCAATTTAATTAGCAGCTTCTTGTGTGGTATTCTATCAAAAGCTTTTGCAAAATCTAAGTATACCATTGTATATGAATATCCATTGTCTAAGACATTTGTCACCTTGTGATAGAACATAAGTTAGTAAAACATGACCTCCTTTTTAAACCCATGCAGACAACCACAGAGAATACTGGTGTTATCAACCCATTTCTGTGTCCTACTTCTCATCAATCTCTCTAGCACCTTAAACACAACTCCAGATATGCAGATTGATCTATAATTTGTAGCCACAGTCTTATCACCACCTTTATGCAGCAGAACAATTTTATTTCTTTCCACTCTCCTGGAATCTGTGCTGTTGTAAGACTCTTATTAAACAGGTATGCCAATGCTACTGCCAATTCCCTTAAGGCATGTGGTGATAGGTCATCAAATCCTATCGCCTTATTTACATCGGGTGTTTATTTATTTCCTCATATATCTCCTACTTGGTCATAATTAAGCCATCCTCTCCTATGTCTTCCACACTTGAGTTTTTCACAATTTCACCGTGATGAGGAAAATGAAACATCCTTATGGAGTGTTCAGTGAATATCTCAATGATGTCTTCTGTGGCAGTTACCATTCTACCATTTTCATCAATTAACATCATCTTACTATTATCATTTATTCTTCTACTTGCCACATATCTGAAAAATGCTCTAAGCTTTTTCTTGGCCTGGTTTGTTAATTTCTGCTCATACTGTAGTTTTGCTGTTCTTAACAACTCATATTCCTGACGTGCTCATTATTATTGTTATTATTATTATCCTAAGACCCCATGGAGTCACAGACTCATCAAGGAGGTCCCTTTTTTCATATACACAGCTCATCATACCTTGCCTTAAACACATTCAAACTCTCTGCAGACACCACACTCTCAGGCAATGTATTCCAATCATTCACAACTCTTCATGCAAAAAACTAAAAACCTGCTTCTCACTCCCCTGCTTACACCCTCCTTATATAGTCTCCAGTGATGATCTCTTGTTCTCCCTCTATCTTCCGCTATTTTATGAAAAATCTCTTCAATGTTAATCTTATAACAAGTTAGCAAGGGGTTTAAGTTAGTAAGTACGTCTCTATCACATCACCCCCCTCTTCCTCCTATCCACTAGACTCTGCAAACTGCATCATCTCAACCTTTCTTCATATTCAACATTCCAGAGATAAGGACCTGCTGGACCCTCTCCAACATCTCTTCATACTTTTGAAAACCAGAGCGCTATCATTCAGAGAGCCAGTCTCCAATCAATCTAACCAATATACTATCTATTCCTACCTCTGCAGCTTGTACACCAACTTATCATGTGGTAATCTATCGAATACTTTTGTAAAGGCCAAGAATATCACTGTATATGATTCTTCCTTATCTAACACATTATCATCTTATCATAAAACATAAGCAGATTGCTAAAACAAGATCTGTCCTTCACAAACCCATGCTGATCATTATAAAGAATCTTATGTTCATCAACCCAATCCTGTATTCTATTTCTAATCAATTTTACCAACACTTTGATCACAACTGCAGATATACAGATCAGTCTATAATTGGAAACCTGTTCTTGAACCATGCTTGTGGAGAGGTATTATTTTGCCTTCTTTACACACTGCAAGACTTCC
This sequence comes from Typopeltis vanoorti, assembly GCF_054136105.1. Taxonomy (NCBI): domain Eukaryota; kingdom Metazoa; phylum Arthropoda; class Arachnida; order Uropygi; family Thelyphonidae; genus Typopeltis; species Typopeltis vanoorti. The sequence goes on along the minus strand of NC_143550.1, from coordinate 74,660,686 downwards.
ATTAAATAACCAGGACAACGGTATGGCTAACTCCTTTGCACATTTTTTAAAAATACATGGTGATATGTCATCAATCCCACAGCTTCATTAACATCTATCTTGAGCAACACTCGATACACCTCTGATTCTTTCACCTGTAATTCTCCTAATTCTTGTTTCTTCTACATGTTGCACAGCATCATTCACACCACTACGATATACACTGATGGAGTGTTCATTAAATAATTCCACTAAATCATTTGCTATGATTACTCTGCTACAATAGCTATCCACCAGCATCAACCTGCCATAATTATTTATCCTCTTGCTTGCTACATAGCAGAAAAATTCAATGCTTGGATTAGCTTTGATCTGACTCGCCAATCTCCTCTCATATTCTACTTTTTCTTTTTAAACCATGCTCGTCACTTTTCTGGCCTGCACTTTATATTCTTCATGCATCTGTTCACTGCAAACTGTTTTGTACTTCCTCCATAACAACTTCTTTTGTAAGAAAAGATGTTGACAGTGCATGGGAAATGATAAGTCAGTATATAGCACAAGCAATGTCAACATTTTTTCTAAACAACACCCAATTTAACAGCTACTTTGTTCAGTCTTTTGACTTTTGGAATACATTCATGCATCGATGTTGTTAAATATCTTTTGGTGAGTATGCAGCTTTTCATAATCACCAGTATTGTAATTTCACATATATCTTTTCCTCACAGATGTCTTCATATGGCTAGTTACAACCCAGGTAATCACTTCATGATCACTCTCACCAACTGGAGGGGACTGTGAGAGTGATCATCCCCGCTCACAATTACATCTTCTGATGAAATAATCGGATCTAAAACTCTCAATCCCTATGGGACCCTCCTTTATATAAAACTCAAGATATTGCGTCTCAAGAAATTCATTTTTCTTATTTCCAAATGCTGTCTCTTTATTCCAGTTATAGTGCCATAATTAAAATCATCCATGGTGATCACCCTTCCCTTGTATACTAATCCAAGTTGCTGATACGTTTCTTCATCACCATCTTCCACATTCCCTGGTCTATAGCAGCATCCAAGTAAATATCTCTTCCTGTCAACCTCCATCTTGCACCATGCTGACTCAAAACCATTGCACTATTTACATCTCACATTTCCACTTTGTGTGAACATAATTTGCCTTCTATCATCAACAGCCCCCCTCCCCATCCCCTTCTTGTCCTTTCTATCCTCACAGAAAACATCATACCCTTCCATTTCCATTCCCATCAGGATATCATCCTTATCCAACCATTTTTTGCATGGATAAACTCAAAAAAATATTTCATCTCCCTTATTTCTGATGGTCCTGGCATTTGTAAATAAACACAGAAATTCACTTTTAGTTTTATAACCAGCCACTTGTAGGTTGATTTCCCTACACCTAACCATTCCCAAATTGCCTTTATCACAACAATCTTTATTTATTAATTATTTTTAAGTAACTCTCACCCATGAAAGGTTTTTGTAAACCTATAGTACATTAGTACTGTGGATTGGATAAGAATTTTTTTTATTTTTTATTATTAATATATTTTTGTATTTTTTTAATTTAATTTTTTACATAGTTACAAAAAGTCTGCTCTAGAGACCAAACATGAAACTTTTTCAAGTAACTTCAAGTGGAGTTGTGGTTTCACATCTTGTGATGAAATTTATCTCCCACCTAAGGACAATCACCAGTAGCCTGTTGGCTGGGGAAGAGGAGATTTGCTATCTACACAGCAAATCAAGTCATTTAGTCCTATCTGCATTGTCTGCTATACCCATAAATTACATATGTTCTTCTGGCTGGTTTTTCCAATTTTTATAGAATGAAAAACCTGAGTTGCTGGGAGGGGAAAACCCTTCTGCCTCCATATGAACTGGCTAACTTGCCTTCACAGTTGAAAACCTGATAAAGGTTCTTCATCAATATCTATCAAGTTCGAAAGCTCTAATAAAATTTTTAATTCAATAAAAATAAATTTTCATAAAAATAAATTATCAAATCCACCTTCATAGAAATGAAAATGATAGTAAGGCTTTCCTTCAAGCAAGGAAATAAACTGTGCTATTTTTTTATTATATTGGCAGTATCTGAACGAACAGCAAAGCTCCTACAACCCCACCAATTTACATTGTACCTTTCTTCCAATTCTGAAACTCTTTTCCTTTTTTATCTTTTGTCAAGGACAAACTACACCCTTTATCATGTGGAACTACCATATTCTTTATTTATGCTCTCTCTTATATTTCAAGCAGAACAGAAGAAATGAGTAAATATGCAACACAATGCTGGGATTAATACCAGACTGAAATTCATAAAATGGAAATGGTAAAACTGGACCTTAGAAACCATGCTGTGCAAACCAAGCATAAGGTTCAGTGAAAGTAGATGAGGTTTTCACAATAGTAGATTCCTATCTGAGAGGCAGTTCACAGAAAATTGCAAAACTTTACTTCATAATCCAATCTAGACAGGAATGTTTTTTTGCAATTAACATATTTTTAGAAAGTTACAGCTCTTAAGTGCTACACCTGCATATTTTTATACACACTATTATACTGCATTAATATTTATATATTTGCATGTATATAACAAAGGGTCAGAAAGGATTTCGTAAGTCTGTTTTCCTGAGTCTATTCTTAATATGCAACACAAAAAACACACAGAAAAAATGAATATCATATTGAAATGAAAGGTGTGAAGAAGGTTTTAAAAGGAATCAAAGTCGAGAGCTTTCAGAGGTGAACTATAGAATTCATTAAAAAATAATAATAAATAAAATATTATTCATTTTTGAATGATTATAATATTTGCATGTGTGAGCAAACAAATATTATTCATGAAAAATTGAGTCTGAAAATATAAACCAAACCTTGGAGAGTCAGTGGCAGACTCTGAAGAAAACATTGATTCAGCCAGAGAGGCATGTTGTGAAGTTGTCTATAAGGATAGAAAACTCAGAACTCAATGGTAGACTTAGGAAGTTAAAGAGGCAGTCATGGAAAAGTAGAAAGAATACTGAAAGTTTCTAGCAAGTAGGTCAGCGTATGCTCAGATAGAATACAGAAAAAAAAAGTTAAAAAATAAAATCACGTATAAAAGGAGCTAAACAAAAAGTCATGGGAAGACTTCATTAAGAAGACAGAAGATAAATAGCATGGAGGTGACAAAATGTTCTGGAGATTATTGAAAAAACTCAGAGAGGGAGGAAAGAGCAATGTAAAAGGAATCAAAGATGATAAAGGTGACATGGAAACTGAAGATAAAGCATTCGAGATGTCTGAAGTAATTACTTTGGTGTAATTAGTCTGAAGTCCACTACTAGATGTCTGGAGTAATTCAGTAATTTGAAGTGGTAGAAAATCAAGAGGAATGCAATCATGTGTATATATCAATACTCGAGGTCAAAACCCTTCAAAAAAATTGAAGCATGGAAAGGTAACTGAAGTAGATGATATTGATGAGAAATGCTCAAATATGGAGGAATAACAAAAGTCAACACAGTTGAACCTGGATGACCATGTTGACTCTTCATGCAATATCCCCTAAACTTCAACTTCCTGGTTGTCAGCACTTGTTAGTCATCCTTCCATAGTCCTTTCCTTTTACTCACCACATAATGAATTTTTATTTTTGGCCTCATCAGCTAGCTTCCTTTAATAATTTGGCCTTCCTTACTATACATGCTACATTGTACTGATAATGTGCTTGCTGATCACCTTTTTCTTTATATTCCCTACACAATTTTTTTTTTTTTGCAACTTTTGCTTAATGATGCTGCTCATCAATCTAACTCCCAACTGATTTACATCTTGATTCTGGGTATAGCTTTGAAGATAGCAGTCTGATAGTGCTTTCTTCAAATATCCCTTGCTCATCTCCCAGTTCTGCTAACATCTCTCTCCTCTCCAAATTCTTATATAATGACACTGCTCTTATCTGACTACTCAGTTTGTCATAATTACCTGCTTTATGATTTCACATATATACCTTCTTAACAGAAAACTCTGCATGTCTGGTAATTTTCCAATTCAAGACCATACAACTGCTTTTCCCATTGGAGGCAATGTGGCTACATTGGTTACTGTTAAGTTCTCTGATGCTATGCCCATATTCAGCACTAGTGAGCCAGCTCCATTACATGTTGCCTCAGTTGATTAACTTTCAAGAGCTACATAAATTACATTTCCTTCCCTTTGTATAACTGTTTCTCCGTCTAATCTGTCCTCACAGTTGAAATCTTCCATGATAATTACTCATCCTTCTCTCATTGTGAAGATTCTTCACAATGAGAGAAGGATGAGTAATCTTCACAATGTATCCAATCCACATATCTCACATCAGAGCCTCAAATGAAGTTCTCTGCTTCCTCTCCATTTTGTTCCCACTATCCTATCTGAAAACATATCCTTTGCATTCTAACCCCATGACTTTATCCTCCTCTTCTGTCAACCAAGTTTCACTAATGTCTATAACGTTTGGCCAAGTTGAATTAATCAATGCCATAAACTGCAATATTCTCTTCATCCCAACCTCATTTACACCTTATGTTGATTATCCAAAGTACACTTGGAGAGCTACATTCAGCATCATGTGATCGCTCTTCCACTCGCTCACCTGTAGGATGCTTGCAACCCTGCCCCCAAACACTCTAGTTATCCTGATTGCACTTCCAAACTCTCAATTAATAATACAGTGAAATATGAAACTTATAAGGATGATTTCATAAATTCCATTGTATTTAAAAATAATTTAATTGTTTATCTCTGATGTAAATGGTTAGTTGGTTGATTGGTAGAGCCTCTGCTACTAATGGCTTGCAAAAAGGTAAGCAAGTTTGAGCGCAGTTAGTAGTTGGAAAGGATTAAATTGTTCGATGCTGTTGGCACACTCTCCCTCGATGCGTCTTTGGACTCCCTGGAGGTGTCACATAATAATAATAATAATAATAATGTAAATGGTTATATAAGAATGAAACTATCTGTAATGTTCATATATGTGACAAAAACTGGCAGTTTGATATTTATATGTGATAAAATGCTTGAAGAGAACTATCAAGGTCAGTGATGTAGGAATCTGTATAAAAACTTGAATAAAAGTTCTCAAAATCACAAGATTGTAAGCTTTTACTTTATTAGCCTACTGTGTATAAAGACCCACTGGCTACATACTCTTCACATTCTTAGCACAGACTGGGATTAACAGTATACTTTTCATATAACTTGGTTACTATAACTTCCATATCTCTTCTTGTGACATGTACTGTCTGTTATCAGACATGAAATACATTATTTATGGAAAGAAATGAATAATTTAAATTGGAATTATAAGATATTAAAGGTGTAGAGAAGAAAATCAGCATTTGCTTTCAGGATGAGTAAAAAGGCTTTCTGAATGCAAAACTGTATTCTTTTCCCCTCTCTTTTAGGGAAAAAAAAAAAAAAAAAAAAAATATATATATATATATATATAAAAGAAAGGTATTACATAAAATATCTTCATATTAGTGCAGTTTTCATTTCTTAACCTTTACATGGAAGGATTTACAGATATATAAACAACCGCTTAATGATCAATAAGCAACCATAGATGACTAGGTATGCATGTGTGTGCATACATGTGTCTGTGTGGTGGGGGGGAAGATCCACATTTTTCTCTAAACACTAAATTAAGATCCCTAAAATTTTTCAACACAGGAAAACACCCACACACACACACAGACACAAAAACTGTTATATAAGCATTGAGAAAGCCTTTTGCCTTTTTTAATCATATAAATAAAGAATATCAATATACTCTATATACAAAATACAATTATTCAGCAAAGAAAAAAATACATATATACATATATATATATATATATATACAAACACATATGTATATATAAATATATATATATACACACAAGCATACATTAAAAAGATATTTTTTATTACAATCTTCACTGAAAAATCAGCATTTTCTTCCCAAAGATTTAAAGCATAAGAATATATGAAAGCAATAACATAGTTTTGTGTAATAATTTTATACTGAGCATGATACTAATTAAGTTTTCTAAAATCCTTTTTTTTTTTCAAATTATTTAATAAGAGGAAGCACCTCTAATGGATTTATTATGATATCATTCAATTCATTCAATATGAAACTATGCATTTATAACTTTCAAAGAATTTTATTGTAAGCAAAGGTTGTTAAATTGTCTTAAAGAATTTGTTGTATAAGTTTGTATAAATTTGTTAATATACAAAATTTGTGGCTACAATTTATATAAACTGAAAATTAAATGACAATGAAAAATTATTCTCTTCAGTGATCAACTTCCAAACCTTCAGCTAGTATACAGTTTTTATTCCAAAGAAATTCATTGGATTTCATGGCATTTTTTTTTTATTTAATATCAATGCTTGTAAAAATAAGCAAATCCTTTTATTAATGTTGTTGCACATGAACAAAATAGCATTTACTATTCCTTGTAATGTCTGCAGTTAAGGAGAAATAAACTAACTGCTACTATTTCCCTTACTTTTTCTTTTTTTATTTGCATTTTTAGAGAAAGTATAATGTTATTGAATAAAATCAATTATGTAAATCATGTAAACTATATTAATTAAGTAGGAAATGAATAATAGACTGGATTAATTAAATTTTTTTGTATACATTTGATTTCTCATCAATAAAAAAAATTTGGTAACTTATAAATTTCCTTTAAATGCAAAAAACTCTGGCATACATCTGTTGTAATTAAAATAGATGGGATTACACAGTATTTCAAAGCTTTATACTTATGAATGAGGAGCAATGATGAGCATTCACACACGTAATTAACTTGAGAACTACTAATCTAAAAGGAAAATACCTCTCAATTTACTTTCACAGACTTTAAAAAATTAATATTTAGAGATAAATGATGATAAATAAAAATTCACAAACTATCATGATGTATAGATATACATATATTTCAATTCATATAATCAGCATTTTCTTTTATTTACAAAATAATAATGAGTTATGAAAAACATTCGAACCATTTTTAAGAAAATAATTCAAATTATGAAACAGCTTTACAGCAATGAATACAAAATTTATTTTGCTACACTAAAAAAAAATGGACAGCTCTACAGAAAATGGACTGTTTTCAGAAGTTTACAAAAAGGACAACTTGCATTGCTTTGGGTGGCTTTATTCTGATATTAGTTAAAGACTGCAGTTAGAATGTGTGCTGAATCCTGTTTCATGTTCACTTTCTGTATTTTATTGCTGACTGCAGTGCCAAGTTTTTATGGACATTGAAGAGTGTGGGACAGAGTTAATATAGTCACACTTATACTGATGTGGAGAAATTCTATACCATGCAAGAACTGTTTTGGACTAGCAGATGACTATAGTGATACCTTGCATTTGTATATCTACAAGCCACCAGAGTGGACTTGCTGCATTCAAAAGGCAGTGCAGAAAAATGGGAGAATCATCACCTCTTTAATCTGAGTTAGTCTGCTTTATGATAGACCGAAATCTTAATCTTTGCATGAAAGTAAAAAAATTACAGCAGACCTCTTAAAACTGTGTGCTCTGAGGAAGATGTTTTTTTTGCTTAGTATATGGAAGCAGTTCGAAAATCATTCTGATGTATTAATTATTAAGTACATCAAAAAAGATGTGGTGTTACTAATATGTTCCCATACTTGAATTTGTTACTGCCTATGCATTTTAACTTAGAATAATATTATAAAATACCTACTGACACAATTTCAAGTAAGATGAAGCAATAACAAACAACCTCATAAATGCACAACCCACCTCAGTAGGTTATTAAAATAACTTAACAGCAATATTATTTACATTATGTACATCACTATAATGGCAACAAAAACCATGTGATATCTTTAGATGTGATTACCAAAAAAAAAAAAAAAAAAAAAAGGGCAACAAACAATACAGCTCATTTAAAGATCTACAAAAAGTACTAATTATACAAACAATATCACTTCTTGCCTTGTTCCAAAGTTTATGTAAATTTCAAACAGCAGACATTCTGTCTTAGATCATTAGAGATCAACAGTATCACCAGTTGAGGCACTACCTGAAAGATAAAGAATACTTAACTAATATATCTATATTTTAATTCTGCATTTCTAATTAAATTAGTTCTAAAGAATTTAATAATAAGTCTAGATGATCACTAAACAGCCACTAATAACATTCAGAGATTTGTTATATGGAATCCATATCATAATTAAAAAGTTGTTGAAAGTTTATTTTTCACTTGGTCAGCCTATAATAAATTTAGTTTAATCCTTTATCCAAGTGTGTGCAAATGAAGTTTGCGCCTTAAAGTATCTTCAGGACTGGGGTAAAGTGGTACAACACCGGGCGACTCCTTGCAAAGGTGGAGCAAGCTACCAACACTCCTATCTCAGTATCTCCCATAATGCACAACACATCTCCTTGTGGATATGTATAATGTAGATATGTTCAGGTGCAAACTTTGTTTGCACACACTTGGATAAAGGATTAAACTAAATTTATTATAGTCTGACCAAGTGAAAAATAAACTTTCAACATCTTTCTCTAAATCCAGAGTAATTTAATAAAAAGGTGACACACCGTTTGGCAGTTCCTACTCAAATGAAGTACTGGAAACTAAAGTAAAAAAATAAAAATAATTATAAATAAATAAAGTGAAACTATACTGACAATAACACTGAATTAGGACCACCTGCTTCAAATTTCAATCGACAACCATACATGTATGAAGGACTATATCCACTCCTCCGCTGTCAATTCTGCTGACATCTAACAATATCATTCTGTATCTACAGCCATAAAATGTGCAAACATCATGTATGGTCTACACATCTCAAAGCACATACCATAATATTCAACAGGTATTTGACTGGTTTAAGATCTGGTGATTTTGATAGCCATTCAAGGATTCACACCAATATTAATAATGAAATAGGAGGGAAGGAAATAAGATATCTTGGAGTGATAGTGGATTAGGATCTGAAATTTAGGGGACACATTGCCAAAATTGTGAAGAGAACACAAAGACGTCTGGGAATGATGCGGAGGACACTGATGTGTAGAAGTAGGGAGATTCTTGTTCCGTTGTACAAGGCTTTGATTAGGCCACACATGGACTACTGTGTGCAGATTTGGTCACCTGGTTTTCAAAAGTACGAAGAGATGTTGGAAAGGGTCCAGAGACAACTGACTAAGGTAGGTTCTCATCTCTGGGATGTCGAATATGAGGAAAGATTGAGAAGATGCAATGTGCAGAGTCTGGTGGAGAGGAGGAAGAGAGAAGATATGATAGAGACCTACAAGTTAGTAAGGTTGGTTGTTAAAGGATCACTGTTGTTGGAGAGGTTCTACAAAAAACAGTGGGAGATCAGGGGAGAACCAGAGGTCATCCCCAGAAACTGTATAAAGAGGGTGTGAGCAGGGAAGTGAGAAGCAGATTTTTTGCATGCAGAGTTGTGAATGATTGGAATGCCTTGCCTGAGAGTATGGTGTCTGCAGAGAATTTGAGTGTGTTTAAGGTGCGGTATGATGAGCTGTGTGTATGATAAAAGGATGTTCTAGATGAGGCTTTGACTCCATGGGATCTTGGGGTAGTAATAATAATAATAACAAGATAATATATTATGCTGCTGTTATTTTATTGGATTTCAAATCAGTATCTTGGGAGCACAAAAAGCACTGGTTACCGAACACAAGATGATATAATGAAATGATTATCGAAGCAATTCAAAACCCCTAAATTCATAGTAAGTTAATGCAGTTCTACTTGTTGGGGTTTAGGAAGTCTTCATTGTTGATGTTAAATCCAAAATTAGTCACTTAGACTTCTTACTTTCTTTTATATGATTCTGTGTGAAGGAGAAGCTGCTCCATGATTCTGCACAGAGAAGATATTGTGTACAAAGCACAATGGTTCGGTAAGTTGAAACTGAAATTATCCAGAAAATTAAACAGGTTGGCCTTCCTTAAATGATGCCGTGAAAGCAATATCATTCCAGCTTTTCTCAAATTTAAAGAAAAGTTACAATTGGCAAAGACACTTCGTATTTATCGATGGACAAGTTTAGCGCTTCTCTGAGAACAAAAGAACAAATCGCTGCTACTCGCATAGAGCTTAGTAAGTTAAACAGCTCTATTGCCGCTCTACAAGAAGAACTAATCAATGTCTTAAATCCTGAAATGTGGACTATCCTACATCACATCTCCAAAATTGCAGCAAAAAAAGAATTTACAAAAGTTAAAAGCAGACACCTAAAAAAATATGAACTCCTATAACACTGCCAACATACGAAGTTCCAACCACAACTTCAGTGAGATTGCGTGGTCGGTCATAAATCTATCGTCAGAAATACTCACTGAAGAAGCCAAGAACGCTCTCAGTCTAGGACATAACTTCCATCACATCTAAACAAATCCCAAAATTAGAAATCATGATGAAGGTAGAATGGGGCATCTATGATCTTCCACTGGCAATGGCCAATTATTGGATATTGCAGCGGAATATCGCAAATATTCTAAACAAAGCTAAACCACCAAAATGTAAAATATCACGTAATGAAATAATTGCCTTAAAAAAAGTTATAGAAGAATGAAAATATTATCATTACAAAAGTTGATAAAGGAAATGCTACAATTATGATCGGTCAAGAAGATTATAACAAAAAAATGCAAGATCTCCTGTGTGATGGTTCCACGTACCAAATTATAGATCGAGACCCCACTATATCTCAAAGAAAAAAGTCCGAAAATTACTAAAAAAAGTGACTTCCTGGCCCAAAGAAATCATAAAAAAAAACAATTCATGTTAAACCATTCCGTATTTATGGATTACCAAAAATCCACAAACCTAATAACCCCCTATGCCCCATAGTCGATAGCATAGATAGTCCCACGTATAAACTGGTCCAACAGTTAGCCAAGTCGCTTGCTCCTCTTAATGGCAACTCCTCTACTTTTGTAAAAAATTCAGTCCATTTCAAAACACTAGTTAAAAATTGTATCCTAAAATCTTCAGACATAATGGTTAGTTTTGATATCACCTCTTTATTTACTAATGTACCACTTACAGACACTCTGGATTTGATCAAGTCTAAATTTCTCCCTGATATTTTTGAATTATTCAAATTTACTATGCATGCAGATTACTTTACATGGGGAGGAAAAATCTACAAACAGATTAATGGTACTGCTATGGGTTTCCCTCCTCTCCCCCCTTTGGCAAACTTTTACATGGAACACTTTAAAAGCAAAGTAATTACCACAGCTACATACAAGCCATAGTTTAGTTATGCTGTGTAGATGATGTGTTTGCCATTTGGCATCATGGACAAGACACTTTGGGTGCATTTGTCACCTACCTAAACAGTCAACACCCCAAAATCCACTTCACAGTAGAAAAAGAATCTAATAACTGTTTAACCATTTCTTGACACATTAGTCACCCTGCCTTTCAGATGGATCACTATCTTTTTCCATTTACAGACAGCCAACACACACAGGAAGATACCTACATAAACAATCACATCATCATCCAGTTCAACAGTATGCATTTTAAAAACACTCACACACAGAACCAGAGCCATTTGTTCTAACGATACAGCTCTAATCACAGAAATCTTAGCCAATGGCTACAATCCCTACAAAATAGATAAAATACTACACAGCTGTATTACTACTCCCTCCCCTAATACACAAGAACACAACATGACCATCTCTATTCCCTATGTCAGAGGTACCACAGAAAAGATAGTCAAAGTACTGATGAAACATGGCCTTCGCACCACTTTCAAACCACATGTAAAACTAGCAACTCTGATCTGCTCACCTAAGGAAAAACTTCACCCTTTAGCACACCCAGGAGTGTATGAAGTTCCCTGTGATTTGGCCTACTATGGACAAACAGGAGGATCAGTTAGCAGCCTGGAAGAACATAAAAAGTACATTCGCTACTATTACTATGGCAAGTCAGGACTGACAGACCATAGATACTTCTTCACACAGGATTAGATAGAAGAAAACAAATGTGCTATTTAGGAGTTGTCACAGATCTGAAAGATTATTTTTTAAGTTAGCAATGATTTGAAGAATTCTCCTAACCCAAACAAGTATGGTTGTATTAATTTGCCAAAACTTTGGAAGACTGTCATCCTAAGAGCAACTCCCACATAGCTGTAATGATTTTTTATTATTTTTTTCCATGGCACATAAACAGGACTTTAGATCTTTTGTACACTGCAATTTTATTGTTTTACTTACTCACTGTCGCATGTACAAGTGTGTTGTGCTCTGATGATACTGATTTGAAATTCAGCGAAATATAAGCAGTTAATTAAACATCTTTTGATTAAATTGTTTGGTATTGTTAATACCGTTAAAAACTTAAGTCATGAATAACCATCAACACCTAAGCTTATCTGTTAGATTGTGTGAAGGGGAGTCCAGCACATGGAGACTACTAGTCTTGATTTACCATAATGATGATATTTAATTAGGATGCTAACAGTTCTTCCTGTATGTCAAGAATAGGTTTTTGTTTTTTTAATGTGAATCTTACCCAAAATGCTGCGAACCCACGTAATATGTTAGTATTAGTACCACTGGATGGCTCAGGATTACATGATATGAAAACTTGCTTTAGAAACCACACATGGGACTTTTTCAAGTCATTTCACATTTTCAATAAGCACAGTGTTAGCCCACATCAAGTGATGAATTCATTCATATTCATATCATAGGCATGGATATTCACAAAATATTCATGCCCATGGATTTGCATGTGTGATGGGATAACTTAAACTTTATATAAATATTTCTAGCATGTGTGTTCATCCATTTCATTTGACATCAAGAAATGCTGTATGGTCACTCAGATGCCTGGTGATGTGCCACACTAGTCCTCGCCACGTGGATGCTTCAACTTTCCGAAGATCAGTCACTTCAGACACTATCAATCCACCCTCTTCCTCTTTTTCCTGGAATTACCTTCTACAATATTACTGTTTTAAAAATTCCTCCTTCCATCCTTTCAATGTGTCCAAAGAATTTCAACTTTCAGTTTTAAAGATATGCTGCTAATATATGTAAAAAGGACAAAGTTATTTTATCATTTTTCTAGAATGAAGTGTATTTTTGGATGCTAGTTGTTTAAATGCACCTATGTCTGGGCCAAAACAGCAAACATCATATGACAGCCAGAAGTGGCAAGTGTTTTTTGTGCCTGAAGATGCTGGTTTAAAAATGAAATCCTCAGAATATTATAAGCTTAACAAGTTTTCTTTCTTTCTTTCTTGTGTGTTGTTAGTCAATCCAATAAAACAAGTTAACGTGAATAACCACCAGAACTTAAGCCTTTATACATATTCTCCTCGGTAGTTGATGTCATCTATGTATCCCTTGAACTAATTTCTTACAGTATGGGTCAGATATAGTACATTAGTGCACTGTATGACATCACATATCTGTCCCAGTTCATGGTTTGGAATAGGACATGGTTTGTGTCCCCAAATATGTAGGAGTGTGGCACATTATCATCTGGAATATACACTGTCTACCAATAATTGTCCACACACCTCTGTTATTTGAAGTTATGGAACATTCCAGGTTTATTAATAACATAAAAAACTGGTGTACAGATAGTAGGCAGTATTTCATCGCAGCAGTTGAATACAGGTGGTATGGTAATATGACGTAAACTCAGTGACTTCAAGAGAGGTGTCATTGTGGGCTGTCACATTGGTGGAATGTCCATACGTGCCACTGCCACTCAACTGGAACATCCAAAATCAACAGTTGGTGATGTGATCAATAAATGGAGATGTTCTGGCATTACTAGTGTAGGAAAACCCCAAGGGTAGCCACCAAAAATGACTGACAAGGACAGGAAGGTGTTAAAAACGGGTGTCATGCAAAAACCAGCTGCAATTGGCAGAGACCACCTGTGATGAGTTCCAGAGCACCAGTAACACCACAGTGAGCACTAATACTGCACAAAAAGAACTCCATTTACTGAGTTTCCATGGAAGAGCAGCGGTACACAAGGCAAACATCACAACAAACAAGGCGACTTTGCTGGTCTGGTGCAAAGAGCATGTGAACTGGACAACTGACCAGTGGAAAATGGTACTGTGGAGCAATGAATCAAGGTTCGCCTGTTTCCAGTCTGATGGCAGGGTGTGGGTGCAGCCTGGTGAATGCTGGTTGCTACAGTAAAGTTTGGTAGCATAAATTAAAGATACCAAGAATATAATTTCTTGGTATCTTTAATTTATAGTATAACCAAGTGGAAAAACTTCCAACAACTTTCTCTAATCCACAGTATTTTAATAACAAGGTGTGACACCTTTTTGGCTGCTCGTATATGAAAATATGACTTCTGCATTACTCGAACCTTAGTATCACCTCTGGGTCTGGCTCCCACTGATGAGACCTCAATAAAGGTTGAAACTGGCTTGGGTAGTGACCCTTCCCATAATGCATAGCATTATACATTTCCGAAAGGAGATGTGCTTTGCATTATGGGATACTGAGGCCAGTGATGTGGTCTTAGCTTCTTTATACGTGCCCCAGTCCTGAAAATAGTTCAGCCGCAAACTTGCTTGCTTACACTTGGATAAAGGATTAAACAAAGTATATAATTTGTTGGTATCTTTAATTTATAGTATAACCAAGTGGAAAAACTTCCAACAAAGTTTGATAGTGGAGGAGTAATGGTGTGGGTGCATTCAGCTGGCTTGGAGTGGGACCACTGGTCGTTGTCCATGGTTCTATGAAGGCAGCTCAGTATACCTTGATATACTGGATAATCAGGTGCGTGCTGCATACACTGTGGAGTTTTATGGAACGGACCCATGTTACAATCAAGATGACAATGCTACATGCCAGAAAGCTGCAGCTGTTATGGAATGGTATGAAGAGATAGGTGTTAAATGACTGCGCTAGCCTGTGCAGAGTCTTGACCTCAATCCCATCGAACCTGTGGACAATTTGGAGTGTGTCGGCAGGTCCTCGATGCTGCTGAACTCATTGCTGCTTTGATGGAGGAATGAAGACAAATTCCACCTGATGTCTGCCGCACATTGGCAGAAAGCCTCCCTCAAAGGGTGCAGGAAGTGATCAAAGCCAAAGATGGACATACCCAATATGCTGGTATCAATTGTAAACTGCAAAAGTGTCTGGACAATTATTGGTAGATAGTGTATTTCTTTGTTCCCCCATGTTACCTGTTGCTTAGTTTGTATGAAGAATGGAATTTTCTATGCATGCATTCTCTGTGCTTCTCTACAGTTTTGTTGGCAGGAAATGGTTCCTTTCATTAAAGTTAATTACTGTGGTTATCGGGTAATTTACTGTTTATAATTCACTGTTTTGTCAGAATATGTTCAGAACCATCCTGCAAGCTACAGAGTGCAACGATGCATTTTATTTCATCTGTGTAAACAGTGATGGAGGAAGTTCAGTCCAAAAGCCACATTTTGTGGAAGAACTATTCATTTGATCTGTTAAGTTATTTTCAGTTTAATTAGAATCATTTACTTATTACAGTGTTTTATATGCTTAGAGAATATGAATTTGAGATGCAGAGCATGTGAGTTGTGCTTGTTAGTGAGGGTAAAAAGCATGTGTTGAATGTGTTCTGAAAGAGTGCCAGAAGTGTTGGTTTTGCAAAAGTGAGTGTGTAAACATTACTGACAACAAGCACAAAAATGTGTGCATCAGAAAGAATATAAATGTGAATGCAGTCACAGAAGTGGAGCAAATGGGGGGGGGGAATATTATTTCTGGCCGCCATGGTACAATAAGACTTAATGAGGGGGGGGTCCCCCCTTAGACAACACAAAGTCTATTATACCATTCTTTAAACCTGTGTGCTATGTGCACTTCATCACCTACTCAGGTGCAATGCATTCATGCATTCCATACTCCTAACACTCTCCATGAAAAAAAAAAAACTTACTTCTTGTCTACTTACAACTACTTCCTTTCAGCTACCAGGGATGTCCATTTGTCCTTGTTCCTTCCCTTATTTTGCCATATGAAAAATCTTTTCAGTGTCAATCTCTGGTAAATAATTTTCAACAGCTTAAAAATGGCTCAATCATATCACCTCCCCCCCAAACTTGTAAAAATAAAAAAAAATCCAGCAATGAGTCTTCAGACTGCAAGGAGGATTGAAAGAAGTAGTACTATCCATAAAACTTTGTAGTTTGCATGCCTTTATTTTGTTCTAATAACCAACACTGTACAGTCCTGATATCATTTTTGTTATCCACTTCTGCACCTGTCCAAGGTTATTTCATTCCCTTCGAATCCCAATGACCAGATCTGAGTATGTAATCCAAATTAGAGCTTTATACAATAGAACAAGAAGAACCATTCTTTTATCTCTACTGGCCAATATTCTCTGAACTTCAAACGTTTATCTACAATCACCCCAAGATCTCTTGTTTCCTCCACTTCTTCCAGTAAAACTACACCAAGTGAGTATGAAGCATCCCAACTGCGGAGATCCCACACTTCAAAAAATTTACATTTGGCTGCATTAAACTGACATCCCATTCATTTCTTAACCTTTTGAGCCTATTCAAATCCTCCTAAAGAGTAAAACATGTGCATTATTATTAATAACCCTCCCAAGCTTCATTCAAACAACTGAATATCTCCCTGTAGTCCAGAGACCATATCACTGATATAAAGAATGAACAGTAATGCTACTTCACTTGAAACCTTCCTCTGTGATAATATTCTCCCAACCCTCTCCCCAATTCCACATATAACTCTCCAATTTTCATATCCTTATGGTACAATTTAAATATGTAGCACCTAGTCAAATGCCACTGACAAATCCAAAAATATCACAGTGTATGCCTTACCCTCATTTATCCACATTATTCTATTATAAAAGCAACCAGATTGCTAAAACAAAGGTGTTCTTTAAAAAATCCATGCTAGCCTGCATGATGCTATCAGCGCCACCAATTCATCTCCTTTATTTCGGATACTCTTGGCATTAGTATAGAGCATAAAAATGTCACTGCTTCTATACCTATCACTGTCTCCTCTCGACCTCACTGGATTCAGTGTTACCTGATGTCGTCCCCCTTCCCCCAAGCACCCATTCCCATAAGAGGCCACCCCTGCTACCATCCAACCTGGGAATTCTAGTTTCCCTGCATTGACGCACTGACTTGTTCAGAAAACAGCAATCTCTCCAGATGCCCTCATCCTTCCTCATTCAAATGCAAGTGGTCTCTTGCATACAGTTCCCTTCTGTCCTCAAATGTCCTCCACGCATCCACATATCGAATCCTCTCTTCTGACACATTCTGGCTATTATGCTATTCAGTATTACTGCTCTTCTGCTCAACTAGTCACTATCATACTTAGGCAACACACACAATCTTATCTCTCTGTGATTTCTTTTGCACAACCTCAGGCAAGAATCTCAGATCTCTTGTCGCCCGATTTACATTGCCTCTCAAGTCATTCGTGCCCACCATCACAATCATTTCATCCATCCTTTCACCCCTCTTAATTGCCATAGCCACATTTTCTATCATCCCTCCAGGAAAACACACCTCTGGCATCCTATCTTGCACACCCGAGATCATCGAGTCTCCATACATCACACCTCTAATCACCCCCAAATCTCTCTCTCATTCCCTCTCTCCTACTGCTTCTATACTCTCCTCTTCTATCATTACAAAAACTTTCTCTCACTCCTACTCTGATTCGCCTTGCATTCATCTCTTCCATTCTCCTAATCTCATCTTGCATACTTCTCATCTTGTTCACAAGATGAGAAGTATGACATTCCACCTCCTCTTTCAGCTCATCTATTCTTCTCTGCAAGTTAGTCACTCTTACTCGCCATTCATTTACCCAATCAAAACCATCTCCAAAAACTTCACAGTCATTCAAGCCTTCCACACTCCCCACTCTTATTTTCTACCTGCATCCCTCACTCTCTCTCCTCTAACCCTTTCTCTCTGTGTACCCCTACTTACCTGCTGTCCTGGCATCACTCCATCCCTGGTTCCAGCACTCCTTTGCATTTCCCCCCTCTCTGACTGTTTCCATTCTCCCCTCCTCTATCATTCCCATAACTCTCTCTCTCTCTCTCACTCCCTCACTTCTACTATTTCTATACTCTCCTCTAATTCCCAAACCTCTCTCTCATTCTCTCTCTCCTACTGCTTCTATTCTCTCCTCTTCTATCATTCACAAAATTTTCTCTCACTCCTACTCTGATTAGTCTTGCATTCATCTCTTTCATTCTCCTAATTTCATCTTTCATACTTCTCATCTCATTCACAAGACATTCCACTTCCTCTTTCAGCTCATCTATCCCTCTCTGCAAGTTAGTCACTCTTACTCGCCATTCATTTACCCAATCAAAACCATCTCCGAAAACTTACAGTCAATCAAACCTTTCACAATCCCGACTCTTATTTTCTCATTCATATTTTGCTTGTCATTCTTTCCTATCACACTACTTGTCTCCCGACATTCATTTCCCAGCAACTAGGGCGGTTATTGAAATATCTAATTCATTGATTTCCTCCCACTGCCTGCATTTTGCACATATACCCCCCCCCCCCCCCGCTTTCTCTCACCCACCACGTATCCAACTCCTGGGAAGCATACATACCACAAACACTGCATGCCACAAAGTCCTTTATTATGTTACGTATAATAGAGTTATTAAATGGCGGATGACTTGGTGACACGGCATTTGTGATTGCAGCTGCGTCCGCCATCATTCCTTACTGTCAAGTAACTACTAAACTAATCACTAAAAAATATAAACACTATATATATATATATATATATATTCAACTATACTAGATAGCAAAAACTTATCTTCTCTTCCACCGCAAATGCTGCTGACTGTAAATTATATAAACACTGTTGTGTATTTCTACAACCAACAGATAACGCTAATTATAGGACTCTAACATTGTTGTAGCGGTTGGTCAGTGTCGTTAACAAACCAGTTTGATTGTAGTGTAGCTTGTTTCCTGTGTATAGTTGTATGCTCCAGAAGATGACCTTGACATAAAGGTCGAAACGTCGAATGTAGATTTTAGTTATATTAAACTAAAGTTTTTATTCAAACACGGTAGTTGTCTGCATAATTTTCAAAAATGCATTCTGATCACCTGTAAGCCAAAAAGAAAGGACAAAAATGCATATAAACACAGTGAAAAGTTTCCAATACAAAAAGGCATCTGGCAAGGCAATACCATATCCCCCAAATTATTATTTACAGCTGCGTTAGAGGAAATCTTTAGAAGCCTTGATTGGGAAACAAAAGGATAAACTTAAATGGAGAAAGACTGCATCATCTGAAATTCGCAGATGATATTATCCTAATAGCAGATAATCTTGAAGATCTAGAAGAAAGGCTAAATCAGCTAATGAAGCCTCCATAGTAATTGGATTAAAAATAAACAGAAAAAACAAAAATAATGCTGAATAAATACATAATCCAAAGAACTGTCAAAGTTGAAAAACCATGAAATAGAACAAGTTATCTCATATGTATATTTGGGCCAGCTGATATCTTTTGAGGAGTGCCAAAGAAAAGAGACTGAACGAAGATGGATGGCTTATGGGAAAATGAGAGACATATTCAGAAGTTACATCCCTGAGTCTCAAAAGGAAAGCTTTCAACCAATGCATACTCTCTGTCCTAACATATGGAGGAGAAACATGGACTTTAACAGACGTCCTAAACAAAAAAGCCCAGAATAACAGAACATCGAATGGAGAGAAGTATGCTAAAAATAACATTAAGAGATAGGAAGACAAATTATTATTATTATTGCAACCTTTTCAGGCTCAAGGGCCACATTCAACTTTTATTTTTAATAATCGGGCGGCAAGCGTTTAATTAAGAAAAAATAGTGAGTGAAATAAATACTTAAGTTATCAATTTTTATTATATCAATCTTAAAAAAAAACCCACAGAAATATTTAAAATACGAGATATGAAACAAGCATGAAAATGAAACTCAATGAAAATTATTATCACATAAAAAGAAAGTACAGGTATCCCTTGCTTAACACGGTGAAATTAATTGTGGTAATCCCTTGATATACGTGGCAAGAGTTTTGATTAACGCTCCTTTAACCCTGCGGAGTGCACAGCTGATCTGACAGATACATGCAAAATGTTTAATATAAATATTCTTACACAATTCAGTGTATAGCTTGGAGGTCATGAGTAGCTGTGCATTCATATGTTACGAGTGATATTCCGCACTGTTTTTTGCTGTCAGATTGGTTTAACACATGTTATGTAAAGGTTTGTGATATTTGACAGTAAATTGCATCTGAGAGATATACCGTGACCTCCGATGTCAGTATAGTTTTTTTTTTTAATTCTTTGTGCAATAATTTCTAGATTGTAACTGAAAATAAAGAAACCATCATGTATTACTAAAATAGAGAGCCAAAGGCTTATTTATCATACATGTCCTCTAGGAGACTTGCTTTACATTTATGGAAAATACTAAGGAAAGTGATCTGGAGATTACTCCACCTTTACTACAAGTTGCCCATAAGGTTGTTTATGCTTGTATCTGCTGAAACTTTTAGTTTTTATATATTCGGTGAAACTCTTGTAGTTTCTATATTCGGCTATGAAATAATGTTGGATTCAATATCCATTTAATTTGTACCATCATGTATTATATTTGCAGTGTTTTTTCTTTGTGTTTTATTGCTTGTTTGCCGAGGTCTGGAGAGTCATTTTGCTTGTTATCGTAGAATTTATGCCGATAAGAAAAAAAAACTAAAACTGTTCAAACGACTCTTGATAACTTCTTTTGATAAAAAAAAATTGCAGTAACTAATATAGGTACAAGTATTTATTAAATATTTACTTTGCATTCATTTTTTATCTTTCCTAAAATAGTACCATATAAACCGAATTATTAATACAGTAATCGATCATAGACGAATTATAATTTTTACTATTGATTATTAGATTTGATTAACGCTTTTGATATATGCGGTAACATCAAGGGAGTAATTAACTGTGTTAATCGAGGGATACTTGTAATAGAGTTTATGCATCACAATATGTGTGTCTCCCTGCTTAATTTGACTTTTGTGATTGTTTTCCCTTAGCCAGATTATCTATATTCACTTTATAACCTGAGGTGCAAATTCGAATCAAAGCATGCAAATGTTCATCAGTCAGTCAGTTGAGAAGAAAATTTATTTTTTCTAAAACTCATGGCAAAAAATGCTTGTTCACAAATGTATGTGCTTTGAAATGCAACTATCATCTTCTTTGTGATACTAATTAATCCTTCAAAATTTTTTGGTAAGCATCGATAAAATTTTTGGATATTTTCTAATGAAAATGTGTTCTTTAATATTTCTTTGTGCTGTAATTCCAAAACTTCCATCTGTAGTTGGTTTGGTACATCATCAATGTTGACATTAAAAGGGTTCAAAAATAATCGCATTTTGATGCTATTTTTATGAAAATCCACAAATCTCATTGAAAATTGTGTTGGCAAACGTTCAATGATACCAACAAAAGTTTCCTTGTGTTTGTCATCCAACTGTAGATGCAGATTTGCAACATAAATAATGATGTAGATTTTCTTCCATCATATGTTTCTTCAACAGACAGTTTGCCTTCAAAAAGCTTTTATGTCAGAAAACAGTTCTACTAGTAATTTACCTTGGACCTGCAGGTTCAAATTAATTTCATTAAGATATGTTGTAATATCAACCATAAATGCAAGAAACATAATACATTTTTATCAGATAGTTGTGTAACATCCTTATACTCAACTGATTCATTATGAATACTTTGCTTCTTAAATATGTTTTGCTGAGCAATCAAAGAAGTTACTAATTTATTAATGATTTTTTCTAAGTTCACAGTTCAAACCCTTGTATTGGCTTTCACGTTCATTCTCGTAATGAAGTCTGATATTATATTCTTTCATAACAGCAACACTTTTATGACAAACAAGACAAAGGGACTTACCCCCATTTTCAATAAAGTACTCACTGTTCCATTCATTATTAAACCTTCTTCCTTCATCTGCAATTTTACGTTTTCTTGAACTCATTTTTGAAATTATTTTTAACAAATATATAATACGGACCAGGGAATGCGACTGCAAAAGTGCGCCAAAATCTCGGTTGTTGTCGGATGAAATCGCCCTTTGTTATCCGAATTCATGATGACTCGTGGCAAGTTGCAGGGTAATATCACGAAGTATCGGTATCAAATTATTTTTAATTTATTATTCATATTATAAAATGTATTATTTAAATAATTCAACATACGGGTCACATGCCATGTAAGTATGGTCAACCTTTTATGGGCTGCCAAAAATGCACGTTTGGGCCGGATGTGGCCTGTGGGCCACCGGTTGCCATCTACATCCCACCACCATCACTAGTATTTTCACAGACAATCACAAACATCCATGCCCACAGCGGGATTCGAACCTCCAGCCTTTTAGCTGGAGAGTGGATACGTTAACCAGACAGCCAACAAGGCCGGCAAAGTATTTGTGTTTGTACCTGGATAAGATATCATCAAACAGGTGTCACGGATATCGTAAAATACATTAAACAGGCTAAATGGAGATGGACTGGTCATATTGCCGATGCAATGACGGAAGATGGACTAGAAAAACCACAAAGTGGAGACTAATGGATGGAGCAAGAAGAAGATGGGGGGGGGGATGAATTGGAACAAGCTGCAGGAGTGAGATGGATGGGAGAGGCAGAAAACCGAGTGGCCTGGAAAACCATGGGGGCAACTTCATCCAGCAGTGGACAGAACCAAAAGGTTGAAGAAAATCACTTTACAGAAATTCTGCACTTTTGAAGAAACCTAAAGTGCAGCTACATCAACCACAGTCTAATCCCCAAATTACATCTCCATGAGCTGTTTCCCAACAAGAGTGGCGCTTATACCTTTATAAGATCCAAAATTGTCTGCCAAGGAATGACTAATTCAGAATCCTCCCACATTTGACCTCTCCTGAGAGTGGTTTTCAGAATTTGTAGAGCAATAAATACAGCAGATGAAAGTTAACTGCATAGGGGCAAGGAAACACTGATTGCTCTACAAATTCTGAAAACTACTCTCACCTCTTCACCTTTCTATTCATGAAGCTCGATTTTCTGCAATCCTGCTATCCAAGCAAAGCCACTTTACCTTTAAGTCCACAACTTTAACTGGCTTCGCTTGCAAACATTACTGAATAAACTGGACACAAAATAGAAGGTTTTTTTTTTTTTTTGGTATAAGCAATGTTATATCACAAATCACTCACTTATCTTCCTGAATTCCTGAAAACCCCACTCCCTAATATCCTTTATCTTTTTTAACTACTTCACCTCCAGATACATTGTAGAGGTTGCTTCTTCTCTTGTTAACTCAGATCCTAACTATGGGAAAGTTTCCTCTCACACAGAATTCCCTCTCTCTCTCCAGCCACTTACAACTTCATGTCCTTTAGCACTATAAAGGTATCAAGAGGTTTGACCTCTGATACTTGTATACTCTTCCAATTTATGGTACGACTATTGCTTCTGTCCTTCTGACACAAACAACTGCTATGAGTAAGGCAGTGAAATTATTCTCACTAGCACGAAGTGAAGGCATTAATTCTCCATTTCCCAAAATTTTCATCCACTTTTCCAATCCTTGTTCAACAAAAGATGTAGTACCAAAGCAGATGAAGAGAAAAAAACTCACTTTTCCCAGGTGGCTTGCAACAAGAACTCTAGTTTCATACTTAGCCTATACTAATTATGAAATAGATGCAAACAACTATTAAGAGATCCAAATCTGACTTCATAATGGCCAATAGCAGCAAACAGTCTCCAAATGAAAACTGTGCCTTCTGGTGCCTTGCAAAGGCATCTGATGGCCTTTGCAAGGGATCAGAAGGCATTTGATGACCTTTGCCACCTTTTGATTCCAATACTCTCATCAAATGGTACCAATCTTACAGCACCTAGAGATAAAGCTAACCTCCTGGATTCACTATTTCCCTCTAATTCCTACATACATGACAAAGCAAATCACTTCCTACAATACCAGTAACTGAGTATCATGTGCCTCTGGTTTTCAATGAATGCTAAATGACCTGGACACTAAAAAGTCTTCAGGTCTTGATGGTATCTCTCTAATTGTACTCAAACATTGCTCCAGAGCTAACATCTGTCTTCTATTGTCTCTACAATCTTCTGTATTTAGCCAGCACTATTTCTAATGCATGGAAGCAAGTATTATCCAACCTATTCTGAAAAAGGAAGATAAAAGTCTGGTATCAAACAACCAACAAATCACCATCAACTGTAATCCTCTCCAAAATAACAGAGAAAGTCATTCACCCAAGTAACTGTCAACTTAGAGGCCCACTGTTTAAGCAGTGACTACCAATATGGATTCTGCTAATCTAGATATATGGCTGGCCTCTTAACCTAAATCACCAACCACTGAACACATGCTATAAAAAGGTAACTCTCTCTCTCTCTCTCTAATTATTATTATTATTATTATTATTAAACAAGACCTCATG
Organism: Typopeltis vanoorti; assembly: GCF_054136105.1. Taxonomy (NCBI): domain Eukaryota; kingdom Metazoa; phylum Arthropoda; class Arachnida; order Uropygi; family Thelyphonidae; genus Typopeltis; species Typopeltis vanoorti. The sequence goes on along the minus strand of NC_143550.1, from coordinate 74,636,087 downwards.
GAGTCAAAGACTCATCTAGGAGGTCCTTTTATCTCACACACATCTCATCATACCGGGTCTTAAACACATTCAAACTCCTTGCAGACACCACACTCTCAGGCAAGGCATTCCAATCATTCACAACTCTGCACGAAAAAAACCTGCCTCTCACTCCCCTACTCACACCCTCTTTATACAGTTTCCAGGGATGACCTCTGGTTCTCCCCTGATCTCCCACTATTCGCTGTAGAACTTCTCCACCATTGATCCTATAGCAACCCCTTACCAACTTGTAGGTCTCTATCATATCTCCCCTCTTCCTTCTCTCCACTAGTCTCTGCAAATTACATCTTTTCAATCTTTCCTCATACTCGACATTCCAGAGGTCAGAAACTACCTTAGTCAGTCGCCTTTGGACCCTTTCCAACATCTCCTCATCCTTCTGAAAACCAGGTGACCAAATCTGGGCACAATAGTCCATGTGTGGCCTAATCAAAGCCTTATACAATGGAACAAGAATCTCCCTACTTCTACACGTCAGTGTCCTCCTCATCATTCCCAGAAGTCTTTGTGTTGTCTTCACAATTTTGGCGATGTGACCCCTAAATTTTAGATCCTTATCCACTATCACTCCCAGATCTCTTATTTCCTCTACTTCCAACAATATATTCTTACCAAGCATAAATTCTGCATCCCATCTTTGTTTTCCAAATTTTAAAACCTTACATTTTGCAACATTGAACTCACACCCCCATTTGCTTGCCCAATCACTCAATTTATTCAAGTCTTCTTGCAAGGCCACAACATCTTCACTACTCTTTATGGTTCTTCCCAACTTTGCATCATCTGCAAACAACTGAATATCTCCATCCAAATCTTCGCCAATATCATTAATATACAAGTTAAATAGTAATGGCCCTAAAACAGATCCCTGAGGCACTCCACTAGTGACTTTCCTTTTCCTGGATATTGCACCCCCATACACAACTTGTTGATACCTATCAGATAGCCAGTCTCCAATCCAATGCACTAATCTAATATCCAACCCCATCTGCTCTAGTTTGACTGTCAACTTATCATGAGGCACTCTATCAAAAGCTTTTGCGAAATCCAAGTATATTACTGTGTATCCTTCTCCTCTGTCCAAGGAAGCAGTCACTTTATTGTAATAAGTAAGTAGATTACTAAAACACGACCTCCCTTTAGCAAATCCATGCTGTCCATCAAAGATTATACCATTGTTGTCAACCCAACTCTGGATTCTAGCTCTCACAAGCTTCTCCAACAACTTAACCACAACACCCGACACACAGATAGGCCTATAGTTTGATGCTTGAGTTCGATCACCTCCTTTATGAAGTGGCACAATCTTGCCCTCCTTCCACTCTTTAGGGACTTGACCAAGTGCAAGACTCGTATTAAAAAAATATGTCAAGGCAGGTGTCAACTCTCTGGCACATTCCTTCAGAATACGTGGTGATATATTATCAAGTCCCACAGCCTTATTTACATCTAGTTTACTCAACTCCCCAAACACCTCTTGCTCACTTACAGTCAGTCTCTCCTCCCCATCATCAACTGCTCTTAATCTCTCCATGAAGTCACATTCACAAGATTGAAAGATCTTTATGAACTGCTCATTAAGTATCTCCACCACACATTCTGCAACAGCTGTCTTTATACCATTTCCTCCAATCAATGTCATCCTTCCATAATCATTCTTTCTTTTGCTGGCTACATATCGAAAGAACTCCCTAGGATTCTTTTTAGCTTCATTAGCTAACTGCTGTTCATACCTCTCTTTAGCTACTCTCACCAACCAAGTCACTCTCCTTGCCTGGTCTTTGTAGAACTCATGAAATTGGATACTTCCACTTCTCTTATGCTGCCTCCACAATGCCCTTTTTCTCTGTATTGCATGCTTAATCTCTTTATTCATCCATCTCACACCTAACTTATTTAACCTTCTCACCCGTGGTATACATTTAGACATTGCATCCACTAAATATTTTTTGAAAATCCCCCAAGCTGCATTGATCTCTTTTCCAGCTAACTCCTCATTCCATGCTACACCTGCAAGCTGTCTCCTGAGCTCTTCATAATCACCCCCCTTGTAGTTCCACATATACCCTTTTTTCACAGGGGTCCTTGCACTGCTGGCAACCACCCAAGTAATCACCTCATGGTCACTTTCACCAATTGGTGGATGATTTGATACCTCATTGATAATTACATCCTCCGATGAGATGACCAAATCCAAGACCCTTAATCCTCTTGTGCCCTCTGTTACATACTGTCTGAGGTAGTTATCCCTCAAAAACTCAAGAAACTCATTTTCTTTACTTCCAGTTGCTATCTCTTCATTCCAGTCTATATTGCCATAATTAAAATCACCCATAATGATCACCCTTTTCTTATTTGCTTGGCTTATTTGACTATACATTTCACTATCACCACCATCCACATTACCAGGTCTATAACAACATCCCACCAAGTATTTGATTCTATTCACCTCTATCTCACACCATACTGCCTCAAAACCACTGGCCCCATTTCCCCCTTGCATCTCTACCTTGTATGGACATAACTCTTTCTCTATCATCAATAGCACTCCCCCTCCCTTTTTACCCCTTCTATCCTCACGAAACACATCATACCTTTCCATCTCTATTCCTGTCAGGATGTCATCCTCATCTAACCATGTCTCACTTATTCCGACAATCTCTGGGTGCACAGATGCAATTAGTGCAACGATTTCATCCTCCTTGTTTCTTATACTTCTAGCATTGGTATACAAACACAACAACTCATTTCTGGATCTACAGCTAGTTCCACTGATACCACTCACTCGATGTGATCTCTCCATGCTGGACTGGGGCCATTTCCCTTTCTGCTTCTTCATTTTAGAACCCTTTGCAATTCCATCTGTTTCCTTTTGATCCCTGATCATCCCATTACTTTCCTGCCTACACATTCTCTCACCTCCTCTTGGAGCATCCACCTTTCTCACGCTGTGTATCCCTGTCCACCCTGAGCCTCCCCGTTTCCCTGCTCCTCTTGCACACCCATTCTCTCATTATCTATACTCATACCACTCACTTCCACATTCATTTCCACTCCTTCAATCTCTCCTGTCTTACTCTCCTGCTCTTCCACATCACTCCCCTCTTGATCTGATTCATTCTCTCTATTCACTTCTCTACCTTCCAGCAGCAGTCTCTCCAAGCGACTCACACCATAACCACTCAAATGCAGTCCATCGCTCCCATACAGCTCACTTCGTCCCTCAAACTCATTCCACACATTAACAAACTGTACTCCCATCTCCTCACACATTTCAGCGAGAATATCATTCATAATCCTTGCTCTCCGCCTCATTTCACCACAATCATACCTAGGCAACACACTGACCACCCTTCCTGTCACACTATTCTCCTTTATCTTTCCAAGCAGTCTCCTGACATTCATTTTGACATGCTCTTTGTTCTCTCTCAAATCATTTGTTCCAATTAATACAATTAACTCTTTTGCTCGTTCCCGCCTCATGTTCAATGCCTCAATCACTCTACTCATTTTACCGCCTGGAAAACATACCTTGTGCATTTTATCCTCTAACACACCTTTAATAATGGAGTCGCCATACAACGCCACTCGCTCATCTTTTGTTAACTCTTTCATGCCATCATGATTTATTTTAATAGTTTTGACCTGCATTCTCTTAATTTCATTCCGCATCCATTTCATTTCTTGCTTCATCCAATCCAATTCACCTTCTGAACCTCGCGACACATTCACTCTATCATTAAATCTTTCTAACTTTCTAACTCTCGACCCTCTCTTCTCACTTTCCCTCTCATTCATCCTTCTTTGTTTCCGTACTTTCGGTCCAACATACGTCCAACTTTCACTGTCATTCTTCTCACTTTCACTCTCACATATCTTTCTTTGTTTCCGTACTTTCGGACTAACATGCGTCCAACTTTCGCTATCATTCTTTTCACTTTTACTGTCATTCATCTTTCTTTGGTTTAGTACTTTCGTTCCAACATGCGTCCAACTTTCGCCATCAGTCATTCTTTTTTCGCTATCATTCATTCTTTCGATTTTTTTTACTTGCGGTTTCTGCACCACGCCATTTCTACTTTCATTCGTTCTCTCAATTTCGTTTCTTTCCGCCTCACTTTCGTCCCTTTTAACATCCGTTACGGTTGTCAAATCGCTCTTTTTCTTTTTTCCTGATTTTTTAACATTTTTTCGCCTGTCTTTCTCGCCATTCTCTTTCAAACGTGCACTCACGACACAATCGGTACTAGCACTTTCTGTCATCAACTTCATGTATACGCTTCCAATTTATGATCTGACTATTGCTTCTGTTCTTCTGACCCAAACAACTGCCATGAGTGAGGCAGTGAAATTATTCTCACTAGCACGAAGTGAATTCTCCATTTTATCCAAAATTTATTTTCATCCACTTTTCCAATCGTTATTCAACAAAAGATGTACCAAAGCAGATGAAGAGGGAAAAACTCACTTTTCCCAGGTGACTTGCAATCTGGGAAAAGTGGAGGAGCATATGACTTATTCTCAATCACAACTAATCCTATCCACAGCTTTGTTCTTGATAGTACAATCCATTCATCATACTGCACTTAGACATTCCAAGCTTCAAAATCCTCTACAACCAATACCTTAAACACTGATCTTCATACCACCTTTAATGGGACAAAGATAACCTAATCACCTTCTATGCCACCAAAATGCAGTATTGTCTTTTTCTCTTACAAAAATGGACCTCAACTCACATTCCTTTACCCTCAGTAATAGATATTGATAGACAGGATTAGATCTCTCTCTTCTTGGATTGATATTCACCTCCACCTTCTTCTTCTGGTATAAACACATCATCAGTAGCTTCCTCTACCTCTAAAAGATAGGCATTCCACCCAGTACTTACTCTATACAAATCTCAAATCCACTCATTCTTAGAATATTCACATATTTAGAGTAGTGTACCTAAAACCTCCCTAAAAATTCTTGATGCTGTTCAGAGAAGTGAAATTCAGCTGATAGATGATCTCTTATTCACTATAACCTCTATATCACAGACAAAATGTTTCAGCTTTGTGTCTTTTCTACAGGTACTTCATTGCACGGCCACTGCTCCAATTGCAACCAACTCCACTTTCTGTTGGGCTTGTTAAAACAAGAGCAGCAGCTATGTAACATTCCTTTTCAGTATAACTCTAAACATATCAAATCTGCTTTTCCTCTCTTATTTTATTCACCTCTGTCTTCTGGAACAGTGTTCCTCGTGAGCTACAAAGAATGGTTGTGAATTCAGTGGAAATTGCATTTTATGTAAACTAATGCCAGAAGCAGCTGGAATAAGGTTTTTCACTTTCCTTTCCTAACTGATGCCTATAACTTATAGGGAGAGAATATAAGAGGTATTGTATTCTTGGGGAGGGAGAGATAGAACACTGTAATCATAGCAGAAGAATTTTAACCAAGAAGCATAGAAGGTCAGTATGGAGACAGATGTGGTGCACAATACAACAAAATATACAATCAGTTGCTGCTACAGGACAGCAAATGAAAAGAAAAATGTGGATGGGTTGGAAAATCAACACGAGTTCAGGGAAAATAATTACTTGGGGACTTCCTCAATGGGGAATGGGAAGGAGGACAGGTGATGTGGAGAGAAGGAAATGGAATTTATGAAGCTACTAAGAACAACTTGAAACAGTATGTGATACAAGGTTGTATCACATACGTTCTCGTGATAACATCATAGGATTTGTCTGTAACCAACACAGCAACACTGAGTTTAAATGGGAAGAGTGATTATGCAGCCATGATCTGAGTGGCTACCGAAAAGTGAAGTTTTCTTAAGAAGGGATATGTGTTGAATTACAGAACAGGTGATTATGACATACTTAGGAGATAACTTGAAGCAGTGGCATGGAATATGAATTTTCAAGCAAAGGCTGTCAGGATTTGGGGAGGGGATGATTAGAGTGGAGATAAAATTTAGAAGGTATACTGTAAAAATGTTGTGCATGAAAAAGGAAGATGATTAATAATGCAGGAAGTACTTTAAATGATTAATAATCATAGGGAGGTAGGTAGAACAGAAGCAGAAGAAAAAGAATAACAGTGTTACTAAGATCACTTTGCAAAGGGTAGGATCCATGTGAAGATAATTACTATTTATTACTATTTTTTTAATTATTACTATTTGACACCTCAGGGAATCCAAAGACTCATCGAGGGAGAGCACCTGCTCTACAACTCTGTCTCCACCACTCAATCCACCAACTGACTGCAACTACAACAACGGCATCTACCGCTGACCACCACCACTAGTATTTCCATAGACACAATCACAAACATCTATGCCCACGGTGGGATTCGAACCCGTAGCCTTTTGGCTGGAGAGCGGATATGCTAACCACTCGGCCAGCTAAGCTGACTAAAACCATGCCACAAATCGAATCCGGGCCTCCTGGGTGAAAGCCAGGTATCCTAACCACTAGACCACATGTGATAATACAGTGACTGATGTGATGTGATAGAGAAGAGGTAGCACATAGAAACTGAAAATGTATAGAATATTAAGAGATGTTGATATAATATAGTCATGGGATGGTGAATATTGGCCCATGTGTTTTATTTTTCTTGTACTTTCCTATAAGAAAGTGCAAGAGAAATAAAAGTACCACTAATCAGGCTGCTTAAATCTGAGTGTCAGCATAGTTCTAATGGTATGTAAGATGGCAAATTAGTTTCATTATATAAAGGTAGTTCCAATACAGAGGTAGCAAATTATAGAGTACCAAAATAATCAGTTGAAGAGGTACCAAATAGTCAGAGGGACCAAAATAGTCAGTTGAATGCATAAGTTAGGAATATAATATAATATAATTGGCTGGCAAAAATGATCTGAGAGGTGAGAAGTATTTTATGAGGGAGGATGTAAAGGAGTTGTTAGAAGAAACAAAACTGAAGAGTGAGGAGGAGAAGACTGTAAGTCTCATGCGTGAAGAGACCCATGTGGTGAGTGAGTGTGAGAATGACCAAGTGCAGTGAACAATAAGTGCAGGACTAATCTCTCAAGAAAAAATATTGAACAGGGTAGTCAATACAGGAAGTAGGGGGTGATTGAGGGCCTAAAGGGATGCTTCAGTTTCTATGTGCTAATGCCAGAAGTATCAGGAACAAGATGGAGGAGCTTTTAGCATTGGCTAGTGCAAACCTTGTCAAAAGTTATAGGTATTAGTGAGACTTATCCCTGTAACTACATCATCTGCTGTAACTACAGCAGATAATGTAGTTACAGGGATAGAATGTGAATGGTTTAGCATTTTTAGGAAAGTTAGGATGGAGGATGGGTACTGCTGATGATAGCAGATAAATAGCAGCTAAAAAGAATAAGATATAGGTGTGTGTGTGTGTGGGGGGGGGCTGTTCATTTGAAGCAGTCTGATATCAAGGCCAGTAAGACAAAATATACAGCTGGTTGTTGCTATATTTTGAAAACAATGAGTGCAGGTCAAGTGATTATTCTGGGGAACTTTAACTATGAAGATATAGACTGGAAGAAAAAGCTATAGAGGGTATATAAGGAGTAAAATGATCAGCATGGTAAAGAAGACAAAATCAGAATACGAGAAGAATCTAGCTGAGCAGGCCAAAGGAAATTCCAAAGAGTTCTTTCGTTATGTGGCAAGTAAGAGGAAGAATGACTATGGAAGGTTAACCTTAATGAGTGATGGTGATGGTCATGAGGACAAAGAAGGATGAAATAGTTGAGTTACTTAGTGACCACTTTGAAAGGATATATTATCTTAGTGAGGTTACTGCTTTAATGTATATGACAGAGGCTGATATGAGAACAGAGGTGGATGAATTGGAGGTTCTTAGGATATTGCAGAATTTCAATGTAAATACAGCTGTGGGATTAGATGGGATATCAGCTCGGGTTTTACAAGAATGGCAATGCTTCTGACTAGGCTGTTTAATTGAAGTCTCAGCTCTGGTAGAGTCTGAATGGAGTGGAAAGAGGGCAAATAATTCTTTTGCAGAAGGGAAGTTCTAAGACTGCAGAAGCAAATTATAGACCAATCAGTATCTCAGGTGTGGCAGCAAAAGTTCTGGAAAAATTGGTCAAAAAGAGAATTCAGGAATGGTTTCATAAGAATATGATACTGTAAAGGGTCAGTCATGCATTAGAAATTTACTAACTTGTTTATAATAGTGAAACAGTTGAGTTTGATAAAAGAAATAGATACACGATGATTCTGTCAGATTTTGAAAAAGCATTTGACAGAATACCACACGGAACTTTATTACGCATATCAGAAAAATGGGGAAAGATATGACACTGGTTATGTGGATAAGAAGGATGGCTACTAGACAGATATCAAAGAGGTATATGGAGGAACAGAATCAAGGCAAAAACCAGTGACTAATAGTGTGCTGCAAGGTTCAGTGTTGGGTCCACTACTGTTTATTTTGTATGTATATGATATAGGAAATAACTTGAAAGGAAATATTCAGTTTGCTGATGATGCAAAATTAGGTAGAGTAATCGTTAATCAAGGCAATGCAGAGAGCTTGCAGAATGATTTAAATCAGCTGTCAGTATGGGCAAAAGATAATGGGTACAAGTTTAATGTAGAGAAATGTAAAGTTATGCATTTTGGAATAAACAGATTATAAGCTGTGTATGTTGTACCATCATTTTTTATTTTGGTTTAACCAATAAGAATACAATTTGGTCGGCTAAATCCCAAATTGCCAGCCCATCCTCGTTCGTTCAGTATCAAAGTAGATACCCAACAGGGTGCACCACGAGAAGGTGAGGATTGGACATTAGGTCAGAAGCCCTGGTCGGTTCTCCGCATTCCTTTAAAGGCTATGTGGAGGTCTCCTCTCAGTTATACAGCTTTGACCCGTAAGCACCCCTTATTTGGAGGAAAATTGTAGATAGGAAGTTAGTAATGATGTAATTTTTTCATATAGTACTGTCATATCCTGTACACCCCTTGAGGGTACATGGCAGGAATTTGATGATGATGATGATGATGATAAGCTGTGTATCACAGTCATGGCACTGTACTCCAGGAAATGGATGAAGCTAGAGATTTAGAGGTGGTGGTAGACAGAGAGTTCGTTTAGAGGACGTATTGCTAAGATAGCCCATAAGATTACTTGGCTATTGAAGAACACATTAACAAGTAGAGATAAGGAAGTTGCTATTCTCTTAATAAGACCTTGGCAGTATTTTTCGTGAGGATAGAAAGGACAAGAAGGTAGGGGGACTGCTCCTGATGATAGCAGGTGAATCATATCCACATAAGGTAGACATTAAAGTGGGAAATAGCAATAATGGTGGAGGTTGACAGGAAGACATACTTAGTTGGATGTTGCTAAAGGCCCAGGAATGTGGAGAGTGGCGATGAAGAAATGTTGGTAAATAAACGACAAGCTGGTAAATAAATTGAAACAGATGGGATTGGATAACAGACTTCTGAGTTGGATCAGTAAGTTGAAGTCAGATAAGTGTCAGAAAGTTTAATATGGTGGTGCAATACCCCAAAAGAGGAGGGTTACTAGTGGGGCCAGTTTTGGGACCACATACTTCAATTTGTATGTCTGTGATATTGGGATGGATTTAACTAGTGATATGCAGCTGTTTGCAGATAATGCAAAACTGGGGAGAGGAACGCAGAATCAGGTGGATGTTATGACCTACAAGAGGATTTGAACAGATTGCATGAATGGGCAGGTAAGTGGAACTATCAGTTCAATGTTGCAAAGTGTAAAGTTTTGAGATTTGGTAAGCAATGTGGGATGTGAAGAATACACTTGGTGGGGGGACCTTAAAGGAAGTAGAGGAGATGAGAGATCTAGGAGTGATTGTGGACAAGGACATGAAATTCAGGGGGCCACACTGCACAAGTTGTGAAGACCACATCGGATGCTGGCCTGGTTGGCCGAGTGGTTAGCATGTACGCTCTCCAGCCAAAAGGCTGCGGGTTTGAATCTGCCGTGGGCATGGACGTTTGTGATTGTCTGTGAAAATACTAGTGGTGGTGGATAGTAGATGGTGTTGGTGTGGTTGGTGGATGAGGTTGAGTGGTGGAGATGGAGAGTTGTAGAGTAGATGCCCTCCCTCGATGAGTCTTGGACTCCCTTGAGGTGTCAAATAATAATAATAATAATGGCAATGATGCAGAGGACCCTAACATTGAATCAGTTTAAAGCATGTGTGCAATAGTTTGTACCTCCCAGGATGAGTCTCTGACTCCATGAAGGTCAGATATTAATAATAATAATTATAATAAATAATAAAAATAATAATATACTTCCACATCTGAATTACTGTGCTCAAATATGGTCTCCTGGGTTTCTTGGGGATGAGGATGCAGTGGAGAGGATTCAGAGGCAAGTGACCAAGATGGTTAGTGCCCTGTGGATTTCTTATGATAGATTGAGGGCGTGTGTGTGTGTGTGTGTGTGTGTGTGTGTGTGTGTGTGTGTGTGGATTGCAGAAGTTGGCTGATTGGAGAAAAAGAGGGGATATGATAGAAATATTTAAATTGCTTAAAGGGTTTTATACGATAGATGCAGGGGAAATGTTTCAGAACTTGGCTGGGGGGGGGGGGCAGAAGAAGAGGTCATCCCTGGAAGTTGAATAAAGTTGTGGTTAGTAAGGGTGTGAGGATTACATTTTTTGCTCGGAGAGTTGAGAATGAGTGGAATGGGTTGCCAGAGTCGGTTGTCAGTGCTCTGTCTATTAATAGATTCAAGGATAGGTATGATAGATTGCGTGGATAGTTTGGGTCTCCCATGATGAGTCTTCAGACTCCATGGAGGTGCTCGTACAATAATAATAATAATACTCTATGGCAGCGTTTCTGAAACTTTCAGTACCTACTTACCCTTTTTAAAATTTTAGTGACACTGGCATAGCCCTTCAGACAAAGTCAATTTGGAAGAAATTATAATCATAACTCATTCAAACACGAATAATTATAAAGGTATTTATTTTTTTAACATGTGCACTGTAATAAATTAAGGACTCACACTTATTACTTTCATTACAAATATGTGATCCTAATGTATCAATGTGTTCATTCTCACAGTTACTCCATTCATTTTCATTTCCTTCACTTTTTCTATTGTGTTTCAAACATCCCATTTTTTATCAGTGATTCAGTTACTGGAGGGCTTAAGAAATACAAAAGAGGGGTGTTAATATTAATTAAATATGTTTTTGATTCTTAGTAGACCTAATTTTAATATTTGTTAAGAATCAATGACACAACTGCTAAAAAGTAAGAGTATTATCCACATGCATATAACCTTTATATCTATCACGTTATGACACAAACATAATTAAACATGTATAAAAACATGCATGGGTGGTGAATCACTGAGAACAGTTACAATTTAAGATACAAATAATTCCAAAATTTAGTGGTGATTTCTGACTGTGGTTTGAATTATTTGAATTTTAAATTTTAATGTAAACAGTGTTGAATCACGCAGGTGGAACACAATCATGCCATCAACCAGCCATGGCTCTAAGGGAGATCAGTCAATAGATGCCAAGAGATACAATCTGCTTAAAACTTCCCTTAGATTTTTTAGTTATTGAAAAAATTAATATAGAACAGACTTGCACTCATTTGCAACAAAAATATAAAAGTACAAAAGAAAAGTAATGAAAATTAAAAAAAGTGTGTGTGTGCCCAAAAAAACCTTTCACATACCCATGGAGATACATGTACTACATTTCTGGAAACACTGTCCTATGGGACCAGTACAGTTTCTTGAAGAGTAGAATATGCCTTTCTATAATCAGTTCAAGAAAGTAAAATTATTAAATTTGACTTTCTTGAACTGATTATAGAAAGTTTTTTCACTTGGTTATAAATTAAATTAAAAATACTCAAAAATTATATTCTTGTTTAATCATTTATCCAAGTGTTAGCAAATAAAGTTTGTGTGTGAAGTATCTTCGCAATCAGGCTACTTGTATATAGAGGCTAACGACTTCGCATTAATTGCCTTAGTATCCCATAATGCAAAGAGTGGACACACACACCCTTTCAGGTGTGTATAATGCAATGCATTAATGGAAGGGCCACTACCTAGACTGGTAGTGGCCTTTATTGAGTTCTCATCAGTTGGAGTCAGAACTATGAGAGATAGCATATAGCAATATCACCAAATTATATATTTCATCCTAGCCACCTCACATGATATTGCCTTAAGTCACTGTCCTTTTGTCTTCCTCTTGTGATAGGCATAAATGCTTTGCTATCATCAAAAGCTCTTCCCTTTTTTGCTTTTTCTATCTTCATGAAAAACACCATATCCTTCAATCTCTATTCCTATTAGGATCATCCTCATCCATGTTTCATTTATTGTTTGATATGTGTAAAAAACAGTAATTCATTGCTGGTTCTATAACCAGTCCTATCCATGTGGCCTCTTAACTATAACTTATACACACCTGCCCTTGGCTGTTCCTATTACCACCCATTCCATATTTAATGGAGTCTCTCTCTCTTAGTATACCCAGCATCCCATATCTATGCTGACTACTGTTATGCTTCTGGCATTCACTTTTACATCATATTTCTCTGTCCAGCTTTAGCTTCCTCCTCATTTTCTCTTCTACATAGCATATTCTCATGCTCTCATTTTCATTTATTACTCTACTCTCGCTCTCTTCTCCATTCTCAGGTACTTCTTCACACACTACTCTCTCCTGCACCCTCCCCACTCATCGACATCACTCCATACTTCCTTAAATCTCTTCTTCACCTTAGCTGTATGCTCATTTTTTTGTAGTATCTGGGATATCATAGTTGGCATTTGGACCCCAAAGGTGAGATATTAGTTAGAAGCTGCTGCTTCCTAGCTGGGGGGATGGTGCAGACTACCATCAATCCCTGAAACATTGATTGTTCCTGACGTGGAGCAGATGCCTGTGCAGCTGTACCCTACCTGGTGGATAGTTGCTGCAGTTCATCTTCAGGTACCTCCTCATGGGCATGCTTATTTAATGATGGCAAATCATGCCATATCAAATTGTTGTTTCAGGGTTCTGTGGCATTTTATTTTGAGGGGCCTTGCCAAAGGCCACTCCACCACTGATGGTAATGCTGTTGTTGGTCCATGACTGGTTATTCGTCAGGTTACCCAGCATATCTTGCAGCTGTCCTCCATATCAGAGGTGGGATGATCCACACTATCCGCCACCTGTGGACCTGTCCAGTTGCCATCAGAAAAAGTTAAAGATATATGCCAGAAACAACATCACAAACAAGCTGACAGGCACAACTTGGGGGTTGTAATGTCTCAACTCTTAGAAAACAGCAGCCCTGGCTCTAGTCTTCCCTGAGTACTATTTGGCAGTTTACATCTGAAGTCACCACACAACTCTTGTTGACACACAGCTTAAAACAACAATGAGAACCATTTCTGGTACCTTACAATCTACTGCTTGGTTACCTGTTTTTTTCACATATCACTCCTCCATGCTTCAGAAAAAATAAGTTTTTTTAAAGAAATAAAGAAAATCAGAAATAACACGTATCTTCCTATTCATTAAGACATCTCTTCACCTCCAGCATGCTGCCTTGCCTCCAGATCTCCTACATGGCTTGTGGAATTACCAGATGATGGTCCCCAGGACTAGTAGAGAAGACTCTGGAATGAACTACAAACAAGTACCTGATCACAAATCCAACCAGTGAATCACCAGGATTCAATCTACATTGACACCTCTGGAGTTGGCTAAACAGATTTAGGACTGGAAAAGTCAGCTGTGCCCACTTACTACATCTATGGAGAATTTCACAGTCACCTTTTTTGTGTGCATGGTGCTAGGCAGACCATGTATGAATCATATCACTGATGACTGCCCTATACATTCATATTTTGGAGGCATCAGGAATTTGCATTTACTCCCAGACAGTGCCATCGACTGGTCAACCAAACTGTCAGTCTGAATATAGTATTTCTCCCCATGATAAATAAATAAAATTCACCTTAACTCTATCTGATTAACTTTAATCAGCCCTCTCATTACTGGTAAATATATAAAAATACATCAAAATAATTAAGAAATTCAATGTTTATAGCTGGATATTGAAAAAATGGTAATGAGTAATTGTGTTGTTGTTGTTGGAATTCAAATCAATATTCACCATGTTTATAAATGTAGCAAGTGTGATTCCCCCCCCCCCCCCCAAAAAAAAACCTTCTGAGTCATCTCAATAGCAATACAAATAAAAAGACTGCATGTTTTGCTTTTTTTTTTTCTGTTTTTATGCTGTGTTATTGGTGTTTCTCACATTTGCATATGCATACATTCATATATTTGCATATATCATATATTATTATTACTATCACCGGATTTCCATTAAAGATGCCAAGAAATTACATTCTTGGCTTAATCCTTTATCCAAGTGTAAGTAAACAATGTTTGCACATGAAATATCTTCATGACTGGGCTACTTGTATACAGAGGCTAATGACTTCACATCATTTGCCTTAGTATCCCATAATGCACACATCCTTTCACATGTGTATAATACAATGCATTATGGGAAGAGCCACTACCCAGACCGGTTTCGACCTTTATTGAGGTCTCATCACTGGGAGCCAACCCCAGAAAAGATGCCAAGGTTGAAATATGCAGAAGTCATGTATTACCCACATACAAGTAGTCAAAATACACCTACTAAGGCAACTGATGTGAAGTCATTAACCTCTATATATAAGTAGCCCAGTCATGAAGATACTTCATACACAAGCATTGTTTGCCTACACTTGGATAAAGGATTAAACCAAAAATATAATTTCTTGGCATCTTTAACTTAAAACCAAGTGAAAAAACTTTCAACATATCACACTTTAATAATAAGGTGTGATATGTTTTGACTTCTTGTATATAGGTAATACAGGGTGTTCGGGATAAATTTGACAGTTTCGTAAGGAAAAAGAAAATCTTCTTTGTATCTATTAAATTTAATGAATTGACAAAAAAACATTACAGGCAGAGTTAATTACAATACTATCAACAAGATTTACTCAAAATAACCACCATTAGCATCGATCACAGCTTCAATTCTGCTTCGGAACCTCGAACAAGCTGATGCTACAGTCTCCCTGGGAAGGGCCGCAAAAACTGTTTTAATTTTATCCATTAACTGGGCTATTGTATTACTGGAAGTGCGATTGGTGTCTTTTTCAACTGCGCCCCATACAAAATAATCCATGGGGTTAAGGTCTGGGGAGTTTGGAGGCCAAACATTTGGACTGGTGAAGTCGTAGAAATTTTCAGACAACCATTTTTGACTTTTCCCAGAGGTGTGGCAAGGGGCCGAATCCTGCTGCCATACATACGGCCTACCATTGGCTACCCTTGTTATCCAGGGCTTGACTACAGTTAGCAACTCCACGAACAAAGCCCGAATTCCAATGCCAGGGTTCTTCAACACCTGTTCCTGCAGATTTGCGAGGAATTCTGCTGTACGAACGCAATCAGATCGTCTGCTAGGGATCTTTCTTCTTGCTACATCCTCGTAGTCACCATTGCAAGTCTCTAGTTCATGCCTGATTGTTTTTACTGTATTCAGGGAGCATTGGGCAGCAGTCGTAATATCCTTATTTTGATGGCGGGCACGAATCATCATGATACAAGTTATTCTCTTCCATGATTCAGGTGGGTTCCAGCTATCCATCCTTTCTGACATCTTGTATATGAATGAAGAAGGGTCCAAACTTTTAAATGAAGAGAAGTGTGTGTTAATACATGTAACTTACGGAAAAATATAATTAATTATAAATATGTCAAATTTATCCCAAACACCCTGTATATGACTTTTGCATTACTTCAACCTTAGTATCACTTCTGGATTTGGCTCCCACTGATGTGTTTTGTGTGGATGTGAGAAGTGGGGGATCATATTATTAGAGCCACCACCATAATCACAGTAACAATTTTACACTTCAGTCATGAATTTTACTATGAATTTTATTAGAGCCACCACCATAAATTACAGTAACAATTTTACACTTCAGTCATGAATTACCAGATGATGGTGCCCAGGACTAGTAGAGATGACTCTGGAATGAACTACAAACAAGTACCTGATCACAAATCCAACTACTGAATCACCAGACTTCAATCTACATTGACACCTCTGGAGTTGGCTAAACAGATTTAGGACTGGAAAAGTCAGCTGTGCCCACTTACTACATCTATGGAGAATTTCACAGTCACCTTTTCTGTGTGTATGGTGCTAGGCAGACCATGTATGAATCATATCACTGATGACTGCCCTATACATTCGTTTTTTGGAGGCATCAGGAAATTGCATTTACTCCCAAACAGTGCCATCGACTGGTCAACCAAACTGCTAACCAAAGTATCTCCATCACACATTCTGCAACAGCTGTCTTTATACCATTTTCTCCAATCAATGTCATCCTTCCATAATCATTCTTTCTTTTGCTGGCTACATATCGAAAGAACTCCCTAGGATTCTTTTTGGCTTCATTAGCAAACTGCTGTTCATACCTCTCTTTAGCCACTCTCACCAACCAAGTCACCCTCCTTGCCTGGTCTTTGTAGACCTCATGAAATTGGTTATTTCCACTTCTCTTAAGCTGCCTCCACAATGCCCTTTTTCTCTGTATCGCATGCATAATCTCTTTATTCATCCATCTCACACCTACCTTATTTAACCTTCTCACCCTTGGAATACATTTAGACATTGCATCTACTAGATTGTTTTTGAAAATCCCACAAGCTGCATTGATCTCTTTTCCAGCACACCCGCAAGCTGTCTCCTATGCTCTTCATAATCACCCCCTTTGTAGTTCAACATATACCCTTTTCTCACTGGGCTCCTCGCACTGCTGGCTATAATAAACCAAAACTGGTTACACGGAGTTCTTTATATTTTTTTTTATTAAATAATTATGTTTACTGATTTTAAATATACAGTTGACAATACTGTACTGTTTGTATCATAACCTGTCGTATGGATGCCATTTTGTGTTTAGATTCTCAGCCACTGATTGACAGCCATCTTGTTCAGTTGCGTTTGTTTATAAGTTATTGAGGTTATTCAAGCGTTTGAATTACTTTTGGAGTATTCTTATAATATTTTGATAGTAAGTAGTTTATTTCAAGATTTGTACATGGTTTATAAGTGTTGTATTGTGTTATTTTATGATTTTTTTATTCTTTTCTTGACAGAGTGTATTTTTACCATGGGCAAGGCCAAAGATAATTATGACCTCATAATTATTTCTATATACATTTTTCTTTAATTATATAAGCATACTTTACTTTTGTAAGTGTATCATTAGAGGACTAATTTTAATAAAAACAATTTGATGTAAAAACATTGACAATGTGGTTTTATTTCTACCCAAAACTCACAAAATACCTTTTTCACACTGTGGCCCTAATAATTTGAACACCCACTGTAGTCTTGTGGCCATCTCACTGGATGCTTTTCCCTGGGATATGAGCGGCTCTGCTCTGTGGTAGGGTGAGCCTACCATTGGGTAGAGCCACCACTGAGGGTTCTGCTTGGTGGAGGGGTGGGTCTGTCACTGCTGAGTAATGATTTAAATGATCCTTTGAGTCACTTACTGAGATTAGAGTGAACTGGAAGATTGGCCAAACTAGGAGTTTTGGAGAATTTCCTTTACTTATATAGTGGGAAAATTCACTGAAGTGGTTTCCATGAGGCAGAGCCACTGAAGTGGATGCTTTTCCTTGAGATATGAGCAGCTCAGTTTGGTGGTGGTGGTGGTCTGAGGTTACAGAAACACCAACGAGGGTTCTGCTCAATGACTGTCATTCAGCAGAACCACTGCTGAGTAATGAGTTAAATGATTCTTCGGGTCATTAATTGTTGGGCGATCTAAGGGATTGTGTAAGTATTTGGAGGGGTATCCCCCCACACTAAATACACTAAAACATACCTCAATAAAGATTGAAACTGGTCTGGGTGATGATGGCCCTTCCCATAATGTGTTATACACATCTGAAAGAGTGGTATGTATGCTTTGCATTATGGGATACTAAGGCAATTGATGTGAAGTCATTAGCCTCTGTATACAAGTAACCCAGTTGTAAAGAGACTTCACATTGTTTGCTTATACTCGGATAAAAGGATTAAACCAAGAAGATAATTTCTTGGCATCTTTAATTTATATTATAATCAAGTGGAAAAACTTTCAACACCAGACTTCATTGGGATCAAAGACTCATCCTGGGAAGTGCCTCTGTCACACAGATGCATGGCTTATCATACTATGCCTGAAATACATTTACATTCTCTTGAATACATTCAAATTCATATACTGGTGTTGATTAATGATAAATTAATATGATAATTAATAAGATATGATGACTGAAATGTAAAGCAAGTAATTTTAAAGTTATACTCAAAAACTGTAGATCACATTCTGTTCTGAACATTATATCACATGAAAGCTTGATAAATAAACAAGAGGGTTTTATTTTATTATTATTTTTATTATTTTCTATTTTTTTTTTTTTACTTTCTACTAATTTTTAGAATTAGTTCGTTGTTTTCAAGCAAAAATATATCATTCACAGTAGTGTAGACACTTCTGATAATTCATTAAACCAAGATAGCTTACCTGGGTCACATACTATCATATCTTTCTGTCTAGTCATTTCTGGTTTCCCCACCAATGAGGATTCTCTGATTCGTCTGGAAAGAATTATAGGAGGCGTCCTGGATCGAACTCCTTCTGTTGAAAATAATTTTAAAATGTATTTTGTGATAAATTATAAGAAGACAGTGAACACTAATACATTGATTCAAAGTGAAGAATTTATGGAGACACAACACACATGTCAGAATTCTACTATGGCTCTTTTTGTTAGAATTCTTTCACTATAATACTACAGTGACTACTACTGTAACAAAGGTTGGTTGATTGGTAGAGCCTCTGCTACTAATGGCTCATGCAAAAAGTTAAGCAAGTTTGAGCACGGTTAGTAGTTGGAAGGGATTCAATCGTTCGATGCTGTTGGCACACTCTCCCTCGACGAGTCTTTGGACTCCTTGTAGGTGTCACATAATAATAATAATAATAATAATTCTATACTTAACATTAAGCAAGTAACAATAGTCGTTTCGACTTCTGTATTGAGGTCATCCTCAGGAAAACATACATATGTACAGGACACAAGCTACATGACGCTGCACCATACAAAAGTAAGATGAATTAAATGTTTGTTAACCAATGTCTGTTAATCATTGGTCATAGCATCAGAAGAGTTGATAATAACTGAGATGACATCTCTCCCACCAGTTGGAGAGTGACAATGTGGTTTTGACTTGGAAGATGAAAAGACATGCAAGTGATTATAATAGTCTTAGACGTCAACTTGGAGAAGTTTCATCGAGGGAGGAATTGGAAGGCCAGGATATCATTAGTGCATGGGAAATTGTGAAGGAATATTTGTTAGCAGCAATCGTAAGCTGTATTCCACAAGTGAAGAAGAAACAATTTGGAGTAAAGTGGATGACAAACAATATTAAACAGGAACTGCATGCGAAAAAGATGCTATGGAAGAGATATAAGGAGACAGGTGAAGAGCAGATGCATGAAGAATATAAGACACAGGCCAGGAGAGTGACTAGTATGGTAAGCAAGACGAAACTGGAATATGAGAAGAGATTGAGCCTAAGATCCAAAGAAAATACTAGGGAATTTTTTAGTTATGTAGCCAGTACAAGGAGAAATGATTGTGGAAGAATGACATTGTGGGATAAAAATGGGAATAGAGTGACTGATGCAGAGGACATAGTGGAATTGTTCAATGAACACTTTATTGCAGTATTTCATCCTGGTGGAGTAAATTTTAATACTAGAGGGATAGACCAGGTTCGAGGTTTAGAGGTGCAGGAGGAGAGTGTGTTCCAAATACTGAGTACTCTGGATGTCAGTAAAGCTGTGGGACTGGATTGTATTTCACCATGAGTTTTGAGAAAATGTGCTAAAGAACTGAAAGCCCCTTTGTCCTGGCTTTTCAATGAAAGTCTGGCTACGGGAAAGGTGCCCAGGGAATGGAAGGAAGGTAAGATAGTGCCATTGCATAAGGGCGGTAGCAGACTGGAAGTGTATAATTATAGACCAGTTTGTGTGTCATCAGCAGTTGTTAAGATCTTGGAGAAATTAGTGAGGGCCAGTATACAGCATTGGGTAGATGAGGGTAAGGTTATCTGTGAGAGTCAACATGGATTTGTGATGCGGAGATCTTGTTTTAGTAATATGCTAGCCTTTTATAATAAAGTTACAACAGCAGTAGATGAGAGAAACGCATATTCTGCCATTTTCTCGGATTTAGCGAAGGCATTTGACAGTCTTCCACATGATAAGCTGATATTCAAGTTGCAATACATTGGTTTAGATCTCAGGTTGGTCAACTGGATTCAGGATTGGCTGTCTGATAGGTATCAGAGAGTTGTGTATGGTGGGGCAGTTTCAAGGAGGCATAGGGTTACAAATGTGGTCCCACAGGGCTCAGTACTGAGACCTATATTGTTTAACCTTTATATCAATGTTGTTATGATATTGTTTAACCTTTATATCTGGTGGTGGGAGGACTAGGGGCCATGCATGGAAGCTGGGCAAGAATGTGGTTAACAAGGGTGTTAGAGCTAAGTTTTTTACTTGGAGAGTGGTGAATGAGTAGAATAAGCTGCCAGAGTCTGTTGTGGGTGCTATGACCGTGAATGAGTTCAAGGCAAGGTATGATAGATACTGTGTGAATGTCGAATAGTTGTTCTTGACATGATGTTAGGGCCTCCCTCGATGAGTCTGTCGACTCCTTGGAGTTGCCCAGAATAATAGTAATAATAATAATAATAATAATAATAATAATAATAATCAATGACATTGTCAGTGGATTGCAGGGGATATTCAGTTGTTTGAGGATGAAGTGAAGCTGGGAAGGGTTATTAGTAATAGTGGAGATGTGGTGGCCCTGCAAGAGGATTCGAATAAGCTAGACAGATATGTGAATGAATGGGGGGTGTCGGTTTAATACAGCAAAATGTAAAGTCTTGAGGTTTGGGACACATCGATGGGACGCTGTTTACTCTATTGGAGGAGCTATACTGGAGGAAGTAGAGGAGACAAGAGATCCGGGGTTGATGATTGATAGAAACCTGAAATTCAGGGGACATATTGCAAAGGTGGTGAAGGTAACACAGAGGATTGTTGGAGTAATGAGAAGGACACTGACCTACAGAGATAAAAGAGTTATCATTCTATTGTATAAGACCCTGATCAGACCACACTTAGACTATTGTTCTCAGATTTGGTCCCCAGGATTTGAAGGGATTAAATTAACTGTGGAAAGAGTACAAAGGCAGATAACAAAGAATGGTTTCAGGATTGTACAATGTTAGTTATGAGGATTGGCTGAGGAAATGTGGACTGCAGAATTTGGTGGATAGAAGAAGGAGAGGTGATATGATTGAAATGGATAGAAGAAGGAGAGGTGATATGATTGAGACTTTTAAACTGTTGAGAGGTGGTTACAGGGTTGACAGTGGGGAGTTCTTTCGCTTGGTTGAACAACGGGAAGGAGTGATGACAAGGGGCCATCCCTGGAAGTTACAAAAGGAAACTGTGAGCAAGAATGTGAGGAGTGGTTTCTTTGCATGGAGAGTGGTTGAACCATGGAATGCACTGCCTGGTAGAGTGGTGAGAACAGTCAATGAGTTTAAGGAGTGGTATGATAGACTTTGTGTGTCCTAGGAGGACCTCCCACGATGCGTCTTGATAGACTTTGTGTTTCCTCGGAAGGACCTCCTGTGATGAGTCTTTTGACTCCATGGAGGCCTGAATAATAATAATAATAATAATTTATCCTAGCCTGACCTCTGGTGGAAAAAAAACATAACTACATTAAGCAATTTCTGTTCTTTCATATTGAGATTTTGTTCTGTCTGGGATTGTTCTGGTTGCTATATGGGTTGAAGATGGGTCCTTGACATTCTTGGAATAATTAATCCATCAGTTTTTGTTCAGATTTGGATGATGCTTCAGCATTTCACCAGCTTCTTTGAAGTTTCTTTCAAACCAGGTTCTGGTGTAGTGTAGAGACTTAGTCCGAACAGATCTTGGAGAAACTGAGTATTTCGCTATAGGTAAAGGGATGTGACAAGGATGTATTTTATCTTCGTACCTGTTTAACTTGTACAGCGAATACACTTTAAGAATGGCAGGGCTGGAGGAGTCTTCAGTTGGAATTAAAATTGGTGGAAGAAATAAAGACAAAAGTTATGGCAACATGTGAACTTAATGATTTTGAAATAGATGGAGAGAAAATGGAAGCAGTTAACAATTTTGTGCTCCTAAACCCCGAGATGATCAAGATAGTTATTGTACTGAAGAAGTTAGAAGAAGATTATTACTCGGAAAGAAAAGGCAATGACAAATTTAAGCAAGATGTTTAAAGATGAAGATATTAGCCTCGCAACAAAAATCAGAATCGTGAAAGCAATGGTATTCCCTGTGGTACTGTATGGATGTGAAAGTTGGACCCTGAGAAAGAGTGGAAGAAGGAAGATAGATGCATTTGAATTATGGATTTGGAGACGCTTACTAAGAATTCCATGGACCTGCAAAGCAAACCAATAAATCAGTGATAGACAGAATAAAGCCAGATTGCTACCTCAAAGCTATGATCATCCAGCAAAAATTGTCATACTTCGGACATATTATGTGAGCAAATGACAGTCTGGAGAAGATGATGATGCTTGCTAAAGTTGATGGAAGCAGGAGAAGAGGAAGACCAAGAATTAGATGGGTGGATGAAGTTAAAGAAACAACTGGAATGCACTTGGAAATTCTGAAAGATATGGCCAGGGACAGATCTGAATGGAGAATGAATGTTCATAGAATCACCAGGAGTCGAAAATGACTCGATGGAACATAACAACAACAATGGACTTAGTGCCTTTCCAGTCAAATCTGTGGCATGTTTAGAGTGCATGGTCTAATAGGTCTCTTTTACCATAGTGGAGGTATTTAATGTGGTGTTTGTGTTCACCTTTTCTGATTGGGATGATGTATCCTGTTTCACCTATATAAGGTAGGTTACAGGTACATTGAATTTTGTAAACCCCTGGGTGGGCAAGGTGTGGAAGAGGATCTTTGGAGAATAATAATATATAGTGAATATTATTATGTGACACCTCCAGGGAGTCCAAAGACTCATCAAGGAAGAGTGTGCCAACAGCATCGAATGATTGATCCCTTCTAACTACTAACAGCGCTCAAACTTGCTTAACTTTTTGCATGAGCCATTAGTAGCAGAGGCTCTACCAATCGACCAACCTTTGCTGCTAAGAAAATTTCTTAATTTTATCAGGGGGGGGGTTGAAGGTTTGTCTTAATGTTGTATTTAAGTAGTGTTCTATCTATTTTTTCTGAAATCCTCCTAATGTAGGGTATGGCTATGGTATTCTTATCATCTTTTTTGCTTTTGCTTTTATTTATGTTATAAGGCAAGTGAAGTGAAGTCATTAGCCTCTATATACAAGTAGCTCGAATATATTTCACATGCAAGACATTGTTTTGCTTCCTTGGTATCCTAAAGATACCAATAAATTATATACCAAGTATATAATTTCTTGCCCACAACTTTAGACAAGCAGTTGGCCTATAATTCTAAGTTTTAGTCTTATCATCTTTTTTATGAGGCAGAACAATTTTGCCATCTTTCCATTCCTTTGAGATCTAGGCTAATCTAAGACTCGTTAAAAATGACAATAGCTTTAAAACTTTAAAACTGTTTTTAAAAATAACAATAGCTTTAAATCTTTAAAGCTACTGTTAAGTCTCTGGAACATTCCCTCAAGTCATGCGGTGATATACCATCAAACCCATGTCCTTTTTGACATCAAGTTTACTCGATTCCTCATATACCTCTTGCTCACTGAACATTAGTGATTTCTCCCCCTTTCCCACTGCTCTCAAGTTCGGCATTATGTTACAATCACAAGGATGGAATACTTTAATGAACTGCTACATTTAACACCTCTATTATATCCTCCTCAGTGTTTATAATTTTTTCATTATCTGAACATCATCCTCCCATAATTATTCTTCCTTCTACTGCCCACAAATTGAAAAAACTCCCTAGTATTTCTTTTAGCCTCATTTGCTAATTGCTGTTCGTACTGCACTTTTACTACCTTTATCAAGTCAGTCACCTTCCTTGCTTCCTCTTTGTACTCTGCATTTTTCCATTTTCATGCTGAGATTGCTATGGTTAGTTACATGCAGTTAACACCTCACACAAAAAGTGCGATTCAAGCTTTGAACAGAGAAGGCTATTCCTCTTGTGAAATAGCTAAAAGGGTATCCTGCAGTCAATCTAATCTGGTACAGCTGCTGTTGAAAGTGAAGGAAACTGGATCTGCTGAAAGTCACTGTCTACACCAGGGGTGGGGAACGTCTGGCCTGAGGGTCTCATAAGGCTCGCGAAATCATTTGGTCTGGCCCTGCCAAGGCAACCAACGGTGGGACTCGAAATTTAATAAATCTAGGAGCTTTTTGTTTAGCAACATAAATTTATATTAAGTGAATCATAATAACGAATAAATTTTGAGAAACAAGCAAGGAACATCCATTATGGGATAGACAGGACATATACGTATGCTTCTCGACCTCGATAGTCGATGGTACAAACATTGGATATGTTCCAAATCCAAGATGCAGGATTAGAATAGCAATCAAAGCAAAATAATTGCATCGCTGCTGACACACACACACACACACACACACACACTGGATAGTTATTAAAACTTAAGTGACATGACATCCTACAAATTATTATTATTATTATCAAGGCCTCCATGGAGTCAAAAGACTCATCGTGGGAGATTGTTTTTAGGAAACACGAAGTTTATCATACCACTCCTTGAACCCATTGACTGTTCCTGCTCCAACCACTCTCTCAGGCAATCCATTCCAAGGTTCAACCGCCCTCTATGCAAAGAAACCACTCCTCACCCTCTTGCGCACAGCCTCCTTGGTGACTACAAAGAAAAGATAAGTTGATGCAGGGTGTCAATCTTTCCAAGAGAAATGGACAAATGATTATTTTTTTGTTGAAGTCAAAGGCAAACCTGTGTGTGTAGTTTGTGGCGATGCGTTAGCAGTAATGAAAAAAAGCTAATCTGGAGTATCATTACAGCTCAAAACATGCTAAACTCGATGAATTGGGAGACCAAATGCATCTGAATAAAATCAATGCTCTTCAGCAAAGTTTGGAATCACAACAAGCTGCTTTCGCTAGGCCTCATTGTGACAGAGACAACGTTATTGAGACGAGTTCTGTAGTGAGAGAGCTAATTGCAAAGAAGCTGAGGCCTCACATAGGAGGAGAGTTTATGAAAGAGTGCATGGTGGCTGCTGTGGAGTTATTAGTACCAGACAAAGTAAAATTGTTTCAGAGTGTTAGTTTGTCTCGGTTAAACATCTCAAATCAGATTACTGACTTAGCACAAGATACTGAAAAAACATTTAAGGATTCTGCAGGAGATTTCCAATTATTCTCTCTGGCTTGTGACGAGACAACGAACATAATAAATACTGCTCAACTGGCCATTTTCGTTCGTTGGATAACTGCAGAGTATGACATTCGAGAGGAACTGCTGTCACTGGAAGCCATGCATGGCACTACAAGAGGTGAGGACTTGTTTTATCAATGAAAAAACTTGAGCTAACATTTGAAAAGTAAGTGGCCTTACTATAGATGGAGCTCCAGCCATGGTTGGCTTGCAAAAAGGGTTAATTGCATTTGTCAAGAAAGAAATGAATCGTCTCAGTCTTGATCCAAGTGATTTAATTATATGCCACTGCATCATACACCAAGAAATTCTCTGTGCACAGTCGTTGTGGCTCAACAATGTGATGTCAACAGTAGTGTCATGCATAAATTTTGTCAAAAGCAGAGGGTTTAACAGCCTCCAGTTTAAGGAGTTACTGAATGATCTTGAGTCTGAGTACGGTGATTTTGTTTATCACTGAAGTGCGGTGGCTAAATTGCGGGAACATGCTCATAAGATTTTATGAACTGTGGAATGAAGTCAAGCACAGGGCTGTCGCCAGATTAGATCGCGCCCTGAGGCAAACAATTAAATATCGCCCCTGATGGATTATAAGACAAAAATATAAGAAAATCTCTAATTGCTATTTTGTTTTTATTACAAGAGAAACATTAATGCAAAACAATTACATAATAATATTAATTAAATGTTTGCTCTAAGGGGATATCGCACAATGAAACTGTTTATAAGCTCTTCTAAATTTAAACTATAAGCTGTGTAGATATAGTTGCTAGACCAACCAATCGTTCTTGGGTCATTGCTGTTCGCAAATAATTTTTAATCAGTTTAAGATTAGAAAAACTACTTTCCACACTTGCTATGCTAACAGGAATTGTTAACAATATCTCCTTAGGGCGGTGGTTATGTTGGATAAATTTCTACAAGATTTTGGTTATATATATATACATATGATAAAATTTGGTGAGGACCACTTTTCTCTTGTATTATTTTTAAGAGAATTTTTAATTCTTCAAATAAATCTATTGCATCTACATCAGATATTGTAAAATATCTTATTGCCCTAATGCGCTGCTTAATGCAATATGGCTGAATGAGCACCCTTTATTAAGCGCCACCGTGGGGCAGGCTGCCTCTATGCTACACCTTGTCGACGGTACTGGTCAAGCAGTTTATGGAGATGAAGGGAAAATGTGTCAGGGAAATTAGTGATAGCAAGTGGCTGTGTGATCTAGCATCCGTGGTGGACATTACCAAGTACCTCTCAGAGATGAACATCAAGCTGCAGGGCCCAAACCATCTGCTCAGCTCCCAACTTTCAAATGTGAAATCATTTTAAGCTAAATTAAGGATGTGGAATGTGCAACGCGAAAGGAATAACATGGTGCATTTCCCCACTCTGGAAAGACGAAAGCCTTCTATGGCACTTGAATATGAGTGAATGTGCAAAACTAACTGAGGCATTTAATGAAAGATTCAAGGATGTGAAAAGTGAACAAATGGAATTGAACATCTTTGCTACACCATTCAATGTGGAACCAACTGATGTACCTGATAACTGATCATTCAGCTGCAAAGTGATAATGAGCTGAATGCTAGGTACAACAACCTTCCACTGCTTGAGTTCTATAAACGTTACATAAGCAATGATGAATTTCCCACTTTGAGGAGACATGCATTGAAATATACATGTTCAGCATTGAAATATACATGAAATATACTGTGTTCAGAACAACTTACTGCTGCGAACAGTTCTTTTCAAAACTTACCATCACAAAGAGTCGACTGCACTCCTGACTGACTGATGCAAACCTGGAAAAGCAGTTGCAAGTAGCAACATCACCAATACCAGCTAACACCACACGCCTCACCAAAGAGAAGCAGTTCCAGCCATCACATTAGAGGTGAGTTAATTAAATGTTTCACCAAATATAGCAGGCTAATTTTTAAGTTGATAATTTTGCATGGTCTGCGAATGATGTTATAAATATCCAAATGGCCCTTGGCAGACAAAAGGTTCCCCATCCTGGTCTACACCATGTCAAGATCGAGTTCTAAAAGCAGTCTGCATTAAAAATCGCTATGCACCATCTAGAGAACTGAAATGGGACTGAGAAGAACAAATGAGAGTGGTGACAAGTTCTGTAACTGTCAGGAGAAGACTCATTCGACAGGGATTGATAGTCAGGTGCCCTAAAAAGAAGCCCTTGTCAAAAAAAATTAGATTGGCTCAGTTAAATTGATGCAAAGAGCATGCCAAATGGCACAATATCTGTTGTCACAGTCAAATTCTCAGTCAGTCAGATTATTTGGGGCTGTATATTATATTATGGTGTGGGTCACTTGCATTTCACAAAAGATTCAGTGAATGCACAAGCGTACCAGAAAATTTTAGAAGAATTTCTGCCTACTATCAGAGACCACTTTACCGCAACAATGAACAGCATCTTTCAGGATGACTCCCTCTTGTAATAGGGAAAAAGGGTAAGTAATGCTAGTATAACCTTAAAACATACCATACAAATTGAGTTTAATACTTAAAAGAGCTTTCATTTTTGTTGCAGGTTAATAAGTGACTCAATGAACACTTGATTCAGTGACTACCATGGCCAAGAAACAGCCCAGATTTTAATGCCATTGAGAATGTGTGGAACAAAATAGGGATTGAAATGCACAAGAAGAAGCCAAAAACACTTTGGGAGCTCCAAGAAGCCATTATAAAGGCATAAGAATAGCCTTCTTATGCCTTTATTAGTGGGGCTATTCATGGAACATGAATTGGCATTTGCATTCTTCAGGAAATTGATTTTGTCATGCCCTATAGATGCCAAGTTGTAATAAAGGCAAGAGGAGGGCCCATGAAGTACTAAACAGCAAAAAAGTGAATTTTAGGCTTTGAATGCTAGTAAAATTGTGTAGTTGAACTAAATTTTGATACCAGTATTTGTTTTTCCAGTGAAAATATCACTGTCCACTCCATTTTGAAATATTTGCAAATTTCTTGCCATTGTTGCCACCAATTGGTGAGAGTGACCATAAGGTCAAGACTTGGGAGGTGGCTAAAGGAGTCGAATTTACAATTAAGACAGGGTACATGTGGAATTACCGGGCTGGTAAGTATGACAAGCTTAGGTGTGTGCTTGGCTCAATGCCATGGCATGTAAAACTGCAAGGGCTGGATGCTGATAGTGCACGGGAGGTTTAAGAACTGTTTACAGGAGGCAATGGTTGACTGTATACCTAGAGTCCGAATAATAAATCAAGTAGGGGTTAAATGGATGAATAACACTATTATAACACAGCTTGAGCTGCAAAAAAAGAAACAATTGTGGAGGGAATTTAAGGAGAAGGGTGACCATCAGGTGCAGGAACAGTATAAAGCTCAGGCCAGGATGGTAACAAGGGTGGTAAGAAAAGCAAAAGCAGATTACGAAAGGAAATTGGCCATGCAGGCTAAAGAAAATCCCAAACAGTTTTTTCAATATGTTGCAAGTAAAAGGAAAAATGCTCATGGTAGAATGATCTTAAAAAATTCTGAGGGTAGGGAGGTAACCGAATCAGTCGATGTTGTGGAATTACTGAGCGAGCACTTTGCAAGAGTATATCATCCAGGTGGTGACTTTGCAGAAATGGAAGAACCAACAGCTTATACTGGAATTGTGATGAATGAAGTAGAGGTAACTAGTCTATTACAGAACCTCAATGTCAATACATCTGTGGGATTGAATGGTATCCCTGCTCGTGTCGTACGTGAAGCGGCCAAAGAATTGTCAGTGCCCTTGACCATTATGTTTAATTTGAGCCTCAGGACTGGGTCAGTCCCAAGGGGGTGGAAAGAGGGGAAAATAGTTCGACTGCACAAAGGTGGTTCCAAGGCTGCTGTTGAAAATTACCGGCCAATCAGCATAACAGGAATCATTATCAAGGTCTTAAAGAAAATAGTCAAGAGGAAAATACAAGATTGGATAGAAGAAAATGGGATACTGTATCGGGGACAGCATGGTTTTGTGAAGGGTAGGTCATGCCTCAGTAACTTGCTCACGTATTATAACACAGTGACGGCTGAACTGGATAAGGGTAATGGGTTTACAGTGATTCTACTGGACCTTGCTAAGGCCTTTGACAGGATACCACATGGAATTCTAATCAGTAAATTGCAGCAAATGGGAATGGACATAGGGTTGGTGAGATGGATAGGAGGGTGGTTGACGGAGAGATATCAGAGAGTGGTTTAGTCAGGAGTAGAGTCCACAAGACGGCCTGTGACTAGTGGTGTGCCACAAGGATCTGTTCTTGGACCACTGCTGTTTAATTTGTTCATAAATGATATAGGAAAGGATCTGAGAGGAACAGTTCATTTGTTTGCGGATGATGCGAAGTTGGGTAGGGCAATAGTGAATGCAGATGATGTCAAAATTTTGCAGGATGATTTGGATAGATTGGAGGTCTGGGCTAGGGAGAATGGATGTCAATTTAATGTGGCAAAATGTAAGGTTATGCATTTTGGGGTGAAAAGATTGGAGGCAGTTTACTGTATTGGTAGAACCGTGCCCCAGGAAATTGATGAGGCACGAGATTTAGGAGTGTTGGTGGATAAGGAATTGAAATTTAGGGGACACGTTGCAAAAGTGGCCAAATCAGCTCATCAAATCACTTGGTTGCTGAAGAATACGTTGACAAGCAGAGACAAAGCAGGTTATTGTTCCTCTGTATCGAGCCTTGATAAGACCCCATCTCGACTACTGTGCTCAGATTTGGTCACCTAGGTTTCTTCTTGATGGGGAAGAGGTGGAGAGGATCCAGAAGCGAGTGACCAAGATGATAGCAGGTCTGTGGAATGAACCGTATGAGAACAGGTTGAGGATTTGTGGGTTGCAAAAATTGGTTGATAGGCGGAGGAGGGGAGATATGAGTGAGACATTCAAATTATTGAAGGGTTTCTATAAAATTAATTCAGAAGATATTTTTGAGAACAGGGCTGGTTGTGGGAGGACTAGGGGACATCCATGGAAACTGGGCAAAAGTGTGGTTAGTAAAGGTGTTAGAGCTGGGTTCTTTACTTTTAGAATAGTGAATGAGTGGAATGCGCTCCCTAAGTCTGTGGTGGATGCTGTGACAGTGAATGAGTTTAAGGCGAGGTATGATAGATACTGTATGAATGTCGAATAGTTGTGATGAATATGATTTGGGGCCTCCCTCGATGAGCCTAATGACTCCCTGGAGTTGCCCATAATAATAGTAATAGTAATAGTAATTTCCTAATTATATCATCTTGCACTAAAAAGAGCCAAATATTAATAACAAAATAAAAATGTTATATTACCTTCGTCATCATTTGTGGCAATCATTGTGTTATTATTCCCTTTTCAAACAGGCATTCAAATTTAATTACAAAAAAAACATGCTTACAGCAGGTGACGTGGTTTTCTATGAACGTGAGTGTATATTACAGATCACGAGTACAGATTAAGAGAAAGTGGGCTATAGAATTTGACAAAAAAGTTAGAAAAGAGGACAAGCAAGATGATGGAGTTATTTAAAAGACAGTTATAGGAGAGATTTTTTAATATGTGGTGGGAGAAGAGAGAACGGGGGGGGGCGCTCACACCTAGAATTAAGCAAGGATGTGGTCAGTATATCGGCATGAGGAATAAATTTTTCCCGTCGCAAGTAAGCCAAAATGCATTTCAAGATAGGAGTTAAGGAGAAGGATGACAGGTAGTATGTAAGTTCACACAAATCTTCCACAGTGATCCTAGTAGTTAGATCCTAACAAAGCGATTAGATTTATCTTACTTTTGTGTAGTGTCCTGTGCATATGTATGCTTTCTTGATGATGATCTTGATAAAGAGGTCGAAACATTGAGTGTTATTTTCATAATTATAAGTAAAGTAATTACTCCAACACATGTTATTATTATAATTCTCGTGGAAAGGCTTAGACGTCGGTTATGCATTTTTTACTAAATAATTTAAGGAAATTACAACATCAACGAGGATATACATTAAAATAAATTTTAATATACTTCAATATTTCGGCAATGTCACGTTGCCATTTTCAAGAAACTTAAGAATAAGACATGTGCACGCGGGCACAACAAACAGTAAGTGAGGAAGAAGCAGGAAGCTATTATTTCTCCTAAAGTCCTGATGGTGCCCCCCTAGCGGGCAATGTTGGTATTCTTGGGCGATTGGGCTGAAGGTCTTCTGATGTAGGTTTCCCAAATTTGAGGCAGTCTCATGCAGCCAAATTTGTTGAGGTTTGGATTGTTTCTTAGAGGTGAAGCTGATTCCATGAAAAGCCTTTCATATTTGTATTTACTACAGTGTATTATTGTGGCTTTCTTCCACTGTATTCTATGGCAGGTATTCAGCGCATGGTCAGCAAGACCAGATTGGCTGTATTGGTGAAACCGGATGTAGTCCTTGTGTTCTAAAATTCTGATATTTGCTGTCCTGCCTGTTTGGCCAAAGTAGGACAGCTTACAGCTGCAAGGGACCTGGTATACACCAGATAGGTCTAGGGGGAAGATTGGTCTTTAGTAGAGCGGATAAGGGATGCCAATTTTTTATATGGTCTGTAACAAGAAGTTAAGTCATGTTTTTTTTAGGATTTTTGTAATTTTTTCTGAGGTGTCTCGGATATAGGGTATGGTGATGGATTTAGAGTAATCCTTGTTGTGTGTGTGTGTGGGGAGTGTGGTTTACTGGTTTCAATATTTTTTGGATCTTTTTTGGGGGGGTAGCCATTGGCTGAGAAAGTGTTGGGAATGTGGTTTAGTTCTGTGGTTAGGGCACTGTCATTTGAACAGATAAGTTTAGCCCTGTTGTGTAGTGTCTTAATGACTCCATATTGTTGCAAGGAGGGGTGGTGGGATTGTTGGTGAATGTATCTGCCTGTATGGGTGGGTTTTCTATAGACTGAGAAAACCAAGGTTCCATCAGGCTGGTGGGTGACTAGTGTGTCTAAGGAAGGAAGGCAGTTGTTTTTTTCTTCTTCCAGGGTGTTGGTTGTTTAAGTGTGTTAGGAAGGAGAAGAGTGCATCAGAGCCATGTGGCCAAATAGCAAACACATCATCAATATAGCGAAGCCAAATGGTTGGTTTATGTGGGGCAGAGTTTAAGTCTTTCTCTTCAAAAAGTCTCCATATAAAAGTTGGCCAAGGGTGGGGAGAATGGAGAACCAATGGCTGTCCCCTCTATTTGCTTGTAGAATTTTCCTTGCCAAATAAAATAGCCTGAATTCATTGTGAACTGAAATAGGACTGTGATATCGGGAGGAAATTTAGCTTGGATTAGCTTGAAGGATTCTTTGAGTGAGACATTTGTGAATAAGGAGGAGACATCAAAACTGACCATTATGTCAGTATGTCAGAGTGTAAGGTTTTCTATGCTGGCTTTGAAGTGGGCTGAATTTTTATGTGTGAAGATGTGTTGATAGTATAGTGTGAGAGAGCTTTGGCCAAATGTTTAGCTAGTTTGCATGTGGGGGAATCAATGCTATCCACTATGGGACGTAATGGCACATTTTCCTTATGTATTTTTGGGAGTCATAAATACGTGGGGGGGGTTTCTAATTTGTGAGTTGGTGGGATTGTACTTGATAGGGAGGTAAGTAGCCCAATCTAACAATAGAGCTTTCAGCTTACTTATTTCAGCTTACTGTAATCCTTTTGGTTAAGCAATACTGTGGCATTCCCTTTATCAGCTTTGGTGATTATTATTTTCTTGTTTTTCTTTAATTCTAGTAGAATTTAATTTCCTTACTGGGCATGTTGGCTTTTGGTGGTTTAGCTTTGATCAGAACACAAGCCACATCCAGTCTAATATCGTTGGTGACGTGGTTCGGAAGGTGTTGTATCCCGCGTTCAATTCGTATCGTAATATCTTCAGCAGGTATTCTTCTGGGCGCAATGACGAAGTTGTGGCCACGTGCGAGGGCATGGAGCGCTTCAGGTTTCACACTAAATAACGAAAAGTTGACTACCGTTTCGGTAGGAAGTTGTGGTTTCGAGATCGAGTTATTTTTTAAATTTTCAAATTTTTTGATGTGTCGATCTTGTACTTTTTTAAATTCTTTCTTTTCTGCAGTGCATGAGATGTATAAAACAGACCAAATTTCATGACTTAAGGTGCTTGAAATGTCATCTTCGAGTGCCTCGATAGCTAAGTTAGCATCATACAGGAAACGGTGAGTCGTGGAGATTTGTTGAGATGATATTGCAAGTAAAGCACGCCGTTACGGTAAAATGAAGTTAAAGCTATCAAGACAACTGAATCATCTGGCCTTCCTAAAACGCTGCTGGGATAACCAGGTAATTCCTAACTGTGTCAAATTCAAGCACCGTTTCTCTTCGCAAAAGGCTCTTCGTATTTATAACCGTGCCAGCCAAGCCTTGCTCAGGGAACAAATCACCACGACTCGCTGTTTCCTGAATGATGCTAACTTAGCTATCCAGGCACTCGAAGATGACCTTTCAAGCAACTTAAGCCACGAAATTTGGTCTATTTTATACGACATCTCATGCACCGCAGCGGAGAAAGAATTTAAAAAAGTATGAGATCGACACATCAAAAAATTTGAAAATTCAAATTTGAAAAAAGGTCACTTCTTGGCCTGTGGAAATCACTAACAAATTAAAACCATTTAACTCCATACCCCCCACTCCTGTATTTATGGACTCCCAAAAATACATAAGGAAAATGTGCCATTACGTCCCATAGTGGATGGCATTGATTCCCCCACATACAAACTAGCTAAACATTTGGCCAAAGTTCTCTCACACTATACTGGCAACACATCTTCACACATATAAAACTCAGCCCACTTCAAAGCAAGAAAACCTTACACTCCAACACACTGACATAATGGTCAGTTTTGATGTCTCCTCCTTATTCACAAATGTCCCACTCAAAGAATCCTTCGAGCTAATCCAAGCTAAATTTCCTCCTGATATCACAGCCCTATTTCAGTTCACAATGAACTCAGGCTATTTTGTTTGGCAAGGAAAATTCTACAAGCAAATAGAGGGGACAGCCATGGGTTCTCCACTCTCCACACCCTTGGCCAACTTTTATATGGAGACTTTTTTGAAGAGAAAGCCTTAAACTCTGCCCCACAAAAACCAACCATTTGGCTTCGCTATGTTGATGATGTGTTTGCTATTTGGCCACATGGCTCTGATGCACTCTTCTCCTTCCTAACACACTTAAACAACCAACACCCCAGAATCAAATTCACCCTTGAAGAATAAAAAAACAACTACCTTCCTTTCTTAGACACACTAATCACCTGCCAGCCTGATGGAACCTCGGTTTTCTCAGTGTATAGAAAACCCACCCATACAGGCAGATACATTCACCAACAATCCCACCACCCCTCCTCGCAACAATATGGAGTCATTAAGACACTACACAACAGGGCTAAACTTATCTGTTCAAATGATAATGCCCTAACCACAGAACTAAACCACATTCTCAACACTTTCTCAGCCAATGGCTACCCCCCCCCCAAAAAGATCCAAAAAATATTGAAACCAGTAACCCCCCCACACACACACACAACAAGGATTACTCTAAATCCATCACCATACCCTATATCCGAGAAACCTCAGAAAAAATTACAAAAATCCTAAAAAAACATGACTTAACTTCTTGTTACAGATCATATAAAAAAAAAAATTGGCATCCCTTATCCACTCTACTAAAGACCAACCTCCCCCCCCCCCAGACCTACCTGGTGTATGCCAGGTCCCTTGCAGCTGTAAGCTGTCCTACTTTGGCCAAACAGGCAGGACAGCAAATATCAGAATTTCAGAACACAAGGACTACATCCGGTTTCACCAATACAGCCACTCTGGTCTTACTGACCATGCGCTGGATACCTGCCATAGAATACGGTGGAAGAAAGCCACGATAATACACTGTAGTAAATACAAATATGAAAGGCTTTTCGTGGAATCAGTTTCACCACTAAGAAACAATCCAAACCTCAACAAATTTGGCTGCATAAGACTGCCTCAAATTTGGGAAACCTACATCAGAAGACCTTCAGCCCAATCGCCCAAGAATACCAACATTGCCTGCTAGGGGGGGCACCATCTGGACTTTAGGAGAAATAATAGCTTCCTGCTTCTTCCTCACATACTGTTGTTGTGACTGCGTGCACGTGTCTGGTTCTTAAGTTTCTTGAAAATGGCAACGTGACGTTGCCAAAATATTGAAGTATATTAAAATTTATTTTAATGTATATCCTAGTTGACATTGTAATTTCCTTAAATTATTTAGTAAAAAAACATGTTATTATTATTATATTATTATTATTATGTGATATTATTATTATTACGTGACACCTCAAGGGAGTCCAAAGATTCATTGAGGGAGGGTACCTACTTTACAACTCTGTCTCCATCACTCAATCCACCAGCTATAATGAACTGCAACTACACTAATGCCATCTACTGGCAACCATCACTACTTTCACAAACATCCATGCCCACAGTGGGATTTGAACCCACAGCCCACAGGCTGGAGAGTGGACATGCTAACCACTCGGCCAACCAGGACGGCATGAAATTACAACCGACTAAAATAACATAACTGGAGGTACCGAGGATCGACTGAGCTATACTGCCACATTTTGTCTCCATAAATTCTTCACAATGAATGCTGACCAATGTGTAACCTAAAAAGAAAGAAACTAGTACTTCATGCATTTCAATAAATAATCACTGAATTCCAACTGTGATGTAATCAATTAAAAGTAAAGACATTTTTATTACTTTTAATAAAGCAAACAGACAAAAAAATGGATGCTTTCATTCTTCATTATTATTTTTAAGTAAAAAAATAAGTAAATCTACTAATGTCTTTTATTACTAAAGGAAGAAAAGCATAACTCTAAGAGCTAACTAACTAACTTCTGGCAATGGTGGGCAGCCAGTCTCCATTCTTATTGATTGTCAATACTTGACTTCAGGACTACTAATGATTTCAAGACAGTGGAGTGAGAGTACAACAAACAAATCACTGCTGCTATCCCGTATTCCTATACCCTAAATGTTATATTATTTTTTGAGTTGCAGAGTTAAAAAACCTGACTTTCTAGGAGAAAGAATACTACATGTCTGTGCCAAAGATTGAGTGACTTGGGATTCAGCCAAAAAGAGATCTAGAAAATGTTCTCTAGTCAGTGAATAGAATCTAACTTATAACGGTGAAGTCTTTCTTCTGGCAGACTTGCAGTATGGAAGTATCACAACAAGGATACACAAGCACCACATTATTAAGTTTCAATAAGAACAAATATATGACAGCTCACTTTCTGATCCCCAGCCAACTCATGCATTTAGAAAAAAATCTAGAATAATCACTAACCATGCTCCATTTTTCACATAAAAATTGCAATAAGTTTAATATTGGTTTCTATGGATTTCATGCCAAAATAATGAGGAAGGATCAGTATTTTCTTTTTTTTCTGTATTAACTTTATGAAATACTTACCAGGGGTCTTGCCATCGGTCCATTGCAGTCCCTTACCAATCTCAAGAGGTACAGTCCACGTTTCAGGATCAGGTGACCTTACTCCAGTAACTTCCTCTGGTGATTTAACCGTAGTCAGAGGCACTTTCATCGGTAACTTTGGATGAGGTCGTTTACCTATTAATATTCATAAATTTATTAATCTTGATTATAACCAAATTTGATATCATTATTAATTTGACAAGAAATTTGCTTAATTTTCATTATGAATTTATAGATTTGAATTTTATTTTATGTTCTTATATCATGAGAAACAAACCTGCAAGATATAGCCATTCAGAATTAGAATCGTTATATTAAAATGATGATGATCTCCAAAAATAAAAAATCAGAATAAATGAAGAAGTAAATCCAATTATTATGTTTAAATATGTTATTATTACTAAAATAATAATAGCAGCATTCCATTTTCTATTTATTAACTTATAAATACACTATAAATAAATAAATAAATAAATATAAATAGCAGAATAATATTGTGTTAATTAAGAGTGAGTGAGTGAGTGAAGAGTGAAATGAGAAGTTTAGAATGTTGTCGACAATGTTGTTGAAAGTAAGGTGGTGGAAGTGAGTGAGTGAGGGTAAACAAGCTATGTGTGACAGTATGAAAGAAAAAGGTGGACAATGAGGAGAATAATGCAATGATAATGAAAGAGATAAACACATAAGTAGAATGCTACGTAGGTCAAAATGTAAGAGAACAATAAGAGAAATGCCAGGCAAGTGGTATAGCTGTGAAGCACAAGAGAAGTATATGAGGCAAAAGCAGAGTAAGAAAGAGGCAGTGTAAGGAGAGAGCTTTATATGGACTCCATGATAAGCAGAGTATGATAAAATTGTGTTTCCCTAGGAAAACATTAAGGATGTCTGTGATGCTGTTAGGATACAAAGTGTGAAAGTGTGGTATGGAAGAACATATGAAAGATTTGCTGGCATAACTAAATGAGAATAGTAAGAGAGTAAGGAAAAGGTATGTTCAGATAGTGCTGTTTAGTGAGAGTTTAGAAGGTGAGAGACAGGGAAACTAGAGTTTTTAGGGGAGACTAAGGCAGTTGTGTGCAGGTATCCTTGAGGTAGGAAATGGAATAATAATAATCAAATGATGCTGAATATTGTCCTAAAATGTCCTAGATGAAGGGCATACTGCAGTTTATATATACTAATTTCAGAAGCAAATGGAACAAGGAAGGGTTTTTGGCATTGGTTAATTCAACTTAGATAAAGATTATAAGTATTAGTGAAATGTGGTTGACAGAGGATGATATATTCATAGGGAGAGAATGCAATGGGTACAGTATTTTTGGAGAGGACTAGGAGAACAGGATGGGGGGTTGCTAATATAGCAGAAGAGCTGAAGTCAACAAAGAAAGTGAAAAAATGTGGATGCAGATGGCAGTGCATAGCCATTTTGTGTGAGATGGAGAGCAACAAGGTGAAATATACAGCTGGTTGCTAATATAGGATGTGGATGCCATTCATTAGCAAAGTGCAGGATCAATAGTTATTATGGAATTCAACAATGAAAACATAGTTCAGCGCAAGAATAGAAGGAAATGGAATTTATATTGCTGCAAGAGATGATTACTTTAGAGAGCATGTAATTGTAATGACCGTGCCTCGACTGGCATGTAAAAGTAAGTGAGGGTATCAGCATTTTATGCTGTAGTGAAGGAGAGTGTCTCCTCCTTGTTGCACTTGAAGATCATAATGGCAGAGTTAACAAATGACCAAATTTTAATTTGACAATGGTAACGAAGGCATGACAGCAAACTACGTGACATAGTCTGGGAGAACTCCAAGACAAAGCAGAGAAGTGGCCAGTCACCGTGGAAGAGACAAAAACCTCACCACGTAATCTTCCATAGTAAACCATGAAACAGAGAACCATGTTGGATTTAAGCAATAGAGACAAGGTTGGACCCTCTGCAACTGTTGTCTCTTGGAAACATTACAGGAAAGAAGAGAAAGAAACTGGGGAATGTAAGACAGATACTATGAAAACAGCATATGAGGAAGATACATTAAACCCTTCAGGGAGGGTATCTCCTGATCCTTCATGCCTAAAAACCAAGAATCTTCTCTTAAGGCTTCTAACTTGGAATGTAAGGACCTTATATGAAGCTGGGAAGTTAGATAACTTTATACAAGAACTTGAAGTAATGAAAATTGACATTGCTGGTATCAGTGAAGTCAAATGGACTAATAGTGGAAAAATAAACAAAAAGAGCCATTCAATTATATACTCGTGTGGAGACAGTCATAGGAATGGAGTAGCATTTGTACTAAAAAATAAAATTGCCCAATCCTTACTTGGATTTTGGCCCATAAGTGACAGAGCAATTGCATTAAAAATTGCAGCTCAACTTTTTAATATTTTTATTGTCTAAATATATGAACCTACATCTGATTACTCAGATGAAAATGTAGAACATTTCTATGAAGACATTCAAAATGCACTAACAATGCAAAATCAGATGACATAACTATTGTTACAGGAGATCTAAATGCTAAAGTAGGCTCAGAAAAGATCTCTTCCAGCATGGGAAACCAAAGCCTCAGATATAGAAATCCAAGAGGAGAAAGATTAATACAGTTCTGTGAAGAAAACAATCAGATAATAACAAATACTTTATTTAGCCAACTTCCTAGAAGACTTTAACATGGAAAAGCCATGGAGCTATAGTTATAGGAACCAGATTGACTATATAATGGTTGGTATAATTGGTTGGTCGCTTGGTGTCGCACGGATTAGATCGTCGGCTTGTCGAGAGCTCCTGAAAAGATCAGTATTATATTGTGTTAACATTAGATATTTTACCAGAATTTTAAGTAGTATTGTTTGCTTTTTGTTTCTTGGTGTGTCTGTGCAATTTTTGCGTGTTTTCTGTTATTTTAATTATTATTTTTAAGAAAAGATAGCGTACACATGGCACCGATAAAGAAAAAAATGGCAGCCAGGTCGCCATGCTTGCTTAAGAGTTTTGATGTAAAAGAATTTATGCAATGTGCTGTCTGTGAGATGTATGCCTTGCGAAGAGCGGTAGGAGTCTGGTTAGAAAGTGATAGTGGAGTTAATATGTGTAGAAAGTGTAAAGAGAATGAGACTTCAAGCGTGTTTCGTGTATCGAGACTGATATCGTTAACGGTAGTCAGAATGTAGAAAATGGCGGTGTACTAGAGAATTGCGTGGTAGTGCCAGATATGTGTGAGAGCGTCGCTGAAAGTGTAAATGAAGGTAGAAACACCGAAGGAATGGATGATTTGATCGACAATGAAAATGGTGAGATAAATGCAAGTAGCGAAATTGCCCGTTTAAATGGCGCGATACACAGAGCCAAACGACAACTGGAGCGTATGCAAAAATGTGTGTTGAACGTACCGACAAATAACCGGCGGAAGTCTGTGACGGCAAATAATAGAATGTACGTAAACGTCAATAAAATGAAGGAGCGAGTGCTGTATGGGGATTCGCTATTAAGAGGCGTAATAATTGAGAGTTTAACGAAGTCGTACCAGCCGGGTGCGAACATAAAGGACGTCAGCAAATCTATTCGACTGCAAAAACAGAGGGTGAAAGAGATGATAATAGTGGCAGGAACGAATGATTTGAAAGAGGACAAAATGGAAATGATAGAGGATGTGAGGGAGTTGTTTGAGGTAGCAAAAGAGAAGAGTGAGAGAGTTAGGATGGTGAGTATCTTACCGGGGTATGACAGCGAAGTGTTTAGAAGGAGGGCCATAATTGCCAATGACTTTATGCGTGGGTTATGCATGGAGAGTGGTGTGGAATTTGTGGATGTGTGGAATGAGTTCGATGGGCGAAAGGACTTATATAAGATGGATGGGTTACATTTGAATGGAGTTGGTGTACGGAGACTTGAAAGAGTGTTGATGAATGATGTGGAAGTGGATGTACAGACTCAGGGAAACTAGATTTATTAAGAGGGGGGGAGTAGATATGCAGACTTTAGGGGGGGCAGTTAAGTGTATGAATGAGTATATTATGCCCGGGCGAGTACGAAGGACAACAAATCAGAATGGGATAGTTAGTATAAGGCATCAGAGTAGGGATGGGACAAATAGGCTTCTGCAATTCATGTACACTAATGCCAGGAGTATTAGGAACAAGAAGGAAGAGTTTTTGGCCATGGTTGGCACTTCCAGGCCACAGGTTGTCGGTATTAGTGAAAAATGGCTGACAGAAGATGATAAAGCTAGTGGGATTGAATGCGATGGGTATAGCGTGTTCAGGAGTGACAGGGTGAATAAAAAGGGGGGAGGAGTGTTATTGATGATAGCTGATGAGCTTCAGCCAAGGAGTATAGAAGTTGAACTGCAGGATGGGGAAAAAAGCACATTTGAGGCTGTTTGGTGTGAGATACAATCTAGCAGAACAAAATATACAACTGGGTGCTGCTATAGACCGGGTGATGGAGTGGATGGTGGGAATAGTATGCATAAGCAAATAGAAGAAATGAATGGAAGGAGGGTAATTATTATGGGTGATTTCAATTATGGTAACATTGACTGGAAAGAGGAGAGGGCACATGGGAGGAAGGAATTGGATTTTATGCAGTTATTAAGGGACAACTATCTACGGCAACATGTATTGGAAAATACCAGGGGGCAGAGAGTGCTGGACCTAGTAATTGCAACTGAGAATGTAGCTGTAAAGAACATGACCATGTTGCCACCAATTGGTGAGAGTGACCATAAGGTCATAACTTGGGAGGTGGCTAAAGGAGTCGAATTTACAATTAAGACAGGGTATATGTGAAATTACCGGGCTGGTAAGTATGACAAGCTTAGGTGTGTGCTTGGCTCAATGCCATGGCATGTAAAACTGCAAGGGCTGGATG
This sequence comes from Typopeltis vanoorti, assembly GCF_054136105.1. Lineage (NCBI taxonomy): Eukaryota > Metazoa > Arthropoda > Arachnida > Uropygi > Thelyphonidae > Typopeltis > Typopeltis vanoorti. The sequence goes on along the minus strand of NC_143550.1, from coordinate 74,594,038 downwards.
TTGATGGTGCATGGGAGGTGGTTAAGAACTGTTTGCTGGAGGCAATGGTTGACTGTATACCAAGAGTCCGAATAATAAATCAGGTAGGGGTTAAATGGATGAATAACACTATTAAGCTTGAGCTGCAAAAAAAGAAACAATTGTGGAGGGAATTTAAGGAGAAGGGTGACCATCAGGTGCATGAACAGTATAAAGCTCAGGCCAGGATGGTAACAAGGGTGGTAAGAAAAGCAAAAGCAGATTACGAAAGGAAATTGGCCATGCAGGCTAAAGAGAATCCCAAACAGTTTTTTCAATATGTTGCAAGTAAAAGGAAAAATGCTCATGGTAGAATGATCTTAAAAAATGCTGAGGGTAGGGAGGTAACTGAATCAGTCGATGTTGTGGAATTACTGAGCGAGCACTTTGCAAGAGTATATCATCCAGGTGGTGGCTTTGCGGAAATGGAGGAACCAACAGCTTATACTGGAATTGTGATGAATGAGGTAGAGGTAACTAGTCTATTACAGAACCTCAATGTCAATACATCTGTGGGATTGGATGGTATACCAGCTCGTGTCGTACGTGAAGCGGCCAAAGAATTGTCAGTGCCCTTGACCATTATGTTTAATTTGAGCCTCAGGACTGGGTCAGTCCCAAGGGGGTGGAAAGAGGGGAAAATAGTTCCACTGCACAAAGGTGGTTCCAAGGCTGCTGTTGAAAATTACCGGCCAATCAGCATAACAGGAATCATTATCAAGGTCTTAGAGAAAATAGTCAAGAGGAAAATACAAGATTGGATAGAAGAAAATGGGATACTGTATCGGGGACAGCATGGTTTTGTGAAGGGTAGGTCATGCCTCAGTAACTTGCTCACGTATTATAACACAGTGATGGCTGAACTGGATAAGGGTAATGGGTTTACAGTGATTCTGCTGGACCTTGCTAAGGCCTTTGACAGGATACCACATGGAATTCTAATCAGTAAATTGCAGCATATGGGAATGGACATAGGGTTGGTGAGATGGATAGGAGGGTGGTTGACGGAGAGATATCAGAGAGTGGTTTACTCAGGAGTAGAGTCCACAAGATGGCCTGCGACTAGTGGTGTACCACAAGGATCTGTTCTTGGACCACTGCTGTTTAATTTGTTCATAAATGATATAGGAAAGGATCTGAGAGGAACAGTTCATTTGTTTGCGGATGATGCGAAGTTGGGTAGGGCAATAGTGAATGCAGATGACGTCAAAATTTTGCAGGATGATTTGGATAGATTGGCGGTCTGGGCTAGGGAGAATGGATGTCAATTTAATGTGGCAAAATGTAAGGTTATGCATTTTGGGGTGAAAAGATGGGAGGCAGTTTACTGCATTGGTGGAACCGTGCTCCAGGAAATTGATGAGGCACGAGATTTAGGAGTGTTGGTGGATAAGGAATTGAAATTTAGGGGACACGTTGCAAAAGTGGCCAAATCAGCTCATCAAATCACTTGGTTGCTGAAGAATACGTTGACAAGCAGAGACAAGCAGGTTATTGTTCCTCTGTATCGAGCCTTGATAAGACCTCATCTCGACTACTGTGCTCAGATTTGGTCACCTAGGTTTCTTCTTGATGGGGAGGAGGTGGAGAGGATCCAGAGGCGAGTGACCAAGATGATAGCAGGTCTGTGGAATGAACCGTATGAGAACCGGTTGAGGATTTGTGGGTTGCAAAAATTGGTTGATAGGCGGAGGAGGGGAGATATGATTGAGACATTCAAATTACTGAAGGGTTTCTATAAAATTAATTCAGAAGATATTTTTGAGAACAGGGCTGGTTGTGGGAGGACTAGGGGACATCCATGGAAACTGGGCAAAAGTGTGGTTAGTAAAGGTGTTAGAGCTGGGTTCTTTACTTTTAGAGTAGTGAATGAGTGGAATGCGCTCCCTGAGTCTGTGGTGGATGCTGTGACAGTGAATGAGTTTAAGGCGAGGTATGATAGATACTGTATGAATGTCGAATAGTTGTGTTGAAAATGATTTGGGGCCTCCCTCGATGAGTCTAATGACTCCCTGGAGTTGCCCGTAATAATAATAATAATAATAATAATAATAATGATTAAAAAAAAAAAGATTCCGGAATAAAATCTTACAAGCCAAAACATATCCAGGGGTTCGTATTGGATCAGACCACAACCCTGTAGTAATTAAAGCAGCAATAAAATTAAAGAAAACAATGAAACTATAAACATAGAAAAATATGATCTTGGCTCCCTTAAAAATCAAGAAATACAAGATAAATTTTTAAAGGAACTGGCACAATCCGCTGCTGTTGACATTCCTGATTCCACCAAGTATCCTTACCCTAAAGACGAGATTGAGGATAGATGGCAGAAATTTAAAGAGGGCATAAAAAAGGAAGTTTTACTGCCTTTTTATGTTTAAGATACCGAAAATGATCAAGGAAAGAAAGAAACACAAATATCATCCTGAATACATGAACTTAAACAAAGAGATCAGGAAAGAATGTAGGATTTCAAAAGAACTATGACTCTACAACAAATGTAAGGAAATTGAACAAAAGAACAAAACCAGAGAATTTCATGAAAAAGTTAGGGAGATAACTAGCAAATCTTGAAAAAAGGGTAGGCTCTTGTTGCACTGAAGATGCTAGTGGAAACATCCTAATGGAGAAAGAAAAATAAGGGATAGATGGATGGGTAGAGTATCCAAAGGAACTCTGCAATCATGATAGAATAGATAAGCTGTTGCAAGAAAATTTGGAAGGGCCTACTATTCTTATCTGGGAAGTAACAAATGCCATTAGGAAATTGAAACCAAGAGAAGTTCCAGGAATGGATGGAATTATGGCAGAATATCTAAAGACATTAAATGATAAGGCTATAAGATAACTGACTGACATATGTAACAAAATATACAAAACTGGAGACACCTGCCAAAAGATTTTAAGTACCCGACATTCCTACCATTACCTAAAAATCTATGACAATCAAATGTGATGAGTACAGAACAATCAGTCAGATAGCAAAAGTTATGATATATTATTATTATTACTATTACCCCAAGACCTCATGGAGTCAAAGACTCATCTGGGAGATCCTTTTATCACACACACACATCTCATCTTACCGTGTCTTAAACACACACTCAAACTCCTTGGCAGATACCACACTCTCAGGCAAGGCATTCCAATCATTCACAACTCTGCACGAAAAAAACCTGCCTCTCACTCCCTTACTTACACCCTCTTTATACAGTTTCAAGGGATGACCTCTGGTTCTCCCCTGATCTCACACTATTCTCTGCAGAACTTCTCCACCATAGGCATATAACAACTCCTTACCAACTTGTAGGTCTCTATCATATCTCCCCTCTTCCTCCTGTCCACCAGACTCTACAAATTACATCTTCTCAATCTTTCCTCATACTCGACATTCCAGAGGTCGGAAACTACGTTAGTCAGTTGCCTTTGGACCCTTTCCAACATCTCTTCATCCTTCTGAAACCCGGTGACCAAATCTGGGCACAATAGTCCATGTGTATCCTAATCAAAGCCTTATACAATGGAACAAGAATCTCCCTTCTTCTACAAGTCAGTGTCCTCCGCATCATTCCCAAAAGCCTTTGTGTTGTCTACACAATTTTGGATATGTGTTCCCTAAATTTTAGATCTTTATCCACTATCACCCCCCAGATCTCTTATTTCCTCTACCTCCAACAATATATTCTCACCAAGCATAAATTTTGAATCCCATATTTGTTTTCCAAATTTTAAAACCTTACATTTTGCAATATTGAACTCACATCCCCATTTGCTTGCACAATCACTCAATTTATTCAAGTCCTCTTGCAAGGCCACAACATCTTCTCTAATCTTCATGGTTCGTCACAACTTTGCATCATCTGCAAACAACTGAATATCTTCATCCAAATCTTCACCAATATCATTAATATACAAGTTAAACAGTAATGGCCCTAAACCATACCCCTGAGGCACACCACTAGTAACTTTCCTTTTCATGGATATCACTCCCCCATACACAACTTGTTGATACCTATCAGATAGCCAGTCTCCAATCGAATGCACTAATCTAATATCCAACCCAATCTGCTCTAGTTTGACTGTCAACTTATCATGAGCTACTCTATCAAAATCCTTTGCGAAATCAAGTATATTACTGTGTATCCTTCTCCTCTGTCCAAGGAAGCAGTCACTTTATTATAATAATTAAGTAGATTACTAAAACATGACCTCCTTTTAGCAAACCTATGCTGTCCATCAAAGATAATACCATTGTTGTCAATCCAACTCTGGATCCTAGTTCTCAAAAGCTTCACCAACAACTTAACCACAACACCTGACACACAGATAGGCCTATAGTTTGATGCTTGAGTTCTATCACCTCCTTTATGATATGCCACAATCTTGCCCTCCATCCATTCCTTAGGAACTTGACCAAGTGCAAGACTCGAATTAAAAAAATATGTCAAGGCAGGTGTCAACTCCCTGGCACATTCCTTTAGAATATGCGGTGATATATTATCAAGTCCCACAGACTTATTTACATCTAGTTTACTCAACTCCCCAAACACCTCTTGCTCACTTACAGTCAGTCTCTCCTCCTAATCATCAACTGCTCTCAATCTCTCCATGAAGTCATATTCACAAGATTGAAAGATCTTTATGAACAGCTCATTAAGTATCTCCACAACACATTCTGCAACAGCTGTCTTTATACCATTTTCTCCAATCAATGTCATCCTTCCATAATCATTCTTTCTTTTGGTGGCTACATATCGAAAGAACTCCCTAGGATTCTTTTTGGCTTCATTAGCTAACTGCTGTTCATACCTCTCTTTAGCTACTCTCACCAACTAAGTCACCCTTCTTGCCTGGTCTTTGTGGACCTCATGAAATTGGTTTATTTCCACTTCTCTTATACTGCCTCCACAATGCCCTTTTTCTCTGTATCACATGCTTAATCTTTTTATTCATCCATCTCACACCTACCTTATTTAACCTTCTCGCCCTTGGAATACATTTAGACATTGCATCTACTAGATAGTTTTTGAAAATCCCGCAAGCTGCATTGATCTCTTTTCCAGCTAACTCCTCATTCACGCTACACCCGCAAGCTGTCTCCTGAACTCTTCATAATCACCCCCCCTCTGTAGTTACACATATACCCTTTTCTCACAGGGGGGTCCTCGCATTGCTGGCAACCATCCAAGTAATCACCTCATGGTCACTCTCACCAATTGGTGGATGATTTGACACCTCATTTATAATTACATCCTCTGATGAGATGACCAAATTCAAGACCTTTAATCCTCGTGTGCCCTCTGTATGTAACAGGGAAACTCATTTTCTTTACTTCCAGTTGCTATTTCATCATTCCAGTCTATATTGCCATAATTAAAATCACCCATAATGATCACCCTTTTCTTATTTGCTTGGCTAATTTGACTATACATTTCACTATCACCACCATCCACATTATCCGATCTATAACAACATCCCACCAAGTATTTGATTCCATTCACCTCTATCTCACACCATACTGCCTCAAAACCACTGGCACTATTTCCCTCTTGCACCTCTATTTTGTATCGACATAACTCTTTCTCTATCATCAATAGCACTCCCCCATCCTTCCTTTTTACCCCCTTCTATCCTCACGAAACACATCATACTCTTCTATCTCTATTTCTGTCAGGATGTTATCCTCATCTAACCATATATCACTTATTCTGACAATCTTTGGCTGAACAAACTCAATTAGTGCATCCATTTCATCTGCCTTGTTTCTTACACTTCTAGCATTTGTATATAAACACAACAGCTCATTCCTGGATCTACAGCTAGTTCCACTGATACCAGTCATTCGATGTGATCTCTCCATGCTCAACTGGAGCCATATCCCTTTCTGCTTATTCATTTTAGAACCCTCTTCAATTCTAACTGTTTCCTCTTGATTTACCAGTCATCCCATTCCTTTCCTGTCTACACATGCTTTCATATCCTCTTGGAGCAGCCACCTTTCTCATGCTGTGTATGAGAAAGGTGGCCTTTCTCATACACAGCATGTGTATGAGAAAGGTGTCCACTCTGAGCCTCCCTGTTTCCCTGCTTCTCTTGCACACCCATTCTTTCATTTTCTATACTCATACCACTCACTTCCCCATTCATATCCACTTCTTCAATCTCTCCTGCTCTTCCACATCACTCCCCTCTCGATCTGATTCATTCTCTCATTCACTTCTCTAACTTCCAGCAGCAGTCTCTCCAAGCGACTCACACCATAACCACTCAAATGCAGTTCATCGCTCCCATATAGCTTATTTCATCCCTCAAACTCATTCCACACATTAACAAACTGTACTCCAATCTCCTCACTCATTTCAGCCTGCATATCATTCATAATCTTTGCTCTCCGCCTCATTTCACCACAGTCATACCTAGGCAACACACTGACTACCCTTCCTGCCACGCTATTCTCTTTTCTCATCCAGGAAAGAAATAAACATAAAATCAAATTGGAAATTAATGAAACACAATCTGATTTTCATGAAAACAAAGGAACTAGAGAAGGACTCTTCAATATTAGAACTATTATAGAAAGATATCTGGAGAAGGAGAAAGAAGTCTACTTATGTTTTATTGACTACACAAAGGCTTTTGTCAATATACAACATGAACAACTAATAGAATGCATAAAAAAATTAGGAGCAAATGATAAAGATATACCAGATTACTAATAAATCTATACTGGGGACAAACTGCCTCAATAAAAATATCAGGAGAAACCTTGGAGGAATTCCTAGTAAAGAACAGTGTCAGACAAGGCTGTGTTCTTTCTCTATTGTTTAAGTTCTATATTGAAAATATCTTTTAGCAATTAGAAGAATTTAAAGGAGTCAGCATAGGAGGCAGAAACGTGAACAACTTAAGATATGCAGACGATACGGAACTGCTGGCTGAAAATAAAAAAAGATCTTCAAAACCTACTAGAAGAGATGCTGAAACTAAGTGAAAAATATGGACTGAATTTCAACTTCAAAAAAACCAAAACCATGCTAGTAACAAGAGAAAAAGAGAATATACCTGATATAAATATTAAGATCAGAGGAAATACCTTACATCAAGTAGAGAGTTATGCATATTTGGATCAACTAATTACAGAGAATGGAAAGCGTGATAAGGAAATATTAAGAAGAATAGAAATTGCTAGATCAACCTTCATTAGCATGAAAAACATTCTGACCTCAAGGGAAATTCACACAAAAACAAGAATTAGGCTGTCCAAATGCTATGTATGGTCAACACTGCTATATGGAGCAGAAACCTGGACAATATCAAAATATTGTGAAAATAAACTAAAAGCCATTGAAATGTGTATCCCCAGAAGAATCCTTAGAATCCCATGGACTGCCAAAAAAAACTAATTTAGAGATAACTGGAGAAGATAGGATTCTGTTTGAAAACCATTGAGAAAAGGAAAACCACCAACCTTGGTCACATACTAAGGCCTTCAAAAAACACTTCTAGAACAAATGATGCAAGGAAAAAGAAGAAGAGGAAGACAAAGAACAGATCTGGATGGGAAATATTAAGGACTGGACTTTTTTGTCTTATGAAGAATGCAAAAGAGAAGCACAAAATCATACATGGTGGAAGCTCATGGTAGTCAACCTCCTGGAAGGAGTCGACATCTGACACACAATGGTGATGACTCAGTTTGCGAACACTGGATCTGGTAAGAACATCAGCGAACTTGGTTTAACAACGGTAGCCACACTGCTTCTGATTGGGGTAGATTCTTGACCTGAGAAATTGGCAACATGAAATTTGCAGTTATGAAGGGATATATGTTTATATTATATATATTAATTGTATATATTTTATATTATATTATATAATTATATATTAATTGTTGGAATAAGTGAGACATGGTCATATGAGGACGACATCCTGACAGGAATAGAGGTGGAAGGGTATGATATGTTTCATGAGGATAGAAGGGGTAAAAAGGAGGGGGAGTGCTATTCATGATAGAGAAAGAGTTATGTCCATACAAAGTAGAAAAGCAAGAGGGAAATAGTGCCAGTAGTTTTGAGGCAGTATGGTGTGAGATACAGGTGAATGGAATGAAATACTTGGTTGGATGTTGTTATAGACCAGGAAATGTGGATAGTAGTGACTATGAAATGTATAATCAAATCAGCCAAGCAAATAAGAAAAGAATTATCATCATGGGTGATTTTAATTATGGCAATATAGACTGGAATGATGAGATAGCAACTGGAAGTAAAGAAAATGAGTTTCCTGAGATTTTGAGGGATAACTACTTCAGACAGTATGTAACATAGGGCACACGAGGATTGAGGGTCTTAGATTTGGTCATCTCATCAGAGGATGTGATTATAAATGAAGTGTCAAATCACCCACCAATTGGTGAGAGTGACCATGAGGTGATTACCTGGGTGGTTGTCAGCAGTGTGAGGACCTCTGTAAGAAAAGGGTATATGTGTAACTACAAGGGGGGGGGTGATTATGAAGAGCTCAGGAGACAGCTTGCAGGTGTAGTATGGAATGAGGAGTAAGCTGGAAAAGAGATCAATGCAGCTTGAGGGATTTTCAAAAACACTCTAGTCGATGCAATGTCTAAATGTATTCTAAGGGTGAGAAGGTTAAATAAACTATGTGTGAAATGGACGAATAAAGAGATTAAGCATGCAATACAGAGAAAAAGGCATTATGGAGGCAGCATGAGAGAAGTGGTAATAACCAATTCAATGAGGACAACAAAGACCAGGCAAGGTAGGTGACTTGGTTGGTGAGGGTAGCTAAAGAGAGGTATGAACAGCAGTTAGATAATGAAGCCAAAAAGAATCCTAAGGAGTTCTTTCAATATGTAGCCAGCAAAAGAAAGAATGACATTGATTAGAAAAAATGGTATAAAGACAGCTGTTGCAGGTGTGGTGGAGATACTTAAGAGAAGTTCATAAAGGTCTTTCAATCTTGTGAATGTGACTTCATGGAGAGATTGAGAGCATTTGATGATGGGGAAGAGAGAATGACTATAAGTGAGGAACAGGTATATGGGGAGTTGAGTAAACTAGATGTAAATAAGGCTGTGGGACTTGATAATATATCACCGTGTATTCTGAAGGAATGTGCCAGAGAGTTGACACCTGCCTTGACATATTTTTTTAATTCGAGTATTGCACTGGTTCAAGTTCCTAAGGAGTGGAAGGAGGGCAAGATTGTGCCACTTCATAAAGGAGGTGATAGAACTCAAGCATCAAACTATATGCCAATCTGTGTGTCAGGTATTGTAGTAAGTTGTTGGAGAAGCTTGTTATAACTAGGATCCAGAATTGGATTGACAACAATGGTATTATCTTTCATGGACAGCATGGATTTACTAAAGGGAGGTCATGTTTTAGTAATCTATTTACTTATTACAATAAGGTGACTGTTTCCATGGACAGAGGAGAAGGACACACAGTAATATACTTTGATTTCACAAAGGCTTTTGATAGATTACTGCATGATAAATTGATAGTCAAATTAGAGTGGATGGGGTTGGATATTAGATTGGTATATTGGATTGGAGACTGGCTATCTGATAGGTATCAACAAGTTGTCCAGGAAAAGGAAAGTTACTAGTGGTGTGCCTCATGGGTCTGTTTTAGGGCCATTACTGTTTAACTTGTATATTAATGATATTGGTGAAGATTTGGATGGAGATATTCAGTTGTTTGCAGATGATGCAAAGTTGGGACGAACCATGAAGATTAGAGAAGATGTTGTGGCCTTGCAAGAGGACTTGAATAAATTGAGGATTGGGCACGGGAATGGGGATGTGAGTTCAATATTGCAAAATGTAAGGTTTTAAAATTTGGAAAACATATATGAGATGCAGAATTTATGCTTGGTGAGGATATATTATCAGAGGTGGAGGAAATAAGAGATCTGGGGGTGATAATGGATAAGGATCTGAAATCTAAGGAACACATAGCCAAAATTGTGAAGACAACACATAGGCTTCTGGGAATGATGAGGAGGACACCGACTTGTAGAAGAAGGGAGATTCTTGTTCCATTTTACAGGACTTTGATTAGGCTACACATGGACTATTGTGCCCAGATTTGGTCGCCTGGTTTTCATAAGGATTAAGAGATGTTGGAAGGGGTCCAGAGGTGACTGACTAAGGCATTTTATAAACCTCTGGAATTTCGAGTATGAGTAAAGATTGAGAAGATGCAACTTGCAGAGTCTGGTGGACAGGAGGAAGAGGGGAGATATGATAGAGACCTAGAAGTTATTAAGGGGGTTGTTATAGATTCAATGCTGGAGCGATTCTATAGAAAATAGTGGGAGATCAGGGGAGAACTAGAGGTCATCCCTGGAAACTGTATAAAGAGGCTGTGAGTAAGGGAGTGAGAAGTAGGGTTTTTTCATGCAGAGTTGTGAATGATTGGAATGTCTTGCCTGAAAATGTGGTGTCTGCAGAGAATTTGATTATGTTTAACGCACGGTATGATGAGCTGTGTGTATGATAAAAGGACCTCCTAGGTGAGTCTTTGACTCCCCATGGAGTCAAAGGCTCATCTTGGGTAATAATAATAATAATAATATGTGGAATTACAAAGCAGGTGATTATTATAAACCAAAGAGCCAGCTTGGAGCAGTGAAATGGAATAGAGTATATGAAGTAAGCAGTATCAGAGTGTGTATTAAGAGTCAAGTAGCACAGTCTGATAAACCAGATAGGAGTTAGATGGGTGAATAGCATCATTAATTGGGAGTTACAGTAAAAGTTTTGGAGGGTGTATATAAAGAGAAAGGCAATCAACAAGCTCAAGGAAGAAGGATGATCAGTATGGTAAGAAATAAAAAGATTATGACAGGAAGCCAGCTGTGTAGGCCAAAGAAAATTCCAAAATTCACTATAGGTTGGGTAGAAGGAGAACTATGTAATGATAACTTGAATTAGTGCTGATAACAGTGAGGTGACAGAAGCAGAAAAAAAAATGTTGCATTACGAAATGATCACTTTGCAAGGGCATCCATCCAGGTTAAGATGCTGAATTGCCATATGTGAGAGTAGAGGTAGGTGAATTTGAGGTACTTAGGATTTTGCAGAACATGGGAATAGATAGGATATGAGCCTGCATTTTATGACAATGTGGAAGGGAATTGACTGTTTCTTTGACCATGCGTTTAATTAAAAAAAAAAACAGCACTCAGAAGATATTAAACCAGAAAGAGGGCAAGATAGTTTGCAGCTGCATAAAGGAGGCACTAAAACAGAGTAGGTAGAAATTACAGACCAGACCAATCATTACCTCGGGAGTGGTTGTTAAGGTATTAGAGAAGTTGGTGAAAGGCAATTCAGAAAAAAGGTAAACTTTAGAATACAGTGAAAAATTTAGTTGGATAAAGGAAATCAAATTCCAGTGTATCACTGGAATTTGTCAAGCCATTGAAATGGATACCACGTGGAACTGTATTACATTAACTGGAGCAAATTGGAATGGACATGAATCTGGTGATACGGAAAAGAGAGTGGCTGATGGACAGACATCAGTGAGTAGTATATGGGGGGAAATGCATCCAGGAGAAGGTGGGTGACTAGCGGTGTACTGGAAAGCTTGGTACTGTTGGTACTGTTGTTTAATTGATACATCAGTGATGTTAATTATTTAAGGGAAAATATTCAGCTATTTGCTGAAGATGCCAGCTAGGAAGGGTGACAGTCAATGGAAATGATGTAAGATCCTGCAGGATGATTTAAATAGACTTAATTTTATTTTAAAGATAATCCTTATAAACTCAAGATACATACAAGCTCATCCAGACCAGGATTTTACAAACATGAATGCAAACAGCAGGATTCAAACCCATGACCTCTTGGTTGGAGAGCAGGTATGCTAACCACTGATTATGCCAACCAGGTCGAGCAGTTAGCATAATCAGTTTCTTGCAGTCCCCTTTCTATCAACGTGATCTCTTCATCCCAAAGTACATACAGAGGATAATGGCAACAACCAGTTAAAAGTAGCAAAATGTAAGGTTGCAGTCACTTTGGGATGAAGAGATCACATTGATGGAAAGGGACTGCAAGCAACTGATTATGCCAGGGATTTGGGAGTGATTGTGGATAGTAAATTGAAGTTTAGAGCATATATTGCAAAGGCAGTCATTAGGTTACTTGAATATTGAACAGTGAATAAACACACTCACAAGCAAGAACAGATAGGTGTTATTATTCTTCATTATAGTGCTTTAATAAGGTCATGTATGGGTTATGCGCACAGATCAGCTCCATGAAGATGAGGAACTGGTAAAGAGGATCCAGAAATGAGTAATCAAGGTTGTGACAGGACTATGGAATACTCTTTAGTACTTATGAGAACAGATTGAAGGTCTGAGGGTTATAAAGGGTAGTTTTCATCAATACATGTAGGAAGTGAGAGAACAGGAGGTCACATGTGGAAATTGTGCAAGAATGTGGTGGGTGAATGGGTTATAGAGACCACTGTGAGTGTTTTGTCAGATGAATGAGTTCAATCAGAAATATGATAGGTATTGTGTGAATACAGACAAATCGGCCCTTCAGAACACACGCAATTTACGGACATAGAATACTAGTTGTGGTGGAGGTGGGCGGTAGATGGCGTTGATAGAGATGATTCGTAGTAAAGCTTCGGTGTAGTGGTTGAGACAGTCGTAGGTATCCTCGCATGATGAGTCTTCGGACTCCTTGGAGGTGTCAGGAATAATAATAATAATAATATTGGTTATTATGGTCTTCTCACAAGTCTTTGACTCCATGAAATACCTGAGAAAATAATAATTTTACCTAGTGAATTATAAAATATTAATCAGATTAAGTCGAAGGCATAACAATATAGGTGAAATTCTTTGTTACATAAAGCATAACAGTTTAGTATTAATCATGTAGTTATATTTTGCTAGTAATGTCCAACTTGCATAAATTTCACATACTATATGTACTAGTAAACCATTTCTTTACTGAATAAAATAGGTTTTATTTAATATTTAGATCTTAAATCTGACGAGTCTTTAATTTAGAAAATGACTAGAAGTCTGATGGAGTTAAAGTGTGGACTGTAGGAAAGATGCTCCATAACTTTGTTCATTTCAACAATTTCAAATCTGATGAAAGAGATTAGATTTTAAACTGTGAAAAACCCTCCCAACAGAGAGACACAGTGGAGTAAATGTATTGAAAGATGATCTATCCAAATTTTATTAATGTTTTTATTTTTTCTCTGGCATCTCCACGGAGTCAGACTCATCATGAGAGGCCTGTTCCAGCTATTATTTACCTATCACACTTCTTCTTGAACTGAAAGAGCACTCACAACCACCTCTGGTAATCCATTTTATCCATTCACCACCCTCAAAGCAAAAATTCTAGCCCCTCACACCTTTGTTAATCAAAACTCTCACACAATTTTCAGGAGTAACCCCTTGTTCTCTCTATTCAGGTCATTATTCAAAAAGGTCTTCTGTGTGAATCCTATAAAACCCTTTTAATAACTTATAATTTCTATCATATCTCCTCTTTTGTGTTTATCTAAGTTTTTTAATCCAAAGACCTTTGGATTAAAAATTGGAAGAAAAAAATGAGGAAGTCCAAAATCCATGTGACTAAATCTGTGTATAGTAGTCACCTACATGTGATCTTATTAAACTCTTATAAAAAGCATGGCAATAACTTTTGACAAACTGATTATAGAGGCTTGAAGTTGCAAAGACTCCATGCATTGCCCGCTATGATAAGTAACTGACAAGAAGAGATAAAGAAGTGGTTGTCCTACTGTGGAAGACCAATGATCAGGCCACTAGTGAACTGCTGTGCACAGATTTGTCACCTCAATCTCAACTTTCAGCTCTGGAGAAGGTCCAGAAACCAGTAACTAAGGCAAAAGTGTAACTCTAAAATATTGGTTATTATTATTATTATTATTATTATTATTATTAAACAAGACCTCATGGAGTCAAAGACTCATCTAGGAGGTCCTTTTATCTCACACACATCTCATCATACCGGGTCTTAAACACATTCAAACTCCCTGCAGACACCACACTCTCAGGCAAGGCATTCCAATCATTCACAACTCTGCACGAAAAAAACCTGCCTCTCACTCCCCTACTCACACCCTCTTTATACAGTTTCCAGGGATGACCTCTGGTTCTCCCCTGGGAGAACCAGAGGTCATCCCTGGATTCCAGAGGTCATCCCTTATAGGGAGATGTTGAGGAAATATAAGTTGTAGATCTAAGAGGATATGTAGAAAAGAGGTGATATGATAGAGATGCTTAAACTGGTTTCATATCATCAGCAAACAAATGAATATCACTACCCCCTCACTCTCTCTCTCTCTCTCTCTCTCTCACACACACACACACACACACACACACACACACACACACACACACACACACACACACACACACACACACACACACACCTTAAATCATTCCCTATATCATTAACATGAATTAAAGAGTAGTGCACCTAGTATAGAGCCTTGAGGCACTCCATTAGTCACCCTCATCTGCTTAGATTACACTCCACTATATATCACTCTCCGGTGTTTCACAACGAACATCATATCTATTCCCACCTCGTTCAACTTTTGTGACAGTTTTTCATACAGTATACTGTGCAAAGGAACTCTGCCAAGTTCCTTTGCATAGTCCAGCAGTATTCATGGAATAACCATTTCCCTTATCTAATTCTGCTGTCACTCTATTATTAAATGTGAGTAAATTACTAAGGCAGTGCCTACCTTTTACAAAACCATGCTGCCCACCATAGAGTATGTATTCCTACCCACCCATTGCTGGATTTTACCATTAAATAACATTTCCAATACTTTAACTACCTATTTCTTAGATATTAACTGTCTGTAATTTGCTACTTCTGTATTACTAGAGCCAACTTTATGTAATGGAACTATCTTTCTACTCCCTTGTAACCTTGTCAGAGCTGAGACTTAGTTTAAACAACTTTATTAGAAGCACTGACAATTCTCTTGCATTCAATTTGGAGTAAAGTGGATGACAAACAACATTAAACAGGAATTGCATGCGAAAAAGAGGCTGTGGAAGAGATATAAGTTGACAGGTGAAGAGAAGATGCATGAAGATTATAAGACACAGGCCCGAAGAGTGACTAGTATGGTAAGGAAGACAAAACTGGAATATGAGAGGAGATTAGCCCTAAGATCCAAAGAAAATCCTAGGGAATTTTTTAGATATGTGGCCAGTAGGAAGAGAAATGACTGTGGAAGGATGATGTTGTGGGATAAAAATGGGAATAGAGTGACTGATGCAGAGGACATAGTAGAATTGTTCAATGAACACTTTATTGGAGTATTTCATCCTGGAGGAGTCAGTTTTAATGCTAGAGGGATAGGGCAGGTTCGAGGTTTAGAGGAACAGAAGAAGAGTGTGTTTCAAATACTGAGTACTCTGGATGTCAGTAAAGCTGTGGGACTGGATGGTATTTCACCACGAGTTTTGAGAGAATGTGCTAGGGAACTGACAGTGCCTTTGACCTGCTTTTCGATGAAAGTCTGGCTGCAGGAAAGGTGCCCATGGAATGGAAGGAAGGTAAGATAGTGCCATTGCATAAAGGCAGTAGCAGACTGGAAGTATCTAATTGTGGAGGGGCGCTCTTGATTTAGCAATATGCTAGCCTTTTATGATAAAGTTACAAGAGCATTAGATGAGGGGAAAGGTATATACTGACATTTTCTTAGACAGCGAAGGCATTTGACAGGGTGCCACATGATAAACTGATATTTAAGTTGCAGCACATGGGTCTGGATGTCAGATTGGTCAACTGGATTCAGGATTGGCTGTGCAATAGGTATCAGAGAGTTGTGTATGGTGGGGCAGTTTCAAGGAAGCAGAGGGTTACAAGTGAGGTCCCGCAGGGCTTAGTACTGGGACCTATATTGTTTAACCTTTACATCAATGACATTGTCAGTGGATTGCAAGGGGATATTCAGTTGTTTGCAGATGATGCGAAGCTATGAAGGATTATTACTAATAGTGGATGCAGCAGCCCTGCAAGAGAATTTGAATAAGCTAGATAGATGGGAAAATGAATGGGGGGTGTCAGTTTAATGCAGCAAAATGTAAGGTCTTGAGGTTTGAGAAACATCGATGGGACACTGCATATTCTATGGGAGGAGTTATACTGGAGGAAGTAGGGGAGACAAGAGATCTGGGGTTCATGATTGATAGAAACCTGAAATTTAGGGGACATATTGCAAAGGTGGTGAAGGTAACACAGAGGATTGCTGCAATAACGAGAAGGACACTGACCTGCAGAGAAAAAACAGTTATCATTCTGTTGTATAAGACCCTGATCAGACCACACTTGGACTATTGTTCTCAGAATTGGTCCCCAGGATTTGAAGGGGATAAATTAACTGTGGAAAGGGTACAAAGGCAGATAACAAAGATGGTTTCAGGACTCTACAATGATAATTATGAGGATCAGCTGAGGGAATGTGAACTGCAGAGTTTGGTGGATAGAAGGAGAGGTGATATGATTGAGACTTTTAAACTGTTGAGAGGTGGTTACAGGGTTGACATTGGGGAGTTCTTTCGCTTGGTTGAACAGCAGGAAGGAGTGATGACAAGAGACCATCCCTTGAAGTTACAAAAGGAAACTGTGAGCAAGAGGGTGAGGAGTGGTTTCTTTGCATGGATGGTGGTTGAAACATGGAATGCACTGCCTAATGGAATGGTGAGAGCAAGAACGGTCAATGAGTTCAAGGAGTGGTATGATAGACTTTGTGTTTCTTGGGGGGGGGGGACCTCCCCTCGATGAGTCTTGATAGACTTTGTGTTTCTTAGGAAGGACTTCCCACGATGAGTCTTTTGACTCCATAGAGGCCTGAATAATGATAATAATGTAGAACATGCTGAATTCACATGGATATTTTTCAAAATCATGAGCAGCTTCCATTTCTTTACCTCATGTTCTCATATCAGTCTCTGTCACATCACTGATTAACAAAATCTCCAGTTTACAATACACCACAACTTGTCAATCAACAACTCAACTATATCTTCTGCTTCTGTCATCTTTCTACCATAAGAATTTATTAAAATCATCCTTCCACTTACTTGCCACATAGCAGAAAAAAAAAACTATTTTGGACTTACTTTGGCCTGCTTAGCTAATTTTCTCTTATAATCCGATTTGATCTTTCTGGTGACTGATATGGTAAATATTAGTCATCCTTCTTGCCACTATACTTTGTACTGTTCATGAGTATGCCGTTACATGTTTCTATATATTCCTCCACAATATTTTTTTATTTTTGCAGCTTCTGCTTTATATTTCTATTTATCCACTTAACTCCCACTTGTAGTTTTTTTTCTTTCCTTGTAGCTTCTTAAGACATGGCATTGCTCCAAGCTGCCTCCGAAGTCTGCCATACTTAACACTTTTATAGTTCAACATAAATTCTATCTTAACAGAGAATTTCACATGTTTAGCAACCTTCCAGAAAAAAAGATTGCATGGTCACTTTCCCTGACTGGAGGCAGAGTAGGATGTACCTTCACTCTGATGCTATTATCAATTCCAGGACTCTTAAACCTTGGCAATATTTGATCTGTAAATCAGTATTTAGAAATGATTAAGGTACAAAAAGATGATCTGATGTTAAATCAGGTGTGAGACATGAGTTCACATTATGTCCTGTCATCTATATGAATTACATTATGAAGGAAAGTGGCATTAAACCTGATATCAAAATTGCAGATGTTAATCTCGGCAGTTGACTTTACGCAGATGATGTTATATTTCTAAATAAATCCAGTATAAGTCGATAGGATTCCTAAATTGAATATGTGCTCGAATAAATTTGGTATCATCAATAAAAAGGCAAAGCTATGAATATAGTCAGGAACACTGAAAGCAGTAGCTGAAATTTGAATATAAACTATTGAACAAGTAAAACATTTCAGCTATTTAGGCACAATTTTCAGTGAAGATGGAAAATTAAGAATGGAAATAGACAATAGAATTAACAAAGATAGTATGGTAGAAAGTCAAATTAATAAATCTGTATGAAATAAGAGAGAAATTACTCAAAACACTAAACCTAGCCATATATAGGACAGTGTTCAAGCCAATTTTAACTTATATGGATTTGAGAGCTGGGTTTGAAATAAATCGCTTGGTTAAAGACTAAACACCACAGATATGAAAATTCTAAGAAAGATTAAGAGTGAACATATGGTACTGATGACAGCATCATATGAAAAATGAGGATATGAGGAAGGAAAAGAAACTTGACATTATTAGCATTCAGGAATGTGCGGCAGAGCTAATGTAATGTGTTAGGGTCTATAATAATGAAAGACCAAATGTTAGCAAGATTTTTTTTTTTTTTCAGAATGGCAGGAAAAAGAGCCAGAGGAAAACTAAGATCTAGGCAGAGTAACACACTCAGAAATGCCTTAGAAGACAGAAATAAAAAATCTGATAATATTACAGTCCTGATAAGATAACAGATTAATTTGTTAGTAGGAGGTCAGTAATGACGTTACCTTCTAATGTATCATATTACTATCATTACTATATTAATATTCTATACACCCCTTGAGTATGAGGATCCATATAAATAATTTGATGATGATCATGATATTTCTGCATTTCAGATTTCCACTGATTTTTTTTTTTACTTCAAGTAATGATGACTCCTGATTGCATTCCTCCTGGATAGATACTTTCTAACAATGTTATCTATCACGATGAGGCTTCAGACTCCATGGAGGTGCCCATATAATAATAATAATTTAATAGTTTTTCAAAGTAATCACTTAAGATATGCAGAATATTCTGATATTCAGTTTTTATATCATCCTTGTGATTAGCTTAATTTCACTTACCCACAAATTATAAACAGTAATTGATGGAGAAGAATATTATTATTATTGCATAATACCTCCAGGGAGTCCAAAGACTCATTGAGGGAGGGCACCTACTCTACAACTCTGTCTCCACTACTCAATCCACCATCTACAATGAACAGCAACTACCATCATCATCATCTACACCAATGCCATCTACCATTCATCATTACCACTAGTATTTTCACAGACAATCACAAACATCCATGACCACGGTGGGATTCAAACCTGCAGCCTTTTTGCTGGAGAGCGGATATGCTGACAAATGTGATATGGCTTTTTTTAGAGATAACAGAGAGAAGAGTATGGGTAGAGGGCAAGGATATTGCTGATTACAGCAGAAGAATTGCAATGAAAGAGGAGGAGTTTACATGCCAGATTGTCACCAGCTTCAAGTATATTTTCTGCAGATAAAAGCAGAATGGTTTATACTTCTGCAAGAGGGCCTTGATGTCATCGATATTTTGACAAAATCCATGAAAATTCCATTGCAGAAATGTTTCATTATTTTTGGTGGCATCATCTGGCTTCCTATGTTGTGAGGAATTTGTTTTCAGTGGCCCTGGACTTTTTCTTTCTGAAGAATTGTGGATGGCCAGTATCTATTATTTCTTCTTCATTAGGAAAAATATCTGAGACATCATCAAACTGGACTTCCTCTGGGATACTTGGTATAATTTTTGTTATATGTTCTTGTGGAGGAATGGAGATATCTGTATTATCGATGATTTCTGAAAGTATGGTGTCTGCAGAGAATCTGAATGAAGTTATGACACAGTATGATGAGCTGTGTGTATGACAAAGGGAACTCCTGTGATGAGTCTTTGACTACATAGGGATGTTTGAATGATAATAATAATATATTTAGGTATGCTTCCAAAAGATGACACTTTGGCAAAATAGATAAGAAGCAAAAAATAAAAATAATTTTAAAAATTGTTGTCATCTCAATAGAAACACAAGCATAATTAAACAATTCATAATGTCAAAAAAAAAAAAAAAAAAAAAAAAAAAAAAAACAAGCTTCTGAACTGTAATTCTCTGAATTTTTTTTTTTTTTTAATAGCATATCATTTAAAATACTAGTAAAAATACTAGTTCTTCTTGAGATTATTGAATGATTTGTTACATATAATGCCATATTAAAAGAATTCAGGCAAGCTGAATTAACCAGAGAATGTGAGTCTGAAACAATCTAATGTTATAAATACACACAGACACACTTATAACCTCATTAAAAACTCAAAAAAACCCATCAACTGTAGAGAAATCAACAGAGGCTAACTGTTCTTTCACAAATACTAGTCAAAACCAACATTATTTATTTTCTTTATTTATAAAATTAATAAATAAATTTGCTCCTTTCCTCTAATCCTTACCTTGACGTGGTGAAGGAGCGTGTATGTTTTAAGGATGTATTGAGCTATGCCGGCGGTGTAGTGTATTTACCAGCACGGCCGCCCAAGCTGGATGGGTCAATAATGAGGAACCAGACTAAGAGGGATTCCGACTGGACACGATAATACTCCAGAGGGGCAGCTTCCCAACAGTGTCTGCTATCCTTGGGGTAGAGACAGTTGCCTACAGAGCTTACTTGGTCATTCAGACATATTCTAAGGCAGAGCAGTGTGGGATGGTAGGAACAGACAGGTTACCTATTCTTTTGGATTGCAAGAGTGATAACATCATTGATGGTATTCCACAGATCTAGTTAGATGGGCTTTGCCAATCCTTTCCCAAGCCGATTTGTCATTGTGGGAGAAAAAACAACCCTTGCCTCCATTAAAACAATGAATATGTTACATAGCAAAACAAGTCCACAGTATCTGAGATTGCTGGGCCTTAGAATTCCTGGAGAAGCTAGTTGGTAGAGAAATGGAGCTATCAGACTGTACATGCTAATCCAAAGCAAAATAAGAAAAGCAAGTGCAAGAAAAAACAATTTGATGATTGCTACATAGAGCATAAGAACATTTACAGACAATGAAAAGGTAGAGGAACTGGAATATGAAGTAAACAAAATTGAAAGGCTGCATAACACTAAAATCAGGTAATGAGCTTTATTGGAAAAGACCAGATGATGTCAAACATGGGGAATACATTTCCTTATAAACGAAAGTATAGCAAACAAGGTTACTAAATATGCAGGAATTGGATAGCATATATCATAGTATATCATTCATTCATATTTCCGAATTTAGGGACACAAAACACGTGTTGAAATAATTATTTTACTTATTATCAATAAAATAAAATAATTATTTCAAAACGTGTTTTGTGTCCCTAAATTTGGAAATATGAATGCTGATCACCGTGTAACCTTAAAAGAAAGAGTTATCATAGTATATCATTTGTACATTAAAATAGTACAAATATATGCACTGATCAGCAGCTATGAATTGAAGAAGCTGAAGAATTCTATGACAGTGTCCGATACAATACAGCAGGATCATACAGTTTATGCAACAGTGTTAGGAAATTTTAATGCATGACTAGGAAAAAATAAAAATGAACTTGAAAAGTGTATAGGAAAAAATGGAATAAGAGAGTGAAATGAAAGAGGAAATATGATATTAAACTTCCTGGTGAGGAACCACTTGAATGCTATGAACACATTTTACAAGAAAAGGCCAAACTGAAAATGGACAAACAAAAAGTGAAATAAATTATATTTTATCATCTTATATAAACAATATTTAAAAGATGCTTCAGTCATCAATAAAATAGGCATACGAAGTGATCATTGAATAGTTAGAGAGAAAATAACAAGAGAAGAAAAAATTTACAAGAGGAAACAGAATAAAACAAAATATCTAAAGATAAATAATGACACATTAGTATCCAACAAAAAATTATATCAAGAAGAAATTGCAAAAAAAAAAAAAATTATACAGTCAAAGAAATAACATGACTAAAAACGAAAATCCACACATGAATAATTTTATTATTATTTTTATTATTTATTTTGTAACATCTTCAAGGAGTCCAAAGACTCATTGAGGGAGGACACCTATCAGCAACTCTCCACCATTTAATCCAATAACTACACTGAACGACCGCTACCATCATTACTACACCAATGCCATCTACTGCACCAACACCACCACTAGTATTTTTTTACTGCAAAGTGGTTGTGTTCTGAAGGCAAATTTGTCTGCATGCAGGATGAAAAATCCTGCTACCTCCATATGAGATCAGCTAACTCACCTTCAATTGAAAAATTCCCAAATAAAGATTCCTCTTGTCATGACAAGAATCGAACTTAGGCCTTTTCCATTTGAAGGGTGCAATTATTATTATTATTATTATTATTATTATTATTATTATTATTATTATTATTCAGGCCTCTAAGGAGTCAAAAGACTCATCGAGGGAGGTCCTTCCTAAGACATAAAGTCTGTCAAGACTCATCGAGGGGAGGCCCCCCCCCCCCCCCGAGAAACACAAAGTCTATCATACCACTCTTTAAACTCACTGACCGTTCACGCTCCCACCACTCCATCAGGCAATGCATTCCACAGCTCAACCACCCTCCAAACAAAGAAACCACTCCTTACCCTCTTGCTCACAGCTTCCTTTCGTAACTTCCAGGGATGGCCTCTTGTCATCACTCCTTCCCGTGTTTCAACCAAGCGAAAGAACTCCCCAGTGTCAACCCTGTAACCACCTCTCAACAGTTTAAAAGTCTCAATCATATCACCTCTCCTTCTTCTATCCACCAAACTCTGCAGTCCACATTCTCTCAGCCGATCCTCATAACTATCCTTGTACAGTCCTGAAACCATCTTTGTATCCTTTCCACAGTTAATTTATCCCCTTCAAATCCTGGGGACCAAATCTGAGAACAATAGTCCAAGTGTGGTCTGATCAGAGACTTATACAACGGAATGATAACCCTCTTATCTCTGCAGGTCAGTGTCCTTCTCATAATAGCAGCAATCCTCTGTGTTACCTTCACCACCTTTGCAATATGTCCCCTAAACTTCAGGTTTCTATCAATCATCAACTCCTAGATCTCTTGTCTCCCCTACTTCCTCCAGTATAACTCCTCCCATAGAGTATGCAGCATCCCATCAATGTTTCCCAAACCTCAAGACCTCACATTTTGCTGCATTAAACTGACACCCCCATTCATTTGCCCATCTATTTAGCTTATTTAAATCCTCTTGCAGGGCTACCACATCTGCACTATTACTAATAATCCTTCCCAGCTTCGCATCATCTGCAAACAACTGAATATCCCCCTGCAATCCACTGGCTATGTCATTGATATAAAGGTTAAACAATATAGGTCCCAGTACTGAGCCCTGTGGGACCCCACTTGTAACCCTCTGCCTCCTGGAAACTGCTCCACCATACACAACTCTCTGATACCTATCAGACAGCCAATCCTCATAATCCAGTTGAATCCAGTTGACCAATCTGACATCCAGACCCATGTGCTGCAAACTTAAATATCAGCTTATCATGTGGCACCTTGTCAAATGCCTTCGCCAAGTCTAAGAAAATTGCAGTATATGCCTTTCCCTCATCTAATGTTCTTGTAACTTTATTATAAAAGGCTAGCATATTGCTAAAACAAGAGCTTCCTTTCACAAATCCATGTTGATTCTCACAGATAACATTACCCTCATCTGCCCAATGCTGTATACGGTCCCTCACTACTTTCTCCAAGATCTTAACAACTACTGATGACACACAGACTGGCCTATAATTAGACACGTCCAGTCTGTTACCACCCTTATGCAATGGCACTATCTTACCTTCCTTCCATTCCCTGGGCACCTTCGCCAAAGCCAGACTTTCATTGAAAAGCCACTGTCAATTCCCTAGCACATTCTCTCAAAACTCGTGGTGAAATACCATACAGTCCCACAGCTTTACTGACATCCAGAGTACTCAGTATCTGAAACACACTCTCCTCCTGTACCTCCAGACCTCGAACCAGTCCTATCCCTCTAGCATTAAAACTGACTCCTCTAGGATGAAATACTCCAATAAAGTGTTCATTGAACAATTCCACTATGTCCTCTGCATCAGTCACTCTATTCCCATTTTTATCCCACAATATCATTCTTCCACAGTCATTTCTCCTCCTACTGGCCACATAGCTAAAAAATTCCGTAGGATTTTCTTTGGATCTTAGGGCCAATCTCCTCTCATATTCCAGTTTCGCTTTCCTTACTACACTAGTCACTCTTCTGGCCTGTGTCTTATATTCCTCATGCATCTCTTCACCTGTCTCCTTATATCTCTTCCATAGCCTCTTTTTCACATGCAATTCCTGTTTAATACTGTTTGTCATCCACTTTACTCCAAATTGCGTCCTCTTCTTCACTCGTGGTATACAACTTACCATTGCTGATAACAAATATTCTTTCACAATTTCCCACGCACTAGTGATATCCCGGCCTTCCAATTCCTCCCTCCATGAAACTTCCCGAAGTTGACGTCTAAGACTATTATAATCACCTGCCTTATAATTCCACATAAGTTCCCGTCTCTTTGATACTCCTGCATGTCTATACATTTTCCAAGTCAACACCATATGGTCACTCTCTCCAACTGGTGGGAGAGACGTCAACTCAGTTATTATCAACTCTTCTGATGCTATAACCAAATCCAAAACTTCTGAACCTCTTGTTCCCTCTGTTACATGTTGCCTAAGACATTTATCCCTCAAGAATTCTAGAAATTCCATTCCCCTATCTACATGCATCTTCCTCTCTCCAATTTATACTACTGAAGTTAAAATCTCCCATAACAATCATTCTTCTTGCACTTGCCAAACTTAGCTGTCTAAACATCTCCTGGTCCCCATCCTCTGTGCTCCTGGGTCTGTAGCAACACCCCACTAAATAACCTGTCTTGCCTACCTCTACCTCACACCATACGCTCTCAAAATCATTTGTCTCACTTCCTTCCAAATTCTCCACTCTTAGAGGACATAGGTCATCACTTATCATAAGCAGTACCCCACCACCACGCTTGTACTGTCATTCTTCCAACTGCACTATGGAGGTGCTAATATGCAGTTAAAAATCTTAATCTAATCATTATAGAAAGTGCATATAAGATTGCAAAGGATAAGAAGATTAAAAATTAAAACTTTTCAGAGAAAACAAAAAAATTGCTGGAGAAAAGAGGACAACTAATTGGAAAAGGAAAAAGAAATACAATAGAACTTATAGAAATAAATAAACACAATCAGAAAAAACATTAAAGAAGATAAAAACAAAAGAGAAGATAAAATGATACAAGAAACAATCGACAACAACAAAAATATGAAAATACTATGAAACAATCTCACAATAGGAAAAAAAGAAATACTAATACTAGATGAAAATGGATGAGATATCAAAGATAAAAAAGCATAGTAGAAAGGACCAGACATCATTTTTCAGAATTTCTAACACCACAAGCATGTTGAAAATACTATTACATGGAGAAGAACTGGAAGAAGAAAGTATTCCAGAAATATAACATTTTGAAATAGAACAAGCATTGAAAGATATGGAAAATAATAAAATGCCAGGAGAGGAGAAGATGGAATTGCATCACCAAACAGCTGGAACAATGCTATCATGATATACTTATGATATAAGAAAAGATAGAAAATTACAGACCTATAAGCTTGCTGTCACAAATATATAAATTGTTTATAAAAATAATAACAAATAATCATCAGATCAATGGACAAAGCTAAGCCTAATGAAGAAGCTGGATTCAGAAAGGGATTTAACATAACTGACCATCTGCAGATGTTGAACCAACTAGGAGAAAAATGTAGAGAATACAACTAACTATTGTATCAGTTTTATAGACTATAAGAAAGCATTTGATTGAGTTGTCAGTTGAAAAATAAGCAATAAAGAAATATGGAATAAGCCAAAATTATATACACCTAATAAACAAAATATATGAAAAAGCAATTGCTAGTATGAACAAAGCTAGTATGAAAAAAATATATGAACAAAGCAGCCCATTCCAAATAAATAAAGGAATATGCCAAGGAAATACAAATACTCAGACAAATAATTCAGTGCAGTGTTAGAATATGCTCTGAGTGAACGAGACCGGAGAGAAAAAAGGGATCGACATCAATGGTAAAAAAAAAAAATTAATTATTTATGATATGCTGATGATAATAGCAAACAACAGAAGAGAACTAGAAGAAATGATGAATAAATTAAATCAAGTAACAAATAAAGTAGGATTTATACATAAACTATGAAAAAACTAAAATAATGATAAATATCAAAGGAAACCAGATAACAGAGCAAATAGCAATAGACAATAACAAAATATAGCATGTACAAGAATACATATACCTTGGAAGAACTTTTACATTAGGAAAAAGAAGCATTCACGAAGAAATAAAGAGAAGAATTCAGCTAGGCCGGATAGCTTTTGGCAAGATGTAAAGATTCCTGCGTAGTAAAATAAAACCAGAGCCAAAAGATAAAATAGAGCTAAACTTTTCAGTGTATCATCCCAGTTATGACATATGGATCAGAGACATGGCTAGCTGATAGGTTAGCGTATCCGCTCTCCAGGAAAAGGACTGCGGGTTCGAATCCTGCCATGGGCATGGATGTTTGTGATTGTCTGTGGAAATAGTAATGGTGGTGATCAGTAGTAGATGGTGCATTGAGTGGTAGAAAGAGAGTTGTAGAGCAGGTGCTCTCTCGATGAGTCTTTGGACTCCCTGGAGGTGTCAAATAATAATAATAATAATACTGGACAGAATGAGGAAAAACTGAGTGCAGAATGGAGAGAGCCATGCTTAATAACAGACTGCAAGACAAAATAAGGAATGACAATATAAGAAAAGAAACAAAAGTGTTGGATATAGGAGAAGAGATTTTAAAACTGAAAGAGGTAGGCAGGACATATTGCTCAAATGAAAACTGATAGATGGACAAAACCAATCATCCAGTGGCATCCATATGAAGGAAGACAAATGCCAGGACAACCAGAAAGAAGATGGAAGGATGAGTTTGTGGAGATGACTGGAAAATGCTGGAACAGAGAAGGATTCATCAGAGAAAGATGGAAACAAATGGGGGAGGGCTATAAATTTGCTATCATATATAATGTTTTTCCGGCAATATTAGTGCAGATCAGCAAAAGAAATACATGAAATAAAGGCTAAAAATAATACTAACGTTTAAAATGAATATATATTGATTGGTTAAAAGATGATTTAATAATTATTTAAACAAAGTTATTTAGAGTCTAAATCATTATTAAACCACAATCATACTTTAGCTGCATAATATATGAAATTTTATGATGTTTTAATAGTGCATTAATACCTTGGAATAAAGTACTTGCCAATTATTTCTTTGTCATTCTCTTTACTATCATCTTTATCTTTAATGTCACTACCATCATCTTCTGCAGACAATTTATCAGGACGGACAGTATCTTCTGTCTTTCCATTCAATTCAGAACTTTCTACATCTTGGGGTTTAGACTCGGTTTCTAAATCCTGTGAATATTCTTTAGGCTCTTCATCTTCCCTTTTATCCTTTTTTTTCTCAACTTCTTTTACTGGAGATTCTGCTTCAGGTTCAATCTTTTCAACTTCTGGTTCTTCTGAAGAAATTAAAGCTTCTGGTTCTTCAGCAGTTGCTACTTTTGTTTCTGGTTCTTCTATAGTTGCCTTTTCTGGTTCTTGTGAAGTTTTTTTCTCTTCAGCTGGAATATCCTGAGCTGCTTTTAGCCACACTTTTCCATCATCACCACCATTTACAACAGCTACTCCAGGGGGAGGAACTGCTGGACGGGGTACAGGGCGAGGTTTAGTAGTGGATGGCGAAGTTCTTTCACCTTTTGCATGTGGAGAGCTTACATCTAAAAATTAAATTATTTTATTTATTAAAATTTAATAATGTTAAAGATGTTTAATAAAAATCTAAAAATTTTCTGAATAATACATTCATGATGCTTGACTTATAGATTACAAATACAGAAGAGCTATATTGATAGTTTATAATAATAGTAATTATTCTTATGACTATTAAATATCCATTAGTTTATGAGATTCACCTTAATTATCACTGTGTATGCTACACTGCACTTAACATGCTCTGTATTAAATATAGTCAGCTTATTCACCCTCTCTATTTAAAAAAATCCACTTCTTACTAATTCCTTACCTATTGTCCATGCTATGAATAATCTCTACTGTCTTAATGGAATAAAATTCACTAGTCAACTTATATGCAACTGTATATAAATTTTATGGGAGGAGAAGAATGCCCCCCTACCCCCAGACTCTTGAAGCTTTTGACCAAATTTCTTATGGTCAGATCTCAAAGTGACTAAAGTGGCAACGGCATCCAATTTTCCAATGAAAAGTCACATATAAATTTTATAGTTCCTCATCAATATGATCATCTGATCACCTCTAGCAACAGTAATCCAGATGTGGTCTAATTAAGATCTTATACAGAAGAACAATAACACTTTTGTTTCTGCTTGTCAAAGTTGATATTCCTATATTCACAATTCTTCCTCTAGCAATAAATTTATCAACTAAAAGATGCACATCATTCTAACAGGAACTTCAAACCTACGATAACTTGCAAAGTTAGTTCAGGCTATTCTTGGAATCTTTTTCCTGTCCATTAATATTTTTATTTTACTAGTGTATGCTACTTTTTTCTTCAGTCTATTTATACAATTTATAATTTGTTATGCCCTGGAGAAAAAGTATTTTTAATATTTTACACAAATACTTTGTTTGAAAGCTATTAATTGAGCTTCCTGTTTTGTTAATTTCCATGTCTCTGATTCATATAATATAGCCTTAACATTGGAATTGAATATCTTTATTTTGGTTTTATATATTGTGGGAGTAATATATATATATATATAAAATACTGCCTTCAGAAAATTGAGTAATATCTGGAAATCATTACTCAATTTGGATACCAAAAAGAGCTGGTTCTGATGGAATCCCACCTACTGTGCTCAACAGATGTGTTCCAGAACTACCTGTTCTTTATCATCTATATGCCATATTACACAGCCTTGTCATAAAATACTGTTACAGCTTCTGCACACCTCATCACACTGCCCACAGAATTGCACGAGCCTGCTTCCATTAGTGGCACTGTCACAGTTAACATTTGTGTGTTTTATCAGTGGGGGGGGGAAGAGAGAGAGAGAGAGAGAGAGAGTTGTCTGGCTGTATGGGTTAACATGCAGTGGGGAGATTATGAGAACCATGTAGCTGTAATAGCACTTCACAAGTTTGGAATATAACAGCCACCTGTTATTTTCAAAATGCTAAAAACACTCAGGATCAATAGGATGTTTGTGTATATTGGACTATTAACAATTATAATGATGATACAGAAGACATATCTGACTGCCAAAGAACAGGCTGACCACGATGTATTAGGACACAACAGCTTGTGAGGCTGTGAAGGCAGGTCTCTACCATAATCCTGTCAGAATGTAGAAAGTGATATCACAAGAGATGAATGTTTCACAGAGAATGATGTCACGTGTACTAACTTATGACCTGGAGGTGAGAGCCTATTGTTGTTCTTCTACTGGACACTTCCTGACACCACAATTATGCAGCAAAGATATGCGAACAACAGACACAGAGATATCCTCTTTGTGGATGAGATGATTTTCACCAGTGAATAGTCATTTAACCCAAAATGATTGGGTATATGCCCCAGATGGTTGCACAGCACATACCTTAGCACCCAGGATTCAGAGATGGTTTCGTTGGGCATGATGTATCTGGGGGGGGGGGGTACCACTGCATTTCTGCAAGAAAGGGGTCAAAACCTTTGCCAACGTTTATCAAAGAAAAGAACCATGCTGGAATCCGTGGTATGGCCCTTGAACAACACCTTGTCTCACAGTAGGCAGTGGACCTTCCAATAGTGGTTTGGAGGCAAATGTGCCCAACCACATATCACCATCTGATTGGCCATCTGGAAGTCCCAATCTGAATCTGTTGGACTTCAAATTGTGGTCATAGCTTAAGAGAGTATCCTGAAAGAAACAACGCCCCAGCATCACCAGCCTCAAGGTGGATTTGGAGTGAGCAGTGGCAGCATTTCCATTGGATGTTGTGCGATATGTGGCTTCACAGAATTTGGGCTTGCATGAAGGCAAAAGGAGGCATTTTGAAGATTGAGTGCTGCTACATGCACATTATACATGTGGTTTGTATGTGCTGAAAGCTGTAAATGATTTACTGATAGATTAAAGGTTTATACACTGTTCAAGTTGTAACAGTATTTATGGCTAGACTCAGCTGGCATAGTCTACAGCATGGAAGGAAGCTCATACATAGCCGATTCCTTAAAAAAAAAAAGTGACAAACATCTATCAAGCTCTCATCCTATTGGTCATCAGTATTGACCAAAGTAATGGAAAGAGTTATCAACAATCAACTTTTTCACCACTTGGAGAATTGTCTAATTAGTGACCATATATGAATTTTGCCAATCTGGATTCAAAGATTTCCTGGCTTACATCACCTTCCTCTAGACACATGCCATGGAAAAGTTGACTTGTTCTCATTAAGTGCAAACCTTTATATAATCAGGAGGGGTTGAAATTACAGCACACTGTGGGAACTTGCATTAGGTGAAAAATCTAAAAGGAGAATATCTACCATTACATAGCGATCAATCTGAAAGAAAACTTGCAATCCAATTACAAAGAGAGGAAGGCAGTCCTTATGATGGTAATTTCTTGAGAAGTTCATGATGCTGGATGCTATCAGCTGTCTTAGAAATATCAAGTGCAACAGCACAGGTTTCTCCAAACCTTTTCATCACACGTGTCCAGGGGAGGGTGATGTAGGTGCTATGAGATCTCCTGCGGATCCAGATTGGCAAAATCCATAAGTGGTCATTAATTAGCTGACAGTTCTCTAAATGGCAAAGAAGTTGACTGCTGATAATCTTCTTCATTACTTTGGCAAAGTTGAGGTGGGAGCAGTAGGCTGATAGCATGATGGCAGACATTTATCACTTGTATTTTTTAGGAATTGGCTGTACATGAGCTTGCTCCCATCCGACTATAGGGTGGATGCCAGCTGATATAATATAGCAGATGACAGAGAACAAGTAGTTCAGGAGAACATCTGTTGAGTACAATAGGTGTGATTCCATCAGGACTAGCTGCCTTTTTGGATTGTCCAGATTTTTCATGATTCTTCAGATGTCCTTCTGGTGGGAGGTCACAGGAGACATGTGAAGCAATGTTCTAGGCAAAGAAGGAGGTATCTATGGAACAGCTGGAAGAGAAGAACAAAGCAAAATGTCAGCCTTGTCTTTAGGTGATGATACAATGCTACCATTAGGCTGAGAAAGAGGAGGAAACACAGATGGACAAAAGTTGCATTCAACAGCTTTGGTGACAGATCAGAAGTATGGCTGCCAGCGGAACAGGTGTAGAGTTTCCTATAGTTAGCCCTAGTCAGGCAGGCATTTGAATGATTATTTTTGCAAATTTTGCAGGCAATTATGTAGGCAGCTTGTGCCATTTATGATAGGCTGTTTCCTTTTCTTGGAAAACCATGGTTTATATATAGGGTGGGAATTTTAAATAGAGCAAGAAATGAAAGCCTGGATTCTAATAGAGATTATTTCTGTAATAAGATCACGATAACTGTGTAACAATCATTATTATGTGTTCAAGTACTCATCATAGGAGAGCACTCTATTCCATACAACTCGCTCTCTACACTGCTTAATCTCCACCTACACACAAAACACCACTTGCCACTATCTACTAACAATGCAATCTACCACCTACTATTATTATTATTATTATTATTATTATTATTATTCAGGCCTCCATGGAGTCAAAAGATTCATTGTGGGAGGTCCTTCCTAAGAAACACAAAGTCTATCAAGACTCATAAAGGTGAGGTCCCCCCCCCCCCCCCCCCCCCAAGAAACACAAAGTCTATCATACCACTCCTTAAACTCATTGACTGTTCTCGCTCTCAGCACTCCATCAGGCAATGCATTCCATGGTTCAACCACCCTCCATGCAAAGAAACCACTCCTCACCCTCTTGCTCACAGTTTCCTTTCGTAACTTCCAGGGATGGCCTCTTGTCATCACTCCTTCCCGCTGTTCAACCAAGCGAAAGAACTCCCCAGTATCAACCCTGTAACCACCTGTCAACAGTTTAAAAGTCTCAATCATATCACCTCTCCTTATTCTATCCCCCAAACTCTGCAGTCCACATTCCCTCAGCCGATCCTCTATCATTGTAGAGTCCTGAAACAATCTTTGTTATCCGCCTTTGTACCCTTTCCACAGTTAATTTATCCCCTTCAAATCCTGGGGACCAAATCTGAGAACAATAGTTCAAGCATGGTCTGATCAGGGTCTTATACAACAGAATGATAACTGTTTTATCTCTGCAGGTCAGTGTCCTTCTCATTATTGCAGCAATCCTCTGTGTTACCTTCACCACCTTTGCAATATGTCACCTAAATTTCAGGTTTCTATCAATCATGAACCCCAGATCTCTTGTCTCCCCTACTTCCTCCAGTATAACTCCTCCCATAGAATATGCAGTGTCCCATCGATGTTTCTCAAACCTCAAGACCTTACATTTTGCTGCATTAAACTGACACCCCCCATTCATTTTCCCATCTATCTAGCTTATTCAAATTCTCTTGCAGGGCTGCTGCATCTGCACTATTACTAATAATCCTTCATAGCTTCGCATCATCTGCAAACAACTGAATATCCCCTTGCAATCCACTGACAATGTCATTGATATAAAGGTTAAACAATATAGGTCCCAGTACTGAGCCCTGTGGGACCTCACTTGTAACCCTCTGCTTCCTTAAAACTGCCCCACCATACACAACTCTCTGATACCTATCGGACAGCCAATCCTGAATCCAGTTGACCAATCTGACATCCAGACCCATGTGCTGCAATTTAAATATCAGCTTATCATGTAGTAACCTGTCAAATGCCTTCGCTAAGTCTAAGAAAATGGCAGTATATGCCTTTCCCTCATCTAATGATCTTGTAACTTTATTATAAAAGGCTAGCATGCTAAAACAAGAGCGTCCCTTCACAAATCCATGTTGACTCTCACAGATAACATTACCCTCATCTGCCCAATGCTGTATATGGTCTTTCACTACTTTCTCCAAGATCTTACTAACTACTGATGACACACAAACTGGCCTATAATTAGATACTTCCAGTCTGCTACCGCCCTTATGCAATGGCACTATCTTACCTTCCTTCGATTCCATGGACACCTTTCCCACAGCCAGACTTCCATTGAAAAGCCATGTCAAAGGCGCTGTCAGTTCTTGAGCACATTCTCTCAAAACTCGTGGTGAAATACCATCCAGTCCCACAGCTTTACTGACATCCAGAGTACTCAGTATTTGAAACACACTCTCCTCCTGTACCTCTAAACCTCGAACCTGCCCAATCCCTCCAGCATTAAAACTGACTACTCCAGGATGAAATACTCCAATAAAGTGTTCATTGAACAATTCTACTATGTCCTCTGCATCGGTCACTCTATTCCCATTTTTATTCCACAATATCATTCTTCCACAGTCATTTCTCCTCCTACTGGCCACATATCTAAAAAAATTCCCTAGGATTTTCTTTGGATCTTAGGGCTAATCTCCTCTCATATTCCAGTTTTGTCTTCCTTACCATACTAGTCACTCTTCTGGCCTGTGTCTTATACTCTTTATGCATCTTCTCTTCACCTGTCTCCTTATATCTCATCCATCGCCTCTTTTTCGCATCCAATTCCTGTTTAATATTGTTTGTCATCCACTTTACTTCAAATTGTGTCGTCTTGTTCACTAGTGGTATATAACTTACCATTGCTGTTAACAAATATTATTTTTGCCTGTAAATCTGGAAACACCCAGTTTCCAGATTACCAGAAGCAGAAAAAAAATCCTACTATTGCCATATGAGATCAACTGATACATGTTCAACTGAAAAAGTCCATATAAAGATTCTTTCATCATGAACAGAATCAAACTTCAGTCTTTTCTAATGTAAAGGCACAATGTCCTTTCATTCTTCCAATTGTGCTCGTATGAACTTCTATAAAAAGTGTATGAAATGTATTGCATGAAAAATGAAGTTATTCTTCCACTTTACAGGGTTTTTTGATAATACTACATCTGGACTACTATATGCTTTATGACCACCTGGATTCCAAGGAGATGGTGGGTGGTGGTGGTGGTGGTGGCAGGAAACAGCTCGAACAATCTAGTTGTGGGTAGTAAAGATGACAGGCACAAGGAATTGTACACATGAGGGCAGAGTCAGGGAATGTAGTCTTTAAAATTTTAGGATAAACAAACAAAGGAGAAGACAAGAGAGGAGATATGATAGAAACATACAAAAGTAAGGGGGGGGGGATCTTACATTATAGGTATCCACGAGATCATGCAGCTTAGGAAGAGTCATCCATGGAAAGCTAACTAAAGGAGCAATTTGTCTTTATCTGTAGAAACGGACTAAGGGAAAAATTTGGACTCATCCACAGAAAGTGATTAAAAGTTAAGTTAGGAAGTACGTAAGGTTTGGGGTCTTCTCATGGAATATGATGAGAGTGCGAAATGACTTATTGTGAAAGGAAATATTTCAACTTGAAAATTACAGATCACCACCACCACTGGCATCAAGCAGTTGAATACAAAGTAGAACACAAACAATGGATTATTTAAAACAGAAAGCTGTGGCATGATGTTATACACAGAATCTATTTATTCATTCGTGTGGGGGTTCTTCCCTTTCTTCCACCATCCCTTAGATGGATTAAGCATGCATTTTATGCCTGTAGATTCATGAGTATTCATGGGCTGATTTGCCTGGTCTGAGAGTCGAAAAACCCAAGTTTCCAGGTGAAAAATCCCTCTACTTCTTCCCTCTACCATTAGGTGTTGTGAGTGTATTTTCGATTAATATATTCAAAGAGAGATATGACAAATATTTGGGTGCGAGTGAGTCAGCCATCTCTTGATGAGTTCTGAACTACATGGTGGAAACATGATAATAATAATTATTGAATCAATGTTAAACAAGGAGTCATTTCTACAAAAACAACAGATTCGCATAAAAAAACTGGAACTTGGAATGACATTTGGATTAAGTTGAAGTTTAGAAAGATACAGATTAAGCTAGAATTATTATACAATATATAAAATATATGTATATATTTGTGACTTTTATATATAAATATGGGTGTGGATTTTGTGATTCAGGTGGGAGATGAATTCATTATCTGGTGTGATACCACCACCTCACTTATTGGAGGAATGAAGTGGCTTGAAAAAAGTTCCACATTTTATCACTAGAACAGAGTTTCTGGATTACACAAAAAATAGAAAATAAAAAAACATAGAATAAAAATCCTTAGCCCACCCATGGTATTATGTCACAACTCTTTGTCAGTGGGTGTCACATAAAACAAAACATGAAATAGAAGTGCATAGGATATTGCAAAGAATTAACAGATTTATGCAGGGCAAGGACAAATCATCCTTGGCTGATTGGGGAGGGGGGGGAACATTTTTCTTTTAGGATGTATAGAAACCAATAATTAAGGGAAATCCTATATTTGGTTGGTATATTTAAAACACTAAAGATGTAAATATGTGAATCGACATTAATGAGACACGAATCATGTAAGAATGATGGCACATATAATGGAGAGAATGAATAGATGTGAATAGAAATAAATTTAATACTTTCATTCAAAGCAAATGAATTATTAATAATTTTAAGTAGTAGAATTATATTTGAGTCTGATAAGTTGCCAGGTGGGGCAATGAATTATCATGATAACACAAGAGAATGAATAATATATTTAATAATCAAATATTTCAACTTGAAAATTACAGATCACCACCACCACTGGCATCAAGCAGTTGAATACAAAGCAGAACACAAACAATGGATTATTTAAAACAGAAAGAGCTGCAGCATGATGTTATACACAGAATTTATTTATTCATTCGTGTGGGGATTCTCCCTTTCTTCCACCATCATTTAGGATTGGTTGAGCCCTCCTAATGAGTGATTAAGCATGCATTTTATGCCTGTAGATTTGTGAGTATTCATGGGCTGATTTGCTTGTTCTGAGGATCGAAAAACCCAAGTTTCTGGGTGAAAAATCCCTTTATTTCTGTATGAGACCAGATAACTCACCTTTAGTCAAAAGAGATCAGATAAGGGTTCTTCACTCCATGGACAGGAATTGAACCCATGTCTTTCCAACCAAAGGGCTTTGTCTATACTGACTGAGCTATGGAGGCTCTTATACACAGAATAACATAACTGAATAACAGAGGAAATGTATATATAATAATAATAATTATTATTATCATTAAAAAAAACTAATGAAGTGTGATTAGAATAAGACTCTCCCATATCTTCAATAGTGAAAGATAGTTTGGATGGTGCATTAAGGCTTTGAAACTTTCTTTAAAGAAATATTTGAACTTATGGTAGCAATGATGGAGTAAATATATTTCAGACAATAAGATATTGGGGTCAGTATCAATTCCATGTTGTGCAAGGCCAGATTTCTCAGATTTCCTATTAAAGTGTAAAATTGGTGTTCTTGCATTATTTTTTCCACTGCATGTTCAGTTTGTCCAAGTAAGAAAGGTGAAAGTCACACGGAACTTGGTAGATGGCAGGAAGAGTGAGAAGGGTTCATTTATCTTTAGAAGATGGAAACCATGATGATAGTTTGTTGAAAGGCATGAACATAGCCACCAAATTATACTTAAGGATTCTAGAGATTGGTTCCAAGATGCCTGAAACATATGTGATCGGAACTCTTCAAATTGTTTCACTGCTGTTTGAGCCTGGATTATGAAAATCAAAAATATGTTGTATGGTTTGTTCTGAGAAGCCATTGAGATGCACAAACCATTTGATGTCCTGAAGTTATTATTATTTGATACCTCCAAGGAGTCCAAGGACTCATCGAGGGATAGCATCTGCTCTACAACACCGTCTCCACCACTCAATCACCAACTGACCGCAACTACACTAACGGCATCTACCACTGACCACCACCACTGGTATTTCCACAGACAATCACAAACATCCATGCCCATGGCGAGATTCAAACCCACAGCCTTTTGGCTGGAGAGTGGATATGCTATAGCTGTTTTGAGCATATAATGTCACATGATGTAATAGAGCTTTTATAATTGCAATCTTCTGAGAAGGATGGTGAGCAGATTGCTGTTGAATATAGCATCCAGTAAAGGTAGGTTTTCAATAAACAGAACTGATTAATTCACCTGAACACCCTAGACATTTTACTCTCCTCGTCTGCTACATACAAAGACTTTTTACAATACATGGCAGGGAACAAGAGGCCACCCCTGGAAATTGTATAAGCATATGTCAGGAAGGATGTTGTAACTAGATTTTTTACTTTGAGAGTAGTGAATATGTGGAATCAGTTCATCAGTGGATGAGTTCAAGATGTATGATAAGCATTGTGTGTGTGTGCGTGCGTGTGTGTGTGTGTGTGTGTGTGTGTGAACAATGTTCAGAGTAAGTCTTCTGTAATGAATCTTTGACTCCAGGATGGATACCTAAGAAATAATAATAATAAAAAAAATCTCTGGACATGTATTTTGCATTTACAATGGGTATAATAAAAAAAATTATAAGGAGAGGGAAAGAGATTTGTTTGTGAAATATAAATAAAGTTCTGATAAGCAAATAGAACAAAAATGATATTAAAACAATTCTTCTTATATATCCTAAAAGAAAAAGAACAAATTATTACAATTTGATGAAATTATGGGGGTTAAAGGGTTTTAAGATATGTGATTATAACAGTTGCTTTAATATCATTTTTGCTCTGGTGTGTTAATCACAACTTTTTAGTCCCCCCACCTCTCATATATGTTGGTAGTTCAATAAATTAATATATTGTAGGTGATACATCCATTGAACTAATAATGCTGATTCATTAAACCAAAGAATACTGTATTAGTTTGCTTTTTGATTGCCTGTATAGGCTATATTTATTTATCTATTTATTTCATTTTTTGATCAAGGTTGTCTCTGTCCTTTTCTCTCTAAAATACTGGGTTCCATATTAACAGAGGGATACTGTAGATGGAAGGGGATATAGGATCCTGGCAGTTCTCAATTTGTCTTGGGAAGGTAAAAGCTCTGTTCAGAAATTTGTATAGTGTTCTAATTCTATGCTGTTCCAATAATTAAGGGCAGAAATCTTTCTTTTAGTTTTCAGTTTTTAATCTTTCAGCTTTCAATCTTTTAGATTTAGCTTTTAGGGCAGAAATCTGCTGTGTCCTAAAAGCTAAAGTTTTAAAATTCCAAGTTTCTGGGCAAGATGGTGATGAAAAGTAGAATATAGGTATCTGTGTGTGGTCTTATGGTAGACTGAATGCAAGAGGGGACACATCTGGCTCCCTTGTAATGAAAGCATCCAAGACGGCTAGAGCTCTTCTTTCCTCTTCAATGATACAACTAATTTGGGAATGGATAATGTTGTAGAGCTGTAAAAAAGTTGGAAAGAGCCTGTGGGCCATACAGCCAAAAGATATTATATATATATATATATATATCTCAGTCATACTCTGGGATTGGGAGAGGAGCAAATTAAGTGTTATACGTAGAAAGTTTTTTAACTTGGGTATATTATGTATTCAAGATACCAAGTAATTTTATATAAACTTGGTTTTTAATCCTATTTCCCAAGTGAGCAAACAGACAAGTAAGTCAAGTTTGCGCCTTCACGTAGTGCAAGTCTGAGCAACTCATGGTAGTGCCACTCTAGGCAACTCGTGGTAAAGGTGGATTAAGTTCTGACCACTTTCCTTAGTATTTATCCCTTAATGTAAAGCACATCCCCTTGCAGAGATGTATGATGATATTCATTAAAGGCAATGGTCACTAACCATACCAGTTTCGACCTTTATTGAGGTCTCGTCAGTGGGAGCCAGGCCAGACAATGCTAAGGTTGAAGTAATGCAGAGCTCATATGAATTTTACCTAAACAAGTTGCCACAAGGTGCTTTGACCTTATTAAATAAAATCTCAGGATGAGAGATAGATGTAGAAAATTTTTAACTTGGATATATTATGTATTCAAGATACCAAATAATTTTATATAAACTTGGTTTTTAATCCTATTTCCCAAGTGAGCAAACAGACAAGTAAGTCAAGTTTGTGCCTGCACATAGTGCAAGTCTGGGCAACTCATGGTAGTGCCACTCTAGGCAACTCGTGGTAAAGGTGGATTAAGCCCGGGATGTGCTTCACATTCTTCTTCTTCTGCAGCTTCTCCCACTTAAGTGGGGTCGCTGTTGATAATGAGTCTCCTCCACACCTTCCTGTCTTGGGCTGTCACCACATCCAAGTTCTTCATTCTCAAATCCTCTTCTACTAGCTCCCTCCATCTCTTCTTTGGCCACCCACACTTCTGCCTTCCTTGCACATCCATCTACATGACCCTTCTTCCCACATATTCGTCCTCCCTCCTCATCACATGACCAAACCATCTCAACCTTGCCTCCTGTATTTTCGCTCCTAAGTTCGTAACTTTCACTGTTCCCTTGACATAGTCATTTCTCAGACAATCCTTTCTGGTCACACCGCACATCTACCTAAGCATTCTCATCTCTGCTACTTCCATCCTGCTGATGTTATTTTTTCTCAGAGCCATAGTTTCTATAGCATATGTCATAGCTGGCCTCACTACTGTCCTATAGATTCCTATAGATTTTGCCTTTCAGATTGATCGGCACCCTCTTATCGCATAACACTCCAGCCATCTCCCTCCAGTTCCTCCAGCCCGCTTGTATCCTGCATCCCACTTCCTTCTCAGCTCCTCCATCTTCTTCCACTGTTGAACCTAAGTATCTAAAGTCTCTCACCTTCATGATGAGATTTCCTTCCAGCTCCAGATCTGTCTCCTGTCCGCTGCCCACTGTGCAACACATATACTCTGTCTTCTGCTCAGTCTCATACCTCTCTCTTCCAGTACTTTTCTCAATCTTTCCAGTTTAGTTCCCGCTTCTTCTCTTGAATCTGCACACAGCAAGATGTCATCTGCATACAACATTGTCCAAGGCGCATCTTCTCCCACCTCCTCTGTTACCACCTCCATCACAATATTAAACAGAAATGGACTTAATGCTGACCCTTGATGCAAGCCAACTGTTACTTGAAAACTTTTAGTCTGTCCCAGACAGGTCCGAACACTTGTCTTCACATTTCTGTACATTTCCCGCACCAACCTGACATATTTCTCTGGAACCTTCTTCTCCCTCAGACACCTCCAGACTTCTTGACTTGGCACTCTGTCGTATGCTTTCTCCAGATCAATAAATGCCAGATGTAGCTCCTTTTGTTTCTCTCGATACTTTTCCATCATCTGCTGTAACCCAAAGATAGCATCTGTTGTTGATCTACCAGGCATGAAGCCAAATTGTTCCTTTGCAATCTCCACCTCCTTCCTCAATCTACCATCAAGAACCCTTACTAGGATTTTCATTGTGTGGGACATCAACTTTATTCCTCTGTAATTTTTACAGTCTTGTGCATCCCCTTTACCCTTGTAGATGGAGACAAGAGTACTCTCCCTCCATTCCTCGGGTATATTTTCCTGTTGGCAAACTTTCATGAACAGGTTCCACAGCAGGTCAATTCCCTCTTCCCCCAGTGCCTTCCATGCCTCCACTGGAATTCTGTTGGGGCCCACCGATTTTCCATTCCTCATCCTCTTCATGGCCTCCGTCACTTCCACTCTACTGATGTTCTGCACCATCCCCTCAGAAGGCTGCCCATCTTCTCTGTGAGTCCTTGCATTTTCTTCATTCAAAAGTCCCTCAAAGTATATTTTCCAACTGTTTCTTATGTCCACATCCCTCCATAATACTCTTCCTTCAGCGTCTTTGATCTGCCTCACATGTAAGATGTCCTTTGCTGCTTTATTTCTACATTTTGCTAGTTGGTAAATTTTTCTCTTTCCTTCCTTTGTTTCTAATTGATCATACAGATCTTGATATGCCATGGCCTTCGCCTGTGCCACAACTCTCTTGGCTTCTTGCTTTCTCTCTCTGTACACCTCTCTGTCCTCTTCCACTCGACTCATCCCACTTCTGCTTTACCTTCCTCTTAGCTGTCACTGCCACTTGTACATTATTATTCCACCACCAACCCTCCTTCTGCTCTCTAATCTTTCCAGATGTCTCACCAAGCACCTCAATTGCACAGCTCAGGATTACTTTTGAATTATGTTTCCACCAATCTTGTACACTTTCCAGTCCATCCGAAATCCTCTCTAACACCCTCTCCCTAAAACGATTCCTCACACTCTCCTCTTTTAAGCGAAACCACTTAATTGTCTTCATTGCATGGCATCCAGAGGTTCTTATCTTCGATCTTATTTTAAAGTCTGCGGACAGCAGTCAGTGTTGCTGTGCTACTTGATCTGTTGGAATTACTTTACAATTTGTCACAACCTTAAGATGTTTTCTTCTAGTGCCACTCTAGGCAACTCGTGGTAAAGGTGGATTAAGCTCAGGATGTGCTTTACATTAAGGGAAAAATACTAAGGAAAGTGATCAGAGCTTAATCCACCTTTACCATGAGTGGTAAAGGTGGATTAAGATATGTGCCTAGTGTGGCACTACCATGAGTTGCCTAGACTTGCACAACGTGCAGGCGCAAACTTGAACTTGTCTGTTTGCTCACTTGGGAAATAAGATTAAAAACCAAGTTTATATAAAATTACTTGGTATCTTGAATACAAATTAAGTGCTAGTTTCAAAAGATTCCATGTATAAAGTAGTAATGTGAGATGAAAGTTGGGAGACGATTGGTACACTTTCAATTTGTTTAAAGAGCTGGTTGTTATTTTGGTGCACTGCTCGCGCTTCCTATCAGCATAATAACAAATTATCACGAAGAGCATTAGGGTTGCCCTCCATGCACGAGACCATCTTTGTTCTTGAGGTTACTTAATTTATTTAATATGTGCATTGCATTAT
This sequence comes from Typopeltis vanoorti, assembly GCF_054136105.1. NCBI lineage: Eukaryota > Metazoa > Arthropoda > Arachnida > Uropygi > Thelyphonidae > Typopeltis > Typopeltis vanoorti. The sequence continues at coordinate 74,552,022 of NC_143550.1, read as the reverse complement.
GGGATATTAAGGCAATTAATGTGAAGTCATTTGCCTCTATATACAAATAGCCTAGTTGTGATGTTACTTCATGCACAAAATTTGATTTGCTTACACTTAGATAAAGGATTAAACCAAGAATATAACTTCTTGCATCTTTAATTTAAAATCCTAGATATGATAATATTTTGTAGAAGATTGCCAGTTGCAGAATGTTCTTGTCAAACATAAGATTCCTTTTTCTTGTAAAATACAGGAGGATTCATTTTTACTCATAGAAATAAACAGATTTTGACTCACTATGTCTATTCTTGAAAACTGGAATGAAAATGTTCCCAAATAGTGACCCCCCCCCCCCCCGATACTATATTGTACAGATTTTTTTTTTTTTTTTTATGTGGTTACCACCCACAAAAGGTTATTACTAAACCCATAGTACATTTATACTGTGTGGATGTAAGGATTTTTTTATTTTTTCAATTTTACATATATTTTTTGTTATTTTTATATTTATTTCTGCATTGTCCAGAAACCTTGCTCTAACTTGAAGTGGCTGGAACTCTTTCAGCCACTTCAGGCCTCCAATAAGCAGGGAGGCAGTCTCACACCTAGTGTATCCACTCTCCAACCTGTTGGTTGGAGAGTGGATACACTAAGCACTTGGCCAACCAGGCTAGAAAACAAACAATTTTTTTTATTGTTTCACTAAATACATTACAAAGACAATTAGAGGCTATGTACTATATTTATTAAAAATTATTGCCATTAGAGAAAAATGGAATAAAAATGACCTTGTTTAGTGAAAAACACATTACCCATAAATATCAAGCAAAAGAAAGTTGAACTTTATTGTAGTGGTAAATATAGTAATCTAACTAAATACATATAGCGACCTATTTCAAATTTCTTGAAGGAAATATGTGGGTAAATATTTTTTGCATCTGAAAATTAGAACTAATACAGTCACTGAGTGCAGAAACCAATCAATTTACATAAAGCATGAAAGTGATTAAAAGATTCATATATAACTTAAAATCAGATAAATTACATTTGAGATTTTCTGTATCATTAAGATGGCTCATAAAAAGTAATTTTACAAATAAAATTTTCACAGAAAAAATTGAACTATGTCACACACATATTGAAAATTGTGAAAAAAAGCATATCTCAATGCAAAAGGGATCAAGAACGTTGCCAACTGATGTGCAGCATGTGGGAGACACAGCACAGCACAGATTAATGTAACAGGCTTAGAGGGGGATTTCAGCCAGTGCATTATGAAAATGTGCAAGATAAATGGCAGCTCTTGACCAAGCAATCTAACAGATAAGCTTAGGCATTGATGGTTATTCATGACTTATTTTTCACGGTATTAACAACACCACACACTTTTATCACAAAGATGTTTTATTAAATGCTTATATTTTGCTGATTTTCAACTCAGCATCATCAGAGCACAACACACTTGTATATGCAACAGTGAGTGAGTGAAACAATATAATTGCAAAAGACAAAAGATCTAAAGTCCTATTTTTGGCACCTTCCAACGGGGAAAAAAAAACCAGGAGTTTTTCTTAGGATAATTGTCTCCCAAATTTTTGGCAAATTAATGCAACCATATTTGTTAAGGTTGGGAGAATTCTTCAAAGCCATTGCTGACTCAAAAAATAATCTTTCAGATCTATAACGACTCCTAAATAGCACATTCATTTTCCTCCATCTAATCCTGTGTGAAGGAGTGTCCAAAGCGTGGTCTGCCAGTCCAGACCATTGGGATAAACTTCAAAAGGAGTGGAAGGAAAGCAAGATTATACCACTTCATAAGGGAGGTGAAGAACTTAAGCATCAAATTATAGGTCAATCTGTGTGTCAGGTATTGTGGTTAAAGTGTTAGAGAGGTTAGGGAGAAATATGATTCAGAACTGGGTTGAACAACAGTGGTATTCTCTTGGATGGTTATGTTTTTTAATAACTTATTTACTTATTACAATAAAGTGACAGGCGCACTGGACATGGGAGATGGATATACAGTGGTATACTTAGATTTCACAAAGGCTTTTGATAGATTCCCACATGATTAGCTGATAGTTAAACTAGAACAGATGGAGATGGATATTAGTTTACTGCATTGGATTGGAGATTGACTGTCTGATAGGTATGAGTATAAGCAAATTGTGTATGTGGGAACAACATCCCAGAACAGGAAAGTCACTAATAGTGTGCTCAAAGGTGTTTTAGGACCATTACTGTTCAACCTGTATGTTAATGATATTGAGGAAGGTTTTAATGAGGATATTTAGCTGTTTGCAGATGATGCAAAGTTGAGAAAAACTATGAGAAGTAGAGCAGATGTGGTTTTACATTCTCTGTCTATACAAAAGGACTTGAATAAACAGTGAATAGGCATAGGAGAGGTGTACCAGTTCATTCCCAAGTACAAGGTTTTAAATTTTAGAAAAGAATGATGCGATGTACAGTACACACTTGGTGCAGGTATGCTGGAGGAAGTGGAGGAAATAAGAGATCTTGGTGTGATGGTACACAGGGATCTAAAATTTCAAGGACACATTTCTAAAATTGTGAGGACAACACAATGAATTCTGCAAATGATGCAGAGGACACTAATTTGTAGAAATAAGGAGATCTGGTTCCATTATATTAAGCCTTGATTAAGCCACATATGGACTACTGTGCACAGACCTGGTCACTTGGTTTTTCAAAGAAGTATTGGAAAGCATCAAGAAGCAATTGATTAAGGTGGTTTCTGGTGTCAAGAATGTTGAGTATGAAGAAAGGCTGAGAACAATTTACAGAGTCTAATGGAGAGAAGAAGCTGATATGATTATTATTTTATTAACATCTGACCTCTTTGCGGGATGTCTATACTCTCAATCATTAAACCATGTCTTAAACCCTCTCAGTTTCCACACTCACCGCACTTTCAGGGAATGCATTCCGCTCACCAATCACTCTCCATGCAAAGAACCTACTTCTCTCTCTCTCTCCCCTGTTCAGACCCTCGTTCTTCAGCTTCTAGAGATGCCTTTTAGTTCTAGCCTTGCAGCCCTCTACTCTATGAAAAATCTCCTCCACATTAATCTGGTAACAACTCCTCACCAAGTTATATGTCTCAATCATATCACCTCTCCGTATATTCACAAGGCTCTGGAAGTTGCATTCTCTCAATCTCTCCCTAACATCCCCCTGAAAACGAGGCATCTAAATCTGCACAGAGTAGTCCATATGTGGCATGATCAAAGCTTATAAAAGGAATCCATAGCCTCTCTGCTTCTGCATTTCAATGCCTTCCTCATTATTGCCATGATCTGTCCCATCCCTCCCAGATCTCTCACCTCCTCCGCCTCCTTCAAAATTTGTCAATTAATTGTATACTCTGCATCCTAACTTGCATGCAAAATTTTAAGACCTTGTAACTTTGCAAAATTAAACTGATAGCTCCACTCGTCAGTCTCCACTTGCATAGTCTATTCAGATCCTCATGCAAGGCAAACATTTGCTCTACTTCTCATAGCTCTTCTTAACTTTGCATTATTGGCAAACAGCTGCACATCTCCAGTTAAGCTGGTTCCAATGTTATTAACATACAAGTTAAACAATGATGATCCCAAAAGAGATCACTCCTCCATACACAACCTGCTGATACCTGATAGCCAATCAGCTATTTATCATGTAATCCCATTTGTTTCAATTTTGCTACTAGCTTTTCACGTGGCAGTGTATCAAAGGCCTTTGTAAAATCCAAGTACATCACTGTATATGCATGTCTTTCATCAAGTGAATTTGTCACTGATTACAACACAAGCAATCTGCTTACACTGTAATAAGTAAGCAGATTGCTAAAACATAAACGCCGGCAGAGGTTGGTCGATTTGTAGAGCCTCTGCTACTAATGGCTCATGCAAAACGTTAAGCAAGTTTGAGCGCGGTTAGTAGTTGGAAAGGGATCAATTGTTCGATGCTGTTGGCACACTCTCCCTCGATGAGTCTTTGGACTCCCTGGAGGTGTCACATAATAATAATAATAATCCCCCCCTTAACAAACCCATTCTGACCATCATAGAAAATACTACTATTATTAACCCACTTCTGAATCCTATTCCTCATCAACTTCTCTAACACCTTAACAATAACACAGACACACAGATTGGCCTATAATTCATAGCTTCAGTCTCTCACTTTTTGAAGCAGAACCATTTTACCCATTGGCCATTCCTTTGGGACTTGCCATGCTTTTCAAGATTCATATTAAACAGGTGTGCCACAGGTGGCATTAATTCCATAGAGCATTCCCTCAAAACATGTGGTGATATGTTGTATACTCCTGTTGCTTTATTGACATCAAGTTTATTTAATTCCTCATATACTTTTTGCTCATTCCTCCATCATAATCTCTACACTCTAGCTTTTCATGATGTTGCCTCAAATCATCAAATTAATGTTGAAGAGCTTTGCATAAAATATTGGGAAAGGGAGTGGAGAACAAGTGGGTATCCCTGGAAGCTGTATAAGGAGGGTGTGAGCAGAGGTTTATTTAAATTTTATCTTGCTCCTACTTATGAAAGATTCTTTGCAAAGTGTAGTATATTTTGCATAGGCTAAGGATATATTTTTTTTTATCAGTTTTAAAATTTTTTTGTATTTTTTAAATTTATCTTCACATAGCATGGAAATCTTCCTATAGAGACAAAACATGAAACTTTTTAAGCCACTACAGACCTCCAATAAGCAGGGTGGTGGTTTCATACCAGGCAATGATAATAATAATAATAATATTATTATAATTATGGCTATTTTGCCTGCTTCAGTTATTTAGAGGTTTGTTAGTTTATTAAGAGAAGTAACATGGGAGTTTTCCCAGAAATAATATACATACATAATAATAATAATTTGTTTACTTTTTACAATAAAGTGGCAACTGAGGTAGATTAATGAAATTAATGCACAGTAATACTGCTGGACTCAACAAAAGCATTTGATAATACCACATGAAACTCAATACATAAAGTGGTACGAATGGGGTTGGATATGAAACTGGTGATGTGTACAAGAGAGTGGCTGATTGACAAGTGATTCCATGCACATAGCACTATGTGTATGGAATGCATCATCATCATTATTATTATTATTACAGGTATCTCCATGGAGTCAGTAGACTCATCGTGGGAGACCCAAACTAGCAAAACAATATCTGTCATATCGCTTCTTGAATTCATTTACAGACGAAGAGCTCACAACTAAGTCAGGCAATGAATTCCACTCATTCACCACCCTCCAGGCAAAAAAAACCTGGTTCCAACACCCTTGTTAACCACACTCTTCTTTAATTTCCAGGGATGACCTCTTGTTCTTCCATCACTATCACACAGCTGAAACATTTCCCCTGCATCGATCCTATAAAAACCTTTCAGTAATTTAAATGTTTCTATCATATTCCCTCTTTTTCGCCTATCAACCAATCTCTGCAATCCACAAGCTCTCAATCTATCAATGTAGGCAGCATTTTTTACATCACTCACCAACTTGGTCACTCTTCTCTGAACCCTCTCCACAGCCTCCTCATCTCCAAGGAATCCAGGTGACCAGACCTGAGCACAGTAATCCAAATGTGGAAGTATCAACGCTTTATAAAGGGGAATAATAACCTCTTTATCTCTGGATGTCAGTGTGTTCCTCAACAACCAAGTAATCCTATGTGCAATCTTGGACACCTTAGCAATGTGTCCTCTGAACTTCATCTCCCTATCTACCAACACCCCTAAGTCCCTAGCCTCATCAATCTCTTGGAGTACTGTTCCATCAATGTAGTACAGAATTGGTAATCTTTTAATCCCAAAATGCATGACTTGACACTTTTCCACATTGAACTGACATCCATTATCTTTTGCCCATTCTACCAGCTTATTTAAATCATCCTGCAAACTTTCACCATCAGCTTGATTTTTTATTCCGCTACCCAACTTTGCATCATCAGCAAACAACTGAATACCTCCCTGTAAGCCATTTCCTATATCATTTATATACAAATTAAACAACAATGGCCCAAGCACAGAGCCCTGAGGCACACCACTGGTCACCTGCCTCATTCTGGACTCGGCTCCTATCATATTTTGCAATATGTGTTCAAAATTTTAATTTACAATCACACCTCTAGCCTCATCAATTTCCTGTAGCCTAGTATTATGAATGTAATATATAGCTTGCAATCTTATTGTAGAGTACCCTCCCTCATTGGACTCTCTGGAGGTGTTACATAATAATAATAATAATAATCTTTTCATTCTTACTTACTTATTACAATAAAGTGACTGCTTCCTTAGACAGAGAAGAAGGATATACAGTGATATACTTGGATTTCGCAAAGGCTTTTGATAAAGTACCTCATGATAAATTGATAGTCAAACTGGAGCGGATGGGGTTGGATATTAGATTGGTGCATTGGATTGGAGATCGGCTGTCTGATAGGTATCAACAAGTTGTGTATTGGGGGAGCGATGTCGAGGAAAAGGAAGGTCACTAGTGTAGTGCCTCAGGGATCTGTTTTAGGGCCATCACTGTCTAACTTATATGTTAATCATATAGGTGAAGATTTGGATGGAGATATTCAGTTGTTTGCAGATGATGCAAAGTTGGGATGAACCATGAAGAGTAGTGAGGATATTGTGACCTTGCAGGAAGACTTGAATAAACTGAGTGATTGGGCATGGAAATGTCAGTTCAATGTTGCAAAATGAAAGGTTTTAAAATTTGGAAAACAAAGATGGGATGCAGAATTTATGCTTGGTGAGGATACACTGTTGGAGGTGGAAGAAATAAGAGATCTGGGGATGATTAGGTGACATATAGCCAAAATTGTGAAGACAACACAAATGCTTCTGGGAATGATGCGGAGGACACTGACGTGTAGAAGTAAGGAGATTCTTATTTCATTGTATAAGGCTTTGATTAGGCCACACATGGACTGTTGTGCCCAGATTTGGTCACCTGGTTTTCAGAAGGATGAAGAGATGTTGGAAAGGGTCCAAAGGCGACTGACTAAGGTAGTTTTTGACCTCTGGAATGTCGAGTATGAGGAAAGATTGAGGAGATGCAATTTGCAGAGTCTGGTGGACAGGAGGAAGAGGGATGATATAATAGAGACCTACAAGTTATTAAGGGGTTGTTATAGGATCAATGCTGGAGAAGTTCTACAGAAAATAGTGGGAGATCAGGGAAGAACCAGAGGTCATCCCTGGAAACTGTATAAAGAAGGTGTGAGTAGGGGAGTGAGAGGCAGGTTTTTTTCGTGCAGAGTTGTAAATGATTGGAATGCCTTTCCTGAGAGTGTGATGTCTGCAGGGAGTTTGAATGTGTTCAAAGCATGGTATGATGAGCTGTGTGTATGATAAAATGACCTCCCAGATGAGTCTTTGACTTCATGAGATCTTGGGTAGTAACAATAATAATAATTCCAAAATGCATAACCTTACATTCTGCCACATTAAAATGGTAATGATTCCTCTTTGCCTGATGCAAGTCAATTCAAATCACATTGTGGTATATATACATGATGTTTATAAATTATTGCAATTCCCAATTTTGCATCATCAAACAGCTGGATATTTATTCTCAAATCATCTCTTATACCATTAATGTACAAATTATATAGTAGCTGCCCAAGTATGGAGATCTGCAGTACATTGCTTGCTGGTGACTGCCTTCTTCTGGATTGTATTCTCCATATACTATCTCTTTAATGACTATTCATCATCCACCCTCTTATCCATATCACCAGCTTTCATATCCATCTCCAAATTGATATAATTTATATAATAGGGTTCAGTACAGAATGCTGTCAAATGTCTCTTAAAAGACTACCAATCATATTATTGTTATTATACTGTATTGACATGGAGTCCAAAGACTTATCGCAGGAGACCCCATGCAAACCATTACTATACAATACATATCATACCTCTACTGAAATTGATTCATCATCAGGCATTCACAACTACCTCTGGCAGTCCATTTCACTCATTCAGCACTCTCCAAGCAATAATAATCTGTTGAGCTATTTTGCCATGTGCCCTCTGAAGTTCAAATATGTCCCTCCCCACACCAAATCTCTAGCCTCATCAATTTCCTAGAGTCCAATACCATCAATATGATACAAACTCTATGTAATATTTCATCCCTTTATTGCCTATTGCTCTCCCCAATTTTGCATAATCAGAAAACAAGCGAACAACCACCACATTAAATCACTCCCTCAGGGCACTCAGTAGTGGATTGAGCCCATTAACAGACAAAGCACCCACAGCTGACTCTGGCAACCCATTCCACTCATTCCCAATTCTCCAAGCAAAAAATTTAGTCCTCACACCTCTACTAACCACACCTTTATTCAACTTCCAAGGATGACCCCTTGTTCTGGTTCCTCCAGCCAAGTGCTGATAAATTTCCCTGCATCTGTTCTATAAAACCCTTTAAGCAACTTAAATGTTTCTAAATGTTAAAGATACCAAGTAATTTTATAACCTTGGTTTTAATCCTTTTTCCCAAGTAAGCAAACAGTTTAATGTTTCTATCATTAAACTTTGCTTACTTGGGAAAACTGGAGGTGTCAAATAATAATAATAATAATAATAATAATATCCCCTCTTTTTCTCCTATCAACCAACTTCTGCAATCCACGTCTTCAATCTATCCTCATACGAAATATTCCACAATCCACTCACCATTTTCTCATCCTCAAGAAACTCAGAGGATCAGACTTGAGCGCCGAAACCAGATGTGGGTGTATCAAAGGCTTATAAAGAGGAATGACAACTTCCTTATCACTACTTGTTAATGCATTCATCAATAGCCAAGTAATCTTATGAGCAACTGTAGAAATATGTCCTCTAAACTTTAACTCTCTATCTATCATCCTCTAAATCTCTAGTTTGCTTGATTTCCTGGAGTACAGTGCCATCAATGCGATACATGGCTTATAATCTATTTATTCCAAAATGCATAACTTTACATTTCTCGACATTAAACTGACACCAATTAACTTTTGCCCATACTGAAAGCCTATTTAAATCGTCCCGCAAGCTCTCCACACCATCTTGCTTAACCATTACTCTACCTAATTTTGCATCATCAGCAAACAACTGAATATTTCCTACATCATTTATGTACAAATTAAACAGCAATGGTCCCAGCACTGAACCTTGCAGCACACCACTATTCACTTATTTTTGCCTTGATTCTGTTTCTCCATATACCACTCTTTGATATCTGTCCAGCAGCCATCCTCTTATCCACATAATCAGTGTCATATTTTCCACATTTTTCTAATTTGCATAACAGAATTGCATGTGGTATTCTGTCAAATGCCTTTGTAAAATCCAGCAAAATCATCATGTTGCCATTCCTTTATCCAACTCAGCTTTTACTCTATTATAAAAAGTTAGTAAATTACTAAGGCATGACCGACCCCTTCACAAAGGCATGTTGACCCTCATACAGTATCATATTTTTATCTACCCATGCTTGAACTCTCTTTTTGACCAATTTTTCCAGTACTTTTACCACTACGCCTGAGATACTGATTGATCTATAATTTGCTACTGTAGTCTTAGAACATCCCATACGTAAAGGAATTATTTTGCCCTATTTTAACTCCCTTGGAACTTTACAAGAGCTGAGACTTAAAGAGCCTAGTGAAAGGTATTGCCAGTTCTCTTGCACATTCTTGCAAAACCCAAGCTAATCCCCACAGCTGTATTTACATTGAGATTCTGCAATATCCTAAGAACCTCCAATTCATCCACCTCTGTTCCCACATTAGTGTCCGTCACATAGGTTAAAGCAGTAATGATATCCTTCTGTCTCCTTGTGAATATCATCATCACTCATTAAGGTTAATCTTCCATAGTCATTCTTCCTCTTACTTGCCACATAACAAAAGAACTCTTTGTGATTTTCTTTGGCCTGCTCTTGGCTAGATTCTTCTCATAATCTGAATTTGTCATTCTTTCCATGCTGGCCACCTTTCTGTTTATATACCCTCCACAGCATTTTCTTCCTCTGCAGCTTGTGCTTAATGATATTTTTCATACATCTAACTCCTACCCAATTAACCCTCCTTACCCTAGGTATACAATTTAATACTGCTTCCTCTAGATGACCCTTAACTATATCCCATGCGCTACTAACATTCTTATCCTGCAGTGTTTTATGCCATGGCACAGATTGAAGCTTGTTCCTAAGCATGTCATAATCACCTGCCTTGTAGTTCCACAAATACCCCTTCTTCATAGAATATTCCTCATGTTTTACAATCTCCCAAGTCAAGACTGCATGATCACTTTCACCAATAGGAGGCTATGTTGTCACCTTGGTTATGGATAGCTCTTCTGATTCTATGACCAGGTCCAATACTCTCCCAATCCTAGTCCCCTCCATCACATTCTGTCTCAAGTAATTATCTCTCTCTCAGCAGGTGTATAAATTCTATTTCCTTCCTGCCATGTGATCTTTCTTCCTTCCAGTCTATATATCCAAGGTTGAAGTCCCCCATAATAATCACTCGATCTGCACTCATTATACTACTTTGGCAATGCATTTCTTCCAGATCATCTGTGGAACTCCCTGGTCTATAGCAACAACCAACTATATATTTTGTGTTACTGGCCTTAATCTCACACCAAATTGCTTCAAATGAAGAACCACACTCCCACCCGTCTCCTATTCTTTTTGGTTGCAATTCATCTGCTATCATTAGCAGTACCTGCCCCCCCCCCCCCATCCTATTTTCCCTAAGTCTCACTAATTTGGTGAGGTTGCATAACAATGCCAACCCCCCCCTTGTTTCTGATACTTCTGGCATTAGTATATAGAAACTGCTGCATCTCTTTAGTCCCCCATATTATCATATAATCATTTCCTTTATTCAATTTTGCTCTCACTTTATTATACAATTTGAATAAATTACTAAGGCAGGACAAACCATGCTGCCCACTGTAGAGTATCATATTCCTCCACTCATCAGTGGAATTTAACTTTAACCGACTTTTACAATACTTTCACCACCACTCCTGAGATACTAAATGGTCTATATAATTTGTTACTCTTTGGCTGAGATCTGCCTTTAATGAAATGAACTATATTATCCTCTTTCTGTTCACTTGGAATCATGCCAGAGCTGAGGCTTAGGTAAACAATTTTGTCAGCAGCACTGCCAGTTCTCTTGTACATTCTTGTAGCACTTGGGTTAATATGCTGTCCAGTCCCACTACTGTATTCATACTGATGTTTTTCAATATGTTAAACATTTCCAGTTCATTTACCTTAATTCTCACATCAGTAACCTGGATGATATATCTTTGCAAAATGAACCCTTAATAGTCGCTATTTCTTCTGCTTTTGTCACTTTCCTACCATAAGCAACATAGAGTTATCATACCATAATCATTCTTTCTCATAATTATATGCTACACAGTGAAAGAACTCTTTAGGATTTAGTTTAGCCTGCTTATTTAATATTTGCTCATAATCTAATTTAGGTTCGTTACGATACTAGTCACTCTTCTTACCTGCACTGTATTTCTCATGAGAATGCCAATTACATTTTTTTTTTTATATTTCCTCCACGATGTTTTCTTTTTTTGCAACTCCTGCTTTATACTTCTACTCATCACTTAACCCCTATTTGGTTTATTTATCTTCCTGACCATGAGTATGCAGTATCAAATTGCATATCCAGGGTGAGGAGGATAAAACAAACTATACTACTTCTCTCAAACAATCCCTGATGATTTTCTATACACTACTGATATTTTTTTCTTGTAAGTTCTTATTGATGGCCATGCACCAAGGTACCATCCAAGTTTGTCATAATCACCAGCTTTGTAGTTCCACATAAACCCTTTCTTGACTGAGAATTTCACATTATGAAGCCTCCAAGAACAAAACTGCACAGTCACTTTCTCCAATCAAAGATACAGTTGCTACTGTAGTTATGGATAGATCATCCACTGCTATTATCAGATCCAACATTCTCAAACCCCTGGTCTACCCCATCATATGCTGTTACAGGTAATTATCTCTTAGTAACTGTATAAATTTTATTTCCATCTTTCCATGTGCCCTGTCCCATAGTTGATGTCTTCCATGATAATTGCTTGGCTGCACTCATTGTTCTAATCTGCCAATGCATGGCATACATATCTTCCTCTTCCTTCTTCTTCTTCAGCAACCAAGAATATATTTTGTCTTAATGAGATCTAATTGCATCAGTAACTTCAAATGAACTTCCTCCCAGACTAAAATTCTTCTCCTCTTTTTTGTTGGATGAAGTCCCTCGATGAGTCTTTGGACTCCCTGGAGGTGTCACGTAATAATAATAAGTTTTTCAGCTATCGGCAATACTCCACCTCCTGTGCAATTTCCACTATTTTCCCTGAAAATTCAGTATCCTTTACATTCTATCCTTGTAAAGATATTATTTTTTTGTCAACTAGCTCCCACTGATGCCCATAATTTTTGGCCAAGTTGAGCTGATCAATGCCAAAAACTCCTCTTGTTTATTTCTGATACTTCAGGCAATGATATGTACATGTGTTTCAACATCCCCTTAAGCTCATAGCTGCCCTTGCATAATGTCATTACCAACCCATTCAGATTCAAAACCTGGGAAACTGCATACGAACCAAATTGTTCCTGATTATTAACATAAGTGTCTAGCCACAAGTTGTGTGGTTTGACTACATCCCCCTCCCCATCCCGCAAATACCTCTAGTTTTCCTGAATTTGCACTTTTAACCATTCACTGAACACCTCTTGCTTTCTTCTAATATCTAACTACAAAACCATTCAAATACAGTATCAGGCATATACAAGTCCTTTCATCCATCAAATTCACTCCATATGTCTATAAACTGTACACCATTCCTCCTGTGCAACCATCTCTTGGGCTCATTAGCAATCATGGCTTTTGTTCTCAAATTCTGTCCTATCATACCAAGACAGTAGACTCACAATCTTTATTTTCTCATCCTTCATTTTTGCTTCTTTCAATAACAAATAACTATTAAGTTTAAGGGAGATGGTAAATCCCGTATTATTCTACAGTCGGGTATGAAACTCGGATCAAAATCCATCGTAATGCTAGAGTTTCATGCCGAAAAAACTATCGGCGAGCCCAAGTGTAAGTAATCACTTGGGTAGTACAACACCAGGGCAACTCAGAGCAAAGGTGGAGCAAGCTCCGTCACTCTCATAATGTAAAACACAGCTCCTAGGAGATGTATTACTGTTTTACATTATGAGAAGAGGTCACTACCCAGACCGGTTTCAACCCTTTTTGAGGTCTTATCAGTGAGTAGGTAGACCTACTCACTGATGATATATCTGGACTCATAAGTCCTGCCTTAGTAATTTATTCAAATTGTATAATAAAGTGAGAGTAGGTCCACCTACTAACTGGAATATCAAGGTTTTAAGTGAACTGAACTTACATATGCCTCTACTAATGAATTGCTAAATGGTGTACTTATATATTGTTATTACTACTATAAGAAGCCAAAAAGGCTATTTTACAGGAGATATAAATTAAGTTTAAGGGAGATGGTAAATCCCATATTATTCTACAGCCGGGTATGAAACTCAGATTGAAATCCATCGTAATCCTAGAGTTTAATGCCGAAAAAACTATCGTCGAGCCCAGGTGTAAGTAATCCCTTGGGTAGTACAACACCAGGGCAACGCAGAGCAAAGGTGGAGCAAGCTCCGTCACTGTCTTTTGTTTTGTTATTAATATTCTCTCATAATGTAAAATAGCCTTTTTGGCTTCTTAAAGCAGTAATAACAATATATAAGTACACCAGTACTTATATATTGTTATTATATATATAATGCTTATATAATGCTTTTCCAAACATTATGAGAGAATATTAAGGACAGTGACGGAACTTGCTCCACCTTTGCTCCGTGTTGCCCTGGTGTTGTACTACCCAAGTGACTATTTACACTTGGGCTCGCAGATAGTTTTTTCGGCATGAAACTCTAGGATTACGATGGATTTCAATCCGAGTTTCGTACCCGGCTGTAGAATAATACGGGATTTACCATCTCCCTTAAACTTAATTCATGTCGCCGGTAAAATAGTCTTTTTGGCTATTTTACTGGTTTATAGTAGTAACAAATAACTATTTCATATCTTCTTATACTGTATATTTCTCATCTTTCACAACATTTGTAAATTCCAAAACAATGCTGTTTCACTTCTCTCTTCTACAAATTAACAACTTCACTAGCATCCTTGATCTTCGCACCTGGGAAATATGCTTATGTCACTTTCTCATTAAGTACACCTCTTATCAATGAATCTCCAAACAGGGAAATTCACTTTATTGCAGAAACCCAACAAATTACTAAGACAAATCCTTACCCTTCACATAGTTGTATTTCCTTCATAGTGCATTATCATCATATTCTTATCAACTCATTCCTGAATTCTTGATTTAAACAACTTTTCCAATAACTTACAGCTTGTCTTGAAATATTGAGTGGTGTTTAATTTGCCTTCTGGACTAGTTCATATAATGGAATTTTCCTGGTCTCTTTCCACACCGATGGGAATTTATTTAAGTGGTGTAGTCAGAAATGGTTTAAATTTTCTAATGATTTTTTTTTGTAACATATTATTATTATTATTATTACCCAAGACCCCATGGAGTCAAAGACTCACCTGGGAGGTCCTTTTATCATACACACACAGCTCATCACACCATGCTTTAAACACACTCAAATTCTCTGCAGACACCAAATCTCAGACAAGGCATTCCAATCATTCAAAACTTGATACGAAAAAAACCTGCTTCTCATTCCTATACTCACATCCTCTTTATATAGTTACCAGGGATGACCTCTGGTTCTCCCCTGATCTCCCACTATTTTCTGTAGAACCTCTCCAAAACTGATCCTATAACAATCCCTTACTAGCTTGTAGGTCTCAATCATATCTCCACTCTTTCTCCTGTTCACCAGACCCTACAAATTGCATCTTCTAAATATTTCCTCATATTCGATATTCCAGAGTTTAGAAACTACCTTAGTCAGTCGCCTCTGGACCTTTTCCAACATCACTTCGTCCTTCTGAAAACCAGGTGACCAAATCTGGGCACAACAGTCCATGTGTGGCCTAATCAAAGCCTTATACCATGGAAGAAGAATCTCCGTATTTCTACAAGTTAGTGTCCTCCACATTGTCATTCCCAGAAGCCTTTGTGTTGTTTTCACAATTTTGGCTATGTGTCCCCCTAAATTTCAGATCCTTATTCACTATCACCCCCCAGATTTATTATTTCCTCTACCTCCAACAATATAATCTCACCAAGCATAAATTCTGGATACCATCTTTGTTTCCCAAATTTTAAAACCTTACATTTTGCAACATTGAACTCACATCACCGTTCACTTGCCCAATCACTCAATTTATTCAAGTCTTCTTTGTAAGGCCACAACATCTTCTCTACTCTTCATGGTTCGTTCCAACTTTGCATCATCTGCAAACAACTGAATATCTCCATCCAAATCTTCACCAATATCATTAATATACAAGTTAAACAGTAATGGCCCTAAACCAGACACCTGAGGCACACCATTAGTGACTTTCCTTTTCCTGGATATCGCTCCCCCCATACACTACTTGCTGATACCTATCAGATAGCCAGTCTCCAATCCAATGCACTAATCTAATATCCAACCCCATCTGCTCTAGTTTGACTATCAAGTTGTCATGAGGTAATCTATCAAAAGCCTTTGTGAAATCAAAGTATATTACTGTGTATCCTTCTCCTCTGTAAAAGGAAGTAGTCACCTTATTGTAATAAATAAGAAGATTACTTACTAAAACATGACATCATTTTATCCAATCATTGCTGTCCATCAAAGATAATACCATTGCTGTCAACCCAATTCTGGATCCTAGTTCTCGCAAGCTTCTCCAACAATTTAACCACAACACGTGACACACAGATAGGCCTATTGTTTGATGCTTGAGTTCTATCACCTCCTTTATGAAGTGGCACAATCTTGCCCTCCTTCCACTCCTTAGGAACTTGACCCTGATATATTATCAAGTTCAGCAGTCTTATTAACATCTAGTTTGCTTAACTTCCCATACACCTCTTGCTCACTTACAGTCAGTCTCTCTTCCCCATTATCAACTGCTCTCGATCTCTCCATGAAGTCACATTCACAAGATTGAAAGACCTTTATGAACTGCTCATTAAGTATCTCTGCCACATGTTCTGCAACAGCTGTCTTTATACCATTTTCTCCAATCAATGTCATCCTTCCATAATCATTATTTCATTTGCTGGCTACATATCAAAATAACTCCTTAGGATTCTTTTTGGCTACATTAGCTAACTATTGTTCATACCTCACTTTTGCTACCTTACCAAATAAGTCACCTGCCTTGCCTGGCCTTTGTACTCCTCGTGGAGTTGGTTATTTCCACTTGTCTTATGCTGCCTCCATAATGCCCTTTTTTTCTGTATCACGTGCTTAATCTCTTTATTCATCCATTTCACATCTTGCTTATTTAACCTTCTCACCCTTTGAATACATTTAGATATTCCATCTACTAGATAGTTCATGAAAATCCTCCAAGCTGCATTGATTTGATCTTTTTTCCAGCTAACTCCTCATTCCATGCTACACCTGCAAGCTGTCTCCTGAGCTCTTCATAATCACCCTCCCCCTGTAGTTCCTTATATACCCTTTTCTCACAGAGGTCCTCACACTGCTTGCAACTGCCGAGGTAATCACCTCATGATCATTCTCACGAATTGGTGGGTGATATGACACCTCATTTATAATTACATCCATTCCATTACATTCCATTCACCTCTATCTCACACCATACTGCCTCAAAACCACAGGCACTATTTCCCTCTTGCACCTCTACTTTGTATCGACATAACTCTTTCTCTGTCATCAATAGCACTCCCCCCTCCCTTTTTACCCCCTTCTATCCTCACGAAACACATCATACCCTTCCATCTCTATTCCTGTCAGGATGTCGCCCTCATCTAACCATTTCTCACTTATTCCGACAATCTTTGGATGAACAGACTAAATTTTATGCAACCATTTCATCTGCCTTGTTTCTTACACTTCTAGCATTTGTACAGGGTGTTCGGGATAAATTTGACAGTTTCGTAAGGAAAAAGAAAATCTTCTTTGTATCTATTAAATTTAATGAATTGACAAAAAAACATTACAGGCAGAGTTAATTACAATACTATCAACAAGATTTACTCAAAATAACCACCATTAGCATCGATCACAGCTTCAATTCTGCTTCGGAACCTCGAACAAGCTGATGCTACAGCCTCCCTGGGAAGGGCCGCAAAAACTGTTTTAATTTTATCCATTAACTGGGCTTTTGTATTACTGGAAGTGCGATTGGTGTCTTTTTCAACTGCGCCCCATACAAAATAATCCATCGGGTTAAGGTCTGGGGAGTTTGGAGGCCAAACATTTGGACTGGTGAAGTCGTAGAAATTTTCAGACAACCATTTTTGACTTTTCCCAGAGGTGTGGCAAGGGGCCGAATCCTGCTGCCATACATACGGCCTACCATTGGCTACCCTTGTTATCCAGGGCTTGACTACAGTTAGCAACTCCACGAACAAAGCCCGAATTCCAATGCCAGGGTTCTTCGACACCTGTTCCTGCAGATTTGCGAGGAATTCTGCTGTACGAACGCAATCAGATCGTCTGCTAGGGATCTTTCTTCTTGCTACATCCTCGTAGTCACCATTGCAAGTCTCTAGTTCATGCCTGATTGTTTTTACTGTATTCAGGGAGCATTGGGCAGCAGTCGTAATATCCTTATTTTGATGGCGGGCACGAATCATCATGATACAAGTTATTCTCTTCCATGATTCAGGTGGGTTCCAGCTATCCATCCTTTCTGACATCTTGTATATGAATGAAGAAGGGTCCAAACTTTTAAATGAAGAGAAGTGTGTGTTAATACATGTAACTTACGGGAAAATATAATTAATTATAAATATGTCAAATTTATCCCGAACACCCTGTATATAAACACAACAGATCATCCCTGGATCTACAGCTAGTTCCACTGATACCAGTCATTCGATGTGATCTCTCCATGCTCAACTGGGGCCATATCCCTTTCTGCTTAATCATTTTAGAACCCTCTTCAATTCTAACTGTTTCCTCTTGATTTTCCGGTCATTCCATTCCTTTCCTGACTACACATGCTTTCATATCCTCTTGGAGCATCCCCCTTTCTCATGCTGTGTATCCCTGTCCACTCTGAGCCTCCTGTTCCTTTTGGACACCCATTCTCAGTTTCCATACATACTCATGCCACTCACTTCCTCATTCATAACGACCTCTTCAATCTCTCATGTCGTACTCTCCTGCTCTTCCTCGTCACTTCCCACTTGATCTGATTCATTCTCTGTACTCACTTCTCTACCTTCCAGCAGCAGACAACAACTTTACAAGTAACAGATTTACAAGTGACTCACAACATAAAGTTTGGGAGACAATAATATGAGCCAATAATCTTCCAGATCCCATTGCTGTTATCAACTGACATTTCTTAATATCACAAGCACCTCAATTTCATCTACTTTTTTCTACCAGCAGTCTCTTTCAAATCAGAAACTACATTATCTCAACCTGGATGATATATTTTCTCTCTAAACAATAAATGACACAATAACCTCAGTAATTAACTTTAATGAAATGAAAGTACAGATATTTCGTACAGAAAATAACAGTCAGTACATCATCAGTACATAGAAACGAGCAAAATAAAAAAACAGGAATACAAGGTACCTACAGCAATTGGTTTACCAATTAAAAACTGTTGCTGCATGCTAGAAATTAATATTAATAAATAATATTATTAAAAACTATTTTTGATGGTTACATAAAATAAGAATTTCCCAAACTTTTGAGAGAGGCAATCATTCTGATTCAGAGTTTGCCAATGTAAAAGGGCTTTGCAACTTTTTTGAAAAGGCGTTCATATTTAAACCTGCTTCTGTGAATACTATGTTCTGTCAGACCAGACTTTTGAGGTTT
Source organism: Typopeltis vanoorti (assembly GCF_054136105.1). Lineage (NCBI taxonomy): Eukaryota > Metazoa > Arthropoda > Arachnida > Uropygi > Thelyphonidae > Typopeltis > Typopeltis vanoorti. The sequence goes on along the minus strand of NC_143550.1, from coordinate 74,532,924 downwards.
CATGTATTTGATATATTAGTCTTTATTTGAGTTGTAAGTCAGCAGTTAAAATTGAAAGAGGTACATGAAGATGATTTAATGTTAAATCTGACAAGGTCTGATTTAATGTTAAAAGAGACAAGGATGTACATTATTCCCTCTGTTATTCATTATCTATATGGATCACATTATGAAGGAAAGTGGTATTAAACATGATATCAAAATTGGAGATGTTAATGTCAGCTCTTTGCTTTATGAGGACAATGTTATACTTCTAAATAAACCGCTACAAGTCGGCAAGATTCCCTGACTAAATTGAATAACTGTTGTAATAGATATGGTATGAAGGTCAGCAATAAAAAGACAAAGACAATTAAAATAGGCAAAATCGTTGAAAACGTCAACTGCATTGTGAACGGAGAACCTGTGGAACAAGTAAAACATTTCAGCTACTTGACACGATTTTTAGTGAAGATGGTAAATTAAATATGGAAATAGACAACAGAATCAACAAAGCTGGTATGATAGGAAGTCAACTGGTTTGAACACTGTCTTATACAAGACAGTGTTCAAACCAGTTTTAACTTATGGATCTGAGAGCTGGGTCAGAAGTAAAACACTTGAACAAAGACTAGAGACTGCAGATATGAGAGTCCTGAGAAAGATTAGAGGCATGAACAGATGGCATCAATGGCAATATTATATTAAAAATGAGGATATTAGGAAAGAACTTGACATTATCAGCATCCAGGAATGCATTAGCAGAGCTAATTTCAGGTGCCATGGTCACTTAAACAGAATGAGCGAGGAAAGATTAGCAAAAACAAGTGTGTTCTCTGTCAGGTTGGCAGGAAAAAGATCCAGAGGAAGACCAAGATATAGGTGGTTTGATACAATGAAAAAGTGCTTTAGAAATATAAGACCTGACAATATTGGAGTCTTAACATTTAACAGACTGATTTGGAGGAAAATTGTAGATAGGAAGTTAGTAACGATGTAAATTTTTCATGTAGTACTATCATATCCTGTATACATCCCCTTGAGGGTACATACATCAAATGCAGAAATTTGATGATGATGATCTATGGAGAAGACGAGATTCATCCCACTGGATACTGTGTTTAATGTCAATACTTTGTTTTGTCAGACCAGACTTTTGAGGTTTCATGTATTCGATATAACACTGATGCTCATTAATCCTTTTTTCCACAGAATAGCCTGTCTGCCCAAAATATGTTAGATTACATTCACAAGGTATCTAGTAAATGCCAGTTTGTCTTTTGTAGATGGCAACAGATGAGAAATTTTGTTGATAGGAAAATATGTGGGAATAAGATGATGCTTCTTAAAAATTCTATCAATCGGTTCACAGATGCCAGAAATATAAGAGATTGGAACCCTGCAGCCTGTTGAAGAATCCCAAGGTGTTGGAACATAGGAATTAATTATCTGCTGGATTTGATGAGGGTTGTAACCATTAAATTCCATTAACATTTTGATAGTGAGAAGTTCTTGTTATAAGCTTGAGGGAGAGGAGCACACATTATGTGCTCTATTAATTAAAGGTTTGATAACACCAATTTTTTTGAAAGATGTGATGAGCACACTTTTGATGAATGTATCTGCCAGTAAAGGTAGGTTTTCGATGAACACTGGTTGATAAATTGCTGGAGGCTGTGTGCATAAGAAGAATGTCCAAGAATGGTAAACTAACAGCCTTTTCTTTTCCTGTGGTCAATTGAATGCGTGGATGAAGGCTATTATTCTGTTGTAGGAAAGTGGTAAGTTCATTTTCAGAATGAGGCCAACAGCGAAGACATCATCAACATAAAGAAACTAACAAGAGGGTTGGGATGAATGGATGAAAACAAGGTATCTTCCAGATGGTTCAAAAAATAATTTGCCAAATGTCACGTCGCCGTCAATATGGATAAAATACATCACCCCCTCTACACTTCGTATCCATCATATATTTCAATGTAATATCAACAGTATTACAATTTTAATATGCACTTCACATCCATGGTAACCTGGATGTATATATACATCTTGGCGGTTGGATGGTTAAGACAAAAGCTGCAGTGGTAATAGATAAGGCCGTCGGCCTTATCCATTACCACTACAGCTTTTCCTTTATCTGCTTTCGAAATAGATATATTGCTCTTTTGTCTTAACCGGCCAAGACGTACATATACGTCCAGGTTATCATGAATGCGAAGTGCATATTAAAACTGTAATACCATTGATATTACATTGAAATATATGATGGATACGAAGTGTAGAGGGGTGATATATTTTATCCATATTGACAGCGACGTGTTATAGAATATCCTGATTCTATAACAAATTCAAAAATCTTTGCAATATCAGGAGGGTAATCATCGTATAGTAAATTAACAGTGTCAAATAATGGAATGTTGGTAAAGAGGAAAACAATGTCAAAGCTGACTAATAAATCTGACTCTTGTATTTGAATAGCCTTGATTTTCTCAAGAAAATAAGGTTACCAAATGGTTAATGAAAACATTGCATGGGTTTCAGCACTAGATAAATTACATGCAGATAATTTGCTTTTAAAAAGTAAAGCATCAACTTCAAAGTGTAGTTTATTAGCATCTTCACTGGAAAGTCTTGACAGATTGCGTTCGATGTTATGAAAAAATTCAAGATACAGGATGCATTTAGGTACCACAGCAAAATCATGGCCTTTAGCTAATACACTAGTGTTTCAGCATATTCACAATCCATTTAGTGGTAGGAGTGTTGTCAGACGTAATTTTTTGCTTACAGTATAATGATTCATATTTTTGCATCAGTCTGCAGGAATGTCTTTCATAAGAACGGGCTAAAGATTGTTTAGAAACACGCAGAACGATATCCAGTAATTCGTCGTCCAGAGCAGCTGAAATCCTTCTTTCAAGATCTAAAATAGACTGAATATTAGATGCTAAATCTGTTTTAGTAACTCGAAGTTGGTTCTGTATCAAGGAAAAACTTGTGCAAATATAAATTGTGTGAACTCCAGACAACCGAATAATTTCTCTAAATCTAGCAAACATAGGAATAACTTTCTTATTGCGACATTTTTTGAGAAAGGCAATCTGAGCATGAAGCACTCGGATTGTCTTTCATTTCATTAAAGTTAATTGCTGTGATTATTGTGTAATTTATTGTTTATAGTCATGCCACAGGTACCTTTAAAGATTACAAGCACACTCTCTCTCAAAGCTATCATTCAAGTAATTCACCTATTTTTTTCTGCTTCTGTCAGCTCCATACCATATGCATTCTTTCATGGTATAATTTGCTGCTTCATAATCATTTTCCCTTTTATTTGCTATTTAATAAAAAACTCTCTGGGATTTCAATTAATTTCCTCTCATAATCTGATTTTGCTTTCTTTACCATGCTGGTCAATCTTCTTGCATAAGCTTTTTGCTGCTCAAGCTCTAATCGCATTTTTATTTATATTTCCTCCAAAACATTTTCACTTTTCTTTTTTGAAGTTCCTACTTAATGATGCTTCTTATCCACTTAATTCCCACCTGATGTTCACTCCTGACTCTGAGTATGCATGTGTGTATATACAACTACTTTCTTTTCTAATGCCTCCATGTCTTCCTTAGCAGAACCTTTTGTGAGACCATAAGCACAATTAAGTTTCATTGTCCAGTTCTCCATTCTATTTTCCCACATCATGCCGGCCCAAAGAGAACTCTTCTGTTATTAATCAAATCTTGTATATTGTCCCTAACCACCCTCTCCAACTCCTTGACCACAACTTCAGCCAAAGAAAACAGGCTTATAATTTGAAGCCTAAGTCATCATTTTCTCTGTGAAGAGGAAAAATTGTGTCCTCTTTTTAATCTTTTGGGACTCATTCAATAAGTTCTTGGATTCCAGTATAACAATAATAATGATAGTGATTGTTTGTACCCATTTTTGTAATACCACCTGAATGAAAAACATGCTTCTACTCTTCCCATTTTCCACTTCATGTTTACCTGTCACTGCTTAGAACATTTTGGGTGTGCTGTTTTAAAATGCAATAAAACATTGTTAATTATATTTTATGCTTTCTTGCCAGCCTGGTTGGCCGAGTGGTTAGTGTATCCACTCTCCAGCCCAAAGGCTGCGGATTCGAATCCCGTGTGGGAATGGATGTTTATTTGTGAAAATACTAGTGGTGGTCGTCAGTGGTAGATAGCAATGGTATAGATGATGAAGGTATTTGCGGCTGGTGGATTGGCGAAGTAGTGAGACGGAGAGTTGTAAAGTAGGTACCCTCCCTTGATGAGTCTTTGGACTCCCTGGAAGTGTTATGTAATAATAATTAAATTTTTTGATAAAGTATTTAAATCATAAATTTTATGAGTATTAGTATTAATATCCTTAATGAATATGTTTATAATCTAAGATTAATAGAATCAACATATTATAAAATTGGAAAATGATCCAATAATAGTCATCATACCAGGCCGACGATGTTTCTTTTTGCTGCGGAAATCTTCAGAGACAGGCGTCACTGGGAGATCTTTAGGGACACGTGGGTGAGATGGGGTTGAGACAACTTTCGGCTGGTGCTTTGGAGACTTACGATCTCCTTTAGAAGGAGTAATTACTGGCTCTGCAGACTTGGGACGTGCTAGTTAAGAAAAACAATTATGCAAGTAAGTAAATATTGTTGTGTCTAGGTGATCATGAACATTTTATTTATAAAGCAATCCTCTGGATGGGCACTGATATATCAGAAGTGCTATCGGCTTGTGGTTTAAAGATTTGTGGTTACCATTACTTCAGCAAGCCAAACCCAAACATTAAATGAAACACTTATTAAAGGAGGATAAAAAGAGATTGAAGGGAAGAATGCTATCTTAACACTGGGACATTACATAGAACACATAACCTAACTTTGGTTACCGTGAAGTCTGACAAATCTGAACAGCAAAAGGATATTGTTCTCCTTCCCAATTCTTCAATTCTAATCTGACTTCTCAAATATATCCACTTTTCTAACTCACTTTTTCTCTGTCTATTTCTCAATCCCTTACCCATTTCCTCTTTTTGACAGCAAGCATTATGAACCACCCAATTTAAGCAACTATTTCTATCCACTTTTAATACAGTGTTTAGACATCACATTCTCAACAAGTAACAGCCATTGTTAACTTTCATATAAAGAACATTTTACTGGGATGATGTACACTTGAATAGTATTTATTTTCTAAATCACAATTTTTGGTGATCAGTCAATCAAATATATATTAGATTATTATTATTACTATTAAAAAATATCAGACCTCCAAGGAGTCAAAAGATTTATCACAGCAGATCACCACTCTCTCACATAAAAAAGATCACCAATGCATGTCTTAAACAAACTGACAGCTTTCACACTTTCACAATGTATTCCACTCAACAACTTTACTCTCCATGCAAAGAACCTGTTCTCCAGGAGTGAATTCTCCATGCTTGCTATGCAAGCTCATTAATTGAGAAAGAAGTAATATTTATGTGTTAATAAATGCATGCATTTATAAGCATTCCATTTAGGCTCTTATTTTTGTAGACAGAAGATGTCTTAAGCTTGCATGGCAATAATTGAGCTTTGCATTGTATATCGAAGGCCGATGCTTGCTTGTCTAGTCAAAGCTACCTTGGCTTGCTTGGTTGTGGGAGCTCCCAGGTCCTCGCAGCAGCACTGTGATTTCATGCACATGCATACTCATTTCACGTCGTCTCACTCTGTTGCTTAAACACAGGCCATACACAGTCAACGTAGCTTTAGCCAGTGAGCTTCAGCCAGCCTTTACAAGTGTGTGTGTGTGTTGCTTGGGAAAATTAAGTTACAACCAACTTTTTATGACATGGTATTGACTAGTTCATAAAGAAGAACCGTAGGGTAGAATTTGTATTCAAGTAGCTAAATTGAAAAAGATAGAATATCATTTGTAAAATAAATGTTGTATTTGTATGATTAAATGTACATAAATTTCTAAATATATAGTTTTAAATGGTCAGTAATTCATTATTTTGCTAATTGGACTTCAATCACACTTCTCACTCCCTGAATGATAACAAGAGCAAGCATGAATTTCAAGACATTCTCCCCTGCATTTCTCATGCTTTGTTGGATTTATGACTGAAGCAACCGAACTTATAAGACCAGCATATTGTCTAAAAATTACATATGTTCTTCTGGCTGGTTTGCCTGGTATGTGGGATGAAAATCCTGAGTTTCTGGGAGTAAAAATTCTGCTACCTCTGAAATTCTGCCAATGGCTGAGGGGCATAATCACATGACTCAGCTGATAGAAAAGAACTGTATTTAGTCGCCAAAACTTTTCATTATTTAAAGGCTTATTATTTAACTCAAGTTTATTAAGTTAATTATTTTTAGCATATGAAAAGTCACCAGCTGCAGCTTTGTCAAACCACGTGTCTTCTAAACATATAATATTAAGAGTAACATGGCAATCGTATCTGTCATATCTGCTGGGCATCTTCCTACAGTGGGCTCTGAACAAATACAATTTTTCTTTGCCTCAGTTGACTCATTGTAGATTCGAGTTTCTCAATTGCCCGGGCCACAAGAGGTTCTTCTGAAATTTGTCATTTTTCATGAATAAATATTTTATAGTGGAAATATTCTGAGGAGAATAATATTCGTAAATGTAACAAAAAGCTCAGACCCAGAATGCCTAAATAACATCTATGTAGGAAATGTCAGTGACGTAGCAGCATATTTTTAAACATGGAAGTATTCATGAGTAATCGGGAATTTTCAGACATCAAAATCTTTCAACATTCGGAAGTTCGTTGGCTGTCCTGCGGTGAAGTTCACGAGAAGTTATATGAACTCTGAAAGGAAGCTGAAGTATTTTTAATTAATAAGAAAAGTGACCTGTCCCATTATTTCCAGGATAAGAAATGGGTAGCCAGGCTGGCATATCTCAGTGATATATTTTCTTACATAAACGAGTTGAATTAAAACTTCAAGGTCCAGATACAACAATATTTCATGCTTGGAACAAGATCAAATCATTCAAAAAGAAACTCAAACTCTGGTTAAATATGATTGCAGAAAGAAATAATGAAATGTTTTAGTCGTAATCAGATTATATTACGGAAGAGTGATTTCTATTCACAGAATTCAGTATCAGATGTTGTTGCAGCCCACTTGAAGATGTTGTTGTTGTCATTTGAAAAGTATTATCCCGAATGTGAGGATCACCGGAGGCAAAGTATGTGAATTGGGAACCCCTTTGTTGAATCCAAAGAGACAGCCCTTTCCCATGAAGAAACCCTTCAAGTTATTGAATTATCATTGGACAAAGGACTGGAAAGTACTTTTAGTGCTGTGAGTAATTCGAATTCTGGATAAGAATGAAAAATGAATATCGAAATTTATATGAAATATCAATGAGATTTCTTCTTTGTTTTTCCACCACATATATTTGTGAAACTTCATTTTCAGTCATGACTGTGCTTATGATGAAACAGACAAACCGCTTGCAACTTTCTGACTGTCTCCATTTGGCTATCACTTCAATTCATCCCAGAATTAATAAGCTAACGGACAGAAAACAGCAACAAAATTCTCACTACCATAACTAAAACTTTCAAAAATCTCAGTTGTAGTAAAAAAAACTAAGTTTAACTTTTTCAATAAACTTTAATTGCTGCGTTAAAGTGATGTGTTTATAAATTCAAAATATTAATTATCGTTCAAACACTAGTTCGAATGATAATTAATATTTTGAATTTATAAATTTGAAATTAATATTTTAAAACTGAGAGATTCATACATTTTTTTTATTAAATTACATACTTTGCATATATAAATATTGGGCGTGTGTATGTGATGATGCCGTATTTATTCAAATATAATTCTCACTTTTTTCCCATAATTAAAGCTAAAAATTTGTAGTGCGAGATATATGCAGAGATTTTCAGAAACCCAAACAGTGAAATCTTCCTTCCCATCAGTGGCGCACTCAGGATTTAACCTTTGGGGGGGGGGGGGCCGAGTTGAGTAGACATTTTGCGAATACACACTACACATCGCATACGACCTATAACTGAGCATCTGCAGTGATCGCAAATTCATAAGTAGCACACAACATAAATAAAAAAAATGAATTTTAATTAGGATAAGATTTTTGGAAATTTTTCTAGTGTTTTTTCCTTTTCTGTGGGGGATGCCCAGGCCCCTTGGCTCCCCCCCTCTGGGTGCACCACTGCTTCCCATTATTCCAAGCAAAAATTAACATTAATTTACAAGACTTGAGATGCATAAAGAACAATGCTTCACGAATGACTAATGAGAAGTGAAAGCAGTTATGAAGACATGCATATGATGGTGCGGTATTAACAAAAGATCACGCAACTCAAAGATAAAAGCAAGCCGACAATTTTTGAATTGAAATGCTAATTCTCTTCAACCGAATCCCATAGCATCTGCAACTGTCATAACAACACTCACTATATATTTCTTAGTTTTAACACATTCATGACGGGGTGTCGTTTATCGTTCCAATTAAACTTCTCATTACTGGCAGGTTCAACTCACACAAAGTTACAATGCTTGGTTGATTTTTATTGCTGCTTGTTTGCGTTTGAGCTGGCAGGGGAACTCTCGCAAGCATTATATGGCATGTTTCAATTTGTGGTAGAATTTTATTTGAAGTTAGCTTTTGTGATCTGTCTTAATGACATCGAGAATTTCAAATGCAATCAAACAAACTTATATTTCATATAATTGAAAAATTGGATAATAGTTTTTAGTTAGATACTGTGTTTCTGGTGCAACATATGGTTTTGCTGGAGTTTATACAGCATAGTTTCTGTGAGAAGGGGACATGTGATTCATTAGTTAGCACCATTTTTATTCTAGATGTCTCTAATTGCACTATTTGTTGAGAAATATATTACACAGACTGCATAAGCATATGTACCTTATTCAGGGACACAATAAAACTACTTGTTTTTCTTGCATCTGCAGTATTATGGCTGTTGGGGAAGTCATGTTGTTACCACGGGGAGCGAGTTACTATCGTCTCGACATGATCATGTTTAAACATTTTTCGTGTGAGAGGCATATGCAAAACTTTTTAGTATATCTTTTTTCGTAAAGTAAAATCAGGGGTGCGAGGGCAAGTTATATTCGAGTAAATACATAAGAGTAAATATGTAAGAGTTTCGCTGACAAGTTGACATCCTTCTGTGGCTTCCCTGCTCAGCTGACATCTATGGTGAGTTAACATACATAAATATTTTTCTCATTACCGTTTTTTTTTTTGAAACAAATATCATTAAAATCAATTTAATTATACAATAATCAATTTTACACTGAATAATATTATAAATTTATATATAAATAAATATTATAAATAAAGAAAATATTATTTATAAAATTATAATTAAATTATAAAATGTTATATATATATATTATAAATAAATAAATAAATAAATAAATAAATAAATAAATTTTCTATTAAAAACTGCACGGCACGTCAACAACTCGATTTGTAAACTTTTGGAATGCGCACATAAAAAGGTTCGCCACCACTGTCATAGCCATTCACCTATCCAATCATCTGCTTCAGTTTAGTGACCAACTTATGGTGTGGCAATCTATCAAAAGCCTTCGCAAAATCTAAGTATACCACTATATATATATGCATCTCCCTTGTCCAATACATTTTGTCACCTTGTTATAGTACATAAGTTGGCAAAACAAGATCTCACTTTAACAAATCCATGCTGACTAGCACAAAGACTACCAATATTATCAACCTCCTTTTGTATCCTATCTCTCACCATCTTTTCCAATATCTTAACTACAACTCCAGATATACAGATCAGCCTATAATTTGTTGCCTTGGCCTTATCACCACCTTTACGAAGTGGAACAATTTTGCCTTCCTTCCACTCCTTTGGAACTTGTGCTGTTGCAAGACTCTTGTTAAACAAATAGGCCAAGGATGATGTTAACTCCTTGAAACATTCCCTTAAGACACATGCTGATATGTCAAGTCCTACTACCTTATTGACGTCTAGCTTACTTAAATCCTAATATATCTCTTGCTCATCCACCATTTAATCTTCTCTAATTTCATTCTCTATACTTCAGCTTCTAATTTCACACTGAGGATGAAACACCTTGATGAACTGCTCACTGAATACCTCAACTATGTCTGGCAGCAGTTACCAATCTCCCATATAACCATCCTTCTTTATACTTTCCACATATAAAAAAAACTTGTGAGAGTATTTCTTGGCCTGATTTACTAATTTCTGCTTACTGCACTTTTGCTGTCCTTACCAACTGAGTTGCTCTCCTGTCCAGCTCTTTATGCAACTGATAATTACCATTATTCATCTTGTGCTGCCTCCAAAGTGGCTTCTTCTTCTTCTAGATTTCATGCTCAATCTACTAATTCATCCATGCTGGCCTGGCCTACTGAGTAGTTAGCGTACCTGCTCTCCAAACAACAGGTTGTGGGTTTAAATCCTGCTGTGGAATGGGTGTTTGTGATTGTCTTTAGGTAGAGATGAATTTTATTACCCAGTGTGAGACCACCTCCTTGCTAATTAAAGGTTTGAAGTGGCTTGAAAAAGTTCTATGTTTGGTCTCTGGAGTTGGGTTTATGGACTATGCAAAAAGAACTACAAAATAACCTCTAATAAACTACAAAATAAAAAAATACTAATAACCTTTCGTGGGCAGGGAAACCCCCCCCCCACACACACACGCAAAAAAAAAAAAAAAAAAAAAAAAAAATTGTACACCCAACTTATTCAGCCTTTTGGCCTTAGGAATACATTCACATATTGATGCTGTTATGTATTTCTTTTTCAGTTCCCAAGCAATATTTATTTCCTTACTGCTCAACTCCTCATTCCATGTCATAACCCCAAGCTGTCTCCTAAGCTTTTCATAATCACCAGTCTTGTACTTACACATATATTCTTTCCTTAAAGAAGTCTTTGTATGGCTAGTCAAAACCCAAGTGATCACTTCATGATCACTCTCTGACTAAACAGAGGGAAGTGCAAAACCCATTCATAATTACATCCTTTGATGAAATGATCAGATCTAAAACTCTTGATCCTTGCCTGCCTGCCTTCCTTTATACTGCCTGAGATACTTTTCTCTGAAGAGCTCAAGGAATTTTCCTTATTCCTTATTAGAAGTTATCAAATTATTATCAGAACAAATCAATTTTTTTACAAGGTTTATATTATCCCATACAGTTCGGGGGGGGGGGGGGGGAAGAGATGTATCTAACAGGTCGTGTTTGGTTGGTTTTGGAGATCTGCTGTTGATTTGAAAAAAAAAAAGTATTTTATGTTTAACTTAACAGGTCTATGAATTCCAGTTTTCATGTTTGGTTGGTTTTGGAGATCTGCTGTTGATTTGAAAAAAAAAAAAGTATTTTATGTTTAACATAACAGGTCTATGAATTCCAGTTTTCATGTTTGGTTGGTTTTGGAGATCTGCTGTTGATTTGAAAAAAAAAAAAAAAAAAAAAAAAAAAAAAAAAAAAAAAAGTCTTTTATGTTTCTATTAATTGTTGTGAAGCATAGTTTTTTCCATTTGATCTTGTGCATGGTGTGGAAGGCATGGATTGTGAAACCTGATTGACCAAAATTATAGTGGCAGATATATTTCTCATGTTGTTGTTGTTGAAGATAAATGCTGGCAAATCTTATCTTCCAATGTACCTACAATAGTAAGACATTAATTTTATACTTGTTAGAGGACCATGGTTTTTACCCTTATCAACTCTAATAATATTTTTTTTTGTCTTTTGTACATCCTAAATCCCAAATTTTATTCAATTCCATTCTGCTAAAACAAAGTTATTACAATATATAATTTCTGACTGAAACAAACACACAAGTGGGATGACTTAACAAACTGTTGTAAGGATTCCAAATACCAAATTTCAAGAACATACCTTCCTCTATGTACAGTTCCACATGGCATTTTGCATTTTGGTTACTTGCTTCTGGATTTTTTGAATTGTTTCTCCATCTTTTCAGTAACCATTTAGTCATATGCATACACAGCACGGTGAGCACATGTATGACACAAGCAAAGTGGGAAAATAATTTCCTAAGTTTGTGTTCTCTTCAACCCTGCAGTTACCTAATGTCATGTCCTAACTACCTTAACAACAAGGCTTCTAAATTCTAACTTTAAAATAGTGCCAGTGGTTTTGAGGCAGTATGGTGTGAGACAGGATGAATGGAATGAAATACTTGGTTAGATGTTGTTATAGATCGGGTATTGTGGATGGCAGTGACTATGAAATGTATAATCAAATTAGCCAAGCAAATAAGAAAAGGGTGATCATTATGGGTGATTTTAATTATTGCAATATAGACTGGGAAGATGTGATAGCAACTGGAAGTAAAGAAAATAAGTTTCTTGAGTTTTTGAGGGATAGCTACCTCAGACAGTATGTAACAGAGGGCACACGAAGATTGAGGGTCTTGGATTTGGTCATCTCATCAGTGGATGTAATTATAAATGAGGTGTCATATCACCTAGCAATTCATGAGAATGACCATGAAGTGATTGCCTTGGTGGTTGCCAGCAGTGTGAGGACCTCTGTGAGAAAAGGGTATATGTGGAACTACAAGAGTGGCGATTATGAAGAGCTTAGGAGACAGCTTGCGAGTGCAGCATAGAAAGAGGAGTTAGCTGGAAAAGAGATCACGCAGCTTCGGGAATATATTTAAGAGCTATCTAGTAGAAGCAAAGTATAAATGCATTCCAAAGGGTCAGAAGGTTAAATAAGGTAGGTGTGAAATGGATGAATGAAGAGATTAAGCAGGCGATACAGAGAAAAATGACATTATGGAGGTTGCAAAACAGAAGTGGTAATAACCAATTCCATGAGGATTACAAAAACCAGGCAAAGCAAGTGATTTGCTTGGTAAGGGTAGCAAAAGTGAGATATGAGCAGCAGTTAGCTAACGAAGCCAAAAAGAATCCTAGGGAGTTTTTTTCAATATGTAGCCAGGAAAAAAAAGAATGATTATGAAGGATGACATTAATTCAAGAAAATGATATATGAACAACTGTTGCAGAAGATATAGTGCAGATACTTAATGAGCAGTTCATAAATGTCTTTCATTCTTGTGAATGTGACTTCATGGAGAGATTGAAAGCAGTTGATGATGGGAAGGAGAGACTGACTGTAAGTGAGCAAGAGGTGTATGACGAGTTGAGCAAACTAGATATTAATAAGGCTGTGGGACTTGATAATATATCACCACATATTATGAAGGAATGTGCCATCAAGGAGTTGACATCTGCCTTGGCATATTTTTTTAATATGAGCCTTGCATTGGGTCAGTGCAAGATTGTGCTGTTTCATAAGGGAGGTGATAGAACTCAAGCAGTAAATTATAGGCCTATCTGTGTGTCAGGTGTTATGGTTAAGTTGTTAGAGAAGCTGGTGAGAACCAGGATAAAGAATTGGGTTGATAACAATGGTATTATCTTTGATGGATAGCATAGATTTGCTAAAGGGAGGTCATGTTTTAGTAATCTACTTACTTATTACAATAAGCTGATGGCTTCTTTGGACAGAGGAGAGGGATACAAAGTAATATACTTAGATTTTACAAAGGATTTTTACAGATTACAGCATGATAAGTTGATAGTCAAACTAGAGAAGATGGGGTTAGACATTAGATTAGTGCATTGGATTGGAGACTGTCTATCTGAAAGGTATTCAGCACTTTGTGAAGTTGTGTATGGGGGGGGGCAATATTCTGGGAAAGGAAAGTCACTAATGGTGTACCTCAGGGGCAGGCCTGTTTTAGGACCACTGCTGTTTAACTTGTATATTAATGATACTGATACGTGATTGGACACTGGAATGGGGATGCGAGTTCAATATTGCAAAATGTAAGATTTTAAAATTTGGGAAACCAAAATGGGATGCAGAATTTATGCCTGGTGGGGATATATTGTCGGATAGGGAAGAAATAAGATATCTTGGGGTGACAGTGGATAAGAATCTGAAATTTAGGGTACACATTGCTAAAATTGAGAGGACAACACAAAGACTTCTGGGAATGATGCAGAGGACACTGACTTGTAGAAGTAGGGAGATTCTTGTTTCATTGTATAAGGCTTTGATTAGACCACACATGGACTACTGTGCACAGATATGGTCACCTGGTTTTCAAAAGGACGAAGAGATGTTGGAATGGGTCCAGAAGCAACTGACTGAGGTAGTTTCTGACCTCTGGAATGTCGAATATGAGGAAAGGTTGAGAAGATGCAATTTACAAAGTTGAGTGGAAGCTTTATAAGGAGGCTGTAAGCAGGGGAGTGAGAAACTTTTTTTTTTGCATGCAGAGTTGTGAATGATTGGAATGCCTTGCCTGAGAGTGTGGTGTCTGCAGAGAATTTGAGTGTGTTTAAGGTGCGGTATGATGAGGCTGTTTATGAGAAAAGGACCTCCTAGATGAGTCTTTAACTCCATGGGGTCTTGGGATAATAATAATAATTTCCAGCATCTTACTTGACTATATGAATCAAATTTCCATTAATATAATACCCTGACTACAATGTTCTCTGCTGAATGCAATACCAACTAATATTCACTGTCATTAGTCTATATAACCATTCTACTCAAGTCAATGTGCAGGGATTTCTGAATCAGCTATGTTCCTAATCACTCTATTCAACTTAGCATCATCAACAAATAACTGGATATCATTCTCTAGACAAGGTGTGGGTAACCTTTGGCATGCAACCCAGGGCTCACCTTAAAAATTAATTAAATAAATAAATACATATCCAACATCTTCGCTGACTTATATATTTTAACTTAATAGAATACAATTTTTTTAAGTACAGCAATACCAAATAAAAATGCAATAAAAGAACAACAGTTAAGGATAGGATACTTAATTTGGAAAGGAATACAACAGAACAATTAACAATATATTTGGTTTCCTGTAAGTTATTTTCTATTTGTGTTGATGAGAGCACAGACATTACATCATCAGCTAGGCTAACAATCGTTCGGTATTAACCATGTAACACTCCTGAACATTGAGATATGTAAAGCAGTTATGAACGAATTATCTGTTCGGCAAATTGATATTTCAAAAGTGGTATCTGTCACAACAGATGGTGCACCCAGCATGATAGGTAAGGAAGCAAGATTTGTAAACTATAGTGCCATGCAAAGCATTTTGGTCATACTCTGATAGGTTTTCATTGTATCGTACATGAGGAGACTTTATGTGCAAAAGCTGGCCTAAATGAACTTCAAGAAGTGATGCAAACAGTAACCAATTTCTACACATATTTTGAATAAAAGACAATTTCATAATCCACTGAATAAGGTGGATTCAGTGTACAAAGGACAAATAATGTACAACAATGTTCGTTGCTTAGTCGAGGTCTTGTTCTGAAACAATTTGTTGAATGCCTGGATGAGATTAATCTCTTTTTGGCTAATCAACAAATGTCTTATAAAGAAATGCATGATATTGTGGGGGTTTGTAAACCGATATGTTTTGCAGATTTTTGAGAAAATTTAAATGACTTGAACCTTAAACTACAGGGCTCTTGTAAAACTCTTGATGCTATGTTTGATTAGATAAAGGAATTTGAAATGAAACTAGTTTTGAAAAGTGATGTAGACAGTGAGAGATTTAGATATGTTCCAAACCTAAAGAAATATATCAATGATCTCCAAAAGGATGACAAAAGACTGCCAATGTCTTCAAAAGCTATTTTTAAATGTCACTGTGTCAACTATCGAGTAGTTCTCTCTAATATTTGTTATGTTCAGAGAATTAAAAGAGACTGCAAAATTCATTAAGTTTCCAGACACTATAAAACTGGATGAATTAAATTTGCAGATGTTTTCGTGGATAAATATGGATGATTTTGAAATGCAGTTCATTGATTTTCAAAGTATATCAATTTGGAGGCAGAAATTTGTTGACCTCAGAGTTGACTTACAAAATATTGAAAAGGAGCAATTAGAGATGGTATTAACAGAGAGAAGTGTGGAAAACGAAGCACTAAGGACTTGGAATACTATTCCAGAAACTTTTGTATGTTTAAAAACCCTTGCAACAGCATTACTATCCATTTTTGCATCTGCATATTCGTGTGAAGCATTGTTCTCAGCGATGAATTTTGTTAAGTCTCATAGCAGGAGTAGCACAGATGAAACTAGTAGCACATGTATATCCCTAAAGGTTACAAAATATAAACCTGATATACATCCTCTGTCCAAAAAGAAACCGAACTTTCGAAAATAGAAGAAACTAGTGGTTCCACTGTTGTATCTTTTTTTTGTTGTGGCAACCTTCATTAGTGTTGTATCAACTGTTTATGACATTTGTTTCATTAGAAGCCGAGTTATAGTGCCAAGAGTGACAATGTGTTTTGACGAACGGGTCAGAAAATGAGTTTCAAACAGAGAGCTGTGAGTGACTTTTGGGTTAAACTTGGTAAAAGTTTTACTGAAACACATTAAATGCTTCAAAAAGCATATGGCGATGAATGCTTATCCCATACTCAAGTTTAAGGTTTAAGCGATTTCAAAGTGGTTGTGAGACGCTTGAGGACGACGAAAAGCCGTGCGGACTGAGCGAAGTTAAGATCCAAAAAGTGCATTATTTCATCAAAGAAAACCCGAAATCGTCCGTGAGATTGATTGAAGATGAATTGGGGATTCCAAAATCAACTGTGCACAAGATTTTGACTGAGAGTTTGGGCCTTCGTAAATCGAATTTGTGATTTGTTCCCCAGAAGGAGGAGGTCGTGTTTATCAACACGACCTCCTCCAGATTGCTGAAACACAACCTCCTATTAAAAGGAGCTGACAAATTCACTTGATAAAGGAGATGCATATATAGTGGAGTGCTTAGATTTTTCAAAGGCCTTGGAGAGACTGCCATATCACAAGCTAGCAGCTAAATTGAAACAGATAGGATTGGATAACAAACTAGTGAGCACAGGCAACTCCATGAAGTTCTAAGGATGATTGTGGGAGACCCAAACTATGAACACAGTATCTATCATACATCTCCTTGAAATCAGACAAAGCATTTGGTCCTTACTCCCTTGTCAACCACACTCGTATCAAACTTCCCGGGATGACCTCCTATTCTGCCCCAACTAGCCAAGGGCTGAAACATTTTCCCTGCATTATTCCTATAAAATCCTTTAAGTAATATAAATGTTTCTGTCATATGCTTGCCTTTTTTGACTATTAACTGAGTTTTGCAATCCACAAACCCTCAATCTATCCTCACAAGGAGCTTTATCAAACCACTCACCTCTGGATTCTCAACACTGCTTCCTCATCCACAAGAAACCCAAGTGACCAGACCTCGGCACAGTAATCCAGATGTTGTCATATCAAGACTTTATCAAGAGGAATGATTACTCTATTATCCCTGCTAGTTAGTGTATTCTTGAATAGCCAATGCTACCATGGCTACTTTAGCAATATGCCCTCTAAACTTCAGCTCTCTATCTACTACTACCACTGGCTTTATCAATTTTTGGAGTAAAATTCCCTCAATGCTGTACACAGCTTGTAATCTTTGTATCCCAAAGTGCATAACTTGACACTTTTCAACATTAAATTGCATCCATTATGTTTTGCACATATTGTCAGCCATTCAGATCATCCTGCAAGCTCTCTACATCACCTAGATTAAATATTACCCTACCCAACTTTACATCATCAGCAAATAACTAAATATCTGAATATCTAAATATGCTAACATGTATATATTTCTAACTGAATATCTCCCTTCAGTTTATTTCCAATATCATTCATGTACACCTGCCGTCTCCTAGATTATGCTCCTCCATATACTACTTTTTGGTATCTGGCCATTAGCCACCTTTTTATTCATATCACCAGTTTCATATCCATCTCCATTTGTAGTAATCTGTTATAGAGTTCCATGTGGAATCCTATCAAATGGGTTTGCAAAATCCAGCAGTATCATAGTGTAGCATTAATCCAACTCAGCTGTCACTCTATTATAAAAAGTTAGTAGATTACTATGGCATGACTGATCCTTCACAAAGTTATGCATCTCCCCCCCCCTCTCACAGAGTATATCATATTCTTATCCACCCATTCCTGAATTCTCTTTTTAGACCAACTTTTTCAGTACTTTTACTACTACTACTCCTGGGATACAAATTGGTATATAAGGGAGTAGTCTATTGCATAACCTCAATGTCAATACATCTGTGGGATTGGATGGTATACTAGCTCGTGTTGTACGAGAAGCAGCTAAAGAATTGTCAGTACCCTTGACCATTTTGTTTAATTTGAGTCTCGGGTCTAGGTTAGTCCCGAGCGGGTGGAAAGAGGGGAAAATAGTTCCACTGCATAAAGGTGGTTCCAAGACTGCTGTTGTAAATTACCGACCGATTAGCATATCAGGAATCATTGTCAAGGTCTTAGAGAAATTAGTCAAGAAAAGAATACAGGATTGGATAGATGAAAATGGGATATTGTATGGGGGACAACATGGTTTTGTGAAGGGTAGATCATGCCTCAGTAACTTGCTCACGTTTTATAACACAGTGACGGCTGAACTGGATAGGGGTAATGGGTTTACAGTGATACTACTGGACCTTGCCAAGGCCTTTGATAGGATACCACATGGAACCCTAATCAGTAAACTGGAGCAGATGGGGATAGATATAGGGTTGGTGAGATGGATAGGAGGGTGGTTGAAGGAGAGATATCAAAGAGTGGTTTATTCAGGAGTGGAGTCTAAAAGACGTCTTGTGACTAGTGGTGTGCCACAGGGCTCTGTTCTTGGACCACTGCTTTTCAATTTGTTCATCAATGATATTGGAAAGGATCTGAGAGGAAGTGTTCACTTGTTTGCTGATGATGCAAAGTTGGGTAGAGCGATTGTGAGTGCACAGGATGTCAAAATTTTACAGGATGATTTGGATAGTTTGGAAGACTGGGCTAGGAAAAATGGATGTCAATTTAATGTGGCAAAGTGTAAGGTTATGCACTTTGGGATGAAAAGAATAGCAGCAGTATATCGCATTGGTGGAACCATACTCCAGGAGATTGATGAGCCCAGGGATTTGGGAGTGTTGGTGGATAGGGAGTTGAAGTTTAGGGGGCACATTGCAAAAGTAACTAAAACAGCTCACCAAATCACTTGGCTTCTGAAAAATACTTTAACATGCAGAGACGAACAAGTTGTTGTTCCTCTGTATCGAGCCTTGATAAGACCCCATCTGGACTTCTGTGCCCAGTTATGGGCACCAGGGTTTCTTCGTGATGGGGAGGAAGTGGAGAGGGTCCAGAGACGAGTGACCAAGATGATAGCAGGTCTGTGGAATGAACCTTATGAGAATAGGTTGAAGATTTGTGGGTTGCAGAAATTGGACGATAGGCGAAGGAGGGGTGATATGATTGAGACATTCAAATTACTGAAGGGTTTTTATAAGATTGATCCAGAAGATATTTTTGAAAATATGACTGGTGGTGGGAGGACTAGGGGCCATGCATGGAAGCTGGGCAAGAGCGTGGTTGACAAGGGTGTTAGAGCTAGGTTCTTTACTTGGAGAGTGGTAAATGAGTGGAATAAGCTTCCAGAGTCTGTTGTGGGTGCTACGACCGTGAATGAGTTCAAGGCAAGGTATGATAGATACTCTGTGAATGTTGAATAGTTGTTCTTGACATGATGTTAGGGCCTCCCTCAATGAGTCTGTTGACTCCTTGGAGTTTCCCGGAACAATAATAATAATAATAATAATAATAATAATTTGCGACCATAGACTTAGGTCCTCCTTCATGCAAAGGAATTATTTTGCCCTCCTTTCACTCTCTTGGGACTTTGCCAGAGCTGAGACTTAAATTAAACAGCTTAGTCAAAGGCATTGCCAGTTCCCTGCACCTTCTCATAAAATGCAAGCTGATCTTCCATCTGATTGCACAGCTGTATTTGCATTCAGATTCTGCAATATACTAAGTACCTCCAATTCTTCAACCTCTGTTATTATATCAGTACTTGTCATTTGTGTCACAACAATATCTTCACTTGGATGATATACCCTTGCAAAATGATCACTCACTAAGTCAATTTCATCTCTCTGTTACCTCTCCATCATCTTCACTCAATAAAGTTATCTTTCCATAGTCATTCTTTCTCTTACTTGCTACATACCGAAAAAACGTTTTGGGATTTCTTTTTGCCTATTCAGCTAATTTCTTCTCATAATCTGATTCTACTTTCTTTGCCATGCTTAACTGTTATTACATATATCCCCACAACATTTTCTTTGTTTGCAACTCATGCTTAATGATACTACTCATTCATTTAACTCTTACCCAATTTACTCTCCTGACTTTAGGTTTACAATGTGATATTGCTTCCTCCAGATAAATGTTGAGTAGAGTATTCCCCCATGCACCATAAGCATCCTTCCCTTGTAGATCTTTATTATCATTTATTATTATTATTACGGGCAACTCCAGGGAGTCATTAGACTCATCGAGGGAGGCCCCAAATCATTTTCATCACAACTATTCGACATTCATACAGTATCTATCATACCTCGCCTTAAACTCATTCACTGTCACAGCATCCACCACAGACTCAGGGAGCGCATTCCACTCATTCACTACTCTAAAAGTAAAGAACCCAGCTCTAACACCTTTACAATATTAACCACATTTTTGCCCAGTTTCCATGGATGTCCTCTAGTCCTCCCACAACCAGCCCTGTTCTCAAAAATATCTTCTGAATTAATTTTATAGAAACCCTTCAGTAATTTGAATGTCTCAATCATATCTCCCCTCCTCCTATCAACCAATTTTTGCAACCCACAAATCCTCAACCTGTTCTCATACGGTTCATTCCACAGACCTGCTATCATCTTGGTCACTCGCCTCTGGATCCTCTCCACCTCCTCCCCATCAAGAAGAAACCTAGGTGACCAAATCTGAGCACAGTAGTCGAGATGAGGTCTTATCAAGGCTCGATACAGAGGAACAATAACCTGCTTGTCTCTGCTTGTCAATGTATTCTTCAGCAACCAAGTGATTTGATGAGCTGATTTGGCCACTTTTGCAATGTGTCCCCTAAATTTCAATTCCTTATCCACCAACACTCCTAAATCTCGTGCCTCATCAATTTCCTGGAGCACGGTTCCACCAATGCAGTAAACTGCCTCCCATCTTTTCACCCCAAAATGCATAACCTTACATTTTGCCACATTAAATTGACATCCATTCTCCCTAGCCCAGACCTCCAATCTATCCAAATCATCCTGCAAAATTTTGACGTCATCTGCATTCACTATTGCCCTACCCAACTTCGCATCATCCGCAAACAAATGAACTGTTCCTCTCAGATCCTTTCCTATATCATTTATGAACAAATTAAACAGTAGTGGTCCAAGAACAGATCCTTGTGGTACACCACTAGTCACAGGCCGTCTTGTGGACTCTACTCCTGAGTAAACCACTCTCTGATATCTCTCCGTCAACCACCCTCCTATCCATCTCACCAACCCTATGTCCATTCCCATATGCTGCAATTTACTGATTAGAATTCCATGTGGTATCCTGTCAAAGGCCTTAGCAAGGTCCAGCAGAATCACTGTAAACCCATTACCCTTATCCAGTTCAGCCGTCACTGTGTTATAATACGTGAGCAAGTTACTGAGGCATGACCTACCCTTCACAAAACCATGCTGTCCCCGATACAGTATCCCATTTTCTTCTATCCAATCTTGTATTTTCCTCTTGACTATTTTCTCTAAGACCTTGATAATGATTCCTGTTATGCTGATTGGCCGGTAATTTTCAACAGCAGCCTTGGAACCACCTTTGTGCAGTGGAACTATTTTCCCCTCTTTCCACCCCCCTTGGGACTGACCCAGTCCTGAGGCTCAAATTAAACATAATGGTCAAGGGCACTGACAATTCTTTGGCCGCTTCACGTACGACACGAGCTGGTATACCATCCAATCCCACAGATGTATTGACATTGAGGTTCTGTAATAGACTAGTTACCTCTACCTCATTCATCACAATTCCAGTATAAGCTGTTGGTTCCTCCATTTCCGCAAAGCCACCACCTGGATGATATACTCTTGCAAAGTGCTCGCTCAGTAATTCCACAACATCGACTGATTCAGTTACCTCCCTACCCTCAGCATTACAGTAAATTGTACCATGGTACTGCTTCAGCCTTCCTAATTGTATCTTAATCACCTGCCTTGTAGTTCCACATGTATCCCTTCATAACTAGAATTTCCATGTTTTGCTATAAATGTGTATAAATTTCATTTCCTTCCTGCACGTGATCTTTCCTCTTCCAATCTATGTCTTTGCAGTTGAAATCCCCTTCTCACTGCCCCCAGTGATTACTCGACTTACACTCGTAGTAATCTGCTGATGCACATCTTTCACCTTTGCACCCCCTGGCTTATAGCAGCAACCAATTTTATATTTTGTTCTATTGGTTTCAATCTCAGACTAGATTGACTCAAGAGAACTGCCATCTGCTCGACTCACTCCCACTCTTGTTGGTTGCGATTCATATTTTCTCATCAGTAGTACACCCCCCCCCACACACACACGTCATGACTACTTTCCTCTCTACTATACTCCCTGAAAATATTCAATTCATCACATTCAATCCCTCTAACTACATCATCTCCTACCAGCCAAGTCTCACTAATGCTTATAACCAATGCCTATAAATTTGCCGAGGTTGCACTAATCAATGGCAGAAGCTAGTCCCTCTTGTTCCAGATACTTCTGGTATCAGTATATATTTCTTGCACTTTTTGCACATCCCTTTAGGTCCCCAAACACCTTTACTTCCTGAATTGACTATGCTATTCAATATTTTTGCTCGAGGGACTAGATCTGCACTTGTTGGTTATTCTCACACTCATCTGCCTCATGGCTGCCTCCACCCACACACCCACCCACCCACACACACTTGTATACATCTACCCTAATTTCTTTAGTTTTTCTGACTTTGTGCTCTCAGTGAACAACTCTCTCTAGACACTTAACTCTGAATCCATTTAAGTGCAGTTCATCAGCATTGTACAAATCTTTCCATCTATAAAATTCAGGTCATAGGTCCACAAACTCCACATTCCTTCTGCATATTGATTCACTGGCTATCATTGCCTTCCTTTGCAGTTTGCCTCTGTCACAGCATGGCAGGAGACTTACAAACATCACCCTCTCACTCTTCTGTTTTGCTTCTTCCAGTAACTCTTTTGCATCTTCCCTCATGCACTACTTCTCACCCTCTCAAGTCACCAGTTCCATATAAAAATAACTTCTTTCACCTTCCCTTTCTGCAATATGACAGTATTACTAATATTATTAATTTTCACATCCGGGAAACAAGATTTTGTAATGATTTCGTGAAGTAATCCCCCCCCCCCCACCACCTTATCATAGAATTGCTATGTAAAAAATTATCTGTTTATGCTCTTTCATTTATTTTTACAATTTTCTTTTTAGCTTTGGACCTCTACTTTTTTTTCTGTTCTCAGTTTGCTGTTTCTGCAGCTTTCAATCTTGCACTTTATCCTATGAAGGACTACATGAAAGCAAGCTATTTCTTCATTCAGTCTTTTATGTTGTCCTGAATTTTTGCCACAGCAAATCTCGCATATGTTATCATACTGCTACTTTGAATCCCTTCATTTATACTGTCTTTTCCATTTCTTTCACCATCGTTTAAACCCAGAACTCCAATACTTTTGGTTTCACAGTTTTCATTACTAACTTCTGCTATTTTATTCTCTTGTTTCCAGCAATACTCACAGTTCTGACTCATAAAACTTCTGCGCCACACTCTATCGCTACACTGCCATTCTGTTTAACTTCCATGTTAATGACATTGAGACTGGCTTAACTGGAGATGTGCAGGTGTTTGCCAATGATAAAGTTGGAAAGAGCTATAAGAAGTAATGCAGATGTTGTGAATTTGCAGAAGGAGCTGAACAGGCTATGAGAGTGGGAAAATTACTGCAGTTATCAGTTTAACTTTGCAAAGTCTTCAAATTTGGTTTGTTTGGGATGCAGATTATACAATTAATTGACAAATTTTGAAGGAGGTAGAGGAGATGAGAGATCTGGGAGTGATGGTGGACAGAGACTTAAAGTTTAGAGGTCACATTGCAAAATTGTAAGAATATCCCAATAGATTATGTAAAAATAAGGACCTGTAGAAGCATAGAAGTTATGGTTCCCCTTGTATAAGGATTTGATCAAACCACATATGGACTGCTGCACACAGATTTCATTGCCTGGTTTTCAAGAGGATGTATTGGTGAGGGTTTAATAAGTCAGTGTCAGGTCTATAGAATGTCAGATAAGAGGAGAGATCGATGGAATGCAAGTTCCAGAGCCTTGTAAATAGAAGAAAAGAGGAGGATATGACTGAGACATATAAGTTGGTGAGGGGTTGTTACCAGTTAATGTGGAGGATATTTTTAGAGTATAGAGAGGCAAGGATAAAACTAAAGGCCATCCCTGGAGCTGTATAAGGAGGGTGTCAGCAAAGGAGTGAGAAGAAGGTTCTCTTCACGGAAAGTGATAGGCGAGTGGAATGTACTGCTTGAAAGTGCAGTGAGTGCGGAAATTGTGAATGGGTTTAAGGTACAGTTCGACAAGTTTTTTGCACAAGATAGTATAAAGCTCTCATGATGAGTCCTTCGACTCCACAGTGGTCAGATGTTAATAATAATAATAAAAAGAGGACTTGAAAATCTTATATTCATTAAAGTATAAGATTAGTTGGGATATTTTAGAGGAGGTGGAGGGGGATGAAAGATCAGGAATGATGGTGGATAGGGACCTGAAATTTTGGCAACATTTTGCTTGAATTCTGAGGACAAAACAGTAGATTATGGCAATGATGTGGAGCATGCACAATCAAGACATAATTTGGTAAGTGGTAAGTACCAGATTAATGTGGATGAGATTTTTGTAATGCCTGGAGACATGGGAGAACAAGAGGTCATCCTTGGAAGCTGTATAAGGAGGATATAAACAAGGGATTGAGGAGTAGGTTTTTTTTTTTTTTGTGTGTGTGTGTGTGTGTGTGTGTGTGTAGCGATTGGTGGGTGATTGGAATGCATTGCCTGAAAGTGGGTAAGTGAGAAGATAATGAATGCTTTAAGTCAAGGTATGATGAGCTCTGTGATGTGTGAGAGTGAGACCTCTTGCAATGTCTCTAGGGGGGGGGGGTCTGATGTTGATGATAATAATGTTTGTTCCTGCTTCACAGTTTGATTTCTTTTCATATATTACATTAGAACACAATGCAAAGTATTGTTATTTAAAACATTGGGCACTCTTCTCCTTCGTTTTCAACAATTAAGAAATGGGCTGCCGAGTTTAAACGTGGCCATACCAGCCTTGAAGATGATTCACCTGAAGGATGTCCAAAAAGTGTAACAACACTAGAAATCATTGATCGAGTGCACGATAATACCATTTAAGCAAAATTGGGTACCAAATGTTGCTTATTTTATGTGAGACCCCAACTTTAATATATTTCCTTAAATGTTTATACTTAAATTATTAAAGTATTAGTAAATTGTATGAGATTACAGTGTATACCTGACTGTTTTCCTTCACCACCTGACTTTTTTCTAGTCCGTTCTTCTTTCTTTTTCTCTGGACTTCTTGGTTCTGGAGTTTCTCTGAATAAGAAAAATAAATTATAAGAACAATTTCAAGATAATTTAGTTAGTTATGCTACTTAAACATGAAAAGAAATAATGCACCAATAATTAGATAGACAGGAATTATGAGTCACATTTTGCTATTAGAGACAGAGATGCTAAAGAGTCAAAGTTAGATAATCGGGAGGAGGCCTCAACACAGCCTTTAAGAAATGTGAAGAACTTACTGGGATTCTGGTTTAAACTCCAGTCCTCACCAATCACAGAGAGATTGATGGCACAAACGGATTATCCATTTGTGGATAATTCACCTGGATATTGAATGAATGAGGATGAGCTCATAATTAGAGACTTAGCTGATCAGATTGCATTCAAAATCAACTTAAACTAAAAACAAAATGATGGTACAATGTCATGGGAACTAGGGCACTGTCTAGTTAAACAAACCCATGGTTTATGTTTTTTGTCAGGGAATCAGGTTGAACAGTGAAAAGTCTGAAATACTCTCACAATATTAGAAGAACTGAAGACAGGCACTATCAACTTAAAACATATCAAAATAAAAGAATGGCAGAGAATTTCATGTAAAGTAAGGTGTGGGCATATTTCAAATTGGAAACTGGGCAATGAGAGATATTCATTCTTCTAAAGCAAAGTAGTTTTGAAGTCATCAGAAAAGGCATCTGATATAAAGAAAAAGGAAAAGCTAGTTATTTTTGAAGATCTGAATAGTAATGTAGGAAGTAAATACCAGACATAAATGCTTTGTTCAAGAAAAATTTTTAGAAAAGAGCAAAAGGTAACAATAATAAAAATGCCTGATAGATTCTTATTCAGGACATGGACTAGGTATTATTAATAGAGTGTTATAACATAAAGATTTGCAGAAATTCAGACAGAGAAGAGCCACAAGAAAAAAGGCTTATTGGTTGTGTTCTTGTTGAGAGTAATAACTTCACACTTATTCATGACATAAAGCTACAAAGAGAATTTGTAAAGAAGTGGATCAACCATTAAGTTTTGAGCAAGATAAAATCATGTGTTTTATTTTGAAAATTACAGAAAACCTTTAAAAAAGGCTCAGAAGAAGTGGGTTCAAAGATTAAAAGTTTCTTTAATTTTTCTATGTATTTTCTCAGGAAAAATAGAAAAATGTAAGAAAGGTAAATAAGTGTAAAAGTAGCTAACAAATGTCATGGGAAGATATAATAATATAGAAGATAAAAACCATAATAGTAGCAAACCATTCTAGTGGCTGTTGAAAAAGCTCAGAGATGGAGGAAAGAATACCATATATATACAGGGTGTTCGGGATAAATTTGACAGTTTCGTAAGGAAAAAGAAAATCTTCTTTGTATCTATTAAATTTAATGAATTGACAAAAAAACATTACAGGCAGAGTTAATTACAATACTATCAACAAGATTTACTCAAAATAACCACCATTAGCATCGATCACAGCTTCAATTCTGCTTCGGAACCTCGAACAAGCTGATGCTACAGTCTCCCTGGGAAGGGCCGCAAAAACTGTTTTAATTTTATCCATTAACTGGGCTTTTGTATTACTGGAAGTGCGATTGGTGTCTTTTTCAACTGCGCCCCATACAAAATAATCCATGGGGTTAAGGTCTGGGGAGTTTGGAGGCCAAACATTTGGACTGGTGAAGTCGTAGAAATTTTCAGACAACCATTTTTGACTTTTCCCAGAGGTGTGGCAAGGGGCCGAATCCTGCTGCCATACATACGGCCTACCATTGGCTACCCTTGTTATCCAGGGCTTGACTACAGTTAGCAACTCCACGAACAAAGCCCGAATTCCAATGCCAGGGTTCTTCGACACCTGTTCCTGCAGATTTGCGAGGAATTCTGCTGTACGAACGCAATCAGATCGTCTGCTAGGGATCTTTCTTCTTGCTACATCCTCGTAGTCACCATTGCAAGTCTCTAGTTCATGCCTGATTGTTTTTACTGTATTCAGGGAGCATTGGGCAGCAGTCGTAATATCCTTATTTTGATGGCGGGCACGAATCATCATGATACAAGTTATTCTCTTCCATGATTCAGGTGGGTTCCAGCTATCCATCCTTTCTGACATCTTGTATATGAATGAAGAAGGGTCCAAACTTTTAAATGAAGAGAAGTGTGTGTTAATACATGTAACTTACGGAAAAATATAATTAATTATAAATATGTCAAATTTATCCCGAACACCCTGTATATATATATATATATATATATATATATATATATATATATATATGGTATTCTTCATGGTAGACGTTTTCTGCAATTTTCAAAAGAAAATACATGATTTTATCTTGCTCAAAACTTAATGGTTTATCCACTTCTTTTTCAAATTTTCTTTGTAACTTTATATCATGAATAAGTGTGAAGTTATTACAAGAACACAACCAATAAGACTTTTTTTCTTGTGGCTCTTCTCTGTCTGAATTTCTGCAATATATATATATCTATATATATCTATATATATATAGATATATAAGAGATGGTAACAAAAAAAACTGAAGAACCTCTGTACAGCATCAGGAAGAATGATGGAACACTGAATCCTTTGAATTGAAAACACCTGATTTAGATTCTCATTATGGTAAGAAGAATCTTTATATGGACATTTTCAATTGATGGTGAGCTAGCCAATCTTACATGCAAGTAGCAGGGTGTTTCCTCTCCCAGAAATGGATAAGTTTTTCATCCCGCATACAGAAAAATTGCCATTAGTAGCAGTAGATGGCACAGAGTGCAGATGGAGGTTTAGGTAATGTAGATGGTGAGTTGTGTAGAGTAGTAGTCATGAATAATAACAATAAAGATATTGAGGATGTCTGGAGTAATTACTTTGAAAGATCTTAAATGGGAGTGACAGAAAGAGTTCTACAAGATATTCGATAGGAATGCATGAGGAGTATATATCATTCCTTAGGAAGAAAAAAAAACATCGAAAATTTGAAATGGAGAAAGGAAATGCAGACAGTATTAAAGATAATGATATTATCTCTAAGTAATTGTAGAAGGGCATTCTAGACCAGTGAGGGCAAACGTATGACACGCAAGACAATAGTGACACACCACAATGTTATGTGTGTTCACCAACACCCAACAACAACTATTCTCCTTGTTTGAGTTCAGTTCAGTTCAGCAAAATGAAATGGAGCTCTTGCATATAAAATACCAGCACATTTTAAACTCAACAAATGATCAGTTCGGCGGAAGATTTAATCAATTTAGAAATTTAGAACAGACAATTAAAATAATTAAGTATCCGGATGTATCAGTATACACTATTATGCAATTAAATGATTTCCAATGGCCACAAATTGAAGGATTAGAGCTGGTTAGCAGAGTTCCAGGCCAGCATCTGGAAATCACCTGCAGAATAAAGAGTGCCACAACGAAGAAGAAATTTTGAATGTTTGGAACTGAATATTGGAAACTTTGAGCATCCTTAAAAATCTAGCAAGAACTTTAGTCACAATTTTTCCCTCTACATACCCTTGTGAGACTTTATTCTCGGCATTAAACAATAATAAAATGGACAAAAGAAACTGACTGACAGACGAAGTTAGTGCTGCTTGCGTGGGCTTGAAGTTCACAAAGTACCTACCTTCAATTTCAGACTTATCAATTAAGATTCAGCAACAAAAAAGTCATTACTTGACGTTAATCAAATCAATAGAGAAATGGTTTATTCATTTCATTAAGAACAGAGGTGACATCTTGTGTTCCATATTTTTTTCTCATTTAAATTCAAAATTACTATTAAAAGTAGGATAAGTTTTAGTGCACCATTTTAAGTCCAATTATCAGTGTGCATCGTTTTCTCTATTGTAAATCACTGATTTTTCATTATTATTATTTTACATGTGTCTGAGTTTGTTTTACTTCTATTTCATTTTTGTAATAATCATGTGATGTTTCAATATATACTGCATAACACCACACATGATTGGACTGCATTTTTTTTAAATAAATGAATATGTAAAGAATTGTTTCTCTTTTTTTTTGGGGGGGGGGATGACACATCAGCAGAGTCAAGTTAGGTATTTTCTGAATTTTTGACAGCCGAGCCTAAAAGGTTTATCATCACTGTTCTAGACCACTGTATAAAAGAGATGGGTTACATATGAATGAATTTGGTGTGAGTCAGTTGGAGATACTGTTGCTGCAAGAGAGAATGACTGAAGTGAATGTAAGACCTAAGGAAGCAAGAGCTGTTGTTCAAGAGTAGGAGAGTAGGTAGGCAAGTTACTGAATGGAGAAGTAAGTGACACAAGTGAACAGAATGAGAGAGAAGGAACACAGAGTAGACAGGGAAACAGGGGTAAGTTAGTGTAGACAGGGGACACTGCAGGAAAAGTGCAGATGGTGGTTTCAGAAGTAGATATGTGAGTGCACAAGAAAGGATTAAGACAGTCAAGGATGTGGAGTGACATTTAGGTCTGGGGAGGGGTGCAATATCAGTAATCATAGATAGGAATGGATAGGGGAGAGAGTGAAGAGGAGTCATGTCTGAAAAGTGAGGTTACTGGGACTTGTTATATAAACTGTGTCTATTTACAAACTGAGTTACTGTCTATGTTTACAAATGCTAGATGTTTTGAAACAAGGAGAATAAAACTGTACCAGTGATAGAGTTCATTTGCTGAAAAATTGTTAGTATAAGTGAGACATGGTTGAATGAGAATGACATTCAGACAGGAATATAGGTGTTGGATGGAAAGGAGATCAATGCTGCTGGGGTGATATTCAAGAACTATCTAGCAGAAGCAATGTCAAAATGTATTCCAAAGGTTAGAAGGTTAAATGAGGTAGGTGTGAAATGGAATGGATGAATGATGAGATCAAGAATGTGATACAGAGGAAAAAGAGATTATGGAGGCAATATTAGAGAAGTGGTAATAATCAATTTCATGAAGATTACAAAGAACAGGCAAGGAGGGTGAACCATTAAGTAAGGGTAGCAAAAGTTCAGTATGAAAAGCAGTTAGCTAATGAAACCAAAAAAAATCCTAGGGACATCTTTCGATATGTAGCCCAGCAAAAAAAAAAAAAAATAAAAAGGTTGTTATGGAAGGATGACCTCAACTGGAGGAAATGATATAAAAACAACTGCTAGAGAAGATATAAACTTGAGATATTCAATGAGCAGTTCATAAAGGTCTTTCATTCTTCTGAATGTGACATCGTGGAGAGTATGAGAGCAGTTGATGATAATGAGGAGCAGAGACTGACTGTATGGGGAGTTGAGCAAACTAGAAGTTAATAAGGCTGTGGGACCTGATAATATATCACCACGTATTTTGAAGAAATATGCCAGGGAGTTAGCACCTTGACATAAGTGTTTAATATGAGTTTTGCACTGGGTCAAGTTCCAATGGAGTGGAAGGAAAACAAGAATGTGCCACTTCATAAAGGAGGTAACAGAACTCAAGCATCAAATTATAGGCCTATCTGTGTATGTCAGTTGTCATGGTTAAAGTGTTGGAGAGGTTGGCGAGAACCAGAATCCAGAATTGGGTTGACAACAGTAGTATTATCTTTGATGGACAGCATGGATTTTCTAAAGTGAGGTCATATTTTAGTAATCTACTAACTAATAACAATAAGGTGACAGCTTTATTGGACAAAGGAGATGGATACACTGTAGTATCCTTAGATTTTGCAAAGGTTTTTGATAGATTATTGCATGATAAGTTGACAGTTAAACTAGAGCAGATGGGGTTGGATATTAGACTAGTGCAATGGATTTGAGAT
Source organism: Typopeltis vanoorti (assembly GCF_054136105.1). Lineage (NCBI taxonomy): Eukaryota > Metazoa > Arthropoda > Arachnida > Uropygi > Thelyphonidae > Typopeltis > Typopeltis vanoorti. Next base: position 74,501,450 of record NC_143550.1, on the reverse strand, counting down.
TGGCTATCTGATAGGTATCAGCAAATTGTGTATGGGGGGGAGCAATATCTGCCAGAAGAGGAAAATCACTAGTGGTATGCCTCAGGGATGTTTTAGGGCTATTGCTGTTTAAACTGTATGCTAATGATATTGGGAAAGATTTGGATGGGGATATTCAGTTGTTTGCAGATGATGCAGAGTTGAGATGAACTATGAAAGGTAGAGCAGATGTTCTAACCTTACAAGTGGACTTGAATAGATTGAGTGAATGGACATGAGAGAGTGGGGGATACCAGTAGAATGTTGTAAAATGTAAGGTGCTAAAATTTGGGAAACAAAGATGGGATGTAGAATTTACGCTTGGTGGGGATATATTGTCGGAGGCTGAGGAAATAAGAGATCTTGAGGTGATAGTGGATAAGGATCTATAGTTTAGAGGAGGACATTGACTTGTAGAAGTAAGAAGATTCTTGTTTCATTGTATAAGGCACTGATTAGACCACTGGACTACTGTGCACAGATTTGGTCAACTGGTTTTCAAAAGGATGAGGAGATGTTGGAAAAGGTCGAAGCAACTGACTAAGGTAGTTTCTGATCTCTGGAATGTTGAATATGAGTGAAAGTTGAGAAGATGCAATTTACAGAATCTAGTGGATAGGAGGAGAAGGGGTGATATGATAGAGACGTAAGTTGGTAAGGAGTTCATAGGATCAATGTTGAGGAGGTTTTTCATAAAATGGTGGGAGATCAGGGGAGAACAAAAGGTCATCCCTGGAAGCTGTATAATGAAGATGTGAACAAGGGAATGAGAAAAGGTTTTTTTGCATGCAGAATTATGAATGATTGGAATGCCTTGTCTGAGAGTGTGGTGTCTGCAAAGAATTTGAATGTGTTTAAGAAAGGTGTGATGATGTTGAAAGTTTATTTTTCACTTGGTTAGAATATAATAAATTTAGTTTAATCCTTTATCCAAGTGTGAGCAAACAAAGTTTGCATCTGAAAGTATCTTCAGGACTGGGGTAAGGTAATGCAATACCAGGGCGACTCCTCCTGGCTCCCACTGAAGAGACCTCAATAAAGGTCGAAACTAGTCTGGGTAGTGGCCCTTCCCTTAATGCATAACATTAGACATATCCGCAAGGAGATGTGTTTTGCATTATGGGAGATACCGAGATAGGAGTGATAGAACTTGCTCCACCTTTGCAAGGAGTCACCCTGGTGTTGCATTACCTTACCCCAGTCCTGAAGATACTTTCAGGCACAAACTTTGTTTGCTCACACTTGGATAAAGGTGTGATGAGCTGTGTGTATGACAAAGGACCTCCTAGATGAGGCTTTGACTCCATGGGGGGGGGTCTTAGGATAATAATAACAACCATATGTAGTCGTTGACAAAGACAGAGAAAGCAAAAAGGGAGGAGAAGTGTTACTGATGGTGGCAGAGGAGTTGGGTCCATCTAGGGTGAAGATGCAAGGAGCAAATACTGACAATGGTTTTAAACAGTATGGTGGGAAGTGGAGATGGATAGGATGAAATGTTTAGATAAATTGGTCTGGCTAATAAGAAAAGGGTGATAATTATGGGTGATTTCAATTATGGTAATATAGACTGAAATGAACAGATAGCATCAGGAACCAAAGGGAATGAATTCTTGAGTTTTTAATGGGTTTTTAACTACCTTGAGCAGTATGTAACAGATGCGACAGGTGGATCGAAGGTCTTGTATTTGATTATCTCATCAGAGGATATTGTTCTAAATATTGTCAGGGATAATGGGAGAGTGATAAACACTGAGGAGGATATACTAGAAGTGTTTAATGAGCAGTTTATTAAAGTATTCCATCTTTGTGATCGTAACATAATGCAGAACTTGAGAGCAGTAAGAATGGGCGAAGAACCACTGATGATAAGTGAGTAGGAGGTATATGAGGAATTAAGTAAACTTGATGTCAACAAGGCCATGGAACTTGGTGGTAAATCACTGCATCTTGAGAGAATGTTTTTACATTTTTAACATGAGTCTAGATTAGCACAGGTTCCAAAGGAATAGAAAGATGGCAAAATTGTTTTCTTCTTAAAGGGGGTGATATGATTATGGCTTTCAATTATGTGCCAGTCTGCTTGTCTGGAGTTGTGTTGGAGAAGCTAGTGAGGAAATGGGTAGACAGCAGGAAAATTCTCTTTAATGGATAGCATGGGTTTGCTAAAGGAAGAGTTGTTTTAGTAATCTGCTTACTTATTATAACAAGGAGATGAGTACAATGGACAAGGGGGATGGATATTCAGTAGTATATTTAAATTTTGCAAAGGCTTTTGATAGATTGCCACATGACAAATTAGTAGTTAAATTGGAACAGATGGAGTTGGATAGTAGATTAGTGCATTGGACTGGATATCCCAGAAGAAGAAGAAGAAAGTCACTAGCGGCATGTTCCAGGGATCTGTTTTGGGGCCATTATTGTATAATTTGTATGTAAATGACATTGGAAAGGGCTCAAATGGTGATATACGGTTGTTTGCAGATGATGCAAAGTTGGGTATAGTTATGAGAATTAGAGCAGATGATGTAGCTTTGCAAGAGGACCTAAACAGACTGTCTGAATGTGTGTGTGTGTGTGTGTGTGTGTGTGTGTGTGTGTGTGTGTGTGTGTGTGTGTGTGTGTGTGAGGATGTCAGTTTAATGTTGCAAAGGTTTTAAAATTTGGGAAGCAAAGTTGGGATGCAGAATATAGGATTGGTAGGGATATTTTAGAGGAGGTGGAAGAGATGCAAGATTTTGGGGTTACGGTGGATAGGGACTTGAAATTTTGTGGACATTTTGCTGAAATTGTGAGGACAACATAGCGATTTATGGGAATGATGTGGAGAATACTGACATGTAGAAGTAAGGATGTTTAGATTTCAATGTACAAGGTTTTGATCAAGCCGCATATGGATTACTGTACAGATTTGTCACCAGGTTTTCAAAAGGTTGTGAGATGTTTGAGAAGGTCCAGAGATGATTGACTAAGTTGGTTTCTGGTCTCCAATTATATGGTAGACCTCAAAAAAGGATATTAGATGGATAATGAGACCAGAAGAGACCAATATGCTCTATACCCGTAATTAGCGTTATGATCAGTGGGGGCCCATGAAGTTTTAAGTGAGGATGCTGCCTATACAAAATAATTTTTTTTAAATATTAATTATTAATAAATAAATCTGCAGATTTATTTATTAATAATTAATCATCATCATCATCATCATACATATCAAGGATTTAGGCCTAGTATGGCCTGTTCCGGCCTTAGAAGTCATCATTGAATCGTTTAAGAGGACGTCCTGGTTTTCTTTTTCCTAATGGCTTGTACTTTAAGGCTTGTTTTGGTAATCTTTCTGTTTTCATTCTCTGAACGTGTTCCATCCATCTATGTTTATATTTTTAAATTTTTTCAATTACTGGTTCTTGGTTTAATTCTTTCATAATATCTTCGTTTCTTTTGTGATCAAATAGGGTATACTTTGCAGTTTTTCTCATAAACTTCATTTCTGCTGTTGTTAATCTTTGTTTGTCTTTTTGTTTTATTGTCCAGATTTCGCTTCCATACATTAAGACCGGTAGGGCTAATGTATTGTACACTTTTAGCCTGGTTTGTTTTTGAACTAGGTTTGGTTTAAATATAGAGTTAATTACTCCTGTTATTTTTAAATATTTTGCAATTTTTATGTTTATATCTTTTTCATTTTCATAAGTGATCATACATTCTAGGTAGTTAAATGAATTCACCTGTTCTAAGATCTTGTTATCTAATGCCATTTTAGTTCTTGCTGGATCTCGTCCTTTAAAGGCCATAGTTTTTGATTTTTCCGTTGATATTATCATACCATAATCTTTGGATATCTCATTTAGATTTAAAATAGCTTTCTGTAAGTTATCTTCAGAATTTGTAATTATTATTTGGTCGTCTGCAAAGAGGAGAGTGTTTAAGTTAACTGTAGGTGAAAGTTTAATTCCTTGATGTAAATTTTTACTCCATTTTATTATTATTTCATTTAAGTAGACATTAAAAAGAGTAAATAAAATATTAATTAATAATTAATATTTTTTTAAAAATTATTTTGTATCCCCCCCCCCACGTAAAACTTCACGGGCAGCCACTGATTATGATGAATTATATGGTATAAAAATATTACACAGAATAATATACAGCCTACAAAGCTGTAAATTCAACTGTTAGAAGTGTAGTTGGTAGAGGAGAAGTTTGATGTAAAATCAGATGTAATATAAGGGTGCATATTATACTCTTAAATAAATCCAATATAAGTCAGCAGGATTCCTTAACTAAATTGAATAGCTGAAATCACAAATACTATGAAAATATCTCCTGCATATCAAATGGAGAACCTATTAAACAAGTAAAATACTTTGGCTATTTAGCCACAGTTTTTAGTGAAGATAATAAATTAAATTTGGAACTGTAATAGAATAAACAAAACTGATATCGTACAGAGACCACTGAAGAAATTTTTATGTAATAAGACAGATAGACAGAATTATTAATCAAAACATTATGCTAAGTGTTCAGATGACCAGTTTTAATTAATGAGTCCTTCATGTGAAATCAAATTAAAAATTAATTGAAGCTGCATAATTTTGTACTTTGAAGAAAAAGTGAGTCCTTTGATTATCCTTCTCTTATATATATATATATATATATATATATATATATATATATATATATATATATATATATATAAGAGGAGGATAATCGATTTTTAGAACAGATGTGCTTGAAATTAAAACCCTCCAACTTCCAGAACAGTGGAAAATATTGGGAAGAAGGAAAAGAAACAGTGTTATCAATTGCAAAAGATACTCTAGGTTCCAAACCCAAAATAAACAAACAGTGGATAACCCAAGAAATCATAGCTACCATAGAAGAGAAAAGAGAGGCCAAGATGCTTGTAAACCAACAAAACAATGAAGAGAATAGAGAAAAATACAGAGCACTAAAAAATAAAGTTGATAACCTATGCAAAAAAGCCAAAGAAAAATGGTTAGAAGAAAAAGCTAAGAAATGTCAAGAAGCATACCAACAAAACAACCTAAAAGTCTTCCATGATACTGTAAGAGAAATTACAAAGGAATTCTCAGCAAAAGCAGTAACAATGATAAACAACAAGATGACTGAAACCAGGAATATTGAATATATAAGAAAAATCTGGTCAAACCATTTTAAGACTATCTTCCACCAAGGAAACAAAACTACAATGCCAACAATAGAATAAAATAATGATCACCCAAAAATTTTACAAGTTAGATACGCAATAAAACAGATGAAAAACAATAAAGCACCAGGCATTGATACTATCCCTACTGAACTGTGGTCATATGGAGGCAGCACATCAATAGAATATTTAACAACCCTATTCAATAAAATACTACAAACAGGAGAGATCCCAGATGACTGGAGAATTGGAAAGATGATCATTCCAATATACAAGAAAGGAGACAAAAGAGACTGCAGAAATTACAGACCAATCAATTTACTCTCTCACATCTATAAAATATTCATAAGAATTATACAAAATAGATTAAAAAACACCTACGAAGAAATGATAGGCATAGAATAAGCTGGTTTCCGAGGAAACTATTTAACAATAGACCAAATATTCATATTGCACCAACTAGCAGAGCTCAGCTGGGAAGACCATAAAGAACTATATTGTTGTTTTGTGGACTTTAAACAAGCTTTCGATAACATCAACAGAGAAATCCTTCTTAAAATTCTACTAGAAAAAGCAATAGATAAATATATAATAAGTTTCTGATAAAATATTACTCTAAGACAAATGCATTAATTAAAAAGGACACATAACAGAACCCATAGAGATCCAAAAAAGGAGTAATGCAAGGATGCCCATTATCCCCATGCCTATTCAACATATATCTAGAAGAAGTTGTAAAGAAGGCAATAGACAATGAGCCTGGAATTAATGTCAATGGTTTAAATATAAATAATATCAAATATGCAGATGATCTCGTCCTTTTTGCAAGAACCCCAAATGAACAAAAGTTGATCAACAAGCTAAACGAAACCTGTAAAACATATGACATGACAATAAATATACAAAAGACAAAAGTGATGAAAATAGGGAGGAACGGAACTACCATCTTAGCCACCCTAAACAGAGAACAAATAGAACAAGTAGACAACTTCATATACCTTGGATCAAAACTAACAGAAACAATAGATGAACTCAAAACAATCAAACACAGAATAGCAATAGGATGGACCACCATGGGAAAATTACAGAAAATCTGGAAAACAAACAAGATATCTAAGCAAGCCAAAATCAAATTATATGAAGCAATAATTATACCAACAGTCATCTATGGAGCAGAAGCGCAGGCAGTTAAAAAAAGAGAGGAGAAAAAACTGCTAGCATTTGAAATGAAATGCTTAAGAAAAATAAATAGAACAAGTTGGATAGAAAAGAAAACAAACATCACAGTCAGACAAGAACTATTGTATAAAAAGACAATAATAGAAAAAATTAGAAAACAACAACTGAGATGGTTTGGACACACTGTACGCATGGACACAGACAGACTTCCTAACGTCCTAATCAATACTTTTCCAACTGAAAAAAGAAGACCTGGAAGACCAAGAATTACCTGGTTGAAATTAATAAAGAACATCTCAGGATGCAGAACATATAAGGAACTTTTTCGAACAGCAAGGAATAGAGAAGACTGGAAGATCCTGCTCAAGAGAAGACTCAACTTGTCTTAGACGGAAGAGAAGAAGAAGATATATATATATATATAACAAAAAATATATTTAGATTTTTTCTGGATTCCTTTTAATTATGGTGACCATTTTTATTTGATGGATCCCCAGAATTTTAACAATTTCAAAGTTTGAATATTAATCACAACTTACTTCTAGATTGTCCAGTTTTTATTTATTTTTGATTGCCATTTTAATGGTTAAGTGTGTACTTTTTTAATTCTTATTCACTTTTTCAGATAAACTCATTCTTTTCAAGAGAGAGCAGCCACCTGCTTTAGGTGTCCTGAGTGCTCTTTTTGCCCATTTCATAATTTATCCTGCTAATTACTCTGTCTTGCATCAAATCCACAAGTCCTATTTATTGTATGTTTTAAGTATACATGTAGTGGATTATACACTGGTGTCCTAAATCTAAGAACAACCATTTTTTCTGAAGATTACAACCACAAATTCAGATGAATCAGCTTATAGCAATTTGTATAACTGATGATTTTGAGTAGAAAGTGGGTACACGTTCAAATTGTTGAATCATGCACAAAGGATCACGTGGAAGCACTTCACAGGATAAAAGACAAAAGACTATGCTAAGCAAATTGAGTCTGAAGGAAGCTCTTTTTGTGAAGAAATAAAGTTGCAGACTTGGATGACCTGTAATGTCTACTACTACTACGTTCACTGGGCATCTACAGATGCCGTATGGTCACTCTGATGCTCGGTGATGTGCTACACCAGGCCTCGCCATGTAGTCCTGTTGTTTGCTTTTCTGGCGGCCTCAACTCTCTCAAGATCAGTCTCTCCATACACGCCATTCATCCATCTCATTGATGGTCTACCCCTGCCTCTTTTTCCAGGAACTTTATCTTCTATTAGTGTTCTGAGAAATCCCCCTTCCATCCTTTCTATGTGTCCAAAATATTTTAACTCTATAATGTCTCAAAGACTTCATTTAGATGATTACATGTGAGGAAGAATTATTAGAAAGCTTAAAAGCAGCAGAATTAGTGATATCACCAGAAGGTTTGGAATCTCAAATACCACTGTATCCAGTTCTGGGCAGCATTTCAAACCAATGGGATCTGTTCCAGAGTTTTGTTAAGAAGCTAGCCTCAAGCTACCATTGAGCATAAAGACAGATTTTTGGTTATAAGCAAAACGTAATTCATGTGCCAGTCATCTTGCAAGTCGGCTGCATTCAAGCACAGGTATGGGATACCTCGACAAACTGTGGCAAGATTTGCAATGTAATCTGCATACCTCTATCCATATTTCATTGCAGAGCACATTTTAGTGGTGTTGTATACATAAAAATTGGACAAGACACCAATGGGCTAATGTGCTCTTTACAGATGAGAGTCATTTTAGTCTTTCCTCCAATTCTAGATCTGGCACTTGATCTGGTGCAAAAGTGGTACTGCTTACCATCGAGAGAATGTTCTTGAAAGGGACAAATATGACAGTGCTGGGGTCATGGTGTGGAGAGACATTATGCTTAATGGATGCATTAGGCTACAAGTGTTAGACTATTACAGGTGAACGATATTGCAATAAAATTCTTTAACATCATGTTTGATTGTTCCATAGTGCTGTAGGCAGAGAATTAATTTTTATGGATGACAATGCTACACCACATGATACATGAGCAGTGGAGATACTTCTGGAGTCTGAGGATATTAATTGAATTGAGTGGCCAGCATGCTCCCCAGATCTCATAGAACATGTCTGGGATGCAAACAGGGAGATGCATTATTGCTTAAAATTCCCTCCAGAAAAGAAACAAGGCCTTATTCTTGCTCTGAAGGAGGAGTGAGCCAGTTTTCTGAAAGAGCTCCTGAATCACTTGGTGTTAAGCGTGGCACGATGTTGTGAGAGCTACACCACAGTTCAGGATGGACATATTCCATACTGAAATGTCTCTCTGTATAGTTTTCTGTAAGCACTGTACATTAATTCCTTAACTACGTCCTCAGGAAATTCATAACTTTCACCAAAAAATGTATTGCAATTTAATTTGTATAAAATTTTATAACAGGAAATCTTTCAACATATCTAATATACATCCAACTATCTCGGCAATTTTTTTAGGATCATGTGGGACATGGAAAAGTTTAAAATAAATGAATAAATCTTAAAAAAAAAAAAAATTAACATGTATGTACAGGTGCATAAAGTGAAAATATCTAATCAGAGGAACCCTAACGTTATCTGCAGTTTGATTTTTTTAAAAATAATTCATGCTTTAATTTCATTTTCAAGAGAGAATAGCATTTTGATAGCTAAAGTGATAAAAATAAATTCATAGATGTTATAGATAGAAAAATTTGTGATGAGGATGAGATGTTGGCTGAAATTAAATATGAGTGTCAGCTAACTGATGTGAACTCGTCACTGTGCTGAAAACTATGGAGGAGTTTTTGACTGATTTCCAAGAAAAGTTGATTAAATTAAAAATCATAATTTTACTGCAAAAAGACAGTTTGAGTATTTTTTATTATTATTTTACCACTTTTACTCTAAAAATATGCACTTCTTCTGAGTGCATATTTTTAGAGGATTTTTCAGAAAACTACACCATTATGATGCAAGACGAAAGGCAGTCATTTCAATAGGTAAATGCATGTATTTAGCTGTGAAGCAGTTAAAAGAAACTGATTGTTTAAAATCTGAAACAGTGTTTGAGTGGAAAAAGGGGTACAGAAGGGTTGTATACTGTTACCCTATCTTTTTAATATTTATAGTGAATATATTATGAGAATGACTGACTTAGACAAAGATCCAGCAGGAATTAAGATTAGTGGCAGAAAGATAATAATTTAAGATATGCATATTATTATCACCCGAGACCCCCATGGAGTGAAAGACTCATCTAGGAGGTCCTATTATCATACACACAGCCCTATATGACAACCCTCATAGCAGAAACTGAGGAAGATTCTGAGGTGGTTGCTTCTGATGGTTAAGAGGGAAAGCACCAAAGCCAGGATTAATTCAAACATCAGTTTGCTTTTTTGTAGTGTTTTTTTTCTTTTCAAAACACTACAAAAATGATGGCTTCTGACAATTTAGATGAATTTATGATTGAAGCAGATAAAATAGAGGTAGTTGAAAGTTATGATCTGCAGTGGTCCAGAATAAGAAATGAAGGTCAATGTAAAGACGAAATGAATTTTAATATTAACAACAATGAAAGATAGAAGTGTTATTAAGGCCACAAAAGTTAGAATTGTCAAAGCAATGGTATTTCCAGTAGTGATGTATGGATGTGAAAGCTGGATCATTAAGAAGAAAGACAGAAATTTGAATTATGGGTGTGGAGAAGATTATTAAGAATCCCATGGACTGCAAGAATGACCAAATAAGAAGGTTTTAGAGAGCATAAAGAATGAATGCTCCTTGAAGGCAATAACTGCTAAGCGCAGAAGTCGATTTACTTTGTGCATATTATGTGAGCAGATGAATAATTGAAAAAAAAAAAAAAACAGTTATGTTGGAAAAGATTGAGGGCATGAGAAAAGAGGAAGAAAAGAGTTGGATGGATAACATAAAGGAACTTACCAACTTACACTTACAACTGTTGAAAGAAAAGAAAAGAGGTAGAGTGATATGGAGAGCCTCTGTTCACAAGATCCCCCAAGAGCTAGAAACAATTGGATGGTACATAATAATAGCAACAGATGGCATAAATAAAAAATGAAAGTTTATTATTATTACAACACCTTCAAGGAGTCCAGGGACTCATTGTGGGAGGGCACACTATTCCACTAAAACTGACCATCTCCCTTAGTTAATTCTCCAACTACATGATACTACTACTACCATCAACACAGCACCATCTACAAAAGTACACACCACCTTGAACATTAAAATGGCAATAGATAAATCAGAAATTGAACAATCAGGAAATAAGCTGTGATTTGCTTTACCCTGTCAAACTGAAACTGTTCTTATTCTAAACAAGAATTACTGTGTGCCTGCGTCAAAGCTTTAACAGACTGTCCTACTAAATCCATGAAATGACTCTCCTCCATAAAGAAACTTTCAGATATTTTTTTCAATTCTGGCAATCTTTCCTAAGCACAGCATTTTATTAATATTCCTTCCTTTATGTTCATTTCTACTTAGAATTTTATTCTAATTAATAAAAAAAAATATTTTCAAACTATCACAACATTGCTTCATTACCTAATACTCTTATTGTCAAGCTTCTCTTTGACAGGCAGAGTTGAATAAATAAAATGGCTACAATGAAACACTATGAGTTGTTTGCTAATGATGGAAAATTGGAGAGGTCCACAGTTAATAAACATAATGTAGAAATTTAAATCTTGCAGGATCTGTACATCACATCACAACAGACAGTGCATTAGTAAGTAATAATGGTTGCAAGTATAATGTGGGAAAAGTGTGATTTGAACTTTTGGGTGAAAACTTACAAACAATATATTACATTGACGAAACTTGACTATGGGAAACTGACAAGGCTAGGAACTTGGAAGCAGACAGGGAGTTGGAAACTTTGGAGAGCACATGGCAAAATGATGAAGAATGCACTAACAAATAGACAAAAAGTTATTATCCCTGTTGGTAAGGCTTTAATATGGCAACAACTGGACTACTTGAGCAAATATTGAGTCAATTTGGCTAGATGGGTTTCATGGGGAGGTGGCTGGGGGGATATCCCATTTTTTCCATTGCAGGTTTAGTTGATAAGCAGAGAAGATGGGATTTAACAGAAACATAAAATCTAATAAAGAGATGATTTTTATATAAAAAGTAAATTAGTGAAACGTGTAGGTAGAGGAAGCCATTAGTGCTTTTTTATCAGTAATAAATCTAAGGGAAAAGAGAGAGAGATGATAGATCATGGGTCTTCAATGCATGGCCTGCGGAGCTCTTTGGCACGGAAAAATAACTGCTTAACTTTAAAACGCGATTAAATAAAAAATAATTTCGATGAAGCCCGAAGCTATGCTGCGGTATTTAGAATTGTAAGATACTTTCCAGATTCACAAGGAACGCTGTGCATTTGATACTTTACATAAAATCCTATAAAAATATATATTAAATAGACATGCTTCTTCAGCCATCTACCAGCGCCAAGCGGTACTTAAGTACTAGTACTAACATCGCTGGTAGATGGCTGAAGCAGTAGTTCATTCGAGTGTACTTGTCTAGTGCCTTCCAGATACATCTCGAAGGTTCTCGATACTTTGTTATTTTCATATAAATACAAGAGGATCTCATCCACAGTCAGTCACTCAGTCGTGATATTTGTGCATAAGCACATGCAGGTTCATTGTGTCAGCCATAGCCTATTCTGGTTTTATATTGCCAGACTTTTTTCATTAGTGTGAGACATATTCAGTGGATAATAACCGTTACATGGCCATTCTGGATCATTTTTTGGGTTCACCTTCCATCACTGTGGCATCTACGAGTAAAAACCATAAATCAAGTGATTCTTGTTGGGTTTTTAATGAAAAGTGGACCAATTTGTACTTTTTTGTGCCGATAAACCAGTGTGTTTAATTTGTCATGAGTCACTGTCAGTATCAAAAGAATACAATATAAAACGACAGTATGAGACATAGCATGCATCCAATTTCGATCACCTTCAAGGGCGGTTTTGTGTGGACAAGGTGAACCATCTTCAAATTGATTTAAAATGCCAGCAGGGTACATTTAAAAGGCAGAGCGAAGCGTGCATCAAGGAAAGTTATGTAATAGCTGAAAAAATTACTAAAAAAATCAAAAGCCTTCTTGGATGGCGAGATTGTGTAAGAGCGTCTCATCGCTGCTGGTGATATTCTGTGCCCAAATAATAAGGCAGTGTTTAAAAAACCGCGTTTGCCTGGGGTTACTGTAGCACGACATGTCGAAGAACTTACCAATGAAATTGAAGGAACTTTAAAAAAACGGTCGTCTGAATTTATGTCATATTCACTTGCTTTAGATGAATACTTAGATTGAACACAGATGTGAAGGATACAGCAGTGCTCGTACCTATGAAGGGAATGACAAAAGGCACTGATATTCTTGAAGCTGCCAAGAAAATGGTCCAGCATTTCGGCCTCAGCTTAACCAACCTCAAGGGTGTGGTAACTGATGGTGCCCCTGCCATGGTAGGAAAGGACGAAGGGTTTGTTGCACTGCTATGAAGAGAACTGGAACTAGAAGGAAAAGATTTCGTCCACTGTTTAATCCACCAGGAGAATTTGTGCGTGAAAACTATTGGATTTGAGAATGTCGTGAAAGTTATTGTGACTGTCGTCAACATTATTAGGGCAAGAGGATTGAATCATCATCACTTCCAAGAGTGTGAAACAGATCACGGCGATGTGGTTTATTATAGTGATGTGCATTGGTTGAGCAGAGGGAAGGTTCTTAAAAGTGTCTTTGAATTAAGGAGTGAAATACAGCAGTTCATGCAAACCAAGGGGAATCCAATTGTGGAATTTAACGATCCGAAGTGGATGACAGACTTTGCCTTTGTGACCGACATATCGTTGCATATGAATGACCTAAATATGTGGCTACAATCCAAAGATCAACTGGTGCACATATCGTTGCATATGAATGGTCTAAATATGCAGCTACAATCCAAAGATCAACTGGTGCACACTCTATTTGATCACATCAAAGCTTTCGAGGCCAAGCTCAAACTTTGGGAGGCACAACTCGCAAAAAAAAAAAAAGACTTAACTCATTTTCAGCTTCTCGTTGAGTCCAACTGTTCATCTCTTGATGAATACGTTACAAAATTAGCTGTGTTGCAAAGTGAGTTCGAAGAGAGATTTAGTGATTTTCATAACCAACAGTCTTCTTTAGATTTATTTTCAATGCCATTCAGTCAATGCTGCCAAAATGCCAGGCTCAGTACAAATGGAGCTGTTTGAACTCTAAAACAACTCTTTTGAGAGAAAATTATTCAATGTGCCCTTGCTTACATTTTACAAAGACTACATTTCTGAGGATGCATTCCCTAATCTTTGCTGGCATGCTTTGAAGATGTGTGCTTTGTTAGGAAGCATATACTTAAGTGAGCAGTTCTTCTCCAGAATGAAGCATGTGAAGTCCAAGACAAGAACTCAGATTAATAAAGACCAACATCTTGAGAATACTCTGTGCATAGCGACTTCCAACATTGACAAGCTGGTCAAGGAAAAACATTGCCAAATTGCCCATTGACATTGTAAAAAATGAACGTTTTCTTCATTAAATTATATTTTTTCAAGTACTGATTGAATTTACTTATCACGAACCTGACTCCTACCTATGCTCTTAAAGCTGAGTTTGTTTATTTTTATAGGATTTTATGTAAAGTATCAAATGCACAGCGTTCCTTGTGAATCTGGAAAGCATCTTACAATTCTAAATACCGCAGTATAGCTTAGTGGCCCACGGGTTTCACTGAAATTTTTAATGCGGCCTGCACTTTCTGAAAGGTTGAAGACTCCTGTGATAGATATTGTATGAATAATGGTTAGTTTTTCTATGATGACTCTTCAGACTCCATGGAGGATCCTGTATTATAAAAACAATAACAATATTGCTAGACTTTGCAAAGCCGTTTGGCAGATACCGCATCGAAGCTTATTACATTAACTGGAAAAAATGGGGAAAGATACAAAGCTGATGACATTAATAAGAGGATGGCTGATGAATAAGAATCATCAAAAAAGTAGTATATGGTGTACTAAAATCAAGGAGAAGAAAAGTGACTAGTGGTGTGCTGCAGGGCTCTATAGTTGAGCTGCTGCTATTTAATTTTTAAGTGAAAGATTATTATTATGATAATATGAGTATCTCTATGGAATCAAAAGAATCATCATGGGAGACCCATGCTAACTATTATTCACACAATACTTACCACACCTCTCCTTAAACCTCACTGACTATTGGTGCACTCTCAACTACTTCTGGCAATCTATTTTACTCATTCATGATTCTCCAATCAGAAAATATAGTCTGCATATCCTAACAACTTCTAGGGATGATCCCTAGTTTTCTATGTCCCTACTAATCACATATTGAAAAATTTCTCTGGTCAATCTTATAGAGTCACTTTAGTATAATAAATTTAGATCAATCCTTTATCCAAGTGTGAGCAAACAAAGTTTGCACCTGAAAATATCTTCAGGACTGGGGTAAGGTAGTACAATACCAGGCAACTCGTAGCAAAGGTGGCCATGATAACATTACTCCTATCTCAGTATCTCCCATAATGAAAAACACATCTCATTGCAGATATGTATAATGTTGTGCATTAAGGGAAGGTCCACTACCCATACCAGTTTCGACCTTTATTGAGGTCTCGCTAGTGGGAGCCAGGACATGAAGTCATGGAGAGGTCATACTGAGATAGGAGTGATGGTAGCTTGGCCACCTATGCTATGAGTTGCCTGGTGTTGTACTACCTTACTCCAGTCCTGAAGATATTTTCAGGTGCAAACTTTGTTTGCTCATACTTGGATAAAGGATTAAACTAAATTTATTATAGTCTAACCAAGTGAAAAATAAACTTTCAACATCTTTCTCTAAATCCAGAGTAATTTAATGATAAGGTGGCACACCTTATGGCAACTCCTATAAGTAAAGATGATGTATCTCCACTTCAGGGCCTGGCTCCCACTGAAGAGACCTCAATAAAGGTCGAAACTAGCCTGGGTAGCAGCCCTTCCCTTAATGCATAACATTATACATATCCAAAAGGAGATGTGTTTTGCATTATGGGAGATACTGAGATAAGAGTGATGTTAGCTTGGCCACCTTTGCTACGAGTTGCCTGGTGTTGTACTACCTTACCCCAGTCCTGAAGATATTTTCAGGCACAAACTTTGTTTGCTCACACTTGGATAAAGGATTAAACTAAATTTATTATAGAAAGTTTATTTTTCACTTGGTTAGAGTATAATAAATTTAGTTTAATCCTTTATCCAAGTGTGAGCAAACAAAGTTTGCACCTGAAAGTATCTTCAGGACTAGGGCAAGGTGATACAACACCAGGGCAACTCGTTGCAAAGTTGTAGCAAGCTACCAACACTCCTGTCTCAGTATCTCCTTTAATGCAAAACACATCTCCTTGCAGATATGTCTCATGTTATGCATTAAGGGAAGGGCCACTACCCAGACTAGTTTCGACCTTTATTGAGGTCTCTTCAGTGGGAGCCAGGCCCAAGCTGAGATACTAGGCAGAAGCATTCGTAGGTCATCTCTACCTATAGGAGTTGCCAAATGGTGTGCCACCCTTTTTTTTTAATAAATTACTGTGGATTTAGAGAAAGATGTTGAAAGTTTATTTTTCACTTGGTTAGAGTATAATAAATTTAGTTTAATCCTTTATCCAAGTGTGAGCAAACAAAGTTTGCGCCTGAAAGTATCTTCAGGACTAGGGCAAGGTGATACAACACCATTTTCTCTAAATCCAGAGTAATTTATTAAAAAAAAGGGTGGCACACCATTTGGCAACTCCTATAGGTAGAGATGACCTACGAATGCTTCTGCCTAGTATCTCAGCTTGGGCCTGGCTCCCACTGAAGAGACCTCAATAAAGGTCGAAACTAGTCTGGGTAGTGGCCCTTCCCTTAATGCATAACATGAGACATATCTGCAAGGAGATGTGTTTTGCATTAAAGGAGATACTGAGACAGGAGTGTTGGTAGCTTGCTACACCTTTGCAACGAGTTGCCCTGGTGTTGTATCACCTTGCCCTAGTCCTGAAGATACTTTCAGGTGCAAACTTTGTTTGCTCACACTTGGATAAAGGATTAAACTAAATTTATTATAAATTTATTATAGTCTAACCAAGTGAAAAATAAACTTTCAGTCACTTTAGTAACTTATAAGTTTCTATCATGTGCCCACTCCTCTGCCTGCTAACTAAACACTAAACTCTGCAGTCCCTCCCACCACCACTCAATCAATCTGGGGAGCATTCCACAGATACCTGAACCAGCTTGGTCACTAATTTCTGAATTCTCTTCACCATCTACTGATGTCCAAGAAACTACATCAGTGCACAGTAGTCAAGATGTGGCCAAATCATAACCTTATGAAGAGGGATAATTATCTCCTTATCTTTATTTGTCGATGTGTTCTTCAACATCCAATCAATCCTTTGAGATAGTTTTCCAACTTTTGAAATATGTCCTCTGTACTATAAATCTCTGTCCACCATTATCCTCAAATCTCCAGCCTTGTCAACTTCCTGCAATCCAGGTTCATTAATATAACACAAAGTAGTACGTAATATTTTCAATCCAGAGTACATTATCTTATATTTTGCAACATCAAATTAATGACCCTTCTCCTCTGCCTACACTGTCAATTTATTTAATTCCTGCAGGATATCTACATTAACATTATCAACTATTGCCCTCTCCAGTTATGCACTGTCAGCAAACAACTTAATATCTCCTCTACCCTTAAATCATTCTCTATATCATTAATATACAAATTAAAGAATAGTGTACCTAGAACAGAGCCCGAGATGCTCCATTAGTCACTCTTGTTCATCTTGATTCCACTCCACCATAAACCACTCTATAGTGTCTCTCTCTCTCTCTCTCTCTCTCTCTCTCTTAAGCCATCCTTATCCATGCAGCTAGCTTCATATCCATTCCCATTTTCTCTAACTCATGTTATAGCTTTCCTTGCAAAATTCAGCAGTATCATGGTGTAACCATTTTCTCTTTATCCAATTCTGTTGTCATATTATTACAAAATGTGAATAAATTACTAAGGCAGGACCGCCTGCCTTTCACAAACCAGTTGCCCACCAATATAGTATCATATTCATATCCATCCATTCCTGAATTTTACCTTTAACCAAATTTTCTAATACTTTTCTTCTGCTTTTGTCACTTTTCTACCATTGATGCTGAGTATAGTTATCCTTTCATAATCATACTTCTCTTCCTTACTACATAGCATAAAAACTCTTTTGGATTTACTTTGGCCTGCTTAGCTAATTTTCTCTCAAAATCTAATTTAGCCTTTCTTTCTAGTCACTCTTCTTGTGTGCACTTTGTATTGTTCATGAGCTGCTGATCACTTTTTTTGTTAATATTCCATCTGTAATGTTTTTTTTTTTATTTTTTTTACAGCTCCTGTTTTATATAGCTACTCATCCAATTAACCCCTACTCTGTTTATCCTCTTGATCCTGGATATGCTGTCTGAAATTGCATCTCTCGAACGATCTCTGACAATTTTCATGCACTACTGACATTCTTTCCTTGTAGCATCTAATGCCAGAGTGCTGCTTCAAGCTGGCACCTAAGTTTGTCATAATTGCCAGTTTTGTAGTTCTACATAAGCCTTTTCTTGAATGAGAATTCCAAATGTTGAGCAACCTCTCAAAATAAGGCTGCATGGTCACTTTCCCCCAATCAGAGGTGAAGTCACTGCTGTAATTATGGATAATTCTTCTGATGCTATTACCAGATCCAACACTTTCAAAACTCTGCCCTTCTATTGCATTTTTGCCATGTGCCCCTTTTTTCTTCTTCTAATCTATATCTCCATAGTTTAAGGGCTGTATGATAACTGCTTGGCTTGTACTCATTGTGCTAATCTGACTATGCCTGGCATTTACATCTTCCTCTAGACCACAGAGATTACAATGATTTAGTTTGTTGAATATCTTGTTGTTAGATGATAATACTAAACTAAGGAAGGGAATAATTAAGAAAGTTGATTTAGTGATCTTGAAGATAACTGTTGTCATCTGAATGCAGCACAGAGTAAGTTTATGCACTTTGGGTTGAAAAGATTGCAAACGTGTACTGAATTGACAGGGGTGCAAAGAATTTGATTAATCTAATGATCTGCAGAATGATAATGGACAGGAATTTCAAGTTCAGAGGAAATGTCACAAAGATGGGGAAAAACAGCTCACCTGATCACTTGGATGTCAAAGAAAATGCACAGACAAGTAAAGATTATTATTCCTCTTTGTAATTCTGAATATGAGCATATTTGAACTATCATCATCATCATCAAATTCCTGCCATATATTCTCAAGGGGTGTACAGGATATGATAGTACTACATGAAAGATTTACATCATTACTAACTTCCTATCTACAATTTTCCTCCAAATCAGTCTGTTACGTGCCAAGACTCCAACATTATCAGATCTTATATTTGAACTACTGTGCATGAATTTGGTCACCTAAGTTTCTTGGGAATGAGGAAGTGATAGACAGGATCCAGAGGAAAGTAATCAAGATAGTGACCAGACAGTGATGAATGCTCCTTATGAAGAGAGATCAAAAGTTTGTGGATTACAAAGGTTTGTTGATATGCAGGAAAAAATGGATATAATAAAACACATAAATCACTAAAGGGTTTTATAAGATAGAAAATACATAAGACATTTTTGAATGTATGAGCCAAGAAGGGAAGGAACAAGGGAAGGATCACCTCTGGCATTGTCTTTGTCTAAGAGTGTGGTTGGCAAGGAACATGAGGACTAGATTTTTTGCTTGGTGAGTGGTGAATGAGAATGGATTGTTAGAGATGGTCAATGAGTGCTTTTTGAGTAAAGGAGTTTAAAGAGAGATATGATAGATGTGTTTGTAGTTATGTGAGTCTTCCATAATGAGTGTTTGGACTGCTGAGATACTAAGATAGTAATAATACAAACAATTTTCTGCCACATGGAAAGTAAAGCTTTCCATGTTTTCTATATAATTTTTATGCAATTAAAAACTTATTAGAGCCATTATTTGTGGAAATTAATGAAAAAAAAAAAACGGTTAATAAAGGAGCTGAAATTTAAATGTTTATAGCAAATCACCAAAAATTTATGTTTTCTTTTTTAGTGTGAAGCTGACTTTACTAAGTTCAGTAACTATGGGTAGTTACAGTGATCTCTCAATTATTTAAAATTTGTTCATATGAACAAATTTTCAATTAATCAATCCTTGAATAGTGGGTAAGCTGACTTCTGATACAGCACCATATACCCACCCCGCGAATTCAAGTTACCCAATTCTTTGATTATCCAAATAACAAACTGAATATTTTTTTAATAAGTAAATTTTACACATGTAAGAGAAAACTAAACATAATTTATTGCTGCTATATATTTTTTTCAATATGTCATTCTTTCAGAGAGAAGGCAGAAAAACTGGTAACAATATTTAAATTCTGAATACAAGAATGAGTCATACAGCATGCATATTATTATTATCCAAGATCCCATGGAGTCAAAGACATCTAGGAGGTCCTTTTATCATACACACAGCTTATCATACCATGCTTTCAACACACTCAAATTAAATGCAGACACTCTCTCAGGCAAGGAATTCCAATCATTCACAATTCTGCATGAAAAAAACCTGCTTCTCACTCCATGCACCCTCTTTATACAGTTTCCAGGGATGACATCTGGTTCTCCCCTGATCTATTATTCTACTATATTAAACTATTCTCTATTATATCTCCCCCTCTTCTTCCTGTCCACCAGACTCCAAGTTGCATTCTCAATCTTTCCTCATACTCGACATTCCAGAGGTTAGAAACTATCTTAGTCAGTCACCTTTGCACCCTTTCCAACATCTTTTAGTCCTTCTGAAAACCAGGTGACCAAATCTGGGCACAATAGTATATGTGTGGCCTAATCAAAGCCTTATACAATGGAACAAGAATCTCCCTACTTCTCCAAGTCAGTGTCCTCCGCATCATTCTCAGAAGCCGTTGTGTTGTCTTCACAATTTCGGCTATGTGTCCACTAAATTTCATATTCTTATCCACCATCAGCCTCAGATACCTTATTTCCTCCACCTCCAACAATATATCCTCACCAAGCATAAATTCTGCATCCCATTTTGGTTTCCCAAATTTTAAAATCTTACATTTTGCAACATTGAATTCACATCCCTATTCCCATGCATGCAATTTATTCAAGTCTTCTTGTAAGGCCACAACATCTTCTCTACTCTTCATGGTTCGTCTCAAATTTGCATCATCTGCAAACAACTGAATATCTCCATCCAAATCTTCACCAACATCATTAATATACAAGTTAAACAGCAATGGCACTAAAACAGACCCCTGAGATACATCATTAGTGACTTTCCTTTTCCAGGATATTGCCCCCCCCCCACAACTTACTGATGCCTTTCAGATAGCCAGTCTCCAATCCAATGCACTAATCTAATATCCAACCCCAACTGCTCTAGTTTGACTATCAACTTATCATGCTGTAATCTATCAAAAGCCTTTGCAAAATCTAAGTATATTACTGTGTATCCTTTTCCTCTGTCCAAGGAAGCAGTCACCTTATTGTAATAAGTAAATAGATTACTAAAACATGACCTCCCATTAGCAAATCCATGCTGTCAATCAAAGATAATACCATTGTTGTCAACTCAAATCTGGATCCTAGTTCTCACAAGCTTCTCCAACAACTTAACTACTACACCTGACACACAGATAGGCTATAGTTTGATGCTTGAGTTCTATTCCTTTATGAAGTGGCACAATCTTGTCCTCCTTCCACTCCTTAGGAACTCATATTAAAAAAAAATATGTCGAGGCAGATGTCAACTCCCTGGCATATTCCTTCAGAATAAGTGGTGATATATTATCAAGTCCCACAGCCTTATTTAATATCGTGTGTCTCAGTCGTAGCTATCCAGTAGCAGGAAACACTATTAGAGTTCAGAGAAGTGGGAATAGATGTATAACTAATTAATTAATTAATTAAAAAAAATAAATATATAAAAATATAAAAAATTATAAACAATTAACAGCAATGACTTCCCAAAACTTAGAAACAGGCATACTGTCTGTCCAATTAAGATTAGGATGGTAGCATAGGGTTCCACACGATTCCAAAAAAATAGATGACCAAATTTAAACGTACTGTAGTGTAGCATCTTGGTATGGTTCCAATGAACTGTGTCTAGTGTCAATGGCATGAGAAATGAATTTGAAATCTCACATAGCAATGTATCCAGACTCTGGGCAGTATTTCAAACCAATGGAATGTGTTCCAGATGTTTGCTAAGTCACCCTTGCTCTACCACGGATTAGAAAGACAGAAAGCAAAAAGTAATCGACGCATCATACAGGTCAGCTTGCAAGTTGGCTGCATTCAAGCAGAGGTACCTGGATATCTCAACAAACTGTGGCAAGACATCTGCGACAAGTAGGCCTGTATGCATAAAGGCCTGTAGTCTCTGTCCCTTTATCCACAGCTCATTGTAGAGCATGTTTACAGTGGTGTTGTACCCATAAAAATTGGACAAAGGGACAGATATGGCAGTGCTGGGGTCATGGTATGAAGAGGCATTATGCTTAATGGATGTACTAGGTTACAAGTGCTGAACTATTAGAGGTGAACAATATTGCAATGAAATTCTTCAATGTCACATTTGATTGTTCCATGGTGCTGTAGGCAGAGAATTAATTTTCATGGATGACAATACTACACCACATCATACATGAGCAGTGGAGATACTTCTGGAGTCTGAGGATATTAATTGAATTGAGTGGCCAGCATGCTCCTCAGATCTAATAGAACATGTTTGGGATGCAAATAGGGAGATGAATTACTGCTTGAAATTCCCTCCAGAAAACAAACAAGGCTTTATCCTTGCTCTGAAGGAGGAGTGGGACAGTTTGCCTCAAGAGCTCCTGAATCACTTGGTGTTAAGCATGGTACGACATTGTGAGAGCTACATCACAGTTCAGGATGGACATATTCCATACTGAAATGTCTCTGCAAAGTTTTCTGTAGGCACTGTACATTAATTCCTTAACTATGTCCTGTGTCCTTGGAAAATTCATAACTTTTGCCAAAAACATAGTGCAATTTAATTTGTATGAAATTTATAACACATTTTTTGTGTAATAAAATTTAATATGCTGGCAATAATTTATGTCCACAGTTAGCTATATCATGAAAATTTTTTCATATAGAGTTAAAACAGTAGTTCATCCTTAGCGTTTGGATATCAGTGTACTACTAATAATAGTTGTTTGAGTATGTAAACAGAATGGACAGGACCAGAATTTCTCAACATGTTCTTTGATACATACCTAGAACATATTGAAGAACATGTTGTGTAAAGTTCTTCTATACATTCTTACACAAAATATTACACTTTGATAAACGAGCTTAAGGTTATGACAGTATGATGATGTATCATTAATCCAAAATGCATAACCTTACATTTTGCAACATTGAAATGGCAACTATTATCATCCTTTGCTGACAATGTCAGTCTGTTCAAATCATCTGTTGGATCTCTGCATCCATTTCATTTATTGTTGCCCTTCTTTGCTTAACATTATCATTATACAAGTGAATATTCCATTTTAAATCTCACATCCAATATCATTAACATTATAAACAGGTATGGCACAGAGCTTTGTGGTACATCACTGGTCCCCTTCTGCTCCATCACATACTGCATTGTTAGTCTGAGTCTATCAGTTACCCTCTTCTCCATGCCACCATTCTCGCATGTTTTCTTTATGTAATAGCTTTCTATGCTTCATCCTGGAAATCGCTTGTAAATCTTTTACATTTGGAATGACTACCATCACTGAGTGAGTGAGAGAATGCACAGAAGCAGGTTAAAACAAGGGAAGGTAGTGATCAGAGAGAGAGAAACAGGGAGAGACTGAGGAGCAAGAGAAGCAGGTTGTGGAAGAACAGTTGGAAGGTGGAAAGTGGTCAGGTGTTGCCCTAGTATTCCAATTCTGGATTGAGAAGGAAAGCAGAGACTAAGAATGGTACAATGAATCAGCTGTGGTTGGCAAAAAGACATGCAATGTGTGAAGACACTGGAGTGAACTTCAGGGAGAGGAGTAATGATTTAAAAGGGACAGGCTGCATTTGAATAAGTTTAGAGCTAGACATTGTCACTGCTGTTAGGTGTGAGAGACCGAGGAAATAAGAAGTAGGCAGTGAAAGGACTGTTGG
Organism: Typopeltis vanoorti; assembly: GCF_054136105.1. Lineage (NCBI taxonomy): Eukaryota > Metazoa > Arthropoda > Arachnida > Uropygi > Thelyphonidae > Typopeltis > Typopeltis vanoorti. The sequence goes on along the minus strand of NC_143550.1, from coordinate 74,477,757 downwards.
AAAGCAGGTACAAGGAAGACAGAGAAAAAGAAATTATGGTAGGGAAAAGTGAAAGAAATCATGAGAGAAGAGAAATTGGATGAGAGTAAGGAGCAAGGATATGAAAGTGCTCAGGGGAGGAATGGTGAGGCATAGCATGTAGTACTAGAATTAATATTAATAAATGCAATGTGTTACACTTTGGGATATAGATATAAGGCTACGTACTATATTGGTAGAGCTGTACTTCAGAAAGTGGATGAGATTCGGGATCTTGGAGTGATGGTAGACAGTGGACTGAAGTTCCAAAGGCACATCACAAGTGTTGCAAAGACTGCACGTTGTATTGATGCTATGATAAAAAGTACATTGACATGTAGGGATAAGGAGGTGGTGGCGGCTCTATATAAGCCATTGTTCAGACCACATATGGACTATTGTGCTCAGATTTGGTCACTTGGTTTTCATTGTGATGTGGAAACACTTGAGAGGGTCCAAAGATGAATGACCAAAGTGATATCAGGACTCTGGAATGTTGGTTATGAACAGCATTTGAGGGAATGTGGATTGCAGAGGTTGCTGAATTGGAGGAAAAGATGAGATATGATAGAGACCTTCAAGTTAGTTAAGGGATTCTATCAGATTAATACAGAATATTATAAAAAGAGTGGATGTTAAGATGGGAAGAATGAGAAGCCACCCCTGGAAGTTATATAGAGATGTGGTGAAGAAGGGTGTGAGAAGTAGATCTTTTATGTGGAGAGTTGTTGGTGAGTGGAATGCATTGTGAATTTAGGTACTGTAAATAACTTCAAAGCTCATTATGATATATATATTGCTGGTTGAGTAGGCCTCCCACAATGAGTCTGCTGACTCCATGGATGTTACCAAATTAATAATAATAATAATAAGAAGAAGAAGCAGTGTAGATAGGATAACTTCAAACAGAGTAGTTAGTTATATCTGAGGAAGCATAGTATTTGGAAGGGAAAATTGACGAGATTGTGGACTGGTGAAGTGGTGAAGGAAGTAATGACATGACTATGATTTAAGGACTTCACACGGTCTGTTATATTTACATACTAATGCAAGTAGTATTAGTTAGGTGCCATTGATCACATTAGTGTACAAAAGAATTATTGAAATAAGCAAACATGGGTTAAATGAAAACAATATGTAGGCAAGAAGTGAAATAAAGGGCTATAGAATATTCTGGAAGGAGAAAAGAAGAAGGGATGGAAGTAGTGTTAATAATAGCAGACAAATTGGGACCACTCAGCATGGAAACTACTTGATGTGAGGTTGAAATAAATAGAACAGCATATCAAATAGAATGTTGTCAGAAGCCTAAGAATATAGATAGCAATGGTGACTAAATATTTATAAAATTGTGTAAAATTTTATAAATATTTTACAAAATATTTATAAAATTTGGTTATGGGAATATGAATTGCAAAGCTATGAGTGAATCTGTCTGTCTGCACTCTCATCACCTTCTTACTCAAGCAATTTTACCCAATACTTTATTGATTCTGAGAGATCAAAGTCACAGAAAGAAGATTCTTTGTCAGCATATATCATACTAGTGTGAATGATGCTATATAACACTCAGAACAAAGGCACATGCCACTATAATTACAAGTAAATGAGCAATAGGTATGGGAGAAGTTTAATATGCTAGATGCTAATGAGGCTATAGAGTTGGATGATGTATAACCACATATTTTTAGGGAATATACAAAAGAGTTAGCTATCTTTGACTTAGTTGTTTAATGAGATTCTTGCAATAGGGAGGAGTACAAACATGAAAAAAGGGATATAGAATCTCTTAGTGCTTAGACAGATATTTCTAATTGTAGAGAGCACTCTATATATCTACAGTTGTAGTTAAGGTACTAGAGAGAGAGATTGGTTAGAAATACAATATAGGATTGGACTGATATAGGATTCTCTACAATGGTTAACATTATTATTATTATTATTGTACATGCACCTCTATGGAGTCCAAAGCTCATTGCAGGAGACCCAAACCATCCACACAATCTATCATACCTTGCCTTGAAACCATTAATAGACAAAGCATTCACAACTGACTTGGCAACCCATTCCACTCATTCACAACTCTCCAAGAAAAAAATCTAGTCCTCACATACCCATACTAACCAGACCTTTATTCAACTTCCAGGGATGACCCCCTTGTTCTGGCCCCTCCAGCCAAGTGTAGAAACATTTCCATTGCATTGATCATATAAAACCCTATTCTTCTATTAACCCACTTCTGCAATCCACACACCCTCAATCTATCTTCATAGGAAACATTATTATTATTACAATAATAATAATATTATTATTATTACATGACTTCTCGGGGGGACCCTGTAACCTCTAGAGAGCACGTCCCCTGGGTGGCGGATAGGGTGCCCACCATGTGTGTGTGTGTGTGTGTGTGTGTATGGTGGGGTGGCCCGAATATACCGAATAAGGACTCGTGGACCAACAAAACCATAAGGGGCAATCATCTTGATTGTAAGGGAAGCAGCACTCCCATGCACACCTAGCTGGATCTATCCTCTCCTTCTACTTTGAGGAAGATCCACTTACTTTAATCTTTCCTATAAGGCCTTATCAGCCAACTCTTCTTATTTTATGACCCTTATGCTATTAGAGTATTCGAGGGCCATGGAGTCTTCTCATTTCTGGCCTTACAACTACGCCCTCTCTATAAACCTTACTATAATTCTTCTATAATCTATTCTTCCCCCCTTCAGAATAATGTATTCTTCCCCTATACATTATTCCTCTTATGGGTTTAAAAGAAGAAGGCTAGTTCAGAAGCCTTAAGGTAGCAGTCCTACCACTGAACTGTTCCATCGTCAGGCTAGTCCCCTGACATGGAGAACATAATTCTACTTGTAAGCTGACAGAAAAAGATAATCGGATTGAATTTATGGGAAACGACCATGGAATAGAAAAGGTGAACAAAAATGGAAACAACAAAATATAACACACATAGTAAACTGGAATGTAAGAGGAATAGCATATAAAGAAATAGAATTAGACCAATTATTAAATGAAAGAAAATTTAAAATAGCAGTATCACTGAAACAAAAAAGAAATTAAAAGGAACTATGAGAACCAAAAATTTTAATGTGATATACAGTGGAATCGATAGAGACCAAAGAGCACAAGCAGGAGTCATGATTTGGATTCATAACTCCCTTTCAAAACAGTTAAAACATTATAAATTATGGAATGAAAGAATAATAGATGCTAGAATAAAAATAGATAGAGGCTATTTAACAATAATTGGTTTATATGCCCCAGAAGAAGGAAGAGAACAGGATAATACTGATTTTTGTAATCAGCTACAAAACATATATAAAATAAATAAAAATGATTACGTAATTTTAGCAAGAGTCTTAAATGCAAGAATTGGAAACACAAAAATTGATTGATTGATTGACTTTGTAGTTTATAATAACCAAAAAATAATGAATTTCTTCTATAAACATAAAGACATGCATAAATATACTTAGGCAGCAAGAGGATGGAAATCAATATTAGATTACTTTTTATTAAATGAAAAGACATCAAAATTTTCACTAGATGTTAGAGTTCACAGAGGATATGAAGTAAGCAGTGACTTGTTAAAATAAAATTAAGATTACCATCTAAATGGCTACAAGTAACAAGAACAGAAAGAAAAATTGAAACATTTGTTTATAAAACTTGACTATTGAATGACACAAATGTACAATGGCTATATGAACAAAGAATTAACCAATATCTAGATAAAATAAAACAAAATGAAGAAATAAAAATAGAATGGCTTAATATAAAAACGATACTAAATGCAGCAGCAAATAAAAGCTTAGGAAAGAAAGACCAAAAAATTCAATAAAAGGAAAAAACTTAAGATCTGGAATGATACAATCAAAGAAATAATCAAAAAGAAAAAAAAAAGAAGCCTATCACAAATAGTTATTATTATTATTATTATTATTATTCAGGCCTCTATGGAGTCAAAAGACTCATTGTGGGAGGTCCTTCCTAAGAACATAAAGTCTGTCAAGACTCATCGAATGGAAATCCCTCCTTAAGAAACACAAAGTCTATCATACCACTCCTTAAACTCAGTGACCATTCTCGCTCTCACCACTCCATCAGGCAAAGCATTCCATGGTTCAACCACCCTCCGTGCAAAGAAACCACTCCTCACCCTCTTGCTCACAGTTTCCTTTCGTAACTTCCAGGGATGGCCCCTTGTCATCACTCCCTCACGCTGTTCAACCAAGCAAAAGAACTCCCCAGTGTCGACCCTGTAACCACCTCTCAACAGCTTAGAAGTCTTAATCATATCACCTCTCCTTCTATCCACCAAATTCTGCAATCCACATTCCCTCAGCAGATCCTTGTAATTAACATTGTACAGTCCTGAAACCATCTTTGTTATCTGCCTTTGTACCCTTTCCACAGTTAATTTATCCCCTTCAAATCCTGGGGACCAAATCTGAGAACAATAGTCTAAGTGTTGTCTGATCAGAGACTTATACAACGGAATGATAACCCTTTTATCTCTGCAGGTCAGTGTCCTTCTCATAATTGCAGCAATCCTCTGTGTAACCTTCACCACCTTTGCAATATGTCCCCTAAATTTCAGGTTTCTATCAATCATCAACCCCAGATCTCTTGTCTCCCCTACTTCCTCAGGTATAACTCCTCCCATAGAGTATGCAGCATCCCATCGATGTTTCACAAACCTCAAGACCTTATATTTTGCTGCATTAAACTGATATCCCCATTCATTTGCCCATCTATCTAGCTTATTCAAATCCTCTTGCAGGGCTACCACATCTGCACTATTACTAATAATCCTTCCCAGCTTTGCATCATCTGCAAACAAATGAATATCCCCTTGCAATCCACTGGCAATGTCATTGATATAAAGGTTAAACAATATAGGTCCTAGTACTGAGCCCTGTGTGGCCCCACTTGTAACCCTCTGCCAGCTTGAAACTGCTCCACCATACACAACTCTCTGATACCTATCAGACAGCCAATCCTGAATCCAGCTGACTAATCTGACATCCAGACACATGTGCTGCAACTTAAATATCAGCTTATCATAGATTAAGCAGTAAAAGAATAGAATATAAAAGAATAAGAGCCATACTAAAAGAGAAGTCAGAAAAAGACAGAGAATCATGGAACAAATTTGTTTCTAATTTAGAACATGACTTATATAAAATGAGACCCAATGTATATAAGATTTTGAAACACTTAAATGCAGATACCAAAGAAAACATAAAATTAAACACTGAATTGAAATTAGAAGAATTTCTAAATTACTACACAGAATGGTGGACACACAAATATTTTAAAAAAGACAACTGGCAAACAATTACGAAAATGAAAAGGAAATAACTAAAGAAGAATCAGAAATCAGCCTGAAAGAAACAAGAAACGGAAAATCACCTGAAGAAGATAAGCTAGGTTCAGAACTATATAAATACGCAGGAACAAGATTCAAAGAAAGACTCAAATTCAAAAAAAAAATATTATTTTTATTTAAAAATAATAAATTTTATTATTTTTAAATAAAATTTATTCAACTGCTATCCCCCCAAATAGAATGGAAAAAAGCAATTGTGATCCTATCTTTAAAAAAGGTAAAAACTATAGAGGTATCAGTATACTAAATTCCTGTTACAAAATATATAGCAGAATCTTAAATAGCAAACTAATGAAATATTCCGAAAACTTTATTTTAGAAGTACAGAATAGATTTAGAAAAGGACGATCATGTATAGACCTGGCCTTTTGCCTAAAATTAATAATAGAGAAAAGAAGAGAACACAATTTAGAAACACATATTGCATTTATTGACTATGTAAAAGCATTTGACAAAGTTAAAAGAAACATATTATTTAATATATTAAAAGAAAGACAAATACCAAATAATATCCTAAAAGCTATCACAAGTATATATGAAAATAATCAAATACAAATAAGATTAAATCACGAGCTATCATATACGAGAGAGATAAACCAAGGGGTCCGACAGGGATGTCCCATCTCAGCAACTCATTTTAATATCTACTTAAATGAAATAATCTTAGAACAGGTGAATTCATTTAACTACCTAGGATGTATGATCATATATGAAAATGAAAAAGATATAAACATAAAAATTGCAAAATATTTTTACGTTTTATAAAAACATAAAAATATTTTAAATTTTTATAAAATATAAAAATAATTTTATAAAATTATTTTATATTTTTATACTTTTATTATAAAATTAACTATTATAAAATAGTTAATTTTATAATAAACTATTTTATAATTGTTAATTTCAGTTGTAATTAACTCTATATTTAAACCAAACCTAGTTCAAAAACAAACCAGATTAAAAGTATACAATACATTAGCCCTACCACTCTTAATGTATGGAAGCAAAATCTGGACAATAAAACAAAAAGACAAAGATTAACAACAGCAGAAATGAAGTTTATGAGAAAAACTGCAAAGTATACCCTATTTGATCACAAAAGAAATGAAGAAATTATGAAAGGAATTAAACCAAGAATCAGTAATAGAAAAAATTAAAAAATATAAACATAAATGGATGGAAAATGTTCAAAGAATGAAAACAGAAAGATTACCAAAAGAAGCCTTAAAGTACAAGCCATTAGGAAAAAGAAAACCAGGACGTCCTCTTAAATGATTCAACGAATTTAGGCCTAAATCCTTGATACACATGATGATGATTATATGACACCTCCAGGAGTCCAAAGACTCATCGAGGGAGGGCACCTACTCTACAACTCTGTCTCCAACACTCCTTTCACCAACTACAACAAACCGCAACTACCTTCATCATCTATACCAACACCATCTACCGCCGACCACCACCACCACCACTAGTATTTTCACAATCACAAACATCCATGTCTACGGTGGGATTAGAACCTGCAGCCTTTTGGTTGGAGAGCGGATACGCGAACCACTCGGCCAACCAGGCAGGCAACATTCACACAGACCACTCACTATCTTGGTCATCACTCTCCTTTGAATCTTCTCCACAGCTTCCTCATTCCCAAGAAACCCCATGAGATGAGACTTGAACACAGTAAACCAGATGTGGATGTATCAAGGCCATCTAGAGGTACAGAAAATCATCACCATCTCTACTTGTTAATGGGTTCTTCAATAGTCAAGTAATCTTATGGGATACCTTAGCAATATGTCCTCTAAACTTCAATTCTTTGTCTAAACCCCCCCCCCCCAATCTCTAGCTTCATCTGTTTCCTGGAGTACAGTGCCATCAAAGTGATATACAGCTTGTAATCTGTTTATTCCAAAAGGTATAACTTTACATTTCTCCACATTAAACTTACACCCGCTATCTTTTGCCCATACTGACAGCCTATTTAAATCATCTTGCAAGTGTTCTCCATATCACCTTAATTAACTATTACTCTACCTAATTTTATATCATCAGCAAACAACTGAATATTTGCTTTCAAGTTATTTCTTATATCATTTATGTACAAATTAAACAGCAATGGTCCCAGCACCAAACCTTGTGGCACACCACTAGTCACCTGTTTTTGCCTCAAATCTGCCTCTCCATATTCCACTTTTTGATATCTGTCCAGCAGCCACCCTCTTATCTACTTAATGGGTGTCACATCCATTCCCATTTGTTCTAATTTGTGTAACAGAATACCATGTGGTATTCTGTCAAATACCTTTGCAAAATCCAGCAGAATCATCATGTAGCCATTTCCTTTATTCAACTCAGTTGTTACTCTATTATAAAAAGTTAGTAAATTACTAAGGCATGACTGACTCTTTACAAAGTCATGTTGACCCTCATACAGTAACATATTTTTTATCTACCCATTCTTGAATTCTCTGTTTGACCAATTTTTCCAGTGCTTTTACCACCATAGGAAGATAGTGATTGGTCTATAATTTGTTACTGCAGTCTTAGAACCTACTTTATGCAAGGGAATTATTTTGCCCTTATTCCACTCCATTCAGACTCTACCGGAGCTGAGACTTAAATTAAACAGCCTAGTCAGAGACATTGCCAGTTCTCTTGCACATTCTTGCAAAACCCCAGCTGATATCTCACATCTGTATTTACATTGAGATTCTGCAATATCTTAAGAATCTCCAATTCATCCACCTCTGTTCCCGCATTAGTGTCTGTCACATATGTTACAGCAGTAACCCCACTTGCAAAGTGGTCGCTCAGTAACTTGACTATTTTATCTGCTTCTGTCACCTTGTGACCATCATCACTCATTAAGGATCTTCCATAGTCATTCTTCCTCTTACTTGCCACATACAGAAAAAACTCTTTGGGATTTCCTTTGCTTGCTTGGCTGGATTCTTCTCATAATCTGATTTTACCTTCCTTACCATGCTGGTCACCTTTCTCTTTATATGTCCTTCACAGCATTTTCTTCTTCTTCTTCTGCAGCTCATGCTTAATGATATTGCTCATTCATCTAACTCTTACCTGATTGACCTTCCTTACATTAGGAATATAATTTTAACATTGGTTCCTCTAGATGACCCTCAACTATATTTCATGCACTAGATATCCTGACCCTGCAGTGTTTTATGTTATGGCACAGAATTTAAGCTTCTTCCTAAGCTTGTCATAATCACCTACCTTGAAGATCCACGTATATCCCTTCTTGACAGAATTTCCTCATGTTGTGTAATCTCCCAAGTCAAGACCACATGGTCACTTTCACCAAATGGAGGCAATGTAGTCACCTTGGTTATGGATAGTTCTTCTGATCCTATGACCAAGTCCAATACTCTCACATCCCTAGTCCCCCCCCCTCCATCACATGCTGACTCAAGTAATTATCTCTCAGTAGCTGTATAAATTCCATTTCCTTCCTGTCATGTAAACTTTCTTCCACAAGTCTATATCGCCTTAGATGAAGTTCCCCATAATAATCACTCGACCTGTACTCACTGTACTAATTTGGCGATGCATGTCCTCCATGATAGCAGATCCTCCATGGAACTTCCTGATCTATATGTTGAATTGAATTTTAATGGTACTGAATCGAACACAGATTGATAAAAAAAAATAACTATTTATTAACAAAAGCCAATATTTCACTGGTATTATATCCAGCATCTTCAGAACATACAAACAAAGTTTGTTACAAATGCGAGACAATTACAATTCAGTGTAACAGTGGGGCTAGTATAAGTAATTGCAGCGTGCAACACAAGACTAAAGTCCTAATATGGTGCCATCTAAGTTAAAAAAAAAAAAAACAGTAGTCCAAAGTTTTGAAAAAAAATATAATAGTCCTTGAAAGTTTAGAAAAAATAAAATAACATAAATATTAATTGGTCATAGGATGACAGTCTCCCAAATCTTTGGTAGATTTATACAGCCATACTTGTTAAGGTTTAGAGTATGTTTTAAGGCTTCTGTTGATTCCAGGAACAACCTCTCTGACTTGTAGAAGCTTCTGTGCAGTACTTTTATTTTTTTCCAATTGATCCTATGTGTCAGGGTATCCAAAGCATGATCGGCCAGATCCAATTTGCCATAGCAAAAGTGCCGGATATATTTTTTGTGTTCACTGAGGGGGATGTCCACAGTTCTTCCTGTCTGTCCATAGTAGGCTCGATGACAAGAACAGGGCACTTCATAGACTCCTGCATGCGATAAAGGAGTGAATCTGCCCTTAGGTGAACGGATGAGAGTTTCCAATTTCACATAAGGTTTAAATACGGTTCGCAGTTGGTGTTTGTTAAGCACCCTAGATATCTTTACAGATGTGCCTTTAATGTATGGGAAAGTGATAATTTTGTTGTAGTCTTCTGTGGTAGATAGTGGTAGGGATTGCTGGGTAGCATTTAGTATTTTGTCTAGCTTATGGGGATTGTAGTCATTGGTTAGGAAGGTGTGGCACAGGTGAGAAAGTTCAGCAGTGAGAGCAATATCATTGGAACAGATTGCTCTAGCTCTATGGGTTAGTGTTTTTAAGATACCATATTATTGAGAAGGGCGATGGTGTGATTGTTTGTGTAAATATCTCCCTGTATGTGTGGGTTTTCTATAAACCGAAAATGATAAGGAACCTTCTGGAAGATGTGTGATCAGTGGCCAGGCAGTCATTGGCTTCTAGTTCCATTGTAAAGTGGATTTTAGGGTGCTGGCTATTTAGATGTACTAAAAAATGTATTCAATGTGTCTGGGCCATGTGGCCAAATAGCAAACACATCATCAACAACATAGCACAGCCAGAGACTAGGTTTGAGAGTGGCTGTGTTGATAGCTAGCTATTCCAGATGTTCTATGTAGAAGTTGGCTGGGGGGGGGGGGGAAGGGGGGGATCCCATAGCTGTCCCATCTAATTGTTTGTATATTTTCCCTTTCCATGTAAAATAACCTGCCTGTACTGTGAATTTAAATAACTGAAATATATCAGGGGGGAATTGGGAATTTAATAAGTTAAGTGTTTCAGTCAATGGTACATTAGTGAATAATGAGGTGATATCAAAACTCACCATTAGGTCTGAACTTATGCGGTTTTCTACAATACTTTTTAGGTGGGTAGAATTTTTAACAAAAGAGGAAGAATTGTGCAAGTGGCTAGTAGTTTGGCTAAATGTTTAACTAGTTTATATGTAAGACTGACACTATCTACAATAGGGCATAAAGGTGTACCTTGTTTGTGAATTTTTGGAGCTCCATATATTTTGGGTGTTTTAACATGAAAGGATTTGAGTTTGTTGACTGTTTCTTTTGGCCAGGGACTTTGTTCAATAACTTGCACACCTTATTCTTTTGTGAGTTGGTTGGATCTCGATCTATAATTAGATATGTTGATCGGTCTTGGAGAAGTGTGCGCATTTTGCTTTCATATTCTGTTGTATCCATTACTACAGCTGCATTTCCTTTGTCTGATTCGGTCATTGTAATGTGGTTATTATTGCATTGCTCTTTTAGTGCCATTATTTCTTTATGTGGGATATTATTTTTGGGATGCTTAGAATGGAATAGGATATTGGCCATGTCTAATCTAATATTATTGGCTATTGCTGAGTCTATGAAGTGCCCTGTTCTTGTCATCGAGCTTACTATGGACAGACAGGAAGAACTGCGGACATCCGCCTCAGTGAACACAAAAAATATATCCGGCACTTTTGCTATGGCAAGTCGGGTCTGGCAGATCATGCTTTGGATACCCAGCACACAGGATCAATTGGAAAAAAACAAAAGTACTGCACAGAAGCTTCTACAAGTCAGAGAGGTTGTTCCTGGAATCAACAGAAGTCTTAAAACATACTCCAAACCTTAACAAGTATGGCTGTATAAATCTACCAAAGATTTGGGAGACTGTCATCCTATACCAAATTAATATTTATTTTAATTTATTTTATTCAAAACTTTCAAGGACAATTATATATATATTTTTTAACTTAGATGGCGCCATATTAGGACTTTAGTCTTGTGTTGCACACTGCAATTACTTATATTAGCCCCACTGTTACACTGAATTGTGGTTGTCTCGCATTTGTAACAAACTTTTTTTATGTGCGCTCAGAAGATGCTGGATATGATACCAGCGAAATATTAGCTTTTGTTAATAAATAGTTATTTTCTTATCAATCTGTGTTCGATTCAATACCATTAAAATTCAATTCAACATGTGTGATGAACACATAAGCCTATCCACATGTTTTCCTGATCTATAACAACAACAAACTGCATATTTTGTCTTACTACCCTTAATCTTACACCAGACTGCTTCAAATGAAAAGCCATCCTCCTACCTATCTCCTATTCTTTTTGGCTGCAATTCATCTGCTATCATCAGCAGTGTCCCTTCCCCCCATCCTTTCTTCTCTATCTTCCCTGAAAATACTAAACCCTTCACATTCTATCCGGTGGTGTGTTGGTAAATTTTTAACAACTGGCTCGCTTTATGAAAAATTTGATTCTTCACAAAGTTCTATTGTATCTTCAGATGTCTTTGTTTCTGCTTCTTTAAATTTTGTCCTTTTAATGTTTAAAGAAGTTTCGTTCTATTTCATTTTTTCAACTAATGGCTATCTGCTTTTTCGACTGCAAAACTCTAACCCTGATTAAAATTATTTTAATTATTAAAAAAAAAGAAAAAAAACCAATATTAGATATGTTGATTCAGTTTTCCAAAATAAAAACATATATTAAAGAAAATTTTCTTATATTACCTACAACTTAACTATTATCAAATGAAATCCTGAACAGAAAAAAATGTAACACTAATATTACCACCTGTAGTCGATCAAATGACCAGAGACTGTAGCCGTCGCGACGAATTTTTGTATTTATTGATAGTTCAACAATGTTGCATTTCCAAGAACTTAATGTTGCAAGCTCTTGGAAATTCGCCGAAAAATAAGGCATTATTGTTTATTCAAATACCCAGTTTGGGAGTTTTGATAACGTGTTTGTGTTTTAATGAATACAGACATTGTTTAGTAAATAAAATCATTTCCAAATTCCCGTTCGTAAATTGAGTTTGTGTTTTGTGAATTCTCCTTTATGCATTTATTTTTGATAATAATAATAATATATGTAAGTGTTCATTATACAATTTCAAAATATTTACGAGAAAAAGTATATACCACCATTCGTCACCTATCCTTTCATAAAGAATTTTAATAACCGGCTCGCACGAGCTAGTCCCAACACACCACTGATTCTAACCCTGTAACTACATTATATGCTGTTAGCCATGAGTCACTAATACTTATGTTTTGCGAGGTTGTCCCCAATAGCAAAACTCCTTCTTGTTGTTCCTGATACTTCTGGCATTAGTATATGGACACTGCAGCATTCCTTTAGTTCCTCAATTAACTATCCTATTGAATATTTTTCTTGTGAGACTAGAATCTGCACTTGGTCATTCTCATACTCACTCACCTCATAGGTGCCTCCAGACAAACTCAACTGATTCCACGCTAATTGCTTCAGTTTTCCTGAATATGCACTTCAGCATGCTCAGTGAAGAAAGATCTCTCTCTAGACATCTAACACCAAAAATATTTAGATGCCGTCCATCAGCATTGTAGAAATCCTTCTTTCCATCGAACACTGACCACAGATCCACAAATCTTACACCATTCTTTCTGCACAACCTACATATACTCATTAGTTATCAATACCTTCCTTCTCAGTTTGCCTTTATCATAGCATGGTGGGAGACTTATAATCTTCACCTTCTTGCTCTTTAGTTTTGCCTCTTCTAACAACTCCTTTACATCCTCCCTCATAGAATTCTTCTTGCCTCTCAAATCATTTGTGCCAACCAAGACAATAATTTCCTTTGACTTACTTTTTGCCTGTGGATATCGTGAATTTTTGCACCAAGGAAATACAATTGTATCACACTTTCATTAAGTACTCCCCTGATCGTTGGGGCTCTGGAAATCATTATTTCCTTAACTTGCTTTTCTTTTTTTGTTCACTTAGACTTTATTATTACTTCAGACTACCTGCTTCTTTTTCTTCTTCCCCTGCTAAACTCTTGCTACTTCTGCAATTTTTCAATTTCATGCTTTGTCCTGTGAAGGACAGTTAGAATACTAGAAGGATGTAAAGGATACCAGAAAGATAACATAAGTATGCAAAGAATAGCTCTTGCTTTTGCTTATCCAATTGCATTTTATTTGTTAAAACTGTAATCACTGTGCTGGATAAGGAGAATTTGTGTGTAATAATAATTCTGGAATTTGTGAATGAATTTGATAAACTGCTATACAAGTTGGCATATAAGTTATGGGAGATGGGAATGTGCCAGCAAACGGTGGTCGATTGGTAAAGCCTTTGCAACAAATGGCTCACACAAAAAGTTAAGCAAGTTTGAGCACATTTAGTAGTTGGGAGGGGTTCAATCATTCGATGCTGCTAGCACGCTCTCCCTTGATGAGCCTTTGGACACCCTGGAGGTGTCATATAATAATAATAATTATTATTATTGGCCTAGATGGCTGAGTGGTTAGCATATCTGCTCTCCAACCAGAAGATTGCGGGTTCGAATCCTGCCATGGGCATAGGTGTTTGTGATTGTCTGTGAAAATACTAGTGGTGGTGGTGTAAATGATGTGGTTGGTGGATGAGGTTGAGTGGTGGAAACAGAAAGTTGTAGAGTAGGTGCCCTCCATCGATGAGTCTTGGACTCTCTGGAGGTGTCAAATAATAATAATAATATTGGCCAGCCTGGCTGGCTGAGTGGTTAGTGTATCCGCTCTCCAGCCAAAGGGGGCTGCGGGTTCGAATCCTGTCGTGGGCATGGATGTTTGTGATTGCCTGTGGAAATAGTGGTGGTGATCGGCTGTAGATGCCGTTGGTGTAATTGCAGTCGGTGGAGTGAGACAGAGGTGTTGTGTGGTGGAGACAGAGTTGTAGAGCAAGTGCCCTCCCTCGATGAGTCTTTGGACTCCCTGTCAAATAATAATAATAATAAAGGATTTTCTGGACAAGAGGAAGTTATATATATACAGTGATAATTTTGGACTTCATGGATGGATTTGACAGACTGTTACATAGCAAGTTGTGAGAGATGGGGATCGGATACTAGATAAGAGAATAGTTATCTGCAAGATACTAGCAAGTTGTATATAGGGGGAGGGGGGGGTGAAGAGACATCATCTCAAAAGAGGAAGATAATCAGTGGATTGCCATAGAGTTCTTTATAGGAAATATTCATTGTCTGCTGATGATCGTAAGTTGGAAGCATTTAAGGAGTAATGCTAATGTCAATTTCCCCTTTCAGAAAGATTTAAATGGCTTTTAAGTTGTTACTGATGAGCTATTTTAACACATTCATGCCAAGATGTATCTTATGCATTTTGGCATTGGGCAGGAGCTCACCTGACTGTATATCATTGTCCCTTCTGTACTGGCCAGGCACATTTTTATAAAATGGCAAACATATATGGTACCTGTTTCAATTTATTTTATTTTATTTTATTTTTGTGGAATTTTCATATAAAACTAATATTCGTAAACTGTCTTATACAAAAATTTCAGAAATAATGTAATCTTACTTCAAACAGTTAAGAAACATATATATAAAGACACAATACATTTTTAAATATTGTGCATTACATAAAATAGGTAGAAATCTTTGCCTAGTGATCTCTCTCTCTCTCTCTCTCTCTCTCACACACACACACACACACACACACACACACACACACACACACACACACACACACCAGTGCCTAGAGGTATTTCAGGTGTTTGATAATATCATATTACATTATCTACCAAAATAGCAAAAGAAAAAAAAAGCAATCAGTACAATTTGTTTTACAGCACTGTCGCAGTATCATTGCATATAACAATCCATTGTGATCACTTTTCTACAACTGAAGGTTTTATTTCTAAATTAAATATTGCTTTGGGAAAGGAGGATGCAAACTATAGAAAGAAAAATGTGCATGTGTGTTCTAATTATCAATCAATTCACTGAACTTGTGATGATTTTTAATATAGATTAGATTGTGAATGCAAAAGTTAAACTATTAACAATGCAGTCGCTGAAAATACAATTTACACATGTAAAACACACACCCATCCACCCCCCCACCCACAAGTCGTTTACTTTTATAAAGTAATCATATAATTTCATTTACCAATGAAAATTCTAAATCCTGTAAGATGATATAAAATTCTGTCATCAAATAGAGTTACTGGCATATCAAGAGGGTTTCGAAATGCAGATTTTGCATAACGTTTCAAAATTTCTCATTTCTAGCCTTTTACCCAGATGATTTCAAAAAAAATTAAAAGAGATTTAAGGATTAATAAGTCTTTGTAAATGGATTGGGGGGGGGACTAACAGCCAGACATCAAAGAGTTGTATATGGTGGAGTGGAATCTAGGAGAATGATGGTGACTAGTGGAGTACCTTAAGGCCACTACTCTTTGGGGAGGCAGCTGCGATTCATTGTAGTGGGAGAACTATAAACAGAGTTGTAGAGTAGGTGCCCTCCCTCGATGAGTCTTTGGACTTCCTGGAGGTATTATGTAATAATAATTATCAATTATTTTGAAATAGGTCATTAGGATGTGTTGTGTTGTGTCGAGGCTTAAGTGCTATGAGGACATGATATTGGAGGTTTAATGGAATATTTACAGCACTGGGAAAGGATTAAAAACTGATTTTTAATGCTTCCAATATTTCATCTCAGTCACTGAGATATCTTCAGGGATTACAAATACCTTTTGTAACACACACACACTCAAATACAACACAATACTAAGTGAAACACATGGGTGACTTTAAAGACCACCTAGATAGGAGGTGAGCCCTCTATGGACATTTGTAAGTGGCCCAGGATATAAAGTGGGATCTCTGATAATTAATGTTGCCCAAATTTTAGGAAAATACAATTTACACATGTAAAACACACACCCATCCACCCCCCCACCCACAAGTCGTTTACTTTTATAAAGTAATCATATAATTTCATTTACCAATGAAAATTCTAAATCCTGTAAGATGATATAAAATTCTGTCATCAAATAGAGTTACTGGCATATCAAGAGGGTTTCGAAATGCAGATTTTGCATAACGTTTCAAAATTTCTCATTTCTAGCCTTTTACCCAGATGATTTCAAAAAAAATTAAAAGAGATTTAAGGATTAATAAGTCTTTGTAAATGGATTGGGGGGGGGACTAACAGCCAGACATCAAAGAGTTGTATATGGTGGAGTGGAATCTAGGAGAATGATGGTGACTAGTGGAGTACCTTAAGGCCACTACTCTTGAATTTATATATCAATGACATAGGGGAAGATTTAAGAGGATATTCAGTTGTTTGCTGATGATGAAGCAAAACTAGAGAGCGCAATTTTGATAAAGGTGATGTAGATACCCTGCATGGTGATTTAAATAAATTGGCATTGTGGGCAAAGGATAATTATTATCAATTTAATGTTGCAAAATGTAAAAGAATCGAAGGATATCTTTGCCAATTCTTGGAATAAATTTTCCTTATGTTGGCTGGCCTGGTTAGTTGAGTGGTTAGCGTATCTGCTTTCCAGCCAAAAGGCTGCAGGTTTGAATCCTGCTGTGAACATGGATGTTTGTGATTATCTGTGAAAATACTAGTGGTGGTGGTAGGCAGTAGATGGCATTCATGTAGATGGAGGCAGCTGCGATTCATTGTAGTGGGAGAACTATAAACAGAGTTGTAGAGTAGGTGCCCTCCCTCGATGAGTCTTTGGACTTCCTGGAGGTATTATGTAATAATAATTATCAATTATTTTGAAATAGGTCATTAGGATGTGTTGTGTTGTGTCGAGGCTTAAGTGCTATGAGGACATGATATTGGAGGTTTAATGGAATATTTACAGCACTGGGAAAGGATTAAAAACTGATTTTTAATGCTTCCAATATTTCATCTCAGTCACTGAGATATCTTCAGGGATTACAAATACCTTTTGTAACACACACACACTCAAATACAACACAATACTAAGTGAAACACATGGGTGACTTTAAAGACCACCTAGATAGGAGGTGAGCCCTCTATGGACATTTGTAAGTGGCCCAGGATATAAAGTGGGATCTCTGATAATTAATGTTGCCCAAATTTTAGGAAGTTTTATGCAACTGTATTTATTTAAATTCAGTTGATTTCTGAGTGCCGCTGCAGATTCTAAACATAGTCTTTATTTTTTGAATTTAGTATGGTGGAGAATGGTGTTTTTTTTCCAGGAGATCCTGTGAGTTGTATCCAATACATGATCTGCAAGTCGAGATTGACTATAGTCATGATTGGGGATGCATGATTTGTGTTTTTCTTAACAGATGGTTGCTGATCTACCAGTCTGTCCTAAGTAAGCCAGCTTGCAGGAACAGGGTACTTTATATACTCCAAGCACTGAGAGAGGCAGGAGCTAATCTTTGGTAGAACAGATAAGGGTAGCAAGTTTCCAGCGAGGCTTCAAAGCTGTGTTGAGGTTGTACTTTTTTAAAGATTGGCTATGTCTATTTTTTTCTGATGTGCACAGATGTAAGGGATGGTGATGGTATCTCAGAAATCCTTCTGAAGTGATGGCCAAGGAATGGGGGGGAACTGATTATTTTTCTAATTCTGTAATCACTGTAGCCATTGGAAAGGAAGGTGTTGTATGTGGTTGAGTTTGGTTGTAAGAGAGGTTCTACTGGAAAGAAGATTATGGGCTCTATTGGTTAAAGTTTAGTAATTATATATCGTTGAGAGGGGTCGTGGTGGGAAAGTTTGTGGGTTTTCTACAAGGTGTGGCCATTAAATAACAAGACTGGTTGCAAAAATGTGGTTTATTATTACAATTATACAATGTAATTGTTATTCCCTTCAACATACTCCACTTCTCTATCTATGCACCATTACATACAAATTTTCCATTGTTGGAAGCAGTGCTGCAAGTCATCAGGTGTTATCTGCTTTAGTACTGCTGTTTTCTCCTTTACCTCATCCACTGACTGAAAATGGGTGCCCTTCAATGCGGATTTCAACTTTGGAAAAAGGTAAAAGTCGCACGGAGCTAAGTCCGGCGAGTAAGGTGGATGGTCCAGCACTGGGATCTTCTATCAGCCAGATACTGTTTTACAGACAGTGGAACGTGGGCTGGAGCATTGTCCTGATGGAGAATACAAGCATTGTTCTTCCACAGATCGGGTCTCTTCTTCCTCACTCATTCTCTTAGCTTGGCCAGATCCTCAAGGTAATAATGTTGGTTAGCTGTCTGACAATATAAAAAAAAAACTATCAGCATTACTTTCAGCTTTGACTTGCTCATTCTTGCTTTTTTCATTCTCGGTGATGTGGGAGTTATCCAGTGCATCGACTGTCTCTTTGTGAATCCTACTGGAAAATCCACGTCTCATCACATGTGATGATCTTCTCCTGCAAGTCTGGCTCTGCTGTCAGCTGTTCCATGATTTCAGTGCAAATTTGTTTCTGGAATTGTCTTTCTGCTCCTGACACAAGTTTTTGGGAACCATTTTGGCAAAGACTTTGTTTATGTTCAATTATTCATGCAAAATTTGTCGTACAGTCTCCTTATCAATGTGCGCTATGTCCACTATCATCTGAATGCTTAATCAGCAATCATTACTGATAATTTGGTGTGAGACATGTGGTGTGAGAGTGTTGGACTGGTTATTGGTTCAGAGGATATATGCATAAGGTGTCCTTGTTACCTCCAATTTGTGAAAGCGATCATGTGGTATTGACTTGGGAAGTTGCAAAATCTGTGGATTTTTCTGTTAAGAAGGGGTATATATGGAATACAGTTAGGCAATTATAACAAGCTTCGGAGTAAGCTTGTGGCCATCTTATGGCAGAACATATTGTAGGGGGAAAGATGTTAGCGGTGCATGGGATAAAATCAGCGGGTATCTGAGGAAAGCAATATCAGATTGTGTCCACATGGTCAAGAAGACAAACAAGGCAGGCGTTAGATGGATGAGCAGAGGTATCAAGCTTGATCTGCAAAAAAAGAAAATGTTATGGAGAATGCACAAGGAGAAATGCGATCAGTACACCCATGAGCAGTACAAGGCTCAAGCTAGGAAGGTTACCAGCATAGTAAGAAAAGCTAAATCAGATGAGAAGACCTTAGCCAATGAGATAAAGGGTAATCTCAAAGAGTTCTTCCACTATGTGGCAAGTAAAAGGAAGAATGACTTCGGAAGGATAACTTTAGTGGGTGCTGATGGTATTGAGGTGACAAAATCAGATGTAATAGTTGAGTTACTGAGTGATCACTTTTCAAAAGTCAAGTGAGAATATCTCTGTACCTGAAGCAATAACTAATGTGAGAATTGAAGCTAAGAAATCAGAGGTATTTAATATATTGCAAAATTTAAATGCAAACACTGTTGTAGGTTTAGATGGAATATCAGCTCGGGTGCTGTGTGAATGTGCATGTGCAAAGAAATTGTCAACCCCCTCTTACTTGGATATTTAACTTAAGTTTGAACTCTGGTATGGTCCCTAGGAAGTGGAAGTTAGGCAAAGTGGTTCCTTTGCATAAGGGTGGCTCTAAAACTGTGGTAGTTAATTACAGACCAATCACCATCTCAGGAGTAGGGGTAAAAGTATTAAAAGTGGTAAAAGGGAGGCTCTAAAACTGTGGTAGTTAATTACAGACCAATCACCAGCTCAGGAGTAGTGGTAAAAGTATTGGAAAAGTTGGTTAAAGACAAAATTCAAGAATAGGTGGATCAGGATATGATACTCTATAGAGGCCAACATGGTTCTGTTAAAGGTAGATACTGCCTTAGCATTCTATTAACTTTTCATAATAGAATGACATCTGAGTTGGACAAAAGAACTGGCTACCCAGTGATACTTCTGGATTTTGCTAAGGCTTTTGACAGGATACCCCATGGAACACTGTTACGCAAATTGGAGCAGATGGGAATGGATACTAAATTGGTGATATGGATAGGAGAATGGCTCAGGGAGAGATACCAGGAGGTGGTGTATGGAGGAGCCGAGTCCAGGATGAGGCAGGTGACCAGTGGTGTGCCTCAGGGCTCTGTGAGCTTGGGCCATTGTTGTTTAATTTGTATATAAATGATATAGGAAATGGCTTAAAGGGAGATATTCAGTTGTTTGCTGATGATGCAAAGTTGGGTAGCGTAATAAAAAATTAAGCTGATGTTGAAAGTTTGCAGGATGATTTAAATAAGCTGGTAGAATGGGAAAAAGGTAATGGATGTTAGTTCAATGTGGAAAAGTGTCAAGTCATGCATTTTGGGATTAAAAGATTACCAGCTGTGTACTACATTGATGGAACAGTACTCCAAGAGATTGATGAGGTTAGGGACTTAGGGGTGTTGGTAGATAGGGAGATGAAGTTCAGGGGACACATTGCTAAGGTGTCCAAGATTGCACATAGGATTACTTGGTTGTTGAGGAACACACTGACATCCAGAGATAAAGAGGTTATTATTCCCTTTTATAAAGCGTTGATACTCCCACATTTGGATTACTGTGCTCAAATCTGGTCACCTGGATTCCTTGGAGATGAGGAGGTTGTGGAGAGGGTTCAGAGAAGAGTGACTAAGTTGGTGAGTGATGTAAAAAATGATCCCTACAGTGATAGATTGAGAGCTTGTGGATTGTAGAGGTTGGTTGATAGGCAGAGAAGAGGGAATATGATAGAAACATTTAAATTATTGAAAGGTTTTTATAGGATTGATGCAGGGGAAATGTTTCAGCTGCATGATAGTGATGGAAGAACAAAAGGTCACCCTTGGAAATTAAAGAAGAGTGTGGTTAACAAGGGTGTGAGAACAAGGTTTTTTGCCTGGAGGGTGGTAAATGAGTGGAATTCATTGCCTGACTTAGTTGTGAGCTTTTTTGTCTGTAAATGAATTCAAGAAGAGATATGACAGATATTGTTTTGCTAGGTTGGGTCTCCCGTGATGAGTCTACTGACTCCATGGAGATACCCGTAATAATAATAATAATTTCATTAATTTTCGCAACGTTTTGTTCGGTTGCTGTTGTGACAGGGTTCAACCTTCAGGAAAGCATTTGTGCCATTCAAACATTACATTATCACTGTATACACCTCCTACAACAGTTTCAAACACTTGGTTGGCGATTTCTTCAATTTCACAAGGAATTTGAGATCAATGTGCTCATTGAGTTTAACATTAGACATTATTCCAGCAAAGCAACTTCACACGTGTTTCTTTTATAAATGCCTACAGACTAACTACGATCGACAGCAACAATGCTTATCTCAACTGCTTCTAGAATCTTCAAGTTTATTCACAGCACAAGCATATCCCACTGCTACGAGTACACGATTCACAGTGAACCTTGTCTCGTTATTTAATAGCCACACCTCGTACAGTGAAGGAAACGTTACCATTAGGAAGGCATGTTACTAAGGTGTCTAGGAAGGGTAAACGATTGTTATTTTCCTTTTCCATCGTAAACTGGATTCTTGGATGTAGGCTATTGAGGTGACTGAGGAAGGAGTCTAATGTGTCTGGGCCATGAGGCCAAATAGAGACCACATCATCTCTACCTTAGTCAGATAGGTTTGAGAGGGGCTGAGTCAATGGCTCATTTTTCAAAATTTTCCATGTTAATAAATTGGCAAGGGGGGGTAACCCATAGCAGTTCCCTCTATCTGTCTGTAAATTTTGTTCTTCAAAGAATAAATAACCAAAATTAATGGCAAAGGAAAGGAAATCTAAGATATCAGAAGGAAAAACATTTTTTTTAAGAGTGTTAAGGTGTCATATAAGGGAATATTAATAAACAGTGAGATGATGTCAAAGCTTAGTAATATGTCTGTATTATTTAAAGTTAGAATTACAATTTTAAATTTTAAAATTCCATTTTAAAACTTTGAGTAAAAATCTAACTTTAAACAGAGATTCGGAATTAGGCTGTTATCCAATTGCAATAATTCAGTCACATCTTGCCTACGGTGCAGAGATTCAGTCATCTGGGTTTCTTGGGGGACTCTACAGGAAGTGGTAGAGAAAATTCAGAGATGAATGACTAAGTTGGTGACAGGTCTGTGGGCTCCCTATGAGGACAGGCTTGTGGGTTACAAGGTTAGTTGATAGGTGGAGAAGAGGGGATATGATAGAAAGTTTTAGGATATTAAAGGGATTTTATAAAATTTATGCAAAGGAAATTTTTCAATATATGACAAATAGTCAGGGAAAATAGAAAGGAAATAACCTTGTGGAAGTTATGTAAGAGTGTGGTTAGTAGGGGTGTGCAGACCAGATGTTTTGCATAGAGAATGGTGAACGAGTGGAATGGATTGCCAGAATTAGTTGCGAGTTCACTGACAGTGAATGAGTTTAAGGAGAGGCATGATAGGTTCTGTGTATATAACAGTTAATTTGGGTCTCCCACAATGAGTCTCCAGATTCCATAGAGATACTGTATTATAATAATAATAATGATAAGGTGGACACATGTTCAGACAAGGAGATGTGTCACGCACAAGGAAATGACAAACCCATGTGAACTATTGCATGTAGAAAGTTTTTTTTACCTTGGGTATAATATACGTTAAAGATACCAAACTATTTTATATATATAAACTTGGTTTTGATCCTATTTCCCAAGTAAGCAAACAGACAAGTAAGTCAGTCAAGTTTGCACCTGCATGTAGTGCAAGTCTGAGGCAACTCGTGGTAAAGGTGGAATAAGCTGTGATCACTATTCTTAGGTTAGCGTTTGGTCAAGTTTGCGCCTTAAGTCAAGTTTAGGTCAAGTTTGCTTACTTGGGAAATAAGATTAAAACCAAGTTTATATATATAAAATAGCTTGGTATCTTTAATGTACATTTTACTCATGGTAAAAAAAATTTCTACATCTATCTCTCATCCTGAGATTTTTACTTAATAAGGTCAAAGCACCTTATGGCAACTTGTTTTGGTAAAATTTATAAGCTCTGTATTACTTAAACCTTGGTATTTCTAAGCCTGGCTCCCACTGATGAGACCTCAATAAAGGTTGAAACCGGTGCGGGCCTGGCTATGAGAGGCTCTGCTTGGGGGTAGGTTTTTGCCTGTTTCTGAGTGGAGACACCGCTGAGATTATGGCTCTGCTTGGTGGTGGGGTGAGCCTGCCACTGGGTAGAGCCAATATTGAGAAGTTCTTCTCGGTGACGGGGTGAGCATGTCACTGAGTGGAACAACGCCAAGTTGGGCAATCTTTCGGGATCGTCTTATTTTTAGAGCCCGCTTCACTTATACAAAGGTAGAAACCGGTCTGGGTAGTGGCCTTTGTCTTTAATGCATAGCATTATACATCTCTGCAAGGAGATGTGCTTTGCATTAGGGGTAAATACTAAGAATAGTGATCAGAGCTTATTCCACCTTTACCACGAGTTGCCTCAGACTTGCACTACATGCAGGCACAAACTTGACTTACTTGTCTGTTTGCTTACTTGGGAAATAGGATTAAAACCAAGTTTATATATATAAAATAGCTTGGTATCTTTAATGTGAACTATCGCATATAAATTACATCTTATTATAGATTATAGAATATAAGCATATAGTTTCCACTGCGATGAGAAAATTCTGGATGATCCGGAGGCAAGTGATTAAATCAGAATCAGAGTTCTGGAATGCTGGTTTTGAAGGTAAATTATAATTTTTAGTGTTCAGAGGCATCAAAATGAGTGGTAGAAACAGAAGTCGCTCCGAAAGCTGTATAGGGTGGATTAAGAAAGAAGTGATAAGTAGCATTTTTATATATGACAGCTAGATGATGTTAGACTTCCTGCAATGAGTCTGTTAGCTCCACGGGGCTAATGATGATTAATATATATGTGATAAAAAAGTAATAATTCATGTAATAAGGCTTATTATTCATTATACTTTTTAATAGTACTAACTCATAATGCTATATAAGAACCAAATAATTAACATAATTTATTAAATTGCCAATCTTTGATTAGATTTAAACTACTTCTAAAAATCAAGATGTAAGCAGAAGAATTCATCATAAAATATTAATACCAGAATCATTTACGTTTTAATATTTTTATTTGTAAAATTTTTCGGCTGAGTTTCAAAGCCATTGTCAATAGAGTTATAGGAAAACTTTAAAAAAGAACAACAATTTTATTGAAGCACATAATATCATGCGCTTTCAATAAAATTGAAAGCGCATGACATAATGTGCACTATAAGATGCAGGAGAATAGCTCCATCTGCATCAATAGATATTCAATAAATTAATTTAGTTAATTATTTTTAAATATAAGCAAAATTTAATTACAATTAAGGAACACATGAATGGTGAGTATTAGTTAATATAACTTTCCAAAATTGCCTAAAACTTTCTCAATTATGGGTGTTCTACTATAGTGTATTGAATTAATTTAAGTACTACACATAGTTGCAGGATAAAGTATAACACTAAGTCCTATTTTTAAAATAAGCAGCACATTACAGAAGATCACCTTAGGTTCTCAGTCCAATTAACCACTGAAAACTTAATATGCTAAACCATTTTGGTATCAGATATATGGTAGCAAAGTGGATAATGGAAAAAAAAATACAAATACAATAACTTCCTCCATTTAGTAGTTGACTGTATGGGCAGTTGCATCCTCCTCTCTTAGAGAAAAATTCAATTCTTTTATTTAAAAAAAAAGAATAATAATAATTTCAAGGGTAATTTAGAAAATCTCAACCAAAAATATTTGAACATCGTGATAAACTTTGATATTATATCTGTTTACTAATATAACACTAAACTATTATTTTATTAAGTCTCCCACCTGATAATTTTACAATAATCAAATTCATTAGGCATGATTTTTTTCTTTTTTATCATTAAGGACTGTATTCAAGAGACTTGCTGCAGGAGTTTTGCTTTAAGTTCAACAAAGCCAATCAGGTAACTTCTTAAAATCTGCACACTTAGCATCTTTTCATGCAGTGCATTACACATACTTGATGACAAGATTCCTTTCGTAACTTCCATCCCTGGAAGTTACGAAAGGAAGCCGTGAGCAAGAGGGTGAGGGTGGTTTCGTTGCGTGGATGGTGGTTGAACAGTGAAATGCATTGACTGAGAGAGTGGTGAGAGCAAGAACGGTCAATGAGTTCAAGGAGTGGTATGATAGACTTTGTGGTTCTTAAGTAGGACCTCCCACGATGAGTCTCTTGACTCCATGGAGGCCTGAATAATAATAATAATACTTGTTACTATGCAAAAAATTCCTGTTTCCATTCGATTCACAATTTGCAAGGATCCTTGCTCCTTTCCTTTGTTTTACCTTTTGGAAAATCTCCCCAGTGTCTTTTTTTATCAAATTATCCCTCCTTCCTATTTACTACAAATGATGTAGATTACATTTCTTTAACCTGTTCTCAAAATCAACATCTAAAGTCCTGATATTATCTTTGTTATCCATGGTAATTCTGATGCAGTCATATTATACATATAGTAAAATGATTATTAATGATACTTAAAAAAAAACAAGATGCTTTGTACATTTCTAAAATTTTCTCATTCACATTGATGAGAAAACACAGTAGTCCAGATATGGTCTAAACCACATAAACAAAACATTAGAGAAGACCACCCAAAACACTTTTACTAAGTTTCAAAGCACAAGCATCATTTGCTTATTTTATAAAATAATAATGGGAATTTATTATTCTTCATTTAATAAATAAAGCATAAACAGCAGAAATTTCTATTTTTTTTTAAATATCAGTAATATTATAAAATGGATGACAGACTAAGAAAAAAAAAATCACATTTTGTAACTTTTGTTTTTTCCCTCCTTGGATGAATGAATGATATAGTAATTGAATGAATTTAAATACTACACAGAGCTACACAATAAAGTATAACACCTCCTTTTAAAATGCTGAATTAATGAATTTTTTTCATAACATAAATGAATGTTAAAAATTAATACCTGTAGAAAGTTTTTTCCTTGGGTATAAATTATGTTAAAGATACCAAGTTATTTTAAATATAAACCTGGTTTTATTTACTCCATTTCCCAAGTAAGCAAACAGACAAGTCAGTCAAGTTTAAGCCTCCAAGTGTTGCAAGTCTAGCTGATCCTGTACATAGTGCAAGACCAAGGCAACTCGTGGAAAAGGTAGAATAAGCTCTGATCACTACTCTTAATATTTACCCTTAATGCAAATCGCATCTCCTGGAGGAGATGTATGAGTATTAAGAATAACTATAAGTATGTATAAGTATTAAGAATAGGAGATGTATATTAAAGTATTAAGAATAGGAGATGTATATTAAAGTATTAAGACTAGGAGATGTATATTAAAGTATTAAGAATAACTATGTATTAAAATATTAAGAATAGTGATCAGAGCTTAAATCTACCTTTACCACGAGTTGCCTTGGTCTTGCACTATGTACAGGATCAGCTAGACTTACAACACTTGCAGGCACAAACTTGACTGACTTGTCTGTTTGCCTACTTCGGAAATGGAGTAAATAAAACCAGGTTTATATTTAAAATAACTTGGTATCTTTAACATATTTTATACCCAAGGAAAAAACTTTCTACATTTATCTCTCATCCTGAGATTTTTACTTAATAAGGTCAAAGCACCTTATAGTAACTTGTGTTGGTAAAATATTTATAAGCTCTCTATTACTTAAAACTTAGTATTTCTTAGCCTGGCTTCCACTGATGAGACCTCAATAAAGGTTGAAACCAGTCTGGGTAGTAGCCCCTTGCTTTTAATACATAGATATGATGGGGAGGAGAGACTGACTGTAAGGGAGCAAGAGGTGTTTGGGGAGTTGAGTAAACTAGATGTAAATAAGGCTGTGGGACTTGATAATATATCACCGCGTATTCTGAAGGAATGTGCCAGAGAGTTGACACCTGCCTTGACATATTTTTTTTTTAATATGAGTCTTGCACTTGGTCAAGTTCCTAAGGAGTGGAAGGAGGGCAAGATTGTGCCACTTCATAAAGGAGGTGATCAAGCTCAAGCATCAAACTATAGGCCTATCTGTGTGTCAGGTGTTGTGGTTAAGTTGTTGGAGAAGCTTGTGAAAACTAGGATCCAGAGTTGGGTTGACAACAATGGTATAATCTTTGATGGACAGCATGGATTTGCTAAAGGGAGGTCATGTTTTAGTAATCTACTTACTTATTACAATAAAGTGACTGCTTCCTTGGACAGAGGAGAAGGATACACAGTAATATACTTGGATTTCGCAAAAGCTTTTGATAGAGTACCTCATGATAAGTTGACAGTCAAACTAGAGCAGTTGGGGTTGGATATTAGATTAGTGCATTGGATTGGAGACTGGCTATCTGATAGGTATCAACAAGTTGTGTATGGGGGTGCAATATACAGGAAAAGGAAAGTCACTAGTGGAGTGCCTCAGGGGTCTGTTTTAGGGCCATTACTATTTAACTTGTATATCAATGATATTGGCGAAGATTTGGATGGAGATATTCAGTTGTTTGCAGATGATGCAAAGTTGGGACGAACCATAATGAGTAGTGAAGATGTTGTGGCCTTGCAAGAAGACTTGAATAAATTGAGTGATTGGGCAAGTGAACGGCGATGTGAGTTCAATGTTGCAAAATGTAAGATTTTAAAATTTGGAAAACAAAGATGGGATGCAGAATTTATGCTTGGTGAGAATGTATTGTTGGAAGTAGAGGAAATAAGAGATCTGGGGGTGATAATGGATAAGGATCTAAAATTTAGGGGACACATCGCCAAAGTGAAGACAACACAATGACTTCTGGGAATGATGCGGAGGACACTGACGTGTAGAAGTAGGGAGATTCTTGTTCCATTGTATAAGGCTTTGATTAGGCCACACATGGACTATTTGTGTCCAGATTTGGTCACCTGGTTTTCAGAAGGATGAAGAGATGTTGGAAAGGGTCCAAAGGCGACTGACTAAGGTAGTTTCTGGCCTCTGGAATGTCGAGTATGAGGAAAGATTGAAAAGATGTAATTTGCAGAGTCTAGTGGAGAGAAAGAAGAGGCGAGATATGATAGAGACCTACAAGTTGGTAAGGGGTTGAATAGAATAGTGGGAGATCAGGGGAGAACCAGAGGTCATCCCTGGAAACTGTATAAGGAGGGTGTGAGTAGGGGAGTGAGAGGCAGGTTTTTTTCGTGCAGAGTTGTGAGTGATTGGAATGCCTTGCCTGAGAGTGTGGTGTCTGCAAAGAGTTTGAATGTGTTTAAGACACGGTATGATGAGATGTGTGTGAGATAAAAGGACCTCCTAGATGAGTCTTTGACTCCATGGGGTCTTGTTTAATAATAATATAGCATCATACATCTCCTCCAGGAGATGTGCTTTGCATTAAGGGTAATATTAAGGATAGTGATCAGAGATTATTTTACTTTACCACGAGTTGCCTTGGTCTTGCACTACGTACAGGATCAGCTAGACTTGCAGCACTTGCAGGTGCAAACTTGACTGACTTGTCTGTTTGCTTACTTGGGAAATGGAGTAAATAAAACCAGGTTTATATTTAAAATAACTTGGTATCTTTAACAAAAAAAATTAATACCTTTTTTTTTTAGCATACACAAGGATTTTTCATTGAGTGCATTCATATTTGCACACTGTTTCCACTCACTCATTTGTTAAGTGCCAGCCAAGTTGTCATTGCAGTGTTAATAATGCTACCTCACCTTTCATTCTGATCTTTTTTTCCATTACAACGTACATTTGCTTTAATTTGAATTACTGTATTCATTTGAAATCAGTTATTCCCCATTATGACACACACACATAAGGATGTACAATATATGCACATTGTCTTAATTTGTCTCATCCTTAATCACCTCATTTAAATTAGCAAGGAATTCATTTTTGTACGTGAAGGCTTCTGTGGTTTAGCAATTCATTCCGGTAATTGGACCACATGTTTATTAAGCTAAATTACCATAAAAAAAAACCCGACAAGTTTCGTAAGTCGTTTGACTTATATCTTCAGGGATCAAAGGTAACTAAAAGTTTAAACACAAGAAATGAGAAATTACTCAACTCAATATATATATATATATATATATATATAGTGGCTTTTCTACCGCTGGAAAAAATTTCAAGATTTCTACATCCCCCCCCAAAACCTCCACATCATCCTTTAAAAAAACCAGGTGTATATAAAATTCATTGTTCCTGTGGCAACTGCTATGTAGGCCAGACGGGTAGATCAGGGGAAATTTGCATGAATGAACACCAAAAAGAAGTACAAAAAAAGGAGAGAAGACAAATCAGGCCTAGCATACCATACAACTTCCAGAGTACATTTTGTTTTGCCATAATATACTCTGGAAAAACACAAACATGTCTTAAATTGGAAAAAATTGTTACATAAGGAAATTTAAGGAAGCTGCAAACATGTTTAGACTTCCAATGCAGTGTAACAAAAACCAGGGCCTAATTCTACACCAAGTTTGGTCAGCATTGATAAAAAATATACCCAGGTCAGACCTCGGACAATGTGAACGTGAACAACAGAATGTTACAACATCCAGCATTGTTCAAACTTAGCATTGCACTGAATCAACATTCGGTTTATTCAATTTAAAACAGTTAGATGGCAACAACTGTATATAATGAATTATTTTGAGTAATTTCTCATTTCTTGTGTTGAAAATTTTAGTTACCTTTGATCTCTGAAAATGTAAGTCAAACGACTTATGAAACTTGTCGGGTTTGTTTTTTATTGTCATTTAGCTTAATAAACATGTGATCCAATTACTGGAATCTTTCTTATGAATTCATTTTTGTTTAACAACCTTTTTGCTTGATCAATGACTTTCTAGGAATGTACATATTTCATAAAATGAGGAATTTTTATGTATGCAAATTTTAACTGAACTATACATATGAAATTACAGAACATGTTTTATCTACATATTTAATTTCACATTCTGTTCATTGGTGACAACTGATGGCTTATTATTACAGTATATCAAAAAAAAAAAAAAAAAAACGAAATTTCTCAAATTTGCTTTGCATCTCATAATGCAAAGCACATATCCTTACGGACATGTATAATGTTATGCATTATATGAAGGGCCACTTCCCAGAATGGTTAACCTTTATCGAAGTCTCATGAGTAGGAGCTAGACCCAGAAGTGATACTAAGATTGAAGTAATGCAGAAGTCATATTTCCATATACAAATAGTCAAAAGGTGTTGCACCTTATTACTAAAATATTCTGGATTAGAGATAGATGCTGAAAGTTTTTGCATCCCATAATGCAAAGCACATATCCTTACGGACATGTATAATGCTATGCATTATATGAAGGGCCGTTACCCAGAATGGTTAACCTTTATCGAAGTCTCATGAGTAGGAGCTAGACCCAGAAGTGATACAAAGATTGAAGTAATGCAGAAGTCATATTTCCATATACAAGTAGTCAAAAGGTGTTGCACCTTATTACAAAAATATTCTGGATTAGAGATAGATGCTGAAAGTTTTTTTCGCTTGGCTTCATCCTTTATCCAAGTGTAAGCAAACAAAGTTTGCTCGTGAAATAACTTCATGACTGGGATACTTGTATATAGAGACCAATGACTTCATACCAATTGCTTTATTATCCCATAATTCAATGCACAGATCCTAATGGACATGTATAATGCTATGAATTATGGGAAGGGCCACTACCCAGATCAGTTTTGACCTTTCATGAGGTCTCATCAGTGAATACCAAGGTTGAAGTAATGCAGAAGTCATATTTCCATATACAAGTAGTCAAAAGGTCACATCTTCTTAGTGAAATACTCTGGATTAGAGATAGATGTTAAAATCACTTTCTGCATTACTTCAACATTGGTATCACTTCTTGATCTTAATAAACCAGTCTGGATAATGGCCCTTTCCATAATGCATAGCATTATATATGTCTATAATAAATTTAGTTTAATCCTTTATCCAAGTGTGAGCAAACAAAGTTTGCACCTGAAAGTATCTTCAAGACTGGGGTAAGGTGGTGCCACACCAGGACGACTTCTTGCAAAGGTGGAGCAAGCTACCAACACTCCTATCTCAGTATCTCCCATAATGCAAAACACATCTCCTTGCGGATATGTCTAATGTTATGCATTAAGGGAAGGGCCACTACCCAGGCTAGTTTTGACCTTTATTGAGGTCTCTTCAGTGGGAGCCAGGCCCAAGTGGAGATACCAGCCAGAAGCATTAGCAAGGTCATCTCTACCTATAGGAGTTGCCAAATGGTGTGCCACCTTTTTAATAAATTACTCTGGATTTAGAGAAAGATGTTGAAAGTTTATTTTTCACTTGGTTAGAATACAGATGACCTTGCTAATGCTTCTGGCTGGTATCTCCACTTGGGCCTGGCTCCCACTGAAGAGACCTCAATAAAGGTCGAAACTAGTCTGGGTAGTGGCCCTTCCCTTAATGCATAACATTAGACATATCCGCAAGTAGATGTGTTTTGCATTATGGGAGATACTGAGATGGGAGTGTTGGTAGCTTGCTTCACATTTGCAAGGAGTAATCCTGGTGTTGCACCACCTTAC
Source organism: Typopeltis vanoorti (assembly GCF_054136105.1). Classification (NCBI taxonomy): domain Eukaryota; kingdom Metazoa; phylum Arthropoda; class Arachnida; order Uropygi; family Thelyphonidae; genus Typopeltis; species Typopeltis vanoorti. Next base: position 74,445,702 of record NC_143550.1, on the reverse strand, counting down.
CCCAGTCCTGAAGATACTTTCAGGCACAAACTTTGTTTGCTCACACTTGGATAAAGGATTAAACAATTTATTATATTCTAACCAAGTGAAAAATAAACTTTCAATATCAATACATGTCTGTAAGGATAAGTGCATTGCATTATGGGATACTAAAGCAATTAATCTGAAGTCATTAACCTCTATATACAAGTAGCCCACTTGTGAAGTTACTTCACGTGCAAGCTTTGTTTGCTTATACTTGATTAAAGGATAAAACCAAGAATATAATTTCTTGGCATGCGTAATTTATAGTATAACTAATTGAAAAACCTTCAATGTCAAACTTCAATATTCAAGTCCTCCTGTAAAGCCACAGATTTGCTTTTGATTCCTCATCACTCTCTACAGTTTTGAATCATCTGCAAATTGTTAAATATTGCCAGTTAAACCTATCCCAATATCATTAATATACAAATTAAATAACAATGGCACCAAAACTGACCCATGTGGCAAACCACTAGTGACATTAATCTTTCGAGATGGTGTCCCCCCCATACACAACTTGCTGATACCCATCCAAACTCATTAGCCTATCATCGAATCCCATCTGCTTCGTTTAGTGATCAATTTGTAGTTTTATAAATCTATCAAAAGCCTTTGAAAAATCTAAGTATACAGCTGTACATGCATCTCCCTTGTCCAACTCATTTGTCACCTTGCTATAGCACATAAGCAAGTTTGTAAAGCATGACCTCCCTCTAACAAACCCATGCTGACAAGCAAAAATAATACTGCTGTTATCAACTCACTTTTGTATCCTATATCACACCAATCTCTCCAATACCTTACCTACAACTCCAGATATACAGATTGGCTTATAATTTGTTGTCACAGATTATCACCACCTTTACAAAGTAAAATATTTTGCCTTCCTTTTGCTCCTTTGAGACTTGTGCTGTTGCAAAACTCTTGTTAAACAGGTAGGCTAATTCTGATTCTAACTCCTTGGAATATCCTTTAAGACATGTGGTTATATGTCATCAAGTCCTATTTCCTTATTGACATCTAGCTCACTTAACTCTTCATATACCCCTTGCTTGCTCACCATTAAGTCTTCTCTCATTTCATTTTCTGCACTTGAGTTTCTGATTTCACACTGAAGGTGAACACCTCAACTATGCTTTATGCAGCAGTCATCAATCTCTTACTTTATCTATAAAGAGCATTTTATTATAATCATTCTTCCTTCGACTTGCCACATATTGAAAAAAAACTTATAAGGGTTTTCCTGATTTGCTAATTTCTGCTCATACTGCTTTGTTGTCCTTACCAACTGAGTTACTCTCTTAGCCTGCTCTTTATACTCTTCATGCCATTGATAATTATCATTATTCATCTTGTGCTGCCTCCAAAGTACCTTCCTCTTTTTCCAGATTTCATGCTTAATCCTCTTGTTCACCATTTTACACCTACCTTATTCAGCCTTTTGACCTTCGGAATACATTTGTACACTAATGCTGTTATATCTTTGTCAGTTCGCAAGGACCATTTATTTCCTTACTGCTCAATTCCTCATTCCATACTATGACTCCAAGATGTCTCATAAGAGTGTCATAATCACCACTCTTATACTTCCACATATATCCTTTCCTCACAGAAGTCTTCATATGGCTAGTCACAAGCAATGTGATCACTTCATGATCATTCTCACCAACTAGTGGAAAGTGCAAAATCCCACTCACAATACATCCTCTAATGAAATGATTACATCTAAAACTCTCGATCATCGTGTGTGCTTCTTTACATATGTCTGGGATATTTGACTTTCAAGAACTCAAGAAATTCATTTTCTTTATTCCCACATGCTATCTCCATAATTAAAATCACCCATAATAATACCCTTTCCTTGTTCACTAACCAAAGTTGCTTATACATCTCTTCATCACCACCCTCCATATTCCCTGGCCTATAGCAACATCTGACTAAATATCTCTTCCTATCAACCTCCCCCTCAATTCCCACTGCCTCAAAACCATTGCCACGATTTTCCTCTTTCATGTCTTCCCTATGTGGACATAATTCCCCTACTATCATTAGCAGCAGTTTTTCCCCCATTCTTTCTATCCTCACAAAAAAAAAGCTATACTCTTTCATTTCTATTCCTGTTACGTTATCACCTTCATTCAACTATGTTTCACTTATTCCAATGACTTTGGGACAAGTAAACTCAATCAGTGAAAAATTTCATCTCTCTTATTTCTGATACTCATAACATTTGTAAATAAACACAGCTGCTCACATTTAGGTCTATATAACCAATCCTACCACCACTTGTTTTTCTTGGTGATTTTCCCACCATACCTTTCCCTTGACCAATCACCTTTATTACTGCTTACCACATATATCTACTCAGTCTCAATTATTCCACTCGCATCCCAATCTATTCCACTGCTGTGCTAATCATCCCCATACATACATTCACAACTACTCCCAATATCCACTCTCCCTATGCCATGTCTCCCTCTACCCTGGCTCTCCCTATTTCTCTGTTCCTCTTGCATTCCCATTTTCTCTTCATCTCTCACACTACTAATACTGTTTCCATTGCCAAGCACCTCAGTTTCTTCAATACCACTCTCCTGATCTTTCACTTCCCCTCTTACTTCAGATCCCTTGCTTTCATCACACAGACACTGTACTTCCATCTAGCAACAGTTTCAACAGTTCACTCACTCCAAGCCATTAAATGCAATCCATCACACCTATATCATTCCATTCTTCACTGAAATACATGTCATACATCCACAAACTGCACTCCCTTCTTTTCACACACCTCTGCCAGCATACCATTCTTGATTCTGGTTCTCCGTCTCAACTCATCATTGTCATAACCTTGGCAATACACTGACAACCTTGGCAATACACTGACAACCTTGGCAATACACTGACAACCTTTCCCACTATACTGTTATCTTTCACTCTCCACAATTATGATATTTAGTCATAAATAGCTTACATGAAAGATACTCGATTACAAATATTATCTATTCACCATATAGCATTATGGTGTGTTAGAACATTATAATCTTCTGAAAATTTTGCACTCTACTGCAATATGAAATTCAGTTTGGTATCAACATACTTCCTTCAAGAGTGTCAATAATATTAATAATAATTTGTATTATTTTAGCGCAACAAGAGGAACAAAGCAATATTTTGTTGTTACTCTTGCTGCTGATTATATAAGGGAGATAATGGACTGATCCAATTCAACCTGCTATTAGGCATATTTTTATTATTTATTTATTTATTTTAATAAGAAATCACAATCAATTAACATTTTTAATATTTTCTTTCCATATGTAATGATAAGAAATGACAAATTTCATTTTTTGGGGGTGTTATTTTCTTTTCTTTCTATTCATAAATTTGCAGAATTAAGTAAAATTAATGAATTTTAGTAGCATTCCAATCATAGTTTAGCTTCAAATGATTCACATAATGAAAAAGAACAATTGGAATAGTGATTGTACATTCCCCCCCATCTCCCCTATAATGCAAAAATATAATAACTCTTGTAATAAAAAATAACTAACACTGGGTTTATAGGTCATAATAATTATTTAATAAACCAACTAGTTTCACCACTTAAGCCAGTGGCTTCATCTGGGTTAGGATAAACACATAAATAAATATACAACAAACATTAAATATGAATCATTACATAACTAAAAATACCGAATGTGTTGGAACATTCGGCGTTTTTAGTTATGTAATGATTTAACACTTGTCATATATTTATTTGTATGTTTATCCTAACCCAGACGAAGCCACTGGCTTAAGTGGCAAAATAGTAGGTTTATTAAATAATTATTACAACCTATAAACCCAGTGTTAGTTATTTTTTATCACATTAGTTTTATGGTCGAAAAAATCAACATACTCATCATATAATAACTCTGCCTTAAAAATAAATGAAATAATAAAAAAAGTATATATGTTCTATTTACAAACAATATATTAAAATAAATAAAAGATTTAAACAGAATGAATAAAAATTTTGTCCCATAGTCATATATATTCTTATAGACCAAATGTGCGATACAATTTTAATAATGCAGAATGTTTAAATCATATATGATACCACAGAAGCACATTAATAAACTGAGAAAGGAAAAAAAAATAGATAATATAATATGAGATTATAATATATGTAAAACACACACTCCATAGAAATTTATGTAGTGCTATATTAGGATGAGTGAATATGGGGCAGGGGAGAAGTCCAATAAGTTCTTAGATCTTGATTTTAATAGGGACATATCTATAATTTCTTTCCACTGCTGATGAATTTTGTCAGTATGGAAAACGAAGGCACATACAGGTATAGAAAAATGAAGAGGTTAACCTAAATGCCACTTACTGTGAGCTGTACTTCTCCCTTCTTGCTTTGCGATGCACAGCTACAGGGACTGGCTGAAGTTTTTCTTTAGGTTTTTCATCTCGTGAAGAAAATCTGAGGGAAAAATCTCCAACTTTTAAATGTACAGAAAGAAGAGAATAGTTTCTTTCTGTTTCGTGATAAAACTGAATAATGATGTTAATATGATGTCATAGTTATTCTCCTAGAGAATAATAAATGCAAACAAAGAAGTGAACTGTATAAAATATAGTATTTCTACTATTTACAGTTAGATAAAATGCGCAGACAAAGTAACAGCAGGTTTCCTACTAGATTTGTGCTAAGCGTGGCACAATTACAATAAACATGTGCCACTCTTAAGAGATCTGAAGCAGATTAAGCGAGTTTTTCCAATTTTAAGTATGCATCACCTCAGAGGTATTCATAACTGATATTTCATTATTACTTTCTTCTACTGTTTGTTAAACCAGAAAAAAGCTGAAAAGTAATGGTATAGGAATCTCTCATTTATCTGGACCTCAGCTAACTGGTTATATGGTTCTTGGATCAGGCTAGTGACAGATATACACTCCTCTACTTTTGACACTTGTCACTGTTAAAAATAGGTATTTGCATCATTCATTTGTTAACATGATTTGTTTCATTTTTGCTTGGTTGAGAAAGACAATCCTTGTATTTAAAATTTAAAAAAGTGCAATAATTAATTTGTATAACATTAAACACAAAACATGCAAATGGGAACTTCAAAATATTAAGATTTAATTCAACTTCATTTGGGTCTTTCATTATTATTATCTCAGCAACTCCATGGAGTGCTATGACTCATCGTAGCAGGCTGAAAACAACTATCACACCTCTTCTTAATCTCAATTCATTGACACCGGACTGACAACTACCTCTGTTAACTCATTCACAATGCTCAAAGTAAAAAATCTGGTCCTCATATTCTTGCTAAACACATTCTTACTCAAGTTCCAGGGATTACACCCTGTTCCACTTCCTACTATTTATTGAAAAACTTCTGCATATATCCTATAAAACCTTTTTATGTTCCATCATATTTCCACTTCCCTTTTCCATCTAAAATCAAAATTTAGAAACTACAGTCTTTTAGTGTATTCACAAGCATTTCAAATATCTATTTCCATCTTGGTAACCTACTATTTTCTTACAAAATCAAGGTGACAAATGCATATGTGGATTACCAGATGTGATCATATCAAAGCTTTATAAAGAGGGACAATAACTTTCTAATCTAGATACTTGTCATTATGTTTTTAATTTTTTTTTCTTTTTATCAAAATTTCAACTTTAGCACCATGTCCAATGAAGTTCCTTTCCTTTCTAGATGGAATTCTCAGCTTCATTAATTTATTACTGTGAGTCCCATCAATGTAATGAACAGCTTTTAATATTTTTCTTCCAAAGAGTGTGACTTCCCATTCACTGCCATTCAATTATGGACAAAACATTACAGTTACTGTTTGATCTGGTAACTCTAGTTCATAGTGTGCCAATCTATTTGAATTATCTTGCAGGGCAGGGAACTAGTGATCTAAGAACTAGTGATCTCTTTCAGATAATCATCATCATCCCTAATATCATAAATGTACAAATTAAATAGCAATGGTCCAAGCATAGATGCCCAATAGCACACTGCTGGTCACATACCTTTTTGATTCTGCTACACCATATACCTCTCTCTCTCTCCATTTACTCCACTATGTGCAACAGTTTTCTGTGCCATCTCCTGCAAATACCTTTGTAGAGTTTAGCAAGGATACAGTGTCAACATTTCACTTATCTAATTCAAGTGAGCAAATTACTAAGGCAGCTAGCCCAACTTTCACTTAACCACACTGATCCTTTTCCCCACAAGTATCATATTTTTGTCTATCCATTCCTCAATGGTCTTAACCAACTGTTCCAATACCTTAATCACTATTCCTGAGATATTAACAAGTTTAGAGTTTGTTATTTGCCTTTAGAGGTAACAAATTGTAGACACAATGAAATGAAACTATCATGTTGCTCTCTTGCCTCAGCCTTTGGACTATGCCACTGCCAAGACTCAAACCATCTGGATAGAGGAACTACCAATACTCTTGCACTTTCTCATAATACATATGCAGATACCCCCATCTAATACCAATGCCATACTTTACACCCAGATTTTGAAATGTTCTGAGCATCTCAAGTTTGGCTACCTTGATTCTATCCCTGTCACATTCATCTCTTCGATGATGCATCCTTACAAAGTAATCATCTAGTAATTCAACTTTTTTCTCCTGCTTCTATCACTTTGTTACCATTTTTGTTAATTAAAGCTATCCCATAAACATTCTTCTTTTGACTCCCTGAATAATGAAAGTACTTCCTGGGATTTTCTTCAGTGTTTTTGGCTATTTTCTCTCATAATCTGATTTTGCCTTCTTTGCCACTGTTCATTTTTCTTACTGGTGTTGTGTAAACTGCTCATTAGCTTGTTCATTACATTTTTCATTACTGATATTCCTTCTGTAGAATTTTCTTTTTGCAGCAGCTACTGCTTAATGATGCTACTCATTAAGCAGTAGCTGGACTTAATAACAGTCCCATATTGCTGCTTCAAACAACTCCTTGACCATTTCCCATGCAATGCTAATATCTTTCCCTTGAAATATTCATATCCTGTTCTGTTCTCTCTGTCTTTCAAGAAAATACAATATCACTTGCATTCTATCCCTTTAACCATATCCCCCTCCATCAACTCAATCTCATGCCTATAATTTTTAGGCAAGATGAACCAACCGTTAGTGATGAAAACTCTTTCTCATTATTGCAAGTTTTTCAGATTTCTAATTTTTATCCTCTTAGGACTAATGGCACTCATATATTTTCTAATGGCCACCTCATTCTGATTTATGACCTGAGAAGTTAGATTCAGCCTTCTATGATCATTCCTATTCTCATGTTCACTTGCCTCACATGTGTCTGCAATACTCATCCACCCACCCACCCACTTGTGTCCATCCTAACAGCTCTAGTTTCTCTGATTCTGCAAATTCAATATCTCAAATGCATGATTCATATATAAGTAATTCATATCCTCTCTCATTCCATAATAACTTTCAAATTTCATACTGCCAAAAACTATCAAACCTTTCTCTTTCCCTCTTTCCAGATGAACAGAATCATTCACATCTTTAATCTTCATTTCCAGAAAACAAAATCATCCATGCTCCCATTAAGTACAACCTGATTACATCCTGATTATGGAATCACTATTCAACATCATACAATGCTCCCTTTTCTTCCTTTTATACTCTTCTTTCTTTTCCCTCACCACCTGCCAGATATTTCTCCAATTCTTGAACTTACACTTTCTTCTGTGCACGACTCTATGCATGCATGCTATTTCATTTATTGCTAGCTCACCATTCTCATTGCAAATAATAAATTTTGTTCATTTTACTCTATCATTATTGGCATTTTGTAACCTTTCCATCACTACTGAAACTGCATTTCTCTTTTCTTTTTTTTTGGAAATTTATTTTCCACTTGGTTAGACTATACTATATTTAGTTTAATCCTTTACCCAAGTGTAGGCAAACAAAGTTTGCACCTGAAGTAGTTCAGGACTGAGGCAACTCGTAGCAAAGATGGACCAAACTCTCATCACTCCTTATCTCAGAATCTCTCATAATGCAAAGCACATTTTCTTGCAGACATGCATAAAGCTATGCATTAAGGGAAGGGCCACTACCCAGACCGGTTTCGACCTTTATTGAGGTCTCGTCGGTGGGAGGCAGACCCAGAAGTGGTGATACTAAGGCAAAAGCAATGGAGAGGTCATATTTACTTATACGAGTTGCCAAAAGGTATACCACCTTATTATTAATTTACTCTGGATTGAGAGAAAGATGTTGGAAGTTTATTTTCCACTTGGTTAGACTATAATAAATTTAATTTAATCCTTTACCCAAGTGTAGGCAAACAAAGTTTGTGCTTGAAGTAGTTCAGGCGAAAAATAAACTTCCAACATCTTTCTCTAAATCCAGAGTAAATTAATAATAAGGTCGTACACCTTTTGGCCACTCATATAAGTAAATATGACCTCTCCATTGCTTTTGCCTCAGTGCCACTTCTGGGTCTGCTTCCCACTGATGAGACCTCAATAAAGGTCGAAACCGGTCTCTGTATGGCCCTTCCCTTAATGCATAGCTTTATACATGTTTGCAAGGAGATGTGCTTTGTATTATGGAACATACTGAGACAAGGAGTGATGAGAACTTGGTCCACCTTTGCTACGAGTTACCTCCGTCCTAAACTACTTCAGGCGCAAACTTTGTTTGCCTACACTTGGGTAAAGGATTAAACTAAATTCATTATTATTTCTCCTTTCTTTGTTTCTAACTTGCATTTTCATGCTCTTTGTCATGGTCATTCACAAATATGATCCTAACACAATCCATATCTTTTTGAATATCATCTTTTATTATTATTATTATTATTATTGAGTGACACCTCCAGGGAGTCCAAAGACTCATCAAGGGAAGGCACCCTCTACAACTCTTCGCCACTCAATCCACCAACTACAGTGAACCACATCATCTACGCTATCTACTGCTCACCACTAGTATTTTCACAGAAAATCACAAACATCCATGCATATGGTGGGATTCGAACCTACAGCCTTTTGGCTGGAGAGTGGACAGGATCTTCATCAAATTCCTGACAAGTACCTTCAGAGATTTTACAGGATATTATTATGATAGTTCTACATGAAATGAGTACTACATGCAAAATTTATATCATTACTAACTTCCTATCGGCAATATTAACAGATTAAATTAATCTGTTATCTGTCAAGACTCCAATATTATTAGATCTTATATTTCTATTTTCTAAGACACTTTTTTACAGACAAAGAGGTAGACAAATATCTAGGTAGATTGTATCAATCTACCTAGATCTTTGTCTACCTCTGAGCCTTTTCCTGCCATCCTGGCAAAGATTGTTTTGCTAAAATCTTACTTCTCCATGGAAAACATTATGTTGAAATGATTCTACCACTTAACATTAGCTCTGCTAATACATTCTTTAATGCTAACAATGTAAAGTTCATTAATAATTTCCTCATTTTTCATATGATACTGCCATTGATGTCATCAGTCTTTCCCCTAATCTTTCTCAGATAAGTGATATCTATAATTTTCAGTTTTTGATCAGGTGTTTTATTTCTCACCCAGCTCTCAGATACATAAATTCAAATTGGTACGAAAACACTATCTTGTATACAGCTAGTGTAGTGTTTTAACTGATTTCTCTCTTAATCAATATAAATTTATTCAGCTGACTTCCTACCATGCTAGCTGTGCTAACTGTGTTATCCATTTCCATATTTAATTTGCCATCTTCATGAAAAATTGTGCTCAAACAGTTAAAATATTTTACTGGTTCTGTGTTCCTGCCTATTTTCATAGTTTTGGTATTTTTATTACTGATTTACCTGCCAAATTTGTTATAGCTATTATTCAGCTTAGTAGAGAATCTGGAGACTTGCATTGCATGTGTTTAGAAGTACATCATCTGTATAAAGCAAAGAGCTAAGTTTAATATCTCTGACTCTAATATCAGGTTTAATGCCAGTTTCTGTTGTAATGAGATCCATATAGATGATGAATAAGAGCAAAGATAAGGTGCTTCCTTGTCTTACATCAGACCATCTCCCTGTATCTCTTTCAAATCTAATTGTTGACTTATAACTTATATATATAGAGAGAATGTATTACTCTGTAATGTTCCATTTACCTATTAATTTGAAAAGCTTTTCTCTGAGCACCCTGTCATGTGCCCTTTCCAAATTTATAAAACTTAAGTACAGATTCTTTCATATTCCCATAATTTCACAATTATTTTGTTGTAAAGTGAAAATATGGTCTTAATAATCTCTATATGGCCTGAACTCCTTGTTCTTCTCTGAGTTTCTCTTTTACAATTTTTCTGATCTCAGCCTCTTTTGAAGTATGCTTGCATAAATCTTACTTGGAACACTTGGTAGAGAAATTCCTCAGTAATTCTCACATACTCCAATCATATGGAATTTAACCCCCCCTGACCAGGCCTTCTGAATTATGTAGTGTAACTACTGTAAAACTTTTATACCTTCATATTTTAGCATTTCTGGTCAAATATAATCTAATCTAGCTGCCTTTCCACATTTTAAGTTTTTTTGGCTCTTTCTTAACTCAATATTGAGTTAAGATGTGTTTCAGTGGTTGACTCTTTGCTGTTAACCCTGGTTCCCTGACAAAAAAAAGGGACCTTGACCAGCTGAAACATCAGCAGGCATGAAGTTCTGTGATGTTGTACCATTATTTTGCATTAAGTCATTAAGAAAAACAATTAGCCTATCCTCGTTTGTTCAGTATCTGGGTATATACTTGACAGGGTGCAGCACAAGGTTAGGACTGGATATTACTGATCTTTAAAATTCTAAGCAGAGGTATCCTCCCAATTATCCAGCTCTGATCCTTAAGCTCCACTCATCTTGAATATTATTATTATTATTATTATTATATATACACAGGTATCCCTTGATGTATGCAGCTTTGATTAATGCAGTTTTGATTAGTGCACAAAAAATTATTGTGACCATAAACTTGATATATGAGGTATCAAATTTGATTAGTGCGGCCCAAACAGTTTGAAAATAAGTAAAGCGTTTGACTTGGTCAATAAAACCGATCAAATCACGTGGTACGAGTCGTGCTCCAACATTAGTAACTCAGTCTCAGTGCTTCAATTTATCAGCAGAGAGTGGGGCGTACACTGGAAGAGCTCTAGGCTTGGTGAATCAACTATACGAGCCATTTTAAATAAAGCGACTGAGTACCGCAAATAAGGCAAAGTGGCATCTGCATCTTTGAGTATGCAGAGTAAAATCATGGAGGAGGAAAAAAAAGCTATCCCTGCTCAATTCACGTTAGATAAGTTTTTTTTTTTTATAAAAAATAAATATTTAGATAAGTTTTTATGTAACAAATATGTATAGATAAAATATATAAATACATGTCACCTTAAAAATAAATGATGTTTAAATTTTTATATTTTGCAGGATTCATTATAATTATTCCCATCATTTCTTAACATTGAATAATGTGGTGTCCATCGAGGATTAATTAACCGCATATATCAAGGGTTACCTATATATATATATATTGTTTTTTTTTTTTGCCAGTTAAATAACAAGTTAGAAGTCAAAAATAATCTATATAACTTTGAACAAAATGATACATCCATATTTTTAAATTTTACGAAGGGGAAGGTCACATAAACAAACATTTCCAGAGTTTTGATTTAAAAAAAAATCCTAAATTGTATCAGTATTAAGTAAACAATAATTTCTATATGTGCTGCTCCTAAGGATGTATTAACCAATATCATGGCAAAGCCCTATTACCATAATATCAATAATGTGATAGTGATAAAATTATAAATGAAAGAGTTTGTTTGCTTTCCTGTTTTTTGAAATGTATTTGTGCACATTATGTGCAATTATACCACAAGTTACAATAAAGCAAATGGCAACACTGCTTTAATGTTTCATCAACCTAAATGCCTTTTCATCATAACCGTATTAATGTCTTCTACTAGGTATTTATTATAATAATGACAGACTTTCCATGGAGTCAAGAAAATTATCAAGGTCAGTCTGTGCCAGGTACCACAAAGACAATATGATGGCACATTGTCTTTGTCCCTTTGATTTGAAAAATTTCTCTAATGCCTATTTTGAATGCTCACACCAGGCCTTATATGAGGGTGCTGAAAAGTTATGATAATCACCATGAAGGAATTGAGGGAGAACCCTTTATCAGAACTTTTCAGTTCTGATAAAGGGTAGGTCTCAATCGCATCATCCTTTCTTCTCTACTCTACATTCCTTAATCTACCTTCATCACACATACAAAGTCGTAATATTATCTGCACATTTGCCATTCTCCAGACAGCAATGAATTCCAAGCACCAAACACCACTCTCCATGCTAAAAATCTGTTCCCACTTTTTCTGCAAGTTTGGGATAGTACATTGTCTTTGTTCCTTTGATTTTAAAAAATTTCTTTAATGCATATTTGATGAGCACCTCTCAACAATTTATAGGTCTCAATCGCATCATCCTTCCTTCTCTAAACTTCAACACAGACATTCCAAAGTTCTAATATTATTTCTACATCCTTTCTAAAGTTTCCATGTTCCCTTGAAATCCAAGTAACCAGATCATATACGATAGCCCACAGGCCCATATATGGTCTAATCAACATTGATGGTCAATATTCTTCTCGCCAGTAGAGCAATTTGATTTCACCACATTTGATATGTGTCCATTGTTCATACTCTCTGTTGATTATCATTCTATGATTATTTGTCTCCTCCACCTCCTTCAGTATGGTCCTGCCTATAGTTTTCCATTTCTGAATATTAAAGTTTAAAACATGACACTCAGTCACATTAGATGATAATCCCAATAATCTAATAATTGGGATTATTAGGTTAATTAAAAATAATTAACCTAATAATCCCAATTTTGCATTATCTGGAAACAACAGACTGTATGTGGTTTAAAAAAAAATTACTAATTGCATATGGTCTTTTTAATGCACTTGTTTTTAATTTTTAAGTAGAGAAATCCAATTCTTATATTTTAAATTAAAAAAAAAAACATTCATTTTGGTGAGCACTTTGATGAGCATTTTGGTGTTGAAGAGTTTTGCAATCAATTAGTTCAGTGTTTTAAGTTAAATGATATAAATAGGGTAATGTAGGTGGGGAATCTGAAGCATTTTTTTTTTTTGCATATTGCAAACAAAGCCAAACTGGGATGTGATAATTTATGAATATTACAAATAAAATAAATTTTTAAAAAAGCTTAATTAATTTAGTACAGTTGGTAGATTTTATTTATTTGCGTTCGGTTTCCCCCTTTCCTCAACAATCCCTTAGGACTGGTTGAGCCCTCATAATGAGGGATTACGTATGTATTTTATGATTGTAGATGCGTATGTGTTCACAGGCAAGTTTTGTTTGTTCTAAGGGACGAAAAACCCGAGTTTCCGGATGATTATAAAATTTTTTTTATTAATCTCTATATGAGACGGCTAACTCACTTTTAGTTGAAAGAGATCAGATAAAGGTTCCTTGCATCATGGATGGGAATCAAACCCAGGTCTTTCTGCACAAAGGGCTTCATCTATACTGACTGAGCTATGGAGGCTCTTAGTTGGTACTGATATTCAAGTGGCATAAGAGCATCTTCTGCTTATTGCAGGCCTGAAGTCAAAATGTCTGGTCTCTAGAATTTGCTGGATTATCTATCTTTGTTAACACACAAACACTAATGTGATACATGTGTTTGTTGGATCTTTTGTAGGCAGGATCATTATTAAAAAAAAAGAAATTTTATTAAAATACTACATTTCTTAGGAGAAAAAACAAGGATACTTTTATTTTCAAAAATCAGCAAATTATATTTAACTGTCCCCAACCAACCTTTAAATATCTTACTCTTTAATATACTGTTTTATATATATATATATATACACAAACAAATTTATTTATTTTTTTTTTCCAGTACATCACAAATTACTGGGGTCATACATAGACATGATAAGTTCACTTCATGACAGTGTGAAGCACAATGGGACACAGCTGAAGAAATTGCCTTTATAATTATCAGTATTATTATTCAGACCTCCATGGAGTCAAAAGACTCATCACGGGAGGTCCTTCCTAGGAAACACAAAGTCTATCAAGACTCATTGCGGGAGGTCCCTTCTAGGAAACACAAAGTCTATCATACCACTCCTTAAACTTATTGACCGTTCTCGCTCTCACCACTCTATCAGGCAATGCATTACATGGTTCAAAAACCCTCCATGCAAAGAAATCACTCTTCACCCTCTTGCTCATAGTTTCCTTCTGTAACTTCCAGGGATGGCCCCTTGTCATCACTCCTTCCTGCTGTACAACCAAGCGAAAGAACTTCCCATTGTCAACACTGTAACCACCTCTCAACAGTTTAAAACTCTCGATCATATCACCTCTTCTTCTTCTATGTACCAACCGCTGCAGTCCACATTCCCTCAGCCGATCCTCATAATTAACATTGTACAGTCCTGAAACCAAATTTTTTATCCGTCTTTATACCCTTTCCACAGTTAATTTATCCCCTTCAAATCCTGGGGACCAAATATGAGAACAATAGTCTAAGTGTGGTCTGATCAGGGTCTTATACAATGGAATGATAACTCTTTTATCTCTGCAGGTCAGTGTTCTTCTCATTATTGCAGCAATCCTCTGTGTTACCTTCACCACCTTTGCAATATGTCCCCTAAATTTCAGGTTTCTATCAATCATCAACCCCCAGATCCCTTGTTTCCCCTACCTCCTCCAATCAAGTATGCATCCTCCCATCGATGGATCCCAAACCTCAAGACTTTACATTTTGCTGCGTTGAACCGACCCCCCCCCATTCATTTGCCCATCTGTCTACTTTTTCAAATCCTCTTGCAGGGCTACCGCATCTGCACTATTACTAATAACCCTCCCCAGCTTCACATCATCCACAAACAACTGAATATCCCCCTGCAATCCACTGACAATGCCAGTGATATAAAGGTTAAACAATATAAGTCTCAGTACTCAGCACTGTGGAATCCAATTGTAACCCTCTGTCTCCTTCAAACTGCCTGACCATACACAACTCTCTGATACCTATCAGACAGCTAATCCTGAATCCAGTTGACTAATCTGACATCCAGACCCATGTGCTGCAACTTAAATATCAGCTTATCATGTGGTACCCTGTCAAATGCCTTCGCTAAGTCTAAGAAAATGGCAGTATATGCCTTTCTCTCATCTAATGCTCTTGTAACTCTATCATAAAAGGCTAGCATATTGCTAAAACAAGAGCGCCCCTTCACAAATCCATGCTGACTCTCACAGATAACATTACCCTCATCTGCCCAATGCTGTATACGGTCCCTCACCAATTTCTCCAGGATCTTAATAACTACTGATGATACACAAACTAGTCTATAATTAGACACTTCCAGTCTGCTACTGCCCTTATGCAATGGCACTATCTTACCTTCCTTCCATTTCATGGGTACCTTTCCTGTAGCCAGGCTTTCATTGAAAAGCCAGATCAAAGGAGCTGTCATTTCTTTAGCACATTCTCTCAAAACTTGTGGTGAAATACCATCCAGTCCCACAGCTTTACTGATATCCAGAGTACTCAGTATTTGGAACACACTATCCTCCTGCACCTCTAAACCTCGAAACTGCCTTATCCCTCTAGTATTAAAATTTACTCCTACAGGATGAAATACTCCAAGAAAGTGTTCATTGAACAATTCCACCATGTCCTCTGGATCAGTCACTCTATTCCCATTTTTATCCCACAATTTCATTCTTCCACAATCATTTCTCCTCATACTGGCTACATAGTTAAAAAATTCCCTAGGATTTTCTTTGGAAATCTTCTTAGAGCCAATCTCTTCTCATTCCAGTTTTGCCTTCCTTACCATACTAGTCACTTTTCTGGCCTGTGTCTTATATTCTTCATGCATCTCCTCTTCACCTATCTCCTGATATCTCTTCCACAGCCTTTTTTTCACATGCAGTTCCTGTTTAATATTGTTTGTCATCCACTTTACACCTAATTGTGCCCTTTTCTTCACTTGTGGAATACAGTTTACTATTGCTGCTAACAAATATTCCTTCACAATTTCCCAAGTGCTAATGATATCCTGGCATTCCAATTCCTCCCTGCATGAAACTTCCCCAAGTTGATGTCTAAGACTATTATATTAACTGTCTTATAATTCCACATACGTTTCCGTCTTTTTTTGATAATCCTGCATGTCTATTCATCTTCCAAGTCAAAACCACATTTTCACTCTCTCTCTCTCTCTCTCTCTCTCCAACTGGTGGGAGAGATGTCATCTCAATTATTATCAACTCTTCTGATGCTAAGACCAAATCCAAAACTCTTGAACCTCTTGTTCCCTCTATTACATGCTGCCTAAGACATTTGTCCCTCAAGAATTCTAGAAATTCCATTCCCTTATTGCTACATGCATCTTCCTCTCCCCAATTTATACTGTTGTAGTTAAAATCTCCTATAACAATCATTCTTCCTGCACTTGCCAAGTTCAACTGTCTAAACATCTCCTGGTCCCAACCGTCTGTGCTCCTTGGTTTGTAGCAACAAAATATCCTGTCTTCTCCACCTCTACCTCACACCATATGCTTTCAAAATCATTATTGTCACTGCCTTCCAAAGCCTCCACTCTTAGAAGACATGTCGTCACTTATCATAAGCAGTACTCCACCACCACGTTTTCCCTTCCTATCCTGCCAAAAAATGCTGTACCCTGCTACTTCTATTCCTGTTATTATATCATCTTCTGTCAACCATGTCTCTGTGATCCCAGTAATCTTTGTCCAGGCTGATGCTATCAGTGCCACCAATTCCTCTCCTTTATTCCAGATACTCCTGGCATTATATCCAACATTATCCCCTCTAGACTCCACTGGGCTCAGCGTTACCTCATGTTGTCCCCCTTCTCCCAAGTACCCATTCCCACAAGAGGCCACCCCCCTGCTACCATCCACCTTGGGCATTCTAGTTTCCCTGCATTGACACACTGACTCGTTCAGAACAGCAATCTCTCCAGATGCATACATCCTTCCTCATTCAAATGCAAGCAGCCTCTCACATACAATTCCTTTCTGTCTGCAAATGCCCTCCAAGCATTCACATATTCCAATCCTGTCTTCTGACACATTCTAGCTACTATATTATTCAATATTTCTGCTCTTCTGCTCAGTTCGTCACAATCATACCTAGGCAACATGCACACCATCTTTCCTCTTTGCATTTTCTTTCGTACAATCTCAAGCAAGAATCTCATATCTTTTGCTGCCCAATTTACATTACCTCTCAAGCCATTTGTTCCTACCATCACAATCATCTCAACCACCCTTTCACCCCTCTTAATTGCCATAGCCACACTGCTATTTGTCTGAGTATTTGCCTCGTTCCTTGAGGCAAATACTCCTCATGCATCCTATCTTGCACGCCACGGATCATTACACCTCTTACCACCCTGTTCCTCGATTGCTCACATGCATCCCTCACTCTCTCTGCTAATTTAGTGTTTTGGCTAATTTCTCTTTCTCTCATTCTATATAAATTTATTCATTTGACTACATATCATACCAGCATTGTTGATTCCATTGTCTATTTCCATATTTAATTTACTATCTTCACTAAATATTGTGCCTAAGTAGCTGAAATATTTTACTTGTTCTATAGGTTCTTACTATCCATTGATATTTTCAATGTTTCTGCTTATTTTAATTATCTTTGTCTTTTTAATGCTGACCTTCATACCATATCTCTTACAACAGTTATTCACTTTAGTCAGGGAATCTTGCAGACTTGTAGCAGATTTATTTAGAAGTATATCATCTGCATAAAGCAAAGAACTGAGATTAACATTCACAATTTTGATAACAGGTTTAATACCACTTTCCTTCATAATGTGATCCATATAGATAATTACAAGGATAATGTACATCCTTGTCTAACACCAGATTTAACATTAAACCATCTTCCTGTACCTCTCTCAATTTTAACTGCTGACTTACAACTCAAATAAAGACTAAGTATTGCTTGCTATAATGCTCCATTGACGCCATATAACTGTAGCGTATATTGAATAGCTTCTCTCTTGGCGTTGTCATATGCCTTTTCCAGATCTACAAAACTTAAATACAGATCTTTGTTATATTCCCATGATTTTGCAACTATCTGTCATAAAGTGAAAATCTGATCCTGACAGCCTTTATTTCGCCTGAATCCTGCTTGTTCTTCACCAAACTTCTTTTCCACAATCCTTCTCAATCATTTCTCAAGTATACTTGCATATATCTTACCAGGAACACTCAGTAGAGAAATACTTTATAATTCTCACATTCAGTTTTATTTCCCTTTTTATATATGGGTACTATGAGAGTTCTCTCCACTCATTAGAATTCGTCCCTCTGTCCAGGCCTTCTGAACTATGCAGTGCAGCCACTGTAAGACTTTTACACCACCATACTTGAGCATTTCTGGTCGACTATTATCTACTCCTGCTGCCTTTTCACATTTCAGGCTTTTGATGGCTTTTCTACTTCAAGTATGGATATGTATTCCTAGCTGCATTCCTGGTCAGTGTTTTTTACCACTGTGCTATCATCACTGCTTGTTTCATTTAGCAATTTTTCGAAGTAATTACTCCATACTTCAAGGATATCTTTTTCTCCTATTTTCATGCTAACTTTATCATCTCTAACTCCTTTTACAGCACTCTTTCCTGCATTTCTAAGCTTCTTCAACAACCTCCAGAATATCTTACCACCTTCTTGATATTTATTTTATATGTTCTTGCCAAAGTCCTCCCATGACTTTTGTTTAGCTAGTTTTACACAGTGTTTCGCTTTCTTACATTTGTCTCTGTATTCTCTAAGAGCAAAAGCTGACTTATTTGCCAGGAACTTTTGATATGCTTTCTTCTTTTCCTTCACTGCCTCTTTAAGTTCCTGTGTCCACCATGGAGTTCTGAATTTTCTATCCTTGCAGACTACCTCACCAAATGTCTCTCTGGCTGAATCAATCAGGATTTTCTTCAAGGCCACTGAATCTCCAAGGTTTGGTTCCTGTTCTCAAATTCTTTCATTTTTTCTTCAATAATCTTTGTGTATTTTAGTCTACAGTTCACATCTGAGAGCTGCTCAACTTTTATTCGCTTTAAAACTTTCTTACATGTTATTCTTTTCAATATGAAATTCAATTTTATCCTGCTCAAGACTAAATAGTGATCACTTCCAATTTCAAATCCTCTGTACACTCTGGTGTCCTGCACCAGGGAGAAAACATCACTATCAACAATAACATAGTCAATGAGACTTTTTTTATTCCTAGCCTCTTCTCTCCATGTGAATTTGTGCACATTTTTATGTTGGAACGTCCATGTCCTGAGCAGAAATCCAACAGGTATTTGCCATAATTGTTATTTTTGCTCTTTTCTTCAAATTTTCCCAAAATATTTTTGTATGTCTGACAATCATTTCCTACTCTGCTATTTAGATCCCCAACAAGGACCAATTTTTCCTTTTTCATTGTGTCAGTAGAGACTGAAAACATTCCTCGACTTCTACCTTAGTAGAGCCTTCTGTGGGATCATAGGCACAAATAAGTTGTCCAGTTCTCATTGTCCAGTTCTCATTTTTTGCCCACATCACTCTACTTGAGAATGTGTGCCATTCGAGAAGATTAGCCTCATATTTAGTATTGAATACTATGGCTACTCCTTCTTTTCCTTGATTGTTATTGCGTGAATATAATATTTTGTATTTATTGCTCAGAAAGATCTCACCAGTTTTTGCCTTTTTTGTTTCAGTCACCCCAATTAGTTATAACTAGTCCACTAATTATAACAACATCAATATTTATGGAAGTGAAATCTGAAAAAAGAGTATGTAAGAAAGATTTAAAAAGAATTGAAACATTGCATTATTATTATTATGTGACACCTCCAGGGAGTCCAGAGACTCATCGAGGGAGAGTATGCCAAGAGCATTGGACGATTGAACCCCTTCCAACTACTAACGCGCTCAAACTTACTTAACTTCTTGCCTGAGCCATTAGTAGCAGAGGCTCTACCAATCGACCAACCTTTGCTGGCTATGAGCAGCTTTTACAGTAAACTACAGACTCATAGGTTTATCACAAGAAAACCATGCTGAACTGGTTGGTCGAGTGGTTAGTATACCAGCTCTCCAACCAACAGGTCATGGGTTCGAATCCCACTGTGGGCATGGATATTTGTGATTTTCTTTATCTGGAAAATGAATTTCATCATCCAATGTGAGACCACAACCCTGATTATTGGAGTGCTGAGGTGGCTTGAAAAAGTTTTATATTTGGTTACTAGCATAGGGTTTCTGGACAGTGTAAAAATATAACTAGAACAATATATAAAATTGATAAAAATGGAATAATAAAACCTTAGCCAATACATGGTATACAAATGTACTGTACATTTACTAAAAAGATTCAACAATATAAACTTTATTGAAGAAAATATGAAATAGTTCAAAACCAAGAACCAAACCATGGAGTCTCAGGGGAAAGCTCTGAAATAAACACTGATTATTTTCTTCAAGAAAAATACACAGGAAAATGTAAGAGAAATAACAATGTCTAAAAGTAGCTAAACAAAAGTCATTGAAAGATCTTGGCAAGAATACAGAAGATAAATATCAAGAATGTAGTAAAATGTTCTGGAGACTATTGAAAAATCCTAAGAAATATGGGAAAGAATACTGTAAAAAAAATCGAATATGATAAAAGTGACATTATTATTACTCCAAGACCCCATGGAGTCAAAGACTCATCAAAGAGGTCCTTTTATCATAGCTCATCATACTGTGCCTTAAACACTCAAATTCTCTGCAGACGCACACTCTCAGGCATAGCATTCAATCATTCAAAACAATGAATGTAAAAAACTTGCTTCTCACTCCCATGCTCACACCCTCCTTATACGGCTTCCAGGGATGACCTCTGGTTCGCCCCTGATCTTCCACTGTTTTCTGTAGAACCTTTCCAACATTGATCCTATAACAACCCTTTACTAACTTATAGGTCTCTATCATATCTCCCCCTCTTCCTCCTGTCCACTAGACTGTATAAATTGAATCTTCTCAACCTTTCCTCATATTTGAATTCCAGAGGTCAGAAACTACCTTAGTCAGTCACCTCTGGACCCTTTCCAATATCTCTTTGTCCTTTTGAAAATCAGGTGACCAAATCACGGCACACTAGTCCATGTGTGACCTAATCAGAGCCTTATATAATGGAACAAGAATTTCCCTACTTCTACAAGCCAGTGTCCTCCGCATCATTCCCAGAAGTCTTTGTGCTGTCTTCACAATTTTTGCAATGTGTCCCCTAAATTTCAGATCCTTATCCACTATCATCCAAAGAGCTCTTATTTCCTCCATCTCTGACAATATATCACCACCAAGCATAAATTCTATATCCCAGTTTGTTTTCCAAATTTTAAAACCTTACATTTTGCAACATTGAACTCGCATCCACATTCCCGTGCCCATTCATTCAATTTATTTAAGTCTTCTTGTAAGGCCACAACATCTTCTCTACTGTTCATGGTTCATCCCAACTTTGCATCATCTGCAAACAACTGAATATCTCCATCCAAATCTTCACCAATATCATTAATATACAAATTAAACTTAACCTCAGGGATCTGTTTATTGGCAATAAACAGACCCCTGAGGAACACCACTCTGCATTATACAACTTGTTGATACCTATCAGATAGCCAGTCTCCAATCCAATGCAATAATCTAATATCTAACTCCATCTGCTCTAATTTGACTGTCAACTTATCATGCAGTAATCTATCATAAGCCTTTGCAAAATTTAAGTATGTTACTGTGTATCCCTCTCCTCTGTCCAAAGAAACCGTCACCTTATTATAATAAGTAATTAGGTGTTTAGTAATAAGTAATTACTAAAACATGACCTCCCTTTAGCAAATCCATGCTGTCCATCAAAGATTGTTTTCAACCCATATCTGGATCCTAGTTCTCACAAGCTTTGCCAACAACTTAACCACAACACCTAACACACAGATAGGCCTATAATTTGATGCTTGAGTTCTATCACCTCCCTTATGAAGCAGCACGATCTTGCCCTCCTTCCACTCCTTTGGAACTTGAACCAGTGCAAGACTCATATTAAAAAAAATATGTCAAGGCAGATGTCAACTCCTTGGTACATTCTTTCCGAATATGTGGTGATATATTATCAAGTCCCACAGCCTCATTAACATCAAATTTGCTCAACTCCCCATACACCTCTTACAGTCTCTCCTCCCCATCCTCAATTGCTCCCAATCTCTCCACGAAGTCACATTCACAAGAATTAAAGACGTTTATGAACTGTTCATTAAGTTTCTTCACTTTGTCTGTGGAAATACTAATGGTGGTGGTAAGCAGTAGATGGCGTTGGTGTAGTTCGTGGATTGAGTGGTGGAGACAGAGTTGTACAGCAGGTGCTCTCCCTCGATGAGTCTTTGGACTCCCTGGAGGTGTCAAATAATAATAATACATTCTGCAGTAGTTGTCTTTATATCATTATCTTCCCAATCAATGTCATCCTTCCATATCATTCTTTTTTTTTTCTTGCTACATATCAAAAGAACTCCCTAGAATTCTTTTTGGTTTAATTAGCTAAGTACTGCTCATACTTTACTTTTGCCACAGCTTCACTTTTGCTACTCTCTTACCAACCAAGTCACATGCCTTGCCTGGTCTTTGTAATTCTGATGGAATTGGTTATTACCACTTCTCTTATGCTGCCTCCATAATGCCCCTTTACTCTTTATTCATCCATTTCACACCTACCTTATTTAACCTTCTGACACTGGAATACATTTAGTCATTGCTTCTACTAGATAGTTCTTGAATATCCCAAAGCTACATTGATCTCTTTTCCAGCTAACTCCTCATTCCATTCTACACCTGCAAGCTGTCTCCTGAGCTCTTCATAATCACTATGTCTGTGGAATATACCATTTTCTCACAGAGGGTCCTCCCACTGCTAGCAACCACCCACTTCATGGTCACTCTCACCAACTGGATGGTGATTTGACACCTCATTTATAATTACATCCTCTGATGAGATGATAAAATCCAAGACTCTCAATTTTCGTGTTCCCTCTGTTACATACTGTCTGAGGTAGTTGTCCCTCAAAAACTCAAGGAACCGATTTTCTTTACTTCCAGTTGCTATCTCATCTTCCCAGTCTATATTGCCATAATTAAAATCACCCACAATGATCATCCTTTTCTTATTTGTTTGGCTAATTTGATTATACATTTCATAGTTACTACCATCCACATTACCAGGTCTATTACAACATCCAACTAAGTATTTCATTCTATTCACCACTATCTCACACCATACTGCCTCAAAAGTACTGGCACTATTTCCTTGTTGCATCTCTACTTTGTACGGACATAACACTTTCTCTATCATGAACAATAGCACTCTCTTTTCCTTTTTACCCTTCCTATCCTCACGAAACACATCACACCTTCCATCTCTATTCCTGTCAGGATGTCGTCCTCATCTAACCATGTCTCACTTATTCCAACAATTTTTGGGTGAACAGAGTCAATTATTGCAACCATTTCATTTGCCTTGTTTCTTACACTTCTAGCATTTGTATACAAACACAGCAGCTCATTCCTGGATCTACAGCTAATTCTACTGATACCACTTATTTCATGTGATTTCTCCATGCTCAACTCAAGCCATTTCCCTTTCTCCTTATTCATTTTAGAATTCTCTTCAAATCCAATCTTAATTCCAGGTCATCCCCTTCCTTTCCTGTCTACACATGCATTTACATCCTCTTGGAGCATCCACTTCTGTCATGCTATTCCCCTGTGCACACTGAGTCTCCCCATGTCCATCTTGCACACCTGTTCTCTCATTCTGTATATTCATGACACACTTCTTCATTCGTAACCACCTCTTCAATCTCTCCTGTCTTACTCTCCTCCTCTTCCACGCTTCCCACTTGATCAGATTCATTCTCTGTACTCACTTCTCTACCTTCCAGAAGCAGTCTCTCCAAGCGACTCACACCAAAATCACTCAAATACAGTCCATCACTCTTATACAATTCACCTCATCCTTCAAACTCATTCCACACAGTAACAAACTGCACTCCTTTCTCCTCACACATTTCTGCTAACATATCATTCTTAATCCTTGCTCTCCACCTCATCTCACCACTGTCATACCTAGGCAACACACTTACTACCTTTCCTGTCACACTATTCTCTTTTATCCATCTAAACAACCTCCTGATATCCAATCTGACATGTTCTTTGTTTGCAGTCAAGTCATTTGTACCTATTACAACTACCAACTCTTTTGCTTGGTTAGTTCTCATACCCAATGCCTCAATCACTCTACTCATTCTACCTCTGGTAAAACATACAAAATCTGAAGATAAGGATATCCTAGATGTCTCAAGTAATTACTTTGAACGATTGCTAAATGAAAGCCATCAAAAACTTGAAATGTGGAAAGGCAGCTAGATTAGATTATATTTGACCAGAAACATTGAAATATGGAGGTAGTATAGAAGTTTTACAGTGGCTACATAACATAATTCTGAAGACCTGGTAACAGGATCAAATTCCAGATGATTTGGATTTGGAGTAGAGTTCTCATAGTTGCCATCTATTAAAGAAAAAAATAAATTAAAAAAAAAAAAAAAAAAGGAATAAATCTGAATGTGAGAATTACAAAGGAATTTCTCCACTAAGTGTTCCAAGTAAGATTTATGCAAGCATATTTGAGAAGGGGCTGAGAAAAATTGTGGGAGAGAAACTTGAGAAGAACAGGGGATTTCAGGTCAAATAGAGGTTATCAAGACCAGATTTTCACTTTACAACAAAACAGTTGAGAAATCATGGGAATATGACAAGGATCTGTAGTTTTGTAGATCATCTGAAAAAGGTTTTTCCAGATGATATACAGAGAAAAGCTTTTTAAATCACTACAATTATATGGGTCAAATGGAACATTATACAGAGTAATACATTCTGTATATACCAGTTGTAAGTCAGCAATTACAAGTGAAGGAAATACAGAGATAATGGTCTGATGTAAAATGGGGTAAGACAAGGAATCACATTACAAAAGAAAGTAGCATTAAACCTGAGAAGAATCAAAGATATTAAACTTAGCTCTTTGGTTTATGCAGGCAATATATTTCAATATCAGGAATGAGTTGAAAAGTGTGAAACAAGAGATGAGGACACTGAAAACAAAAATGCAAAGCAAATCAGAGTAGGAGTGAGAGAGAGTTATGGGAATGATAGAAATGGAGAGAATATGAAAACCAGTGAAAGAGAAAGAATTAGAAAAAAGGCAATACAGTGCAGGAATTAAGGATGGAGATGACAGGACAGTAGGTAAGTGGGAGAACAAGGAGAAAAAGTGTCATAGGAGAGAGAGAGAGAGAGGGGAGGGGGGAACGAAGATGAGCAAGGAACAAACAGAGTGGTAGGAGGTGTGATGGATGATGACTCAATGATCCATGTATGCAAGATAGGATGCAGGAATGATAGATAAGTGTGACCATGGCAATTAAGCAAAGTTTTCAAGAGTGGATGAGATGATTGTGATAGTGAGCATGAATGACTTGAGAGGCTGTGTGAATCAGGTATCGCTAGATCTCAGGTTCATGCTTGCGGTTGTATGGAATCAAACAGAGAGATGAAAGATAGTGAGTGTGTTGCCCAGTAACGATAATACAGAGCTATGGAGAGGAGTGTCAATAATTAATAGTATGATAGCCAGAATATGATGAAAGAGAGGCATGGATTACATGGATATTTGGATGGAATTTAAAGGCAGAAAGGAACTTTATGCAAGAGATGTCTGGCATTTGAGTGGGGGACATAAGCATCTAGAGAGAATGTTGTTCTCTGAACAAGTCAGTGTGTTGATGCTGGTAACCTAGAATTATCACGGTAGCTAGTGGTAGGGCTGGCTTCTTGTGGGAATAGTCACTTGGAAGAAGAGGGAATACACTGTGTAATGATGAATCCAATCCAAGTCTAAGAAAATGGCAGTATATGCCTTTCTCTCATCCAATGCTCTTGTAACTCTATCATAAAAGGCTAGCATATTGCTAAAACAAGAGCGTCCCTTCACAAATCCAAGCTGACTCTCACAGATAACATTACCTTCATCTGCCCAATGCTGTATACGGTCCCTCACCAATTTCTCCAGGATCTTAATAACTACTGATGACACACAAACTGGCCTATAATTAGACACTTCCAGTCTGCTACCGCCCTTATGCAATGACACTATCTTACCTTCCTTCCATTCCCTGGGTACCTTTCCCATAGCCAGACGTTCATTGAAAAGCCAGGTCAACGGAGCTGTCAGTTCTTGAGCACATTCTCTCAAAACTCGTGGTGAAATACCATCCAGTCCCACAGCTTTACTGACATCCAGAGTACTCAGTATTTGAAACACACTCTCCTCCTGCACCTCTAAACCTTGAACCTGCCCTATCCCTCTAGCATTAAAACTGACTCCACCAGGATGAAATACTCCAATAAAGTGTTCATTGAACCATTCCACTATGTCCTCTGCATCAGTCACTCTATTCCCATTTTTATCCCACAATATCATTCTTCCACAGTCATTTCTCCTCCTACTGGCCACATATCTAAAAAATTCCCTAGGATTTTCTTTGGATCTTAGAGCTAATCTCCTCTCAAATTCCAGTTTCATCTTCTTTATCATACTAGTCACTCTTCATGCATCTTCTCTTCTCCTGTCTCCTTATATCTCTTCCACAGCCTGTTTTTCGCATGCAATTCCTGTTTAATATTGTTTGTCATCCACTTTACTCCAAATTGTGTCCTCTTGTTTACTTGTGGTATATACAACTTACCATTGCTGCTAACAAATATTCTTTCATAATTTCCCACCCACTAATGATATCCTGGCCTTCCAATTCCTCCCTCCATGAAACTTCCCCAATTGAATAATTAATTGAATGCATTGAATGCACTAAAGAATTGACAGCTACTTTGACCAGTCTTTTCAATGAGAGTTTGGCCATGGGAAAGGTGCCGAAAGAGTGGAAGGAAGGTAAAATTGTGTCAATATATAAGGGTTGTAGTAGGATGGAAGTGTAAAACTATACACCAATTTTTATTTCTTCAACAGCTGTCAACATTTTGGAGAAATTAGTGAGGGATTATTCATGTCATTGGGCAGATGAGGGTTATCTGTTATCTGTGAGAGTCAGAATGGATTTGTTAAGGGTTTTCTAGATTGTTTTAGTAATCTGATTGCCTTTTATAATAAAGTGACAAGAACTGTTGAAGAGAGAAAAGTACATTATGCTATTTTTTTTTATTTTACAAAGGCATTTAATAGGGTGGCATGTGATAAGCTGATATTTAAGTTGCAGCACATGGGTTTGGATGTCAGGTTAGCTGGTTAACTGGATTGGGACTGACTGTCTGATAGGTATCAGAGAGTTGTCTATGAGGGACTGTATGAAGGAAGCAGAAGGTTACAAGTTGGGGGCCCATAAGGCTCAGTACTGGAACCTGTATTGTTTAACTTTTATATCAATGACATTGTCAATGGACTACAGGGCAGATATTCAGTTGTTTGCATATGATGTATATCTTAGAAGGGGTTATTATTAATAGTGCAGATATGGTAGCCCTTCAAGAGGATTTTAATACAATTGACAGATGGACAAATGAATGGGGATAATTCATCTAAATCAGTGTTTCTCAATGTTTTTTGGATCATGCCCCACCTCAACGTCTCAAAGATTTTGATACCCCCCCCCCTCTAGCATAATAGTCAGCCAAGTTCTGAAAAAGTACAATATAAATATGTATAAATATGTACATGTACATTTTCTAATTTCCTCCAAAATATTCAAATTGTCCCCCTGTGGGGTGTATGCCCCACGTTGAGAAACACTGATCTAAATGTAAACTCTTGAAGTTTGGGATATATCGTTGGGAGGCTGCATACTCTGTTAGAAGAACTGTACTGGAGGAAGTGGAGCAAGCAAGGGATCTGGTGAAGTTTGATAGAAACCTGAAATTCAGGAAACATATTGCAAAGGTGGTGAAGGTAACCAAGAGGATTTTGCTGCAATACTAATACTGACCAGCAGAGATAAGAGTTATTCCATTGTATAAAATCTTGATCAGATCACATCCGAACTATTGTGCTCAAATTTAGTACCTAGGATTTAGAAAGAGTGCAAAGACAAACAAAGATGATATCAAGACAGTACAATGTTGGTTATAAGGACAGGCTGAGAAAAAACATTTACAGGGGTTGACACTAGGGATGCTATTTTGTTTTGTGAAACAGGAGGAAGGAGCAAGGACAAGGGATCATCCGAAGTTATGAGCAAGAGAGTAAGGAATGGTTTCTCTGCACGGGGTGTGGTTCAACCAACGAATGCATTGCATGACAGAGTTGTGAGAGCATAAACGGTCAATGGGTTCAAGGAGTGGCAAGATAGACTCGGTTTTATAGGGTGGGCCTCCCTAGATAGTCACGATGAGCCTTGTGCAGGTCCTGAATAATAATACATGCAGTACAAGTCTCAAGATTCTCTACTAAACTGAATAACAGCTGTAACAAATTTAGCATGAAAAGCACTAAAAAAAAAAACTATGAAAATTCGCAGGAACACAGAAAACTTCAGCTCGATTCTCAATGAAGAACCTATAAAACCTGTAAAATAGTTCAGCTATTCAGGCCCAGTTTTCAGTGAAGATGGCAAATTACATATGGAAATAGACAACAGAGTTAGCAAAACTGGTATGCTAAGTCCACTGAATAAATTTATATGGAGTAAGAGAGAAATTAGTCAAAACACTAAACTAGCTGTATACAAGATGGTGTTCAAACCAATTTTCACTTATTGATCTGAGAGCTGTGTTACAGATATGGGAGTTCTAAGAAAAACTATGGTCCCAAATCACCAATGACAATATATGAAAAATGATGATATTGTTATATTCATGAGTGTGTTGGCAGAACTAATCTCAGTTGGTATAATCACTTAAAAAGAGAAGTGAGGAGAGGTTAGAAAGGCAAGAAAAAGGCCCAGAGAAAGATCAAGATCTAGGTGGATTGATGCAGTAAGAGTGCTTTACAAGAACAAAATTTTAGATATGATAATATTGGCATGCTGACATGTAATAGAATAATTTGCAGGAAAAATTTTGATAGGAGATTAAGAATAATGTAAACTTAATCATATAGTGCTGTCATAGTAGCCTGAGGGTACATATACATCCCTTGAGGGTGCATATCATGAAATTGATGATGATAATGATGTGAAATCTGGACAATAAAGCAAAGCGATAAAGATTAATGGCAAGTGAAATAAAATTTACGAAAAAAAGTAAAAGTGAAATATATCCTCTGTATTGTATTTGGTCACTTCTTCAAAATTGAACTGAAATTTTATATTGGCTTTATTAGTTGACCAGATATTTAGAAAATATATAAGAATTGTCTACAAGTTTCACCAGCACTACTGTCTGGCTTCTTCAGGACATAACGTGCGTAAAATCAGTCAATAAACAATGACTGATACACCATGTCCCATGCTTATAATGTTACGTGTCATTTTAATTTATTTGACTGTGTCACTCCATTCTTTTTTACTAGTAAACGTTAGTTCTATGTACAGTTACACATGTCCAGAAGAAGAAGCCAGACAGTAATGCTGGTGAAACTTGTAGACAATTCTTATATATTTTACAAATATCTGGTCAACTAATAAAGCCAATATAAAATTTCAGTTCAAGTTTGAAATATATCCTATTCGATCATAAAAAAAATGAAGAAATAATGAAAGAACTAAACTGCAATCAATAATAGAGAAATAAAGAAATGTAAACACAGTTGGATGGAGCTGAAAATTAGAATGCAATGAAAGTTGCTCAAAGAAGTACTTCATCATAAACCATTTGGAATAAGGAGACCATACCATCCATTAAAGAGACTTATTCTTAGCTCTTGAGATCAGAGCAACCCATAAAATCAAGATCCTACTGTTTCCCTTTTCCTTATTTAGCAATTAAACAAACAAAACAACAACAACAAAAAAAAGCAGGTTTCCTTTATTCTTCTCTAAGAAAGCTTTCTTTATTGGCATAATCCTCCCTGGGATTTAAACACCATCTATTACAGCACAAAACTCACCTAATTTTCCTATTATTGCATTATAAAATTTAGCATCTGATCTAGCATTTTGGAGAAGAGATGAACCAGTTTAACTAAAAATCAACATTTTCAGAACCATTTGGCATATCTAGAGACACTTTAATAATTTTTTAAAAAATATTGTTTATTGCATCATGTTAGAGATCCTACACATATATTAATTTTGAGTTGAATTATCCAGTTGTTATACTTTGACAATTTTTTGTCAGTTTTTTTTAACAAGTGAATGGATGCAAAGATATTTTTTTTAATAGCCCAAGATACCAAAGCAGTTATTCTTTAATCATGCTTCTAAATATGATTGATTGGATGAACAACAGATATTCAGGATCTAGATAAATGAGATTACTCTATATTATTACTGCCAACTGAAACCTGCAAGGCATTAATGTATACCATAATATTATACTTTCCCCTGAGTTCAATATCATAATCATCAGATGCCATTTAAGTTGCTAATTAATGAGACATGGAATCACTGAGCTAAGTCTATTTATAATAGAAATATGTGATCTCACATATTCCTGTGCCAATTTCATATTTAAATAGCAACAAAAGATTAGATTCCAATTTTAATAAAAAATTAATAATTATAAAAACCCTTTATATTAAGGTAACTATAAGAGAAAATATTATGGTAAAAGTTTATTTTAGCATAACACCAGCACCTTGACAAAATACTTATATGAAATGTTTCTTCTTTGACAACTTCAGACTTGCCAAAAGTTCCTTCTGTGATGGCAAACTTATTTAGAATTTTATGGACATTGTCATACTTTCAACAATTATCAAAAATGATATTACTTGTCAATACTAGTAGGCTATAAATATATATCTCATCATTCCATAAAATAAAAGGCATGGCAGTAGTCCAGATAGTTTTTCCGTAATAACTCTGAATACCATGCAACAATGAAAGAAAGGAAACAAATCCACAAGATCCTAGTACAGTTTTTGTCTATCATATTGGGGATGAATGTAGATTAGTGCATTGGATTGGAGACTGGCTGGTACAATATACAACTTGCTGATAGGTATCAGCAAGTTGTATATGGGGGAGCAATATCTTGGAAAAGGAAAGTCTTTAGTGGTGTATTTCAGGGATCTGTTTTAGAGTCCATTGCTGTTTTAACTTGTATGTTAATGATATTGGCAAAAATTTGGATGGACATATTCAGTTGTTTGCAAATGATGCAAAGTTGGGACGAACTATGAAGAGTAGAGAAAATGTTGTGGCCTTACAAGACTTGAATAAATTGAATGAATGGGAATGGGAATGCAAGTTCAATGTTGTAAAATGTAAGGTTTTAAATTTGGAAAACAAAGATGAGATGTAAAATTTATGCCTGGTGGGGATATATTGTCAGAGGTGGCTGAAATAAGAGATCTTGGCATGATAGCTGATAAGGATCTGAAATTTAGAGGACACATTGCCCAAACTGTGAAGACAACACAGAGGCTTCTGGGAATGATAAGGAGGACACTGACTTGTAGAAGTAGGGAAATTCTTGTTCCGTTATATAAGGCTTTGATTAGGTCACACATGGACTAGCGTGCCGAGATTTGGTCACCTGATTTTCAAAAGTACGAAGAGATATTGGAAAGGGTCCAGAGGTGACTGACTAAGGTAATTTCTGATATCTGGAATGTCGAATATGAGGAAAGATCGAGAAGATGCAATTTACAGAGTCTAGTGGATAGGAGAAAGAGGGGAGATATGATAGAGACCTATAAGTTAATAAGGGGTTGTTACAGCAATGCTGGAGAGGTTCTACAGAAAACAGTGGGAGATCTGGGGAGAACCAGAGGCCATCTCTGGAAACTGTATAAAGAGGATGTGAGCAAGGGAGTGAGAAACAGGTTTTTTTGCATGAAGAGTTGTGAATGATTGGAATGCATTGCCTGAGAGTGTGGTGTCTGCATAGAATTTGAGTGCGTTCAAAGCATGGTATGATGAGTTGTGTGTATGATAAAAGGATCTCCTAGATGAGTCTTTGACTCCATGGGGTCTTGGGGTAATAATAATATAAAACAGTGAATTTCCCAAGATAGCAAAAGAATACCAAAGAATACCAAAAGAATACTCTTAATTGGCTGTCAAATTAGGCATTATGAGTTCAAAATTTAATCAGAATATCTGAAATTGAAGTTTCAGCACTTAACTAATCTTAAGAAATCAGTATCTTAACATTAATTTCCAAATTTAAATAATTAAACAACTTAAGTAATTAGGCCATGCTACTTGAATATTTTTACATAGCTGACGATAATTTATCTTTCACTAATTTCATTAATTATAAGTGTTTTTCCTCTCAGTCTAACTCCACTGCTAATATTCCCCAATCCTGATATCCTTTTGAATCTTCTTTATTGTTTTACTAATTCTGAAAGTCAGATGATTAAATCTATGCAAAGATTTGATTATCTGTATAGTTACTACTATTCACACAATACCTATCCATATCTCTTCTTAAATTCATTTACTGACAAATCACAATCCATTCACTGACTTCCCAGAAAAAAATTCTAGTAACTGTAACTGTTTACCAACACACTATTACAATTTCCAGAGGTAAACCTTATTCTCCCCTGTCCTACCATGTACAGGAAAATCTCTTCAGCATCTATTCTATCAAATTCAATATATCACATTTCTTTTATTCTGCCTATCAAACTAAGCTTTGTAACCCACAAACCTTCAATATATCCTCATAAGAAGCATTCCACAGACCAGTCACCATTTTGGTTACTTGCCTCTGTATCTTCTCCAAATCCAGACAAAATGTGTATACAGTAATGTCTCCCAGAAATAAAAGCAAAACAAATATGTCTTCAGCTCAATAATAAAAAAATATGTATCAAGACAAGTGTCTTTTTTTTAAAAAAAATTATATTAGAAGTTAAAATCTTGAAATAAATATTATAAGTTAAAAACTGAGTAAGTAAATCATATTAATTAAATAAATTTCAGAAAATTCAATATGCTTTTGTCAACTACCATCTTATCTCTCTTAATATCAAAAGTACCAAATTTCAATCTGATGCTACCTACAACTTTTTATCCATCAATAAAGAGTAATATTATCATCATCACTAATATTATTATCATCAGTAATAATAATAGTATTAATTACATAATTAGTAGTAAAACTAATCCATATTTGACAATTCCTCACCTTCCAAGTTGAGTGTGGGTGTGTAGAAGTCACTTCAATTTCTTGCATTTTTTGCAAAGGCATGCATTGTGTAATTATATAAATCCTATTTCTCTCTCTGACTACATCAGACCTAAATGGAGTCAAAAGACTCTTTACAGGAGATCCACACTCCCAGTCAAAAATATCAGTGAAAATATCCTTAAACCCATTCACAGTTTCTACACTTACCACATGTCGCGCAATGCATTCCACTCACCATAAGAACTTGCGTCATACTCCCTTGTTCACACCCTCTTTATACAGCTTCCAGGGATGGCCTCTTGTTCTATCATTGTCTCTCTCTACTCTATGAAAAATCACCTGCACATTAATCTGTTAACAACATCCCTCACCAACTTATATGTCTCAATAATATTCCCTCTCCTTCTATTCATAAAGCCCTGCAAGTTGCATTCTCTCAGTCTATACTCATATTCCATAGATATGAAACTGACTTAGTGAAAAACGAGGCAACCAAATCTATGCACAGTAATCCACATGTGGCCTGATCAAGGCCTTATACAAAGGAACCATAATCTCTTTCCTTCTGCATGTCAAGGTTCTCCTCCTTGTCATTGCCATAATCTGTCGTGATGTTCTTACAATTTTAGCAACGTGGTTTCTAAACTTCAAGTCTCTGTTTAACATAAGATATCTCATCTCTTCAATCTCTTTCAAAATTTCTCCACTAACTGTATACTCTGCATCCCAACCTTGCATGCTAAATTTCAAGATCTTGTACTTTGCAACAGTAAACTGATAGTTCCACTTATCTGCCCACTCACATGAGGTGCTACCCAAAAGTTGGGGAATTTGAATAGCACAGTAATCCATATGCATCTTAATCAAGGCCTTGATTAAGACATAAACATGTAAACATCCACACAAGTGACAGAACAATGTAATTATCCAGACAAGTGAAATACCCTGAAAACCTCTTCCCTCTACATGTCAAGGTCCTCTTTGTCATTTCATTAATCTGTTGTGATGTTCTTATTTTAGCACATGCAAACCAGTTATAGTACAGTCTTCTGCTAGTATAAAGGGCAAGTAGTGCCCTTTATGAATCAGTATGCCAACAGCTGGCAAGCAGGATGGTTGAATTCTTTGGTTACGTACTTTTTTGTAATATCGTGTTTTGTGGCTTAACAATTTTTTTCTCTACCTGAAATGGCAGATTTTAAGGAGCAAAAAATCTGCATCAATTGGTGACAAATCATGGGTTTAGAGTTATGACCCTGAGACAAAGCGGCAGTTGTTGCAGCAGAAGTTACCAAAGTTACTGCTAGCAAAAAAAAAAAAAAAAAAAAAAAAAAAAAAACATGGCAAAGTTTGCAGCAATGTCAAGTCAATTTTGATTTTTTTTTTCTCCACAAAGGAATTCTTTGTGGGACAATGTAAACATCCACACAAGTGGCAGAACAATGTAATTATCCAGACAAGTGAAAGAACAACATAAATGTCCAGACAAGTGTAGGAACAATGAATGGGTTGTTCAATCCCCAGTTGTTGTCAGACAGTTCTGCTATTAAAAACATGACCTCACCCATCACTCATTCCCTGACCTCGCTCCATGTGACTTTTTCCTGTTCCGATGAAATTGTTGCTGAAAGGGTGACATTTTGACATGATTGAGGAGATCCAGGCAGAATTGCAGGAAGTGCTCAACATAGTCACACTTGAGGACTTCCAGGGATGCTGAATTATGATGGGCAGCTTGCTATATACATACCCAAGAGGATTACTTCACAGAAGACAGTGGAAACTAGGAGTTAACGTAAGTATTATTATATAAGTCAAGTGGATATTAGATCCAGCATTATTTCAAAGCCAAATGTAAAAACTATGAAAGTCAAATTTCATTAATCTGTTGTAAGGTAAGTACTTAATCTTACGTAAGGTAAATTTACCAGAGAGCTTACAGGAATATATTCCCTGGTAATTCATGAGTTGCCTTAGTATGAACCATTTAGAAGACATAGTCACACTTGAGGACTTCCAGGGATGTTGAATTATGCTGGGCGGCTTGCTATATACATACCCAAGACGATTACTTCACAGAAGACAGTGGAAACTAGGAGTTAATGTAAGTATTATTATATAAGTCAAGTGGATATTAGATCCAGCATTATTTCAAAGCCAAATGTAAAAACTATGAAAGTCAAATTTCATTAATCTGTTGTAAGGTAAGTACGTAATCTTACGTAAGGTAAGTTTACCAGAGAGCTTACAGGAATATATTCCCTGGTAATTCATGAGTTGCCTTAGTATGTACCATTTAGAAGACATAGGTGCCGCCCAAGCATCTATATATTCACCTTTTACTGGTCCATTTTGATAAGATTTCACTGACCTGACAGCTGTTTCGAACTGGTTGGATCTCCTCAGAGATCAGGTAGAAATCTTAAGAGAGCAAAAAACTCTCATTCAGTACTAAGGAACTTGAAATGTCAGAGAGATTTTTTTTTTTGTAAGCTAACTCTCGGTAATCTATATGTGTCTTACTAAAATAAAGAGCCAAAAGGCTTCAGTTCAGAAACTTTCACAGTTTCTACATTCAGCTTTGAAATAATGCTGGATCTAACATCCACATAACATATAACTTTGCATTGCCAAACTGAAGCCTTTTGACTCTTTATTTTAATAATTTTAGTTAGGGTAAGTACTTTTTTTTATGGTCAAATTCCCCAAATTTTTGGGTAGCACCTAGTAGTTGATTGAGATCCTCCTACAAAGCAAGCTCTGCTCTTCAGTTGTTCCTAAAGTTGTTTCATCAGCAAACAACTACATATATCCGGTTAAGCCTTTCCAATATCATTGACATGCAAGTTAAACACTAACGGCCTCATGACAGACTTCTGTGGTACTTTCCCCACATGCAACCCCAATGATACCTATCTGACAGCTAATTACTTATCCAACTCACTAGTCTCTTATCAATCCCATCCATTTCA
Organism: Typopeltis vanoorti; assembly: GCF_054136105.1. Taxonomy (NCBI): domain Eukaryota; kingdom Metazoa; phylum Arthropoda; class Arachnida; order Uropygi; family Thelyphonidae; genus Typopeltis; species Typopeltis vanoorti. Next base: position 74,409,204 of record NC_143550.1, on the reverse strand, counting down.
ATTTCAGATCAAAAACTTTAAAAAAAATCGAAGTATACCATATATGCATCTCACTTATCCATTGAATTCATCACCTTGTTATAATACGTAGGCTGTTCAATAAGTAATAAGACTATATTTATACAGAAAACAGATTACCTTTAATCGTCATCATTTACATGGTCTTTTTCGAAGTAACTACTGTGAGACGCGATGAATTTGTCCCAATGCATCCACTTCTTAAACACATGTGAGAGTCCATGTTTTGAGGGTTCTTTCAAAACCGCCTCCGCAGCTTTTACACATGCTTTGTTGCTTTCGAAATGGCAGCCTGTTAGTAGTTTCTTGAGCTGAGGAAACAGCCAGAAATTGCACGGTGCGAGATCAGGACTGTATGGAGGGTGTGGTAGGATATCTATGTTGTTCTTCTGCAAAACGTCCACTACACAACCAGCAATATGTGTCTTTGCATTATTGTGGTGCAATAAGAAGCCATTCTTCAGCAATGGACGCTTCCTTTTGACGTGCTGTACCATTGTCCGTAAAACATCCGCATAGTATGAGCCGTTTACAGTATTCCCAGGTTCTACAGCGTGTTGGTAAACAATGCCTTCGTAGTCAAAAAACATTATGGTCATAACTTTACCAGCCAATTTTACAGTTTTTGCTTTCTTGGGGGTAGGCGAAGACAGATGCTTCCATTCACTGCTTTGTTGTTTCATTGTAGGGTCATAGTGATACAACCAAGCTTCATCTGCTGTAATGATGATTTTTAAGAAGTTGTCGCCTTCTTGTTCCAGTCTTTCTTTCCATTCTGTGCACATCCACTCGATGCTGCATTTGCTCCAGTGTCAAGAGTTTGGGAATCCATCGGGCGCAAACACGTTTCAGTCCCAAATGTTCAACCATGATTGAGTGAACATTTCCCACAGAAATATTCAGGACAACATGCAACTGGTGTACTGTAATTCTGCGATCATCCTTGATGATAATCGCTGCTGTGTTGATCATTGGCTTTGTGATGGACGTTGAAGGTATTCCTTCATGTTCAAGATCTTCCACATTTTGCCTTCCTTCCTTAAAAGTTTTATGCCAGCGAAAAACACTTGCCCTTGACATTGCTTCATCGTGGAAAGCTTCGCGTATCATGTTAAAAGTGTCTGATGCCGATTTTTGCAAATGCACACAAAATTTAATCGCATAACGCTATTCCAAGGACATTTCCATTTCAAAGACTGGTCGCACCTCGTAGGCGCGCCGATGAGCACTTGCGTTTAGTCACGTGACACTCTGGCACATTAGCCCATATACGCCATCTATCAACCTCTTTTGTTACATACAGCAACATTTCTTTAATTCCACAGAAATTAATATTGTGATGAGTGGTTTCGCCACAGTAAAATTAGTCTTATTACTTATTGAACAGTTCACGTACATAAGCAGACTGCTAAAACTAGACATTCCTCTAACAAACTGATGTTCATTTATCATAGATAATATTGCTATTATCAACTCAATTCTGTGTCCTAGTCCTCATCAATCTCTATAAACCTTAACAACAACTCCAGACACACAAATTGGCCAATAATTTGTGGCCTCAGTCTTATCACCTCTTTGGATGTGGAATAATTCTTCCCACTTTCCATTCCTTTGGGACTTTCCACATTTTTGGGAAAGTCTTAAACAGGTGTGACAAGTGCATTGTTCATTCCCTAGAGCATTCCTTCAGAACGTGGTAATATATTGTCAGGTCTTGAATGTCTGATACTACCTTATTAACATAAAGTTTATTTAATTCTTCATAGACTTCCTGCTCAGTTATCATGAGTCCCTCCACCACCACCACCATACCGCCTATACTCTAGACTCTCATGATGTCATCTTCACAAAGGATGAAATACCCTGATAAACTGCTCACTTGAATACTTCAAATCATATCTGCATCAGTTACCAAGTACCACTGTCATCCATGAACATCATCCTTCCACAGTCATTCTGTTTTCTACCTGTTGCATATATTGAAAGAACTAACTAGGATTTTTCTAGATTTGATTGGCTAATTTTTCTCATATTGCACTTTTGCCCATCTCACCAAATGAGAAGCTCATACTGCACTTTTGCTGTTCTCACTTTTCTGGCCCCTGCACTTTGTACTCTTTATGCAACTGATTTTTATCAACAATCACCTTGTGTTGCATCCATAGTGCTTTCTTCTTCTTCATCCAGCATTCCTGCCTTATGTAGCCTTTTCACCTTTGGAATACTCTCACACACTGCTGCTGCTGCTGCTATTACATATCTCTCAATCAATGCTCAAGCAACATTTGTCTTCTTTCCACTTAACTCTTTTTTTCCATGCTATAGCTCTTGGCTGTATTTTAAGCTTTTCATAATCACCAGCCATGTAGTTTCACATATATCTCTTCTTCACAGAAGTTCTCATATGACTGGTGATCATCCACAGTTATCTCATTAGAGACTCCATTCTTAATCACATCTGCTGATGATATGATCAGATCTAAGACTCTTGGACCTCAGATGCCTTCTGTTATTATTTCCTAAAATATTTGTCATTTAATAACTCAATAAATTTATTCTCCTTATTCCTCTTCATTCCAGTTCAATACTGTCATAATTAGTCACCCATAATGATTATCATTTTCTTGCTCATTAAGTTGTGTATACCTTTCTTTGTCTCCATCCTCCACATTCCCCAGACTATGACAACACTAAACTAAATATCTAATTTTATCAACCTCCATCTCACATCATACTTATTCAAAACTGCTGATATTTTCACCTCATATTTCAACCTTGTGAGAAAATAATTGCCCTGCTATCATCATCAACAGCCTGGTTAGCATATCTGCTCTCCAACCAACAGCATATGGGTTCGAATCCTGCTGGGGACATGGATGTTTGTGACTGTCTTCAGGTGGGAGATGAATTTCATTGCCTAGTGCAAGATCACTTTCCCACTTATTGGATGCCTGAAGTGGCTTTAAAAAGTTCTATGTTTGGTCTCTAGAGCAGAGTTTCCAGACCAGGTGAAAAAAATAATAATAATAAAATAAAAAAATACAGAATCAATAAAAATATACTTTAAAAAATTCTTAACACACCCACGGTACAAATGTACTATAGGTTCACAGCTGAACCTTTCATGGTGGGACCCTACATTAAAAAAAAAAAAAAATCAATGGCAGCACCTCCACCTTTGCTCCATGCCTATCCTATTCTGTATTTATGATCAGCTGATAATTATATTCATCCTCACTTTGCAACTATTTCTGATGATATTATCAGCATACGGTATCAAGTAACTAAGGTCCAAGGACATAGAACTGTGGTAACTTGCATTTTACTCTCATTTTCTGCAACAAATCTCTCTTGCATGTTTGTTTATTGACATTTTATATCAATAAACAAACATGTTTATTGATATAAAAGCTTGTGTGGTTTGAATTGTCCATGATATGATTTTCAATATAAACCACAAGGAGAAAATGCTAATAAAATCCATTTATATCTATCAGACTATTTGGTTCCCCTGCCCTCAATTATAATGAATATTTGTGAACTTTAGTTTTACTAGCCACTCCATCATCGATCCTGAAAATTTACCACAAACCTGCATAAAACATTGAGTTATGCATTCTTCAATATATATTTTTACTATTACACTGCTAATACACTACTGTGTTCTTTGTTTCAGTTGCAAAGACAGATTTAGGTAGGAGTAATCAGATTGACTTCACTTAGTAATAAGTACTCAGTACTGATGGAGGCTGCTTGTATCACAATATACACAGCAGGAGAAGAAATTAGATACCACCCAATTTGATTTCTTCTCTAAGATAATTTGGATAACTTTATTGTTAAAACAACCATATTTGTATCTGTATTTAAGATATTTAGAAAAGAAATTAATAATTTTAATTCGTTAATTATAATTTTCAGTCATTTATGAGATAAAAAACACATAAATAGAATATTATCATGTTTATTATTATGATTATTCAGGGTCTCCATGGAGTCCCAAGACACACTGTGGTAGGTCCATCTTAAATAGCAGAAGGTCACATCATACTGTTCCTTAACCTTAAACTCGTTCATAGTCTTTCATCACCCTCTTCACTCAAGCACATTTCATGGTCCAACCACCTCAATGAAAAAATGCCACCTTATTTTCATTCTCCACTTCCTTTCATAACTTTAAAGGATTGCCTCTTGTCCTTGTTCTTTTTCCTTGCACTACCATAAAATTTCCCCAGTGTTAATTCTGAAAATATTTCTCAACAGTTTAAATGTCTTATATCAGTTATACGTCTCCCATCCACCAAACTCTATAGTTTGCAAGCAATCAATCTATCTTCATAACCAACATTGTATAGCATCATTTTTGTAATCCTCCTCGTCTGTACCCCCTTCTAAGGTAATTTACCTGGTGACCAGATCTGACTACAATAATCCAGATGCGGTCTAATCAGAATATTATTCAATGGACTACCACTCATCTTCGCCACTGTTAGAGGCTGAACAGTTCAGTCTCCTGAGACATGTGGTCTGCAAAAAAAGATAAGTTTCGATATATCATAACTTTAATGCAATTTCAGCATAACTTTAGTCTGGTTTTGTTGTGATTGAGTGTGGAGTGTTTGCATTGTGAAGTTTTTCAAAGTTTTCAGAATAATAGTTAACAATGGTGGTAAGAACAAGGACATCTGGATGAATGGACAAAAGTTGAGTGTGTTGAGTGGTGTGGATTTTATCGAGATGGTTCAATGCCAGGAATGTAATATATATGCATAGGTGAATGTGACAGATGTGTTTGGTGAGAGATTAAACAAGAGAAGAGAGTGAGGGCCTGTAGAAAGTGTGATATGTTAATAAATTGCAGTGATTTGAATAAAAGTCAAGAACCAGAAGTGAAAAATACCAGACAAAAGATGAAAGGCAGTGATGGATGTAAAACTAAGAATGATAGCCAGAAGAGTGAGTGTGTGAGTATGAAGAATGTGATTGTGAATATTATTATTATTATTATTACGTGACACCTACAGGGAGTCCATAGACTCATCAAGGGAGGACACTTGCTCTACAACTGTTTGGAAATATGGAATATGAAATGAAAATATGGAAATATTGAAAAAATTTTGAAAAGTATGGAAAAATAATGAAAATGAAATATGGAAATATGTAATATAGAAATAATTAAAAAAGTAAAACTGAGTGTAATTATGGAAGTGGAAGTGTGACTGTGAAAACAGAAGAAATAGAAATAAGAGTGACTGCTGTATATAATTTCTTGGTATCTAATTTATAAAAAGTGATTGCTGGAATGCAAGAGTTGAAGAATAAAATGATTAAGATGAGGAATGAAATAAGGCATTTACAGAATGAGATTAGACATGGTGGATATGAATGAAAGAGTGCAAAAAAAAAAAAAAAAAAAAAGATAGTGGAGAGAGAGAGAGAGAGAGAAGTAGCAAATGACTCATGAAAAGCACCATATGAAGATTCTATCATAAAAGTGGTGGATGAGAGGGTGCACAAAGTACGTTTTCTAGGAGAGAGAATGAACAGGGTGATTGAGACACTAGATATGAGAGGTAAGCATGCAAGGGAGTTAGCTGTTGTAGTTGGGATGAATGATTTAACTGGGCAAAGGAAGAACATGAGGTGGATATCAGTAGCTTATTGAGAAGAGTGAAAGACAACAGTGTGGTAAGAAGAGTGGTTGTAGCACACAGCAAAGATCTTCAGTGGAATGTTAGCATAAATGCGTGAAGAGAAAGGAGTGCAGTTTGTGAACACGTAGGATAAGTTTTAGGGATGAATAGAGCTGTAAGAGCAATGCACTGCATCTGAATTTGTAATGTACACAAAGTATTAGTGGAAGTCAAAGATGATGTGAATGTGTAGGAGAGTAGAATAAGCAAGACTGATGTGTTGTGAATGGAGAAGAGAATGTGGGAACAGGAAAGCAAGTTAGAATGGAATGGCCAGGGGGTTGAATCTGGGAGGCTACATGGGGAAAAAGATGAGCAGATAGGAGCAGGTGAGGAGAAGAAACAGATGGGAAATGACAGCATGAGTAGGACTGGCTATAGACCAAGAAATGAACTGCTATGTTTATTTACAAATTCCAGGAATGTCACAAATAAGGGAGATGAAATTGTTGCATTGATTGAGTTTATGTGCTCAAAAATAGTTGGAATAAAACATGGTTAGATGAGAATGATATCTTGTAGAGAATAGAAATGGAGGCATATGATGTTTTTCATAAAGATAGGAAAGGCAAGAGGGGAGAGGGTGCTGCTGATGATAGCAGGGGAATCATGTCCATGCAAGGTTGAGATACAAGGAGAAAGAGTGGTAGTGGTTTTGAAGCAGTATGGTGTGAAGTGGAGGTTGATAGAATGAGATATTTGGTGGGGTGCTGCTACAGACCAGGGGAATGCAGAATGTAAAGATAAAGAAATGTATAGGCAACTTGGCTTAGTGAGCAAGCCAAAGGGTGATCATTATGAGTGGTTTTGACTATGGCAATATTGACTGGAATGAAAAAATAGTATTATGGAATAAGGAGAATGATTTCTTGATTTCTTAAGGGACAACAGTCTTGGGCAGAACATAGCAGAGAGCACAATGAGGGTTAAGAGTTTTAGATCTGGTTGTATCATCAGAGGACAAAATTGTGAATGGAGTGTCTAATCTTTCCCTTGTTGAAGAGAGAGATTAATCATGAAGTGATCACGAGTTGCAGTCGGTCACTCAAAAAACTTCTATAAAGAAGGGATATATGTAGAACTACAACACTCGTGGTTAAGGAAAGCTTAGGAGACAAATGGAAGCTATAGCATGGAAAGAAGAGTTGAGTGGGAAAAATATAGATTCAATCTAAGTATTGATTAAGAGCCATTTAACAGCAGCAATGTGTGAGTGTATTCCAAAGGTGAAAAGGCTAAACAAGGTTGGAGTAAAATGAATGAAGATATTAAGTGTGAAATTTGGAAGAAGGCACTGTGTAAGCAACACAAGATGAATGTTGATAAAGATCAGTGCATGAAGAGTACAAAAAGCAGGACAGGAAGGTACCTTAGTTGGTAAAGGCAGCGAAAGTGGTGGTTTAAGAAGTAGTAATTAAATCAATCAAGCTAAGAAAAATCCAAGTGAGTTCTTTCGATATGTGGTAAGTAGAAGGAAAAATGACTATGGGAGGAGGGTGATTTTAGTTGTTACAATAGCAGATTAGTAACTAGTGTGGAGAATATGGTTGAATTATTCAATGATCAATTTATCAGCGTATATAATTTATCAGCGTAATTCATCCTCGTGAAGGCAATATCAGGAGAAGCTGGATTGTAGAATGTATGGTGGAGGAGGGATTGATGGTGAATGAGCAGGAAGTATGTGAGAAATTAAGCAAATAATGTTAATAAGGCATAATATATCTCACTTGTTTTGATGGAATGCCCTATGGAATTAATGGTGCAACTATTTAACATAAATCTTGCAACAGGATGAGTCCTAAGGGAGTGGAAAGTGGGAAATATTATTCCACTTCACATAGTGGAAGGGGGGAATAAGACTAAGGTCACAAATTATAGGCTAATCTGTGTGTTTGGGATTGTTGTTAAGGGAATTGAGAAGTTGGTGAGGACCAGGATTCAGAAGCAGTTGATAATAGCAGTATTCTTTATGATTATCAGCATGGATTTGTTAGGGAGGAGGGTTGTGTTTCAGCAATCTGCTTACATGTTAAAAGGTGGCAAATTCACTCGATAATGTATGATGGCATACTTCGATTTTTCAAAGCCCTTTGACTGACTCCCACATGATAAGCTAGTAGCTAAACTAAAACAGAATTAGATAACACTAGTAAGTTGGATAACTGAGTGGCTGTCAGACTGGTATCAGCAGGTTGTATATGGAGAAGTGGTATTGCAAAAGAGGAAGGTCACTAGTGGAGTGCCACAAGGATCTGTTTTGGGACTATCATTGTTTATTTGTGTGTTAATGACATTAGGAGTGGCTTAACTGGAGATGTGCAGCTTTTTTGCAGATGATTCAAAGTTGGAAGGGCTATGAGAAGTAGAGCAGAAGTTGCAGGAGGATCTGAACAGACTAGGTGAGTGAGCAAATGAGTAAGGCTATTGGTTTAAATTTGCAAAGTACAAGGGCTTGAATGGTAGGCAAGACTGGGATGAAGAGTATACAATTAATAGAGAAATTTTGAAGGAAGTGGAGAAAATGAGAGATCTGGAAGTGGTGGTGGACAGAAGCTTGATGGTTAGGGGTATATTGCTAAAATTGTAAAAACATCCCGATGGATTATGGAGATAATGAGGAGGACATTGACATGTAGAAGCAAAAAGGTTATTGCTCCCTTGTATAAGGCATTGATCAGGTCACATATGGACTACTGTGCACAGATTTAGTTGTCTAGTATCCAGGGAAACCTTCTCCAATACATCCTTTTGGATGTATTGGAGAAAGTTTATTATGTTAGTTTCAGGTCTAGAATATTAGATACAAGGAGAGGTTGAAAGAATGCAATTTACAGAGCCTTGTCTTGTTACTAGAAGAAGAGGGGATATGATTAAGACTAATAAGTTGGTGAGGAGTTGTTACCAGAATAATGTGGAGAAGATATTTCATACAGTAGAGAGAGGCCATACATGGAAGCTGTATAAGGAGGGTGTGAGCAGGGGAGGGAGAAGTAGGTTCTTTGCATGTAGAATGATTGGTGAGTGGAATGCATTGGCTGAAAGTGTGGTGAGTGCAGAAACTGTGAATGGATTCAAGGTAGGGTTCAATCTTTTGGTATAAGTGATGAATTCTTTGACTCCATGAAGGTCAGGTGTTATTAAAAATAATAATATCCAAAAATATGAATAATTAATACAGTACAAAACTGAGATATAAAATTTCATGAGAGGGGGGCCAGTGAATAAAAACTGAAGAGAGAGAGAGAGATTTTATTTTCTTATATTAATTATGGCAATATAATTAAAATAAAATAACAGATTGAATTTTTATTTTTTTTTTGTAAAGGATTGCGGAGCAAACTAAAATGTATTAATAAGGAAGGGTAATGAATACATAACTGCTGCATGAACTTAAGGAAAAAAATGAAAGGCATTATGATTAGAGGGGAGAAGCAGTAGTAGCAGCAGTATCAAATATGTATAAGCGAGTTAACAGCTGAAAAGTTGATATGTCATACGTGCTAATTTTTAAAGGTACCTGTGGTATAACTATAAATAATAAATTACACCATAGCCACAGTAATTAACTTTAATGAAATAAAGGTACAAATATTTCGTACTGAAATTAACAGTACGGCAACAATGACGCTAAACACAATATCTAGTGGGATAAGCTTGTCTTCTCCATAGATGCAAGTTTAAATACGAACGCCTTTTCAAAGAAAGTTGTGAAGCCCTTTTACATTGGCCAAATCTGAATCGAAATGACTGTCTCTCTCTCTCTCTCTCCTAAAAGTTTGGGAGATTCTTATATTATGCAACCATCAAAGAAATAGTTTTTAAGAATTATTTAATAGTATTTTATTAATATCTAGCATGTGGTAACAGTTTTTAATTAGTAATCCACCAACTGTTATGTACTTTGTAGTCCATTTCTTTGAACTGCTTGTTGTCTACACTGATGATGTACTGTTCATTTCAGCACGAAATATTTGTACCTTTATTTCATTAAAGTTAATTACTGTGGTTATCGTGTAATTTATTATTTATATCAGACTTGCTGTAAGCCCAAAAGCAATATAACACCAGCAGTGCTCTTGTATGAGAATAAGGAATATGGGATTGGCAAGTGGAATGATGGAAACGTGTTTGTTGTTTCCAAACTCATAAATTGTGTATATATAAGTTTGCAAACAATGAACAAGTTTAAGACAGCTTGGCATTGTTTGGGAGAGTTAGGACTTCCCCATGATGAATTCTGACTCATGAAGGTCTGATGCAAATAATAATAATCCATCATCTTCCTATCCTACTCTTTATACTCTCATATCACTTATTATTTTCTTAATATACTGTCTCCATTTCCTGCCTTCTCTTCAGGAAAAAGGTCTGCATTTAAGTGGAATTATACCAAAGCAAGTAAAGCTAAGAGGCAAGTATATTATGTCTGTTAATTACTTATGTTTTTTTTTCTTTTTGTCTTGTGTGCCTGTGTTTTTTTAAATGAAAGAAACCTGCATTTTCAAAAGAATCAGGATAAGAATTAGCAGTAATGACTGAGCCGGTCTGCCTGATGTTGAAAGTTTATTTTTCACTTAGTTAGAGTGTAATAAATTTAGTTTATTTAGTTTAATCCTTTACCCAAGTGTGAGCAAACAAAGTTTGCACCTGAAAGTATCTTCAGGACTGGGGTAAGGTGGTACATCACCGGGCAACTCGTTGCAAAGGTGGAGCAAGCTACCAACACTCCTGTCTCAGTATCTCCTATAATGCAAAACACATCTCCTTGCAGATATGTCTAATGTTATGCATTAAGGGAAGGGCCACTACCCAGACTAGTTTCGACCTTTATTGAGGTCTCTTCAGTGGGAGCCAGGCCCAAGCTGAGATACCAGGCAGAAGCATTCGCAGGTCATCTCTACCTATAGGAGTTGCCAAATGTGCCACCCTTTTTTTAATAAATTACTCTGGATTTAGAGAAAGATGTTGAAATTTTATTTTTCACTTGGTTAGAGTATAATAAATTTAGTTTAATCCTTTATCCAAGTGTGAGCAAACAAAGTTTGTGCCTGAAAGTATCTTCAGGACTGGGGTAAGGTGGTACAACACCAGGACAACTCGTTGCAAAGGTGGAGCAAGCTACCAACACTCCTGTCTCAGTATCTCCTATAATGCAAAACACATCTCCTTGCGGATATGTCTAATGTTATGCATTAAGGGAAGGGCTACTACCCAGACTAGTTTCGACCTTTATTGAGATCTCTTCAGTGGGAGCCAGGCCCAAGCTGAGATACCAGGCAGAAGCATAGGTAGAGATGATCTGCGAATGCTTCTGCCTGGTATCTGAGCTTGGGCCTGGCTCCCATTGAAGAGACCTCAATAAAGGTCGAAACTAGTCTGGGTAGTGGCCCTTCCCTTAATGCATAACATTAGACATATCCGCAAGGAGATGTGTTTTGCATTATAGGAGATACTGATACAGGAGTGTTGTTAGCTTGCTCCACCTTTGCAACGAGTTGCCCTGGTGTTGTACCACCTTACCCCAGTCCTGAAGATACTTTCAGGCGCAAACTTTGTTTGCTCACACTTGGATAAAGGATTAAACTAAATTTATTATACGGTCTGCCTGAAAACTGCTGTGAAACATGGACTGGATGAGGATGATGTGCTGATAGGAATAGAGATGGATGAGTAGGATATATTTTGTGAATATAGGATGGAGGAGAAGGGGAAAATGTCAATAATCGCAGAGTAACTGGGCATGCTCTGCATGGAAATGTAGTAGAAGAGATACATAGGCAGGGTGTTCTGATGCTGAATAATAGAGAGGATGAGATATTAGTGGAATACTGTGATAAATCTGTAAATGTGCAGGGTTATGACAAAAAATATTTTGACACACTGGTTTAATGAATAAGAAATGATGATTATGGGAGCATGTAAATGAATTTCAAGTTGCTGGGGGAGAGAGAGTTAGGCTGTATGTGAGTGATGGAAAGAGAAAAAAAAATGGATTCAGTAATAGCATGTTTATAATATTCTTCTAGTGGATCTTATTATTTGATATAGCAGTTTTACCCTTCTAACTTTTGCATAAAACAGGATGGGAAGATAAATAAGGAAGAATCGTGAGATTAAACAATAATCTGGAAAAAGTAGGCATCATAAGAAGCAGTAGTATGTAACATGAAAGTACAGGGTGGCCATAAATTAACTTTCCTTCTTTGGAGGTATCTGTAGCTAAAACTAATACACGAAATTGGACCACATTTTATATTGAGACTTTCGAAGGCATGGGGAGTTGAATTCTGGGAAAAAAAAAGATTTAGTACCAAAAGTCGCCGATAGGGGGAATTTTGGTGCTGGCAGAGCTGAAAGCAGTCAAATATTTGCAGTAAACAGGTAAAAAGGATTATGCAAATTTTACTGTGCATACGTGACAGCAATTAAAAAGGGATTGGAAACATTCAGGCAGTTATTCGAATGACTGACGAATTGTGCTCAATATGCATCCTACCTTTCCTCAGTGTGCTTTACTTGTTAAGTTGTTTTACCTTAAACAGTGCAATACCGTAGTGGTCCTTTGGGAATTTAGAAGGCTTCATAGCCTGCATACAGGTCCTATGTCAGCTGTAGCACTGAGAGCTATGATTAAGAAGTTTGAAGAAACTGGATCACTAAGAGTTACACCTGGCAGAGAATGGAAAGCAGTGCAAGAAGAGACAGTAACAGATGTTGCTACTGTGGTGTTTGACAACACAGGGACAGTACTGGTCCAAGCGCTCGTGACATAGCTCGCCAACTTCATATGGCTTATGGTACAGTCTGGAAAATCTTACGGAAAATGTTTCACTTCCATCCGTATAAGTTCAGTCGTGTGCAAGCACTAACTACCACAGATTATGATAAGTGCATGACCTTCGCGCTAATGTTTCTTGCCCGAATGGAGGTCTACAATGACTGGCCTTGGAGAATACTGTGGGGTGATGAGGCTCATTTTTATCTGAATGCGTCGGTCAACACTCACAACTGCAGAATTTGGGCATCTGAACATCCCCAAGTGATCCAACAAGTACCACTGCATTCTCCAAAAGTAACTGTGTGGTGTGGTTTCACAGGAGATTTCATAATAGGATCATACTTTTTTGGGCATATTACCTCCAGTAATGGAGCAGGTTACAGAACCTGCTCCATTACTGGAGAGATTTATCAATGAATGCTGGAAAATTTTGTCATTCCTGCATTGCAGCAAAGGCAATGTTTGGACTCTATAATTTTTATGCAGGATGGATCACAGCCACACATTGAACGTTCAGTACAGTGCCTTTTATGCCAGCATTTCAGTAATGAGAGGGTTATCAGTCAATTCTTTCTGACGGCATGGCTGCCTCGATCCACGGACATCACTCCAAGTGACTTTTGGCTGGGAGTATTTGAAATCCGTTGTTGTTTATGTTGGTGGCATTCCCAACTTGCATGTCTTGAAAGAGAACATAAAATGGGCTGTTATGAACATCCAATCTGACTCCTTACGCTCAGCTGTAGAGCATGTCAAACAGGATGCAATTTGTTGTACAGAAGATAGGTCAGCACATTGAAAATCATGTATGTGGTCCAGGGAACCCCTGATTCTGATGAATAAAACATTATTTCCTGTGAGTGCATTCACTACATTAATTTCTGTGTCTCTCGCAAGTTGTTGTTTTAGTTTAATTATTATTCTTCTTATTATTATTGTAATGTGCCATATATCCAACTGGAATGAGTGACGTGGCTTTTGCTTACACCGTCTAAATGTTATTATTCCATTTTATCTGCCTTTAATATAATTATCTACTTGTTTTCGGCTACGCCAGCACCAAAATTTCCCCTATCGGCGACTTTCGATACTAAATCTTTATTTTGCAGAAATCATCTCCCCATGCCTTCAAAAGTCTCAATATAAAATTTGGTCTCATTCCATTTATTGGTTTTAGCTACAGATGCCTCTAAAGAGAGAAAGTTATTTTATGGCCACCCTGTATAAAGACAAGACAGAAAGAAAATTATCATTATTATTTGCATCAGACCCTGTTTGACTCCATGAAGTCACATAAGCATGTCCTATTTATCTCACACAGAGTTCATCAAAATGTGCCTTAAACTTGTTCATTGTTTCCAAACTCATACACTGCTCACTGGCTGCAATAGTAGCACAACTCACAACTCTAAATTCTTAATTTTTGAGTTAATACAACAATTTTGTTAATACACAGTTTCTTCAATTTTAAAGAAACTAATTTTAAAAGACAAAAAATTTTCTCATTGATTATCTCAGAATCACGATATTTTCGTTCTGTCACTATTGTAGCCAAAAATGTATTAACTCAAAAAATTAAGAATTCTGAGTTGTGCCACTATGCCACTATTGCAGCCAGTGAATGATATTATTATTATTATTCTGACACCTCCAAGGAGTCTGAAGACTCATCGCGGGAGGACACCTACAACTGTTTCAACTGTCTCAACCTCTACTACGAGTTATCTCAATCAACGCCATCTACTGCCCACCTCCACCACCACAACTAGTATTTTTTTTCTGTAAATTGCGTGTATTCTGAAGGGCCGGTTTGTCTATATGCGGGATGAAAAACCCGAGTTTCTGGGAGAGAAAACCCTGCTACCTCCGTATGAGATCAGCTAACTCACCTTCGATTGAAAATCGAAGATATACTCTTAAGAAAAGCCTATTCCACTCTTCCAACCATGATTGAAAAACAATGAAATGCATTGCTTTTCACTCCCAGACTCACAACTCTGCCTTAAACAACTTTGAAGGATGGCATCTTTCTATATACTGTGAAAATTCCCTTCCACATTAATCTAGTATACCTTCCTCCCTCTACTATTAATTAGGCAGGTACTACAAATAGAATTGTCTCTCTCTCTCTCTTCATATCCAACATTACTTATCTCTGGACTTTTTCCAAAAGATATTCCTCTCTTGAAAACAAGGCAACCAAATATGCAAATGGCAATCTGACTTGATCAGGGACTTAAATGGCGAAAGCAATGTCTTCACATTTCCAAGAATGTAGCTAGTCACTTAACTTCAGGTCCTTATTGCCCATCATCTTGAGGTCCCTTAATTTCATCATCTTTTTCAAGATACCTCCACCAATTGTATACATTGCATTCCATCCTTGTTTTCCAAATTTTAAAATCACATATTTTGAAACAATGACACATCAACTCACTCAATGTGCCCACAGATTCAGTCTGTTCACTTCCTGTAAAGTCACACTGGCTTTTCTTCTCTTCTCAAGTTCTACCCAGCTAGCCGTAATCTACAAGGCTTGGAAGAATTACATTATTTAAATCTCTTCCATTATCACTAACATATAAATTCCCTGCAATACACTATGTGTGACTTTCCTCTTCAGAATACTACTTCTCCATTACCCAGTTAGCAGATAACCTGCTTATTTTGCCAAAATCTAAATACAGTGCTATCTCGTTAATCCGAACCCTAGTGATCCAAACTGCAGTTTGAAAGAAAAAAAGTTTTATTACGTATTATTATTTTGTGTACTATTATTTTTATTTAATAATTATTTTAACTATTATTATTTATTTTATTATTATTACAGTACAGTATTGTTTCATGCTGTGGATTGTATGGTTATACTGGAGGCCTATTTTGGTTCAAAAGACATATTTCGGTGATTACACCACATTTTTTTATTATTATTAAGTTCTATAAAACACTGAAATAATAGTTCCCGACAAGTTTCGTAAATCGTAGGATTTACATCTTCAGGGGTAAATAGTATAACTTAAAGTTTAAACAAGAGAATTAGTAAATACAAATCATAACCGTCTGGCTATTCATAAAACTCAAATAACAGAATGCAGATATTTAACGTTATTCACGTTGAACAATACTGGACGATATCATGTGTGCTTGTTCTCGTTCATACAGTCCGAGCTCAGATTGAGGTAGATTTTTTATTAGAGCTGATCACACTTGATGGAGAATTAAACCTTGATTTTTATTGCATTGGGTTGGGTTTTTTAGCATATTAGCAGCTTCTTTAAATTTTCTTATATAACTGTTGTTTTCTATGTATGACATCGTCGTTTTTTGCCAGAGTACATCGTGTCCAGTGGAAGTGGTATGGAAAGCAAGACCCGTTTTTTGTTCTCTTTTGTATTGTACATCTTTTTGGTGTTCAGCCATGCATATTTCTCCGTACATGGCTGAACACCAAAAAGATGTACTGATATAAAACAAACTTCATTTAGCTCTTCCTCAATCTGCTTTGTTGCTAATGGTATAATAACATTGGTTATTATTGCCTTGCACTTTGTTTGTGAACACCTGAATTTATTGTTGAAAATTTTTTTCACGATGGTTGTTGTGCAGTCCATGGAGTTTAAGCTGTGGTTATGCACCGCTGTGTGATACGCGAAGATTGCTTCCTGTGCTGGCAGTGATAACTCTTTTTCCCTTTTACTCTTGGTTTTCACAATTAAAAAATTACTTATACTGCAGCTGGAAGCCTCACTTCGAACAGCAGCTTAATGTTTTTTCGTTTTCACGTGGTTGACTACGTCTGACCGACCACCATGCGAAATACAAAATTTACAGTTACATAAAGTACATTCCACATTTTCAGCTACACCTTTAATGAAAGGAAATTCTCTTTTAATATTATCATTAATACTGCACTTACGTTTCGGCATTATAGGGGTAGAAAACGATAAAAATTATAACATGCAAAGTATTGATCAAATAAGATACTGTTATAATAGAAGCATGGGAAAAAAGAACATCGCCATTAGTTACTATTAGTTATTATTAGTTAGTTATATTATTTATAATACTAATGATTATTATTATAAATAATGAATAAATAAAATTTATTATTATTAACATTGTATAGAAATTGGTACTAAAAATGAGATACAACCCGTTTATCCATTTTTTCCTGAAGGATACTTAAAAAAGTGGTACTTCTGGAATTAACTTGGGACATTTAAAAAAAAAAAATAGGACGAATGGGAACCCTACCCTTATTAAAGCCATATAAAGAGGAATAATAATAACCTCTCTATCCCTGCTTGGTAATGTATTCTTCAATATTCAGGCAAATTGATGAGTTCTTAGGTCACTTTTGCAATATGATCTCGATGTGAAAGGTAAGTCTTGTCTTGTCTTTCACATCGAGATCATATTCCAAAAGTGACCTTTGTGATTTTCACAGACAATTTGTGATTGTCTGTGAAAATACTAGTGGTGATGGTCAGCGGTAGATGGTGTTGGTGTAGATGATGAAGGTAGTTGTGGTTGGTGGAGACAGAGAGTTGTAGAGTAGGTGCCCTCCCTCGATGAGTCTTTGGACTCCCTGGAGATGTTACATAATAATAATAAAAAAAAATACTTATAGAAAAGACATAAAGCAGAAACAGAGCATCTATGAGAAAGTGATTAAAGGGAGGTTGCAAAAGAGGGAGTCATTTATTAGCCTGCCCTATTCTAGATAAATCAAAAACTCTGAGGGTGGTTTTAGGTACACCACCACAAATGTGAGAATAGTATTCTAAGGAGGGGAAATTTGGGATTCGTAAGAGGAAGCAACATAAGACCTTTCTATTTTGGTCTTATGTTGCTTCCTCTTATTTTGGTACCACAAAACTTTGCTAAATTACCTTCAACAATCAAAGAATGTTTAAAACATTAGTTATGGAAGGTTGTAGAGCTTGAATCATTTAAATTCTCCAAGGTTTGTTAAATGAAGAAGAAGAAAATGGAGGGTACTGTCATCAGAAAAACTATGAATAGGATTTCAGATTAGTGAGCAAAGGATGTTAATGTATAGGAGAAAGAGTGTGGGCAAATGCACAGTGCCGTGGGTAACCCCCAGCTCTGTAATTCGAAAAAAGGAAATAATCCACCATGATTGACATGTAGTGGACACCCAAAGATGAAACTGGGTCACCAGTTTCAAAGAATGCAGACCATAAAATGATAATGTAGTAAGGAGGCTTCTATGCCATATTTGATCAAATGCTGTGAAAATGTTAAGAGCAACAACATCTCCAAATCTTTCCATGAGATTATGTACAAAGATGGACAAGGTTGATTAGGAGAATTACTGTGATACGAGAGTGGCAGAATCAAAACTAGTGATTACTAATGAAATGGTGGACTTCCAAGTAGTAAAGAAGTTGGCTCTCGATGGCTTTCTTCACTGTTAAAATACGTGACATGGTAGATGGCGTCTTCTCTTCAGATTACCACGTTAATGTAAGAATACTCCAGGGTTTTATTATTTTTCTCACATGCTCTTCCTCCTAATCAAAAATTATCATCTCTTACTAATCTGAAATTCCTTAGAGAAACATGAGCTAGGCAAGATCATGACTGACATTGACATGGCAAGATCTTCTTAGACTGACTTATCCTTCTAGCCATTCCATCACAAAAACCAAAAATATCAAATTCATATTTTCTTCAGATTCTCAGTATCCTTTTCTGTTTAAAATCACACAAATCCTAAATCTGCCTAATACTATAATACTGTTTGCACACTTGAGACAGTGAGATCTCCCAGATCTTCTGATAGTATCCAGAATCTTATAAGTGGATTGCCTAATCCACTTAAAATGTATAGATATTTTCATAGTCACTATTCTAATGAACTGGCTTCCATCATTTCATAGCTTTCCTCTAAGTGTGCAAAAACACGATTGCTGCTAGTCAACATCCATTTGCAGTCTGGCTTCAAATCTGACAAACTAAACCTCTCCTCCTCCTCGTTTTTCATACCATCTCTGTCCTCTGGAAAAGCCTTCCTCACATTGTGTTTCCCATAGACTAAATCTTTAGATGTTTGCAAAAATCATCAATAAGTTCATTCTTTCTTCTCAATTACTTGCACCTTCCGATAGTTCTGATATGCTACAGACTTGTTATAGATTCAGGTGGAGTCAATACATAAACAAAATGTATTAACATGCATGCATGCACACACGCACGCACGCACACACAATACAGTTTGATAACTATCATAATGATTGTGACAAGGTTATGTATTCAAAGAGTTATTGAATGATAGTGTTCTTATAAAAATCTGAGAAGAACACCAATGGTTTATTTTGTGTGTAACCTTTGGCAGCCTGTTTCTGGACTATATAATGTATGTCTGTAATTATACAATGAACTAGAGACATATAAATCCATTTTGCTTAATTTTGTCATTACAAATGGTGTGATTAAAAGCAAAATTGAAAATTTTAATAGGATTCTAAATATCAAATTTCATTAAATTCCATTCACCAAAAGTAGAATTACTGCAATATATAATTTTGACATTTTGTCCCTCTTCATAGTCTCAAAACATTTCAATTTATTAATGATGCACTACTGATAATGAACTTAGCAGATAGCCAGATACTTTTGAAATGAGAAGCTGCAAGTATCCAATGAATTTCATTAGGTTGTTTCTAACTGGCTACTGATGATAAAAACAGCACCAAAAAAACACTTAATTAGAGAATATAATATTAGGAAGGCTGGACATTCTTGGGAATTTATCTTTTAATTATAATACTGCATAACAAATGCAACTTAGAATGAAGGCTTTAGTTGCTTACTGAGACAACTAAGTGAATAAATCAGCCATACTAGGCCAGTTATAATTTGTTTGTTTCTTTTGCAGTCATAAATATCCAAGTTTCCAAAAGTAAACAAGCCATTACCTCAAGTTGAGTCTAGCCAACTCACCATTAGATGAGTTGGCTAGTCTCAACATTACCCTGTAAATGTTCCTCATTTCCAAATCAAGCATTAATACAGAATGTTTCCAACCCAAATGGTACTAGTCAGTTAAACCAAAGTATGGGGGTATTGTGTGCTGAAGATATGCCAGTATGTTGAAAGTTTTTTCACTTGGTTATACTATAAAGATGCCAAGAAATGATATTCTTTAAATTTATTCTTCCCATAATGCATACCATTATGGGAAGGGCCACTATCCAGACTGGTTTCAGCCTTTATTAAGGTCTGATCAGTGGAAGCTAGACCCAGAAGTAATACCAAGATTGAAGTAATGCAGAAGTCATATTTTCATATACAAGTAGCCAAAAGGTGTCACACCTTATTACTAAAATATAGTCGTGAAGTGACTTCATGTGCAAACTTTGTTTGCTTACACATGGATAAAGGATTAAACCAATAATATAATTTCTTGGCATCTTCAATTTATAGTATAACCAAATGAAAAAACCTTTCAACATCTATCTCTAATGCAGAGTATTTTAGTAATAAGGTGTGACACCTTTTGGCTACTTGTATATGGAAATATGACTACTGCATTACTTCAACCTTGGACTCACTTCTAGGTCTAGCTCCTACTGATGAGACCTAAATAAAGGTTGAAAGGTAATAAAGTAACATGGATTTTAAAACCAGCTATTAATGTGACATACAAATGGTTTATAATATTGTATTGCAGAAATTTTATTGTTCAGCCAGATGATTTTTGGATTTAGAAAGAAGCATTCTAGGAGATCTCAAATTTTTGGCTAGGTGGTGTAGACCAGTGCTTCCCAAACTTATGGATGTAAAGCTCCTTTGGAAAAATTAAAATACTTCATGCCCCCCATCGAAAAAAATCGTAATAAAGACATATATTATTATAGTATTTATTGTATTTATATTCAATACAAACCATACACATAAATTTCGTTTTTAGCATCTTACACACACATCTGACATGGAATACTTAGTCGTAAAACATTTTAAATTTGTTTTCATTATTTCACAGCCCCCTTCAACAAAACTAACGGTCCCCAAGAGGGCTGCTAGTTTTGTTGAAGCGCTGGTGTAGACCATCCACATTATGCAATATTCACCTGGGAGAGATAAAATTCTGTCTCTTTTTATTATGAAAGGTTTTTAAAATGGTTCAATCCTCTTAGTTCAATGTAGTCTTATCGTATATGGGATGAGTGGAGAGAAAATCCCAGGCAGAGAAGACCAACTCAAGGCAGTTAACTCAGATAAGGCTAACTACCTGGGTCATCTTTGCGCTTTAGTTTCAATTGGTCTTTTGGTTATTCATCTGCATGAGACTGGTGAAAAAGGAAAACTGATAGCCTTTGGATATATGATGATATGAAAGAGCTGAGGCCTTTTTTCTCTCTTTCATACTATTTATCTGTCTTTTTTTTTCCCTAATGCTATCAGGCTGTCTATACTAACTACTCTAGGCCTTTCCCATAATGCATAGCATTATATATGTCTGTAAGGAAATGTGCATTGCATTATGGAATACTAAGGCAATTGACGTGAAGTCATTAGCCTTGATATACAAATAGCCCAGTTGTGAAGTTATTTCATATGCAAACTTTGTTTGGTTACACTTGGATAAAGGATGAAACCAAGAATATAATTTCTTGGCATCTTTAATTTAAAGTCAGTATGTTGTTGCTGAATACTGAAATTACAGTTTTAAAAATTAAAACAATCATTAAGTTGCTTTAACTTAGCAATGAATACTGTAACCAGTGTCTGTTAGGCAATCTTTTTGTTACAATTCATATTACATGAATAAAAATAAACTAACATTTAATATTAACAATTAGTTCAGTATAAACAAATTTCATGTGTTTAAAATATCTGTAATAATCAGGATTCAAAAAATTTTAAATAATGTCTATTCTACTAATTGAAAAAAAGGCTGCATTACAGTGTAAAATTCAATGTAACTTAGAATTTTATAAACGCTTTACATCGATTTTTACAGAGGTCACATCTCAAAAGTTAGTGTTGTAAAAATAAACTTTGTATAAAGAATGTATATATTCTGATGGGAAAATTAACCTGCTCAAATGTAGTAACAAAAAATGTCTAAAATTAGTAACAACAAGAGAAAATGCTGTGTCATTGGAAACTGTATGTTATTCTTTTAACTAAGTGCTTTGAAGACATTTTCAAAGCACTTAGTTTACACAGAGCTTGTAAACAAGGAGTTTACAAGCTCTGTGTATGCCCATCTTTAAGGTCATTCTTAAAAGGGTCCGCGCAGATCAGACAAGGTTCTGCTGTCTGACAAATTGGATTTTGAAGTACGCTTGAGATAACAAAGAAATGGGTGGCTTTAATATCAGATCAAGGAATTGCGGCGAATTTTTCGGGGGTCTCAACCCTTCGTGAACGGTCCCGGAGACAGAGAAATAAAAAGGCAATGAGGAGAACATCGGCAGAAATTGGCAGTCAGAATTAGAGGACACGACTATACGGTGCGCTCACAGCGGTCAGAGGGAATGAAGAGAGGATCGCCAATAGATATACCAGAGGCAGCCTAGATCAGATGATGATGATGATGCAGAAGGAGGTCAATTGAAGCCAGTAACCACAGAGCGAACTTTAGCGCTGGAAAACTTGCACTGCCATTTGAACGAGATCGCATGTGCTCTGTTCGTTAAAATCTCATGCCAGAGCTATTGAGTACTGAAAGTATGCATTCCAAACCCCACCACCATCCTGATGAGGCGCCGGTAAAGTGAGACACTGGAAGAAATCCAGGGAACTCTAGTGCAGAACCTTGAATGAGTGCGTGACACAGATGACAAAGCCTCTGTGAGTTTGTTCCATTTTTATGCTATATATTTCTTTTATGTAATCTAGGAGAAATAATTTAGATGGACTGATAAGATATAAGGTACTAGAAATAAGGAGTGTCTATGAAAAGGTTTTTAAGTGGAATACTCTTGTGTAATAACTTGATATAGCATATTGACTTCTTTATGAATAGTTTAGAGTTTTTAATCAATAAGCAGAGAAGTATAAATGAATATCTATGCTGTATAGTTTGTTTAGAATTGCAACGGGAAGTATTTTTTTATCTCTAAAATTT
Source organism: Typopeltis vanoorti (assembly GCF_054136105.1). Lineage (NCBI taxonomy): Eukaryota > Metazoa > Arthropoda > Arachnida > Uropygi > Thelyphonidae > Typopeltis > Typopeltis vanoorti. Next base: position 74,386,607 of record NC_143550.1, on the reverse strand, counting down.
AGCAGACAGGTAGAGAGAGAGTAACCTCCCTATCATTTAACTGATGTATTTTTGCCTTGAGTGTAAATAAATGTGTTTATTATCAGTCAACAGAGTGCCGCCTAATCATTTTCTTACAATGCACTGTTCCTTGGACCTGAGAGCAGGAAACCAATAAGGCACTAGAAGCATAATTTAAGTGCTTGTAGACCACGCTATTTTATTTGAAGGAATTTATGCTAGAGAGAGAGAGATCTACCACCCATAGTACTGAGTCTTATGCCTAGAAAGGAATACTGGTGTGCGCAGTCTAAACAAATAAATTTTCCAGTATTCTTAGGTATATGACAAGTAATGAGAAAGGTGGATAAACTTTGTATGAAAGAATAAATCACTAAAGGGGGACATAAGATAGAATAAGAAGTTAGCAAGGATAGAGAATAAATCAGATATCATTACAAAGGAGCAACAGATTAAAGTGTAAAAGCATTAAGGTAAAGATTAAAGTGTACATCATACATTATAAATAAAAATAAGCCTAGGAACCCCCCCCCCTCCCCATTTACAACAGAACACAAACCTCATTTTCAAAGATGGCACACTGCTGCCAGACTGCATTAAGTAATGAATAAAAAAAAAGTCAATATTCACAACTAAAAAGTAAAAAAATAATTTTTCTTGTTACTTCATCTGTACAGAAAAGGATATTCTATTTAAATTTGCTGAAATTAAATATACATATATGTAATGTTTCAGAAACAAGTAAATAACAGCACATTGAACATGACTATTCTTTTTTTTGGAGGTGTTGGTGTGTGTGTGTGTGTGTGTGTGTGTGTGTGTGTGTGTGTGTGTGTGTGCGTGCGTGCGTGCGTGCGGAAAGGGTATTTGAATAGTGAAGATAATTTATGCACTGTATGTTTCCTCATACGCCCATCAGATTGCATTCTTGGCACTGTATGCCAACTTTATCAGTTGTGAGACAGCAAGATACTTGGAAATATATTTATAGTGTATCAAAAAAGAAGGTTGGTCAATTGGTAGAACCTCTGCTACTAATGGCTGAAGAAAAAAGTTAAGCAGGTTTGAGCGCAGTCAGTAGTTGGAAGGAGATCAATTGTTAGATGCTGTTGGCACACTCTCCCTCAGTGAGTCTTTGGACTCCCTGGAGGTGTCACACATGGTAATGCGTAGTATTGGCTCTGGACAACTGAGCGTACAGTCCTGATGATGCACTGAGCGAGTTTCATTGTTTTGAACAAGTGAAGGAGATCTTGACAAGCAAGAAGGAAACCTGTATTTAACCAGGAAACAAGCTACTGTCTCCTGTTAAAGACAGATGACACATTCTTCCAGATCAATAGTTTGGTAGAACAATGGAATGAATTATTATTATCAACAGACCTCCATGGAGTCAAGAGACTCATCGCGGGATGAGAAATGAATAAACAACTTCGGGAACTACATGAAAATGTAATGTACATGGATTTACAAGTGATACAAGAAAATGATTTACAGAGAAGTTTAAGTTAGTGAGGGAATTTTACTTAATATAAAAGAGATTATAGATTAAGTAGAAGGTGAGAGGAGGAGAATGTGAGGCTACCACAAGAGTTGTGTAAAAGTGTGGTGAAGTGGCAAGAAGTGGTGACATGCATCTACATGCAACATAATAGTGAATTGATGCTTTACATTGTATTCATGTTCAAATATTTTCAATAGAGTTGTTAACTGTTATTACTTGTTTTCTGGTTTTTTAGTTTATTCATGTAATTATCTTAATGAAGTGAAACAAAAGAATTTCATGAAATTAGTTGAGAAAATAATAAAAAGAGTTTCTTATTCTATGTGATACTTAATTTTGTGAAAAATGCCGAATAACATGAGAGAGCACATGCCTAGCATGTGCATGTGCTTTCTCAGTAGATGCCTAAGCAATGACATCCATCTATATTCAAAAACCCTTCACATAAGAATGCTTGTTATCTTAGTTTTTATGAAACATCCTTTTATATTCTCAAAAGTAGAAAAAATAACCAATTACATTAACAAACATTTATAATAAAAATATTTAAGGTATTCCTTTTCACAACAGAAAGTGAACAAACCTTGGACTAGGAGCAACGCACATAGGTGAAAGGATAGTTCGATCTTTTAACTGATTAGCAATTTCTGGAGGTATTACAGATGGCTTATGGTTACCATATAAAGGAATGCCAACATGACTACGCCATTTGTATTCATCAGCTTTTTTCAACCGTTCAACAACTTCTGCATACCAAGCATTTGATTCTGCATCAGGCTGAGGATCAGTATCCTTAAGAAAGTGGTTCAAAAAAAGCATGCTGAAACACTAATATATATATATATATATATATATATATATATCACATTAACAATAAATTTATCACTTGAAATTACTGTTGTCTAAATATACACAATCCAAATGTACCAAACATTTTTATTTTTAATATCATTCAGGACATGAGAGATCATAGAAGCTAGAGCACTTTAGTGCTGGATGGGGAGATATGATTTATTATTTATGACAAGACTTCCACGGGTTCAGAAGACTCATTACAGGAGGTCTCACTCGACCAATAACATCTCTTTCTTATTGTGCCTAATACTTATTTTAAGTGGGAGATGAATTTCACAGCCCATTGTGAGACCACCACCCACCCTACTTACTGGAGGCCTGAAGTGGCTTGAAAACATCCCATGTTTCTTCTCTAGAGCAGGGTTTTAGACCATGTCAAAAATAAATAAAAAATACAAAAAAATTATAAAAATTAATAAAAAAATCCTTAGCCCACTCACAGTACTAATGTACTATAGGCTTACAACCATTTGTGAGTGGAAACCATGAAAGAAACAAAAAAAAAAACAAAAAAAAACAAAAACTGCACTCAAAAATATGCCATTATTCTGAATTTCCACTCAGAAAGGGACAATGAGATGGAACAAGAAGAATACAAGGAGAGATGTTAGAATCTTCCTGTAATTGGTAAGAGAAACTTGTAATATGCCAACAAGCAGATGTGTGGGTTCAAAATGGCTGTGAAAAAGAAGCCTGAGCGCACCCCAGTGGTGTGTACGAGCCCTGCCAGATCTAGCTTGCATGTAGTGAGAACAAGGTTGGTGACTGCAACAAAAACTGGAAGAAAAAATGCTAAAACTGAGAAAAAGCATAGATAATCATCTATAAACAAGGAATACCTATGCAAAAAGCAAATGTTACTAATAACCAGCAAGGAAACCTGAACTTCAACACTGCATGCATAGGGAACATGTGCAACCAATGTGCCCAATGACAAACTTCATAGAACCTTCTAAATACACTTCACAAATATATGTGGTCTCAGTTCTGACTTCAATGCTGTTCATTAGCATCTCCAGTCTACAAAACCTCATTTACTTTTCTTGACAGAAATTCAAATTTCTAATTCCTTAAAGCAGTCCTCATCTTGGTTTTCATAATTTCCTGCTCTTTGAACTCTTTTCCTACTGCTTATAGCAAAGCCTGGAATAGCTACAAAAAAACTATCAACACATCAATGTTTAAAGACTAAACGTAGGACACTTGCATGCTGTCCAAATGGCAGCTATGCCTTCTGGGCTTTAGTCAAACTATTGGTCAAAACTTCTTCCCAATACTGCTCCTACAACTATAACATCTGGATAGTTCTGCATCAAAGGCAGTTCCATTACAGCTAATCTCTTAATGGCCCTACAATTCATCATAAAGGAGTTAAAATTGAAGTAGGATAATTCCTTAATAAAAGACAAAGCTGCTCTTATATATTATTATTATTATTAAGAGAGACCTCCAGGGAGTCAGAGACTCATCAAGGGAGGCCACACACTACACACACACACCAGCTATCATACTTATTCTTGAATTCATTCACACTGCTTGCACTCACAACATCCAATGGCAATCCATTCCAATCATGAACCACCCTCTGAGAGAAAAATCTAGCCCTCACATCCTTCTTGGCGGCTTGGCTTCATTCTCAGCTTCCAAGGATGCCCTCTCATCCTTTCCCCACCCTTCATAAACTGAAAAATTCCATCAATTGAAATCCTGTATGACCCTTTCAGAAGTCTGTAAGGCTCAATCATATCATCCCCTCTTTCTCCTGTTTGCTAGTGTCTGCAGTCTACAAAATTCTCAATCTGTCTTCATAATCAGTATTCCACAATCCTGATATCATTTTTAACACTCTCCTTTGTACTCTCTCCAATATATCAGAATCACAACGGAAACCAGGAGACCAGACCTGCACACAGTAGTCCAAGTGAGGTTTTATCAAGGCCTTGTAAAGGGACAAAATAACATCTTTACATGTGAACGTTTCGTTTCAGCATTGCAATTATCTTTTGAGTTGTATTTGCAATCTTTGCCACATGCCCCCCCCCCCCCAAACTTCAACTTCCTATCTATTAACACTCCAAGATCCCTAGCCTAATCAGTTTCTTCTAGCCTAACCCCACCAATATAATACAACATTGGATATCTAATCATGCTGAAGTGAATGACTTTACATTTACTGACATTGAACTGACATCCATTTTCCCATGCCCACAATTCCAGCTTGTTCAAATCATTCTGCAAAGACTGCATATCAGCAGCATTCCTGATTACCCTACCTACCTTTGCATCATTAGTAAATAACTGTATGTCACTTTTTTTTTAAATCTTTCCCAATATCATTAATGTACATACTGAATAACAGTGGACCAAGCACTGATCCTTGTGGTACATCACTTGTTACCTTAAACCTAGCAGAGACTCAGATCCTCCGTATACCACTTTTTGATATGTCAGTCAGCCATCCTCTTATCCATGCTAATATTGTATAACCAAAACTAATTTTCTCCAATTTATGCAGCAGTCTGCCATGCTGTATTCTGTATGTGTGTGTGTGTGTGTATATACAGGGTGTTCGGGATAAATTTGACATATTTATAATTAATTATATTTTTCCGTAAGTTACATGTATTAACACACACTTCTCTTCATTTAAAAGTTTGGACCCTTCTTCATTCATATACAAGATGTCAGAAAGGATGGATAGCTGGAACCCACCTGAATCATGGAAGAGAATAACTTGTATCATGATGATTCGTGCCCGCCATCAAAATAAGGATATTACGACTGCTGCCTAATGCTCCCTGAATACAGTAAAAACAATCAGGCATGAACTAGAGACTTGCAATGGTGACTACGAGGATGTAGCAAGAAGAAAGATCCCTAGCAGACGATCTGATTGCGTTCGTACAGCAGAATTCCTCGCAAATCTGCAGGAACAGGTGTTGAAGAACCCTGGCATTGGAATTCGGGCTTTGTTCGTGGAGTTGCTAACTGTAGTCAAGCCCTGGATAACAAGGGTAGCCAATGGTAGGCCGTATGTATGGCAGCAGGATTCGGCCCCTTGCCACACCTCTGGGAAAAGTCAAAAATGGTTGTCTGAAAATTTCTACGACTTCACCAGTCCAAATGTTTGGCCTCCAAACTCCCCAGACCTTAACCCCATGGATTATTTTGTATGGGGCGCAGTTGAAAAAGACACCAATCGCACTTCCAGTAATACAAAAGCCCAGTTAATGGATAAAATTAAAACAGTTTTTGCGGCCCTTCCCAGGGAGACTGTAGCATCAGCTTGTTCGAGGTTCCGAAGCAGAATTGAAGCTGTGATCGATGCTAATGGTGGTTATTTTGAGTAAATCTTGTTGATAGTATTGTAATTAACTCTGCCTGTAATGTTTTTTTTGTCAATTCATTAAATTTAATAGATACAAAGAAGATTTTCTTTTTCCTTACGAAACTGTCAAATTTATCCCGAACACCCTGTATATATATTTTTTTTTTTTTTGAAAAATTATAAAGTATTTTGTGGATCAGCTGGCAAGTGGGGAAAAAGGAGATATAATCAGTGATAGAACATGAGAAAATATCCTTAGGAATATTTTCTATTATCAATCATGAACACATATCAATACTTGAGATTAAAATAAAATTGGAAACCTGAAATGCAGAAAAGCAGCTGGAGAAGATATGATCTTCATTAGACCACCATGTAGTCAAAAGAATGAGTGTGAGGGGTACTGTCACATATCACAGTTTATAAAACCTAAAACACATTTATTGTTTCCATGCTAACCACACTCTCAGGCAATGCACTCCACTCAACAACTACTTTTCATGCAAAAAAAAAAAAAAAAAACCCTGCCACTTATACGTCTTGAAGGAATGGCTTCTTTTTTGACTGCATGAAAAACTTTCTCTACATTAATCTGGTAACAATGCTCCACCAACTTATACAAGGAGATTCCACACATGAAAAATATTCTCCATATTAATCTGGTGACAATGTTCCATCAACTTATTATTATTATTATTACCCCAAGACCTCATGGAGTCAAAGACTCATCTGGGAGGTCCTTTTATCACACACACATCTCATCATACCGTGTCTTAAACACACTCAAACTCCCTGCAGACACCACACTCTCAGGCAAGCATTCCAAACATTCACAACTCTGCACAAAAAAAACCTCTCTCTCAATCCCCTACTCACACCCTCTTTATACAGTTTCCAGGGATGACCTCTGGTTCTCCCCTATCTCCTACTATTCTCTGTAGAACTTCTCCACCACTGATCCTATAATAACCCCTTACCAACTTGTAGGTCTCTATCAAATCTCCCCTCTTCCTCCTGTCCACCAGACTACAAATTACATCTTCTCAATCTTTCCTCATACTCGACATTCCAGAGGTCGGAAACTACCTTAGTCAGTTGCCTTTGGACCCTTTCCAACATCTCTTCATCCTTCTGAAACCCGGTGACCAAATCTGGGCACAATAGTCCATGTGTATCCTAATCAGAGCCTTATACAACGGAACAAGAATCTCCCTACTTCTACACGTCAGTGTCCTCTGCATCAATCCCAGAAGCCTTTGTGTTGTCTTCACAATTTTGGCGGTGTCCCCTAAATTTTAGATCCTTATCCACTATCACCCCCAGATCTCTTATTTCCTCTACCTCCAACAATATATTCTCATCAGGCATAAATTCTGCATCACATCTTTGTTTTCCAAATTTTAAAACCTTACATTTTACAACATTGAACTCGCATCCCCATTTCCGTGCCCAATCACTCAATTTATTCAAGTCTTCTTGCAAGCCCACAACATCTTCATTACTCTTTATGGTTCATCCCAACTTTGCATCATCTGCAAACAATTGAATATCTCCATCCAAATCTTCGCCAATATCATTAATATACAAGTTAAATAGTAATGGCCCCAAAACAGACCCTGAGGCACTCCACTAGTGACTTTCCTTTTCCTGGATATCACACCCTCATACACAACTTGTTGATACCTATCAGATAGCCAGTCTCCAATAAAATGTACTAATCTAATATCCAACCCAATCTGCTCTAGTTTGACTGTCAACTTATCATAAGGTATTCTATCAAAAGCCTTTGCAAAATCCAAGTATATTACTGTGTATCCTTCTCCTCTGTCCAAGGAAGAGTCACTTTATTGTAATAAGTAAGTAGATTACTAAAACATGACCTCCCTTTAGCAAATCCATGCTGTCCATCAAAGATTATACCATTGTTGTCAACCCAACTCTGGATCCTAGTTTTCACAAGCTTCTCCAACAACTTAACCACAACACCTGACACACAGATAGGCCTATAGTTTGATGCTTGAGTTCGATCATCTCCTGTATGAAGTGGCACAATCTTGCCCTCCTACCACTCCTTAGGAACTTGACCAAGGCAAGACTCGTATTAAAAAAATATGTCAAGGCAGGTGTCAACTCCCTGGCACATTATTTCAGAATACGCGGTGATATATTATCAAGTTCCATAGCCTTATTTATATCTAGTTTACTCAACTCCCCAAACAGCTCTTGCTTACTTACAGTCAGTCTCTCCTCTCCATCATCAACTACTCTCAATCTCTCCATGAAGTCACATTCACAAGATTGAAAGATCTTTATGAACTACTCATTAAGTATCTCCACCACACATTCTGCAACAGCTGTCTTTATACCATTTTCTCCAATCAATGTCATCTTTTCCTTAATCATTCTTTCTTTTGCTGGCTACATATCAAAAGAACTCCCTAGGATTCTTTTTGGCTTCATTAGCTAACTGCTGTTCATACCTCTGTTTAGCTACTCTCACCAACCAAGTCATCCTCCTTGCCTGGTCTTTGTAGACCTCATGAAATTGGTTATTTCCACTTCTCTTATGCTGCCTCCACAATGCCCTTTTTCTCTGTATCGCATGCTTAATCTCTTTATTCATTCATCTCACACGTACCTTATTTAACCTTCTCACCCTTGGAATACATTTAGACATTGCATCTACTAGAGTTTTTGAAAATCCCCCAAGCTGCACTGATCACTTTTCCAGCTAACTCCTCATTCCACGCTACACCGGCAAGCTATCTCCTGAGCTCTTCATAATCCCCCCCCCCCCTTGTAGTTCCGCATATACCCTTTTCTCACAGGGGTCCTCGCACTGCTGGCAACCAACCCAGGTAATCACCTCATGGTCACTTTCACCAATTGGTGGATGATTTGATACCTCATTGATAATTACATCCTCCGATGAGATGACCAAATCCAAGACCCTTAATCCTCTTGTGCCCTCTGTTACATACTGTCTGAGGTAGTTATCCCTCAAAACTCAAGAAACTCATTTGCTTTATTTCCAGTTGCTATCTCATTATTCCAGTCTATATTGGTAATTAAAATCACCCATAATGATCACCCTTTTCTTATTTGCTTGGCTAATTTGACTATACATTTCACTATCACCATCATCCACATTACCTGGTCTATAACAACATCCCACCAAGTATTTGATTCCATTCACCTCTATCTCACACCATACTGCCTCAAAACCACTGTCCCTATTTCCCTCTTGCATCTCTACTTTGTATGGACATAACTCTTTCTCTATCATCAATAGCACTCCCCCTCCCTTTTTACCCCTTCTATCCTCACGAAACACATCATACCCTTCCCTCTCTATTTGTCAGGATGTCATCCTCTTCCAACCATGTCTCACTTATTCCGACAATCTCTGGGTGTACAGAC